>NC_072798.1:48951935-50266653 GCF_028583425.1 Eublepharis macularius
TTATGCCTCAGTTTTCCAAACATCATCCCCACTCAATTAACCACCTTTCCTTTATGTACAGAGTTTTTCCTGTTCATGTGCTTTTGAGATTTTCCCCCCAAGCAAGCTGAACTTTACTCTGATATAGAAACATTATGGTGCTGAATTTACACTTCCTGAATTGTTCAGAGGAGTTCTTGGAATAGGAGATAAAATGTTTTTACTTTAATAGTAATTACATACCTTTCTGTTGTTGTTTTGTGGTGCTGAGAAATCTTCTGGCTAGTTTAGCGCTGAAGACTCTAAAACTGTTTTGGTGCAATTGAAATTAATTTTCACATATTAACTTTTTATTTTGTTATATTGTGTGTGTTTTAATAGGAGGTTACAAATTTGAAAGATGCCAAGCAGCTGTTGATTCAGCAGAAACTAGAGCTTCAGGGGAAAGTAGATAACATTAATACAGCTCTTGAACAAGAGAAAAAGAATCGAGAAATTATAAAAGATCAGTTGAAAAAGAGAGAAGAAGACTTGAAGAAGAAATATTCTGAACTTGAAGCAAAACTGGTCAGTATACATAATATGAAGAGTAGGGGTGTGCACTGGGGAAATATTAGGTTTTCCCACTTTGGGTTTACCCGAAGCGGGAAAAAGACTCGGAATAACCCAAAACGTGAAGCAGCAAGCCACTTCGGGTTTGGGTTATCAGAATCGCTTCGGTATGCTTCGTAATGATTCAGAGCATACTGAAGTGAGACCCCCACCGCCCCTCTTCTCCCAACCCCAACCCCACTTACCTTTCCCAAAGGCTGGAGCAGGCGCCTCTGCTGCCACAGTGGTCAGCAGGGTGGCAGGGAAGGCCGCAGCTGGCGCCTGCACTGCCACTTCGGCTGCTGTGGTGGCTGGCAGGGTGGCAGGGAAGGCTGCAGCCGGCGCCTCTGCTGCCCACGCTGCTGCCTCCGCCTCTGCCAGGATGTCCTAGGTAAGTGGGGTGTTGGTGGGAGGGAGCCCTTTAAAAAGGCCCCGAAGCGACCTGAATCACTTTGGGAAGCTTTGATTCAGCATTTCCGAATCGGGGCCATCATATTGGCCCCGTTTTGGAAATACCAAATCTTTACGAAATCTTTTGAACTCATGGCTGAGGCTTATTTCAGAATGCATCAGAAATCAAGTAACTTAAATTCAATTTATATTTAAATATATATTCATAAACATAATTAATACTTTCATAATATATGGGGTTCTGTGGGATGCATATAGTCCCACCCCATTTTTCCATAATTCCTGTTTGAGAACTTGCCTTATGCAAAGTGTGGTTGTGTAAGTTGATCATATTTCAAGAAAACAATATCACAGATATTTGGGCGACCTTTGTTCTGCTACAACTAACTTGTTTAAATAATGCCATCCCTGCTTTTTTGAAATTTCCTTATGGTAAAGACTGCTTATCAGTTGGTGCACAGCACAGGTTCTTCTGATGCATTTGTTCATTTCTCCCTGTAAGTGACTCGAAGGGAAAATGTGAGTCTGCTGTCCATCTCTCCTAAGTACAATCCCAGGGAAAATAGACTTCCTTACTTATCCAGATATCTTTGCCTGTTGGGAGACAGGTACTTTACGGAATGTTCAAGTAGACAATGGTAGTGAGGTCTGTTGTCAGAGAAAGCTTGGCCTTATTTATGTATGTTAGAGGGTATATGCTTTCTAGCTTTGAACGTTATCTCCCAGTTATGAGAGTCTAGGCACTGATAGCTTTGGTAGCAGAAAGTTTGATGATGGCTACCTAAGAACACCCTAGGCAGGCACATCCTCTGGGAAAGTTTCTCCTGACAGTATTATGACACTGTTTAGGAGAGCTTAATACTGGGGTGTTTGGGGGAAGCTCTCCCCCAGCTTCCACATTTTCCTACTTTTCCCCCAAATCAAGGCCTATTTGATTTTCTTAGTTCTCTTTTTGTTGGGGGTGGGGGTGGGTATAGCAAAGTGACTCATCAGAAGGGCACAACAGAGTAGGGGTGTGCATTTGGATATTTCTGATGCAAATCAGTGTCCAAAATTCTCTGCTTTGTTTTTTGGATTGGAAATTTCCAAAACAAAGCTATGCATTTACAAAATTTAGAAATCTGGACTAGTCTACTTCCATTATTTTCAAAAGGCAGTCAACTTGATGTCTGGACTCTAGATGATACATACACATGGGCAGTAGAAAACAGTAGAAGAAACAGGAGGCCAGGTTTACTGATACCTGTTATTCCTGAACCACATTTGTCTGAAATACCCATGAAATTTCAGGAAAACAATAATTATGCACTTTTTGAAATAATGGAATTAAATTTAAATGACATTTTTGGAAGTGCAAACCCCTACAGCAGAGCATAATTTCAAAGGCTATCTTTTCAAATCCTGATAGCTCTTCACTGCGTCTGTGCATTTGTCTATCCTTATGGATGCTTTACTCTATAAGAGAAAGTAAAAATTCAGTGGTCTGCTGCCTTGTCCATCACTTACAGTTTTCCTACAATACTTTTTCACATCTGTGTTACTTTATGGGTTCAAAAGACTGAAGGTCTTCTCCGCTTCTCCTCTCAGAAGAGGGTTGCCTGTCCTCCTATTAATTGAACTATTCAGTTCAGTATTCCCTCTGAGAGCTAAGCTACAAGCGACAAATTACACAAGGAGGAGCATGTGTTGCAGTGTTAGCTGGGAAGCTGAGTTTTAAGAGAGATCGGAAGGCTTTGTCAATTTCCCCTCTCTACAAATGCTGCTCAGAAGGTTTGTTTATTTCCTCTTTGCCTGAAACTGATAGAGCCTTCCAGTCAAAGAGGAAATTAACAAATCCTCTGAGCAGCATCTCCTGGGCTCTGTAGAGAGGGGAAATTAATAAAGCCTTCCAATCTCTTTTAAAACTCTGCTTCCCAGCTAACATTGTGACTCCACGGGCTCCTCCTAGTGTAATTCGTCTCTTGTAGGTTGGCTCTGAGACTGGAAAAAAGATGTTATTTTTGAGTGCTCCTTACTTATTAAGGAGGACAGATAGAAAAGCCTATTTTAGGTCCAAGTCATATAATTTTGTGAATTGCAGTCTTTATAGTTGTGCTTGACTGTCTTATTCACACATATCTCTACCCTTCCTGCAGAAAGTCTTTCTGCTGTTGGGGGTGTATACTGCTAGTGGTAGAATTCCAACACCTTGGGTGTTTATAAAATGCACAACAACTAGGGTGTCTCACTTGAGGCTGCAATATAGTTTTTTCCTCTGGTCTGTTGATGGTTGGTTACAAACCTTTTGCAGGACAAGCTTTTTTTTGTCCTAGTAGATGAAAAAGAGTTTCCTTTGCCTTATTACTCTTACTTGATCCACATTTTACTAAAATTTTTCAGTTTCACAATTGCAGTTCTGTGTTCTTATATACTTGTGTGTGTCACCTTGTCAGAATGTGGTCTTCAGTTTAAGTTTCACACTTCATGGGACAGAGCATATGTGCACCATTCTCATGCTTTCAGTACTATGTTCTTCCAAGGGCACTGGCATGATGCTGTGACTCTGAAATGTAGTGCTATCTCAGGGGCTGCCTCTGTGGTGTGGGAGTCCTACTATGAGGATGTGCCTCCAGATGGGTCCTGGTCTTCTGCAAAATGACTTTGTCATACTGCTACTACTTTCACCAAGAATGCTAGATATACCTTACCTTTCTTTTCTTTTGTTTTACTGCAAATGCTCCATGTCACTGCAATGCATTGCAGTAATATTTCCTCAACTAATTAGCATTAACTCCTAGATATTCTGATTGGAGGCATGGGCTATTTGACTTTGTGACACACTGTGATGGTCCATGGCCTGCCCTTTTGTTTGCTCCTTTGCTGGCAGAGACCCCCATCATTGGGGAATGCCCTTGCTAATCCACTGGCAAAGTAATCTGTTTTTATGTTTTATCTCCTGGATCTTTCTTGCTATGCAGATTGTTCTGCTAACAGTACAAGGTTCATTGATGGTGCATACCGTCTGTCTTTTCTTTGGTCCCATCACACCTGCTTCCCTGTTTCCATTATTCTGGTATGGATCTGCTATATTTTCACTCCCGCTGATGGCTTTGGCAGTTTTGGTCAGCTCCTTTTCCTGCACTATAGCAGTAGTCTCAGGTTTTTTTTTTAGTGTACAGCATTTCCACCTGTGGAATGAGACCACTGTGGGTTTCTAACCTATGCCCCCCCCATTCATAGATTTTCACAATGTTAATATGTTCAGTGACCAGCCACGATTCCCTACCAGAGGCTCTGGAGAGGAATTGGGAAGCGCCTCTTAGTCCAGCCTTGGCCAGTTCTTCTTTAAAGACCTCTAGTGGATGGTGAGAAGAGCACTGATCATCTATTCTTCTGTCAGTCAAACAAAAAGGGAGAATTCCTTAGGTAAGCAAGTTTTCTGCTCTGACCTGTTGACACGTTGTTTATTTTGTCTTAGCAAGTGGAGATCAAGGAAAAAGATGAACAATGTAAAAGTCATGAGGAGTTGGAGGGGAAACTCAATATGCAGATCACAGCATTGAATGAAAACCTGGGTACAGTCAAGAAAGAGTGGCAAAGCAGCCAAAGAAGAATTGGTGAGCTAGAGAAACAAACAGATGATCTGCGTGGAGAAATTGCAGTACTAGAAGCCACAGTACAAAATAATCAGGATGAGAGGAGGGTGTTATTAGAAAGGTAAGCCAGTGAATGAGGGCCAGGTTGTTGTTGCAGTTTTTTTTTTTTTTAAAGTTCAAGTATTTGTTGCTAGTGGAACATAAAATTGACATGGAGTACTTTTAAAATTTGTTTACTAAATATAAGCCAAAGCCCCCAGCATTGCTGTTTAAGGGATTACTGCCTTTGAACGTGGAGGTTCCGTTTAGACATCCTGGCTGTAATAGCGGTTGATGGGCCTATCCTCCATGATACTGTCTAATCCCCTTTTAAGGCCAGCTAAGCTAGTAGCCGTTTCCACAGCCTGTGGTAGTGAATCCAACAGCCCAGTCATTCTTTAACTGAAGAAATACTTCCTTTTGTCTGTCCTGCCTCTACTGCACATCAGTTTTCTTCGATACCTGCTAGTTCTATTATTATGGGAAAGGAAGAAAAAAATCTGTTGCCATATTCTTCTACTGCATGCATAATTTCATAAATCTGTCATGTCCTTTTCTGCACTTTCCATTTCCTTTTTGAGATACAGTAAGCAGAACTGTATGCAGCCATCTCATAGATCTAGGCAAGTCAGTATGATATTGGCTGTTTTATTTTCAGTTCTTCAGACTCTGAACTTTATTTGCCCACTGTTGTCGCTTGTTGAGATTTTTGGATCTATCTCACCTGAACATTTATGGTGTCATCTGCTAACGCGGTCACTTCACTGCTTATCTGGATCAAATCGTCACAGTACCAGTTACTAAACCCTCAGAAACCCTTTACTTACTTCTGTTGTAAGTTCTGTCTGCTTAGTTATTGCTTCTTTGCTCCCTGTTGTTGAATCACTTTCTAATTCACTTTCTGATTCACTAGATAATTTGTCCTGTTTTCCCATAACTACAAGGCTACTCAGGAGCCTTTGGTGAGATACTGTCCAAAGCATTTTTGATGTCCTCTTACATAGTGGCTACTACATGTTTGTTAACCTTCTCAGAGAACTTCAAAAGATTGGTGATGAAACTTCACAGAAGCCACGTTGATGCATCCTCAGTAGGGCTTGTTCCTCAGTAGGGAGCTGCTGTGGTACAGTGGTTAAGTGGCTGGGATGCAAATCAGCACTCTGTTGGTTTGACTGCTACTATTGCCAGGAACCCTACAGATGGCCTTGGGTAAGCCACTCAGCCCCAGCTCTCTACCTGTATTGTGAGGATAGTGATACTAACTTTATTCACCACTCTGAGTGGGCACTAACCTGTCCAGAAGGGTGGTATATAAACTCACTGTTGTTATTATTAGCTTAATAAATCTGTCTTTGATAACTCTTACCGACGGTTTACCTGGAACAGATGTTTGGTTAACTGATCTTTAATTTCATGGATCTCTTCTGGATCCCTTTAAAAAAGTGTTGAGTTTGCTACTTTCCAGACGTCTGGAAGGGAAGCTGATTAAGCTTCACATTTGGATTTGTTTGTGTCAGATGTGTGCCATTTAAATCCAGTAACTTGCTCGTTTTTTAATTGGTTAGCTAGCCCTAGAACTTCATATCTTGTCTTTTTCTATTTTACGTTTTTTTTTTACTTCATTTCTACTCCACTTTTCTCCCAATAGGGCTTCCATCATGCTTCTGTCCTCCATTTTATCCACACAGGAACCTGATGAAATAGGTTAGGCTAAAAGGGTGTGACTGGCCCAGGGTCACCCAGTGAGCTTCCATGACAGAGTGGGGCTTTGAACCTGGTCTCCCAGATCCTAGTATGACTCTCTAACCTCTCATACACTTGGAAAAACTGAGTACTTCCTGAATACAGCAGTTCTGGCATGCCCCACTTTTTGACATTGAAAACTGGTGCAAATCGTTCCATTTTTATTCAGTCTTCCTGTCTTTCTTTAGCAGTCCTTTCAACACTCTGTCATCCAAGGGCCACACTGCCTCTCTGCTTCTGATGTATTTAGAAACATAGAGCTGGAAGAGACCCCCAAGGGTTATCTAGTCCAATCCCCTGCACAATGCTGGAAACTCACAGCTACCTCCCCCTCACTCCCAGTGTCCACTGCTTTATGTCCAGAGGAAGGCAAAAAACCCTTGAGGATCCCTGGCTGCCGGTCTGGCCCAGAGGAAAATTCCTTCCTGACTCCAAAATGGCAATCAGCACGAGGGCCACAAGAGCCTAGCACTGGCTCATCCCTTCCTGCCCTCATTATCTGCCTGAGTTCATTCCGAGTCATAGAATTAGCATTGCTGTCAGGTGGCCATCTAGCCTCTTCTTTAAAACTTCCAAGAAAGGAGAGCCCACCACCTCCTGAGGAAACCTGTTCCACCGAGGAACCACTGTAACTGTCAGGAAGTTCTTCCTAATGATTAGGTGAAAATTCTTGTGATTTTAACCTGTTGGGTCTGATCTGACCTTCTGGGGCAATAGAAAAGAACTTCGCTCCTTTTAGCTTCCTTTTGACTTTAGCTTTCTACTGTTACTGTAGCCAATCTGGAATAGTGATTTATACCTTTTGAAATGTATCTTTCATATCACAAAATCTTGGGTATTTGTCACTGATAGGAAATTAAAAAGCTTAGTATTCTAATTTTTTTGGTTGCTTCGATTATGTGGACAGTCATACCCACCACTGAAGAAACATTCCTTCTGTCATTTACTTCATATATTTTATCCTTTCTCCTCTGCCCTTTTATGGTGGCGTTAAACAGAGAAGCAAAAACAGTTTAGGGTAGGTTAATTATATTTATTTATATGGTAGTTATTTTATTGATCTTATGTTTTCATATTTAGAGCTTTGAAAGACTGTTGTAATAAGATTTTGATAAAATAGGAGATTGTTTACCATTTTCTTTTTTAGGTGCCTTAAGAGTGAAGGAGAAATCGAAAAGCTTCAAAGCAAATTGATGGATGCGCGAAGAAAACTGGATGATACTACTGCAGCAATGCAAGAGCTTGGCAGAGAAAACCAATCACTGCAGGTATTTCATTTTGTTAACTAAACATGAAGTCAAATATTAAACCATTCAGGTAACATGGCTGTAACCAGGACTTTTGATGGTAGTAGATATAGATGAAACAAATGTGGAGGACCTAGTCTTGGTTGTAAACATGTAGTTATTCTAGGTGCAACAGATGTTAGCTTTTTTAATAGGTCTGAATCCCTGCGTTTGGAGCTATATGTGTCCCAGGCCACAGCTGTTGTGCAGCCGGATTTGATTTGGCTGAAGTGTCCGCCCTATTTAACTTCCTTTCCTCTAGCTCTAATCCCTTCTGAGATAGAGCTGATCTGTGTTCCATAATCTCTTCCATGCAGCCTTTAAAGGTTCTAACCAGAAGTGGAGCATGGCTGGTGGCCTCCTTGTATCCAGAAGCCGTATGGGAGTATGGCCAAACGTGAAAGGGACCAAATGCACCTACTGAGCAATCGTTGCTATTTCTCTTCTTCCCTGCCTCCAGGGTGGAGTTTCCAGACAGCTGATTGACAGGTGGCTGGCTGACAAAGCACCAGCTGTCAGTAACAGACTGACTTGTAAAGGGCAAGCCACCACTGATCAGCTGGCTGGTTTGTGGACCTTTACAGGATGAGTTCCTGGCTCCCCTGTGCCTGGTAGATGCTGTGCTTGGCAATGTGGGGTGCCAAGAAGGACAGGTGTGTGTGTGTCCAGGCATTGTCCCTGCTGCCCCTTGATACCAACATTACTGTTACATTTTCATTCATGGCTTTACTATCTTTTGAACTTTTGAAGATTAACTGAAATCTACTTTTAAAATTTTGTATAGATCAAACACACACAAGCCCTAAACAGGAAATGGGCAGAAGACAATGAGGTCCAGAATTGCATGGCCTGTGGGAAAAGCTTTTCTGTAACAATAAGAAGGGTATGTGTATCTGAATAATATGTTCTGTATTTTTTTCTTTTTGAAGCAGCTTCTTTTAAGGAAATGATTGTAGAAGGTGATCAGATTAAAATGTTGACGTGTTGCAGGGTTATTAAAGGAAACATTTTCTTTCCTTAAACCAGACGTTTTGAGGCTTAAGATACCCACAGTACAGTCATTGCTGAATTATATTATCACATCTGTTCATTAATAATAATAACAACAACATTTGATTTATATACCACCTTTCAGGACAACTTAACATGCACTCAGAGCAGTTTACAAAGTGTGTTATTATTATCCCCATAGCAATCAGCCTGCAAGGTGGGTGGGGCTGAGAGAAGCTGTGACTGACCCAGGGTCACCCAGCTGGTTTCAAGTGGAGGAGCGGGGAATCAAACCCAGTTCTCCAGATTAGTGTCCCATTACTCTTAACCACTACACCAAAGTGGCTGATGATACAACCTGCTCAACTAGACATCAACTTCTTTTGTAATCTGAAAGGTTGTATGCAACACTATACGATTTTACAATTGTGAATGCTTTATCTTTATTCCAGTAGTGCCAGTGTTAGCAGTCAGACTCCTCCTCCAGCTGAGGGGCAGTTTATACGTATGGAATAAAAAAATGCCCGTCCTTATATAGCATAAGTGCAAGACATTGCCTGGCCTGAAATAAAACAAAATCGATGTCAGCCAGATAGGAGCCTGGAAAATGTTTTAGAAGGAGAATCAGAGCAGCTGGCTGACAAAAGACCCCCTGTACGCCCCGGAGTGATGCATAACTTAGGACAATGAGATCTCCCAAGAAACTCTTACCTAATCTCATCCATACGCTGCCTAACTTACTCACCCAAGCTTAACTTGGTTAAGCTACCAAGTTCACCAAACTTGGTAGCTTAACCCGTCTGGTACTCAAAGGGTCATCAAGCACCATTTACACTGATAGTCCACCTCAGGTAGACCCATTAAGCTTCTTCCACCTCCAGAAAACCCATTAAGTCATTGTTTCGGGGGCAAAAATGTTAGCTTGCCCCAGGAAGCAGTTTGCCCTATATCTGGATTCCTTAGCCACTAGTGAATGTGTGTGTGTCTTTGGATCCATCCATACACCCCCAAATCTCTTTGGGCTTCACTTCTTCTCTGTGAAACTCTGCTCAGTTCACTACTACTTCCATGGACCTCCTCTTTGAGACTGGTAATTATCGCCTTCCTGAAATTGTTTTCTCCCCTTTTCCTCCCTGATTTTCTTAGTTAGTCTGTGCGTGATGTTTGTACGTTTGCCCCTTTATTTCTCTTTCAATAAAAAACCCTTTCTGAATGAAATGAAGCTGGTTCGTTTCAAGAGTTCTCTTAAGGGAATAATCCCCATAAACATAGGTGGAGAATCCCAGTTACCCTCTCTCATTTGTCTCTAAGCTAATTCCCTCAACTAATTAGGAGACCATCTATTTGGGTAACACAAACTGATTTCCAGTGTTGACCTGCTTGGCACAACAAAATAATTCTGTAGCAGTTTTGATAGGCCCCTGTGCTGTGCATTTCAGACAGTCTGAGCATTTATTGTTCACAAGATTTAAATTTGAAAGTTCTTAGGCTCATATGTAACTTTCCTTTCCTTCTTACCTTTGCATGCAGTTGGGAATTGAAGATTTCCTGGATCTCAGCAAATCATTGTTTGGTTTGTGTCTGAATCAGTAACTAAAAGTGTTTCTATTTCTTCCTATAAACGAGGATTAAGCCATATTTTATTCCTTCCTCAAAGGCAAAAAATGAATTGTAGTTTGTGATGATGGTTTGTTGTAAACCAGGAAGTGTTCAGGTTCAGAGACCCATGTGAAGGGAGTTGGAGAAAAGGTGTTATGCTTGTCTGAGGACTTCCAAGACTAGATCTTCTCATGACAGAACATTGTTTGCCATTACATTTTAATGCTCATTTGATTCCATTTCATCCTAATTACTAGGAATATTTTTGGCATATAACTCACTGAACTGTGTTGTCACCCTTAACCTCAATACTTCTAGAAGTGTTGTATTAATTGTTTTATTTTATAACATTCCACTGATAATTCTGTATTTAAAAACCTATGAACGCATGTGTTGGTATAGGATATATGTGTATAATAAATATTTTCTCTCTATTTTACAGCATCACTGCAGACAGTGTGGAAATATCTTCTGTGCTGAGTGTTCATCAAAAAATGCCTTAACTCCTTCTTCAAAGAAACCTGTTCGTGTCTGTAATACTTGTTTCATTGACCTGCAAGGATAACTACTCTCAACTCTTACATGTTGTGGTAGAATAAAAGTTTCTGTCATGCACTTCGTACAACTCTCAGACTACTGTTTGGTTTGGGCAATGATTGTAACAATTGGAAAAATTCTAGTAGCGTTTAAAATATACATTACTGATTTAAAAAGTCAAATTGTACTACTTGTGAGGCTGACGTTATCTATGGCTTATTTGGTTTTCACCTACAAGAGCTTTTGTGTCTAGTTTAAAAATCCCCAGTAGCCTGTAAATAAAGTTTAAGCGGAAAAGCAACACTGTATTTTTTAAATTCTGATTTCTTTGTTCAAAAGTAACACCTTTTAAGTAAATGTATTTGTATGGATTTTGTGTATCAAATATAGCTGCTGAAATGGCATAGTTACATTTTAATGGCTGCACTGGAATGTTTAAGATAAGAGTCTGAAGCAGTTTTTGCCCCCCACCTCCTTTTCCCCTGGAATTCCACTTCTGTTATGTGTACCCACAGTTAATGGAAAACTGCCTTGAGCTTTTAAAATTTTGGGCTTGTTCACTATGGCATCACTATGTTCTTCACTGAAAATGAAAAGCAATGTCAAATGTTTGACATATCTTCTGAGAATACTCTACATAATATCAAAAGTATTTATCAAAAGTATTTATGTGGATTACATCCACATTAATATGCAAGTTCCTGTACCTTTGAGATAGGGCTGTGTTTAATCCTCTCCCTCCCTCCTGCAAGCTTTTATGCTAGCTTGTATTTTAAGGGTACCACTAAAATATTTCCCCAGGTAAGTAACTATTACCTTAGTATGCCAGCATTTTCAGCATATAATTTTGTCATCTTTTTCATAGTTCTTGCTAGAGGTTTGCTTAGTCAGCCCACAGAAATGGAGTTAAATACCCAGCTCTGTTAATGAGGGATGGCTTTTAAGATTTTTTTGGAAAATGAAGATTCCACCACCAGTATCTATCTTGCCTTACCTGAACTTGTTTAATGAGATGTATGTCTGTCATGGGCATAGTACAATGGTGCCATATTTTATTCAGCTGAAATTGCTATTAATAAGTTAAACATTTAGATCTAGGCGGCAGATAATTTCATATTGCTAAATATCTTTTTTTTGGCAGAGAAAGGCATAATACAATATGCACAGTCTACAGTGTTAAATGATGTTCTTGTAAAATTTAGGATTATTGAAATACAAGATGGCATTTAAAATGTAAAGCTTAGTTTTTTGAACTATTTAAAATGCCATTTAGGTTTTTTTATAAACTTGTTTAGGAAAGAAATGAACACAGCAAGCACAGATGCTACATTCTCATTTTCTTAATATCATTGTTTTGTGGCTTGTGAATAATGTATCCTTAAGGGACACTTTGAATGTTATTTTCTCTAAAGATGATAGCTAGGAAGAGAGAGGCAAGCAACAGAACACAGAAATTCTTGAAATCTCCAAACGGTCAAATTCAAATATGATGCATGAATTTTGCAGAACTCACAAATCAGGTATGCGAGTTCTGTATGCCAGATTTACAGCAACAGTTTTGTTCCCCTTGGTCTTAAAACTGGGGCAGAGAAAAGAGATGTCCAAAGCAGCCAGTGGAGAATGGGAAATTGGTAGAGCTGTCACACGATAAAAAAAAAACGTTTTGAAACAAAAAATATTTTATTTTTAGTTGATGGTTATGTAGTAGGCACCATCTTGGAACAGCATTCACTCCAAAGTGAGTGAGTATGTTCAGTGCCTCTTTTATACCCATAGTTACCCATCTGCCACCCATGGTGTTGTAAATACTTATATTCAAATAACGTATTTTACAAGTCCAATTAATCAGGACTATGTCAATTGATTAACCAATTAATTGACTTCAAACGGAAACCCTTGAAATTACTTATATTTGGGGACAGAACTGAACATTTATATTACTCTGCAGAAGAGCATAAGGTCTCTCCAACAGTGGTACTGTTTGGAAATTTGAGTCACTTCGAGTGGAAAACCAAGGAAGCCTCAGGAAGGGTAAGAAATAGCATTGTCATGCACTATGCACTTTTTCTTTCTAGTGTATAATGAACATAATATGCAAGAAATGAAATGACTATTTTGCAAGAACCGATGTAGTAATTGGTACACAGATGTGTGCTTAGATAAATGCTGATTGAAATTCATAGTAGTTTTATTTGGTGCTTAGGAATATTATGTCTATAATTCCTATGCATTCCCGCAGACACATAGATCACAAAAGGATCTGCATATTCTTAATGACCATTGTTTAATATTTTGTTAAAAAAATTAAAATATGGACTTCGCAACTTTGCACATTTATATTGTTAGTTGAACAGTTTTCATGTTCATTTTGGGCTTTTGTTTTTTTATCATTAAATTATACTAGAATTTACTGTTTTCCAGATCATAGCAATAAGTACATTGGAAAAAACCCTACCTATGAGCCTATATTGTTTGTTTTACCTTACATTGTGAATGACTTCCAGCTTGAAAGAAATACACCCTTCAAACAATTATAGTTGCCACTTAGGAGCTACTAGTCCTCTTTATTGACAGTTTTCTATCTAAAACACAATAGTCTATGCAGTCATTTTACAACAGGTACACAAGAAATATAACATGTTTGATGTTAGGAAATGAATATTTTGTGTGCTGATTAAAGAGGCACTACATTCAATGACAGTTTCCCATTGTTATCCCCGCACAGATAAGTTTTAGTACTGGTCTTCTTCCAAGTTTAACACTTTTTAAATAGGTTCATCGTTCATACATCAACAGACAGGTGTGGTAGGTCCAGATCTCTTGTGGCCTCTTATGAAAGGTACATTGTATCATGTTGTTACATCCTAGTTTACAGCACCAAAGGGGTAAGTGAAGAATGTCATATTGGGTTTGCAAACACAAACTTTTTATAATAGAAATCTGTCCAAAATGCTGCTTGTATAGGATTTGTCACTTTTGTAAGAAAATAGTTTTTAAAAAACACAAAAAATATCCAATCTGAGACTTGATGACAATATAAGATTTCATTTAACTACCTCTTGATATGAAACTCAACTATAGTCCATTTTAATAGGGTTTCCGTTCTCAGAATAATGTTAATTTGTGGTGACTGCCAAATTTGCAAGTGTTTTGTCTTACCAAAAATTTAATATTTGGATATGTATGTGTATTAAGTAATTTCAAATTATAATTGATGCACTTCAATTCTTAGTTCTTTTTAAAAAATCTGTGGCAGTTGGACAGGAATTAAATTATCAACACAAACTGTCCCAGCTATGGTCTGTTGGACTATATCAGCTGTATACGTCATGTTGGCAACTGGTTACCATTAACATTTATGTGCCATTAAGTTAGCCCCTTTTTTGGGAACTGTAGACAAGGTTGATAAATGCTATTATACTATAATGATTGTGTGCCACAAGTTGTACTGTCCTGTTGGCCTCTTTCTAATGATTGGTTTATTATAGTTACAGATGTGAATATTGTGCATAATATTTACTGATTTTTCTGTATAATTGTATAAATTAGAATTGGATAATTTCTGTGCTTACCTTTATATTTACAGGAAATGTGTTAAGGTAGGCTTACATAAATTACACTGCACTTCTTTTTACGTATGATCTGTAGATAGTCTTGCATGACCATTTTTATGAGTTGGATTCTCTTAAGTCCTCCTTTCAGTGGTGTGTTTATGACTTGTCATGTAGTTGTGCCTTACATTGTGGAAGGGTTTAGTTCAGTATGCACTGTAATTCCTAAACTCTACATTTGGAACGTAATGAAAGCTGAGGGCAAGATAAATTGCACCATGCATTAGTTAATTCTGTATGAAACACATGGTGGATAATTGTGAAAATGTTACTTTTGTATTCTGACCTGTTACTGGGCTGAAAATAAAATCAGACATTTCTATTAGACAATTTGCAATGATTAATTTGCAGCGCTCTTGCCAGTATAGAAGGCTATCACTTTATTCTTGGAAAATTCAGGTTGCAGTTACACAAACTTGCGCATCATCCTCCTCGTCTCCGATCTTGAACAAAATTGTGGTAAAGATGTGTATTACTCTTGATTGTGAAAATGGTTGTTAGCTCAAAGGAGATGCTAACGGAAGACACAACACAGATTCTGACAAGTATGTGAAGTTGTCCCTGAAAAGTGTGTGTGGCTGCAGTAACACAGTCTACTTCCCATGTTTTTATCCAGCTTATGTGCCGAGGATCCAGTGCCAGATCTGCCGGAACTGTCATGGTGCAGCGACAATGTGGGTGCTTCTCATATGATGCAACAAAACCATGTGGAAGCTAATTGTTGGTCCAGCTTCCAGAGTTGCAACAAGACATGGAGAAACAGTTTTCAACACCAACCGTCCTATTGTTGTGTTTCTAACAGCCTCTCTTCATTTCTCCATTCAGCCAGAATCTACTTTTGGTTGCTTTTAGTTTTAGCTGTCAGGGTCAACTTTTAGTAGCAAAGACCAAACACACAAAAATTGAGCAGGACTTTGTCAACTAATAGGAGTTGTGGGCTAGGGGAAGCCAAGAATCAATTGAATTTTGACAGTTGGGCTTTTGACAGTTGTAAGAGTAGAGTAGAGGTGGGCGCGAATCAGAATATGACTCAAAATTCAGCACAAACCGGGCTGATCCGTGGTTTGTGAAAATGAGGTTCATGGGGCCGTGTTTTCCACAAACTCCATGACTTTTTGGCCTGGTTCGTTAGAGTCGTGAGCAGTTTGTGAAGCCAGACAGGCTGGCGCCGATCAATTGATTCCCTAGCAACGTAGGCCTGGGATGTCTGCAGACCTTTTGTTGCCATTCAAAACCTCAATCTTAGCCCACCTAACCTTGATAGGTAGGTCTCCCAACCATGGAGCTCCCATTCTGTTATATGGGAGCCAAGAGCTGGGGGGAGATGGGCCTTCTGTAGCCATGGGAACACCAATCTCATTCCTCCAAATGCTGTTAGGCGGGTCTGAATGCCAACCACAGACCTCCTGTTCTGCTCTATGTGAGCGTTTGTTATATAAGGCACAGCTCTCTGCCTCATGCTTTCAGTTTCAGCAGACAGTGGGAGAGTGAGGAGCTGTTGCTGGGATTTGAATGAAAGAGAGGGAGAGTAGAATTGAGCTTGGCTGCTGCTGGTTTAAAAGGAGACTGAAAAGCCTCTTCAGCATTAGTCTTGGCATTGCTGGGAAGGGTGACTTCTTTCCTCCACCCCAGTCCCAGGGCCACTGCCTGGCTCCGGGCTGGGTCCTAGCTTGACTGAGGCCTACCGTTTTTTCCCCTTTGAATTTTCTTTGTTTCTCCTTATTCCTTCTGGGTTTAATTATAATCTATTTTGTGCACCTGTCCTGCCTGCTCAAGCTAAGTGGGCACCTCGGTCAAGGGCTCACATTGTTCTTTCTTTTTGATTTGATTACTGTCTCTTTGTTTTGTGCACCTGTCCTGCCTGCTCAGGTCAGGTGTCTGTGTGTAGTGGCGTAGGCCTCCCCCCCCCCCCCCGTCTCAGGGTTGGACTAGATGGTCTGTAAGGCTCCTTCCAACTCTGTGATTCTATGAAAATGGAGGGAGGGGAACCATAAGTGGGCTACAGAGCTCCCAGTTCATCTGCTACTTTCCTTCATAGGGCTACAAATAAGAGGATGCTTTGTGCGGGGGAATTATGAACGTATGAGTGGGGGCACAGTGTTGCTTTGCCCTGATACAGACATGTGGGGAAACAACAAAGGGCGGCCCCGGTACCAAATTATAGCGAAACAACAAACCGGGACTCCACAGCATTATAAGCCAAAATGTAATCTAATTTCCTGTATTTATAAAGTGCAAAGGTGCTATAAATATAGACAAAAATACAGAACACGTTATACAAAATCGTCTAGAAGTGCAACAATACAGACTCCAAACATTTACAATTGTATCACAATACTTTTGCTGTCCGGAATAATCAAGAAATTTTTAAAGTGCCAGTTGCCAATATTTTCATAGAGCCGGTAGGTAGGGAGTTGTGCACAGTGCTATTTATTCACAGTCCATAAAGTTGGATGTAGTTAGACGAACGCCGACTGATAGTCCTGATTCACAGCCACGGACACCACTTATAATGTGCCAGTGTTGCCTAATAATCGATGTTATTTTGGGGGCCAAAGTAGTGTATTCAAGACCCCATTTGATTCTGATCGGGCCGATTTACTGACACCCAGGCCTAGAAGAGTGGACAGTAGAATCAAATGGGGTCTTGAATACACTACTTTGGCCCCAAAAATAACATCGATTATTAGGCAACACTGGCACATTATAAGTGGTGTCCGTGGCTGTGAATCAGGACTATCAGTCGGCTATAGATGCACGCGGTCAATTGGGGATATAGTGATGAGATCAGAATTTTCAAATAATCCACCCCGCGTCAATCTGCTGAAGGGCCACTTTACATGTGGCTCATGTAGTGTATGTAGCCTTATGGTTAAAGTACAACAAATAATACCTGATCACTCTTCCCGTGGATACTCGAACTGCAAGTCTGAAAATGTGATATATGTCATTCAGTGTCAGTGCTCCTTGCTGTACATAGGGAGCACGACTAGCCCTTTAAGGACTAGGATCCAGGAACATCAATCTAGGATCAGGAATCAGATTTGGGAGGCGCCTCTTGTTAATCATTTTCATCTGCAGAAACACCCATATAATGATTTCAGGGTTTCTGTAATTGAACAACTTGATCGCCCCTTTGCTACGGATCAGGCTAAATTGCTGCTGCAATTAGAATCCAAATGGATTTTTCAGTTAAACTCGCTGTCACCTCATGGTTTGAACTCAGAAATAAACTTCTCCTGTTCTTATAATCTCCCCACCTAAAATGGGCCCCTCCTCTTTTTGATCATTTTAACCGGTAGTCCGTTTCACTTGTTACATGTCCGTGAATTACGACCCCGTGGAGCGGTAGGAGAGTATGCCTTTGTGCTTGTAACATACTGTGAGTTTTTTGGCTTCTTTATCTTATGCTATAGAAGTTTTTGCTAGATGCTTACAGTTAATTTTCTTTCGCAGTATGATCAGTCCGAATTGCTTCACGCCCAGGAGGAAGTGAGTCATGTTACTCACGAAACGGGTTAATGATATTTGCCTGCAAACCCCCGTCGGCGTTCGTCTAACTACATCCAACTTTATGGACTGTGAATAAATAGCACTGTGCACAACTCCCTACCTACCGGCTCTATGAAAATATTGGCAACTGGCACTTTAAAAATTCCTTGATTATTCCGGACAGCAAAAGTATTGTGATACAATTGTAAATGTTTGGACTCTGTATTGTTGCACTTCTAGACGATTTTGTATAACATGTTCTGTATTTTTGTCTATATTTATAGCACCTTTGCACTTTATAAATACAGGAAATTAGATTACATTTTGGCTTATAATACTGTGGAGTCCCGGTTTGTTGTTTCGTCGCCCTGATACATACATGTAGCAAAGCCCTCGCCAAAAGTGGGGGACAAACAAACCCCCACTCTGTTATCCTTTTAGAATTCTTAGCTTAGAACATGGTGGTTGTTCCTTCAACAAAGCAATGAAGTTTCCTTTGAATCAACAGTTGTTAATCTAGGGATAATATACCTTTAATTTGGGAGAAAAAGGAACTGTGAACCAATTCCAGTGAAATTAAACTTCCTTATTTATAGAGAGTAACATGGTTCAGCTCAGGCTGTGACATGACTAGGTTCTACAAATGATCTAGCTCACATTCAGTCATTTAATAGTCAACTCATATAACTACCTGGAGGTTGCGATGAAGAGTTAAAGTAATTACTTGCAGAATGGCCCTAATGTTTGTTTAAATCACTGTTCAAAGTATCATGGCTTAGCCAGGTTCAAAACACCACTTTCTTGGCACCTGATTAAAGCTGCTCTGAGCTCCTCCATCCTCGTTGGTACTGGCTGGTATACCATAACTCTCAAGAGTCGGGCTGGAGGTTAAGAAATTACTTTGCTCTCTCTGCTCTTCAAATTTTATGGGCAGACAGGTGTGTAATTAAGTGTCTTCTTCAAAACCGGCAGCGCTGAGACTTGTGTGGATGGTCAGAAAACCATACAGAAAAGTAAATGTGTGCTAAGACTAAGATGAAGATGAAGAGTACCTCAGTCCTCAACATTCAGACGTGGTGGCCACAGACATAGGGCATATGTGCCTGAAATGCTGCTCTAAGACATACAGCCGAATTCCTTTGCCTCATCCTTTGCTTGTGACAGTAGACAACAATTCCTTGCAGCAGTGTTTCAGCAAATTGTGGATTATTATATAGCCTGCTTCCTAAGGCCTTTGTAAATTTTATCAGAGTCTTCCTACTGTTACCCCCCTCCCCTTCCCCACTATACCATAACTACCAAGAGAGAAAAATCGTGTTATAATCTCTGGTGAGGCATTTCTTTTCTGATAAAAATCACAATGCAGTCACCATGTGGAAATTCAGTGTATTCAATTGAAAAAAAAGGGAAGGAAAAGCCAAGCACAACTGCACATCCAATTCACAGCACAAATTATCACACAACTGCAAATCAGACTCTTATGTCACCTGATTCCTTAGAACCTCAGGTTCCATCTCCGTGTCCTGAGACAACCAGAAAAACTTGGCAGACACTTGTTCAGATACATAAAGATGGCCAATTCCCATAAAGCACACAAATATAAAATGAAAGACTAATTTTTTGCTGTGTCAAAGTACTAACTGCACAATAAGTAATAACTCATTGTAAAATATGTGCTTCTATGGGCAACTAAAATAGTTCATTAAAGTATGGAGTACTGTACTACTAGCTGGTAACGTGAAAAAACATGCCTCCTCCTTTAAAACTGAGAAGCCAAGAGGCCATCTCTGAAAGCAACAGCATGATCTAGCCTGGTTCATGCCAAATCCCTATAAAACTGGTGGTGGATGGGGTATAAAGTACACCAGGCATGAATGGAAGGAAGCACTAAGCACTTTCACAATCTTTGCTTTTCCACCTGAGGCCACTTTATTTGAAGCTTCTGGTGAAGATTACTTCTAAATCTCTTTGCTTCAGTGGCAGAAATATAGTTAAAGAAGGAGGGGGACAAAGGCAGCGAAGAATTAAGCATCTTACTCCCATCCCTAATGTGCTTTAAATTCCCCATCCACACACACACTCCTGCTTTATAATATTTGGTAGCTTTTGCCGGGGGGGGGTGTCCCCCCCCCATCTCAGGGCCACTGCCAGGCTCTGGGGCCAAGCTAAGTGGGCACCTTGCCTGAGGGCTCACATTGTTCTTTCTTTTGGATTTGATTACTATCTATTTTGTGCAACTGTCCTGCCTGTTCAGGTCGGGTGTCTGTGTATGGTGGGATAGGGCTTCCACGCAAGGGGGATTGATGTATCTTTCCCTTCTGGGTGCAACTTGCCCCTATCCATGGGACTTGCTCTCTTACCCCCCGAATGGGAGGAAAGGGTTCCATTGGTGCCGCCACAGCCGACAGGCAGAGGATGTCAGCAGCCACGTCTTCTTGGGGGGGGGGAGAGAAACATTTCTGTGCATGTTCTGTGTTGTCCTCCCGCCGGTAGCCCTGAAAGAGGCATTCTTTGAGGGCCCTGTTTGCCTGCTGCCTATAAGCTGCACCTGCTCATGATAGGATGTGCACCATGAAGGGCGGTGGAACTTAGAACAGCCTCCCCCCAAGGAGGGGGAGGCATCCTTCTCATCTGCCATGGCCAGCAGTTGGGTGATGTCTGTGGCCACCACTCCTCAGCACGAGGGACAGTGTTACACATATAGCTGTACAGGACTGTGGGAGGGTCCCCTATCATGGTACTTAGTGTATCCCTCACCCCCTGACCTAGGGGGAATGAGTTCCATCGTTGCTGCCTCGGCCAGCAGGTGGGTGATGTCCGCAGGGAGAGGCATCAATTCAGTAGTACTGCCAACTGTCTCAGTCCAGGGGAGGGGACATAGTCTGTTCCTCCCCGACCGGGGGAAGGGGTTCCGTCCTTGCCGCCACAGCTGCCAGATGGGTGATGTCTGTGGCCACTGCTCCTCAGCACAAGCGATGGCTTTGCACATAAAATTGTACAAGACAGTGGGAGGCGCCCTGATCCATGGGACCCGCAGTCTCCTCTGCGCCAGGGAGAAGGGGTTCCATCCTTACCACCACGGCCAGCAGGTGGGTGATGTCTGTGGCCACCACGTTCTATCCCTGGGACTTAGAATGGCCTCCCCCCAAGGTAGGGAAGGCATCCGTGACTGCTGCCTCATCTCAGAGGTGTCTTTTGCCAGTAGAATCAAATCCACGTACTCAGATAATGTGATATGTCATAATATGAGTATATGCAACAACGTGACATGAAATACTGTGATAATATGAGTATATGCAACAATATGATATGAAATACTGTGCTAACGTGCAAATATGCAACAATGATATGAAATAGTATGATAATAATTGTGTGCCGCAGAGGTTTGGGTGGGCTTTGTTTGGTCGGCGGCCATGTCTTCTAGGGTAGAGGGGCCTCATGCTGTTGAGATCATAAACTGTGGAAGGTAATAGGACCCCTGAACCCTGCCAGCGGGACTTAGAATACCCTCCCTCCAAAGAGGGGGAGGCATCCCGTCCCTGCAAAAGGACTTAGAATAGCCTACTCCCAAGGAGGGGGAGGTGTCTGTCAGTGCCACCACATCCAGGAGGTGAATTTTGTTGGTAGCCAGTCACTCACCTCTCCTCAGCACAAGGAACGGGTATCAATCAGTCCTTTTCCCATCCTGGGAGGGGTGGGGTACCACGCACACCATCCATGGGACTTGAGCTTCATCTGGGGGACTTGAGCTTCATCTGGGGGTCTTACCCTCCCCAACCGTGGAGAGGAGGGGGCAGCCACCGACATCACCCATGTCCTGGACATGATGGTGGCTGCTTGTTGGAGCGTGTGGGCGGGCACAGGTGGGGTGCCGCTAGCTTGCGGCCACACACCCCGCCCCCAAGAAGGGAAGCAGCCAACCACCTCCCTGAGCCCGTGAGGAGGGGGTGGCCACGAACATCACCCATGTGCCGGACATGACAGTGGCTGCCCATTGGGATGGGTGGACAGGCACAGGGGGGGTGGCACAGGGGGGTGCTGCTGGCTGGCGGCCACACTCTGCTGCCAAGAAGGGAGGTGGCCAACCGCATCCTTGAACCTGTGAGGATGGGGCAGCCACCAACATCACCCACATCCCAGACATGACGGTGGCCACCTGTTGGGGCGTGTGAGTGGGCATGGGGGGGGGTGCTGCCGGCTTGCGGCCACAAACTTCGCCCCCAAGAAGGGAGGTGGCCAACCGTCTCCCCAAGCCCACGAGGAGGGGATGGCCACAGACATCACCCATGTCTGGGGGTCCATCACTTCAAATGGAGCCCTAAGTCAATTGGCACTGATGGCTCCAATTCTATCGAATGGGACTTTTCTGGAGGCACTGGTTTTGGGGGTCTATAACTCAGAGATCCTTATTGCAACCTTCACCAAACTTGGAGGGTGGCTGGAGGAGAGCCTGCTGTAAATTCCCTGCGAGTTTGGGCTCTCTGAGTCTGAAGGTGGCCGTCCTGGGCTCCGACAAACCACAAGGCACGAACTGGTTTGCGAACTGGGTCAAGTTAATCAAAGTTTGGGGTTCAGGGTTTGTGAAACAGAACCTCGAACCTCATGGTTCTTTTTTGGGGGGGTTGTGCCCATCTCTAATATAGAGATAATGATGTAGTGAATGTGTTAGCTTAACAGGCGATTAACTTTATACTGAAATACCTCTTGAGTGCTGTGGATTAGTTGTAATGTCTTATCCAGGGTGTAACATAGTACGAGAACTAGCCTGGAAAGGGTCCCCCCCCTCAGCATGAATGGTTTAAAAATTGAAATCCTGTATCTCCATATTGACTTCAGAGTTCCCTCAGTTTGTGTTGCTTCAAATTAAACATTCTTCTCTTTTTAAAGAAAGAACAAGTTTTGTCTCAGGTTAGCGCAAAAGTCTGTTAGCAGCTACAGACCTGTGTGGATTTTATATCCAAGCCAGAAATTCTACCCCAAAACATTGTTCTCATTGGTCTAGTGGAGAATGTGGAAAAGTGACAAAAGGTCTATTGACATGAAGTTTTATAAAAAAGGACCTGCATTAGTTTTATAAAAAAGGACCTGCATCACAACTCTTCTTGCAAGCTGTGAGTTTAGGAGAGTGATCTTTTGATTACACTGCATAAAAAATGAATACAGAAATAAGTAAAATAAGTGGACCTTTTTTGAAGGTTATTTGATGTTATTTGATCAACATTTGTGGGTTTGAAAAATTTCTGAAGTAAGAAAACAGTGTAGGTGATTTCATTGGAATTATATTGAAATATATTCTACAAGCATTTATTTTAAGTGAACTATGAATGAACAAGTGATAATCTATGATTCCTGCTGCCATAAACGGGCCTGCAGAATAACTTATTAAGCCAGTCTAAGAGATGTTGATTTAATAATAGGTTTTTTCTATTTTGGGTATTGTACCTTTTCCATTTTTAGTATATGCTGTCAAAGCAAGTGTTGCAATTACTTTTTTGACTTCTCCATTTTTGCTTAGCAGTAAATGTAGCAGGACACTTGAAAATTCTACTTGAGAGAATTGTAGTCTGAATTTGATCACCCAAATAATCCTTCCCTCCCACCCCCGATTTCTGCCCTGGAAACTAAAGTATTCCCAGAAATATTTGCAAGCACCTAAAGGCTTGCTTTAAATTAAGTAAACTTCCTATGACCAATGCCCATTAATTTATATCTGACTATGATTAAATTTCAGATGATTCAGTTGGTAAACTTAAAAATGAGTTTTGGGGGGTTGTCTGTCTCCTTGCATAATTTGAGATTGCAGTCTCCATCTGTGACATCCATGTTTTCTGTAATAGAAAAAATATTCTGTAAACTTTAATTACGCAAATAACCTACATTATCAATATAGATAATAAACTATAGCTTTATTTTCCATGAAGTACAAGTTGCTTAAAAACTGCCATTGTAATTAAAAAATGCTCCAGTAAGCAGACTTTCAGGGTGAAAACAGCTGGGTTTTCTTCCTCTATCATGTTCTCCTTTACAGAAAACGTGAGATTTTAAAATTATCTGATATTTCAATATGAACAGCACTGTTTATGGCAAACTTGATAAAGTCCCTCGTTCTAGTGTGATAGGAACAATGCACAAGGATAGTAGACATATTCAATAGCTGGAACACCTATAAATGATTTTGAGATGATTCTCTTGTGTGGATGGATACATATAAACTAAGATGCCTACCTTGATTGACTCAGTCTGTGCTTGTATTAAGAATAGCGCTATACACTGTTGATACCGGTTTTCTTGCTGTATTAGAAAAGCATTTCGTAGTCCAAAAACTAAGAAAACAATAGACACTTGTTAAGACAGTTTACCTAGATCTCTAAACAACCAATCCCTGTTATCTTACAGTTCTAAAGAAAGCAGATAGCTCAATCACATTTCCACTGAATGCCGATAAACTTAATTTATTTCAGTGGAATTTGTATGAAACTAGCTTTTCTCTAAATTAGGTCCAACGTTCTCTACATTGAAGTCAGCATAAAAGGGATTACGTTTAAGGGATGGCAGTGAACTGTAGAACCCTGGGACTTAACTGGGGGGGGTCCCCATGGGGGAATGGGGGTAAGGTGCATGACAGCTGTCATTATCCCCGAGGCCTAGTGCTCTTGGCAGCCTCCACAGGGCTGCATGGGCAGCCTGGGATTTAAAATGTCCAGCCAGTCAACTAGCTAAGGGCTGGCCAGGTTTATTGCGGATGGGTCCCAGCTGGCGGACCTGGAGGGGGCAGTCTGGGGGGGGGTCCCCATGGGGGAATGGGGGTGAGGTGCATGACGGCTGTCATTATCCCCGAGGCCTAGTGCTCTTGGCAGCCTCCACAGGGCTGCATGGGCAGCCTGGGATTTAAAATGTCCAGCCAGTCAACTAGCTAAGGGCTGGCCAGGTTTATTGCGGATGGGTCCCAGCTGGCGGACCTGGAGGGGGCAGTCTGGGGGGGGGGTCCCCATGGGGGAATGGGGGTGAGGTGCATGACGGCTGTCATTATCCCCGAGGCCTAGTGCTCTTGGCAGCCTCCACAGGGCTGCATGGGCAGCCTGGGATTTAAAATGTCCAGCCAGTCAACTAGCTAAGGGCTGGCCAGGTTTATTGCGGATGGGTCCCTGCTGGCGGACCTGGAGGGGGCAGTCTTCCCTCTGGTATGCTAGCTGCATATATATTTAGGAGCTGGTCAAGCACTCAGCACTTGACTCTTGACCAGCCTTGAATGCTCTTTCCTCATTTTTCTGCTGTCACTGCACAGGGAAGAGAATTAAATGCTGTATGTATAACATCATTTAAATGAAAAGACTGGCTAACATTTATGGGAGAAGTATATTTTGAATAAGTTAACAAGACAAGAATGAGGAAAAACTCTGCATTAATCCAGCATTCAGGTAAGCACTTGTGCCATCACAGAAGTAAGAAATGCAAAACCTAAGCTTGTAAAGTATATATTGGTGGCTGTTGCTGATTAAGATGGCTTTCCCCCTGCATTTAAGACTATGGATTGGATTCTAACTAGCGTGAATAGAGTTGTGCTCGAGGAAGGCAATTTCCCTGCCTCACCTCCTCAGTGAAGCTGCCTTTGCGCCCCTCTCATCAAGCTCCTTCAGGTTGGTGTACCCAAAGGAACAGTATGGGGTGCAAACTGGAAATCTACAGCAGGAAGGGGAATTGGCAAAAGTTACAACCTGTCCTCCACAAATGGGAAAGCTGTTGGGTCAGAGGAGGTACTGCTGTGCCAATGGAACGGCCCCATAGGATTTAAACCTATATTTTGGAGGCCTATTAACGTACAGACATTAAATGATTTTTCAAAGGCTATGTTCATCCTCTACGCACCGGATATGCTATTTTTGTGCATTACACAACTTTAAAAATGTCTTCTAAAATCAAATATTTATTCTAAAAACACAGTCCTATTTAATTTCCATGTGGTAGAAGTTTGACCACCAGTGTCTGTGGAAATAAATTCCTAAAGACCGAGGTTGGCAGCATCAGGACTGGTAGTACTGACTTCACGGAAAGTTCATTGTTGTACCTTCTGTGCAGTACCACATTGGGACTGGGTATGCACAGGTTGGGAGTGAACTATACATGCACAATTCTAGTGTGTTGTTTGCACAGAAGGCATAATGATGAAAAAGGGTTGCGGCTAGGCACAACTCTGTTTTTCAATACACAAATGAAATGCAACAATCTGAACATTTATTGTCTGCCTTTTCCTATCAGCACAACAACATGACTTTTACTTCAGTCCTGTGCATCTCCATAACTTTGGAAAAGAATCATAAAAGAACTGGGTCTTGGACTCCACAAGAGAAACCAGGAGTTGTTTCCACTGAAAATAACTTTAGATAAAGGTCTGAACTTCCTGAAGTACTAAGAATGAATGCACTTTTGATGGTGGTGGGAACGAAGGCTGGGTTTGGAAAACTGACTTTTGCATATCTGCATTGTCTCTACCCTCAGCAGTGTCTATGCATAGGAATGTGAAGAAAAGTTTTGGACCAGATAGAGGAGGACAGAATGAGAATTGTTTCCCATAAAGTTCATTTCCTTTAGCGTTGACATTGGTACTGCAAACGTGAAACTAAAGTGAAGCAAGTTTGCTTCGTAAATCTGGATTCTCTCTCGCTCACATTCCACAAGAAAGCACCAGCAGTAATCAGTAGCATGTGGTTTTGCTTGGGACAAGCTCTTGCACTGTATACAGAGACTCTGAGGAGAACTGAAGTGAAAGAGATCTTGAATAGGTGGCAACCACTCTGTCTGGTTTATTATATAGGTGTTTAAAAGAGAGAGCCACTTGAGATGCATATAGAAAATACCCAATACTTCAAATATTTACATTTTTAAGTATGCCATATATAAAATATATTTGAAGAATACCTGCAGTTATATGGACTGCATCAATGTTTTTTACAATCAGCCTGTCTAATGGAATAGGCTGGTTCAGCACTGTGCAAGAACCACCTTCTTCAAGCAAAGACTGCAGCTCAGGTGTGAACAAAGAGCAGACAGATATTAAACTCACGTTGGAACACCCAGATTTCTGAAATAAAAAAGACAAATTAGACTGCATAGGCATCCCTTTACACTCTCTCTCTCTCTCTCTCTCTCTCTCTCTGTGTGTGTGTGTTTCAGACTACAACTGGAATGGGAAATTTCCAAGCAAAAGCAAAGGGGGTGGGTCAAAGTCCATTTCATGTTATTTGTTTTACAAAGAGAAAAGCAAGAATAATTTTCATGAACAGCTTTCCTTCCAAGCATGCGGTAACACAAACATAACAAAAAAACTCAACATATTTTAAATTTAATGCCAAATGGTTAGAAAACATCTAGCCAAAAAACAGCAAGATGCATAATTAAGGGAAATACAGCTATGTCAATGGCAACAATATTACAAGCCAGAAATACGCAAGTCTCTTCTAAGGGAATATGCTTTAGCACAAAACAGTGGCAGTTGCAGGCTCTAAAGTATTTTTTACATTCACTTTTTGCTTTCTCAGTGGTCGTTCGTAGGATTTTCCATGAATTTTGGGAGTCCATTCAACCTCAATTGCTTCGTTTTCTGTTTATCCGCTCATTCTTCATCAAACTACGTACTGACTGCTGCACGTGCACAGTGCCATGCTGTCTCCAGAGAAGCAGGTGCCATTTTGCATTCTGGCCCTTGCCTCTCCCAGGCCTGAACACAGGAACAGCAAGCCTCCCCAGGCCCAGCAGAGGAGGCAGTGAGCCACTTCAGGCCCAGGTGAGGAGGCAGGCAGCAGTGAAACGCCTTAGATTGCACACCCACCCAACACTGGGTCTTGGGAAGTACTGGCACACTCACCTAGCACTGGGCCACAAGAAGTGCCAGCATGCCCAGTCAGAGCTGCAGTGTGGTGGGACCCTGCAGGCCGAGGGAGAGCCAGCTCTGAGCTCAGCAACTCCCGGTAAGTAGGAAAAGGGAGGAGAGGAGAGGGTTAGGGGGAGCAAAAGGGGGGAAAGTGAAGGGTGTTTGGAAGAGGAGGGGGGTCTGATAAAGGGTGTTTGGGAGGGACCAAGGACAAGGAGGGAAGAGGAGGGTAAGATTTGCCAGAGAGGAGGGTAGAGGATAAGGAGGAGAGACAAGGGGAGGGATTGTTGAGAAAGGGGAGGGAAACAGAGAAGGATCTTTCAGAAGGGGGTCCCCTTGCATCTCCCCCACCCCCATGTCACCCAGAGACAATTGTAACATTTTTTTGCAGGCAGCCACGTGTCCTTTGCTATTTGTTTACTCATTATAGTGGAAGTATCTATCTACATTCAAACTCTTATTTTTATCTTTAAAATTATGTATTTAAACATTTTTAAAGCAGTTGTTATATCTACAGATCTAAATGTATATATGGCAGCTGTAACCAATTTTTTGTTACCTTTTTGTGCCGGTTTGGTTTTGTAACCAAAAGCAAATCGTCAAATAGAAAAAGGTGGATGTCAATGAGCCTCGTATGTTCTGAAGAACAAGCAGAGAATTACGTTTTTCAAAACTAATACTTGCCATCACTGTTTCTTAGTTTTGAGTCTGTATGACTGAAATAGTTTGGAAGTTTATTTAATAAATTATTAATTTTCTAATTTTAGAATTCTGCAAGTTAGTTTTACTGAACGTGATTGATTACAAAATATAGAAAGTTCTCTGGAAAAAGATGAACAACAAAATAACCTGTGTTAAATTTTCGCCCCACTGACATGCCTCAAGATGTTTTAGTACTGGACATACTGCTGCAAGATAGCAATGAAAAGAAGTTTTGAAACATAGAAGTTATGTTGAAATTTTCACTTTTTACTTCTTTACATCTGACATAATTCCATAGCAACTGCAATGTAAATGTTGCATAAGTTGTTTAGCAATATAAACGGTATATTAGGGGATCGTCTAATGTTGTACCAGGATATAATTGCTATTAATAGCAACATCCTAGGAGCTGGTTTTCTGTATTTAATGAAATAAATACAGAATAAAGGCACATAAATGCAAATAAATGCACATAAATAAATGCACAAAAAAGCATCATTCAGAGAGAGGCTCTGACTTGATCACATCTAACTTTCATTCACGCCTTGCCCTTACATTTGGAAAGTACTTCAAGCTGTGTTACATCCTGTCAATTGAAAAGTGTAGCTAAATGTGGGACTTACCTGCAAGAGTAAATCTCCCTTCATGAAGAAGGTATCTCTTTGTAGGTGACAAGATGCTTTCATTTGGGTTGTCCCTTAATATGAACTTGAGACTCTTGTGATACAGAACGAGAGAGCCATACAGGTTTGATTAATAAATAGGAAAGGAGAATTTGTTTGAAGGTTCAAATAAGACAAATAATGTGTGTTAGAATATTTAACTTGATGTTGGCATCAGCACTGGATAACAACCATTTTAGGGTTGTAGGTACATTATAGTTTCAGAGACGTTGCTTTTTTCCTGTTCTAAGTTACTGAAGAATGATTTTTCATAGTTTTTTAAAACTCTGCAGCAGTTAAAGTCTCAAGCCTCTCCACTGCAATTGCTACAAGAAAATAAGACCAACACATGCATTGTTATGCTACTTGCTATTTAAACAACATTTTTCTTCTGTTGCAAAAAGATTGCCTTGGTGTACACACAACTTTTACTTATAAAACTGAGCTAAGAATTCCTTGAATATAGGCAGTTGGGAATGAACATTAATATACATCTGGATATATATATATGTGTGTGTATATATAATGACAACTAAAAGGCACTCCTGGTGCGCGCCCGCGCGCTTACCCGGGTGCCTCCATTTGCCCTCATGCACGGAGGGGAGCGGACAGCTTTCCCGGGCATCCGGGTGCCTGTCGGGGGCGGGGCTTATAGCCGTTATAGGCTTCCCCGCCTTTCCTCCTCCGTGCAGTCCTCGGGCAAGCTCGTGGAGGGAGGACGTGCGGCCGTGACTGCTCGCATCGGGTCTGCACGCCTGGCCGGCGCTGTTTGCGTCGACTCGACTGCTCCGGCTTGGGCCGGCGGGCTTTGGGGCTGCTCTGCTCGCCGGTGCTTTTGCACGGCGGCGACGGCAGGTTCCTCTGCGGGCTTCCCTTCTTGGCGGCGCCGGTGGCTAGGTTTTTTCGGTGGAGCCTTCCAGCATTGAGGCAGCGTCAGGGCAGGAGCCTCCTTCGGGGCAGCGCTGCTTTTCCCGGCGGCGTTGCCTCCGGACCTCCGCCGCTGCGCCGCACCTTCTCCGGGCCTGCAGAGGCTTACGGAGTCACGATAAGTGGGGCATTTGAGGGACGGGGGAGAGGTTTCGCGTTTGTGGCGCCTGAAGGGGGTACTTTTCGGAGTCTGTTTCTGCCTGTCGCCCCCCCCACCTTTTCCCCAGGCTGATACTCTTCCAAGGGTGCTTGCTGGTTTACCCCCCCCCCTTCCTTTGGGTAGGGAGCTGGTTCCTGGCGGGGCTGGCTGTTATATAAGGGGTGGTTTCTTGATTTCTGCTGCCCTGAGTATTTAGGGGCTGTGAGGGCCTCGTTTCTCTGCAGCCTCAGTTGGTAGGCTAGGGGCAATTTAGGTTTCTGGGGCTCCTTTGGGCTTCCCTGTAAGTATGCCTTACAAGAAGGGTGTGGGGACTAGCAAAGGCAAGCAGCCTGCTAGGCGCCCTGCTGCCAAGCGGCCATTGCCTGCGCCTTCCTCGGATGAGGAGGACGTGGAGGCTGCTAGGCAGGAGATCTTGGCCAAGTTGGCCGCTCTTGACAATGCTGGTGGTGGCTCGTCTAGGCAAGTGGCTGGGTATCGGGCTGGCCGAGCGTCTAAAAGAGTTTCCCAGGCCACTTTTCAATGGGAGGTCCTCACACGTCTCTCTGCTTTGGAAGGCTCGGCAGGTGGCGACTCTGGTGAAGGGAGGAAGCAGCACGAAGACCGGGAGGCCATAGGGACCACTGCGCAAGTGGAGGAGGAGGAGGTCGCTGAGGTGGCTGAGATGCCTCCAATAGCAGTTGCAGTGGATCCGTCTGATCAGGAGGGTAAGTCTCCCGCACCACATGCATCACACTCTTGGCCCTGGGGGCCTATTGGTTCAGCTGCCAATCCAGTTGGTTGGGGATCCCAGTTTGTACACGCCCCGGCTGCTGGGTCGGCTATTTGGCCTGGACCCTCCTACCAGCAGCAGCCGGTTGGGATGGGCCAATTGCAGCCCTGGGGTCAACAGACCCTATCAGTGCAACAGGGGTTTTCTCCTTGTTCAGCTCCAGCCACAGCCGCGCCCTCGGCTAATGCTGTTTGCGGCGTTCAACCCTTTGGGCAACCCCAAGGCTTTTGGCCTACCTATCAAGTGGGGCCTTACTATCAACCTACTCCCCTTGGGGCTTTGCCATACAGGGCTACTCCGTTTGGGGATACAGCGCTCCCCTTGGGAGACCATTTGACACTGGCTACCAGGGATAAGATCCTGCATGGCGAGTTTGTTGATGTCTTTACCCTTCTTTTCCGGGAGTTGGAAAAGAAGGATAAGGAGGAGATGGATGAACGCGACAAGGAGAGGCTTAAAAGACGCAAAGTTGACCGTACCTGGGCTAATTGGCTTCCTGGTATGCTGATTTATGCCGGGGTTATTGCCCGGGCTCAGCCTCAGAGGGCATCCTCCTTGTTTCAGTATATTGATATTGTGTACAGGGGATATACGGACTTCGTCGGTGCTGCTTGGATGCAGTACGACGAAGAATTCCGTATGCGAGCCGCTGCCGATCCCACGCTACCTTGGGATCGGATCCACCAGCAGCTCTGGCTTCAGTTGATGGCCCCAGCCAAGCCCAATTTGGGCGATAGGGCGGATAGTGGTCATTTGTTGCAGAGACTTAGCACCCCTTCTGGTACCCGCGCCTCAGCGGGGCAGTCGGTTCAGCCCCGGCTGCTTTGTTGGGAATTTGCATACCAAGGCGTGTGTGCTAGGAAGGGGTGTGGGTTCAAGCATGAGTGCCCGCGTTGCAGGGGTTCCCATTCCTTCTCTGCCTGCCCCCGCCCCAAGCCTCGGGGGGGAGGTAGGCGCCCCGGGGCTGGGTCAGCTCAGTCTGCGGCTGACAAGGGGTCCTACCCCCATAAATCTGAGAACACTGGCTAATCTTTTGCGGGGGTACCCAGATCGCGCAGCGGCGCAGTACCTGTTAGATGGTTTTACACACAGCTTCCGCATTCCCTTTCAGGGCCCTCGGGCCCCTTTCATGTCGTCAAATTTACGTTCAGTGAGCGGCATGGAAGATATTGTTAGTCATAAAATTGCCAAAGAATGTGCTGAAGGGCGGGTTTTAGGCCCTTTCGCGGCTCCTCCGGTGCCTAACTTGAGGGTGTCCCCTCTGGGTGTAGTACCTAAGAAGGCTGCGGGTGAGTATCGCTTGATACATCACCTGTCCTTTCCCAGGGGGGACTCCGTCAATGATGCCATTCCAGAGCATTTGTGTACCGTTCGGTACACGTCTTTTGACGAGGCAGTAAGGATGGTTCAGCACAATGGTCCGGGTGCGGAGATGGCGAAATGCGACATTAAGTCTGCCTTTCGTCTTCTTCCAGTTCACCCTGGGGACTTTGAGCTGTTAGGTTTTTCTTTCAATGGCCAATTTTATATGGATAGGGCACTCCCTATGGGGTGCTCGGTTTCCTGCTCGGCCTTTGAAAAATTTAGTTCCTTTTTGGAGTGGGCCTTCCGTCAGAGGCTGCGATGCCGTGACTCCGCCCACTACCTTGATGATTTTATTTTTTGTGGTCCCCGTGGAACGGGCCAATGCGCCCGGTTATTGGTGGGCTTTATGGCCTTAGCTGAAGAGCTGGGAGTCCCCCTGGCCCACAAAAAAACTGAGGGTCCAGCTCAGGTCCTTACGTACCTGGGGATTGAGATAGATACTGTGGTGCAGACTTTTCGTCTGCCGTTTGCTAAGGTGGCTGATCTACGTGCGCGCTTGGTGGCGCTCTTGGGCAAGCAGAAGGCTTCTCTCCGTGAGCTGCAGCAGCTTGTGGTCCACCTGAACTTCGCATGTAAGGCCGTTGCGCCAGGACGTGCCTTTTTGAGGCGCCTGTGCGAGGCTATGTCTGGTCTTCGCCTTCCCCATCATAGGGTTAGGCTGTTGCAAGGGGTCAGGGAGGACCTCAAAGTTTGGGAGGACTTTCTCTCGTCATTTAATGGTGTTACGATGTGGCGAGAGGAGTTGCTGTTAGAGGCCGAGTTGCGGGTGGCATCGGATGCCTCTGGGGCCACGGGCTTCGGTGTCTTTTTCCGGGGTCACTGGTGCGCTGAATCCTGGCCGGCAGTTTGGCACACTGAAGGTATTACCAAGGATTTGACATTTTTGGAATTTTTTCCAATCTTGGTAGCGCTCTGGCTGTGGGGGGAGGAGCTTGCCAATCGTGCGGTCCACTTTTGGTGCGACAACATGGCTGTTGTGCATGTGATCAATTCCCTCTCAGCCCGATCGCCTAGGGTCATGAGACTGGTCAGGCCATTTACGCTCCGGTGCCTTCGGCTGAACTTTATGTTCAGGGCGAGACATGTCCCCGGCATTGATAATGGTGTGGCAGATGCTCTGTCTCGCCAGCAGATGGAGCGGTTTCGTCAGCTCGCCCCGGGGGCCGATGCCTTGCCATCCCCGATGCCACAGGAGTTGTGGAGTCTTGGAGGGACGAAGTCCGCAGAGCCATCCGTTTAGCCATCGCCCCTAGCACAAGAAGGTCGTATGATCGCGCTGTGCGGCAGTTTGCGAGCTTCCGAATGGAGGCTGGGTTGGAGCAGAGTTGGCCCATTCCAGCAGAACATCTCATGCAATTTTGTGTTAACAGGAAGTTAGGCGGCCTGTCTGTAAAGTCCATTAGGGGGCTTTTGGCTGCCCTAGCCTTTGTTAGCAAGGCACGGGGATTTCAGGATGTGACTGGGGATTTCAGGGTGCGAAAGATGCTGGAGGGTTGGTCTCGGGAGGCTGGCTCTCGGTCTGACGCCAGGCAACCTATTTCTCCGTCCATCCTTAAGGGTTTGGGTGGCACCTGGCAGTCGGTTTGCTCTTCGGACTATGAAGCCGTGCTTTTCCACGCTGCTGCGCTTACGGCCTTCTTTGGAGCCCTTAGAATTGGGGAGTTGGTGGCTCAGTCCCGCACTGATTTGTCGCATCGTGCACTGCTTGTTCAGGACGTGCAGTTTGCAGGGGACGGTGTTTCCCTACGGATTAGGGGGTCCAAAACCGATCAGCGCCACAAGGGGGCATTTGTTCGGCTTGGCTCCTGCGCTGATGCTGAGTTATGCCCGGTACGCGGGTTGCGTTTGTATCTCAAGAAGAGGGGCTCTGGCGAGGGTCTCCTATTTCGCCATTGTGATGAGTCCCCGCTAAATCGGTACCAGTTCTGGTCGGTTACCGGAAGGGCCTTGTCCAAGTTGGGTCTCGTGGGTTTCAAGTTTGGCACCCACTCATTTAGAATAGGGGCGGCTTCCACGGCTGCTGCAATGGGCTACCCAGAAGCGGCCATTCGCAGTGTAGGGCGGTGGCGATCGGCGGCTTACCGGGGGTATGTCCGTCCTCTGCCGGCCCCGTTATGATCTGTGGCTGATTGTCTTTTCTTCTTCAGGTGCTGTTGTTCGCCGTGGGAGGTGTCGGATCCTCATCTGCGGACACAGCATGATCTTCTGGGCCGCTCATCAAGCCAAGAGGACCCATCTGGGGTCCCAGCTTGGCCTCAGTCGTTGGGCTCAGATCGAGTGGCAGGGCCGTCGGGGCCTACGTTGGCCGGGCCTGTTGCCTCTCTTGTTTGAGGGAAGATGTGCCCCTCCTCCCCATTTTTTGTTATTACATTTAGGTGGAAATGATTTAGGTTGGATCAAGGGCAAGGCCCTCACGCTGCAGGCGCAGGCTGATTTGAAGCTTATCGCTCAGCGTTGGCCGGGGGTTCTAATAATGTGGTCTGCCATCCTCCCACGTCATGTTTGGAGGGAGGCTTTGGATCACGAGGGAGTCGAACGGGCGAGGCGTAAGGCCAATAAGGCCATGTTCAAGGCTTTGGGTGCTGGGCTGGGGGTTTACTTACCCCATCCCCAGATTAGGGACACGTATGCTGACCTCTACAGAGGTGACGGCGTCCACCTGTCCTTTAAGGGCAATGAGATCTTTTTGACTGATTTGCGGCAAGGGTTGTGGTTGGCCCTGCAGGAGATGTGGGGCGTTAGGGCCTAAACAGAGGTTTGGCCCTAACGGTGGCAGGTTAGCTGGGGTAGGCAGAGCAGGCTGGTGAGCACCCGGTGGCACATCCTCATTGGTGGGGAATGGGGGTCTGTCTCGGATCGGCTGGTGGGCTTTACGGCTGCCAGCTGAGAGGGCAGACTGCCCTGGGACCCCCTGGAAAAGGCCTCCCCTCGGGCTTTACGGCTGGGGTGTATGGCGCTTTAAAGGGGGGAACCATTCGCCTGGCCGGCTGGGTTACAGCCATGCACTGTATGGCTCGCACCTAGGGCAGGGGGTTGCTCGCCCATGCAGTACGAGGAGCTGGTCAGAGTGACCCCCTCGCTCGAACTGTACCGCTAGTTACACCCTTGCCGTGTTTAAGTTCCTAGTTCAAGCTTAGAGGTTATTTGGTCAATAAATGGCCCTATTTTACCCAAGCCTTGTGTCCGTCTCTTCTTTCCGAATATGGGGGCAAATATCTGATCTCTTTGGCCCGGCATGTATTTTTTCTCCATCATATGAGATGTACTTCCACTTGGTGCAATGCAATTGTCTCTGCTTGCCTAGTAAAACTTGTAAAAATCAAGGTCAAATGCAGAAATAATTTGTGAGGGGAAAGGAGTATTTTAACTGCATATTGGTAAATGTATGATTCTGGAGGCATGTCCCTTTGCTCCCTTTGCAGACATTCACACTCAAACTATAAGACAAACATGCTTACCACAGCCTTTCTTGTGGACAGCAACCTGAAAATTGTCTGAACTGATGGTTGGCATTAGTCCGTAACTGATATTTGTTTTATTTTAAACTGGAGTTTTTCAAAGGCCACTTGAAGCATTTTTTAAAAGATCAGTAAATTACTTACCTCAGGAACAAAAAATCGTTTGTCTTGATCCCAAAGTGGTGGCCAAATTATCATTTCCTGAAGCTGTTTAAATTTCTGGAAATTATCCAGCCATTTCACTTTACCTTCCAAGTCCCCTGAAAGATATACCATAGCGAATACTATAGATGGGATGGGAAATACCAAAAGACCGTGTGTGTGTGTGTGTGTGTGTGTGTGTGTGTGTGTGTGAGAGAGAGAGAGAGAGAGAGAGAGCTAGACATGGGCCCAATCCCCAAAAAAATTCCGATTCAGCCGTTTGTGGATCTGGGCTGCTGCCGAATGCAGGCCACCGATTCTAAACAATCAACTCTCATTCCCAGTCTGCAGTTGGGAATCGGGGAGGCCAGTGCCCAGGGCAACTGAAGTCAGGCTTTTGCATGCGCGCGCACGCGCTCCTGAGTTGCCCCTGCCCACGCAGTAAGCCGGCTGTCCTGGTGCACTGTGGAGCTGGCAGCAGTGTGAGTGGCTCGGATGCTGCCTGCGCCGTTCACCTGCCCCACAAGACAAGGGGCGGCCAGCTTGCCCGCGCACCCCTTGTCCTGGGGAAAGGCGAATGGCGCAGGTGGCCTGCCAGCCACCCGCACTGCCTTTTGCCTTTCCCCAGGACAAGGGGCAGCCGGCTTGCCCGCGCGCCCCTTGTCCTGGGGAAAGGCGAACGGCGCAGGCGGCCTCCCAGCCACCCGCACTGCCTTTTGCCTTTCCCCAGGACAAGGGGCGGCCGGCTTACCCACGTGCCCCTTGTCCCGGGGAAAGGCGAACGGCGCAGGCGGCCTCCCAGCCTCCCGTGCTGCCTTTTGCCTTTCCTTTGTGCCCACCCCTTCCCCCTCCCTCCCCTGGGTTGCTGCTCCGTGGTTGGAAGGAAGCCTGCTCATCAAGGAAAGCTGGGCTTCCATTCATGTTTCGAGGGCGACAGAAGGAGGGCAAACACAGCTCATTTCCCTGAATCTGTTGCCCCGGGAATAAATTACTAGCGCCACAGTGTCTGCAATTCCAAACAGAAACTGACCCATCTGATCAAGTCCCAAACAAGCAAACTCCCGACTGCTGGATCGGTTGCCATGGACAGAACCGATTAGCTGAGTCACGATGGTGAAAACGCCAAAATCAGGGGGTTTTTTTTGGAAATCGTAATTCAGATCGTGCCCATCTCTAGAGAGAGCCCACTAGCAGGAAGGTTGGGGTATAAGTCGAATAAAATAAATAAATAAATTTATTTATACACACACACGTGTGTGTGTGTGTCACAATTTGTATTTCTATCATAAGTCACCAGATGTAAGTTTTCAGTGTTGGTTTGTGACATAGCATGCAGAAAGACTATCTCAGACCTAGTTCACATTTTTACTGTTTTTACACGAAGTGGTTCATATATTCCCATTCCTGTTTTTGTTCATTTGCCAATTTGTGATACAAGGGTCATACACATACTTCCTGAAGAACTCATAACAACTCCCAAACCAAAGTTCTGATATTTTGCTCTATACTTACTTATAGATTTTTCCACCTTCTCCTTAACTGAACAGAGGACTGCTCTCTCTGGTGGATCAGCCTTTTTCCAGATATTCTCCAGGAGGAGGGGATAGCGAGTCAGTCTGTGTAAAGGTGCAACCAGCAGTTCTGACAGATGCAGTCGTTTGCACTGTTTTTTCTGTTCACACCACTTTGGGATACAAAAAAACCATGTTAGTTCCAATGACTGGCACAAGACTGTGGCTCTGCTTGACAGACAGAAGGTCCCATGGTAAGTTCCTAGCATTTACATTTAAAACCATCTGGTAATAAGGAGTGTCAAACTTTTCTACCTGAGACCCTGAAGAGCTGCTTTCAGAGTAGACAATACTGACCTTGATAGATCAATAGTCTAATTCAGTATAAGGCATCTTCATGTATATATTCATATATTTCTTGCATAAAATAAACATTATGAAAGCTCAGTTCAATGTATACTGAGTGCCAACATAATTCCTATGGTGGAACTGCAAGTGCTTGCCTTCCCACGTCACTATGCCCCCAAGGCATGTTCAGGCTGAGACCAGTTTATGAAATTCACTTCTCCAACTGCAAAATTCAGTGGCTGAATGAGAAGAACCATGTTTATTCCACTATGGGAAGACAGGGTGCTTTTTCCACTTCCCAACGTTGTTAAGAGCTCATGGGTGGGGGGAGTGGGGAATGTGTTTCAATCAACAAAACCACAGGGGAAAAAACTGAATCCTCCCTGTGGCTCTTACCACTTAAAGAAGCTGGGTCAGTCTATTCAATCGCCAATATTTGTCAACTTTGGACCTTAGATCTTACATGACTAGAGTCACAGAGATTCATAAGTAGGAATCGAATGGCACCTTAAAGACTAACAGTTTTAGTCTATCAAAAGCTTTCATGTACTAGAGCATAGAGCAAGATCCGGGTCCAATGGCACCTCACAGGCCTACTAGATTTCTGAAGTATGAGCTTCTGAGAGTCAAAACTCTCTTTGTCAGAACTAGACCCCAGTTATTCAAATTTAATGCACAAAATCCTGCATTTTGTGTCCCTACTGTTTTTCTTAAGTGGATGTACACACATATTTGTGTCTCCTATATTAAAGTCTGCCTAATGAGGAACCATTGCATTGTATTTGAAGAAGTGGTGATATTTCCTCAGTCACCCATGAACTGAGTCCTAAGTCCCTGTAAGGTCAGAAAATGAGGCTCTCTGGGTGAATTTCATGTTGAGGCATAATCCCTCTGTCCTGATACTTCGTGAAACATAGTCCTCACTGGCACATCTACCATTTTAACATTCTTTTACAGTGAGGTGATTTATGCTTAGAATTCCTGTTATACAAGTGTTGACAGTTTAATGTTGATTTTCTGCCCCACATATACGTTTTTAGCTTTTTTAAAAGTAAAGAAACGGCTATCTATATACAATGTCACATCAAATATGGAGTAGGGAGGGATGAAGAGAGTAATGAAAGTTGTAATGATACTGAACGAGAGAGGATGTAGGGTTAGGCTGATATGCGTTACATTCTTGAACTTGCTTTAGCAACACAATTATTTAGCATGTTAGTACTTGGTGAAAATAGTTGCATTTTCTTATCCTTGCTTCCCTTTATTTTCTCATATGTATTAAATATTTATTTCAGGGAACTCTCTAAGATATTTTTTTAAAGAATTGTTACTGAACAAGATTATATTATAGGCCTAAATTTGTGCTTGGGGGTTTTCCGTGTGACCCATTTCTTTAAGGTGGCTGTGCTAGAGTGACAAGAGGAAGGATTAGGGTTGCTAGGCCTGGTGGGGAGACATGTGGGGCAATGACCATTAAAAAGTTCCTCATGCAGCTGTTCACAGTGGTGGTAGGAGACAAGTGGCAGAGGCAGGGGGTCCCCCACCTTGACTGAGGGACTGGCAACCGTAGGAAGGACAGAATTTAAAAATATTTTTTAAAAGTTTGACATGCTTTACTAATGACAATGTATTACAGAAGTATTTGGCATCATCTATACAGGCTCACCAAACTGTATTTGGCCTACCAGATCAAAAATGCATTCTTAAGGGAGCAAAGGATTGCTTTGTTGCACTTATTCTATTTAGCTTCAGGGTGTGGAAATAGGCTTACTAGTTGTCCTCTTCAGGCAGGCAATCTTGCGGTGGAGTGGCCCCTCCTACCCACCCTTTTGTTTAGGTTGGCAGAAACAATATGGGGGATGGAAATTACACTACACAATACATTGATGTTAATTCTGAGAGAAAATCTGGATGTGATGTCAGTATGACATATGACTCTCTGGAATACTCAATGGTAATACCATAGAGTTTCAGAGAAATTCTAGAACATCACTTGATATGCTGAAGTTATGTCCAAGTTATCACACAACATCATTTCCACCTTTTGCTCTGCCTCCAAAGCTCCTGAGGTTGCCACTCAGTGTCCTGGCTATGTGGGAATAAAGCAGCACCACATTTATTATAGTGTTGCAATGGGGAAAAAACACGTAACATAACTGACACCAATTCTTCAAGTACAGGCCTGGCCTTAACCGATCTCTCTCTCAGCCTGCAAGGTGAGGACAATTTTGAAAGAGGGTGGGTGTCAGAGCTTCTCTGAGGAATACTGAGATAATGTGGAGCCCACTGAATGGGCAGTCATATAAATGGTGAAAATAAAATGTTCCTATTATTTTCCTTGTCAAATCATCTACAGGAAGTTCTCTGTTTATAATTTTCCCCCAGTTGTGCTGCTCTGTTTTGTGCAGGAAATTCTATATTAAATTTGATCTTTGCTTATATGCAATGAAACAACATTTGCCCTCTAGATGGCACCAACTGCATTTAAGCCCACAGATTCTCTACTTTGAAACAGTACTATTATAGCAATTTTTTTAAAAAAGTTGCCACCACAGTCAATCGTGGCTGGCTTCCACAAAGTGATGAAGTTTTGGAAAGCAATTTTTATCTCCTCCTCCCCACTGCACCGCCTTTGCTACCAAAAAGGAAGGGGATTCTCCAATATGCCGATAGGACCGAGGATAGAAGGGGGTGCAGCAAGAGGGAGGACTGACTAAAATAGACTTCCCTCCCTTTTGAGGGAATGCAGGGAGATCTGTGAAGAGAGCAAACACGCTGGTTCAAAAGTGAGGGAACAAATTTTGTCTAATCCCCCCTTCTGCATTGTCCTCCCCAGCACCTTTTAGAAGGTTCCCTAACCTATTCCTCAGCAGTAGATTTTTCAGTGTGCAAAAAGCTGCTAGATGAAGAAATAGGCTTCCATGGACTCATTCCATTTGTAGAAGCCTTGGATCCATCCATTTGACCATAAGCATTGAGTAAGAACAGCATTTTACTTTCATATAAATTCCAAAATCTTTTCTTTTCTTCAGTTTTTCCAGGTAAAAGACTGCGGCGGTGTAATTAAGGCAGTATATCTGGAGACTCTGACACAGGTTCCCTTGGAAAGACTGCAAGATTAAAAAAAATATATACATTTGACATGAGAATGTACATTACTGGTCCAGATGCACTTTGGTCTTAATTTACACATTTCCAACCAATTTGAGTTATAATTTGGAATGTATATCATCAGGGATATTTAGGATTGTATAATAGCTCGTTGTTACTTTATGATGCACCACACATTGGGTGTGGTGTTTGCTTAAAAATGTGGTCCTCCTGAACACACATACTTGAGACTAAATTCCACTGAATACAATTGGATTTGGGGGGTTTATTGGCTATCAAGTGGAAATCGAATGTTGTTGTTGTTATTAAGGCAAGAATGATTCAGAGGTAGTTTGCCATTGCCTGCCTCTGTAGCAACTCTGGACTTCCTTGGTGGTCTCTCGTCCAACTCTGCTTAGCTTCTGAGATCTGATGAGATCAGGCTAGCCTATGCTATCCAGATCAGGGCCAGTTACATTTACTTCTGTGTAAATATGTAGGACCATGTATTAGATCTCTCCCACTGAATTAAGGAATACTGCTAATGTCAACGTTTTGGAGGGACTGTTCACTTTGTTTTTTAAAGGACAAGGAACTCTTGGTGAAATTTAGGTATATTCTCTTGTTCATTTATTATTATTAATTATTAAGAGCTGCTGTAGCATAGTGGTTAAATGGCTGGGCTGCGAATCAGCACTGTGCTAGTTTGACTCCCACTACTGCCGTGAGCTCAGCAGGTTGCCAATCCTGTATTGTGGGGATGATAATAACACTTTGTTCACTGCTGTGACTGTGGCACTAATCTGTCCAGATTGTTATTGTTTTTATTATTTATTAGAATGTTAATTTAATTTAATTTATTCAATTTATACTCCACCCTCCCCACACCAGCGGGCTCAGGGCGGATCACAACAAGGTTTAAATCACATTGCACTATTCAACCATGTTCATTCCCTCCATGCAGGTCATTATCAAGTGTTTGCTTAGTTTTACCAAATTCTGAGCCCCATTAATCCCTCTGCATACTCAAGGAAATGTTAAATTCTATAACATGATGCATTTTAGTTTGTTGCAGCAAGAACAAGAAGAAAGAGACATTAAATGCCAAACTGACTGTGACCTAAGTTTTCACTGGCGAGAGCCTACATTGCCAGATGGAATGAATCCCCTGGGTGGTGAATATACAGAGAAGAAATGCTTTTTTCTTTCATTTTAATCTTTAATCCCTAATTTATCCTTTATCAGGTTGAGTAACCAAGTGGGATTTAGATGTTACAGTGGGAGCTTGAATGCATTCATGTTTTGCTTCAAGTTATAATATGTGAAGCCTCTTAAGAAACTCTTGCTAAGATAATGGGGTCTTGGGTTATGGGAAAGTAAGTTTCCTTAAATTTTCTGTTCTTCCTTCTAGGTAACCTTTCTGAATACATCATTACCTTTGTAAGCGCAGAGATGAACTCTAAGGAGGATGTAGGCTTGACAAGTTGACCCTTTATAACACTAAAGAAACTGGTCACAAAACCAAGGCTAACCTAGGTAAGTAAGAACATCATTTTGAGATGACCTTCAGTTAAAACAATAGCATATAATTACCTCTGCAATTTAATAGTTCAGTGTAACAGATTACAAATTCAATACATTTCTAAGACTCATAACTGCAGCACTTTCATATCCAGACAACTAGGTTAAATGCCAACTGTCTCACCTACCGATAAGTCTGGGGGCAGAAGGCCTGTTCCTGTGCTTACCAGTTGCTGTGGGGAGGAGAAAGGAAGAGCTGCTGCCTGAGCATTTTATCATCACTGATCCACTTATTCTGTACCAGGCAACAGCTAAGCAATGGGCCGGGCCTTTTGCATGAACCTCTAGAGGGAATGCAGCTCCAAACTGGCACTGCTAGAGTGCTATGGGATCAGCTGGATAGCAGCCAAGCCAGGCTGAGATGAGTTGCAAGCATGACTTGTTGGAAAAGATACCTCCCATATACCCTACAGAGAGGTAGGCTCCCTGCTGCCAACCTACACTCTCACTAAGTGCTGAAGCTCCTGGCAAGGATGAATAGGGATGCAGGGCTTTTGAGGGCACCAAAGCTTGCAGTGAGGGCAGCTGCAAACCCTTTAGGATGCTACCATGGGTGGCAGGACCAGCAAGGCAGCAGTCTGACCAGCTGAATGCAAGCAGTAAGCATGACTTGCCAGGCAAGATAGACCCAGCTTCTCCTAATGTTTTCAATCTAAACTCTCCATGAGTGTTGGACAACAAACCCTCTTCTGTACCATGTCAGGCCACCACAGGCTAGCATTGGTCTTGAGCTTCTGTGCTCATGGAGGTATGTCTCACACATTCAAAGGAGGTTGACAAATGTCCAGTGTTCTCACAGAGCAGCTCAGGAAATTGTTCTGCTTCAGTCTGTTTCTCCTCCTGCCTCTTTTTGAAGTTCTCCAGGTTTTGTCTTTCCATCCCTCCAACTTTCTATTTGTAAGCAGGACCTCACTCCTGAGCTGGCTTTTTTCTTCCAAGAAGGCCTTTAGTTGCTGCTTCTGACGGGTGGAATAATTCAGGTGTTGAGCTAGCTGCTGGAGAGACAAGGTCATCCTTTGGCTGAACCAGTGGGCTGATTGGCCCTGTACAGTCTTATTCCCCTAGCATAGAGCCCTTCCTGTGTCTTCTGGCCTTGATGTAGAGGAAGTAGCACCCACTGTCTCAAAATATTAGTTAGGTACTATAAAGAGAGTTGGAAAAACTATGGGACGAAAGTCTTCTGAACTGTTATATCTTGGGATTTTTTCCTGTCTTGGCACTTGATCTTCCTCAGAATGGTATTAGGATTGGTTAAGCAGGAATAGTTAGACAGTATCCCCCATTTTCCCAGAACAAATATAACAGTGCAGCCATGTGTGGTTTGGTGACTGTCCTGGAGAGCTGCAGACAGCCAAAAGCAAGCAGAGCCAAATCCCAGGGCTGCAGGGGCCACTCTGCTCACAGCTGGTCAGGGTGCCAACAGTGGATGTCCTCCTCCAATACCACCACCAATGACTGGCACCCACTGTTGGCACCTCTGAGCTGAGTGGTCCACACACACACACACACACACACACACACACACACACACACACACACACACACACACACACACACACACACACACACACACACACACACACACAGGGCTTATTTTCCAACAAACTTGAAATTCTTAGAATTAATCACTAATACTAATGAGTTTTGAAGGACACAGTGCAAAGACACTTACTGTGTTCTGATGTATTTTTCTCACCTGGTTTAATTCCTCCAAGTTTGCAAAAAGTAGACTAGAATTCACATCTGAGAGGAACTCCTTGCTTTGCAGGTACTTTAATGTATCCATAAAAACCTTTGGGGAAAAAATTAAAAACTCAATTTAGCTATTTCCTCTTTAAGACTAGAGGCACCTATCTAACTTTTGAAGGAGAAATGTCAAGTAATATACTTTCCCCAATAGAGGAAGAGTTACTTGAGTGGACCCTCTTATTCCAAAGCGCATGTATGTGTCTTAACATTCCAGAACCAATTATAAAGTAAGAAGTAAATGAAGGCTAAAGAAGGATATCAGGAACATATATGACAAGAACTACGGCATTTAAGTAAAACTGCAATATGCTATGCACCTTATTGAATCATAGCACAGTGCTCTAATACAGCGCTGTAGATTGATATCGCAAATACACATGATTTTGATTTCTAGCAAGAGCTAACTACCAAGGTCAATAGTTTAATGCTCATCTGATCTGAATGGCCCACAGATTCATGATGATTTTTTCAGTGGAACATCTGCTGACCCAAGATCTGTGTTCATCATCACAATGAAGTCATGTATAAAGCCATACAAAACTGTCCTAAATCAAGATAGACTGAGCATTTATGCTGCGATTGAGGAAGTGGTTATGAAATTCAGTCCTACCATTTTAAGAACCAGGAGATGATCAAGAAAGTATGTGCATTCAGTTATGAAGAGTTCCCATACTGCTTGTTTCTTCTTTGTTTCTAATTGATCTTCATTGGCTTTTGGCTCAGCCCGATACTGTGTTATGATCTCATGCCAAACTTTATCCTATTGATTGAGAACACCAAAATAACAATTCTGACAAAATTAACACCAGCACATTCCCATACATTGGGCTCTTATCTGTACCCACTGATACTGATGCCAAACACTAGTGTTATTACCAGCTTTTTTCTAGCCTTTAGTGTTAGGGTTCTAAGCTGCATACTGTAGTGTGGGCAGGCATTGATGTTCTACGTTTTATCCCCAAAGAAGCAAAACACATTCATTTGACAGAAAACCAAAACAAGTGACTAAAAATGTGCAAAATGTAAGAGTTGTCCATGTACTCTATGAAGCATATATCTACCTTAACATTGTGAAATTCATAGCTGCTGTATTCCGAGGTCTTGATAATTACAGAAGACAAACACTTTTCCAGGTCTGATACTTGTTTGTGTCTGTCTGTACTCTGTTTCAAAGTAAAACTTAGAGGTTAATTTGTGAAATACAGGTTCAGTTTTGCTTGTAAAAAATTGGACACCAGAATCTCAAGTCTGAAAATGCACCACATTTTTTAATATACAGGCATTTTATTTTTTCCAATTTTTAAAGAATTTAAAAATACAAATCAACCACAAAAACGTTCAAAACATACAGTTGATACACGCTCCCATGGTCCACAGCAGCCCATTCCAGGCCAATTTGGGCCCGATCCAGGCTGATTCAGGCCCGAATCAGCCCGGATTGGGCTGCTGCGGACCACGGGCGCTCTCCCACACTCCACAGCAGCCCATTCCAGGCCAGTTTGGGCTGGAATGGGGCCAATTAGGCCTGGATCGGGCCACTGCGAAGCACAGAGCTTGATTTGGCCCACCCTGTGGAGTGCGAGAGCACTTCTAGGGCAGCCGCAGCCTGCATGATGATGTCACTTCCTGGAAGTGATGTCATCATGTGGGCCCAGGAGTGCACATGCAAGAAATAGAAGGTAAGGTAGGTGCCGGGTCCCACCTGCCGGGTCCCACCCTCCCGCTGGGAGGACAACGGGACCTGGCAACCCTAAACAGAAGATCAATCCAAGCTTAGGCTTGATGCATACTATTATGCCCGGGGTGGTGGTGGGGGTGGATTCTCATTCCCTTCTGGTCACAGATTCCTTCATTCCCTGCCACAACCAAACATATAGGCTGCATCCCTCACCACTCTTATGGGAACTGGTGAACCTCTGACCATGTACAAATACTAGCAAATGGAAGTGTTGTCGGGTGAGTGAATGAGGACACTTTTTGACACAGTTTTGTTCATAATTACTAAATAAAGATGTTTATTGGACTATATTAGTATCCTTCAGGATGGGTGCACATATTTTTGGAGAGACAGGGGATAGAGACAAGCCTTGTCTATCTCTTCCCTTTCTCCATCACAGATGAACCAAACAGCACAAAAACCTGCAGATCTTTTAAAATTCTTCTTCAGAGAGGTGGATTTCCCTCTTCTTGAGTTAGGACCAGCCTCTGCAGCCTCCATAACCAAGCCAAACCTTAGTCATATTGCTCATAGAGCCCAGGTTTTATGTTGGCAGCAAAAAGCGTTTCTCCATCTTGGGAAAGCAGTTTGAACAAATGGTGATGCTCAGGTCTCTTTTACGGTCTCTCCTTCCTGAGAAGAGATCAGCTTTCCCAGGACCTGAATCTAGGGTCACCAGATCTGGGTGGAGAAATTTCTAGAGATTTTGGGGAGTGGAGCCTGGAGACAATGGAGTTTGGGGAGGGGCTAGAGCTTAGCATATTATAATACCATAGAATCTACCCTCTAAAGCAGCCATCTTCTCCAGGGGAAATTATCTCTCTTGTCTGTAATTAAAAGGATAACTTGGCATCTAAAGGCCTGTTTGATATCCCTTTAGCATAATAAATACCATTTTTGTCTAAAGTTTTCAAACATGTGACAGTAAAAGAATAGGAGTAGAGTATGTAAAGAGGAAGCTAAGCATAAATACAATGGCACGGTTCTTATAAGACTTAACCTTACTATGCAACATATATACCAACAGTATATAAAGTTCTCCATTTCCAACAGTTAACATTTGTTCATATTTAACTTAGACTGTCTGCAGGGAGTGGTTAGTGTACCACTGTAACAGATCCAAAATAAAATGCAATGTCCCAATGTGTTAATCAATACTGCAGTGGAAGTATATGTGCACGCTACTTGAGTAAAGGAAGATATTTTAATATACGTGTGTTTCTAAATGAATGTTGTAATATATAGTTGGAGTCTTTTCTTAGCTTGCTGAATTTAATAGAACTCTTAAACTGGAAAATTAATTATAGCAGACACTCCTTGATTTATCCATCTCCCCTTCCCCAGTCACCTGCCTGGGGGGGGGGGCGGTTTAGAGCAGAAAGGATGAGGGATGTTCAGCTGACCATGCCAGCCAGGTGATTTGGAGAGGGGAGGCTCGGGGCATAAAGCACACAGGATGTACTTTCTTCCCCATGATCTCCAGTGATCTTGTTAAGCAATTTTTTTAGTCGAGATATTTGCACAAGCTCCTATATCACTTCTCTGTTTTGAGGTTGCGTAACTCCTCATTTTATTAAAGTTTGGGGACTTTTCTGAAAACCAGGTTTGTAGGAACACCTTCCCTTTCTATACCTGCCCCCTTGCATTTTAAAAAATTAATGTGAAATTAATGATTTCAGGTGCAAACAAACATGAATAAAACAACAGGCCTAGAACTTAACAATAACAACCTACAAAGTACATATGTACATATTTAACACATATTTAGAAAAAACATCATCTAAGTAAAATGAAGCCAATACATACAAAACAAATTACAACCACAGGTATGTGATGGGTTTTCACACTTTGAGATTAGTTAAAATAAAAATAACAAGTCTGTCTCCCAATATCCATGAACAACTCATTATGAGAGAAGGAAACAAACATTGCATGAACTACATGGAAAAAAGAAGTAAGAAGAGTAACAATACGAAGTGTCTCAGAGGCATTCCCTTAGACATGTCAGTCTACTGAAATATCATTTAGAAGAGAGGAAGAAAACTCCCTACAAAAATACTCACTGTTCCTTTTTTAGCAAATGGCCACCAAGGCTTTTTGGATTCTAATGGGTAGAACAGAAACAAAGATGTTGTTAGCCTTTTGAAAGAATCAAAGGCAGTGACATCAATTTCAATGGCATGTGTGTGCACAGAGATGCAGTCTTGCTTCTAAAATTCTTATTAAGGTTATCTTGGTGAACAGCATGTGTTCATGGATGATGGACAACCAAAAGCAGCCCCAATCAAAAGCCGTGTAGAGCTTCAACAGGCATGCAGAGATTTCCTTATTCATGTCAATGGTCTGTAAATAGAAAGATCTGTCGAGCGAAGCAAAAGGAAAGCTCCTGTTCACATGGAGCTCCTGGCTGCACATTAGAGTCAGTAAATGGGGTACAATCCACTCAGTAAGGTTATGTGTATACAAAAACCTTGGTGCCATTTTGCATGCCCTCTAATGCCTGTTCAATTGGTGAGGTACACTGCTATATAAACTGAACAGAAGGTGTTTGCATTGTAGTCACCCTGTTTTGAGGTTCACTGGCAAGGTGCTGCAAGACTAGAGCCGTTTTCACATGTCTCGGCATAGTGCTAAACTCACAGAACAAGGGTGTCTTCATGGTGCGATTTCTGAAGTCATCGCGCCACAAAAATGGAATCGCTGTGCCGAGATGTGTGAAAACGGCCTAGTTTGTGCTACCTTATATTTAAAGAAAAAAATCTATCTCAGTACCATTCTTTCTGTTGAAACCAAGGCTAGCAAAGTGATTGTGAAATGCAAACTTAGTTGAAGGGCTGCCAAACTATACAGCACACAAGTTGTTTTAGTTTAAAGCCCACTCAGTTCCTATCCCTGTCTCACCTGCACTTTGCAGTGATGTTGAATGGTAAAGGAATTCTGCTGCACTATCTGATATGAGCAGGTCTCCTGGGAACACCTCGAGTCCAGGCAAACTCACCACCACTGAGCTATGTCTGCGTTCTGTAGAGTTATATAGACTGCAAAGGGGTGGGGGGATTGTGAATATTGAAGAATATTCAGGACAGTGAAGTCAGTTTATTAAAGAAACAAGAACACACAAACTTGAACACATTGTCCACAAAAACATTTCACAGAATTCTTATCTGAGTGTATATAACTGCTAACTTAATATTTTATAAAATTTGATGAAATAGGTTGGAAACAAACCCACATAATTATCTCAGATTACTGTACCTCAGACTACATATAAGAAATGTCAATAACTTCAAAACACCTCCACATTAAAACTCTATTCCATTTAAAATCTGATCACACCAAAGGAAAGAAATTAAGGTGACTTTATTCAAATGACCATAGGGTGGGGAGATATGCTATGGTGTGAAGAAACTCTGCTCCTCAGCATAGTGTGGTGGGAGATATGAATTACTAACAACAAAGAAATGGTTATTGTCATAGTCAACATAAAAGTAGCCTGCATGTTGCAGCCATTTCATGTGCCAGCCCAAAGCCACAAGGCATATATTATGAAGAGAGAGAAAATAGACTTTTTGCTCAGGTACAGTCATTGGGAAACTGTGGATCTTGAGTGGGAATAAACACTTATGCTTCCACTTACACATTAAAAGGTAGACATTTCTTCTTGAAACAGAATTTTTTTGTGTTGGGTAAATAATAGCATGTTTTAAGCAACCATGGAAAATTTCATACAATGAAGTTATAGTCCATGAAAACTTTTCTCTTATTGTTGTGTAACTTCCACAACATGTGATGGAAGGCAATGGCCTTTGAGGACTGATCATGTGATAGTGGTTTCACACATTCAGGTTATCACATGATAATAGAAAGTCTCCCATCAATTAATTTAGCCATAATGTCTTGTTAACTTTATTTGTACCCACTGTCCTCCCCAGTGGGAACCCAAGGTAGCTTATATAATTCTCCTCTCCTCCATAATTCTCCTTTCCCCAACAACCCTGTGAGGTAGGTTGGGCTGATAATGTGTGACTGGCCAAAGGTCACCCAACAAGCTTCCATGGCAAAGTGGAGATTTGAACCCTGTTCTCCCAGGTCCGATTCTAACACTCTAACCACTACACCATGCTGACTCTCATTTAGTCTCATTAGGATAAAACAGCCATAGATAATTGCTTGGTTTTTGTGTACATAAACAAATATTTTATAATACACATCACAGCTTATTTAGTTTCCCATTTTCTGAAGATTTTATAACAATAGGTGTGTGTAAGGAGAAAAATTTTAAAGGCACATTTGGCATGTAATGAAAAAGTGTTTATGCAATAAAAAAAATCATGTGCATAAAACTGCAAATATTTGGGTGTAAAGTTTTCTTTAAATGTGCTCTTCTCTTGACACTTTCTCAATTTGTCATATTGCAAATTAATAGAAAATGATTGAAAACCTGTATGTATCTTGGTATTGTACTTTTGTTGATTGTCAATATTGTTCAGGGGCTGGAAAAAACAAATATGTGCTGTGTTTTGTCAAGTGTAATGGAATGAAATTTCACTTCCTCTATTATCAGGTGTGTTCAGGTATTGCACACAAAGGTTATTGTAAGGTCAAAAGTGGTAGGAACTTTGTGATGTATTATACGTTTATCTTTCATCTGACTATGCATATTGCATTGCAGAATGAATGTGATCAATATGCTTTTATAATTCTAATCTCTATTAAGCACAGAATAACTTGTCCTTCCATAAGAATTAACCTGGCCACTGCTGGCAGACAGAATAGTGGACTACATTGGCCTGATCCAGCATTGCCATTATTATAGGGTTGCCAGGTCCCCTTACCCTCCTAGTGGGAGGGGAGGACCTGGCACTATCTTTTTTGTTGTCTTTCTATGCACCTGCTCTGGCAGTGGTGCAATGACATCACTTCCAGGAAGTGATGTCATCACCCAGGGCCAAGAGCACACCCAAATTGGCCTGTTTGGGGCACAAATTGGACTACTGCAAAGCATGGCAACATTCCTTGGGTCAGTACAATGATGTCACTCCCAGGAGTGCGGTAGTCAGATTTCAAGAAGCCAGGACTTGCTAGAAGATTTTTTAACTATTGCATAACCCAATTAGAAAGGTTGGGCATGCCGGAAATAACCTATGAAGCATATCTCCTTAATGAGCCCTGGAATCAACAAAATGGTGTCCACAATTGTGCCTATACACTGAAACAGAGCAAAAATATGACAGTTTTTTAAAATTAAAAATCTCACATACCTTGCTTTATGTGAATCTAATTTCTGGAAAAGAAGAAGAAATTACATGTTATTATTTAAGTTCGTATACTCTTGCCGAAGAAAGACATTCCAAAGATATATTTGAAATTCAACAATTTTTAATGAAATGACTGCTTAATAACAATATCATTTGATTTATTTTCTAAACAGAAATCTTTGAGGTCAAGCTGACTTAAATCCAGGTAGTCTGGCTGTGGACTAGACTGGTAGATACCAGGCTGAGTTCAACTTGGAGCACAGAAAAGTAACCAAAAACTGCGGCAAAAACAGTTTTGAGCACCTTTTTCACTCGCGCAAATACTGCTAATATGTAACATAGCATATATGATAACATTTTGTGTGTAGTAATCACTATGAATGTGGATTCATTAGAGAGGCAAATAGACTTCCTGTCTGTAAGCCACTTCACTGAAGGTCAAAGGTCAAAGGTTGGATGGCTGAAACCTTGTTTGTCCCATTACCCTTAAGCCACATGAACCAATCTGTTGGGAGTTCTTAGCCTTATGGGGTCCTGTACAATTTCCTACCATTACTGCTCCTTTCTGCACTCTTTGATCTACTTAAGGCTAACAGTACCAAGTTCAATTTATTATTTAGTTCACATTGAGTATGAATCAAGCATGCCACCCCAAGAAAGGAAAATAACATTCTTTTTTTTTTAAAAAAATGGCAGCGTTACCTGAACACATTCCTGAGAATTCTGTTCTCCCTGAGACTGGAAAGCCGGGTTGATTGCCATAGCATTCGGCAAAGACCGATCACCACTGTGATCATCTTCTTCATGACGTGGTAAGACTGGTGTGGTGTCAATGGAAGCAGAGATTTCTTTCTGTGACAGGGAATGTGTGTGCATGAAGGGTTCTGAGAAAAAGAAATGTTCAGAAAATGGAGGAGGAGGAGGGCTTCGGCAAATAGGAAGATAAGATTCACAATGCTTGCCCAACCTTGGGCTATTGCTGTCATTCTGGAGTGCAAATATTTGAGCGCCTGATAATGTACTTTTCCTCAGCCTCCTCAGAGTTGGAGAAGTTGAAATCCTTCCCGGCGCATGCCTAACAAATTGGCAAGATACATTGTCACTCTCACCAGGTTCCTCTAAAGGGACTTCCAGAAGGTGTGTGTCAGTTCTTACTCTCTGCTTCTGCATGCTGCTAGGGTACAGCTGTCTTTCTGTGCCTGACTGAGCTGCTGCTACGTAGGATGAAATGACGACATTTCCCAAGTCACTTTCTCCTAGCAAACCCAAATGGTCTTCCCACGGTTCAGTCCCCTCCTGTATATGATATTGTTCTTTCATGTTAGTGTCTTCATCCATCTCAAAGGAAAACTCATTCTTTGTTTTTTGCATCCTTATTCACAGCAGAAAGACCTATATCCATTGGAACAGAAATCAGAGCAAAGCTGTCATTTTCAAAACAAAGGAGCTGGAGTCTATGACTGTGAGCAGAAGCTGCCCCATCTTCCCCTTCCCCCAGCAGCCCTCTACAAACCATAAAATAAGCATTGCTAGAACATGGCTGCTTTTGGGAAAGCCATTGGGCCTAGGAGACTGCGGTAAGGAGGGAGAAAGTGATGACATTTGTTCTGCCACGCTTCCTCTGCCAGTGGAAGAGTGAGGTAGGAGTAATTTTTCAGATTGCATCTTCTCAATTTTGTTCACTTTTGTCACGTTGGACAAATTGTCAAGGATAAGAAGAAACATTGTTACACAATATTACTAACAGTGGTGTACTCAGAACCTTTACAGATACTCCATTTCTGGACACAAACACTGCTGTGGACCATCAGTTCCTCCAACTAGAGATGTAAGAACAACACATGCCACTTGGTTAACCAAGGGAGGAGGACCTCCTGCCTGAGACTTTGACTGCTACAAATCACTCCCGCTATGTGTACCTATTGTGTATTGAATCAACAGCTCTTCTTCCCTCAGCAACTCGCACTGTCTCCCATATGGAGGGGATTGGCTATGTCCAGTGCAGACATGGTGGCCCCTTGGAGATATGATAGCAGTATATCATTGTGATGTTGGTGTAATCTCACATACAAATAGGGGGAATAGGGAGCACAGAACATTTCTGGATTGTTAACAGACATCCCACCATTGCTATTACTGGCCATACCTGATTGCTTTTGCAGCATCCAGAGCCCCATGGAGTTCCCAAACTGAAACTGTAGGTGAAGTTCCAATGCAACTTCCTATAAGAGATAAGCATGCAGTGAAAAGGATAACTCTATCATGGCAGTGCTTAAAAGAAGGGAGTTGGCATTTGTAATGCATGATTTGCATTCACAACTTAATTCCTGATGCCATTCAATACATGTTAGGATTATTTCTCAACATTGTCTCTTTTTAATGGGGTTTGGTGGATGCCCATCTCTTCACTAATTTCTGTTATCTTCTGCATCAGACTTGCACAGGGAGAAGGCTAAAATGGTCCCTCAATGTCTGCACACTTGTTGCCAGGGGAGGGGATGGTTGCCAACCTCCAGGTGGGATCTGGAGGTGTCCTGAAATTATAACTGATTTTCAGACTACAGGGATCCGTTGTCTTGAAACAAGTTTGCTTGGGATGATGGACTCTATAGCAGCAGGATAAATGGATTACAATGCAAGTGGCAAAGTTTGTAACATCAGTAAACAAAATACAGTCAAGACTATGGAAGTAAGTTTTATTTTACTTGAAGGTATTAATAAGTTCCCTTTAGTGGTATTAAATACATTACATGATCTTATGGATTTTATGGATTTAAATGTCTTGATGGAGTTTGTCATTTTTGGTTTAAATTTATGATGTAGTAATTTGTATTAATAATTTTGTAATTTCCTTGTTATTTGCTATGGCTGTGCTGAAGCAATAAAGATATATGATACTTTATTATCTCTATAGCAGGGGTGGCAAACTGGTGCGTTATGAGGTCTGGTTCTGACATAAATGTCACTTTATCAGGACAGGTCATGTGTAACATAAAATTTAATGCCAGGTACCAGAGATATAAACTTTATAAAAGTCATAGGCAAGCCAAATTAATTATATTATTTTTACTTGAAACACAAACAGGCTTAAAACATTTACACCGTGACAGTATTTATTTATTGTGATCCATGTTTTCCCACCATAGTGGAAATGCATTCCGTCCATGTTTTTGTGGTACAGCCTATTGATGTTGAAGTTGTGTATGGTTTTATGAAGTATTTTGTTGAACTCCATGTCAATATCATGCAGATCCATAAGGATGTATGTCAAGGGTATGTGTTTCAGGATGAGATTTGAACTGAAGAGTGCCAAAGAATATAGTAGTTACATGCTATAGCCCTCCCTTCAGGGAAAGTTGCTGTAATTCCTATGTTCATTCCCCTTTGTTCTGTTTGTAGGTCAAGGCATAGTAATGTCAGGGAGGCATGCCAACCTTAGTGTATCTTGGTAGCTTCCAGGTTTGGTTGACCTAAGGGTGTTGACACCATGCTTCTCTGTGACTGGCAGGTGTGAGGTACAAACTACAGTGAAGTTGCTATGATCTTGGTTTCTTGGAGCTGGATCTTTTGGGAAATTTATTTTCTCCACTGAGAGAGCATGGAGTACTGACTAGCTACCTGACACTGTGTGTCAGCAATACACTGGTTTCCATGGTTTAGGATGACAGTACTTAATTTTCTTCCAATGCACAATTGTGTCAGAGAATGATCAAAAGGTACATGATGCAGTTTTATTGATGAAGGGCATCTGGCTCTGAGAATCTAGCTCACTTCATATACTTTGACTAATTCATTTATTTCTATGAGTTAGCCAAAGTATGTGAAGTGAACTTCATAGACTATGCTGTGATCCCAAGAGTCTCTTTTAACACATGTAGAATCTCACATTCTTACACCTGGCCTTCTCACTCCCCCACCAGCCTTTTGTGCTTCATCAGAAGGTATTTCTGACACTACCCTGACCTTCATTCGTAGAATGGGGTGGGGGTGGGGGTGGGGACACAGAAGGATGGGCTCCAGACATTTCACTGTGTATACAGAGCTCAATCCTGGCTATTAATTTGGAGCTCAAAGCAAATTATATGCACTCAAACTGCCCAATCTACTACTTAAATGTTTAATGAGCTGAAAATCTGTCACCTTAAAGTATTTTGATTTTAGTGGATTTGGAGTCATGCTGAAATTTGTATCAAACCCCAGAGTAAAATGCATTAAAACATACTGTAGCATATATAGAGAAATATGACATAGTAATAAAACACTCATAAAGTATACTACAAAATTTACATAGACACACTCTAGCTTGTTACTTACTGTTTTAACAGCAGCCACATGGGTCTGGCATTGCTGACAGCCTCTTGGTTAACATTCTGCACAAGGATAACATAAAAAGACTGTTGAGATCTCTGCTGAACTTTAAGTAGAAATTCCCCTCTCACTTTCGAAGACTGCTTTCTGAATGCAAGAACAGGGAACTTGTTTTTCCTCTTTGCATGTTTCCAAGGGATTTCTTTATCTCAACAATGAAAAGGGAAGTAGTGTCAAGCCAGTATACAGAAGGTAACATGATCTGCTTTAATACATAACTGATTATCTTTGCTTTGTAAAAAGACTCAGTGTAATTCCAGTTTTATCTCTCAATTTTTAATTTTTCTTCCCTGATTTGGAGATTAGTGAGTGCTTTCGAAAATCAGTATCACTCATGAGAGGAAAATAAACGAAAGTCTATCATGAAACCGGTTGTTAGGAGAGATGTCAGCCACTGTGCCCGTCCTGTGTGAATAAACGTAGACTGACTGCTCAACCTTTCCATTGATGCTGTTCCTTGCTGTCTCTTGACAAAAGGAGGTTTTTGTGTCCTTAATAATGATGTCCTTTTACAATCCCCTTTCAGGTCCTCCTTTTTTAAAGTCTTGGTTCCACAGGATGCTAAGGCACAATATGTCTCATTTCTCTCACTGAATTCATCATGAGTAGCTATTCCATGCCAAATCCACAGACTTTGGCAGATGAGGGTTTATTTTTTATTTTACTTATTTTAAAACATATGTATGCTACTCTCCCCCCCCCAAAAAAAATAGGGTCCCAAAGGGTTGCAGTGCAGTAATGGATTTTGTCACTGAACAGCCAACTTTTCAAAACAAAACAAAAATTTGTCACTGGAGGCACATTCCTCCAAAAATTTGTTGTAAGGCTCATTTCCCATAAAATGTGTGCCATTCTTGCTGCTGTAGAATGCAATACACTCTACCTAAACGGTCAGGAAGATCTCAGTTTGAAGCTCACCATCTCTTTCAAACGCATACTGTGGTGTGCCAAAATGAAGCAGTAATCGAGGGGAAACATTTATAGGAAATGTCTGGATTTTCAGGAATTTCTATGCCCTTTATTTCCTGCGCGCATGTAGATCCAGCAACGAGTTTAGTATGTAAATTCACCCACTGGTGACCAGTTCACCCAGCATATTTCATTGTGATATTTTCATGTATATGTTGTTTTGGGCTGCCCTCCTCCAAATGCAAAAATCCTACACTATGTGCAAGGTAATGTAATGTTCAAATTATACTTGTTTGATAGATTATCTTGTGTTTAGCAGCCCCATGAAAATAAGTTTTGGCATTCCCATCCATTATATTTTAATATACAATTACATATTTGACAATATATGTCCACAGTAAGCATGCTCTACCTTCAGATGAACCATATCATTGATATTAGACCTTGAGATTATGGTGGTGGTTTAAGTACTATTTTTCATTTTGCATCTAGAAAAAGGCACTACTCAGTTTTTAATTTTGTTTTATAATTGCAGTAGCATTATTATAAAATAAGGATTATAAAACATAAAATATTAAAAATTAAGCAGTGTCTTTAACTGGGCGCAAAGTAATACTGAATTGTCCCTTATTCTTTATGGGAACAATAATAATAATTTTTAATTGAATGTGTGAGAAAGCCAACAAAAGACAAACAAATCAAAGGGTAAATTCAGGAAGAAGCAGAATCATGATCGAGTGAAGGAGGCTTCTGAATTGACAAATTGAAGGATGTTGCCCTTGGGATGGATGTTGATAAGGGATATACCCATGGGTGCTGTTAATAGGGTTACCAACTTCCAGGTGGGGTCTGGAATTCTCTTGGGAACTCTGTATTCCTTCTGAGGCACTAGGTCCAAGCCACTGCCCACTGTACAACTTTTCAAGGCTGTGGGAATATCAAATTTCTTCTTCTATCCTTACTATTAGCAGGAATTTGAACTGCCTATACAACTGGAACCCTGCCTCCCATTTGGTGAGAGATGATTCCTTGTGGAAGGTATAGAATGCCTGAAAACTAATGGTTTGGAATTCTAGATTGGATGGAAAGGAAGGAATGTGGTCCAGCCCTTGAGTTCACCAAAGACCGCTCTTTGGCTCCTGCCCATATATGTGGTAATTGTCACCAGCACATTTGATCATATATATCTATCATATTCACTGATCCATCTTCAAGACTTTCCTAAATCCATTTCAGCTCAAACACTGACATTAATGTACTGTAATTGTTACTATGATTTATAAAGCGATTTTTTGGGGGGAAGGTTAGATGTTGTGGAGTAGCAGGAAATATATTTGGAGTGGTGTGTGCTGACCCTTGCTACCTCCTAGCCTTGTTCTTTCCTTATGAAAAGAAGTTTCCGAGTAGACATGGGCACGAACCAAAAAAATTTAACGAATCAGCAGTTCGTGGTTCGGTGCCGCCAACAATCCCAAAGTCGCGAACTGCAGCGAACATTTTCCGTTGCCGAAAAAGTTTGCGGTTCGCGGGCACCAGAATGGCCCCCGTTGCACTTAGAGAGCCCAAATTCACAGGGAGTGTGTAGCAGACTCTCCTCCAGCCAGTAGCCAAGTTTGGTCAAGATTGCAAGAGGGAGCTTGGAGTTATACCCTCTCCAATCCGAGGCCCCCAGGAAACCCCCACTCAATACAGTTAGAGCCACCAGTTGACGTTGGCCCAGTGCACAAGGGGTGTACTTGAAGGCGGGCCGCCTCCCCTCTAGGGGGCAGTGGGTATGGCCACTCGCTGGTGGCACCCCCATGTGCCCGCCCGCCAGGCCTCGGAGGAGCGCGCCTTTATTCTTGGCGCAGGCCGGAAGGCGGGTGATGTCCCCTCTCTTCCTTTTTCTATCTCTATCATTTTCTACATACAATTCTCTAACTATGTAACATTCTCTAACTGTAAACATACATTCTCTAATGTATGTACACACATTCTAGTGTACGTTCATTATACTTATACATTCTCAAATGTTTGTCTCTTTCTCTGTTTTTGATTTTCAATCCTTTTATCTATGGATGCATCGTGTTCTGTTTGATTCAATATCTCTTTGTTGCATTCACCTTCTGTTTCTAGATCTAGAACAGTCGATATGTATGTACCCTTTTCTATCTGTTTCTCTGTATTTCTCCCTTACTGTCTATTTGTAACTTTCTTTCTCTCTGTTTCTTTCTATGTGTTTCCACCACTATCTATCTGAATCTACATCTTTCTATGTATATCTGCCCTTTCCTATTTCTTTCTACCTCTCGCTGTCTTTTTCTCTCTTTCTATAACTATATCGTTTCCTACAAACCTTTCTCTATCTTCATCTATATGTATGCTTGTGTTGATCTTTTTCTAATGATTTTGTTTCTTTCCATCTCTTTGTCTATCTTGTTCTATCTGACTCTGAATCTATCTGTAGCATTTGCATGTCATTTGGAGGGGGAGTGGCAAGATCCCCCAGCAACCATGGGGCCTCACCCGAGGGTCCCACTGAGGAATAATACGGCGGCAGCCAACAGCACCCACCTTCCTGCCTTGGCGGAAAGGACGGGCAGGAGAGGAGATGCCATTTGGAGGGGTCAGAGTGCTCCAGAGAGGGACAGGTCAAAAGAGGGTCTGTGAAGTCGGAAGATCCCAACAGCTGCAAGGCCTCCTCCAAGGATCCCACTGAGGAACTCTGTGGCGGCAGCCAACAGCACCCACCTTCTTGCCTTTGCAGAAAGGATGGAATAGGACAGGACCGGAGAGGTCGTTGGGAGGGGACTGAGTGTTCCGGAGAGGGTGAGGTGAGAAGAGGGACCGTGTACTTGTGTGCGAAAGGAGGGCCGAGCCTGAGGCTTCCTGGCTGCATTGTGCAGCAGGACTGGGATGGAGGGACCCAACATCCACCCTGAAGGAGTGCACAGACTGCTGTGGCAGAGGCTTGTCTGCTCCCCCTGTGTCACAGTGGAGGCTGTCGCCAGCATCACTCACCTTCCTGCCTTCGCGGAAAGGATGTGACTGGTCATGGTGGCATTAGCCATTCACCCCTGACCAGATGGAACAGCCACTGCTGTTGGCAGGGGCCACCATGAAGTACAATTTTATGTGCAACAGCAGTTGATCTGTCCCTCATGGCCAAAAGCTGAAGCATCATACAGCACCCACCTTCTGGCCTTCATGGAAAGGGTGTGAGGGTGATGGATCCATTCCCCCCTGCTCAGAGGGGGCAGCAGGTGCCCACGGAAAGGGGGGGACCATGCGGTGCCACACTAACACCAGCAACAGCAGCAGAGCTGTTCCTTGTGGCAGAAAGCAGCATCAGCTGGCAGCACCACACCTTCCTGCCTTCACGGAAAGGACATGACTGGTTGTGGCATTACCCATTCATCCCTGCCCAGAGGGTACAGCCACTGCTGTTGGCAGGGGCCACCGTGATGTAACATTTTATGTGCAACAATAGTTGATCTGTCCCTCATGGCCAAAAGCCAAAGCATCATACAGCACCCAACTTCCAGCCTTCACAGAAAGGGTGTGAGGGTGAGGGACCCATTCCCCCCTGCTCAGAGGGGGCAGCAGGTGCCCATGGAAAGGGGGGTGACCGTGCGGTGCCACACTAACACCAGCAACAGCTTCTGAGCTGCCCCTCATGCCCAAAAGCAGCAGTGGCAGACTTCAACCACCTTCCTGCCTTCACGGAAAGGATACGTGAGTGGTCGTGGGACCCATTCCCCCCATGCACAGAGAGGACAGCAGGTGCACATGGATAGGGGTGCACTGTGCAGCTCAAACCTGGCAGCTCAGCAAATGCATCTGAGCTGCCCCTCATGGTCCAAAGCGACGGCAGCAGACAGCACCCACCTTCTCGCCCTCATGGAAAGGGTGGGAGGGACACTTTCCCCCCTGCTCAGAGGGGACACCAGGTGCCATGGAAGGGGGGTACCATGCGGTGCCACTCTAACATCAGCAACAGCAGCAGAGCTGTTCCTCATGGCCAAAAGCAGCATCAGCTGGCCGCACCACACCTTCCTGCCTTTGCAGAAAGGACGGGATGGGAAAGACAGGAGATGTTGGGAGGCATCTGAGCAGATCCAGAGAGGGAGAGGTGTGAAGAGGGACTGGGAACTTGACAGGGAGAGGACGACCAAAAGGCCCCAAACAGCCACCGTGTCAAATTGTGCAGGCTGCTGTAGCAGAGGCTTGTCTGCCCCTGTGTCGCAGTGGAGTCTGTTGCCAACATCACTCACCTCCCCGCCTTCATGGACAGGAGATGAGTCGAGGGACCCATTCCCACCATGCTCAGAGCAGACAGCAGGAGCCTAGGATAGTGGGCTCTGTGCTGTGCAATCATATGTGCTGCAGCTCTGGAGCTGCCCTATGTGCCCAAAAACCAGAGCATCAGAAAACACCCACCTTCCTGCTTTCACAGGAAGGATGGGATGGGCAGGACAAGTTGTGAGGAGGGGTTGTTTGGGCACCATCCAGAGAGGGAGAGGTTGAAAGTGGGAATGGGAACTTCTGGGAGAGAAGGGCAAAGGGTCACCAGCCATGGAAGCAGCCCTGAGAACTGAGGGAGGATTGAGCCCGCTGGCGACGAACTGGGCCGGCTACAACCCCAGGGTGGCTCAGAGCCTGGGTAGGTCCAGGTTCATGGGAGGGTGCCTGAGTAGGTTGAGGTTGACCTTTATGAAAGTCAACATGTCCACCAGGTCCGGATGCAGACGTGTGCGGCGAGGACGGAGGAGGTCTCCCAGGTGGGAGAACACTCGCTCGCTCTGCACGCAGGTGGGAGGACAGGACAGGATGTTTGTTGCCATGATGGACAGTTCTGGCCATTGGGCAGATTTCCTTGCCCAATACTCCAACGGGTTGGCATGGGGGGGCTTGGTGGGCTCAGCAAGGTACTCACACACCATGGCCCGCGCTGAGTCCTCCACTGAGAGGGACGTGCCCACCATGCAGCGGCCAACCACGCAGCCCACCGACGAGGCCCAGAGATCGAATGGGGCTGTTTGGGTGGCTCTTTCCTGGTGTGGCTCTCTTCCCCCCTCCTCCCCCTCTCCCTCCTCCACCGCCTGCCCCTCGCCCCTGCCCGGTTCCTTCTCTTCTGCCTTCTGTCTCTGGAAATGGAGCACCGCTGTGCAGAGCTCCTTTTTCCAGTGCTGCATCTGACCTGCCTGTGTGGCGATGCGGCCCTTGATGCGGAGGTCACAGAGGGAGGCCAGTTGGTACGGGTCTCACGGTGTAGAGGATGCAAGCATTCAGCAACGCAGGCCTGGATCCTCCTGACAAAGTCCCGGACCCTGGGGAGCAGCTCTTGCTCGTGCTGGAGTTCCTGGGCCAGAAACCGGTCAAGGCCGTGGATCAGAGGGAGGACTTGACACAGGCTGGCCTCGTAGGAGCACAAGAGCTCAGTGGCATCCTTTTCAGTGGCACCATCCCCGACCCCGATGGAACAACGTCCCCCAGAGCAGCCTGCCTGACCCTTCTGGTCCCACCAGCAGCACCCTCAGGGCAAGGCTTCTTGCTTGGGGATGCATTCCAGAGACCCTCCCACTGATCCCAGATCAGATGAGCTGGTGGCCCTCGGTCTCCCTGCAATGGATGTTTCGCTGGCCAAGGACAGAGACCACAGGCTCGGGTGGTGCCTCTTCAGGTGCCTAGTCAGGGTCGTCAATGAAAGATGCTTTGGGTCATTGCCCCTGCGTACCAGGCCATCACACATACAGCACCACACCACGTGGGGGTCAGTAGGAAGAGCCCAAAAGTGCCTCCAAACATTGAGGTTGAACTGTGGCCCACTAACGGTTCCAGGGGAGGGAGGATGAAGGGTCACTGCTGGCTGTGCCACGGAGCTGGCAATGGAAGATGGAGTGATGGGTGGACTGCAGGCAGGTACAGCACCACCGGTAGTTTGGGATGGGGATGGGCTGGATGTTTCCTTGAACCCCAACCATTCCTCCAAGGATCCCTCAGCCTCCTCCTCCCCCCCAATTTTCAGGAGTTCCTCTTCTGCCAGTGGCAAGAGCTCTTCGGCCTCCTCTGCAGCTGCAACAGGTGATTTTTTGGGGAGTGGGAGTCTCTGCTGCTCCAGAGCCCTGCACAGCACTGCTTCCCATGCTGCAACTGGGACAATCTCTGCACTTCCCCCCATGACCACTCTTGTCCCCCACCCGAAGCCTCATAGTGCCAGCAAACAACAATTGAGGAGAGGAAAGGAGATGACACAGTGAACCCTCAGCTGAGGTGCCCACCGAGCTTGGCCCCAGGGCCTGGCAGCAGCCCTGGCACCAGAGGGAGGGAGGGAGGGACTAGAGCCCTTGCCCGCCACTCCCACAGACCTGAACAGATCAGGCACTAATGTGAGCCCTGAGCCGAGGTGCCCACTGAGCTTGGCCCCAGGGCCTGGCAGCATCCCTGGAACCAGAGGAGATCAATGGCTATCCCCCAAATCCAAGCTCAATTAAACTCTCTCTCTCTCTCTCTCTCTCTCTCTCTCTCCCCCCCCTCCAAAGGCTAGCAAGTAGCAAGCAACAGCTCTGTCACACTCCACTGCTCGCTGAAAGTGAAACCCAGCCTGGGAGCCCAGTGCTTTTTATAAGCAGAGGTCCCATTGAGCAATGCAGGAGGTCTGTGGTTGGCCGTCAGAGCTGCCTATCAGGGTTTGCAGGGGTGAGATTGGAGTGCCCGTGGCTACAGGACACCCCCTTCCCCCCTCCCTCCCCTGGGTGTCTTCTTCCAACTTGTAACCACTTTGCAGCTCCATGGTTGGAAGGAAGACCTGCTGATCAAGGTAAGCTGGGCTTCCATTCGGGTTTCCAGGGCGACAGAAGGGCGCAGACAGAGTTCAGGCATTCCCCTGGCTCCGTTTCCAGCAGAATTGATTGATGGCGCCTGACTGTCTGGCTTCCTGAACTGCGGCCAAACGCTGGTTCGTTTGCTGAGGACAATCACCGGATTGCCGGATCGCAATCACACGCTCGCCAGTTTCGTGGGTTTTTGAAGTTCGTAATGCGGTTCATGCCCATGTCTATTCCCGAGTCACCTCCTAATTCTGAACAACTTCTGGGTCTTGCATCTGATATTTCCATCGGCTGGTGCTAATACGCTTTTGGCTTGCTTGCAGCTTGGCCATCTTTTTTGTTTGCTAAGAAACTGGTTCCTATAAATACTATATAATTTTAATCCGTACTCCAGAAAGCTTCAGATGTGCCTGGGCTGGCCAGAAGCATTTAAAGCCTCTTTGGCAGATCCTTGAAGCAGAACTGTTCAGTTGTCAGAACTGCTACTTAACCAATAAATATTGTTTGATTACATAGATATCTGAGCATGCCTGAAATTTCAGTAAAACAAATTATGTGCAGTTTATATATTTTATAGTAGAACTATCTTGGCAAAATATGCCTTACATACTCTCAGTAAATCTATTTTTGTCTGGGAAGGGCAGTAGACTTCTTAAACTTAAGAAATCTGGTTTAAAATGTTGTGCTATATTAGATTTGCAATGAACAAACATCATGAACTGTTTGTCCTTTTAAATTTTAATATCAAAATCTATGATGGTGATAAAATTAATGTTCATATATGTAATAACAGTGGTGGTCCCACTGCGCTGATAAAAAAAAAATCTATACAATGCAGCTACCTGAAGCCAGGATACAAGTTTTGGCAAACTCAGGAGAAACCCAGGTTTGTGTGGAAATACCAAAATGGAAACAGTAGGGAGAGTAAATTCATATTCCCTGTCCATACCAGCTCTACTCTCCCTACTGTTTCCATTTTGGTATTTCTACACAAACCTGGGTTTCTCCTGAGTTTGCTAAAACTTGTATCCTAGCTTCAGGTAGCTGCATTGTATAGATTTGCAGGAAAAGCATTACAATGTACAAAAAATACACAAAGAAAAAAAGCTGCAACGTTTTGCTTAACAAGGACTCTGCATGTACAAAGCCCCCCTCCCTGCCCCACTTAAAGAGACCTTGCAATGGAGGTTTGGAGCTGGTGATGCAGTATGAGGAGAGACGGTTTAATGGTTGAGCTCCTTTGTACTGAACCACTCAGGTTGGAACCCCCAGAGTCACACCATCATCATTCCCCACAGTGGTTAAAAGAAAAAAGGGAGGCTAAAGCCTTCAAAAGTCCTTGTGGGGGAAAAAACCCTCCTCAAAATATTCATCAGGTTACTAAAGGGGCAAGAACTGAAAAAGTTGCAATATAGATAGTACCTGTTTGCAGTTTTTCAGTCCATATCAGACTAGATTCAAGAGGATCGCTGGGAGCAAAAGCAAATTGAAAACATGATCCCAAAGGAGAACTCAGCTAGGAAATGGAGCGTACTCTCTCTCTCTCTCTCTCTCTCTCTCTCCCCCTCCCATTCTGAGCATAAAATATAAAATTAGATGCCAAATAAAACACAGCAGGTTGTCCCTGTTTGCATACAAAGCAGTGGCAGCACAATTAATGAGTTTTATTGTTTTTAACAATTTGTTGTTCTTACCCTGAGTTTGGATATTCAGCAATGCATGGAAAAGAGACTAACTGGTCACCCCTCCAAAGCAGTTACGATCCAAGGAAACTAAAGCAAAACAAAACCAAAAGAACCCATGGCAAGAGCAAATGTAGAGAAATAAAAAGATTAAAATTATGTTGTGTAAATAGTAACTATTATAAAACTGCTTCTGAAATGGAAAGAACTTTTTGGCAGCAGAAAAAGTGAACTGGGACAGTGGTAGAATTCCAGGTGTTGGCAATTTGAATTCCTTCCCTATGCCCATAACTGGGGTTCCAAATCCAGGTTGGGCAATTCCTGGAGATGTGGGGGTGGAGCCTGAGGAGGGTGGAGTTTGAGGAGGGGAGGGAGCTCCGCAGGGGAGGGAGTTCAGCAATGCCATAGATGCTACCCTCTCAGTAAGTACATACATGCATACATAGGAAATTCCTGCATTATATAAGGCAATAGTGTGATGCTCTTCAGCTCTGCAGCTCTTTGAGTAGCATCCTGCTCATCTAGTCCTTACTACAGAAACTTCACAGCAAACATGTTCTGCAGATGAATGTACCTTTTTCAGCACCTCAATCAATTGTGAGCTGAACCTCTGATATCCTTGTTTTGCAACTTCTCTGACTCAAGCAGCAAGCCAAACAGCTTTGTGGCTCTGCAGTAACTTGGCAGTTTCAGTTCCTTCTGCTTTGAAACTATTTCGCACCTATACAAGTAAAATCAATTTATCCCTAGAGTCATGGGTGTTTGGTACAGGTCGTTAAATGATACCAGGTGGTGGGAAACTATGACTCCTGTGGACAGTGTTGCCAATTCTGGCTTGGGTTCCTGGAGATTTGGGAGTGGAGCCTTCAGAGGGTAGGGTTTCAGGAGGAAGCTCAGCAGGGCTTTAATGCCTAGGGGTGTGCAATCCAGTTCTGGAATTTGAGGGAAAAGCTAGATTTTTGCCAATTCAACTTTCCTGAATAACACTAGAGAATCCGGGATCTGATCTGGGTAAATCTGGGTTAATTCAGGATATGGGGCTTGGCTATTTCCCTTGTTGTTTCCTTGCAAAGAAACAGCATTTCCCAGAGTTTCTGGACAGGGGAGGGGGAGGAAGGTGGGGGAGTGAGACATGGAGGCAGTGAGTAGCCAATCCTTGCAGGAGCTCTCCTTTAGCCAATGGGATTCTCTGAGAAGGAGAAAGCCTTTATTCAAATTGTCCTGCAAGGAGTTTAAAAAGCAGGCTTGCCACAGAGCAAGTGAGAGTGTCTGCAGAGAGAGAGAACTTGGGTTTGCCAAAATTAACCCTCACTCTCACTTTCAAACTGAGACCAACTGGGATTCATCTTATACAACAATTGTGCTTGCTTGCCATTGGCTTGAGCTTGTGGCTGGGTACTTGAGGTGTTCCCCCAGTGACTCTGGGTTCTGCGTGGCTAATGTGAATGACTGGTTCTGTTGAGCTAAGGCGAAACAGTGTCCCTGGCTTCAGTTTGATTTGGATGGAATGGACATGATTCTCTGGTTTGATGCTGGTCCCTTTGCTTCAGTTTGGTTTTGGGGAGATTCCACTCCCTTGGGCTTTCTCTGGGATAAGCTTGCATTTGGGAGGGTGCCTTAGCCATGGAAGCTTTGCCCCAGTATGTTTGTGCTCCAGAGAACCAGCTTGGAAACCAGCTTGGAAACTTTCCTGTCTTTGGGAACAATGAAGAATGACTGGGCAGCTTGTTCAGGGGCACTTGTTTTTTTTTTTAGGAGGGGGGGCTTCAGTTTGTTCCTGTTGGGTTTTCCCTGGGTTGAGCTTGCATTAGGAATGTGCTTCTGGCCACTGGTATCTTTGCCCTTGTGTGTTTGTGCCCTGAGAACCAGCTTGGAAATGTTCTCGTAATAGGAAACAAAGGAGAGAGGCTCTGGGCAGCTTGTTTGGGAGCACTTGGGTAGCGGATAGGGCTTCAGTTTGGTTCTACTGGGCTTTCTGTGTGTGGAGCTTACATTTGGGAGTGTACCTTGGCCATGGCAGCCTTGGCCCAGTGTGTTTCTGCAATGGGAGGCAGCTTCTTTGCCTTTTTTCCTCATAGGAAACAATGGAGTGGCAGGGGCACCTTGTTCAGGTCCCATAGAATTGGCCCCCAGGGTCTAATCTTCCTGAAACTTGGGAAGTATTTAGAGGGTAGTCAGGAGTAGGTTGTGATTTCAGTGAAATTTTCTTGAAAAATGATGCCCCCCTGCTCCCTGGATAGTTCCCAGATAGTTTTTTCCATAGGGGATAATGGGTAAATAAACCTGGATTTCTCTTATCTGTCCTAGCTGGATCAGAGAATCAGTCCCAGATTTGGGGAATTCCAATTTTTTTGGGATCTCCAAATCCTCAATCTGGATTTCCTGAAATTTTTTTGTTGCATAACCTTAATAATGCCATAATTCTGGGAGATCTCCAGGTCTCACCTGAAAGTTGGCAACAATTCATGTGGGGCTTTATGGAAAATGTACATGTGAAAACTGCTGCAGATCCACAGCAGCTGTTACTAGATGAACATCAAATGGTTAAAAAATACACTGTATTTAGGATTGTTTTTGTTCTTCATTGAAATAATTGCCCTGTGGCGCAGAGTGGTAAGCTGCAGTACTGCAGTCCAAGTTTTGCTCACGACCTGAGTTCGATCCCGACAGAAGCTGGGTTCAGGTAGCCGGCTCAAGGTTGACTCAGCCTTTCATCCTTCTGAGGTCGGTAAAATGAGTACCCAGTTTCCAGGGGGTAAAGTTACTGGGGAAGGCAATGGCAAACCACCCCAAAAAAAGTCTGCCAAGAAAATGTCGTGATGTGACGTCCCCCCATGGGTCAGTAATGACTTGGTGGTTGCACGGGGGACTACCTTTACCTACCTAGGGCAGTGCAGCAGGACAGCAGTGATGGGTGATAGAGCAAATATGCATTGTGTATCCATGAAAAGTAACCTGATGAACAGGTTAGAGGGAGAAGCTTACCTAGAAAGCTTGAAGATACCATGCACAAAGTTGCTATCAAATTTGACCATTCCTCCGCAGTTAGTACTCTCCCAAACCCAATACTTCATATTGAAAACTAGTGCAATAAAGATGGCTTCTGAATTTAGATGTAGTGTATACAGTCATCTACAGACTACTATTAGTTGTCTTTTGCCTTATCCACAAGTAGTCATCATGGAGGGTTATGTCAGACTTCTGTGCTTACTGGTATGTAAATCATGCAAGACTCCCAATATAGGTGATACTTTCAGTATTACTTTTACTGTTGTCTTCTGAATATCTCTAATATCTAATTTGGTCATTAGCCAGGACCAAGTAATTCAACTGAGTGATAGTGCCATGGGCATCTGATTCCCTGCAAAGTACCAATTTATCTCATGCTTTCTTGCTTGCTTTCTTGCTTTTGTATTTATTTGCTTTTGCATTTATTTGCTTATTTATTTATTTGCTTATTTATTTATTTATTCATTCAGTATTCCGAACAGAGAAGTTTCTTCAGCTCCTCTTTGGAGAAGATGAATAAAATAAATGTGAAGAATCGGAGGCCAGAATGCTTATTTTCTCTTTCATGTTTACATTTTATAAATCTTTACTGATGTTCTTTAATCTTCTATGATTTCAGCAACTTGGACCAAAGCACTGGAATGCAAATGGACTGGATGGAATGGCATGAACATTTGCAAGGAAAAGAAGTTTAAATCTACACTATATCCCCAATGTATCTAAATTCACACTGTCCCTGGTTTTTGGATTCACCTTCAGGATATACTTGGTGGAAAAGCTTATCTGTTCAGTGAGTTTGTACAACTGGCTTGCTTATTCAAGTACACTGGGATCTCTCAGTTAAACACTATGACAGACTATTCTTTATTATAATGGATGAAGAAATTGAAAAGATGTTGCTACACCTCTCACAATATGTCTAATTTCTAAACATCTTGTGGGCGTATCAGGAAAGAGAAACTTGGGGCCAATTACCACCATCTGCAGGAGCTAATGAGAACCATCTGAAATTGAAGATTGTGCGTGTGAGATGAGAGAGCTGAAATATTCCCACAGTTCAGAACGTTGTTGTTCATCATTGCAGTTTACATTTGAGAATGTTCAACTTTATTAAGTATGAAGCTGAAATACATTCTAGATTTGCCACCCACACACAAAAATTGTACTGCAAAGTCGCCCTTCTTAATGGGATTAGCTATCTCTGTGGTGTGATAGATGTTCTCCAGATTATAAGGAGGAGTCATCAGTTATGAGGATATATTTCTCTATAAAACTTAACATATTTCCCAGCTGCAGTATTTTCTGGGGAGAGGTGGGGAGTCATGGGGTATTTTTTTTTAGCCCTAACACCTATAATGGGCTTGGGTGAAGAGGCAACCCAAACACAAAACGTAGGCTGTTTTGTGTCCCAGGCACTTTTTTTCTGCAGAGAAAGAAAACAGTAAGTGGGTAAAGTTTGGGGACATTGTTTACCAATGCGCAGGTGACAGGCATTTTTTGCGCAGGCGATTTCCCCCCTGTGTTTGGCCCTATACCTCTTCGAGTTTTCTTCTGACTTCTGGATGATTAACTCCCCCTTCAGATTTCAATGCAATGTTTCAAGGGTTCTCTTCCAAATTTTCTGCCTGTGCCTTTTCTGTAGGGAAATGCCAGTGCCATTTCAAGGGAACCCTTGAAATGCTGCATTGAAATCTGAAGGGGAAGTTAATCGTCCAGAATTTGGAAGAAAACCCAAAGAGGTATGGGGCAAAACTTGGCAAAAACTGCTTGTGCAAGAAAGGCCACAATGTTCTAAAAGGATAAAAGTTGTATGGTCACTTCTCTATGCATTCTGCCAAAAGACGGCACTTGGGGTAGGGATTTACACAGACCATGGACCCAATTAATGCATATATTGTAAGCACTGACTATAATATATAAGATATATTGGTCATTCTTTAAATGCAAAGTAGATCATGTTTACTCAACCTTTGGAACCCAAGTTTCTGCATATGCATGTTATGTCTTTGCTGTTATTTTTCATGTTCCTCCTGACGCTATAGTTTTTGTGAGTTGGAATTTTTTATTGCTTTTTATTTTTTATTATTAATGTGGGCATATGCTATCTTATCTTGTGTAGTGTTTAGTATACTTTATAAACTGCTGTGAATGTCTCATGGGGCACAAAGGTGGAATATAAACCATTATAAATACTATACTATAGTCCATCCCAGAGAAGCAGATGGCACAGTCTGATTGCATAGGCTGTAAGGGCTCTTTTCAGAGAGCTGATATTTAAAACTGGCAAGCATATGGATACATTTCACAGCAACAACACAGTGTCACAAGTACATTATCAATGTGCATCCGTGTGTAAAACCTGACATTTCTTTTGTTTGCAAATATGAATGGTTGTTAGCATTGACACTGACTTTGTGTTGTGTTATCAAGTCTTTTTGTTTTCTAAAAATGTAGGAATGTTATGCAGGCAGAAATTTGCCATTTCTGGTAACAATGATATTTGCAGATTAAATGATTGTTAATCATCTGGAAATAATTGCTTTTCTGCTGCAGGAAATGTAAAGTAGGAGTTAATTGTTTTGGTGCTTTATGAACCTGCAGAAATATGTCTTTTCAGTTCTTACTTTAATTCATTCACTTGCACAGATGTGCATGCAAACACGATCATATTTTTGTGTGTGTGCCCTTTTCACTCTTTGTGCAGGAGTAATCAATTGTCTAGGGTCATATGAAACTGTTTCAGTGCTGTCTTTCTATTTGTGCTCCTTTGGCAACAAAACTTAAACTCTTACTGGGGTGGAAAATAATTGTATGAATAGCTATTGGTTTCTTGAACCAACACAGATAATATGTGCATCTTAAATTACTGGGATTGTCCTTAAAATATGTAGCCCCATGAAAAACCCAATATATCACTCTAGTACAGCTCTCCCCACTTTGTCATGTCATCTCTGTTTCTTACTCACACACCAATAGTGCAATCCTAAGAAGAGTTACTCCAATCTAAACCCGTTGAAATCAGTGGGCTTAGAGTGGAGTAACTCTGCTTAGGATTGTGCTCAAGGCATGTATCCAGCCTTAGGAATCTTCCATTGGACGAAGAATTACTAAACAGTTGGAGGAAGGCTCCTTAGGTTGGAGAAAGGCTTCACAATTTGCTCAGTGGAGGGGTGGGATCAGGATTGCCGGGGTGATGGGAGTCTTGGGGGCAGGAACATGGGGGGCACTGTTGACTGATGGCCTTACGTCACTTCTGGGGAAAACCTAGAAAACTTCCAGGAACACCAGACTGATGTCATGTCTGGGTTTTCCCTGGAAGTGATGTATCGTTGTTGGCTGATGATGATTTTCTAAACTTTTTTTCTATCACCAGCCACCAGAGTGGTGGCAGGAAACAGGAGCCGGGGACCTGATGGGGACCTGGCAGCCCTAGACAGCAAACCCGCCACTGCCTGTAATATATAGTATTTTTTATTATGTATTGAAAATTACTTCTGTTAACAATGAAGGGGCCTAGTTCAGCAAGGGGTGCTGAAAACAAGCTCTGTCTTTCTTCGTTTCTGGGATTCACATGTCCTACTTTTAAGTATATTCAGTATTATATTGCAGCACACACATGTAGAGTAATCTAAGAACATTTGTTATCATTATTAGGTTTTCTCATAATAATCAGATATGCAGGATATATGTAATAACCAGATCTTTAACCAGAGAGAGAGAATGAATTGCCACCCCTGCTTTCTTCAACAGTGATCCTGAAACAGAAAATTTAACAGGAAATATGTAACAACCACATTTTCTTGCAGTGTCCAAGATGCCCTGGGCCAGCTGAGAGGGCAGATGGAGTAGAGCGGGTAGCGATTCTATTAAATGGAAAATGCAGGGATGTGAAAAGGGTAATGTGTCTGTTGGCACCAAATATTGAATTATGGTGCCGAAAAAGAAAATAAAGTGTTAACTCTACCCCTGCAATGCTGCCTAGTTTGTCAGTGACCCCAAGACTGCTTTAAATTCTGGTAGAGGTAAAAGACCAGTACCCATACCTGTGCTTGGCATGGCAAATGGAAAAGTTCTCCGTCCCAATTCCAGCACTGTGACTTTCATCCTGTTTGCACCCCAAATTAGATATCTGGACTCTGGTGTTCCTGACATGGAAAGCCAGTACGATATACACGACAACCCCGTTCCTCGCAAGTTTATGTCCAGTGGCATAAACTTGTGTTACATAATGAACAGCATAATCCAAGGCCACAAGATGGCAGTGCAGCATTTTACAAAGTGTTATCTGGGCCATCACCACAACCTTTTCCATTTCTTTAGGCTTTCTGCTGTGTCTGTTTTCAAGCACTGTTGGTACTAGGCTAATCTATGTATGTGGAATATCATAAATAATATTAAAGCCTCCTGGCATAGGGCAAAGATATTCATGCCAATCGTCTTGCCTTCAATGGCCTGTGGGAGGTACCTACATTTTCAATATAAATTCAGGAACCTGTATTAGCATGCCTTTAATATCAAAGGTTTCACATAGACCTTCTCCTATATGTGTAGAAACACATTTGTGAACACATATATTGTTCATTAAGCATTTCTCATGGTTAGTAACAGTACTGAAACCCTCGGAAACAACTTTTAAAAGAATTTATAGATCCTGCTTTCCTACTAAACACAGGCTGTTGAGCTCCCAGACAGTGCTTTTTCTCCCAGAACTAAAACATAACAATCTCAGTGCAACACTAAACAGTTACACCCTTTTAAGCGTATTGAAGTCAATGGACTTAGGAGGGTGTAACTCTGCTTAGGACTGCACTGATAGTCACTAAAATTTTAGGTTCCAAAGGGAATGCCTGGAGCCATCATTAGATGCCACCATTCCAGGCTGGACATGAGAACGGCCAGGAAAGCCAGGAGATCTGCTGGTACAGAGTTGAGAGCAGGTTCAGGATGCAGCTGGTGCAACCGAGTCACAACACGCATAGAGAGGAAACGTTGGTGAGAGGGATGATGCCTGAATTACCCTGAAGGAACTTCCTCCCACATTCCCAGCTCCACTCCCTAAGACCTGACAGCACTAGCCCACAAGGACCTGGAACATGTGTAAGGCTCCCAGCAGGTTTTAAAGACTTAAAATAATAGTCCATTATAAATATAAAACATAATTCAAGTTTGGGCACTGAAAGTCAAGACCAGATGCTGATGGATAGTCCCAACAAGCAATCCTGCACCCATAGGTCCTAGGCTCATCGTCAGGTAGAAGATAAAGGATCACAAGAGAGGAGCTTCCCTGTGCACTCCTTGGCTGTTTCCATACATCTCGGCATCACGCAAAACTCATGGAATGAGGGCATCTTCCTGGCGCGATTTCTGACGACATTGCGCCATGATTCTGGAATTGTGACGCAATGATGTCAGAAATCGTTCCGTGAGTTTTGCATGATGCTGAGATGTGTGGAAATGGCTCTTCTGTTTGAGGCCAGGGAGTAATCAGCCCCCCTAGAAGTGGGCTGGATTTAGATGATTTAAATACTTACACCGTTGAGAAAAAAACAAACAAACTGTGAAGTTGGCTGTCTTTGTCTTTGCAAACATATTTAAGTTTTCCCAGAAACACACTTATTTTTTTCTCTCATTGCAGCCAAAAGATTCCCCTTTCTAAACCTCCTCTGGCGCCACTTTATCTTTTCTCTTACATGATGAGAAGAGAGAACATGTTGACTAGTTGCTTAGATGACTGAGTGACCTGCATGTCTTCTACTCTGCACTACAAAGATGTGCATTGAGATGGAGTAAGAGGTTCACAGACCTACATGTATTCTTCTTTCCTGAGAGGGTCTCCAAGGATAACCCCTAGCTTGGCATAGGAAACTGTTCATAGGAATCTAATGGCAGTAAAACAATTCTTGTAAATCCTGAGGAGGAGATTGTAGCCAGAACTCTCAAAACCTTAGTAGTCAAACTTTTTCAAGTGAACATTTAACAACATGTGCATGCATCAGGGGAACAGGTTACATAATGTGAGACATATTTGTTAGCAGAACTGGGGAAAATCCAAAATATGTCCCAAGCATGTATGTGTCACTCATGCTCTGTTTTAGTACTTGATTGTAGAAGTCCTTTCTTTTCCTCTATACCACATGTGATAAAGTGATTCCACATACGTTGGATAATGCACTTCCAATCCTCTTTATAGATCATTTGGAACGGATTTTTTGGTGTGCGGAACAAAAAATCCACCTCAAACGATTGATAAAGTGCATTGAAAGTGCGTTATCCAATGTGTGCGAAATCAGCCAAAGACTAATTTGGTGAGAATTCTCGGAGATTATGTAGACTGTATTACCCCCCCCCCCCACACACACACACACTCACAATGCAAGGTGCAGATTGCCAGGGGACCTTGCAATGACTGGATATTAGAAAAGAGCTTCTGATTCCTTACACAGATGTACCCTAAAGTGGTTTCTGGGGTTAAAGTCTATTTTCTTTTCTATGGTCATATTATACCCATGTGGGGGGTCCTGACAATTAGAGTTACATAAAATGAATGTGTATCCTATCCTCCCCCCTCTCTTCACAATAAAAACATGATTAGTGAAAAACCCATTAGAAACAATAAGGTGACTATAAATACTTAACTGCACATCATCTGGTAATTACCAAGAATATAAAAGCTCTGATTACAAATCTTCAAAGAAAGTTTCAAAGCCATGTTTGCTTGTTCTCGGCAATCACATGCTATCCTTTGGTGGATTAGTAGCAGAGTTAATGCCGTTCAAATGAGCTGAGATGCTCACAGCCCAAATCTCAATGCAAAAGTTCATGGCCTCTTGCAGATAACATATAACCAATGTCAGCTACTTTGTCATATGTGGTAACTATAACCTTAGGAATCAAAGGGTAGCCAGACTTCTGAAGAAAGAGAAAAAAGGATTTAAATTATTCTTCTGTATACTGTTAATCAGAAAGGCAATAAAACCTTTTATGTGTAAGCATATGAAATATGGTGTGATTTTTTTTCTTACTGACTGAAATATCTTTTAGCCTAACCCTATGGATTGCCTTCTACTGAAGTGCTGCAAGAAAGAACTTGCCAATTCAAACATTGTTCAGTCTTGCCTTTGACAAGTAGGGAAAAGTTAGCTAGCTCTTGGACCTCAAACAGAAAGAATTGTTGACTGAAAGGCTTCCCAATTTCTCTGTGAACCTGCAACGTTTAAAAATGTCCCAACCCTCTTCCCCTCTTAAATCCTGCAGCAAACCTTGTAGGGAATGATTAGCCCGTGAATTGTGGGGTTATTGATCATCTAAATTCATGGACAACGGAATCAAGCAGCTGAACGGATATATCGGTTTATATACTTTTATCTATCTATCTATATGTATTTATTGTATTTATTTGTTGTTATTGATTAGGACATATAATTGTTTTCTTGATGCACTTGTAGCACTGAAGCACCTTTAAAATTTAAAATAAAAAATACAAAAAATCTTATTTATTGTATGGTTAAGAAATCCAGTACTGGGAGTTTTTTGAACAGTAGTATGGAGAGCTACTCCTTGGTTTCACCCTTTGGTAGAGCCATTTGAATCAGGACAATATTTGTGGCAGAGGGAGCAAAAGTAACCCAATACTCCAAACCCTCTTGCACAGCACTGAGTGATGTGTATGAAGAGAGCTCTGGCTACTGTGGATTATATTGTGCAGGTGAACAAAGCTCTATCCTTTTACACAGAAGTTATCATTAGGACTGGAACAAACAGCAGCATTTGGGGGGGGGCGGGGAAGCAAATTTAGTTTGGGAAAACGATACAGGGGGAAAGGGCTAAAACACCTTTCACCATTCTTGTGGTTCTCATCCAATTATCTCCATTCCACATACTATTAAGACAAAAACTACAGGTGATTTAGCATCTAGTTTAACTGCACAGCTGCTGCAACCCAAGTATGGATAGTGATGAATAAAGAATAGAGGTGTGCACTGAAAAAAATTCTGTTTCCATTTTGGATCTCGGGGTTCTGAACCAACTATGAACCATTATTAGTTTTTTCTGTGTGGGAGGTAGCCAGCTTGGAGCTAACCTATTTGTGTTTTTTTTTAATCATCATGAGTTTTGGCCTCACTCTTTGCAATGAGGGCTTCCAGACTCTTTGGGGCAACTGTTTGTGCACTTAATGGCACTAAGATCGCACAGAACACAGTCCTCTCTCTAAACCATCAATCTACCCAATCTTTCCACAGTTACACTGCACACACAAAACAACAGACCCTGAAGAAGGTGAGAGTTGGTGACTGGGCACACACTATGGTGAGAAACTGGCTGCCAAAGGGGTAGCGGCTATGGTGCAGGGGCGACATTAAAAGCAATACTGCTTTATGTTTACTTTTTACTTTTTCTATAGTGCTAATAAATTATTACCTTTGCATCCTGCTGTTGCCTGCTGGTTTCATGTTTCCTTGTGCTTACTCCCAGGGAAGTGTCTTTAGAATTGAAGCATATGATTGAAGTTTTTCAGGGCTTTTAATCAAATTTGATTGATTGAACACACTACTTGCATCCCACCCTACCAAGGCACCCTACCAAGGACAGTCACAGTTACTGTCCAAGTGAACTGTTGTGTTGGGGGAGACAGACCAGTGCCTGGGAAGTGCTGCAAAACAAACTAAAATGCACCCCCAACAGATCTACTCAGATATAAGTCCTATGTTACTCAATAGTGTTTACTCCCAGAGAAATGCCTTTGATTTGCAGCCTATAATTGAAGTCTGCACATTCCCCTTCCACATGTTTCCAAGGCTCTTAGGCAGGGAGGGGCCTCCCCTTCCAAGGACTTGATTGGCGGTGAGACAATGCAATTACCCGATGGGAAAAATGATGCACTCATGTGCATTGTGCTCATTCCCCCTTCTCACCTAGCTGTGCCATCCCCCTGCCCCCACTTATTTGGCTGGCAGGGGGACATGCTTTGTGGGCACCCCCCAGGTGGCGTGGTGTGCTCCTGTGCCCACAGCAGCCTAATTCGCACTGAATTGTGCATTGTAGTGGGCCCGATTCATGCTGAATTGCACACCGCAGCAGGCCGATTTGGCCTGCTGGTGAGCGCGGGAGCACTCCCAGGCTGCCCCTTGACCTGCATGATGACATCACTTCCCAGAAGCGACATCATCATGCAAACTGGAAATGCGTGCACAAATTTTAATCCCAGGAAAGAGCAAGGTAAGTGCCAGGCTCCTGATTTACCACTGGGGGTGTCAGGGGACCTGGCAACCGTATCCCCACCAACAGAGTTAATTAACAATGTAAGAAGTCTCTCCCATTTGGATCCAATTGGTGATTGTCATTAAGGAAAACTGCATGCTGCTTTGAAAGGCGAGCCCAGTGCCTGCCTGTCTGCTGCTGATGCAGCAAGGTACAAACTGAAATGAAGCAGAGAAATGTTTGGGTGGGAGGGACTCATTACAATTCAGTTTTCCAGATCTGGTTCAGTGCTGGAAGCTACTTTAACAAAATGAAAAATCAGTTTCCAGGTATATTTCTGGCTTGTTTGTTTTGTTTTTCAAACCCCTAATAGAGAATTGTTTTGTACTTAAAAAGCCTTCACCACAGATTAATTGATTGGAGTCTTGGACCACTTGGCCCTTGGTGTTCCTCAGTGTCTGGGTGCTGTGAAATAAAACAAATGTCCTCTGTGTGGTACAAATACTTAATTTCTTAATATCATCAATATGTCTAATAGTCAATGTGTCTCCTTATCTGTTCCTTGGAGCCATGTACAGACTATAGACTTTTCCCTGCAAATTTAGGGGAACCCAGGGAAAATAGAGGGGTTTTTGAAATCACCTAAAACAGAGGAGTGTTTGTCTGCATGTGTGCACACAACACACAGCTACTGGAGCCACCTCTACCACTGCCTCCCTCACTCTCTCCCTATGGGGGGACCCACTCATCATAAGAGTGGCATCAGAGGTCAAAAGCCAAGTGTTGGCTAAGTCAGGAACAGAAGATATAAAATCACCAAGTGTCTCTCCTCTTCCCCAAGCAAGCCTGTATTGAGCTAAAAAGCTTACAGAAGCAGCGATGAGAGCATCCTCCTTGGGGAAGAGAGCAGGCAGAATGGCAGAGGCAGAGGCAAGCAGAGCAGTGAGGAGGGAGTCTAGTGGCCAGAGTGCCATGGAGAGGGGGTGAATGGGCAGGCCAAGTCCTGACAGAGGGGATGGATGGGCTGAATGGCAAGGGGTAGGCAGGCAGAGCAGCAAAGAAAGGGGTGGGTGGTAGAGAGGTCAGATCAAAAGTTACAGCACAACGTGTTTTAAACAAACCCACTGACATATATACATCCACCCAGTGCTTTTCTTTCTAGAGAGAAAAAGAGAGCGAGGGACGCCTGTACTCATGATGTTCACTGCCTTGGTGGCCCACGCCTGCCAGCCAAAGAAAACACAGAGGTAGGTTTATCTATCCCCCCCCCCTGACATATTGATGCATGTGAGAAACTACATGCATTGACTGTCTGAAGTGTAGCAGGGATTGTCACTCAGTAGCATGGTCTGCTTTGTTTTATTGACCCTCCTAATTCATGAATAAATGCAGCTCTCTTTAAAGAGTCTGTGTTCATTCTTGGTTCAAGCTGTTCCAATTGTTATAAAACCTCAACACACTGATTATTTGCCAGTCCTAGAAAAACTGCTGAGTGACATCTAAATATGTAGTAATTTAAATGTTTAAAACCACACATTTTTTTAAAAAACCCTGCTACTCAAACAGAATTGTGCCTGATTTTCACTGACACATACCCAACCCAAATCCTTCCGACAGCGTGTCAACAACATCCATGTGATTGCATAAAGAGAAAAAAGGTGCTTTTCCATCTTGATTTTAATTGAAGGCTCTTTGTAACTTCTTGCAGCACAGTGCCATTTGGATTCCAACGTGACATATGGCATTGGAAGAAAAATCTTTTCCAACACCTTTAAATGAAAAAAACACCATATGAGAGAAATTGCATGAGGAGTTCAGGCCTGGTCAGCTCCTTGTGCCAAACAATTCCTTTGTTTGATAGTGGACATAATCCAAAAGCTGCCCGAGGCAGAAAGGCAATCCACTTACAAACCAGTAGGAATGAAGAGACTTTCTAGGACATAGAATTCTTATCACTCTCATAGTCAAGGATACACCCTTGAAAAGGTTAATGAAAACAAATCTCTGTGTGGGAGACCTTGGAGGCACCTGAGGATTGCAGCTCTTTCCAGCCATTTATTAGGAGATCACCACAGCATCTAGATCTAGGAAACTTGCCATTCTGCAGCTTTAAATGCCCACCCCCTATGAATGTAAATAATTATGCTGAGTTTTGTGCAAGCATGTGCAAGTAACTGGTACATAAAGCAAACCATGTATTTCTTTACAGCCCTCCTCCTTAATCTCATGCCCAAATAACCCAAATAAGCAAAATGTTAAAATTTAGAAATAATACTCCAGTGTTAAGTAGTCGATTCTTTACCAAAAGTCCAAGTAATTTCAATCAGACTAGTTGCTCTTCCAAGGTTACTGAGCAGAATGTGTTCAGGTAAGATTTGACTATTTATATATTGAATGCACATCCATACTGTGTGGTTGATCTAGAAGCTACAGTCCTGTGTAGAGTTTATTCTAATGAGTAACTGAACAATGTCCAAAAGAAAAAAGACTGTTCATTGAAAACTAATGTTTTGCGGAGCTGGACAACAATATATCTAATTCTCAACATAGCTCCATCTGTGGATACTTAAATCCAGAGATTAGGGCCATGAACACACAAGGCAGAGAAAAGCCCTAGGTTGGCCTAAAAATCTAAAGATAAAACAAAACACACTGGTTAACCCCCCTCCCATAATAGAAACAGTGCCTATAGCTTTAAGAAACAAATGGTCTTTGTGACCTTTGCTAGGCAGCTGCAAAACTTGATTCAAGCCTTGGTTTCTGTCAGTAAAAGGCAGAGGAGGGGAAAGGGCTCTTTCCAGGGTTCTTTTGGCCTGGACTGATGGGGCCACGCCTGACAGCATCTACTAGGTGACTTGTTACCATGTGACTTGCATGACTCAACCAGGCCTGGCTGTTTCTTACTGTTCAACAGCAGCCACCCCATAAAAGCCACTGTAGTGTAGTGGTTAGAGTTTCAGGCTAGGATCTGGAAAGGCCAGGTTTGAATCCCCATTCTGCTGTGGAAGCTCATTGGGGTGACCTTTGGTCAGTCACAAACTCTCAGCCTAACCTATCTCACAGAGTTGTGAATGAAGGAGAATGATATAAGCTGCTTTGAGTCCCCATTGAGGAGAAAGGCAGGATATAAATGAAGTAGATATTCAGTGTTGGATAGTGGTGGAGATGGTATTGCCAACTGGCTGGGTCACTCTCCTGGGACAAGCTAAGGCAGCCTGTCGAGCCTGTGTAGACTGGGGCAAGGCCTTTATAAGAAGGAGAAAATAGGTTCCTAAGCCAGCAAGGAGGAAGGCTGAAAAGTAGGAGGGTCAGACAGTTGAATGAAACCCCATCTTCTTTAACTTCCGAGGCCATATAGATTCATGGTGCTGAATAAGAAGACGTGGAAGCATAGGCTGTGTTGACCCTGTCTCTCAATAAAATATAGCTGAAGATGGAGGACAGATAAAAGGTATGTTGATTGGTGGGAGGGAAGGAGAGAAGGAAGCAGGGAAAAGAGAGGATATGGTGACTACGAGGAGGAGGGTAAAAGGAAATAGTTTCGGAAAGGGGATGTAGGGGATAGTGTCCCTCCCACAAGTTCTTGTGGGTATTCGACCCACAGTGCAGATCTGTTTGCTGGCTGCCACCACACACCTGCACCATAGTTTACCTGGTAGCCAAGGGTAGGGAAGGAGGGAAAGCTGAAGATGGAGGCAGATCAAAGGTAGGTTGGCTGGTGGGTGGGAAGGAGAGAAAAAAACAGGAACAAATCAACTACTTAATACTGGAGTATTATTTCTAACTTTTTAACATTTTGCTTATTTGGGTTATGGTGGCTTCCAAGGAAGGGAAAGAAAAAATAGTGGGGGAGTGAAAAATGAGATGTCCCTCAGAACAAATCCTCGAGGCTCCTGCACTTATATATGTTTTAATAAGGAATTCAATTGGGAAAGAGGGGGCATAAATTTTGGAATAAATAATTTTAAAAAAATGAATGGATGAGAAAAAAGATTTAAAAATTGAAAATGAATATTAGCTTTCTCTGTCATTTTCTCTTCAGTCCTATTGTATAATTTTTTCCTTCTCCTTTTTCCTTTTGATTAGAAAAAGTTCTGGTGTAGATTATGAAGGTTCAACACTGTGTGTGTTTGTGTGTGTGCACGCACGTGTGCGTGCACATGCGTGCGCAATGGGGAAAAACATTCAGAACAAACCATAATTAGCTGAAATATTGTTCAATAGATTAGATGAAAGAACTAATTACATATGCATAATTTTCACAATCTTGTTTGTATTGCACTCATATAATTTTGAACTAAGGTAAACTATTATTCTTGTCCAAAGCCAATAATCCTAAAACTGGAATCTGAGCTCATGTTTCCAAGCACCTACAATCCAATGCCACTTCTTTCCATTTATATAAATAAACCAGATTTCATGTAGAGAAAACTCCAGGGGTGGAGGATTGGGTCCTCCTTTCTTTGCTTAGCCTCTTGACTTCATTGAAATATTTAAGATTACTCTATGAAGAGAAGAGCCAGACAGTGCACTGTATCAATAAAATATGAAATACCATAAAAAGCCATTTCTAGAACTGCATTAGCCATGCAGAGGGGGATACGTTAAATCAGTTGAGACAAAATAGTCCATGCCTTTATAAAGGCTTAGTAGGATGCAGAAGGGGAATTTTATGGAGCTCAAATTCATTGTAACAATAACAGCAGCAAAGAGCTGGACTGCCTCTTACCTAGTTTTCAAACAATCTGGCTCCTTACTTTCAAAAATGATGCTTGGAGTATATAAGAGCATCACTCTTCATGGAAAGATATTAGATCACAAATTCTTTTTGATATATACATTAGGACAAGAAGCTGAGGAAGGCCCCAAAGAAACATATCAGATGCCAAGAATAATTCATCTCTGGTAGACTTTTTTGAAGAAACAAAAATAATTTTAAGTATAACATGCAAGCCTCAGTGATGAAGACTTCACTGAAAATTACCTCTGGACAGTTATGTGCCTCATGCTGCACCAACATGTGGTGCTATTCTATGTGGCTAAAAATAAGACTACTGTCTTTTCCTATTGTCTTGAAAGGGGAACAACTGTTTCGAAAATGAAAATAAAACTCTTCATCCAATCTTTCGGAGTTTATCCTAAATGCATTTCTCAAAGAGTATGTCCCTGAAATGATGACCTCTTTATTTTAACTTTGTTTCTATTTTTGCATATTATTTCACTTTGTAAACATTCTCCTTTACTCACTAAGCTCCCCAGAAATGATTATCACATTGTAGCAGCATCTGTGCTTCAAAATCATCCATTTGATCAACAACAAACGGCATTCCTTGAGAGATGTGAAAAACGCTACTTCTTCAACTCCAATCACTTTCAACTGGATCTTCCTTCCCAGAAGTAAGAAGGTGAAAGAACAACATCAGCTTGAGATAAAGGCTGGCTTTATCCAATACCCCAACCTTTGTTTTCTATAACCTCATTGAAGTCAATGGGACTCACTTCAGTCTAATGGCCAAATTTCGCATTATGTGGGAGATTTGTGATCAGATTTCCCTGGTTTTTGTTTAGTGTTAAAAAGCAGCTATAGGGGAATCTCATTTTTGATGTGAGGGCCATAGTGCAGAGTGGGAGGAGATTTTAACCTTTCACCGTCATACTGTTTCATACCATTTCAGAGTAATTTCTATTAGCTGTTGTAGGAGAGAAATGACAGGTCCTTATATTGTACCTGTTTTGCTACCTCTTTCCTTTGTGGCTAATACCAGCTCCTGGGAGTTGTTACTAATGGGGAAATGGTGTAGGGAGAAAAGGTAAATCCCTGTTCTCCGTATTATGCTGCTATGTTGATTTCCTTCTCACCCACATCTACTATTTGCCAATAAAATTGCATCATCTTATCTGTTTTGGTCCTTAAAGATACAGACACCACATAAGGGCCTCGGCTCTGCAATTCTGTATTGCTCTTATTTTCTGCCCTACATTTCCTGATTCGCTAACACCACCATTCCTCTCTCTTTCCTTCCTACCAATATTACTCAGCCCTTCCCATGTTTTACCATGACCCTACTTTTTTCTTTTCTGTATCTCTATCACCTGAGATCCCTGAGTTCTGGCCCACTATCTACTCTCTTGCTTCTTTCTGCCATTCTTCATCATCATCATCATCATCATCATCATCATCATCATCATCATCATCATCATCATCATCATCATCACCATCACCACCACCACAACAACATTTGATTTATATACCACTCTTCAGGATGACTTAACACCCCCTCAGAGCGGTTTACAAAGTATGTCATTATTGTCCCCACAACAAAACACCCTGTGAGGTGAGTGGGCTGACCCAAGGTCACCCAGCTGGCTTCAAGTGGAGGAGTGGGGAATAAAACCCGATTCTCTAGATTAGAGTCCTGTGCTCTTAACCACTACACCAAACTGGCTCTTAGTTTCCTGTACAACACTCTTGTCTTTCTCACCCACTCCATTTCATGCTAACAGCACAAAGTTTCTTCCATATTCTGTCCTTTCCCTAAGATTTTGGTTTTTTCTTCCTATGATTCCCTCAGTTTCTTGAATCTCCACTGTCTACTCTGCCCCTTTCCTTTCAACCACCTGCTTCTGTGAATTTACAGTGCAATCCTAAGAAGAGTTACTCCAGTCTAAGATCATTGATTTCAATGGGCTTAGACTGGAGTAACTCTTCTTAGGATTGCACTGTTAGTGTACTTAAGCCAGCTTTTTCATTCAGTCTCACTCAAATTATTCTCCTAGGCCTCATACCAGAGGACTTTGTATTTGCAGATCGTCAGCATAGCATTTGTGGTAGTCAGACTTAGTTTCCTAGATCTCTTTTACCTCTGTTTCCATCATCAGACCACTTGTATCTGTTCCTAGGGTCTAGGTGAATATTTAATTCTAAACAAATGGACAACTTCCCCTTTCCACACAGAGGCTGAACTGCAAACAGATACTCGTAGTTTAATTCCATGAGCAGTTTTAATTTTCATGAACATGAATATTTGTTGCAGTTTAGCTAATCAAGGCCAGAGTCTTCTTTATTAAGTGATAAAATGTCTTAATACATTTTAGTATAGCTACAATTTCTTTACCATAAGGAATGAAATTATTTTTCTGTATTGTTTTTGTTTGAGACATGATCTTGCATACCTCAAACAACTAAAACATATTATATAATGGTCTTTCTAACTGAACTGTGTCTTTAAGCCGCAATTCAGCTTTGTATCTGCAATGACAATACGGCCCTCCCAGCCGACAGTAGAAGGCTGCTAAGGCTGCTTTTGCAGCCCCGGAAGGAGAAAGCGGCTTCCTTGCTCCTTCTCAAGTGCAGGCTTTTAGGGGGTGGGGCTAAGCCTCCACAAGGCGATGCCCCCTTTAGCCCTTGGAGTTAGCTTTGCACTCTCGGCCCACTCTCCCATCCCTTTACCAGTGCAGGAGAGCCAGTCGCCGTTTGTTGGGGCCAGGTAGGAATTTTTTCTCCTTTCCCCGCATTGGCTATTGGGGAGAGGAGTTTTTCGCCTACCTTGCACTGTGTACTGGGTTGTGTCAAATGGTTATGGTGGTGCTGTAAATAGGTGGTCATGTGGCAGGATAGAGTTGGGAAAAAGGGAGTGGGCCGACAAGCACCCTTGGCATATCATCACTAGGGGGAATGGGGTCTGTCATGATTGGCTGGTGGGCTTCATGGCAACCAGCTGAGAGGGCAGACTTCTGCTGGGACCCCCTGTAAAAGTCCTTCACTTGGGCTGTATGGTGGAGTGGTTGGAACTTCAAGGGGGGAAATCATTTGCCTGGCCGACCGGGTTGCAGCCATGCGCATGGATGGCTCACACCTGGGGCAGTGGGGCTCGCTCAGACGGGTCAAGGCGGCAGTCCTGGTGCGGACGCTGGGCTTGACCTGTACTGCAGAGAAATCCCTTGCCATATTTACAGTTTGTTAATTGTTTAATAAAAGTGGCCCTTTAATACCCAAATGCCTTGTGTCTGCCTCTTTATTCCTGACTGGGGAGGGCAATCTCATCTATGTAAAATACAATGACTGAGAAATATGTCACCAAGTAAAACCTTTTAATTTTTTTCCTCATTACATGTAGCTATTACTATGTTCCAAATACCTCATTAAATTCATATATTTTAGGAGGTTTTTTTCATTTTCTGCTAATTTCTAGGCAATCACTCTCATACTTGTGTGTGTATGTACACATACACACACATATTAGAGAAACATAATAGTCCATTCTATAATTGCAGAGGCTGAATTTATGGTGGCTCCTAATTAGCACAGGGCTGCTGCTTTTATGATTATTCCTTACAATGGCAACATATTTTCATGCGGTATTGGTAATGAAAAGACTTTATGACTATTCAGTGGGTGGGTCACACCTGGCTAAACAGAGACATTAAAGCCTTTTGTCTAGCAACTGAATGGGAACTAGTTTGGGCTAGATTTACCCAAATGAATGGCTGTAGCATAACACAGCTTCATGGGAAGAACAAGCCAGTTGGAAGGCCTGGTGTGTGAGTGCTACAGAGAGGTCAATTTCACTTCAGAGTTTACAAACAGACTCTGGGAAATCTGCAAAACACCATTCCTTATGCACTCTCATTAGCTCACTCAGCCACTGAAGTCTTCTCCCTTCAATTCATACCAAAAATAAACAGTCATCATATCCTATATCTACATATATTTACAGTCATAACATGCAGGTGGTCCCAGGTTCAGTCCCTGACATCTCCAGTTAAAAGTATCAGATAGTATGTAAAAGACTTTACCCGAAATTTGGAGAGCTGTAGCCCACCATAGTAGACAATACTGACCTTGATAAACCAACAGCGTGACTCAAGATAAGGCAGCTTCAGATGTTTATGAGTGTTGGAACATATCTCTAGTCTCAGAGCTGGCTATCCACAGTTTGAAGGTGGAATTTATAAAGGCAAGAAATACTGGTGGTCCAAAGCTGTGATTGTGACAGGAATTGTTGGCTATAACTAGGAATTCTGAGATCGGACTTCTGCTGCTTGTATAATTCAAAACTTCCCCTGGGCTGTCATGTGATTCCATCTGTCTGGACAGTGTATTGGCTTTATTGAGATAATAAGACCATAAAGCCTTCCAGGACAGTGTGGGACGTTGCTTGACAAAGAAGCCATACTGACCATGCCTAGTTCCATGCGATTTACTGTTTAGAGCAGGATTTTCTCTCAGTACCTGGTTCCAGAAACGTATCAATGTGAGCTCTGCTTTCTTATCAAAGTTGGTGAAGGATCTGTTTTTGACATGAGTACACAGCTGCTCTATCCCATTCTTCAGCCTAACAAAGTTACTGCTTCACATAATTTTTCCAAACCTGCTTGCCATGCATACCTACATTGGTGAAGCAGGATGCTAGACTAGAGGGACTGCTTGTCTGACCCAGCAGGGCTCTTCTTATGTTCTTATGGTCATTTGCAGTCACTGCCAATGAGAAAGGGGAAAAAACCCTGTCTGTCCCTTATAGTCATATAAGATTTTCTTTCTCATAACCTTAGACTGATGCTTACTTCTTACAGAGAACTAGGCAAGTGGATGTTTACAGTCCCATAATATTAACTGGCTTGAGGAGCCTACAAAATCAGGAATTACTAGCTACCCTTTTTATTATTTGTTAGTTTAAAAACACTGAGTGATTTACTATAATGTCTAAGTGTCTCTCTGCATAAGACACCGGGGTGCATGTCCAATAAATGTTGGGGGAGACAGTGTTAGCTGGGAAGTGTAGTTTTGAAAGACAGAGCTGGCAGAGATCGCTCTGGAGGGCATGAATTCTCTCACAGCCCTCTGCCGCTTCTGGCATGCCAAACTGTCTCCCCTTCCAGAGCTTTTACCCTGCCACCTTCGCTGCTTAAAACTTTGACTTAACTGAGCCTCAGCAGGGCAAAGGCTCTAGAAGGGGAGACACCAGAGGCAGCGGAGGGCTGTGAGAGGATCCATCCCCTCCGGAGCAATCCCCACTGGCTCTGTCATTTAAAACGACACTTCCAGGCTAACATTGCATCTCCTGACATGTGAAGAACACATATCAAAAGTATTGTGTAGAGAGACTCTGTTTACTTAAATCATTGGTGTCTTCTTAATAGTCAGGTAAGTCCTTCCTTTAGGAGATTCCTCATATTCAAAGGTATCTTCTCAATGCATTATTACAAGATTTGTATGTCTGAGCTGTGTTTATTTTGGAGAGGGGGAAAAAGAATTGACATGGGGAGGGTTTTTAGCAAGAGTTGTGATGTTCAGTTGGTTAATTTGTTAGATTGTATGTGTGAGGTGCCCTCAAGTCATAGCTACCTTGTGGTGACCCCTGGTGGTTTTTTTATGGCAAGAGACTATCAGAGGTGGTTTACCATTGCCTGCCTCTGCAACCTAGGTCTTTGTTGGCGGTCTCCCATCCATTTACTAACCAAGGTTGACTCTGCTTAGCTTCTGAGATCTGATGAGATCAGACTTACCTGGGCAATCCAGATCAGGGCAATGTGTTAGATTTATCCAAAATATTTGATTGACAAAAAGTGGTCCTCCTGAGTCTGACTTAACCAGGCAGCAGATTTAATTGTGCATGTAACATCTGCAGCCACCGAGCACCATTTTGCAAAGGGACATTCCCTCCTGTGATACAATACCTCTTCTAAGCTGATATGAATGTGATACAAGAATATATTATTCACTTGGGATTTATATTGCAAGGACCCTCAAATTTCTGTTCTTTCACCTGTACTCTTTGAAATTTATTATGCTGTTAAATGAGATAATCAGTAGTTTGAAATTGGGTGTCATCTGTTTGTTGAAAGACAAAGTTTAAATATCTCTGCGGCTGCAAAACAATGAAAAGTATGGATTATATTGGAGTCTAACCTATGTATTTTAAAGACTAATCAGATTTTATTCTGTTGCAATGGGATATGACTGTTGCTACCTGCGTTGTGTGTGTGGATTGTGTGTATGGAGTGCTAAATATGCACATATAAACAGAAAGCAGCTGGAGGTAGCTAAGTCCTTTGGTGGAGAAATAAATGCTTCTCTTGGTATACCTCTTCCCCTGGATGAAACAGGACAGATAATACAGGCTGAAAGATGCAAGCTGGTGCTCCGAAGCCCAGCTGTTTCTTCCACAGTACTATTGTGCCATTTCCTTTTCTTTCTGAGCTGGCAAGTATGTTTTCAGCAAGCTTTATACTTTGTCTCTAGGATACTCTGCATTCTGGCACAGGCTGCCAGCCAAGACAATAGATTTGCTTCTTTACCAAGGCTGAACGTTGATCTTTTGTGCCACTTGGTCTTTGGTGAGGCAGGATGGTCCCTGCTGCTTACAAAATGTCAGAGCTTTCCTGCCAACAAACACATCTCCTGTCAACCCAGGAGTTTTGCTCCAACAAATACGATGCTCATTTGGTGCTTCCCTGCCCTGCTGTGCAGGCAGGCTACACAGTGTAATTTGAGCAAGAGTAATGTTTCCTCCTACTTTGTGAAGTTCTGCTACATTCACAGCAACGATAAAATCCGCTTGATTGCTTCATGAAGAGTTGCTCCTCTTCAGCAGGGAAAGAATGAAAGTATTTTACTCACTAAGCGCCCCCCGCCCCCCGCCGGTGGTGGTGGCATCCAGTGCAGTATTTCAGAATCTGATGAGATTTCTGAGTAAAGTAAGAAAATGGGTTAAAATTTCTGTATTGAAAAAAATGTCAAGAAAATGACTTCTACAATGTGCAATACTTGATTCTCAATATATGCTGGTTCAATGTTCCCCTAAACCTACCATCTCAGCACCCTCAGACTGCAAGCTAGCGTAGAGTGTGTCTGCCTGCCAATGCTGGAATTTCCTTTCTCTAGACACTTATCAAGCGAAGTCTACATAGATTCCACAAGCACTGTGAGAATTCAGATTAGCATTTGGTGGCCTCAGACAAGGTGGTATAGGAGGAGAGCATAATATTTAATTAGGATTACCAACCTCTAGGTGGGGCCCAGAGGTCTCCTGGAATTACAACTCATGTTTTTTTTTAAATGGATTATTCATCTGTCGTTTGTCCAGCCCTAATACCAGGTAGGTAGGTATGTATAGTGATGGCATAATGAAAAAGAAGTTCCACACATGCCTAGAAAACTCGTTATCTGCTTCCAGTCTTGGCACTGAGAACAGGAATTAGGCTGTTGGCTCCAAGTTATTTAGGTTATCTCCAGAGTTATTTTCTGTGTTTAAAGGTGGTGTTGCTTAAGACTTCCTGGATACTATCACTCTTTGCTCCTGTATGGAATTGGTGGCAGAAAGGATTTACTTTATTCATTGGTAAACAAAAGGCATTCTTCACATGCTCAGAAATGATGTTACTGCTAATGAGAATGCTGAAGGGGCAAGAACTGCAGGAAGTAATTTTCTAATAGTTTTGCCTGTTGCCATTCCATTCCTATTTGGATGTGTGAGAGTCAGCAAGTACTATGTTTTAAGCTCTTCCCGTGATTGGTATGCAGTGCACCCATTTCATAAAATAGAACTGGAGCGCTCCCAGTTGGTCACTGGGTCAGGTCTTGTATCACAAGGTAGCCCATTAACCAATGCTTGGTGAAAAGAGCTTCCCACAAACCTCCTTGTTACATTCCTAGGGTTGCCAATGTCCAGGTAGGGCCTGGAAATCTCCTGGAATTATAACTGGTCTCCAGCCTGTAGAAATAAGTTGCCCTGGAGAAAATGGCTGCTTTGGAAGTTGGGCTTTATGGCATTATACCCCACTGAGGTCCCTCCCCTCCCCAAAGTCTGCCCTTCCAGGCTCCACCCTTAAATCTCCTGCAATTTCCCAGTCCAGAGTTGATAAGATAACCCTCTACATTCCTGATCCAGCTGCCAGAATCAGGAAGCTTTCCCTTAACATTTAGCCCAACCCTTCTACCTTTATAATTTAAACAAAACGCTGCTTCTTGATGCTCAGTTAAATTTCTATGGATTGTATTAACTCCTAAATTTACACTGGATTTATTGTCAGCTGTTCAAAGATTCAGGCAGCAGAGGGCACAATGTGAGCAATCAATCTGTTTTCAAAATTAATGCTGTCTATGTAATATGACTGTACAAACAGAATGAGGGTAGCCAGACAGGTAGGATGACAGAATACTTCTCCTAGCAGGTTCTAGTGTTATTTTGTAAGTCCTATGTCCACCACTAAGTCAATCTGCTTCTAGCAATAATATGTGTCAAAACGGCAGAAGACTGAAAGGTCATGAAAACCTCTTTCCCCCCTCCCTTCCCCCACTTGGCCTATTGGTTTGCAACCCTGCACTGCTAACCATTTTCATGTTGAGAATGTATACTCTACCTATATTGGCTTTATGGTGAAATAATTAGGCATTAGCTCTATATAACCAGCAAAAATGGATATATTTGATTTTTCAGTGTACATATTTTAGCTGAGCTGAAGATATGTTAATGGATTATAGAATAACTGGAAATTACTTGCTGATGATGACTGAAATCACCCCCCCCCTCCCCCATTTGTAAAGTAGAAACACAGGAGTCACACAAACGGCCCAGGGAGAGTTACTCAGACTGTTTGTGGAAGATGGAGGGAGGGGGGACCCTGCATCAGACCTGCAGGAAGTATCTGGATTTTCCAAAGGATCCCCCTTGCCCCTTTGCCTTCAAAGAGCCTGGGAACTGCATGTCTGATGCCACAGGGATTGTGGCAGGACTGTTGGCTGATCAGGGGTGAGAAGTGACAATCTGAAGAGGAAAGAACCAGGAAAAACTGAGATGGGAAGAGATGGTGTCTGATCATGAAATGGCTCCCCTCCCCCCAAAGCACCTTAGTTGCAAAAACTGCAGAGGGGTCCAGTTAGCCCCAGGGGATAAACATCTCTGGGCCCAGTTTGTTCCCTCTCCCCATTTAACACATACAAATACATACAGGGTATCTGGGTTTAAAATGGTTATGCAGCTTGTCGAAACTCAACAGACAAAGCTAACAGTAGGTTAAATTTCTTTATACTGCTACTTATACTGCTATTTTATATCTTCTCAAAAGCAAAACCACTGAGTTCCACCCTGATCATATTATGGTCTTCAGGGGACAAGCAATAAAATGTAAATGTATATTTAAATTTTGCACGTTTTGCAACAGTTGCTGGTTCACAGTGGTTTCTCTCAATCTCCCCCCCCTCCAGCTTTATTCAACCTGGGGTGGGGGTGGGGGGCATAACAAGGCACCAACATCTGTGCAGAGATTTTTACACATAGCATGCATATAAAACTAGCATAGAAAACTAGCTGGGGCTCTTCTCCCTGGAGCTCTAGTTTTCTATGTGCATATTTGTTTTGTTTTATTTTATTTATTTCATTTATTTACATCATTTATTCCCCACTCTTCTCCCCATGGGGGATCCAAAGCAGGTCACACCACTCTCTACTGCTCCATTTTATCCTCACAACAACCTGTGAGGCAGGTTAGGCTGAGAGTGTGTGATTGGTTCAAGGTCACCCAGCAAGCTTCGATCTTAGAAGGAGGGTTTGAACCTGAGTCCAGTACTTTAACCATTACATCACACCACTTGTCTCTTTTTTGTTTTTTCTTTTTGAATATGAGTGTTCTGTTTTGAATCTGAAAGTAGGGTTGCTAGGTCCAGGTTGAGAAATTCCTGGAGTTTTGAGGGATGGAGCCTGGAAAGAGTGGAGTTTGGGGAGGGGCGGGGCTCAATGGAGTATAATGTCATATTGTCTACCCTCCAAAGCAGCCATTTTCTCCAGGGGAACTGATCTCTGTGGCCTGGAGATCAGTTGTAATTCTGGGAGATCTCCAGCCACCACCTGGAGGCTGGCAACCCTATTTGAAAGTGATACAGTCCAGACCCAGGTTTACCATATCTGTGAGAACTAGGCTAGAGAGTCCTATGGCACATTAAAGCCTAACAAATCTCTTGTACCTTTGTAGTTACACATTTCTAAATTTTAAAAATCTAATGTTTCTAACATCATGATTATATTTATCATAATGTACATTTCAGTCCAATGCAGTTACTTTCCATCTAAGCCCATTGAAATCAATTAAATAATTAGAAACGAGTAAATCTGCATAGGATTACACAGTCTAACAAATTCTATTTTATACAGTATAAATAGAGCATAATAAGACACAATCCATCCAAAGCAATCATTTTAAAATTCCCATTGTTCTGAAAGGGAAACAGAATATAGTTAACCATTTTTTAAAAAAGAAGGGCAAGTATTCATATATAAGGTTACATGGATTTCCACCAGGTTTGGGATTGGGATAGCCCACAGAAAAGTGTTGGTACTCAGTATTGGTGGGTGCTGCCGCAACAAAAGCTTAACTATCCCATTGAAACTACTAGGACAATTACGGTGGAGTCACAGTTAACCCTCAGTGAGCTCAATGACACTTACAGATGGGTAAATGTGCATAGTCTTGCAGCCTTAATAGCAGCAAAGTGCCTGCAGTCACTACTGCTGTGCAAAAGATTAAAAATGCAAGGCAGACACCCATTCCACCCTCTGATGGATTCGCTGCCTCTAAACTCTCCAGCCTTTCCCCCCACCCACCATGACCACCCCAGATCTCTTTTTCATTTTTCTTTAGAAGATTCAGTCCTGCCACCATATCCCCACAATCAGCTGGAACTGACACGGGACGCCAATTGGTTGGCCATGAAAGTCTCTCTTTCCAGCTTTCTTCAGTCAACCCAACAGGATTTCTTTAGCCTGCCTGGCTGCTGGGTGGTGTATTTGATTCTTTCAAACCTTGCTGGCTGCTATAGAAAACAAGGAGATGGGGGTGCCACTGCTTTAGCAAGCCATGGGGGGAAAAGAGCGCCTGTATGGAACTTGGCCACAGCGGTTGCAGGGTTATTTAATTAGAAAATACTAGAGATTTATATGTCTAGTATTTTCTCAGCTTTTTTTCTGGACAGAAAAGTAAAATACTCTTCAGTTCAAAACTGGACACCTGGCAAGTTCACGTCCTTGGTTCAGTTCATATCAGAAAAATCTGCTCACACACTGTGGTCCTCAGTCAGGTGGTCCTATAAATGAGCCTGGGACTGGGGTTCCAGTGAGGGAATCTAAAGTGTCAACCTGTATCTGACCCCAAGGACCACGTATCATGTAGCTAGACCCTAAGTAAAAAATGACTACTCCTTGTCTGCAGTGTTACTCTTCTGCAGTCAGGGTCACTGAAGGGAGGACTAGGGGAACAAAATTCCTCAGGTGCAGAATACTTTGGGGGCCTGAGAAAGCAGGTAGTTTATGTTTCACATTTTGTGAGAGCAAAGGAACAGCCTGCAGGATGCCTATACACTCAGGACTTCATTAACAGCTAGAAGCCTCTTTAGGAATTCATAATTTCTTATTTTCATCCTCAGATTGATGTTTTTTATCCTCACAGTGTTGTTAGGCTGAGAGTATATTACAGGCTCAGCAAGGTCAGTATTGTCTACTTTCACTTGCAGTGGCAGTCAAGGATCTCAGGTAGCCTTTTACACCAGGAACTACTTGATACTTTTAGCTACAGCTGTGGGGAAGCGAATCCGGCATCTTCTGCTGCAAAGCAGATACTCTACTACCGCTCCTCCTTTCTAATGGCCTCCTTGGCCACTGACAGTCTAACTGTGTTAAGTGCACACATTCTTGTTTAGGGATTTAAATATTTGATCATTAGGCCTGTTTCCAGCAAGCAAATTTGTGAGTAAAGTAGTCATCTTTTTCTGGTAAAATCCAGTCTTTAAATATATGTATGACCAACATACTAGGGACCTGGAGGCACTTTGTGCCTTGTTGTATAGTATATTGAGGAGAGAGAAAAAAGGACTTCACAAAATACATAATTGTGGAACTAATTTCCACAGAGTGTAATGATAGCCATTAGTTCTGAAAGGAGAGTGAACAAATTCATGGATGAAAGGTTCATCAAGGGCTATTAATTATGAAAGCTAAAAGGTATATATCTTTTAGGTGTATGTCTGTACACTACTTACTTGAAGTGGCAACAACTGTGGGAGACTCTGGCTTCTGCATCTACTTGGCCACTGTGGGAAGCAGTGGCGCTGCCAGGGTTTCTGGTGCCCGAGACTGGCCCTACACACACGCACACAGAGTGCACATGCATGCGCCCCCAGACTGTGTGATGACATCACTGCGTGTAACATCATCACGCAGCAAGCCGGTGCGCGGAGGCTGCCTACGCTCCCAGTCGGGTACGGCGGGTGGCTGGAAAGGTGCACGTGCGTCCTCCTAGCCCTCCCTCTCCATTGTTCTGCACGCCACCCTGGATGCCTGCCGCGGCTGGCCTGCGGATGCTGCACCTGGCCGGGGGTATGTGTTGGTGGCAGCGGTGGTGGCGGTGTGGGGCGAGAGGGCTGGCAGGCTGCAGCAGCTGTGTGCCAGGCATGGCAGGCAGCTGGGGCAGTGCGCAAGTGGCTTCCTATCCCTCCTGCTCAGCTGCCAGCGCTGCCACTGCCAGCTCCGCGGTGCGCCACCCTGCCCCTGGTGCCCCCTCCGGCACCCCCTCCGGCACCTCAGCGCTTGAGGTAGAGGCTGGATCTGCCTCAATGGGTGCACCGGCCCTGGTGGGAAGCAACATGCCAGATTAGATGGGCCATTGGCTTGGTCAGGCACAACTCCTCTTATGCTCTTGAGTCTAGCAAGTGAAACCTTTCCAAGCATGGCAATGCATTGATGGAATAATGTTTCACCACCTGAATTTCAACATGCTGTGCAGCTGTTAGAAGCATAAAAACAATGTTGCAATGCTACTTGTGAAAATATTAACCAATAACAAAAAAAAAATTACAGGATATTGTGACATTTCGATGGTTCCTTTTTGTCTGTGTGTATTTATAAAAAGTGTTTCTGGCTTTTCTCTTATCTTGTCTTCAAATATCAGAGCACTTTGAAATGTTATAACGGAACTTTCAACATGTTAAAAATAGAATTATGGCCAGAAATCCTAATAATTCAAAAGTAGTGGCTAGTTAGCTAGTTAGCAATTGAAAAATATTACTTTAATAACTGATAGCCACCTAGTGTTGCCAGCCTCCAGGTGGTGGCTGGAGATCTCCTGGAATTACAACTGATCTCCAGGCTGCAGAGATCAATTCCCCTGGAGAAAATGGCTGCTTTGGAAGGTGGATCCTATGGCATTATACATTGCTGATATCCATCCCCTCCCCACACACTGCCCTTCCTAGGCTTCACCTCCCAACCCCCAAATTTCCAACCCAGATTTGGCAACCTTATGGCCAGTAGTAGGCTATATAGTAGCTAATAGATATGTAACTCAGTCTTTTGGATTCGTCATATCTGGCAAGTTTTTTTTAGTTACTGCTAATATGTATTAACACCAGCAAATCCCTAAAGTACAGGGATCATTGAACTAGGGGCTGTTAAATGACAGAGCAAACACAGGCGCTTCTAAGGTTCCAAGAATTTGCAAATAAGTGGCTAAGGCAGACCTAAGGGAATGGCTGCAAGGCAGAAAGAACATTTTGCATAAATGCTGCCTATAGTGGGGTGAGATGGGTAGGAATGTCACCTACCTGGTTTCTTCTTCTGTTTCTCCTGCCTAAGTTCCAAAAGTATACAAGCAACATGTTTTCCTCTGTCTTCTCCCTGTTGTGCCAGATGGATATTGTCTTGCCCTCTGCCTGCACTTCACTCTGCAGCACTTGCCTTCAAAGAATTCATGGGAAACACTTTTCTCCTGGCATGTTGTTGTAGTACTAGAGAAGAGTGTGAATAGCAAACAAATAGGATCCACTTCTGCTTGTGAAACATCTAGAAAGCCCTTGGTGGAAATCTAACATGCTGTGCATAGAAATGTCTATGGCAACCATCTTTTTAACTTGAATTTTCTGCCAAGTCAGTTGCCAGATACCCATCACTTAGACGGTCTGCAGAGTTATCTCTCCTTCTGCCCTTACCCTTATGCATTTGTGAAAAGTGAGCAGTGAGGTGTCACAATAATGGTTATTTCCACTGGTTCAATGGAGACAACATATGACTTTATATCTCTTTCTCCGTAAGGGAACTATGTCTTAATGGCTTCCTCCTCTCAGCACTCTTGCAGCCCCAAGCTAGAGAAAAGGACAGATCTTCAGAAGTGTCCCTGATTCCTCTGCCCTTCATCAAGCCAGCATCCCACATGAGCCCACTTAGGACAGCCAGAGGCAGAAGAAACACTTAGAAGCTATTGGCATGTAGCCCAAGGACAGCAAGCATTCAGGTCCCACAGTTACCACCTCTGTGTCTCCTGGCCCCAAGAGTCCCAGCTTGCTCTGGCTAAATGGCCTGTAGCTCACCAAATGAGGACAAAACTTTTAAAAAATCAGAGGTTCAGCCTTCTTCTGCCTTGAACTCTTACACAAAGTGGCCCACAGTTCATCAAGCAGTACAATGCAATGTGTGGCTCCATCAAGCAGACAGTGTGGGAAAGGGACCTTGCATGGAAGTTCTTGTCTCCACTTCCAGGACAGCCTTTTCAAAGCTACTGTTGTCCCTATATTGTAGATGGGGGAGTAAGCTGAGTGGCTTGCCTAAGTCCACTTAGTGATTTTATGGATCCCAGACCTGGCTCACAGCCATTTTGTGTTGCCATGAACATCCCTAATGGCTTCTTTGGCCTGACCACTGGATACTGCTGTGTTAAACTGTACTAGTTCTGTGGGGCAGAACCTTGTCCTTCTGCAAAAGTTTGGCACAATATCACTACTGTACACAATTACTTGATGAGCTTCTCAACCTGCGTTTTAGGTGAATACTTTATATGCCTGCTTTACTTACAGTGCATTCCTGCGCGCTGAGTGACTCCAGTGTAAGCTAATTGGAATCAATAGCCTTAGCCTGGAGTAGCTCTGCATGGGATTGATCTGTGATCTGATCTGCAGAATTAGAAGTTTTGGTGGGGAAGGCCTTTTATCTCTAAATGGGTTGGAACAGGGTGGACTTTTCCTACATTAATTATAACTTTCTGAATGGTTTTATTGATGATGCAGTTTTTTAAGAGCCATACTGACATCAAAGTTTGCTTATATGAATCCAGATAAGATTTCAAGGGCTCTGGGAGAACACAGCAAAGGCCAGATGTCTGACTGTTTGAATAAATGTTTCTCTGTTTAGCCAAAAAAGGAGGCGAGTTGAGGATTTGTACAGGAACTCTTTGAGTCAATTTCAGCCATCTCTTAGCTTGGTACTGGCGAATTATTACTGAACAATAGAGGCCATTTTTTCCCCTCCAGATAGATTTTCCTTTCATTTTTCCTGGTATCATTCATTCATAAATCTTGTTGTTGTTGAGATTATGTGTGTCTGGAGATCAAAATCAAGTAGGAAAATGTACCCTTGGGATCTCTCCCAGGACATTTCAAGGTAGAAAGAGAGTGTATGAAGCATAGCAAAATCCCCTCCAAAACGGTGAAGGGGTGAATCCTTACAGGGTTCATGGAAGAGTTCATTCACCATGAGCAGCAAATCTACAGCCAGCGCAAGCTACTCAAATATAGCATATAAAATTTGTAAATTGTTGGTCTCTTTTTGTCCATGTTTGGAACATGTCTACCTCTTTATACAAGTTTAAAGATGATACTCTGTCTATGGGGCTGTAATACAGATACTATTTTGATATCTTCATTATTTGTTTAATTTTATTTATGTTATATTTGGCCTTTCTTACCAAGACTGAAAGCAGATTTGACTCTTCTTATTTTGTATAAAAGGGAATGGCTATGAAAAGTAAACATGATAGAAGAATAGGGTTGGTGTAACTTAAAATGTATAATTATAACTTAATTTGTGTACGTTGGATATTTGCAATGTATGAATTACTGTAGGATTTCACATAAATAAATGTGTACTTTTTTAAAAAAAGGAAAATGTAGCATGTGAACAAGGCCTTCTAGTGGATCTCCAAGGGAACAGAAATACTTTTAGAAAAAAACCTCAGGCCTGATTTCTGCCAGTCCATGTCCGTCACAGAGTAAGTCATAATGGTTGCTGTTTGCAGTTTGAGCATATTCCTTCCAAAAGGCTTATGGAAGGCTACAGCATTCAATTTAGCTTAAATCTAGTAATGCCAGACTCCTGGCAGGGGCGGGAGATACCCCGCCCACACACCCCACACCCCGCCACCGCTTACCTGGTGTGGCCCCCCACACCTTCTGTGCATGCTCCCGTGCACAGTAGCCACCTGGATCGGGCTTGTTTTGGCATAAATCGGGCCCATTTTGAGGTGCTGCGGAGCACAGTGCTCCCATGCTCTGCAGTGGCTCAAAACGGGCCCAATCCATGCCAAAACGGGCCCGAAATGCACCCAATTTGGGCTGAAATGGGTGCATTTTGGGCCACTGTGGAGGGCAGAAGCGCTCCTGTGCTCTGTAGCTGCCCCAATCTGAGCCCCTGCAGAGCATGGGTGGGGACTTCCCGGACGTGATATCATCACGCTTGTGGGAGTGCCCGCACGCACTTGGTGTGCGCGCACCCCCCCACCAGAGGTAAGTGGCAGGAAGAAGTCCCCCACTGGGAGGTAGAGAGGGCCTGGCAACCCTACTTAAAGCCCTTAAAATATTTAGAAGGAGTGTGCTATAACTATGCAATAAGTTAATATTTTTCATAGTTAAAATTCTTATTCTCCACTTGGTCTGCTTCTAGAGTTTCCAACTACAGACTGGGAAATTCCTGTAGAGGGTAGAACCTGGAAAGTGCAGGAATTAGGGAAGGGAGGGACTTCAGCAGGGCATAATGCCATATAGTCCACCCTTCAAAGCAGCCATTTTCTCCAGGGCAACTGATCAGTTGTAATTCCAGGAGATCTCCAGTAACCACCTGGAGACTGGCAACCCTACCCATTAACAGCAAAAACAGTGAGGAGGGAGAGAGCTTCCCATTTTTACTGCTCCACATGGAGGTATTTTGTGCATGTGAGGGAGCAGAAATGAAAAAAACTGTCCCCCCATCACTGTTTTTGCACAAGGAAAAAAGCTTGGGAGAAAGGCAAGAGCTCTCCATTCCCTGGTAGCAGCTTTCTGAGCCCATTTGGGCTCTCCTTTTTTTACTGCAAGCCACTCTCCAAAGCTGGTATTCCTGCACTGGAGGAATGCATATCATCATAGTCTGCAAAGCTTTTCCACTTCTAGTGGATTCCAGTGGGAAGAAGACTGGTTATATGGACATAAAGATATAGAAAATAAGGATCAAACCACTTTTTGCCCATATTTATATGTGTCCACAGGACTATAGGATCAGTTGAACTTGGAACACTGGTATGGTGAGATTCAAGGACCATTACCATCAAGAGAGAAACTGTTTTAGGGAAATCTTTTTATGTTCCTTCATTTAAAATATGCTTGGAAGTGTTTCTACTGGGTTAGATCCTGAGTCTATCTACACCCGCACTGTTGTGAAAAGCAGCAAAACATGTTTGGCAGATTGGTTTAGTAAATAGATTCCAAGCTATGTAGTCAATAGGTCCCCATGACAGTATTTACAATTCTACAGGTGCCTGTGAATTCCTGGCCTCACACACTAGCCTCAAATAAATATCATTAACTGGCCTCAAATAAATATCATTAACATGCACAGACTCCTGGCCTGCACTCACAAAACTGTCTCGGGGTCTGCACAAACTTCAGGGGACTACAAACAGGAGATATTGTGTGCAGTTGAGTGGGAGCTTGTAGAAATGGAAGGAATGGTGAATCTTACTGATTTAAAATAAGCAGCCATGTTTTTGCTGCAAATATTTAGTCAGTTGAAACGATGTGATGTACACAGATGTCTTAAAAAATTACTACATGGTAATGTTATTCTCTGTTAAACTCCCCCCCTCCCTCTCTCTCATTCTCTCTCCCCCCTCTCCCCCATCAGTAGTAATACATTTTCCATAGGGCTTTTGAACGGATGGTAGGCGTAAAGGACACAGATTAGAAAGACTCTTCAATGAATACCCCTAGCATTTTTGGCACTACCAAAAGCAAAATGAATAATTCACAATGAATAATTCATCAGATGCATTTAGCATCTCTTTTAGTCCCTAGAATATCTCTCAGCACATGCCAGTTCCTTAAAACATCTTCATTATTTTTGATTTTACAAACCTTGATGTAAATATTCTGCTTTTGGCACAGAATAGAGTGGTACCAGGAAGAATGACTCACTTACAAAGCAGTGAAGGAGTTTCATACAAATGCCAGCTGTCTCATGCCCTCTTAACACTTCACAGATGAAAAGACGAGCATTCTTGTGTACTTGTTAACACCCCCATTTTTACACCAGGGATCACAGCTCTTCCATTCTGTTCTTCATTTATAAAGACTTTTGTCTGCCTGCTGTTCATTTACTCATACTTATTCAGCCATATTTACTATCTGGATCAGCAGGTGGGATGTGTGCACACATGTGTTCCTACATATGTGTGTTAGAAAATGTATGCATATATGTGCACTGAAGTTAAATTGCATCTCCCCTCACCCAGAAACTCTGGAAGGGCTTGATACCTGTAGAATAGCAACTTTATCAAGTGAGGGCCAACTGGTGTGTGTGTGGGGGGAGATTCATATATGCATGTATACATGTGTCCATCTATTCCTGTCCACAGGTGGACTTCTTAAACATGGGACACATGGGCAAGAAGAGCTGTGACATTTAAGGTTTTCCTACCAGTCGAGTTCCAGGAACATAACTGAACTGGGCAGGAAGTGCTGAAAACAACAGATCTCAGTATTATAAAACAGGGAAGGGGCAGAATTTAACTCTTTGTGCCCATGCCAGAAGTGTGGTGCTGTAACTGGTGTGTGCATTTGTGTGTGTGTGTGTGTGGGGGGAGTCCATATATACATGTATACATGTGTCCATCTATTCCTGTCCAAGGTGGATTTCTTTAACTTTTTGTGCCTGTGCCAGAAGTGTGGTGCCATTTACAAACACATTTCTTCTCATCCCCCCCTGCTGAGGGTGATATAAAGGGGAATCAGGAGGTCTGCTGATGCTCAAGTAGGAGTCCTGGTCTCCCTACCAAAAGACAAAATAGGGTCAGAGCAAGTGCAGTGATTCACTAAGAGCCGGTTCATGATCCTTAGGGGCTGCTGAAGGATGTATAGTTCGGAAAAACTGATATGTGGTCAGATACTTGACATCAGTATGTATCTGACACATGTGCTGCAGTGTTACAAACTGTTCTATCCCTCTTTACAGGGATAAATAATTTGATTGGGGGTTTGGGGAGAGGGAACCTGGTGGTAAAGCCTCCTTGTTGACAGGCAGCCATTTGGAACTCATTCTTGTAAATGCCTTAAGCAACTCTTCATCCCTCATTTATTTATTTATTTATAACCTGCCACAGAGGGCTACAACACTCCCCTCCTGCATTGTTATCTGCATTTCTACAACAACCCTGTGAAGTAGGTTTGGCTGAGAGATCAAACTTCCATTGCAGAATAGGAATTTGAACATAGACATCCCAGATCCTAATCAAACCACAACACCATGCTTTATTCTGGAAACCTGATTTGTTTTTATTTTTAACTGCCAGGGACTGGGACTGTTGTGCCCATTAACAAGTAGATTCCATTCAGGCCTCTGCCATTAAGTGTGAAAACATTTTGTCTAAATTATTTCCTAGGACTTTTTTTTGTTCAGTCACTTTGTCTATAGATAAAAGCCACCAAAACTCTTCTCCATGCTAGCACTGCATATCTGTGACAGCGGCATCAGAAGTTTGTAGGTGCCACCATGACTGATGAGATGCAAGCACTTCAAATATTATGGCTATTTATGGAGGCCAAAGTGGGCGACCTCCTGTCCCCCTCCAACTTAGCCTGCCGTCGCTCAGCTGGGCAGTGGGGTAATAAATTGTGGAAGAAATGGAGCTGGGGGGGAATGATTGGTGTTGCTGGTGATGCTGTGGCATTACTACGAGCACAACCCGAAAGCAATGTCATTTGTTGATTGATGATTTGCATTTGCCCCAAATTCTGAGGTTAAAACGTAGAGTTTTGAAAGAATGCTATAGCCTCACTCCTATCCAATAATGTCACTTTCAGGTTGTGCTAGATGTAACGTCACTGTCTCACTGATGTTACTGTGACATCACCTAGGCCCCTCCTGAGGTTTCCTGCTGGTTGCCAGTCTTGGGCTGATATCTGTATGGCCATTATATTAAAGCCTATGGCAACTGTTCTGGTCACATTAAGAAGGCTTCAAGTGAGGCCATAATGTTTGTATTGATTCACAATTATTATCATTTGCTATAATCAGAAGACTTTATCTTTGCTAACTTACAGAAGATATTTATCTGTTCACCAAGGTCTGGTTTAGTGTTTCAAATGTTCTGCCTTGTCTTTGTCAAAATAATAGAGTTGAGATAATGTGTTTTGGAACATGGTATAATTGTTTTGCTCACATTTACACTTCAGAAGACCGAGGCCTAAAATTACTAGATGTTTTTTCTGAACAGGTCTCTGGCTGTAACCCTCAAGAGCTCCATGGGGTTACAGGAAAGTCCTATCCTCCCTCCTCCAATCCTCAAGCCACAGTGGGTGGCTGAGAAACAGGAGAGGAAGGAATATCAAATAAACAAACTAGACGTTTCACAAAATGGGTCCCTACAAGAAACTTTTGCCAATTCTCTCTCTCTCTCTCTCTCTCTCTCTCACACACACACACACACAAATCCTTCCCTTCCAGGAAGTGCTTTTGTTTGGCTCAACTTTACATATAAATGAATGGTTTTTCACTTTGCTTCTAATATGTATTTAACTTTATGTTCCTCATCACTTGAGTTTAAAAGGACGAACTGTATTTCTTACACAAATTAAGAGTGCTGTGCTTTCTGCACTGTATTTTAACTGAAGTACAGTTATATTTTAAAGCCTGACTGCAGATGCTGTTTGATTCTTTTAAGCCCCTCTTCTAACTTTAAGTAGGACTTCTACAATTGTAGAATGTCTCCTTTCCTTCTATTCAGCCCCATATGATGAGGTGGTTGCTTTCTGGATTAGGACAGGTTTTTTTTTTCTTTTGTTGATAATCTCTGGTTTGATAGCATGGGACACTTGTACTCTGTGCTCCGCCTAGAGGCTGCTAATTTTAACTTTTAGAGGCTTTTAACTTTTAACTTAATTTTAACTTTTAGAGGTTTTCTATTGGCAATCTTTTAAGCGCTATACAGTAAATCCAGGTCTGACTTGATGATAAGGCCAATTGAGGATGCTTTCGGAGGGGGAGCAGCTTCCCGTCCCCTCCCATCCCATCCATGGCCAGTTTCCTGTCCCACTTTTCTCCTCTCCATATTCCGCTGGCCACCTCCTCTCAGGAGCTGAAACACTGAGTCTTTACCTTCTCTTTCCAAACCCTCTTTAATTGATAGGGTTGACAGGGCAAACAAAGGAATGGCTGGATTCTCCAAGGAGGAGGGAATCCTGTGTGATTGTCCTATTTGGGCATGCATGGAGAAGGAGCTCAAGGAGGATCAGCTGCTCAGTTTAAAGGTGGAAACAGAAGAAGGGCTGAAAGGCCCCAGGCAGCAAAAAGTATTGTGCTAGCACTGCAGAGTTTAGTCTGGATTTTTTCCCCTTTCAAAAAGGTTGGAAACCCTCATTACAAAGTGCAAATGAAACAAGCTTTTAAACCGCCTTCACCATCTCAACCCCTGCCCCCCCCCCAATTCCTGCACTGGAAAGTGAAAAGGCAACATGTAGATACATGTATGTTTTAAAATGCAGGTATGCTGAGGAATGCTTCACATTCAAATTTTAAAAATAAATTGTGAGTTAAACATTGATATGCTGACAACATTCTTTGGCTATGCACATGATGTGGATGTGTTGTATTTTTCATAAAAAAGGAATTCAAAAGTTATTAAAAACTATGTGCCTCATCATAACACAACAATGGAAAAACCTAGAACTAGCACCCGAGTTTGTTGTATTTGGGATGCAGGCCTCAGGCTTGGTTTTGGTATATCTGATTAGATTAAGAATTCTCCCGAATGTCTTTGACTTCTGTTGCCCCTAGAGATGCCAGAGCCCTGTCCCAGAAAACTGGGGGACAAGCCTAAGCTTTAGTTTAATAATCGGACTATTATGGGCTTATTATATTCACAGGAACATGTTAGCCATCAGAAGTCACTTCAGCGTGGATATTTGGTTTGGTGGGATAAATTGCATACTGAGTGTCCTTGCCAGTGCCACCACTTTGAGGCAGGTGTGTTGTGAGATGTACTCAAGCAGGAAGTAATTCTGGCAGCAACCAGCCACTGGGGGAGGGGACTTTTTGAGGATTGGTGACAGGGAGCCCAATCCTGAGGGCCACTGTGGTGGAGGCAGACAGCTGCCAGCACAGCTAAGGCACCACTGATCCATTCCCTAAGGCCTTACATTCAGCAGAGGGAGGTAAGAACATGCACTCCTCTGTCAGGCACAAACAGCATAACAAGAGTGCTAGAAACCACAGCAAACCTGGAAGTACCCATCAATCAGGCAGTGGTGCCAGATGGTGTCCCTTTGAGTGGCACTCACAGGTACAGCCAATCATCGTCTGCTGATCCCATTAGTGCCCCTTGATGCCCCCCCCACCCCCATGAGTCAGTCAGCAGCGAGGAAAGACCTATTGACAGCACAACCCCAGAGCAGTATGTGTCCTGAACACCCCCACAGCCCATAGAGGAAGGGCACTCGTTCAGCTGCCAGGACACCCACCCATCCCCAACAAGAGTATGACTGGCAGCAAATGTTCTGACCATGCACAACAATCCCTGATTGAAGCTACCCCTTACCCTGAAACAATACGACAGAGGCCCAGTTCAAAACCATAACTCCCATACACTAGACTAGCATCCTAACCATTGGGCCAAGAAGGCAGATGGAAAGGAAGCATGCCATCAGGGAGAAGGCACTTCACTGCAGCCTGGATGTCTCCACCTGCCACATGGGGCAAGGCACAGAAAATTGCAAAGACAGGTATGGCTCAGTGGAAAGGCAGAGGGATAGCATGGCCAGGGCTCTTGGTTCAAGCTCCACACTGTGAGAGGCAGGAAAAAGCCTTGCAACTAATGTTTTGTCCCCTGCAAACTGTGAAAGGAGGAACAAGATGACCCAGCTAATTTTCGCAGGGAGATCATTCACAACCCCTCCATGCTACACCCATGGCAGCAGTTCTCTTGTGGCCTGCCCACCCTGGCCCCCTTGCATGCCTGCATTGCCAAGCTGCATGGCTTATCAGATGCGAGAATTGCCACATCCCCTCTCAGAAGTGAAGGAGTGTGGGGCTCAGAGACCATTCCCCCCCAGTACCAGGGCAGCCACATCCCATCTCAGACCACCCACTAGCCCATTCCCCATGAAAGCTGTGTGTGGCAGCCAACAGAGTAGGTGTGGGAAGGGAGGTGGGGATCAATATGTGTAGTTGGTCTGCAAAGTGCCCCAAGACCTCCGTCATATCGTGCAGCTGAACAAACAGAAGTCTCGAGGCACCATAAAGATGAACAACAGCAGTCCCACTATGAACATCTCTGAACCACTGCTAACCCTGTTCTGGGTGATTCTAGTCAAGCCTGATTCTGTCAGATACACCTCCAGCATATCTGTAATGTGTTTTAGATTTCTTGCTGCAGTGTGTAGTGTACCTCTGAGAACATGCAGAGGGAAACCTGGGCCGTTTTTACACGCGCCTCAGGAGATCACACAAAGTCACAGCATGAAGCGTCTTCCTAGCACGTTCTCCCGGCACGATCCCCTTTAATGACCTGATGATGTCAGAAAAAGGGCCATTAAATGGGATTGTGCCAGGAAATCGCGCTAGGAGGACGCTTTTATGCGGTGAGTTTTGCATGATCTTCCGGGCCCCTGGCCGTGTGAAAATAGCCCTGTTTTCTGCTTATCTTGCAGGAGTTTTGGTTACAATTTCCTGGCAGGCCTGAGAACGTGGCCTTGAAGTTTCAGCAGAGACTGTGCCAAACTCCTAAGAGACTGAGCACAGCTCATCCTTTCCCTCCTCCTCTCTTCCCAGGCTCAGAGCACCAAAATCCGAATGGACTTTCCCACTGGGGGATGGGGACGTTGACCTATAATTAACCTTGCTTTGCTACCTTGAATCACTTCAGCCAATGCGCCTGTCATAGCATCTTGATACTGGTATTCTTCTTTAATAAAACCAACTTTAACTCATTCACTCCCGTGATGCAGTGAAGTGTTTTGGGAAGTACCTGGCAAGACCTGATAGGTTCAGATATAGGTATGTACGCACTTAAGAAGTTCTGGGCATCTAGTCAGCTTTCCTGTATCAAATCATTTACCTCCTGGCAAGAGGTACACCACAGATAACATCTTAGGTTTGTTACTGGGTATAGGTAATATTATTACTGAATGTCTATGCCTTTATTATTGCAACATAATTACTTGGCATCTTAATCTCATCTCAATTGACAGAAAATCATATCACCCAGTATAATAGCTACATAGGAGAGCGATTTCATGTCCAAAAAAAGTATCTTACTCAAAGATACGAAAGTCACAGGCAAGGAGCCTCCTCTAGGAAGAAGCTCCCGATCAGTTCAACCTGCCATAGTTACAGGGTTTCAGAACCCTCTCCTAACAATAGCTATCTGTCCCACTTCAAAAGGACTCACATTCTTGGCTAACTTACTATTTTATAACTTCAAATGCCAAATAAAGTTATCCGTATTTGAAACATCTTCTTAATATATATAAAAATAGTTAGTTCATCCTTGATACCTCTTATCTTAACCAAGGCTATGTAAAATTAGTGATTACAAGTTTCTTATACATATGAATATCTTTGGCCCTCTACCAATATATCTATTCTTAAATAATGTCACCAGCTTCTGTGAAATTAAACATTCCTGCCATTCTCAGATTCCTTCTGTACGTGGCCCTTAGTACATTGTATATAATGATATGCGTTAGACAGCTCTTCTAATTTACAAAAGGTTGTACAACTGTGTTACTCCGTTGTTTTATGTTCCTTTTCTGTTCTAGGCTCATTCTTGTGCACTTTACCTACTGAACCATGGCTTGGGTACAGGGGAAGGGGGTTGGCCACTGCTGAGGAAGAGAAGATTGGCTGCAGCTTTGGTAGGCATCCTTTGTACACTGGAGTTTGTGGGTGGGGATGCATCTCTCTGTGTGTGTATTTGTGTAGGGGGGTGTTTACCTTTTATGCTCTATGAGCACCTATGAATTATGCTGTGGTTTTTGCTGGCATAATTATTTCCCAGTTCTGGGGGCATTCCTGGGATGGGGCAGTTTAGGAAGCTGGCTAACTCCTGCCATGTCTTCTTGAGTCCACCCTTTTCCTCACTAGCAAAGTGGCTAGCACTGGCATTGCTCCATGCTGTTAGGGTGTCCAGCTGACATATATCCAAGATACATCAGCAGAGTGTTTCAGTGGCTCCCTTTGTACTTTCAGCCCCTCCCTCACTCTGGATTGCACCAAAACTTCTCTCAGGAGTTCTGCTGTAAAGTTAAAGTGTGGGTAACTGTTTATAACAAACAAGATCTCTGCATTTAATCTGTTCTATAATTAAGTTATGTCCAAACAGACTGCTTTGCCATTCTACATGCAAAGTCTGAAAGTCAGCATAACCTTATTTTTAAAATTAATCTTCCACACTATATTATTTTAATAATAATAATAACAACATTCGATTTATATACCACCATTCAGGACAACTTAATGCCCACTCAGAGTGGTTTACATAATATGCCATTAATATCCCCACAACAAACTCCCTGTGAGGTGGGTGGGGCTGAGAGAGCTTCAAGAAGTTGAGATTGACCCAAGATCATCCAGCTGGCTTCAAGTGAAGGAGTGGAGACTCAAACCCGTTTCTCCATATTAGAGTCCCATGCTCTTAACCCCTACACCAAACTGGTTGATTGTATTAACTTTGTTCAACAAATACACTCAGGTTTAATTATTTATTTTTAACACTGAGGCAATTTTAGAACCAGTTGGTGTTCTATCTTTTTGGTTAACATGCCTCAAAATGAAGCCATCACATATTTCAAGTGTTGCTTCATTTTACAGCCTGCAGTTATTTTCAAACCATATATTTTACAGTCCTTTGACTGACTTCTTTAACCCAGTGCTGCATCATGGAAAATCACATCTGTTCCTTACTGCAAAGTCAGAAACCTGATCTTTGAATGTTTCTAACAAACAGTCTGATAGGAATCGCAATGTGCCGAAGCAGATCATAACAAAGTTTTGGCTCTTGCATGTAGTCCTGATGAAAGAAGTCATAGCTCTAGGCTTCTTAAATAGTTGAATCTTTCTATGGGAAATGTAATCATTCTATCTCTGTGAAGTTGGAGAATAACATTAATCAACATACTTTTCCTTAAGTGAAGGATGAAAAGAAAAAAAGAACAGATACAGACAAACAAGATATAGACAAACAGGCCTGTACAAACCTCTTTATTTTACTTGTCATGTCCAAAGGGCTTAAATAACTAACTGCCTTTTCAAGAAAAGCCAAGCATAGCATAGAACACATTACTAAAATATCTTGAACTAAAAGACTTTAGGTTGAAATTACGTGTCACATTTTTTCCAAACACATATTTGCTAGGTAAATGGGGGTGATATTGGTGGATGGGAAAGATGCTTTATCTTTCACTTGCCTGAGGCATGTTTCTTCTCTATGCTAGAAGTGAGCTTATTTTTAGATTGGGAGACCTGGCTAAGGTGAAAAGTGTTCCTTGTTGGAAGAAATATAAGCGAAAAATTCTGTGAATAAATAATAAAATAAGGGAAACTCCTCAGGAGTTAGGGTGGCAGAGGAAGCATTAAGCAATGCTGCAAATGCCCCCACAGCATTAGTGATGCACAGCAAACATAGGGTGGGGAGTGCTGCATTTACTGTGTATGATGTACTTCTGTCCTTCACACCTGAATACACTTGAATTCAAGATTCTTTTAAATTAACCCAAACTTGTATTGCTTCTGAGAGGGTTTTTCAGTATTAGTTTGTATCAGTATCCACATAATTGTGAGTCAATGTCTGAGAAAGTATCTTATTATATGGCATATTGATGGAATTATAGTATCAAGACTAGACATGGGCACGGACTGAAAAAAATTTAATGAACCAGCAGTTCGTGGTTTGGTGCCGATGATGATCTCAAGATCGCGAACTGCAACGAACATTTTCCATTGCCGAACCGGTTCGTGGTTCACGGTTTGTTGGGCACGGGACGCCCCCCCCGTGGCACTTAGAGAGCCCATATTCCCGGGGAGTCTTTTGCAGGCTCTCCTATAGCCATCAACCAAGTTTGCTAACTGACCACAACCATATGGAAGGCAATATACAATGAATTGTACCATTAAAGAAACATAGTACCAAACTGAATTATATCAAACAGTTTATAAAGTGCAATGTGCCCAATGTAAATGCAATCAATATAGAGTCAAGTAAATATTACAATGAATGAACCATCAGTAATGCATATGAACAAGCCAACTGGTGAACAATATAAGTAAATAAAAGTCTCTCTATGTGTAGACCATGTTGCAATCAAACGTCCCAGTAGAACAGCTACTGCAAACCATTCCTGCAGAGTAGCCACTGCAAACCGTTCCTGCAGAGTAGCCTATGAACAAGCCAACTGGTGAGCAATATAAGTAAATAAAAGTCTCTCTATGTGTAGACCATGTTGCAATCAAACATCCCAGTAGAACAGCCACTGCAAACCGTTCCTGCAGAGTAGCCAACGGGTCTATGCCAGGCGTTTGTCAATTCCCGTTTCGCGATGACTGCTTTCTCACGGGCAAGGTGTTAATACTGTAATAAATAGCAAGTCATAACATAGCAATATCCCCATTACATCAGGACAGAAAACATGTAAGGAGTACATTTCTCATACTTACAGGTCTCGCAATACACAGTCATTCTAGTCAGTCAATAACTAGTCAATGCAGAATGATGGGACAATGCCGCCCCGCCTGTTAATCAACACCAAATTTATACATCAATGTGTTAAAGGTACACAACCCCAATATGTTACATACAACTTTAAAGTTACAATGACTCAGCAAGTTTACAGAAAACAAGAGTAATCTAGCTCATGATTCAAGCCCCCTGGGATCAAGCTCCCAAACTTGTATATACATTCCATCTCAAGTTGTAGCAATCTACGTGTGTAATCAACATTAGATTTAACATCCAAGGAATGTAGAACAGACACCTTCACGTCCCTGGGTCTATGATGTTGTTCGTTAAAGTGAACTACCAGAGGAGCCTCAGTTACCTCCAAACTTGTATATACATTCCATCTCAAGTTGTAGCAATCTACGTGTGTAATCAACATTAGATTTAACATCCAAGGAATGTAGAACAGACACCTTCATGTCCCTGGGTTTATGATGTTGTTCATTAAAATGAACTACCAGAGGAGCCTCAGTTACCTAGGTAACTGAGTAGTTCATCTTTGTTCTTCTGTGCCTCCACACATGGGACTGCGCAGGCGCAGGCCAGCCGCCGGAGAATTTTCTACAGCTTCTATAGCTCCGAAGGGGCTATTTGTCGTGCGCCTCAGCGACCGTTTTCCCGCCCAAATGGTCACATGCTCCTCCAGCGACCAACGGCCCCTTCCCTCAGTTCTCTTCTTGCCGCCACTTGGAGAGAACGTGTGCTTCGTTGCTCTGTGTTTTTTGGTGCTTCTTGCTTCGTGATTGATATCTTGGCTTTGACTTCAGACTTCGGACTTCGGACTACTCTTCTGCTTGCTGATTTGGACTTTGTGTGAACTCGGTAATTATAACTCGGACTGTCTGACCATTCTTTTGCCTGCCCCTGAAGATGGCCTCCAAGGCGCTCTTCAAGCATTGTATTCAGTGCCACACTAAAATGGCCCAGACCGATGGCCATGAGTTGTGCTTATTTTGTCTGGGGGAGACCCACAATGTCCTGGCCTGTAAAATATGCCAAGGCTTTACCAACAAGGCCCGGCAGGAGCGCAAGGCCCGTCTGAACTCCTCCCTGTGGCAGAAGGTCATGTCCGAGGGTACTCCGATGCCTTCCCCCACGGCTGGCCCTAGCCCCTGTGCTGAAAAGCGTTCCCAAGTGGGCTCAGTGGCTTTGGGGAAGTCGGTGTCGAGATCTCGGCCGACGAGTGCTGCGGCGTCGAGAGCGGCCTCTCCGGCGCGCAGTTCGGTGAGACCGCCCCGAAGCGCTTTTGTGTCTCGATCGGATCCGAGGGCGTCTGACTCGGAGACGAGACTTGTGGTGCTGAGTCCACACTTGGAACCGAAGAAGGCTGCATCGGTTCCGAGGAAGTCGACGTCGGGCAAGGTGTCGAAGCTGAGGCCGAGTTCCACCACGAGCCCATCTTCCGGGGGAGCGTCGGTTCCGAGGGCCTCGTCGGAGCCGCCGGCCAAGAAGCCTAAGAAGGTGCACTGCCATCGATCGCCGTGCTCGGTTCCGGCGGAGGAGGTGATTGAGATCCCTTGCATGCCTTCTCCCCATCTGGATTCGCCGGCTCCGGAGGAGGTACCTGATCCGGTGGCCTTCGAGGAGGTACCACTCGGGCACCCCGTGGCCGCGGATCCAAGCCCGTCAACTAGCCATCGGCTCCGACCATCGCCAGCTCATCGGTCCCCAGCAGCTTCCAGCTGTGATCGGCGCCGTTCCGGGGCTGGGAGCGTCGGTTCCGGGCACTCGGTGGAGTCGCGCCATCGTCAGGCCTCCTACATCCCTCCGGCCTACCACTGCCAATGGGAAGGGGCACCTGTCGGCTTCGGGTACTCGGATCCAAAGCCGTCCACGTCGACACAGGGTTGGTTCCCTCCGCCGTTCCGGGGAGAGGAGTCGCTGCACGGTTCCAAGGAAGGAGAGGCTGAGAGTGTCGGGGACTACCGATCTGAATCCTGGTCGGAACCGTCCCCGGATGACAACGTGGCGCCAAGCACCAGCTCTCCTTACGAGGACCTGAGGATTTATTCGGACCAGATGGCCTGTATGGCTCAGGCACTCGAGATGGACATCTCTTCAGCAACTCCCCAGACTAAGGACAAGCCCCTGAAGAGGATCTATGGTGACAACCCGGCTACCATTGGCTTCCCCATGTTGGAAGGGATCGAGGAGATCGTGGAGAAGGTCTGGAAGGTGCCCTGTGATCAGCCTGCTACGTCCAAAACGATAGAGCAAATGTACAAAGTGAAGCAGGGCACCTGGCAGTCACTGGCGAAACACCCTCCACCCTCCTCGTTGGTCACCGAGGAATTCCAGCCTTGCCGGTCGGGCCCACCTTCTACACCACCTGACAAGGAGGGCAGGAAGATCGACGCGATGGGCAGGCGTCAGTATTCGATTTCCTCTCTCGGCCTTAGGATAGCCAACTATCAAACTATTATGGCTGGCTACCAACTCTACCTTTGGGAAAAGCTGGCATCCTACGTCGGGGACCTCCCACCTGACAAAAAAGCTGTGGTGTCCCTGCTCCAGACCAAGGCTGTCCGGCTATCCAAGCAGCAGATGAACGCTGGGAGCCATGCTGCCGACACTGCTGCATGAGGGATGGCTTCAGCGGTGGTCCTCAGGCGCCACTCCTGGCTACGGTCGACGGCCCTGTCGCAGGAGGTGCAGTCAAGGGTCGAGGGCCTGCCCTTCAAGGGGGACTCTCTGTTTTCAGCATCTACGGACGAGGCCCTCAAGAAAAAGAAAGAGGACAGGCAAACGGCGCAGTCCTTGGGGCTGGCCCCAGTGGACAGACCCACCTCCAAGCCACGGTACGCTTCACGGTACGCTCCGTACCACTACCAGGGCAGGTTTCAACAGCAGCGGCCTGGTTACCAGCAGTATCCTGCCTATCCACAGCGGCACTACACCCCCTCACAACAACCCAGGAGGCGTAGACCCTTCAAGCCTCGCCCGTCACAACCTCCGGCCCAGCAAAAGGATCAGCAGGGATACGGGCTGGAATTCGTTGAGCGGCCTGGGTGCAGCTCACCCCAGTCAGCAGTAAATAATACTATGGCCGAGCTGGATGCGGAGATCGTGTCGCTCTTGGCCAAAGGTGCTGTGGAAGAAATGGCCTATGAGGAATCTGTAAGGGGGTTCTTCTCTAGGTTCTTCCTCGTCCCCAAGAAGGATGGGGGTTCTAGATTTGAGGGGCCTTAATGCCTTTTTAAGGGTTACCAAATTTAAGATGGTCACTCTGTCGACTGTGATCTCTTTGCTAAAGAAAGGAGATTGGTTTGTAGTCCTCGATTTGAAGGACGCCTACTTCCATGTGGGGATACGTGAGGAGCACAGGAAATACCTGAGCTTCGTTTACCGGCAAAGGGTTTTCCGGTATAAGGTGCTGCCCTTCGGCCTATCCACGGCGCCACGTGTGTTCACCAAATGTGTGGCTCCTGTGGTCTCCTTCCTGCGGGAGGAGGGCTGTACTATCTTTCCCTACCTCGATGACTGGCTCATCGTGGCTGGTTCGGAATCTAAGCTGGTGCAAGATATAGACTTGGTACTGAGCACTTGCAATCGCTTGGGGCTTCTGGTGAATTTTGAGAAATCAAAACTGGTACCCAACCGCACGGTCTCTTACATTGGTGCACTGTTAGACTCTGTGGAGGGTAAGGCCCTGCTCCGCCTGGAGAGGGCTAGGTCCCTAAGGGGTCTTGTGTCCATGTTTAAGAGGAACTGTTTCCAATCTGTGCGCACTATCCAGTGCTTATTAGGTCATATGGCAGCGACCACCTCTGTGGTCCCCTAGGCTGCATATGTGCCCTCTTCAAAACTGGTTTGTACGGAGGTACGATGCCATGCAGCACCCTCCGTCCCTCAAGCTCTCCATCCCACGGGTCATCCTGTCCTCCTTGGACTGGTGGTTGTCTGATGACAATTTATTTAAAGGGACCCCTTTTGGCTATCAGCATCCTGACGTCACGGTGACCACTGACGCCTCTCTGCTGGGATGGGGGGTTTATTGTGGTGATGTATGTGTGCAAGATGTCTGGTCTGAGAGGGAAAAGACCCTCCATATTAATGTGCTTGAACTAAGAGCCATTCGTTTCACACTTGTGTCCCTTGCAGCATTGCTATAAAATCGCCAGGTGTTGGTACAGACAGACAACACGACAGCCATGTACTACATAAATCAGCAAGGGGGCACAGCATCCATGGCTCTCTGCCGGGAAGCCACGCTCACTTGGCAGTGGGCAATCAGGAATGGTGTGATGCTTCGAGCTATACACGTGGCAGGTTCAGACAACACTCGGGCAGATGCCCTGAGCAGGGTCCTCTTGTTGGACCACGAGTGGGAACTGAACGCAGGGTGCATTGGGCCGATCTTTCAGATGTGGGGCCACCCGGACATAGATGTGTTTGCAACTGCAGGCAACACCAAGGCCCAGAGGTTCTGTTCGAGGGCTGGGAGCGACCCCCTCTCTATTGGGGATGCCTTCCAATTTATGTGGACCCAAGGGTTGCATTATATGTTTCCACCGTTTCCCTTGATTCCCAGGGTTCCGTGCAAAATAGAGGAGGACAGGACGGATTGCATCCTTGTGGCCCCCTTTTGGCCAAGACAGGTTTGGTTTCCCAAGCTCCTGCGGATGTCCCAACGGACATATGTGAGTCTGCCCCCTTGGCAGGATCTTCTACGGAACGGGAGCCTGGCCAATCACGACCCCGGGAAGCTGCACCTGACGGCTTGGCAGATCTTTCCCCGCCAGTAGCATTTTCAGATCAGGTGGAAAGGGTCTTAGCGAATGCTAGGAAGCTGTCCACTAGGCGCTCCTACGCTGCTAAGTGGCGTAGGTTCGAGGCTTGGGCACTTGCTAAAGGAGTGGTGCCTGCCAATAGCTCCCTTGGGCTCGTATTTGATTATCTGTGCCAGCTGCGGGACCAAGGATTAAAAGTCACCTCCCTCAAGGTCCATCTCGCAGCTGTCTCTGCTTTCCATTCTCGGGTGGAAGGTAGTACAGTGTTTTCTCACCCTAAGTCCCACCAGTTCCTGAAAGGAATGTTTAACCTTTACCCACCAGTGTCACCTCCTGTACCTCTGTGGTCTCTATCCCTGGTGCTTTCACGACTGATGTTGCCTCCATTCGAGCCTCTGGCAACCTGCCCCTTGGACCTATTATCGTACAAGGTGGCATTCCTGGTGGCCGTGACTTCTGCCAGGAGGGTTAGTGAGCTGTCGGCACTAAGATCTGACCCCCCTTTCCTCCTATTCCACTCTAATAGGGTGGTCCTGCATCCTTGCCTGGGCTTCCTGCCTAAGGTGGTGTCCGCTTTTCACCTCTCGCAGGACATTACGCTGCCTGTGTTTTTCCCCCAACCCTCTTCAAAGGGGGAAAAGGCCCTTCATACGTTGGACCTGAAAAGAGCCCTAGCGTTCTACTTGGACAGGACTAAGGTCTTCCGTGCTAGTCCTCACTTGTTTGTGTGTTTTGGGGCCAAGGATAAGGGTAACAGGGCATCTTCACAGACCCTGTCACGATGGATCGTGTTGGCCATTGCTAAGGCCTATGCTCTTGCTGGGGTGGCTTGCCCACTTCAGGTCAGGGCCCATTCCACAAGGTCCCAAGCTGCCTCTTCGGCGCTCCTCATGGGTGTGCCCCTGGTTAGCATTTGTAAGGCGGCCACATGGTCCTCTGCTGACACTTTTGTGAGGCATTATGCCGTTGATGTCAATGCAGAGCAGGATGTGTCTGTGGCCAAGGCTGTCCTACATTCCCTGTTCTCCTAAGGGAGTCTTGGATGGTATGGTGGTATTACAAGACCTCTTGGGTTTGTATATATGTATATATATGTGTATATATATTTATTGGACATATTTATTGCACATGTTGTGTATATGTATAGATATTCCTGTATAGTTAGTAGTATGTTTATTGCACATGTTGATTGTTACTGTGTTATATATAATAAAATTGAGTTGGACTTCACCCCACTTTCCTCATTGTGTGAAGCTTGGTACTCTCCCATGTGTGGAGGCACAGAAGAACGAAGATGAAAACAGGGTTAACATACCTGTAACTTATGTTCATCGAGTTCTTCTGTGCTGACACACAACCCTCCCTCCTACCCTGCTGTGAATTCCAATGCACGATACTGTGATGGCTATAACGAAAATTGATGTCTTTAAAGGTTTATGGCTATGTGTGTTGGTTAAGCGGCGGCAAGGGAGAACTGAGGGAAGGGGCCGTTGGTCGCTGAAGGAGCATGTGACCATTTGGGCGGGAAAACGGTCGCTGAGGCGCACGACAAACGGCCCCTTCGGAGCTGTAGAAAATTCTCCGGCGGCTGGCCTGCGCCTGCGCGGTCCCATGTGTGTCAGCACAGAAGAACTCGATGAACATAAGTTACAGGTATGTTAACCCTGTTTTCACTTTAATGAACAACAGCATAGGTCCCATTGAGCAATGCAGGAGGTCTGTATTTGGCCGTCAGAGCTACCTATCAGAGTTTGCAGGGATGAGATTGGAGTGCCCATGGCTACAGAACACCCCCTTCCCCCTCCCCCCCGGGTGTCTTCTCCCAACTTGTAACCGCTTTGCAGCTCCGTGGTTGAAAGGAAGACCTGCCGATCAAGGTAAGCTGGGCTTCTATTCAGGTTTCCAGGGTGACAGAAGGAGCGCAGACAGAGTTCAGGCATTCCCCTGGCTCCGTTGCCAGGGGAATTGATTGCTGGTGTTTGACTGTCTGGCTTCCCAAACCACAGCTGAACGCACCAAACCAGGCATCTCCCGAACGCTGGTTCGTTAGCTGTGGACAATCACGAACCGCCGGATCACGATCGCGCGATTGCCAATTTCATGGGTTTTTGAAGTTCGTAATGCGGTTCGTGCCCATCTCTAATCAAGACATCAGAGGAGGGAAACTCTTGCAACTTGCTGCTGCTTTCCCTATGCCCAGTGTTTTGCTAAAAGTAGAAATGCATGAACTTGAGCTGCTGGAAGCAGAAACAAAATCGGAGAGAACTCTGTGCTTCTATTGGTCCTGGCCACCTGCTGAGCTGTCCTTGGCCATGGGCATGAGTTATTTCTTTTTTACTTTGTTTAAAGTATGGGTGGGATGATGATTGGCAGGAGGTGAATACAGACATTTGGAAGATTAGGGAAGGGGGTGAGGTTGTGCCTTTAGATATGTGATCAGGAGGACTGTTGCCTCAGTTAAATTCCTACCTGTATTTTAAATGCAGCAAGTTTTGAGTGGCGTGGGCCATACAGTTAGCTCCTTCCATATTCTTCATTGTGAAAGTTGCTATATGACCACACACTATGGAGAGCACTTAATGTGAAGCAGATGACTTATGCATGGTGCTGACTGTTTCCGTGACTGATCAAACTAGACGTGCATGTTTTCAAAGAGTCGTTTGCCGGTTTTCAAAGAACTGTTCCTTGCAGCCACGCAACAGCTGTAGTGAATGGCTGTTAAAAAATAAATAACTCAAACAGCCACAGAATGCCACCATTGGGGGGGGGGGGGAGGAAGGGCTCCTGCCTCCCCACTCAAGCTGTTTTCCAAAATAGTGAGTGTGTCTCTCTCTCTCTGTTTTTGTTGCTCCATGTGGAATATTCTGTGCATGTGGAGTAGTAAAAACAGGGAAATGCCCTTGCACTGTGCTATTTTGACATGGGAAAATTGCTTGGGGGGAAGGTAGGAGCAATTCCTTCCTCTGCTGTTCTGAGGCTGTTTGGGCTCTCCTTTATTTTTTAACAGCCATTCCCCCACAGCTGCTGTCTGGCCGCAGGAAACCCAAGCTGGGTCTGGAGAACCCGGACCCGGCTCTTTAAAAACCTGCATGTCTATTTTGATCCTGTGGCTAAACTTTTCTGAGCAATCACATCCTGGAGATGATGGCTTGCTCTGTGCAGATATAACTCTGTTTACACCAGCCATTTTTCATGGAGTTTGGCATTGTGAAATGGCCCAATAACTGTCTCTCAGGGCATCACTAGTAGGGGTGTGCAAAATGAAACAAACAAACTAGAAATATACCTGGAAACTGCTGTTTCATTTTATTCAAGCAGCCTCCAGAATGGTGAGCCAAATCCAGGAAACAAAATATTACCATACACTCCCACCAAAAAATGTGCATGTTTCATTTAATTTTGGTTCTTAACTTGCAGTGGCAGCAGTATCTTGCTTGCCTTAATGTCATTCACCAAACAGATCCCAAGGGGAGAGAGCCCTTAGGTTATTAATTATCTTTGTTGGTGGGAAGGGGAAATATGCACAATGTGCAAATTTGGAGAAAACCAAACAGCCTCTTCAAACTGATTGTAGTTAAGATACAAGAACAGAGTCATCACATCAGCATAAAGCAACAAGGGTGTAATAGAGTGGATTCATTGCCTATGCCTTGTCAATGCTCCAGTGCTGTAATCAATAAAGTTGTGGTTTGTTTTTATCCAAAAGTTGATGTGTTGTGTATTCTTTGACTGGGCACCACCATCACTATTCACCTATATGAATGCAAGGCTTCTTTAAAAAGAAAAATGCAGAAAATCCTAAATTAGGGTCCCCCCCATGTCTAGGGATTAGTGGTGTGCATTGAAAATATTACCATTTCAGAACCAGTGTTTCTGAAGGAACTACATACCATTATTGTTTTTTTTCCAGATGGGGCATTGCTGGCTAGGATCTAATCCATTTGAGTTTTTTCGTTACCCTGAGTTTCTGTCCCATTCTTTGCAATGAGAGCTTCCAGGCTCTTTGGGGTAGCTGTTTTTGCGCATAAAGGCACCAAAATTACATACAAGGTGCATGACCCTCTCAGAGCGCTACGATTGCCAGTTAATGATCTGCACCACTGTCTGATTGGTGCACCAGAAAAATGCCGTCTTATTCTGGAACAGGTCCTGCAGATGACAACCGCAACCAATATTCTTCAAGAATTATTCCTGCTCTCCAGACAACAGAGATCAACACACACACACACACCCCGGAGAACGTGGCAGCTTCTGATTGTAGACTCGACGGCATCGCAACCCTGCTGAGCTCCCTCCCCAAATTTTTAGGAATTGCCCTACCCAGAGTTCGCAACCCTAGGGGCTTCCTCTTTTCTACCTTTTGGAGGGTTTTTAAAACATTTCTGTTCTGTAAGGCTTTTTGTTAATCTCTTGACATGAAGTGTTTTAATGGTTTAAACACTGTTTTTATTCTTATTGGAGCCAGTTGCTGATTTAAAAAAAAATATATTTTTTGCATTGTATTTAAATGTTTTCAATTTAAACTCATTATTTTAAGCTATTTTTTACTGTGGAAAGGCAGGATATAAGATTTCAATAAATAAATAATGGAATCATCAAAGCCTTAATTGCTAAATCATTAGTCTTTAGAATAATTTAAATCCCATTGCATTCATACTATATTCCCTTAGCATTTTGGAATCTCTTTCTCTCTTCTATTCTCTAGTATTGTGGAGCTAAAAAAGTGCGGAGTCCCCCCATGAATTACATTTATTAGATAGCCAAGCAAGTTTTATAGCAAGCAAGAATAATCACAAACATTTCCCTCTAGTTTTCATTGATACCAAAATGCTTTACTTTGAAAGTGCTAGATAAGCACTTGTTTCCTACATGAACATTCATACCCTCCTTTCAAGTTAAACTTTCCTCAAGTGAGACGATTAGGAAGGTCAGCTACAAAGAGGTACTTCTACAGGTAGTATGAGAAAAAAAATTACAATATTATTTGCATCTGGAGGCAGGTTTTTTTTAGTTAGCTTTGCTACTAACAGTGTGATAGAGATGTGCTCCAAGAAAAAAAACATGATTATAATGGATCTAGGACCGGGGTGGGTGGGATACTTTTGTAGTGAAATTCATTTATTTCTTTTTGAGTTAAAACATCTTGGGTTAGGCTTTTGAGATTTTTTTTTCCTGTTTGGAGATTGGGGCTAGTTGGCACTATCTATTCTGGCCAGATAAGAGGCCTTGAACCACAGGCACAAACCTGAAGCTGCTCTCAACAAGGACAAAGCTTCACAGAGACTGCTACCTGCCTCCTGGCTTGTTAGCACGTGGACTTATGGGGGGGGGTAGGTTAATGAGCACCCCCCCTTGCCTGTGGCATCAGGCCACAGCTGAGCCTGTCATCAGAAGGTTTTGGCCTATCTGATTGAATAGGAATTTAAAGAGTTGTACCTTCAGTCTTTTAGATTAGGAAAAAAAGAGTTGTGCCTTCAGTCTTTTAGATTAGGAGATCAGGGGAAGAGTAAAAAGAAAGGGACTTGTTCCTGCTTTTACGCCTGTTTTTGAATGTTCCACCATTGGTGGATTACTGTTCTAGCAACCTTTATGTTTTTGTCTTTGGGACCTTTGGACTTAAAAGCTAAACCTCCCTTTTAGACTCTGAAACTTGCTGAAGGTTACAACTGGAACAAGTTCATGGACTTCTAGTGAACATAGCCTAGCTTAAATAGTCTGTGGTTGTTTTGTGCGTCTCCACATATTTATTTTTGTTTGCTTTTGCAGCTTTCTTTAATAAATTCCTTTTCTTAATTTGGTGTGGAATTATTGGCTTAAATCCAGATCCAGTTCTTTGACCATTTTTTCACATGCTACCATGTTAGTTTGTTTCTGGACTCAACCTTCTGAGTGCCAGTGTTCATTTTGAGGGGGAACGCGCCAGAACGCTGTTCCAGAACCTCTGAAAAGAGATCACGTGGGTGGTGGCCCCACCCATGTGATTCCTTTTCCTCCCGCACTGCCCGCTGCCTGTGTCTTTAGCAGCAGCAGCCTGCACAGGCATTCCTCCTGGCCTGCGAGACAGAGAGGCAATGTGGAGGCCACTGCGGCCTTGGAGCAAGCCGGCTGTGTGGCCAGCTGGCACCGATGCAGCCTGCACGGGCTTTCCTCCCGGCCTGCAAGTCGGAGAGGCAACGTGCAGGCTGCAGTGGCCTTGGAGCTGGGCCTGTGCCTGTTTCCTCCGGGCCTGCAAGCTTTGATCTCTCCGTGGTAGTGGTGAGTGTTGCTATTATCTCCTCCTCTCCCCAGATGTACAGTATCTGTGTTTTGCTGGCTTTCTTCTCTGTGGTGAGAGGGCATTAATCTGTCTAGAAAAGCACTATAGAAACACACTGTTCTTGTATGTTCTTGCATGTAGAAAGCTAACATGAAAGGGAGAATGGTTTTATGTCTAGCCATGTGCTAGATAAGATGCAAGCAGTCTCCCACTTGAAGTAAGTCATAGAATGGATCAGGCAGATTTCAGCACTTTGGATATGAAAATGAAAATGACATCTTAGCACTGAGATGTTGAGAGTGGAAGAAAAACCCAGAGCAGACTCTATGTATTCAAACCTAAAAAGATGGAGGAGGAGTAGATGAAGAAGATGGATAATAAACGATAAGTTCAGATTTAGAAAGATTTAGCTTAAAAACGTGATAGTGGTCCAAGACACTGAAAGAAAAATAGGAAGTTAAAAAAAATATGAACCAGAGAGAAACCTGCAAATTAGCTGTATAAAAATTGGTAATCCAGAAGGCATCAGATGTTCTAAGAAGAGAAACATCTTAATAATTTGAAGAATTTAGAGATATTTTTGTAAGGTCTGGTAAAACAATAGCTAGAATGAGGAACAGAAAGGGAGGCTTATTTCAGAGGAATAAGTGGTTAACCTGGCCAACAGATAGTCCAACTTGAGTTAAGCAATTAAAACTTGAATTAAAACGTAATATTAAACTAGAAGATAACATCTGTGGAGAAACTACAGTAAAAAAGAGGGGAAGGTAAGGAGGAGGAGGAAAATAGTATTGAGTCCAAGCCATAGAAGAGACAGAAGTTGCTTGTATTTTTTCTTGTGGGCCTCTCAGAAGCTTTGGGAAAATATTTTGACCAAGAAAATGATACAGGGTTAAATGGCTTCTCTCACTGCTTTGATCACATTAGAGACTCCTATGGTTGCGATGGAGTAAAAGTAACAAAAAGTTAAAAAATAATAAAGGGGTAGGGGTAGGAGAGCCAGTCACAGACGTCCTGTGTAGTTTGGCTCAATCAAAATGAATGTTAAAACTAGGAGCTGAAGAAGAGACAGAGGAAGAGAGAGAGAAAGAACCAGGATTCAAAAAATGAGAGAAAATAGCCGGTCCCAGGTGAGTGTGTGTATCTGTAAATTATTGCCAGTTGCTCATGAAAAGATAGTGAGGGATGGAAAGAAGGACTTCAAAGAATGAGGAGAAAAAGAATGAAATTGAGAGATCATCTGAAAAAGCAAAAGAAACTATTGGGTTACAATAACTAAAGGGAAGGCACTAAGCTGTAGAAATAGCAAAACAGGAAATGTGACGTGATTATTAGAACCCAATCATAATGTAAAACTGACCTCTTTTCAGAGCTGATAAAGAACAAAGAAAACACAACCAGAGCAGAAGCTATGGCAGAAATGTACAGGAGAGAAGCATGCAAAGATGGAAATTTCCAAGGTTCAGGAAGGATTCAAAGCAATGTCCCTATTAATATCCCTAGAAAGAATAAACAACAGTTTAAAAAAATAATGAATATTTTCTTAATGGGGATGGTAGTGAGGACACAGGCCCAGCCCAATTGAGCTCATGGGTGAGTCCAGGTGACCCAGTAGACTGCTGAGCACACAGTACTGGAAATGTTGCTGGCATCATCATCACTAACAGAAGCACGAGTGGTTAAACCATGACCAGAGAGTCACACAACTTTTCCAGTGGTAAGTCAGGACTCGGACTGTCACTCTCAAGGACAAGCTCCACTCATTTCACTGATTTCCATGCTGCAGCTGCACTTTCCTCCAAGTTTTAAGCCTCTGCGGCTGCTGTTAAGAATGTATTGAACTGCAGAGACAGGGTTCCTATGTAGTACTAGGTGACGGGTTCCTATGCAGTACTTTCATGGTTCTCTGACTCGACATTGCATGGCTAACATGCAGAAGTATGCAGCCATAAGCAGTATTTTCCCTTTGTTGCAAAACCTTCAGCATTTCTGTTTCACTGCAAATTTCATCTGAGTTCTCAATTACAGTTATTCCTACAAGATGACTAAATTGCTGTGCATTCATGTTGAGAATTACTTCACATTAGAGTGTCACAAAACCACTCTAATATGGTATGAAAATTGCACTCTAAAGTGAAGTGAAATATTGGTAACAAACACTTTTCGGAGCCTTTTAAAGAACAGAAAGATAAAAGTGTCTGCCAACGTTACTCCATTCTAAAATGATGGCAGACTTCCATTTACTTCTAATAACTCAGGACCATTTGCTGTGTTTGGAAACTCAATTCTCTTAATTTTCATCCAACTGTCCCAATTTTTCTTGCTGTCTGACTTGTAAGTCCTTTAGAACATAGTAGGTTTTATTTCTTTGAAAATGTGCAGACAATTGGGCTGCATGCCTGTAATCCCATGCACATTCATTTGGGAATCAATTCCACGGGATTCAGTGGAACACTTCGGAATAAACATGCATTAGATTGGACAGCAGGTGTAGATGGTATTTATTTATGTATTATTTCTTTACATCGTCTGCTTTTCTCACTGAGACACAAGGCAGATTACATAGCATAAGTTAGTGGGCCATCCAATAAACAATGCAATAGGGTTTGGATAGCATAAAATTGAATACAAGCAGAAATCTGATACAGATCTGAAACAAAGCATAAGCAATTTAATATTACATGTTAAACCATGCAGAAATTATCTGGTAGAAACATACAGCAAAAGACAGTACACAATACATTAACGTACAGTCCTTTTACCAAAGCATCTTTCTGAACCATTTCCTTAGAGTACAGCCCTCCTGCCTGTGTGAAAAAGTCCTCCAGGATAATTCAGTTTTGTATAGTTTGCAGAAAGCAAACTTATTTTGTTCATGGTACTGATGAATTTTGTTCATGGTACTAATAAATATAATTGCAATTAAGTCCCTTTAACATCTATTAGCTCTGGTGCTAAGTCTCATTCATTCAAAACCTGTCTACAGAAGAGAATGTTAACAATTGCACAAATGCTATGTAAAAGTCAAGGAAAAAAGTTGTCCCCACAATATAAGAAGATCTGAGATTATATTCAGAGCAGATGCTCAGAATGGCTCCAGGGCTAGAAACTGATATGGCAGCATCAGATACCAGACCAAAGTATAAAATATTAAGAACAACAACAACAACAACATTTGATTTATATACTGCCCTTCAGGACAACTTAACACCCACTCAGAGTGGTTTACAAAGTATGTTATTATTATCCCCCACAACAGTCACCCTGTGAGGTGGGGGGTGGGGCTGAGAGAGCTCCAGAGAGCTGTGACTGACTCAAGGTCACCCAGCTGGCTTCAAGTGGAGGAGTGGGGAATCAAACCCGGTTCTCCAGATTACTGTCGCTCTTAACCACTCATAACCACTCTTAACCACTACACTAAACTGAAGTCTTTATTCAGATGAACCATCTGTAGTAACCTTCTCAATTTTGGAAGGTTTATATAATAGAAGCTGCATGGGAGAAACCAGCCTCTGTACCACCTATGCCAAAAATGGTGAGTTAAACAAGAGGACCATCCTTACTTAGTTACACATTCACCAACATCTCCTCTAGTAACTGATGAAGTTCAGACTGGGTATAAAGTGGGTCTCAGATGGCATCAGTAGACAAAGAAGGATGAAAGATGGATGCCCTTATAAGATGACAGTACTCCACAGTTGTTTTAGCATTGGTGGTGGTAGAGAGTGCCAAGTCATAGCTGACTTATGGTGACCCCCCCCAGTGGGATTTTCATGGCAAGAGACTAACAGAGGTGGTTTGCCTTTGCCTGCCTCTGCAGCCCTGGTCTTCCTTGGAGGTCTGCTATCCAATTACTAACCAATGCTGACGCTGCTTAGCTTCTGAGATTTGGCATGATTAGGCTCACCTGGGCTGTCCAGGTCATAGTGCTTTAGTATTAAGAGTGGCAAATTACCAGACTATAATGGGGGCATACCAGCTTTTCTTATGGGAAATGTTAACATCATACACCTGAAGACAAGAAAGTCCTGGTTGAGCTGCTCCAAACTGAATAAGTTAAATGATTGAAACAGCAGATGAATGTATGGAGACATGCGATGGATTTAGCTGTGAGAGCCATGGCAAATGGAATAGTTATTAGAAGAAATTCTTGGTTGCGCTCTACTGGTTTAGAACCAGAGGTAAGAAGTAAAGCTGAAGACTTATCATTCAAAGGGGCAACATTATTTCCACAAAGATGGATGAGGTCTTGTCACAAAAGAAGCAAAAGAGGATAACAGCAGGATCACTAGGATTGACGATTGTAGACAGACCAGCCTTTAAACCAAATTCTTCTAGAGGCATCAACATTACTAATAGAAATATCATTGACCTCAGAGATATTCCCCTCCATACTCTTTTGCCAATAACCAGAATTCTTTTACATCAGCTTCACACCTAGAGCAATCAAGGATGAGCAACAATGGCAGGCAAAGGTCTGGACAACAACAAAACCCAGTCGAGGAATCTCAAGGATCTCAGAAATAATTTTGATAAAGTTTCTGAGGTTACATCAGCAGACACAGAAACAAGTTTCTTGGACAGGCTCAAGGCCTCTTCCCAAATATGGGAACAAGTCACTTCTGATACTTGGGTTGAACAGTCAAAGAAGGTTATAAATTAGCGTTTGGGGAACTCAAGCCAGACAATAGAACAGGCTGTGGATAACAGAATGCTTGAATTAGAAGAAGAGTTGCAGTCCCTATTTTAAAAAGGGGCAGTTCAAGAACTTGCGGTCTGGAATCTAGTTATCGTTTTTATTCAAGGTTCTTCCTGGGGTTTGGTTAAGGCAGCCTAAATGAGCCAGATGTTTACAGAATTAAGTTTGGATGTGCCAAAGATGTGAAATCAAGCTGACCTTATGATATCTGTTCCACAGCCCTGTGCCTCACATCTCTTCAGATCACATCCGCCTGTTCAAAAGGCATGTGTCTTAGTTTTAGTTTTATGATTTATTTCAAACAGTGCTAACATGACTTTGGATCTTTGTGGGATTCAAGTCAGAATCAGTGAGCTTTAAATGTCAATTCTCTTTCCAGGTCTCCAGGCAATTCTGCTGCTTTCATCCTGTCTTGTTATTTTCTGATGCAGTTAAGAGCTTTATTATGTTCGGTTTTTTGAAGAAAAGGGGTGTGCAGAGAGAACAAGCATGTAATCTTATGAAACTCTGGCGAGCAAAATGGAAATAAATAAGACTGGGCTTTTAAAAAAAATAAAATTATTTTAAATTTATTATTCATCTATTGTCCTCTACCAAAACTATTATATTTTGAGGTTCTAGAGCTCATTTATAAGATACAGTCACCAAAAGCCAAAGACAGGGTCTGCATTGCAGGTGGAGTTATTAAAATGTGTCTGTTATACTCTCAAGCAACTCCAGTGCTTCTGTGATCTTGTCTTGACAAGAAAGAGGAAGGTTATAGTTTCTGTGGCCATATAAATTGTTAGTAGTCAATCTATGGCATGGGTGCCCCAAGTGACACAGAGTGGGACCACAAGTGACGCCTGACACAGATTGGACACTTGCCAGCTTCCCTCAAATTTTGATGGGAAATGTAGGCAGCTTGGCGGAATGTTGGACAAGTGACAGTTGAAAAGTCAATTGGACAGCAGTCAGAGAGTCAAGCTGCAAGACCAGGATGCCTACATTTCCCATCAAAACTTGAGGGAAGCTGACTAGTGTCCAACCTGTGTCAGGCGTCACTTGTGGTCCCGCTCACAGTTAGCAGGAGTTTGTGGAATGCGGGCCATTTCCACACTGCCTTATTTTACCGCTTGTAGTGCTCCATTTCCGATGTTGCTTTTTAGCAATCGTGTCCACACTGTTAGAAATATCTGGCTTTTGTTGCATTTCCCTCAAAAGAGTGGCATTTTCTCTGGAGGATTCAGTTACGTCAGCGCTGATGAAATCAAAGTAACACCCCCCCTTTTTCCTTTCTTAAAGGCAGAATAGTGTTATATCGACCTTTCATTGAACTGAAAGTAGTTCATATCTCCACCCACCACTCACATGATAGGCTGCCTCTTTGCCTGCAACTTTCCACGAAAAAAAAAATTGGTGCTTTTCTGTGGTGACTTGTTTTGAACTGCTTAAAAGGTTTTTTCTACTTGGAAGAGCTTTTCTGTTAGGAGATCCATAGCTCTGAAGAGTCTCAACCATGGCACAGCATGCTTCAGTATTGCTTGTGCTTGCCCTATTGGTTCTACACATGATCCAGACCTCGATGAATCTGTACCTGGCATTTATCCGACACATTGTGCAAAAGCGTAACACCTATGTCTGCTTCTGAGTTGCCCTGGCACGTAGGTAGAAAAATGTAGGCAGAAAAACATTGCCCTGGAACGTAGGTAGTATTTTTTTTAAAAAATACAATGAGAAATGGCAACAGCCAATTGCTGAGGAAACCAGTTTTGGAAATGACTGGCAAGATTGGTCAGAGGAGTGTTCAAACTGAGAGTCAGAGACAGTGGGAGTGGCCAAATAACCATTTGTGGCGATACTTGGGAAAAAGCAGTTCCATGCATTCTCATGCATGGGGGAAATAGTGGTAAATTCCCATCACAACATGGAAAAAATGGAGCAAGAGCTTTAGCAGTTAAAGTGGCAGAATAGTGGGATGTTAACAGAATGTGCATGGCACAATTGCAAAACAGTGTGGACAAATGCGAATAAAACAGCAGAATTGTGCTAACGTGACGCTAAAATAAGGCAGCATGGAAACGGCCACCAGGACAGGAACAAGAGGCCTCAGGGTCTGTCCATGATGGGCAGTAGCACCACATACCTGCACAGTGCAGCATCAACTATTGGAATGTGCTGCTGGTACTCCATGAACTTAGGCTAGCAGGAACACTAATTGTGCTGGAATTATATATAAATATATAAGGTATATAAATAGGTTATAGGTATATAAATTGAAATATAAATAAATAAAATAAACTGTGTTGTAGCCTCGTCTGGCTCAAAATTCCTGCTTTTGGGTAGAGTGAGAGTTGCTGCTGTGCCAAGTAAAATTGTCTGGCATACTGCCAGTCAGTGTGTCTGCCAATGGTAGCTTACTCCTTTATTCTAGCATTATTTAGAGTGATACTTTCTCATACTTTGTACTTGTTAGAATGGCCTGCCACTGCTCACTTAATGTTAACGCAGTAATAATGTAGACAATGTTGAGGCTACTGGAGCAATTATCTTCCTAGTCCAAATTGAGTTCACATGCCATAAGAAGAGGAACAAGGCTGCAGGCTGTCTTCCCCTTTTTATTTCTCATCAGAGGAGTCTCAGCGTAAGCACAGAGCGTGAAACATTTCAGATGGTGAAATGGCTCCTTAGTCATTTTCCTTCTTCAGAAGTTTGGAGAATTGCTGATTCTTTCCCACATGTTATGTCCTTTGGTTTTGTCTCCGAAGCTGGCCAATAATACAACCGCTGCTGATTATCATGTCTTTATGATATGAGAAATTAAGCCTTGGTCATGCACAGTTGGTACTATGTGCTAATGCATGATGGGAATGCGGTATGCAAAAATACTGAGGCAGCAGTTCCAGCAGGAAACCACACGGATTGTGTTCACCAATCACTTATGTGGCTGGATGGCTTATTTGGAAGATTATTGTTGAGCAAAAGCCAGCAGTCCTAACCAGATACTTTTAGTCTCTCTCTTACATACTTATGAATCTTAGGAGTTTCCAATAAGGTTGCAAGTGCTGCATTCTCTCCAAGTAGGCCACTGGGAAACTACTGGCTAACTTGAACTTGACTAATTTCATGGTCATGAACAGAGATGGGCACAAACAGAAAAAACCCCGAACATGATGTTCGTTGTTCATTGCCATCCACGAACAGGGACTCATGAACAACCACAAACATGGCCCTGTTCACGAACATGTTTGTGGTTGGCTGTTCGTGGGGGCCAGCAGGCTCTCCTCCAGCCATCATCCAAGTCAAGACCCCTACCGCACCACTCCCAGAAACCTTACCTGAGCAGGCAGCAAGAAAGGTACCAATAGTAAATAATAGCTTGGCCCAGAGCCTGGCAGCAGTCCTGGAACTTGAAGGGGTAGATCCCTATCCCACCACACACAAAGAAAATTCAAGCTCCAATGCACTCTATCAAAATGCCAACAGCAACTCCCTCCCTCTCCACTGTCTGCAAACTAAGTCAGAGCTGGGCCCCCCCTCCCCCCTGCTCTTTGCTCCCTTGTAACAAATTTGGAGCTCCACACTTGAAAGGAAGACCTGCCTATCAAGCTAAATTGGGCTTAGATTGGGGTTTCCAGGGCAACAGAAGGAGTTCAGACAGAATTCAGACAATCCCTGCCTAAGTTGCCAAGGGAATTGATTGCAGATGCCAGACTGTCTGGCTTGACGAACAGCAACGAACGAGGCTTGCAACAGCCACCTGTTTGTTTAGAATGGGGCCTCAAGAACAGCTTATTTGCAAACAGCAGATTGGGGTGTTTGTGGCTTTTTTTGGTCCGTATTGCTGTTCATGCCCATCTCTAGTCATGAGTACATCATGTCCCTATGTATAAGATAAGGTGGAAGCAATGCATTTATATACAATCAATAGGCTTTGTTTTTCTTAAAGAACATTGACACAGAATTGCAGTTCTTCAAACCCTCATGTATTAAGCATTTTTACAATAGATTAAAAATGAGGGTTGAATAAGTAATTCAGATGTACATTCTGGGAGGTTTGCTAGCAAGTGTCTTATTGATTCTGTGCAAGGCTGACTATAAGATCATTTTCAGGATTAAGATGGTCCATTGTTGTATCCTGCAGTGGTTAATGTTGGACACTACCTGGAGAGACCCAGGTTCAAATTTCTCTTTATCATGAAAAAATCATGGTTGGATCATTCTTCTCAGTCTATTTTATGAGGTTTTTCTGAGAATTAAATGGAAGAGCAGCAGACCGTGTATGCAACCCTGAGCTTTTTGATGGAAGGATGGGATTAAAATGAAATAAAATAATCTGATTTGACAACTGCCTTTATGCTTCTACAATACCATCCAAAGTGTGTAAAGTCTGCATGTATTATCTATGAAACCGTCCTGACTGCACCTCCAGAACTATTTTCATAGGATTTTTCAACAGATATGTTGAGTAAAAGGTGGAGTGGGGCAAGTGTCCAAATGGCATAATCCTCGTACATGCCCATTCTTTACTCATTTGCAGTTGTCCTGATGACTCCATCTGTCAAGGCCAATTCAAACAATAATTGTTTTGTCCCCAAGATGACTTATGGTCTTCTCCAGGTACTTGTGTACGCAAAGATATTAAGAGCTAGTATCATTATCTGTATCTTGTGGATACAGAATAGAAGCTGAGAAATGCTGGCTTACCCAAGGGCACCTAGTGAAGTCTTGGTTGTTTGAATCAGGATCTTTCTGATTTGGTCTCCATGGGGTCTGTAATCCCTTTCAGTAATGCAAAACCCTATGAAAGTTTGTGCCACAGCTTCTAAACTAGAGGCACAAAACTGAAACGATTCTTTCCTAGCTTTCCCTTTCGTTCACCCTTCCTTTCCAGCACTAAGTACTCTATTCTAGTCTTCCCTTGAGGCCTCTTCTCTGTTTGGGCTTTGAACCTAGGTACAGTTTAACATCATGAAAAAACCAGATAAGAAAGCAGCCCCATTGGATATGCATGACAAGGTCTACTGAATGTGTAAAATGGAATTGTTCAGGAGGACATTTTTTACAATGGGAACAGAGTTGTAGCTTTAATGGCTGTGGAAAAAAATGGTGGGTTTATTGCATTGCTTATTGTGTTATTATATGGTTTGATTCACACTGTTTCATTTTGTCATTTGCCTTGGGTCTTCTTGAGAAAAGCAGCCTATAAAGGAAGTAAATAAAGAATGTGATTGGACTCTGTCTTATGACAGTGACAATCAAGTGAGGCCCTCTATTTCTACCACTGAAGAGCAGGACACAGAGACTTCTGATAGGATGTGCATAGTAGCATGTCCCTCATACCACAGAGTATGCCCTTGAAGTTGCCATTTCTTCAGAGGAGAACCCTGAGCCCCACCTTAAAGCTGGTAAATATATACAGAACACAAAGGGCAGAATAGTGACCTGTGTACTTTTTAGTCTCAATTTAAGCAAAATCTCTTAAAATTCTGCTTCTGAACTACACATTCACATTTAATAAAAATTAGAAATGCGTATCTTGCTTGAGAAAATTGCACATAAAATTTTATTTTTAGAAAGATACATACGAAAGATTTCTTTCATAGAGAAAGGAGGAAAAGCAAATAGTTCTAGGAAAACACACAAAGTTTGCATTGAAGTTAAGATGAATTTAAAGCAGCTGAGAACTAGAGGCACTTCAGAGCTTTTGAAACTGCCCTTGTAACTGTAGCAAAAGTGCTCAAAGAATTACCTTGTATGTGAAACTTGCACTTAATCTGTCAGCCTCTGTTCAATAAATATTGTATGCAGATACTGGAAAGATAATTTGTTTACCCTAGAGAAAGTGGAAGTCTAGCTCCAAGTGGGATGGATTCCAAACACTGGTTGATTTTCTCCTAACTCCAGTGCTGCCTTGACCTTTCCTAACAAAAACAAAAAGATGTTGGCTACCCTGAGAGAATTTTGTAGTGCTTTTCCTGTAGCAGACATGCTGACTCAAACAGAACCAGACTTGTGCTGTCCCAACCAGCCACATAATAGCTCCTTTGAGAAGGGTGGCAGAAGTAGCACCAAAGGTCATTGGCTGTTAATTGCTGTGTGTGGTAAGAGAATGTAGGCAAACGGTGAAGCAAATGCATGAAAATGAATAAGGAAGTATATGTGTATATATATTGAGATATGGCTTATACAAGATACACATACATAGGAAGTTCAGGCACACAACTGCCAGAAGGTCAGGATGCAAGGGCTACATTTTTATATGGGGACATACTTATACACATATCATTCTTGAGGCTCTGTGCCATATAAAAGTAGCTCTTATGAAGTTTAATACAAGTAAAGGGGAAAAAACCTTCACTGACCCACATGTGATCTTCCACACAAGGTTTATTTTATGCTTTCTTCCTACTCCAGAAGCAACTGGCATAGCGCCCCCCATCCCCAATTCCGTAAGCATGTTTTCTAACAAAGAAAGAGAAGAACAAGGGAAAATTAGACAGTCAAGAAGCATTAGGAAGGAAGGAAGGAAGGAAGGAAGGAAGGAAAGTTCCCCTCCCACAAGGAGTAAAATCCATCTCTTCCTCCTGTAATTTTAGTGATTAAGATTTACTCTCTGTGACAGAATGGTTACTGTCCCTGTAAAGTATGTTGAAGTTTCTGTTTATACTTATTGTTGTGGCATCCTAGGGGTTAACAAGATGTAAATTTATCACAAAATAGAGACCATTCCCAAAAGGTCTGCTCAAAAACTGCATAATCATCTTGATGCCCATCAACTTTATCTGCAAATGTATTGTAAGAGCTTGGAGACAAAAGTAGAATAGGGAGGACAGGTCTGGGAGAACAAACTGTTCAAACGTTTATGTTATATAGTAAAAACTTGAGAATAAGTGCCATTTATGGAGAATCTTTCAGAAGCCAGGTAGTGCAACTATTAAATAGTCTCAGCTAGAAAAGTGATACTATCTGAAGTAACTTGTGTATTATTTACAACACTCTCTGGAATAAGATCCAGGGCACAAATTTAATTAAATCAATATATCCTTCTTGCCTTGTCTTGGCCTTACTCAGACTGTAAAGCCTTGTAGTGTGTTGTGCATGATTTAAGCTTTGTCTCAGTCCAGGAGTGATTCTGAGAGATGTTGCCTCATGAAACAGGTGTTCTGAACTGAACCTTCCAGAAGTCCATTATGTTGTTCAGAAAATGGATACCATTACATCTTTCACAACTAGGGACATCAGTGTAAGAAGAGGAGGACTAACATTGTCCTTTACTCAGGTTTAAGAGGGGGCTTTTGGTAAGGACTGGGGCTTTTCTTAAAATCAACCCTAAGGGATGGAGACCCAAAGCAGAAAACCCTTTCCCCCATGTGCTGCCCAAAGTGACTGCTGCACATGGCTTCCTCATAAGGTTAGTTGTGTACCCTTCTTCATTCTGGCTTGTAACATAAATAAAAAACTATAAAGAATGCCTGGGATGGGAGAATTTAATGAACACACATTTGCAAATGTTTTTAAGCATCAAAAGGATCTAAATTAATCAAAACGTGGTGGTAACGAAGTTACTCTAGAGATGGGCACGAACAGAAAACAAACAAACAAACATGATGTTCATTGTTCATTGACATCCATGAACAGGGACTCACGAACCACGAACATGGCCGTGTTCACGAACATGTTTGTGGTTGGCTGTTCGTGGGGGCCAGCAGGTTCTCCTCCAGCCATCATCCAAGTCAAGATCCCTACTGCACCACTCCCAGAAACCTGATCTGAGCAGGCACCAGGAAAGGTACCAATAATAAATAATAGCTTGTCTCCAGAGCCTGGCAGCAGCCCTGGAACTTAAAAGGGTAGATCCCTACCGCACCACTTCCAGAAACCTTACCTGAGCAGGCAGCAAGAAAGGTACCAATAATAAATAATAGCTTGGCCCAGAGCCTGGCAGCAGTCCTGGAACTTGAAGAGGTAGATCCCTATCCCACCACACACAAAAAAAATTCAAGCTCCAATGCACTCTATCAAAATTCCAACAGCAACTCTCTCCCTCTCCACTGTCTGCAAACTAAGCCAGAGCTGCCCCTCCCCCCTGCTGTTTGCTCCCTTGTAACAAATTTGGAGCTCCACACTTGAAAGGAAGACCTGCCTATCAAGCTAAATTGGGCTTAGATTGGGGTTTCCAGGGCAACAGCAGGAGTTCAGACAAAGTTCAGACAATCCCTACCTAAGTTGCTAAGGGAATTGATTGCAGATGCCAGACTGTCTGGCTTGATGAACAGCAATGAACAGCAATGAATGAGGCTTGCAATGACCACCTGTTTGTTTAGAATGGGGCCTCACGAACAGCTTGTTTGCAAACAGCAGATTGGGGTGTTTGTGGCTTTTTTTTGTTCGTATTGCTGTTTGTGCCCATCTCTAAGTTACTCAAAGATATCAGAAAATCGTCTGCATATCATTTGTTCAATATAAAGCATCCTGTGATTTCTTCCTTGAAATTTAGTGAGTATCATGCATGGGAAAGGAACTGTGAAAAGAGAAGTATCTAGTTTGGGCCTTTATTCAGTAAGGACCAAATGTGGGTAAATTCTTTTGCGCAGCCTGAATGTTTTCAAATTAATGGGAAAGTATATATATACCATATGAACATACTTAAGTACCCTTATTAATCTATAGTCATCAGTTCAATATAAATATACTAAGAACTCAAGTTTCAAAGTAAACACTGTTTTCCAAATTAGTCTTGGAAAGGGTGCCAAGGTTTTTAAAAAGAAAACTGGACTCAAATCTGAAGAATGATCAAACCACCTTTCATTCACAATGAAGCAACTTTCACTCACATTCATGTCTGTGTTCTTATTACACTTCATTGGTGCTTTGCAGATGTAGGATTAGCACCCCTGTTGGGTTTCAGGATGGATTACTAGGGTGTTGGCTTTGTTTTCAGAAATGTAGTCTAAGGTTGCCAAAGTTCCTTATTTCAAGTATTAGTTCCTTACTGATATATTTCAAAAACACTCATGGAAAAGGAGTCACTGTAACATCAACAAACAACGTTAATACATTAAAGAATGGCATGTTCTAATTTTTTTTTTATAAAATTTTTATTTTTTAATATCTAACATAAAAAACTACAAAAGACTACAAAAGTATAAGGGGGGGGAAGAAGGGGGGACTGGGAAAAAGGGAAGAGCAACATACAAACAACAAACGCTACACTAGATGTCTTGTATTCCCTTCATGCTGCAATTTTTCTTAAAAGTTAACTTTCTAATATGCTATCAGATTGGTAGATCTTATACAATGCAAACTATATTCAGGATCAGGTTTTCCTCCCTCCCCCTACGTCTCGGTCTCAGTTCTCTCTGCGCAGCTGGAGCAGCTGCGCCTGCTCTCTCCCCCCCCCCACTTTCCCCTTCAGACTTTGGATTTTCTTCTTGCTGGAACTCCTGATGGTTGAACAAAAAGTCTGTCAGCTGCGCTTCCAATGTAATCTTGTAGGTTTGATCCTTATATCTAAACCAGACGCCTTCTGGAAACAACCATTTATATTTTACATCACATTTCCTCAAGAAAGCTGCAAGTCCTTTATACTTAAATCTTCTTTTACGAGCCAAAAATGGAACATCCTTCAATATTTTAACCTTATTGCCCAAATAATCCAAGTCCACATTGTATGAATTATATAAGATGGTGTCCCGAGTCTTCTTAGATGAAAAGTCAATAATAATCTCGCGAGGCAGCTGTCGCTTCATTACATACTTTGAAGATGTCCGCCGGACTTCCAAAATATCGCTTTTTAACTCTTCTTTAGTTGCCTTTGCGAATGGAGCCAAAAGTCCAGACACCAAATCTTTTAAATTTTCACTTTGCTCCTCTTTTACATTCTGAAGATGCAGTACCGTTTGGGCACGGTCCACTTGCAATCCTATTATTTGATTCTCCAAAAGCTTCACTTCCTTGCTTGTTGCTTTCATGAGTACTGCGTTCTCGTGTGCAGACTGCTCTGCTCCGGTCGCTGTTTCTTTAATGGTTTTCACTTCGCTTTCCACTGAATCAACCTTTTGCCCCATTTCATTCAGTTTCGCTACAAAGGGCTGCACAGCATCAAAGACTGCTCATCTCACCATCTCTTCCAAAGTTTCCCCCTTCCCCTGTAATGTCGCCATCACCGATTTACTCATTGCTGGGCTCTGCTTTTTCGTCGCCATCTTAGGGGGGGGCAGCTAAGTTCCGAAACTCCGTGGAGGGGAAGAAATCCGCACCTTCTTAGCTTCAACTCCCACCAATCCTTCGCATACGCTTAGAAATCAGAAGGGATTTGCTTACTTACAGGTTTTCACCTTAAATCTGCTTATTGCCGTTCTCCATGGCCTGGCTGCACGCGATGTGCTGCACAAGTCTGCCGGCCTCCGTTGGAGCAAATGGGCAATTTACCCCCTGCATTGCTTTCAGGGGGTTCTTCCCGCCGTGCTCTGGACCCTGTCTCCCTCACTGGGAGTCCTGGGGGTTAACCGTGGCGGGTCAACCGCCCGGTCAGGCTGCTCGGACGTTTCCTCCCGGACCTGCGGAGAGGAGCGTCCGACATGGCCGGGAAAACGAAACCGAATCGAATGGCATGTTCTAATAATGTATTGGTAACGTTCTAAAACTCATAAGTGCCATTTTCTTATGGTCTCTGAATGTGTTGCTACCTTTTGGAAACCTTCTGAATAGTAACTCTACTACAGTCTCCAGACAGCGTGGTCTGTTCAGTAATGACTCAAGAGGACAAACTAAGTCTGGTAAACTTAGTGGCAGGAGAAAGGAGAACTCTGCTGGAGACTGGATCAGTTCTGACAGAATGCAAAATGATGGTTTATTATAAGTATGCTTACTTTGATCAACCAGGATTTAGCTTGCACACAATTATCAGTCCTGGTTTGTCTGGACAAATGCTGATCTCTGCACCTTTCCTTTCCCCCTCACCGCCCGCCCCCCACAACAATGCAGCTGTTATCCCAGCCTGAACTGTGGCACCTGAATAAGGACAAAACCTTGCAACAGCATCAGCTTCCTTACCAGTGCTCAGTGGCATTGCAAGGGTGGGGAGGCTGGATGCTTGTCTCCTTGAGATTGTGGCCATTCTCATCATGACAAATGGCTACAGATCCACACATCCCTTCTCAGGCACTCGGTAAGGAAGCTGCTTGGCTTTCCACATTTCTTTATACCAAACCCAAGGAAATCAATCTGCTGCCGCCAATTTAAAAGTAAGCCATGTACACAAACTCATGTAAACCCTTAAGGGTCCAACACTCATCCCACCATTAACAATTTTATTCTACCCATAAAAGGCCATCCCAAGTGTCATCTTGCAGCAACTACTGTGTACCTGCCTCAACCAACAGTGTTCCTTGTATTAAAGAGATTCATGAGTCAAATGTTGGGTGTATGTTTTCCTGCGGGGGTGGGGGGCAGGGTTCCTGGTGGTGACCCAAGCACAACACACATATACACCAGAGAGAGAGAGAGAGAGAGAGAGAGAGAGAGAGAGAGAGAGAGAGAGAGAGAGAGAGCTTTGATTATTCACACTTCATTGTTCATGTGGAGTTTTCTGGGAAAGGTGATTCTGAGTTGCGTAAAGGATATTCAAGGATATTTCTTGACACAGGTCATACAAAATGTCATCTCATGAAGACCACCACAGCATGGGCACAGCAGCAGGAAACCTTGAATGCATGTTACGTGGCACAGCTGTACCTCCTCAACTGAATAAGACTGTTGTGGAATGTTTGGGCACTGTTTTCTCAATAGTCCTACAGCAGCACCAATTGTTGCTGAAATCAAGTTTAGTGCCTGTTTACTAGCCCAGCAATCCAGTGTTAATGGACTTTCCCATGGACTCTTGCCATTATACCCTTGATAATCTACTGTAACAGATGTTTTAGAAGTTATAGATACAACCTAGTGTGTTGTAAAGGCAATCTTGTGCATTGGTTAGCAGGATGCACAACACTTACATCCTCTCTTCCCTCTACATTTCTGTTTCCTCCAAAATAAATGTCTAATTTTAACAGCTGGTGTCCTTAAGTATTGCAAGAGAGGCGGAACTGCCTCTCAGAGCACCGAGGTGTGAATTTCTGAGGGCTTGTGCCAAAGGTGATAAGGACACAGCTTATGTGTAGCCTCTCATATTGGTAAAAGTCTTACAGTTATATCCTTTATACTGAATAGTTTGTTCCTATTCACTGTGATATGGATGTCATTTCTGGCTTGTATCTGTTTTTCCTGCTGTGACTATTTCCCTTGAGGGAGATATTTCTTGCACAGTGGGAAATCTTATTTTGTGCATTTTAATTTTAACTTTTTTTAAAAAAAGAAGCCCCATGGTTTCATTCTAATAACCCTTTGATACTCTGAGATGGAAAGTTCTTCCCTTATTAGGAATTTTCTTTCCTTTTGCTGTGCACACACCAGTCTATTGTATGTGTTAGCACTGATATGGCTATACAAGTATCAAATCCTTTGTTGAGGGAAACCAAACACCCTGACCTGAAAGGCCTATGTGAATTTTGCCAAAAATATAAGGGCAAAGGTGGTACATTCTTTAAACTTTACCACCTCTGATACTTTTTAATTCTCCCTTTATTATCTCTCTCTTTCTCATTGATTCGTACAGGTTGCAAAATAGCATAGCTTGCTTTTGAAATATACAAGGCTCTGAAGTTCAGTGTGTAAGTTATGCACTGGCTGGCACAAGTATTAAGTATCCATTCTTGCCCTGTGGTGCCCGGGCACCATCCCCATGAAACAGAATCCTGAGGTTTTCAATCATTTCTATGCAAGTGATGAGTCTGAACTCTCCCTGAACTTGGCATGTATTGAAGCCACAAACAGTTCAGAAGAAGGGAGGAATATAGAGGAATTAAATAAGAAGCACAACTACTGCAATATAACCTGGTTCACTGTCTTTTATCACTGTGTCAGTAGGGCTGAGTGTCAGTAAGATCAAAGTTACAAAGAGACTTTGATACTCTAAGAGTGAGAAAACAGGAAACTCAAAGGTGTGTTATTGCTCTTCCCAGGACACAGCAGGTAGAAGCTGTCTCTCACCTCTTCTGTTAACAATACCAGTTATAAATTTCATACCTATTATAGTATTGTGTGAGGTGCTAACAATAAATGTGTATTAAAAATTATTCCTGACTGTGCAGAAGGAAAAATCTGATAGGTGTCTGGGTTTTGTTTTGATACTTCTCCTGATTGAACATATTCTGGTAAACTACTGGGAGGTGAGATTGAACTGTCACTTTCTTTTCACCTAAACATGAGGATTAGCAACTCACTACTCACAGTGTGATCCTGTAATTTTCTGCTAACACCAATAGTGTCTGAAGTTTCTCAGAAGCCTCCAATGTATCTGACAGATGTGAATATAGTATTTGAGGAAATGTGCCAGTCATTTCAGAGAAGGAAGTGAATAGTAGAAGGTACAGGAACAGAGGGTTGTAAGCTATGAGAGATGGCAGCAGTTTGCTCAGTAAATTCATGTTAGTGTTTGGAGTAACAAAGGGCCAAACTACACACTATATTTGGGTCTCATGACTAGACATGGACACGAACCGAAAAAATTTAACGAACCAGCAGTTTGTGGTTCGGGGGCCAATGACGAACCCGAACCAGCAAACTACAATGAACTTTTCCCATTGTTGAACCAGTTCGAGGTTCATGGTTCATGGGCGTCAGCACAGCCCCCGTTGGAATTAGAGAGCCCATATTCCCATGGAGTGTTTAACAAGCTCTCCTCCAGCTATTACCCAAGTTTGCTCAAGATTGCAATAGGAATCCAAGCTCCAATTAAACTCTCTCTGTCTCTCTCCCCAAAGGCTAGCAAGTAGCAAGCAACAGCTCTGTCACACTCCACTGCTCACTGAAAGTAAAACCCAGCCTGGGAGCCCACTGCTTTTTATAAGTTGAGGTCCCATTGAGCAACACAGGAGGTCTGTGGTTGGCTGTCAGAGCTGCCTATCAGGGTTTGCAGGGATGAGATTGGAGTGCCCATGGCTACAGAACACCCCTCCCCCCTCCCCTGGGTGTCTTCTCCCAGGTTGTAACCACTTTGCAGCTCCATGGTTGGAAGGAAGACCTGCCAATCAAGGTAAGCTGGGCTTCCATTTGGGTTTCCAGGGTGACAGGAGTGCAGACAGAGTTCAGGCATTCCCCCGGGTCCGTTTCCAAGGGAATTGATTGATGGTGCCTGACTGTCTGGCTTCATGAACCGTGGAAGAACGCACCGAACCGTGTCTCTAACGAACGCTGGTTTGTTAGCCATGGACGCTCATGAACCGCCGGATCGCAAATGGATGATTGGGCAGTTCGTGGCCATGTCTACTCATGACTAGTAGTCCTATTGTGTTTTTGTTTTGAAAGCAACTGTGGAGGGATATAAATTGGGGCCATGGTACAAGGACATACAGCACTTCAGTTCTGGAAAAGAAGTCATTTCTTTTTATTTGGGTATATAATAATGATCATAGAATTTTTAAGTGAAGAATCTTCCTGATGCATTTGATCATTGAGCTAGAAAGGACCCAACACCATCAAGCAAGATCACTCATCAAAAACAGTGTAACATTAACTTCTACATGGCTCCAGCAGAGAATAAGATTCAAGTAAGCAAGTCAAGTCACAGACTTCACGAGAGTTAAATGAAACTTTGAGCACAATGGAGCCTGAAATAACTGTATTTGTTTTTGCCTATAGGAATACTTTATCACAGAAAACACATTCCAGTATTATAAAGTGTCTTAAGACTTCCTTTCCGATAGCCAGTAAAGTATACGTGAAATGAAAATGTCTAAATATTCAGAATTTACCAGTTTTATTAATTTCATGATTCAAACATTGAATATGAATTCAAAATTGACATTTTCATTTTGTATGTGGCATTTTTACTTCAGAATGTGACTGATTTTTGAACACCTTTTGATGGTTTTAGTTATGTGCTAGAAACAGCAAGAAACTTCTTTATTAGTTAATAACTTCCAGCTAAAGGCTGACTGAAAAGCAATGAGAAAAAGGTTGGAAAAACTTTCACAGCTGCTCTAGAAATAGAAAAGGCCAGCCTCACCCAATGTCAGAACTTCCGGTATTCAACCTCAAACTGCCATTGGCTATTGTCTATATGGAGTGGTCCCACCTTTCATTCTGTTGAAATCTTTTGCTCTGGAAAATAAAATATTTTGTATAATAATAAAAAAAAATAGTGTAAAAACACAGTTCAATTTTACAGAAGGAATAAATGTGATTACTGTGTTAACTGTACCTCCTTGATGCTACTCAAACAATTAGAATTCCCAGAACTGAGCTATTAGTTCCTAGTAACCAATCAACACATTTTTGAGCTTTCGGTCTCCGATGATCTGGAAGCTAGATGACTTAGCAGCAGCTCCCTGAACTTTCAAAAGAAGGGGAAGTGAATTCTGTTCCCTTCTCCTGAGGTGGAGAATCCTAGGGTTGTTAAGAAGTAGAATTCTCTTAAATCCTCTTTGCAGAATTTCTCACTGCAATCCATTTCCCCCCTCCCTTTCTAAGGAATGTGAGTCAGTTTCAAATCAATTCCTCTATTGTAAAGAGGAAGATTTGATTAGATCTCAAAGTCATGTATTCTAATTAGAGATGGGCACGAATCGCATTACGAACCTCAAAAATGCACGAAAATGGCGATCACGCAATCGTGACCCAGTGGATCGTGATCGGCCACGGCCAACAAACCAGCGGTTGGGAGAGGCCTGGTTCGTTGCATTCGGGCACGGTTCGGGAAGCCAGACACTCAGGCACCAGCAATCTATTCCCCTGGCAACGGAGCCAGGGGAATGCCTGAGCTCTGTCTGCCCTCCTTCTGTCGCCCTGGAAACCCGAATGGAAGCCCAGCTTTCCTTGATCAGCAGGGCTTCCTTCCAACCACGGAGCTGCAAAGCAGTTACAAGTTGGGAGAAGACACCCAGGGGAGGGAAGGGGAAGGGGTGTTTTGTAGCCATGGGCACTCCAATCTCATCCCTGCAAACCCTGATAGGCAGCTCTGATGGCCAAACACAGACCTCCTGTGTTACTGAATGGGACCCATGCTTATAAATAGCCATGGTCTCCTAGGCTGGGTTTTACTTTTTGTGAGCAGTGGAGTGGGACAGAGCTCTTGCTTGCCACTTTGGCCTCCATGAACCACGATCCGGTTTGGTTCGGCAATGGGAGATGTTCATTGCATTTCGGGAATTTGGGATCGTGGTCTACACCAAACCACGATCCGCTGGTTCGTAAATTTTTTTGGTTCATGCCCATGTCTAATTCTAATCACTACACCACTACACTGATAGCTCAGGGAAGTTCTCTCTCTCCTCCCACCCCCACCCCCGCTCCAGTTATGTAAATAATTGAATATTTTCTTTCTTTTATGCTATGGTTTACTAATTTTATTTAAGCTATAAACAGTAAACATAAAAGATAACAAGACACAACTATCTAAAAAAAACCACACTAACAATACATATAAACATGAAACAACAAAAAAGACAAGGAGCTAATAATAATAATAAAAAAGAAAATACAGTTTAAAAAGATATGAAAAAGAAAATGACAAAAACGAAACTACAAATTGAGTTCTGATTTTCTCCGCAAAAACTATATATTGTTTTCAAAGTCTCACTTATTATATGTTAAACATAAGAGCCCTCTTTTTTATTGTTCATGATTCTTAATCCATAAATCCAGATATCTTCAAATCATTATTATCTATTTTATTTAAAAAGTTTATAAATGGTTTCCATTCAGCCAAAAACATGTCTTTTCTCTAATCAGTGAAGTAAGTTTTGCCGTTGATGCAAACTCCAAAACTTTTATCCACCATACTTCCATTGTAGGCAATGTTGGAGTTTTCCATTTTTGAGCATACAGTACTCTTGATGCTGTGATCATATATAAGAACAAAGTTCCAAAACTTCTTTTCAACTGGCTGTCCATCATTTCCAACCAAAAAGTCTCTGATTTCAACTGGATTTTAATCTTCAAAATCTTCTGAACCGATATTTGTATCTGCAACCAGAAGCTTTTTGCTTACTTACATGTCCACCACATATGATACAATGTCTCTTCTTGTTTAGTACATTTTCAACATATATTTGAAGCATCCTTGTACATTCTAGCCAATTTTTCAGGAGATACCTGAATGATACATCATCTTACAGAAATTCTCCTTAATACTAGAGCTTAATGAAAATTTCAACCCTCTTATCCACATATTTTCCTATTGCTCCATTAATATGTCATGTCCCCTCCTTCTCACAGCTGCCTTTCACTCAGATTAATCTTTCTCCTCTATTTCATGCTAAAGCAACATTGTGAGGCTGAAACTGTTTGACTGGCCCAAGGTCACCCAAGAAGCTTTTGTGCCAGAGGTGGGAGTCAACCCAGTTTGACATCTACCACTACATCATACTGTTTTCATTTTTATGCTCACAACAACTTTGTGAAATAGTTCAGGCTGAATGAGCTGAAGAGCACATAGAGCACCATTGTGTGTATAAACAGAAAATATACCATTGCATGGTAAAAAAAAAACCCTCCAAAAAACCTTCAAAATATATTAATGAGAAATTAAAGAGAATTCCTCTTTTGAAAGAGGAAAAGAGAATAAGATGAACAAACTGCTATATCTAAAAAAGTAAATTTCGAGAAAAGAAATTGGACCTCCTGTGAAAACCCTAATAGTATCTACTCCCATTCCTAGAATATGCAGAAAACTCAATTTTCACATTTGCTAAATGGCATGAGAGGGTCCTAATCATTCTATATAACCTGCTCAAGTACCCTTGTGGATTCCTATGTTTCCCAGTACCCCAGTATAAAAAACACTGTTACAAGTCATATTGTGAATCCACAATGCACTATAATAAGGCCCAATAGTGTTTCTCTCAAGAACATGTTCTAGAATATTCTGTAATATAAAAGAATTCCATGGTAGGAGCACAGGAGTTCCTTAGCAGATAAGCTGTTGTGGAAAATGTATCTGAAGGCAGGAAATGTGATTGATATGTCATTTCATAGCTATCAAAATTTGTCATCAGCTGTCAGGATTCAGGAATCACATCAATTGGATATAAAACATTCAGCACCTATATAAACCTGTAGAAAACATTGGGGAATATATAAGATCAACATTTACAAAAGAAAATTATGAGGACTTACTTTGTATGTAGGTCAGAACTGGCTTCATTGAAAGCAGATCAATAACTGGTACAGAAAACTGAAAAACTTGCACAAACAGGATGACACAGGTTTGTGTGATTTCCCATTAATCTGTTCAGAATATAACAATTGTGAGCTCTATATTGATAATTTAATTAGATAAATGGTAAATATAGCCACTTGAATTGCCCAAATCCTCTTGCTAGTTAATAACTGACAGCATAATTTTACCTTATTTAATAAAAGATTTAGAGAGATGATTAATTTATGCTGTGTTGGCCTCCTGATGTGCCTTCTTGCTTATAAGAATGATTTTGTTCTTGCGTCCATGACAGAGAAATCTGAAGTTGTCTACTTAACAAAAAGGGAAACAGCTTTTCTCTGAAACTATGTCAGATCTCCTTCTTTACTATTCTCAATAAAGAAAATCATTACAGCAGGAATGACTGTGTACTGCATACATAGTGCTATTAATCTAGACTATCCAGATGGCCAGACAGATACAAGAATTACATGGGAACCCAGACCGAATAGATGAGATTGCCCTGTTTACATTGAATTTTATATACCAGTCCAACTATGTGTTTGTAGGCAACTCGTACTAAAAATGGAGAAGGAGCTATCATGTGTAGTGGTCTGTAATGAGTAATGTTGGATTGCTTTCCCTTTTCCACATGCCCAGGGCAATACTGATCACTAATTTGGGATCAGGAAGGAATTTTCTCCAGACCAGATTGGCCAGTAGTGCTGGAGGTTTTTTGCCTTCCTCTTGGTCCCAAGCAAGGGTCACTGTGAGAATGAAGAGGGCCCCCATGGTGTCCAGCAGGCCGTGGGGAAGCAGGTGGGATCTCTCCAAGCAAGGGAACAAGTGGTATTGTGTCCAACGTCCTGATGTTGCAGTTGACCAACTCCCACCAAAGCTCCTACAGCTGCAGCCAAGGTTGGAGCACCCCAGCCCAACCAGTGGACCAATTGTCCCCCTCCCCCCCACCCTGGGTGGACTGCATCCCCCCTGCTACTAGGTGGGCCAGGGTATCCAGCCTGTTATAGAGGTTTTGAGGCATTAGGCCAGATCCATCTGGGGGGAAACTGCACCAGCTGACTGTCTGACCCCCATTAGGAGTCCCTTTAAGGGACCTTGGGGGGAAGCCATGTGGGGATGCACCATTGTCTGGTTTCACTTCTAGGTGGCAGGGGAACCACAGTGTAGCTTGTGCCCCGTGTAGCTTGTGCCCCAAGAGTGGGTCCCAGGAGGAGGGCTGGGAGGGGTACCAGTGGAGGGCAACTGGGTCATTTGATGCTTATACCCACGCCCAATGCTGAGCCAATGCTCCAATAGCTATAGTCAATAAAGTTGTGGCTAATTTCACTCCAGCTTGGTATGAGTGTTGTTTTGTGCTCTTTTGCCTCCCGCCTCACCCCTACTGCCCCAGGGACCACAAGTGAGGCTCTTCCACTTACTGGAGGGCTGATTTATGGAATCTGAACCAAGGTGGGATGATGGAGCAGGGGGCCTCCCATTTCCCCTTCTCACTGGACTGCCTTTGCTGCCACGGCACCAAGGGCACTTGTGATGGGTGTTCTCACCCATGTCATCAGGCCATGGTGGTTTGTGGGAGGGGCACCCTGTCCCTTCCTGTGCTGTGCCCAGCTGTCCAATGCCAGGTAGCCCTGGCAAGCTGGGGTGGCATGGTGGTGGTGGGGGGGGAGGGACAATGGCAAAGGATCCTCCAGGTCCTCCTTGCCCCTTTGTCTGGAGCACAAGGTGACCTTTTTCCCTCCCTTCCCTCCCTTTATTTAGTGCACAAGTGTGTTCTGATCTCTGCTTGTTTAATTATGATTGTTGTCACAACTTTTTGGTGGGTGGTTCTGCAGCACTGAGTTGGATCCATCTGGGGGAGAATGTGCAATTTGGGGGTGCCTTAAGGGACTTTGGGGGAAGCCATGAAGGAACATGCCCAACTCAGGGACCAATGCACCAATGGCTGTAATCAATAGTCGCCAATTTCAATCCAGCCTGGTGTGTTGTTTTGCGCTCTGCCAACTTCCAGCTCATCCCACTGTGGGCACAAGAATCTACTTTGCATGAGAAGCTTTCAAGTTAAACACATGGCATATCCAGCTACAGATGTATTCTGTGTGATGATAACCATAAAAGTTGGATGGACCACTGTGCCAAGCTGTGGTCAGCCGCTGCCATAGAATAAATTGCACTTGGTAAGCTGGATGAAGTGAAGGCAGCTTGTGCAATACGTCACTGGTTTGCCCTTAGGCATGCAGACTTAACAGATAATAAATAACATTGTTATTTCTGGGTCAAAATTAGTATTTATTGTACTAAGCCTTTTGGGCTCATAGTATTGTATATGGTGTGTTCATTAGAAATTGGTGTATCATGTTGAGCTACCTCTTGAACTCTTCCTAAAAAGTTCTTTTGCTATATATTGTGTACATATGAATTGTATTTGCTAGATTTATTGTACTTATTGTGAGCATATTTGAGCATTTTCAGCACTTTAAATTTTTCAGATTGACATTTTTGTATTGTGGTTGATTTATTAGAAGTTGTTACCCTCTGGTAGGAGGTTGCCTTCTTACTTTCACATCCCATTGGGGGCACAAGAACACCTACTTTGCACAAGAAGCTTCCAGGTTAAACACATGGCATATCTAGCTACAGATGTATTCTGAGTGATAACCATAAGAGTTGGATGGACCGCTGTGCCAAGCTGTGGTCAGCCGCTGCCATAGAATAAATTGCACTAGGTACGCTGGATGAAGTGAAGGCAGCTTGTGCGATATATCACTGGTTTGCCCTTGGGCATGCAGACTTAACAGGCCTGAGCTACATTATTGTTATTCCATCCTGGTTAGGATGATCTTACCACGGGGTAGAACCACAAATGTCTGTGTTCTCCAGGACAATTCTGAATGTTTCATAACCTTTAGAGTTCTTTTCCATTTCTGTTAATAAATGCAGGTTCCCAATTAGTTTGTATGCTGACGAGTTAAATGAATTCATGTTGCATTTACCAGGCTGATGCAAGCTCTTATTCTCGTATACTTATATTTAAAAATGTATATGTCTCCATTAACTCAAAGGAAAATGGAAAAAAATGAATGACTGTTTTTATTACAAAATGCAATAAAAAAAAGAATTGCCTACCTTTAGTTTTTTTTAAAAAAGTTTCGTTAGGACGTAAAGTTTGTCTTGTAGGAGGCAATTTCTTCTAAGTGTTTTCTGCTCACGAATGTTCACTAAATCACGGACTTTTCAGTCATATTCTGGGTACAGGTATGTCCAGACAACTGTACCGCTTAGTCAGAAAGGGTTAAACATTTCATTAACTGAAAACAATAGTTCTGTTCCCATTTAATCCCCTGCTTAGAAATGTTCCCCAGGATGAATGACACAGGCAACCAGCAAAACTTCACCCCTCTGTCGAGTTTGCATCTGTGGCAATGATGAAAACAACTGGGTCACTGATGTCTAGAAACAGCAACACAAGGAAAGAGGATGCTCCCAAAATAACCCACCTATTTGTAGCAGTATTATTTCAGCATTGTTCTTTTTTTTGTGTTCCCACCTGGACAAGATATATCTGCTGCTTTTGCCAAATAATTGTAGAAAATAGTCTTATTTCATTATATTTGCCCTTGCAACCTACAATTCCGCCCACCCTACCTCCCCCCACTGATGGTGTAGAGCCCAACAGCTGTTCTAGCAAATACTGTCAGTCAGGATTTAAATAGTTTTACATAATCTGGAATAGAGGGCAGAGATGAATCGGAGCAGTTTGCTCGTCAAGTGGCAGGTGGGGAATTTTATGTTTTTAGATTAGACAAAACACAGTCTCTGCTCTCTCAAGGATTTTATTTTACTGTCTATTGATTTTTTTATATGCTCCCCAAACAACACAAAACAAAACCCTAACCACAAAGATCACAAAGGCAGGGGGAGGGTACAGTCAGAAAGAGCAGACCGAAATCCAGAAAATGCACTGGTTTCAGTTGCAGAAGCCACACCAGTTGACTGGCAGACTACATACTCTTGTTATAAGGACTGAGGAGAAAAAGGGAAGCATTTCCTCTCTCTCTAAAATGATGAGTTGAGCAGGCTCAACAAGGTCTTCTTTTCTCTTTGAAACTCACAACTGCACCCTGACTTTAAATCATGCCAATAAATAAAAAGCTTCTCATGGAATTCTATTGCATGACCCCATCTCATCTCAACAAAAGTTAGAGATGTACGGATATGCCCTTGGTTTCTTTTTTTAGGGTGTTATTGTGTGAGCCTTTTTGTTTCTGTGTTTCTGACTCATCTGCCTTTTAATGGCATTTACACCATTCTACACATAATACATCATGCATACATGATACATTTACACATTTTATGCACATGAATTATTTGCCAATATAGCACAAAAATCATTTTAAAGAGTTAATTTAAAATAAAGACTTGTAAGTTTGATTGCACAAGGGAGGAGCAAAACCTAAACCTGGGTTTTGAAACATAAATGATGAGGACAAGAAATTTGGCAACACTCCTTAAGTAGCTGTGATGGTAGCAGATGTCTCTTCAAATGCAGATGAGGGTACAAGTTTTGGAAACAAACAAGGTTGCAAATGAGCACACCTGAAACTGCCTTTTGTCTATCAAGGTCTGTAGGCCTTTCACACTACATACTATCTCACTCTTTTAACTAGAGATGCTAGGGATTGAACTTGGAACATTAAACATGCACAGACTCATGAACATGCTCTACCCCTGAGCCATGGCCCATCCTCAAGTGAGTAGAGGTAAATCTTCTTGGCTCTTCTCCCTAAAACTCTTCCCCTCTCTGGCATTTTTCTTCCAGGTGGACTCACTTTCATATTGTAGTCGTCATATATCAGAGCCTAGCTGAAAGAAACAGCATCAGGAGGCAGACAGCAGGACGGCAGTCGATAGGTGTTCCATATTTGTCAAGGCCAAAAAAAATAATAGACGACTATATGATCACAATAAAAAGGAATATGGATCAAGTAATAGCATAAAACAAAAACAAAATTAAAGTGTAGTAAAACAGCTTCTAGTAAAAGTGCATATCCTAGAGCAGCAGTATAATCAATTTAAAAGTATAGTGTCATAATAAATCAGCAATATTAACATTCAACCTACATTTTAAACCAGGAGCAAAAAAATCCCCCGTCTATATTAAAATGCTCTACAAAAAAAAGAAAGAAAAAATCAAGTAAGATCTCTAACTTAAGCATCGAAGCAACATAGGAGGACCTTCTGAAAGCTAAGATTTTCCAAAAGCCTGTAAAACTCCCAGAATATTCAAATACACTGCTAGTTCTGTTGTGACTGCATGTGACTGTTTCTGTTGAAATAATATACTTAATCCGGTAATTTCTCTCTTTAGTGTTGAGTGTATTAGGGTTGCCAGGCCAACCCTAATACCTGGCAATCAGCGGGAGGATTGGGTAGGCATTGGGGGAAACGTGATGTCAGCAATGTCACTGATGTCACTATGTCACTTCTGGGTACAACTTGAAAGTGACAATGGGTAACTACAGGAATTGCCGGAAACTGTATAGGTTTAGCATAGAGTTTCCAGTAATTCCTAGAGTTACCCATTGTCACTTCTGGGTTGTATTTGGAAGTGATGTACAAGTATAGAGGTTGGCAGCGTTTTTATTTTTAAGTAAATATTTTAAATAAATAACCTCTAAGCAGCAAATGAAGACATTTATACTTTTAAATTCCATAAATTTACCCAAAAGTGCAATATTATATGTTAAGATATAAATGAGGCATTTTATGTTGTTAAAGGAGATAAATAAGTTTAGAATTGTTCAGAAAGTACTGAATATATTTCAATTCTCCCTGCTCTCCTCCCAATCCACCCCCACCCCTGAAAAAAATGTTATTTCTATGGCTTTAGAATTTTTGGAAATTTTACATCTCTAGGCCTGTAGCTTAACCTGTAGCAGGTTGGCATTAGATGATGAGGGGTTTGGGGTTGACATTCCACAAATGAGGTACTACAGCAGAAAAGGCCCTCTCCTTCGTGGTAAGCTGCTTCAGTTCTGAAGGCTGAGGCATAAGGAGGGCCTCAGATGCAACCCTCAGGCAGGCTGATATGGAGCGGGTGATACTTTAGCCACAGACTATGTGGGGCAGATTCAGTGTCCTGCACTTCAGTTCTCTTTGTTCTTAAAATGGGATCTTCTACACTCCAGCTCACTGTGATATGGAAGACCGGCAATTAAAGATAGTGCTGCCTGCCACTGTCCATCTTGGTTGGTTGTTTTTCTGTACAAAGCAAAAAAGTTCTGGCAGGTTCAGAAGTATATTTTCATGGTTAATCTTTCTTAACTGGTTTTCATCCTGTTGGCAGTTGGGAGTCTTATCTAGTTTTATATGCAAATAGAAAAACAAAATACTTTCTAGATAGGCAATGACACAGCCATTCCAAGTAGAATCACACCCATTGAAGACAATGGACTTAAAACAAGCCTGGAAAGGGCCTTCCCCCTCCCCTGCTTTTTTCCGACAGAAAACAAGCCTGGAAAACTGGTTAACCTGATATGGTTGCCTAGAAGCAGCCACTGAGGGCATCGGGTTAAAACTACAGGCACTCCTTTTATGTTTTTTTTTTAAAGATTTCAGATTTTTCTGTAAACCTGGGGCATTTTTAAGGTATGTTGCTTTCATGGCTCAAATCTCTGGGTTTAAGTATCTACAGATCAGGGCCACTTTGCTATTAGTATATGAGTTTGCGCTATTGGTCATTCCCATATCAGCAAAAACAAAACAAAATAAAGCAAAATCCATACTGTACAGCTGGGTGTTTGTTTTTGACTTAAACTATAACCAGCAAGAAGTGTTTTGGAGGGCCACATTAAGGATAGCATGGGAAGTAATAAGCCAGGCTTCCCAATCCTCCAAACAGTATGGACAGCAGATCCATCACTATTCCCTCCATATATTTCTCTTGGCTGTATTTTGGCAGCTAGGGAGGGGATGGTTGATATTCCTCAGGGGACCAGACAGAGCCCTGAGGCTACTAGCTGCTGATCACTATTCTTGAACAACAGAGGAACCAGTGTCAGTACTTCAATAGCTAGTTTTGGATGGGGCTATGTTGTAAATTGGAAGCTAGAGGATAACCCTGGAACTTGACTCTGTAGTAAGTGATGCAAGGCTTGCTTGAGCATGTACAGAGTGCCCTTTCCCAATCATGTATCTAGTGTTAGGGAACAGATGGTCAAACATCGCATTTCTATTTCTGTATAGTAAGCATTCTTGAAAATTCTAATATAGCAATAATAACCATACTTATGAAATATGGGATTTAAAGTAATGAAAGCAAAATTCTTGTACTTGCTTAACTGAACAGCCGTGCCATTTGTGTTCCCTGTTTCATCAATCTTCTTGTGGAGGTATGCTTACATGTCAGAGTTAATGAAACCTGACTCCATTAGAACTGCCCTTCATTCCTGCTCTTTCAACATGCCCAACTAGTTAAAGCCAGAATTAAACTGGATAATGCCTGTTCTGAAGTCAAGCAGGCAAGGAAGTAGCTTTTACATTAAACAAACCTTCAGTCAAAGGAACAGGTGCAAAATCTTACTGAATTGACAAGACTGGGTGGCAGAAACTATCCAGTTTAGTCAAAAAGAGTCCAGTAGCACCTTTAAGACTAACCAATTTTATTGTAGCATAAGCTTTCCAGTTTAGAGCACACCTTGAGCTGTAAGTACATGCCCTCTGTTTCAAGAGAAGTGCAGTTGATGATGCCCCTTTGCTGTAGAATAATTTTACATTAACATTTACAGTTAGAAGGGTATGTCTTTTTTTTAACCTTTGGAAGCTATTTTGGTACTAGTACAGTACTGGGTTAGAATATAAAAGGATTAATTTAGTGATAACTGGTAACTTTTAGCATAATCAACATACATTACTGTACTTACCCTTCAGTTTCTCAAAGTGAGAACCTGTTCTTCATTTCTTCTTGCAAGTGGGAGTATGTTTGCTAAAAATCCCTTAGACCATTAGAACAAAACATTGCATGGGAATAGTGGATTTACATTGACATAGAATTAACACAGAGCTGGTGTTCAAAACACATGTTTTATGTGTCCAGTGCAAGGGGTAAACATGGCAGAGGGCGTGGCAAAGGAACCTTGGCAGGAATCCAGTGTTTGTTCAGAGGCTGACCCTGCCTGGGATTGCAGTCAACATAAAGCCAACAAAAGACAGGGTGTAAACGAATGCATTTTGCTGAAATTAATGGAAAGTACAAGGCCACTTCCCCCTCCCCCTTCTACAGCAGAAGAGAGTCAGCATGTTGCAGAGCTCAGAGCAGTGTTGGTCACATTCACAATGACTGGCCACCAAAAGAATCACATGACTGTTGCATGCCCTGTGCATCACTCTACCAAACTCACACAGTAATGTAAGGTATAACTAATAATATTAAGAATGTCACTACAACTTTTTAAATTACTGAAGAACCTCTGTGCACGTATGGCAGGCTCTCCCCACCACTGCCTTAGCAAGCCCTTGTGCATCTGGAGTGAGGGTAAGGGCTTCCCTCTCAGCCTTCTCACTCTTTTCTCAGCACAGAGCAGGTTAGGTGACAGCAGGGTTGTCATGTCCTCCCTGGAAGCCAGCTGGCAGTGGGGTGGAGGGGGGAGGACTTACTGGGTCATGGAGGAGCTCACCAGCAATGTCACTGGCAATGTGCTGATGTCACTCTCCATGCACCCAGAAGTGACATCAGTGAGACTCCAAGGGACACCAATGATGCACTAGCATTTGGGGAAAGTTCTGACGACATCCCCATTCTTCCCTTTTGGGCAGCTGAGTGGTGTCAGGAAGCTCCAGTCAGTGGCAGGGTATCCTCCTCCCTGACCAGGGAATGGTAAGCCTAGGCAAGAGTGAGATTACCAAGGTTCCTGGAGGAGGAGAGAAAGGGGAATAAAACCACTACACCCCACTAGAACCAGCTCACTCTTTTCTTGGGTGGCTGTTGCAGTGATTTTACTCCCTCTTCTCTGCAGTCAGCTTGCTCTCCTTCCAGTGTTGGAATGAGGGCACAGTGGTTGCAAAGAAGGATTGGAGAGGGTGAGCCCTTCACTTCTACCTTTTGAATGAGGTCCACAGTTTAGTGAGGCTCATCGTTTACCTGTCCTCCAGTGTCTCCAGCAGGGGCATGGGAACCACGTGCACTGCCAACCACAAACTCTAACAAGGTGTTGACATGCACAAGGTGTTCCACTTTTCTGAAACATTGGATGGGTGCCACTTTGGGGAAGAGCCACAGGCAGCATGTCAAAAAGCCACATATGGTTCCTGAAGCACTGAGTAACCAGCATTGGCTTAGAGTGTCAGGCTCGGATCTTGGAGATCCAGGAATTAATCCCTCCTCTTTGAGGGAAGCCTGCTGGGTGACCTTGGACCAGTCTCTATCAGACTAAACTACCTCATGAGACTGTTACTGTGAGGATAAAATGGAGAATAATCTAAACTGATCTGGATCCCTAATGAGGGAAAAGCAGGAAATAAATATTTAAATAAAATAAATAAGAGAGGGTAGTGAACGGGCACATAAGCCTCCACCCCGAAGAAGTAGAAGTAGCTCATCAATGACACACAGCATAGGCTAAATCATTCCCTTTCTCTAGAGAACAAGGGGCACAGAAGTGTGAACTTGGTGATGGGGCACAAGAGCAGCAGTTGTAACAAATAGGAATTCAACTGGTCTTTATCTTCTCAGAGCTCCTCTGCCTTTTCAGGGAGGGCAGACAGATAGCAAAACGTAGTCATAACTATGGTGGGGATTCATTATAACTTTTCATGTTACTCCTCTGTCTTGTTGTTGTCACAGGCACAGGGAAACTGCAAAAAGGAGAAAGGTTTATAATCTTGTTTCTACATATTATTTTCTGAATCAATTCTACAGCTATTTAAGGGAGTGATTGGAGGCCTCATTTAGGGTTGCCAGATCCCCTTAAGCCCAGACTGGGAATGGGGAGTGGGGAGTGGCAAGCACATCAGGAGTACAAATGGGATCCTGGGCCCATTCCCTCTGCGTTCCCCCCCACCAGCCAAGTAAGAAGTGGCAGGGGGAGACGGAGGCAGGCAGTGGGGAATCCCCCCGTCCCCTGCAGAGGACTGGTAACGTAAGCCTAGACCCATTGTATAATGAGGGGTTACATTTAGTGGGCAGAGACATATATGCCCAATCTGTAAACAATAGAAGGGTGCACACATTGAGGGGAGGGGGGCTGTCAACATTGGATCATTTTGGCTAATCTGTAGTAATATAAGTAGGTGAAGTTCAATAGGTTTCCAGTATAAAGTGGTGTTTATATGCTCATCATTTTGGCTCCTAGTGGTGGATTATCTTTCTGAACAAGAAGTAATTCCAGCAAATCCATACTTTCGAGATTTGATGTTTTTTTTGACATCTGGGAATTCCCTAAATGCCTGTCCAATGTTTATTTAGAAATGATGAGAGTCTGAAAGGATTCAATAGGTTGTACAGGTCACCTATTTTGTCATTGTCAGTCTTTATATCAAGCAGGTATTAATGTTGACACCATGTTGTATAATTTTTATTAATAATTTTTTTGAATTTTTTTTAAAAAATAACAACTGCATCATGAAATTGCAGGGCTGCTGGTGACCAGTGGGAGAGTTGTGGCTGGGGACATGGTAGGGGCCATGAGGCTGGCTGCGGCACTATGTCACATCTGGTAAAAACCCAGAATCAGCACAAACGATGCCTAGATCCCTATGTAACTTCTGGGTTTTTACTGATGCTGCACACAATGCTGCCTTTTTTTCTCCCCCTGACACTCAGAATGGCAGCAGGCCAGGGAAATGAGAACCCTAAAAAAATGTGCAGTGGTATTCTGAAAGTGATGCACCATGCGTGGACTAGTACAGGTTTACATTGATGATAAGTTAAAGTTGTGAAAGTGAAGTAATTTAAGGGTTAATCTCCTGCTCCAATGCAGATATTCCAGACTGTTGGGGGCAGAGTTAAAGCATTATTAAACTTGGTTCCTACTAGAAGTCTATGTCTAATCTGTGCTCCAAATACTCAAGGTAAGCTAGGCCCAGCTTACAACTAGATATGGGCATGAACCAAAATACAAACCAAAGTTCATGACGAACCAGGCCAGTTCATGGTTCATGAACCGGTGGTTCATCAGAGCCCATTTCTGACAAACCACCACGAACTTTAGGCTGGTTCGTTTGGTTCATTTTTTGGTTCGTCACTGCAGACAGCCTGGTGCTGATCAGTTTCCTAGGCAACAGGGGATGGACTTCCTGCAGACCTTCTGCTGACCTGGAAGTGACCTTCTGCTGACCCAGAAATGACGATTTGCTGACCTGGATGTGATGTTTTCACAAACCAAACAAACCGGTTCGCGAACCAGGGCAGGTTCGTGAAAGTTCATGGTTCATGAAATGCGATGAACCACAAACCACACAGTTTAGTTTTTTTCCAGTTCGTGTCCATCTCTACTTACAACAGATCTTAGATGAATTTCTCACACCCATAGATTCTTCCAATAAATGTAAAAATGATGGCAAACCACCTCTGCTTGTGTCTTGCCTTAAAAACCCTACAGAGTCACCACAAGTCAGCTGCAACTTGACAGCACTTTCCACAACCAGCAGCAAAAACTTAAGAAAGATTATATGATCGAAAATTGTCCTCAGCCTGGGTTATATGAAATAGATATTACACTGTATTGTTCAAGAATGAATGTTCAGTGATGTGACTTGATTTTTTCCAGCCCACAATGCGTACAGAAAATATCACTTAACACATTACACGATAAAAAAACATATCTTCCGTGTGCTAGAGCAAATATTGGACAATTGTTTTTCCTTACTGCAGCTGCAGTGTGAATTGATCTTAGTGCACAATTTTCAGTCATGTGAACGATCCCTTAATCACGTGTACTCAAGAATGGTATGATTAGACTAACAGAATAATGCCAGCTGGTGACCCTATTTGATAAGACAGCATTCAAAGATCTTGTCCAACATAGACTAGCAAAACAGAGGCTAAATTCTAGAGATGATTGGGGGGAAGGGAGTGGTTACAGTGGAAGTAGAAAATCTATTTTGTTCATTCATTGGAAGAATGAGTGTGTGTGTTGTTTCTTAATACATTTAGCTTGGAGATCAAAAAGGGATTTTGACTCCTAGAAATTATGTTCTTGAACTGACTCTTCATTACATATACATATACATATACATATACATATACATATACATATACATATACATATACATATACATATACATATACATATACATATACATATACATATACATCAGTTAAAGGGTTGACAATCTGGTTTTTTTCCACTCGACTGTTTAGATTATTTGGCAAGGAAGTAAAATAGTCTCTGTGCTGGACCTGATCATGTAAACTCAAGTTACGGTTTGGCTATGGCCATACACAACATCAGTGTAAACAAGGGCAAAATTAAGATTAGGAAACTTGGGTTGAGAACAAAACATACCCACTTAAAACAGGGACGTTCATAGGAAAAAACAGGATGTTGGCAGTTTTAATTATTCTCTGTGTTTAAATTCTGCAATAGCCAGTGAATTATTTTCTGAAGAAAATCTTATGGTAGCAAAAATGGCATAAATGAAAGATGAAAAAGCACAAGGTATGTAAAATCCACCAAATCACAATTTGGTGACCACAGGAAATATTTAATAAAAGTTCTATTAAAAATCAACCTATATAATTAAAAGCTGACAATTTACTTCTTGTGGCAATCACCTCACAGTGTTATGCATTTAAAGCTGTGCTTATGACAGAACTGCAGAAAAGAACAAGAAGCAGGTTCTCAAGGAAGCCTGTATAACAAAACCAACAACAGAAGCACCCTAAATGGATAACAATCATATAGAGCGTATTGGAAAGTCTACCATAATACAAAATTGTACAATATAAGATAGCAAGGATCCATGTATGCAAGCTATAATAATCAAAGAATACTTGCTATGGTTCTTGGGCTAGTACACTGAATAAATGAATGAATGAAAATAATTTCAAACATACAAGCCATAACAGGCTGTGATGTTCAAACTAGATTCAGAAAAGAAAGAGAGCCTGGAGGTCATAATTGTAAATTTACAATGGTTAATGGAGCACCCCAGGGATTTCAGAAGAAAATCACCCTGTGTTTTTTAGATTACAGCAAAGCTTTCGATTCTGTGGATCATGAAAAGTTATGGATGGTGTTAAAAGAAATGGATGTGCCACAACATCTGAGGCTACTCTTAGGGCAGAATATAGGGAAAGAGAATGATTTCCAGCTGGCAAAGGTGTCAGACAGGGATGTGTATTCTCTATCTGTTCAACCTGTATGTAGAACATATAAGGAAAACTGGATTAGATTTAGATGAAGATGGCGTGCAAACTGATGGAAGGAGCATTAACGATTTGAGATAAGCAGATGACCCCACATTACTTGCAGAAATTTGTGAAGACTTGAAATGACTACTGATGAAGGTTAAGGGAGAAAGTGCCAAAGCTGGATTACAGATCAACATCAAGAAGATAAAAGTACTACCGATAAAAAATAACAATGAAGAAAATGAAACTGTTCAAGATTTTCTATTCCTTGGCTCAATCATCACCAAAAGGAAGACTGAAACAAGAAATCAGAAGGAGAATGAAAGTTGGAAGGGCAGCCATGAAGGAACTAGGAAAGATCCTTAAGGATAAGGTTGTGCCGCTGGTGACCAAGATCAAGATAATCCAGAAATGGACAATGAAGAAAGCTGACAGGAAGAAAGTCAATTCATTTGAAATGTGGTGCTGGAGGAGAGCTTTGCAGATACCATGGACGGCCAAAAAGACAAATAAGTGGGTTCTAGACAATATCAAGCCTATATTCTTCCTAGAAAGTAAAATGACAAAACTGAGGCTATCATACTTTGGTCACCTCATGAGAAGATAACACTCTCTGGAAAAAAGAATAATGCCAGGAAAGATAGAAGGCAGCAGGAAAAGCAGAAAGCCCAAAATGAGATGACTTGACTCAATAGAAGTAGCCATGCCCTCCAGTTTACAAGACTGGAGCAAAGCTGTTAGTGACAGGATGTTTTGGAGGTCATTAATTCATAGGGTCACCATAAATTGGAAGTGACTTGATGGCACATAACACAAATGCAGTTGTCCACGACAAAGAATATTACATGTTCCTTGGGTTAAAAAACTTGGTTCCAGCTTCAGTCTCTGTCATCTGCAATAGAAAGAATTTTAGGCCAGTGCTGTGTACTCTGACTAGAGGAGGGTGTTTAGGGCCTCAGGTAGATGACTTCTGGATGCAAAGTTAAGTGCCCTACCACTTAGCTATGGCTCCTCCCAATTATCCCAATTCGTTTTTCTTAAGTTCTAGCTGATCCCATTGTCCTTTTAGTGGAATCCTCACATAAAACCATCACACACAATGGGAAGAAGTTGAGTGGAAACACCAAAGGACAATCAATCCCCTTATTTGAAATTAGAAACCAGTCTTGTCTTTCTTCCATTAGTCTCTAGGGAAGGCTACAAGTGCAAGCAGCTCCTTAAGCCAATGGACTGTATGAAAATTTGTCATGCAGCAAACAAGTTTTATTTCCTTTTGTGTTTTTTTCTGCAGAGCTTGCAAATAGTGTGCCCATCCATTGCTTGCTCATGCAAGATGTATGCTCCCATCTTGGCTGGTACCAGAGATTTAGCAAAGGAAAACATTCTTTCAATGCTTTGCTTTTGTATTCTGTACTTTTGCCCAGTGCTTTATGGAATCCTGTCCCTGTTTTTAAGGTGTTTTTATCACTAATTGCCACCCAGTTGAAAGAATCATTTATTTAGTATTTTATGATAGTCATAGTTCTATTGAATATATAAAATATAATATGCAGAGTATTTGTTTAGCAGTGATAAAATGCTAGACTGTTGAACTTTGCTTAAAGCAAACTAGGTTTAGCGAATGACCACCTGTCAGAGCGTCCTTATGAACCACCGCCTTATATTGCTAGCAAGCTCATATTTACAAATATTATTGATTTGCCTCAACTTTGACCTGATCCTCTGGTTGGCAGATGGGAGGGTGGGTCCAATTTGTATGTTTGGCTTGGCTGGACTCCCATAGACGTTAGCACTGGCAATTAGAAAGTCTAACAGAAATAGACGTGGATAAAAATAAAAAGGAATGTCTATTAATGGTTGACCATTAACCATTAAGTGAGTCTGAATACAAATATGTAACACCTTTATTTTTCTGTCCCTTCATTTTAACGTCTCTAAAATCCAGCGCCAGCTGCCTAGAAAGGACAAGGGTCAATGTAACCACATCTGTTGCAGGTAGTTAATCTATGATTGTTTCTGATACTGTCTCAGTACTGCCCTAGAACGAAATGTGCTGTAGCAGAGTGTAACTATTTAGAGAGCAATGCAACATAGACAACCTAAGCCCTGTATATATGACATACGCCTGTACAGTGAACATGTTTAGATAGAGGTGCCTTCTGTCACTCCCTGCTCCTCACTCTTAGTCCTCAACCACATCACCACAGAGTTCTATGACCAAGAACTCTAGAAAACTTGTGCTGTTCCTGACTACATTCATACAGTCGGTACATATATAGATTCTGTACAGTCATTAGGCTAAACGCACAGTAGCAGGGGAAGGGCCAACAAGCACGAATGTACTTTCCCGTCTATGTCAATTCCCTGTACATGTTTATGTTGTGTATTCAGGGCTCTATCGCTGATTTAATAGCATGGGGATGGATTCTTCAGGATCTTTTCGAGGCATCCTCAGCAAAGAAAACTTCCATGGGAAATGTGCCATTTCAGACCGCAGGTAGGGGACTGCATGTTTTAAAGTCAGGTCTTCAAACCTTCTGCCAGGAGCAGGGGACCCTCCACCCCCACATTCTGTTGCCTGCTACTGCTGCTGCAGTAGCAGGTAGTAAAAAATTTAAAATCACCATTGGCAATGGCGTGACTTTACTTACAGGAAAAATCCAGGAATTATGTCGGTCCTCTCTAGGAATTTTACCATAATTTCTGGTGATTCCCACTGGGAACTCCTGCTGCATACTTAAGGTTGGAAGCTGGACTACCTTCTATTACAACAAGAGTCCACTTGAAATTATTAAAATATTACAATGTTATTAAAATATTTCAAGAAACTTGATAGCATTACTGAAAACCATCTGGTAAAATATTGGTTTTGATACTATAAGAAAGGGAATCGGTGGTCCAACTTGCTGTCCCTTATTTTACAGTTATATTCCTTGCTCTCCTTAGAGGCTGTAATGTCTTGGGACCAAGCAAAATTTGTAGTTGGCTTTTTGAAAAATATGCACTTTGGGACATAGGTATAGTCCAACAATCTAAATTTTCTTTGTGGTATCTCTGAATCAAGAAAAACAATTCTTCTCTTGCTATTTAACTGAACTTTGTAGTGCTCCATTAAGAAAGGCATTTACTAGTGCTCGCTTTCAAACTATGCCATCTGAGTACTTACAGGGCACATATCAAAAATTACCTCTGGAATAGCATCTCTGTCATTGTGGAGGAAGACATAGTACACTGTTTGCTTCTGTGCTTTGCAATGGGCTGATTTGGGCCCCAAACAGGCCAAATTGGAGCTATTTTGAACCCCAATCTGCCCACTGCAAAGCATGGGAGTGCTCCAGGCCCGGCACAATGACATCACTTCCCGGAACAGCAATAAAGGTGTGTCAGGGCCCCTCGTCTCGGGGACCTGACAACCCAAGACTGGCCGAAGGTCACACAGCAAGTTCCCATGGCAGAAGAGGCTAACAGTGGCTTAATGAAATTATGTTCTGTCTAGAAAAAGATTTGTATCTTGTCTATGCCAGTTATGCTTTAACTGTGAAATTCTAATTTGCAAGAATACATATAACAGTATTTTTACTCCTTGTCCCAATTGACTACCTTTTTTCTTATTCTTATTCAGAAACTGACACCTGTGTGTGAATATGTGTGTAGGCATAATTTTCACATATTTGATCCCATCCTCCTCTCTAGCTTAGTTTGGGAAGTATTCATGCAACCTGGCAATGGCTTGTTATTCGCTTTTGTTTGGTGTGATTTTCTCCTTTTAGTAAGTAATGAAAGCATTAAAAGCAACTATACTTCTCTGGCAGTGTTATTTTCGCCTTCATTTGCTGAAATCAGCAAACTCTGCTTATAGGCTGGTTTTGTACCTCATTTTCTTTCTCTTCATGTGAGAGACATTTTCTCCGATTTCTGGAGTACATTAACTGGACCAACACATCCACTATCTTCCCAGCAACTTCCCCAAGAGGCTTCTAAAGATAAAGTTAGCCATTAGTCCTTTCATACTCCCCAGGCGCCTCTTTATGCAGATAGCCTGAAAGTCCAGTCAGGCATGAAAGCCTTTATCTGTGCACTAAAATTAAATGGTGTTTCACTTCTTCGAGATATAGGAAGGCTAGGCATAATGGTCATTTGCTGCGCAGTGGCTTTCCCATGCAATCTATCTAGCTGATACAATGTCAATCAGCCTAGATACCTGAATATCATTAGGTCAGTTTGGATGAGTTTGATGATAAGCAAAATACATTTAGTTCACAAGTACCAATTGCTTCAAGCCTACTTCTATTGCTACAGGCACCTCTCCTTTTATCTATGCAAAAGTTAGGAAAGTTAGGAAATTGCCAGTCTCTCAGAGGTCTCCTCATTCTTTTTTACAATTATTTTAAAGTTTTTGTATCCTGTGCTTCACTAGGCAGCTTGCCATGATAGACCAAAATCTAGCAAGATTTAAAAAAATTGAAAATATAAAAATGTACTTCTAAGATAGAAAGAACTATCAACGTTTACTAATATCAAATAGTATTGAAGATATTTTTTTCATCTTGTTTAAAATCTACAGACTACAGCATTAAAACAGTAGCTGTGACATATTCAGTAATAAAATCTATAGAATGGTAAATATGGCAGCAGGAACAAAAGTCATATAAATGCTAGTAAAGAGATGGTAAAAAGATGATAAATTTGGGTTCACAGAGAAGAGGGCACAACACCAACCACCCAACTTCAAGTAAATGCCTTGGCAAAAAGATAATTTTTTCATCTTCTTGCAGCACAAGAAATTTGACACTAGGTGGATGAATGAGTAGTAGACATTTTACAACCTGAGTCCCATAACCTAGAAGGCAGTATAGCTCTTTTTCAGTCATTATATCTGACCACGGATATGGAAAGAACACATTACATACACTACACCCAGGCTGCTGGTACACTTGTAGCAAGGCTGAAAATTCATACACTGCCCCTTTTAGACAAAATAATCAGACAAGATCACACCAGTTGGGAAGATACCGGGTAGTCTGTTCTCCCTGTACCCACAGTCAAATGTAACAAAGGGCTAATGTGTTCTTCATATGTACACATCATCACAGGAACCGTTTCCTGGGAAGGAAGGGGGAGAGAGAAGGGTACTCTGAAGTGGCTTCTATACATGTTTTACTTGTCCAACTTTTGCATGAATTGGCTCATACATTATCATTACTATCATAATGAGAGCCACTACTGTGTAGTGGTTAGAGTGTTGGAATGGGACGTAGGAAAACTAGGTTCAAATCTCCACTCTGCCACGGAAGCTTTCTCAGTGACCTTGGGCCAGTCACACAGTCTCAGCCTAACCTACTTCGTAGGGTTGTTGTGGGGATAAGATAGATGAGAGGAGAATTATGTAAGCTGCTTTAGGTCCCCATTGGGGAGAAAAAGGGGGTATGAAAGGAAGAGATAAATAATAATAATTAGAATATTTATACCTTTTATTTATAACGTGGATTACAATATTAAAATCTATACAAAGTAGCCAAAAATAGATAATAGCCATAACAAATTTATATGCAATGGGGGCAGAATTAAAGAAGGCTACCTGAATGAAACAAGTTTTTAACTGCACTTCTTCAGAGTTGGGGTGAACATATTCCAAAGATCAGGGCTGACTGCTGAGAAAGTCTTCATGAGGATTTCCACCAATCAGATTTCTCCTGCTGGAGGTTCCTGTAATAAGGCTGCCTTGGCTGACCTCAGAATGTGAGCTGGTAGTGTAACACACACATAAAGACATGCCCCAAAGCCGTTTCCCAGGACATAGATGCGTAGCCCATTAAAATGCAGCGCAAGAGGAAAACCAGATCTGGTCAAAAGAGTAAATGATGCAGTCCCAATGGTCAATGAATTATTCTGTACATAAACCTGGGATAACAGACAGTTACTTTATGTAATGAACTAACTCTTTATCAATCACTACTAACTTCAAGTCTGATAGTGTTAAGTCTGCCCATTTATTTGTTTGTTTGTTTATGTCATTTATTGTCCGCCTTTCTTACTGAGACTCAAGGTGGATTACACAGTGTGAGATTAGTACAGTCAATTTCAAGGACATTTCCATAAACAATGCATTAGGGTAAATAAATACAGGGCAAATACACATGCCCTCAGAGTGTCCCAGCGTTGCGCTAAATGTTCGCTAAACACCCGGAAGTATAGCTTCTTTCTAGCACAATTTCTGAAAACGTGATAGAAAGAAGCTATACTTTCGGGTGTTTAGCGAACATTTAGTGCAACACCGGGACGCGCCAAGGGCATGTGGATTTGCCCACAATTTTCTTCTAGTCTCTTTTGAAACTATTCTCCTTAAATACTGTCTGTTAGTGAATATCTAGACAGCTTGAAATGATCCTCCACTGATTTCCAAGCAATTTTCATTTTAAATGTCTGTCTATTTATTCTCTTGCATAGGGACTGTCCAGTTTGGCCCATGTAAATGGCCTGAAGGGCATTGCTGACACATGATAGCATGTATCATGTTTGAGGATGTGCAGGTGAATGAGTTCATGATAGTATGGCTGATCTCATTATGTTCTGTGACTTTTGTGAATATTGGGACAAAGTTGGTTTGTTGCATGAACTAGTCCTTAGGATTGTCACTCGAACTAACCATTGGGTGGTCCCTTGTTGCTGGAGCATAGTTCAGGTTTGGGGGGATGTTTATAAGGAGCAAATGGCCTACACCCCAAGCCGTAAGACTTTGTCATTTTGGCTGCAGCCATGCTTACCCTTCTGAAATTATCATTACTGTCTGTCTTGGACATTTAACTGCTCATATGAGTATGATAACCAAGAGGAAGGAGAGCTTATGAATGATGGGTGGGGCTTTGTAACAAGCATGAGGGGTTGAGCGGGGGGGGGGGCTTTGTAACAAGCATGCTATGTACAAGTTTTCTTGGAAATAAAAGTCAGGGACTGGACATGTGAGCCTTGTCTGTGGGGAAAGCTTACTTTTGCATTGGCTATGAATTTGATGCAATTAAGAAGTCGGTGTGAATGTAGTTCATTTATTCTGTTCATGCTTGATTGAATAGCTGGAGCTCTTTCTTCTCCCCCCTTTTCATCCCACATGCATTACAGCCCTTGCTGTGAATGCGAGTTTGGCACATGCAGAACAAGGGGGTGGGGGACCATATGCCCGTGCTCAATGGGGTGCTTGTGATATCTATTTAAAGTGGAAAAGAAATTTGCCCCTATCGTTGTTGCTGTAATTGTGCCACTCAGTGGTGCTTTTATCTATAGAAAGGGTTTCTAATTAAAATGATGAATTAATCATAATGTAGGCATGCGGTCAAGAAGTCTAATCTTTCACCATCAGCTGCAAAGTGTTTAGACATTAATATATACAGCGAGCCAAAGTCCCCCTCCCGAAGCATCAATAAAATGAATGGGAGCCGCACAAGGGCACAGTTGTGCTCTTGCACAACGTCTGTCGGTATTATCAATAGAGCTTTGGCAGGAAATGTTCCAGATGGAATGTGTAAAAAAAGTTTACTATTTCAAAAAGATGCTGTGTATGGCTCTTCCTTTGGAACTCAGGTCTTGGTACCAGCCTAGATTTGAATTTATGATTTTCCTTCTTCAGTAAAGATGAACACAATAACTTCTTTTTGATAATTATGAAAATGCTTCAAAGAATTTATTTTTCCTAATCTAAAATGAACACTTCTTTATATTATAATAATACTAATCATTTATTTGCTTAACATTTAAAATTAATAAAAAATATTGCACAGAATACAGAAAGTCTCACAGTTAGTACAGAGGCCAGTCTAACAATTACCTCTGACCCAAGTCAGGTTTGGATTTCATAGGCAAATAGGATCCTCCATGGCTGCTTTGGCTCAGGAAAATGGCAAAGGAGGGAAAGCTGAAGCCATGCACCATGCTCCCGAGTCAAATTGGGCCCACAACACATGGAAACACAAGAGGGAAGGGGACAGCGAGGACAAAAGTGGCAGGTAGTATACTTTTTCAAAGCTCCACCTGTGCTGGCTGATGATAAAAGTGCCAGATGACAAGAGCAACTCTTCTGTTGATCTACAAACTCTTCTGACCCCTGGCAGTGATAGCAGCCTAGAGAAGCAGCCATTCAATTGATCAGGTATTCTGAGCTGAAGACAAACTGCTTTAATGATCACATGATGAATCCAAGGATGAAATAAGTTTGAGAGAGCTAGCATGGATGAGTGGAGAACTGGATTGAAATTTTAGCTTTTTCTTGGATTCACTGGGGATAAATCACATTTTGTTTAATCCAGAGATTCCCAAATATTATTAACTCATAATTAGTAAACTGGACGGTAGTGTCTATTTTTGTGGCTTTTCAAGTATCCTCCCAACAGTATTTGCCTTACATGGTCAGTAACATTAATTGAATCAAAAATTCTACTCTTCTTTCATATGGCAGGAGCAGTCAGGAAGGATACACATAATTAATGACTTAAATAACTAAATGAAAAAGCTATTTTAGTTAATTTCATTATATCAGGTCAAATTGTAGAAGTAATTATATTTGCTAATATTACTATTCTGATATTTTGGTGTCTGGTGATGATGAGTCACTATATACTATAACTGACAGGAATGTTTTCCAATCACTTCATTGCACAGATCTTGCCACACTTCTGAGTGCCACCGCTGAGAACACAAGGCATACAACAAAGATCTATTATTAGATGAAGATTCGTTTTTATGGCTTCTTGCAATATGTAATCTGAGTCTTTGCATGTGCTGGTGTTAGTGGTAGGGAAGAAGTTCACAACACTGGCCTTATGAGTGTTCTCTTATTCTATGCAGAGCATGCATACTCACTTCTCAAGGCCTTGTAGTGTCATAAATCTCTCCATTAAATCTGTCTAATTCAAAAGGAGTGCTCAGGCTTTTCCCTCCTTAATTAATTTTTTATGATTTTTCAAAAAATCATATTTGCACCCAGCCTTTCTTCCAAAAAGCCTAGGAGTGTTTATCTGAGTTCCCCCTCTCCCCCTTTTGTTATTAAGCTGTTGAGCAGACTGGGATTATCACAAAGCTACCAATTCCTAGAGCTCCTTGTTGAAAACTGGCTTGTATCTGTAGAATAATTATTCCCATCTAATGTAACTGCTGGTGGTTCACAAAGTATTGGCCAGGTGAAACTTACAAGAGCAGCACTATAAATTGTCATGAACAAAAATGCCCTACCAGCAACCTGTGTTGTTGTTTCCCACTTTTATCCATCCTTTAAGCTTTCCATCCACACATGGAGACAGTGTTCTCAGTTTGCTAAGAGTCTGTGTTAATTTTGTCTATTGCAACCAACCTATCAGAATATGAGGATACCCACAAATGTCCAAATTGCTGCTGCTAAAAATGGGGGCTATTAGCCTTATTATCAATTTCAGAGGAAGGGTAATAGAGAATGAGTACAGCAAATGCAATTAAGTAGGGGAAAGTACAAGGGAAAAATCTTTATCCATTATTTAGATTTAATGAGACAAGAGAAAAATGGAATGTGAAATCTCTTAGACAATAAGCTTTTTAAAAAACCCTGAAGTTCGCGGGCTATATTTGGTTTCATATAATGTTCTTCTTACCTTGCACAAAACTTATAATTAACTCCAGTTCTATCATAGTCCATACGTAGGTCCATCTTCTCTCTTTTTCTCTGTCTCTCATATCATTCATTCTTCTTAGACATGAATAAAGTATAAGGGTGACGGGTCTCAAGAGATGGATACCTGGAGATGCACCTGTGTATAAAACTTTGCAGCATGGTGGGAATTTTGCATGGTAACATGATGCATCAGGTGGAGACAGTGTAGGATGTTTGTGTGTAAGACTCTTGATGTGGTGTGTGTTTTGAGGAGGATACAGTCATTGAGACCAGGGTTACCATGGAGCATGTCCAACAATGATGTCTATTCAATTGTTTTTGCACAAGAAAGTCACATTTGTTGCCTGCAGTTCATATGCCTTCCCTTATGTTTGAACCAGGAAGTTCAAATCAGAGATTGTGCAAGTAGAATCCAGGTTCCATAAATTCAACATCATTGTGGTGACTTGCTGGAGGGGGGGGGGGAAGGTTCCCTTGCCCTCTGCCACACTGTAGCACTACCATAGCACATAGCCAGAAAGTAGTGCTGCCGAGATCAGAGGACACAGTAGGGTTCCACTGTCAGGGATGGCTGTATACCCAAGCCACCCTGATTGGGAGGTTAAAACCAAAACACTCAAAACTGGGACTGAGCCCTCATTTACAGGGTAATGAGCTGCCACCAGCCTCTCTTAACTAAACCTTCAGCTGTGGAACAGAGAGGCAAGTTCCAAGCTCTACCAGGTTTTAAACAGGAGATCAACCCTGCAAGGTACACCACTTTGCAGATTGAGTTCCACTAAACAACTATTTGGGTAGCTGTGACCAAAATGGGCTAAAGTATGGGATGCAGATTGAAGCTTGCAAATTCCCATACTTATATTCTGAAAAATTTATTAACAGAAGTGCAGATGGGTACAGATATATGGCTGTGCGACAGAGAGGAAAACAATAAAGACTAGATAACTAAACTTGCACACTTAAACAGACTTTCAGTCTCCCAGCCTGAAGTTACCTTTCAGGCTAAACCAAAAGAGTTCTAACAAGGTTCCGAAGTCTCTAAATCCAGAGACAGAAATCCTGGGCTGGCACCAATCCAGGTGGGCAAGTCCAGAGCACAAAAAGCAGGTAGCAGAAAGTTCTTCAGCAACCATACAGAGTCCAAAAGCTAGAATAAGGATCCTTGTTTTATCCAAATCTGTAGCAGCTGACCTGATCCCAATTAGCCAGTCAAGGACAGTGCATGCACTCTTTGCTAGAATGAGGCAATGTAGGTGCAAGGCTTTGAAATTATGGTTTCATTGCACCTGCGTGGTTCAGTCCCAGCTCTGAAACTGCAGTCATGATGATTTTGTAGGCTTCTATCAGATTCAAAGCCTGAACGGAACCAAGAAACAGACTGGAACAAGTCAGTTTCTTGTCATCCACTGGTCCTATGAATTTTCTGGTGTCTCTCCTCATTCCAACAATGTGTTGCTGAATTGTACATTCCCTCTGGTCTGCCTGCTCCTAGTGCCACCATCTGTAGCAGGTTGTGCTTTTAGTGTGGTGTTTCGTCTTGCACTCAACCATCAATATTTTGTAACTAGGGAATCTGACTCTTCAGTGAATGCATTCAGCGCTGCTGAGATTGTTGTGTGTAATATAATTGTGCAAAAGTCATAGTCAAAATTATATTGATTTCAGAGAACATTGCCATGTTAATTTCAGAGAATATCAGATGTGTGCTATGTGATCCCTTCCCCCCATGCTTGTGCCATTTTCTGATATTTTCTTTTTCATGCCTTTGGCAGCTGTGCTCTCCTTCCTCTCTTCTAAAGCCCTTAAGGCAACTTAATGAGCAGCTTAGATAAAATTAAAAACAAATGTTGATTGCTAACAAAATCACTAGCAAATAGGCCCAAACGACATGGCAAAATTTGTAATATGGAGGATCTCAGCTTCCCTGACTTTGACTGTCAGAAGTCAGGAGTGGAGAACTAGTTCTCTGAACATGTGGGGCCCTGATCTGGATTGGGACAATTGCACAGTTATAGAAGAGACTTCAGCTTTCCCATCAATAAATGGCCTGGGATGGAGGAGCTAAACAATTACTCCTGCTCCTCATGTCTCGCTGTCAAAGTTAGGTTAGGGACACACAGACCCTACATGTCATAAATTGTAACACATAGAGTGGTCCCCAGGTTGGCACCTAAGAGAAAGTAATTAGGATGTCTGACAGATATCAAACCATACTTAAACGTTCTGGGATTAAAAATAATGGTTTACAAAATCTGTTTGATGGCTAACTATATCCCCTTCTCCTATGCTGCAACCTTTACACAGAAATGTTGTTGTAACTGTGCTGTTGAAACGTGACTCTGCCCTGTGTATTCATCTGTTATACTGAGAAGGATATCATACCATTGACAGTAGATGGGAATTTCCAAAGGAGCCTGACCTGGATAGCGCAGGTGAGCCTGATCTCATCAGATCTTAGAAGTTAAGCCGGGTCATCCTTGGTTAGTACTTGGATGGGGGACCTCCAATGAAGACCAGGGTTACAGAGGCAGGCAATGGCAAACCACCTCTGTTAGTCTCTTGCCATGAAAACCCCACTGTCGCCATAAGTCAGCTATGACTTGAAGGCACCCTCCATTCCATTCACACAGGTTTAAATGTAGCTGGATAAAGGCATTATCTGGTGATACTGCATATGCTAACAGCAAAATCCGAGACTGTATTATGTGTGTCAGTCAATGTAAAAGCAAGAGCATGTGTGTAGCAGGCACATCTCTAAGTTAGTTCACTGTATATAAGAATCCACAGGTCCACTGCTGGTGCCCTTCTGTCTGCCGCTTACTATCTTGCTTGGGCAAAGATTGAAACCAGGACATTTAAAGAGAGTCATATGACTGAAAATGGTACTTTTTATCTGTGTCATAGAGACAATAATAGTTCATAGTGGAACTAAAAAAAAGTCATCTTGCCTGATAACAGATAAGCTCAAATATTAATCTGTCTGTGACAGAAAACATTAATTTCAGAGAATCTTGACAGTAGATCACATTTTGTAAACTGAGATGAGAAAAGGCCATTGTCTTGTTATCTGGCTGACATGTAACTGAAGTTGCACCACTCAAAAATTAACATGTTTTTATGATATGGTACCACATGCATACCTCAGTCTTCACTAATCCTTAATGCTTGGCTATGTGGAATAATGCTTGCAATAGACTAATACAGTTCTTCAAAATGGGCTGCCCAAGAATATACTATTGTGATTCAACCTTCATTTTATATTTAAACTGCTGTGTCTCCGGATCGATGAGGTAAAGTATATAACATTCAGATAAAATGACCATTACAGGAAATACTTCAATCAGCTTTCTTTGTTCATTTGCACCTTGCAACTGTTCCTTGCATTCCATTATGAATATGAGAGTACTCAGAAGGAAGGTCCATCCAGCTTAGCAGTCTGTTGTCCCAGGCACCCCTTCCCAAATGAAGACATAAGATGACAGCATGGGTTTAACTATTTACATGGCAGATCTATGTCATAATTTATTAAAATACACTGACATGTTTTAGGCAGCAGGCTGGGCTAAGCAGCCTATCATGTCTGCCATTATTTGAGCAAATCCACCATGGCACCAGACTCAGCTAGCAATTGTGCCAGGCTTGTTTATCATTTTCTGCACGTGTCATGTGCTAAGAGGTGCCAAGCTTCATTACTGGATGTACTATAAGCCACTAACAGGTTTGGGCCAATGCACTAAGGGTGCTTTTTTCCATCTCACCCCGCCCAGATCCATGATGGCCTATTCAAGAGATGACCCTCCATCATGCCCAATGACTCAGGGTGTTTGCCAGTTCTTCCTGGCAAGCTTCTCCATTCCTGCCAAACTAGTCAGAGACCTGACCTATTTATATCCACCTCCTGGAGAAATTGTGAAGCAAGCAAAAACAACAACAACAACAACAACAAAAGCAGCCTGGGACCCCCTCCCCAAATCCTTGCTTAACCTCAAAGTGATCACCTAATCCTACAATATCCCGTTAGCAGCCCATGGCAAATATATGCATGGGAGGAGCAGAAATCTGCTTTAACAACTTCCAACATCTATTTCCAATTGGCTGTAAAGTTTCCAGCCCTTAGAGATGCCAGGCCTCCTTACTCTCCTGGGGAGAGGGGAGGACCTGGCACGTACCTTTTTTTGCTCCTCATGCACATGCTTCATGTGTGCATGCTCTGGGAAGTGACATCATCGTGCAGGCCTGGGAGCACGTGTGCTTCACAGTGGGCTGATTTGGGATCCAAATGGGCCCACTGTGAAGCACACACGTGCTCTTGGAGCGGTGCAATGTTGTCATTCCCGGGAGTGAACCTAGGAGATCCTAGGTCCCACCTTTCCTTCCACTGGGGGACCTAGGATCTCCAGCAGCCCTGCCAATCCTGTCATGTGTCTCATCTGAATCCCAGAGGAGGCTGGGTCAACAAAATCCATAGCTATATCGCTGTGAATGAATTTATGCATTTATGGCTGGGAGCAGAAAATGTGGTTCACATGTTCATCTATGTAGAAATGCATATGCATGTAGGTGAGGGACCAAGATTGTGTCAGTTGCCTTGAGCCCAGCCTTCATTTGTTCAAAGAAACCTATGAAAAGATTGTATGGATAGACAGTGCCTATGTAGTGTTGCTCACACAGCTTTGAATGAATTTGTGATGTTTGAGGATGAAGCCAGTATTTCCAATCCCCCCTCCCCCAAGTATCCATTTGTACATAGATAAACTTAAGAACAGTACTCAGTGGCCCTCTGCTAGACATCTGCTAGACATCCCATACTGGAATTCTTTGTTCACCATATTCTCTTTGTTCTCCTCAAGCCCAATTACAGCGACATGTCAGAAGAACCAAAAGTGTTGTTGCAACTTGGGTCCAGTTCTTTTACAGGCTTCACATAGTAGAAGAAGAGTTTGCTAATCCCCCTTTCCTCCACCCCAGTGTTAAATTGTCATCCAGCTGTTTGATTGTCCTGTTTGTACAATTGTTCCTCCCTTGTTTGAGGAGAACTGCGTGAATGTAGCAGTTATACTTATGAGTCTCTCATTGTGTGATCATTTAGATGCATGGTAGAGTAGAGTGGCACCACTCCTCAACCCTATGAACTCTGTCAGTGCCCAGTAAACATCTCACTGTGAGTTTAAAGACTGGCTGATTTTCTGTAACATTAGGTTTTTATGTCCTGCCTCACTTTGTGCATTAAAAAGACAACCTCCACATCCTTCTTGTACAGAGAATAATTTCTGCATACCCACACTTAACAATCTGCAAAATGTTTTTACTGAGGCAGAATATATTTTCCGTACTGCAAAGTCTAAATGGCAAAAGAGATCGGGAGGGGGGGCAGCTTTCTACCCCCCCCTTTAGTGTGTTTGCTTGCACATTTATCTGAATGAAAATACTGGGAGGTACAAAAGATGTTTCTTTATGCAGAGCCAATCAGAGACGCCGAGAGTGTGCTTAAAGTAAAAGGGAAGAATGGATGTGGTTTAGTCTAAACAGGATTTATTTAAAGTTTAAGCAGCCTTTTCTCCCTTGGAGAATTAAGCTGCCATTTAAATGTTTATTTCCAAATATTTTACACATCACTGCAATCACTTTCAGATGACTTAAACATATGCATGGAATTATTGTTTATGCCTCCTGTCATTTCATACATTTTCCTTCAGCTGTTCTTTATTTTGAAACCACTTTGATGTCTCTTGATTTAGGACTTGCCAAGATGGGAAAACTTAATCAAGGCAACCACTACTTCAGAAGGGCTTTCTGGCATTCAATCACAGATTTATTTCTGTTTTAAAGGAAGGATGAGTAGCAGAATATAAATACTGATCTGAGCTGTAGCGTTATTTGATCTTTCTCAGTGTTGCACTAAATAGCAAATATGTATCTTGGAAATTCCCATTTGTTTTGATGCACGTCACTACTGCCTAAACCTACATGCAACACATCTCTGAAGCATGGTGTCATAATTCAACATTCAACTATGTATTCTGTGTATTGTGTTAGAAATGTCTTTGCTCTCCTTGTCTTTGCATCCCTGTGTCTTAATAAGAGTAGACGCTGTTGAAATTATGCAAATTGTTGGGAAACTGTTTTGCAGTATTCCTGCATAATGAATCATCATGTTGGGAAATGTGAGGAAAAAAACTCACTTCCTTGATGTATACACAAATGTACCATTATTTCTATTACACGGCCTTTCTAGACTTTGTTTCACACAGTAAATGTGCAGTTGTTACTCATTTGTGGCAAGGGAGTCAGATGCTTTCCTCAAGGGAACATTTCTCTTGCTGGGATATCACATTTTCTCAAACCACAATATTTTGTCAAATGAAAAATGAGATTCGTCCCCTGACTTGCACATCTAGTATGTCCATAATACTGAGACATTTTCCAGATCTGGGATCAAATATTAACCCCAAGCTGCAACCTGGATCCCACTTAATTTTTTTTACAATCTATTCTATCAACATATTAACCATCTTTCTCTTTATTGCTTTCTCTAACTTGGCCTTCTTGATCTGTCTTCTCTATTCCTCCCCTCTTAAATTTTTTTGAATGACAGTGATGCAACCCATTTTTGGTCTGCATGACCTGTCAGCCCATCAATTACATTTTTATCAGTCACATTTTAATCTTACTCTTCCTCCAGGAAGCTCAGGTCAGTGTACATGGTTCCCTCCCTCCTTTATTTTATGCTACAATAACCTTGTGAGGGAGGTTAATCTGAAAAAAGTGATTGTTCCAAATTTACCCAGCGAGTGGCATAATTGAGAGAGATTTGAACCCAGGCCTTGTCAGTCCTAGTCTGATGCACGAACCATTATATCACACTGACTACATATTCATGATATAACTATTAATGAGAAAATGAACTCTCATCAAGGCCCAAACCATTTGATGCATTTTAAAAACCTTTTAATTATTTATCTGTTTGTTTCTGCTTCTTTAACTTCTGAGCACTAATACCTCTCAAGTGCAACTTTTTTATCTATAAAAGTGAAATATTGATTATGAACAAGGCTACATCCTCCCGCCCATGTACCATTGTATCATAAGATGGAGGAATGGAACTAAACAATGTTGTTAGCCAATTTTGGTCCCTATTGGGAGAAAAAGTGGGGTATAACAAAGCTCAATAAATATACCTTTTGTTTTTGATTTTTAAAAAATGCTCTTCTCCAGTGTTGCAGTACTCCTCCTTAAGGGGAAAAAGCAGATCTGTGAACAGCTATCTCCCCCACATAAAGGATATCTATCTATCTATCTATCTATCTATCTATCTATCTATCTATCTATCTATCTATCTATCTATCTATCTATCTATCTGTCTGTCTGTCTGTCTGTCTGTCTGTCTGTCTGTCTGTCTGTCTGTCTGTCTGTCTGTCTGTCTGTCTGTCTGTCTGTCTGTCTGTCTAAATTTGCGGACCACCTTTGTCACTGAGAATCAAGACAGATCACGCAGTGTAAGTCAATACAATCAATGTCTGGTACAGCCAACAAACAATACAATGGGGTATGGATTGCAGAAATTTGAATACAAGCACAGAAACCAATACAGATATGAAATACTGCAGAAACAAAATTTGCCATGAACATATTAAATGACATGGAAATCCCAGTAGGAACATATCTACATGAACAGAGAGTACCCTGTAATATTTTCTATAGAGCCTGTCCCTGCACATTCTGTGACAGCTATTATTATTTCAGACCCTCCAGATCTAGAGATAGTTTGTCATTTATTTTAAAATAAATTGATCTGGTCACTCTGGAATACTCAGTCCTCTACATCTACATTATGGATCCATTTGCACTTATATCCATTAAAGCTGAAAATGTAGCCCAAGAGAAAAGTGGGATATCTTTCGTGATAGAGATGGGACTGTGTCAATCAGATTTTGAAAGTGCACAGTGACTGGTAATGGCAGCCAGCAACAGAAAAAAGGACTAAGGAAAGGCAAAGTAGGTTTTGTACTGAACACATGGGCTGTTGTGGGGAGGAGACCTGTGGGTCCAGCAGTTCTAGCTATGATCAGCTGCCTTTCTTGTGCTTGCAGTAGGCAAAGGGGAGAGGTCAAATACATTCAGTAAAGATCTCCCGTAGTTAACCAGCACCAGCACTGTGAGTCTAATATAAGAGCACTTACAGTCTCTGTGAGTTCTGACAGTTATCTGCTGTTACCTGACGTACATTTTTAGGTCAGTTTCCAACCAATAGTCATGAAGGCAGTATTGGCAGAGGCACAAAGTCTATACAAACAAACAGATAAAGAGATTCTACATTCAGATGATCAGTTCAATCCACCCATCCATATTGCAGCTTTCCCCCCTTGGGGTGAGGGCATTGTACACACACAACCAAGCCAAAATCAGTTAACTGAATCCAGTATGGTAAAGGCATGGTTGCTTGTTTTGAAAGAACTGCAGTTTGCATTTAGCCTTTTGGTTTATGCAGCATTACTGATTGCTCTCCACTGGGGAAGCAGATGGAATGAACACTTACAAAAATCCCAGCCATTAATCTCTCCTTGCCTTAATTCCCCATCTGTAGAAAGGGGATAAGTGCTCTCCCCCACACTTGGGTGTCAGGTGGATAAGCATAATAAAGGACATGTACACACTCTGATATAAGGATTGAGTATAAATGATTGAGAAAGAGGGAGTAAATGAGGTCACCTTTTCATCTACCATGTTTGATTTAATGGGTTTCCAGGAAGGCCCTTTGAATAAAACTACAGATACATAGGAGAAAGCCAGTTCTACTTCTTAACATGATTCTGCGGAGCAGGCTGTGTGGCTCACCCTTTCGCTTGCTTGACTCATTAGAGAGCCTCTTGATGCCTTGACATCAGTGTGTCTTCTTTCTCCTCCCATTATTTCAAACTGAGCCTTAACAGATTTCCAGAATAACCACATGGGCCCTTCGGAATGGAAGTTCACTGAAGTTTGTTCCAAAAAACCAGCGTAGGGATTCAGCTTTCACATTAACATTTTCTGAAGCTGCCGATTTCTGTGAATGCCCATGGATTTCCTTTCAGTGCCTTTAGGCAGCTGACAGATTGGATAACGGAAACAAAGTGGTCTGTGAGTCAGATTCAGTGGTACATGCCAGCTCCTATGTGCCGTTCTAATATTGTCAACCACTTTAACTAGTGAGAGAAGGCAAATCTGCAATCCACAAATCAGAAACCAGAGAAATGTGCCTCACAGAAGTAGAGTTCAGCCGCATGATCAAACTGGTGAATTTTAAAATGTACCTTTAACATCTCTTGAAAAAAGCCACTTTCCCCCTCTTCCAATCCATATTCTTTCAATTTCATCAGTGCTCTTCTTTCACACAGACTTATAAGCAATCTATGAAAATCTTCCTATTTTATTTATTATTAAATTTATAGTCCACTCTCCCCACAAGCAGGCTCAGAGTGGACAACATCAGATATCATATATCACAATAAAATCAGATTTAAAAGAAAAACATAAAATTCAGTGAACATAGGTGGCAGCCCACACTGCATTAACCCAACCAAAATATCCATGAGATGGGGATTGGCAGACAGTATCAAGCATATCAGTGGAAAGCCAGGGTGAGGGGGTTTCAATCCCACTCAACAGGAGTCCAGCAGGGGAGCCCACCGCCCTGATCTCAGCCATACGCTTGATGAAACATCTCTGTCTTATAGGCCCGGCGAATGGATCGCAAATCTTGCTGGACCCTAACTTCAACAGACGAAGAGTTATGCCAGGACTGAAAAAGGCCCTGGTCCTGGTTGAGGCCCCAGCATCCTCGGGGCCAGGAATCACCAGCAGCTCTTTTTTTGGCCGAGTGGTGTACCATCTAGGGAACATATAGTGAGAGGCGGTCCCACAAATATGTTGATCCCAGTCTGCTAAGACTTTTATTAGTACCAAAACTATGAACCTGATATGGAACTCCACTGGAAGCCATTGCAACTGGTGCAGAACCAGTGTTATATATGCCCTATATGGTGTCCCCTTAAGGACACGCACAGACGCATTCTGGATTGGTTGTAATTTCTAGACCAGACCCAAGAGAAACCCTGTGCTGAGCGAGTTACAATAATCTAATCTGGAGGTGACTGTTGCTTGGATCACTGTTGTTAGGTCATGGGTTGAGAGATAAGGGACAAGCTGCCTGTCCTGGCACAGATAGAGAAAAGCAGACCTGGCAATCACTGTGACCTGGGTGTAATGTATTGGTCGAACTCTAGCTTAAGCAAGGGAACTGAGGCCTTCACTATCATTGGCTGCTAACTGCAGATAGCAGCCAATCAGGATGGCAAGATAAAGACCAATCACTGAGCTGTAAATAAGTTATAATGTACATAGTTGATGCAAATCAAGGGTTCCTGTTCTGTGCATTTCTATTGGGTGTTGAGTTATTGGGGAGTGGTTTGAGATTGAAGTTGTGTATATATATGTGTGTGTTGCCGCCTAAAAGCTGTCTGTTGTTCCTGCTGAATAAAGAGCTGTTGAACTTCGTGGTGTCTGAACCCACTATTTAACACTGATGAAGAAGGTGGGATCTCTGACTGGGTATGCAGCCCCAATATCAGAGCGAAATCACTAATAGGGTGCTTGGGTATGCAGCCCCGAGACCTGAGCTGAAATATTAAGCTTGGGTAGGCAGCCCCGAGAAACAGAGCAAATCACTTGCCTCACCCATCCAGCATACGCTCACTTTGTCCAGAGGGCAGACATGGCCACTAAGGGCCACTTGGAGCTGTTTGACTCAACAGCCGAGGACTGGGAATCATACATTACCCGGTTCCAATTCTACCTCGAAGCAAACAAGATTGATGACACAGATCTCGCGAGAGCGACATTCTTCAGTGTGTGTGGGCGTGCCATGTTTGACATAGCATGGGCACTAGTGGTGCTGGCCCCACTGCAAACTACAGTGTTCGACACAATAAAAAACAAACTCAAGGAACATTTCTCACCACAGACATCAGAGATAGCCTGCAGACACGCATTCTATAAGCGAGATCAGGCGCAAGGTGAATCGATAGCGGCATTTGTCACAGCTCTCCGACAGGCAGCTAGACAATGCAACTTCCCTGACCTCGAGATGGTACTTCATGACAGGTTGGTGTGCAGTCTTCAGGACGAAAAGCTCCAAAGGTGACTATTTGCGAGAAAAGACCCAATCTTCAAGACAGCATATGTCGAGGCTATCGCTGCTGAAGCTGCAGAACAATCTGCAAGGGAGGTCCGGCAGTCGCGCACTCCACCGCTGTCTCGCAAGTCCGAACTAGTACATCAGGGCTGTGTTGAGGACCTACCTTCATCAGAGGATGAAGAGGAGGAAGTACTGCGAACTAAGTTCCAGGACAAGAAACGAGGGGGACCCCCAACATTTCAGGGCACCCCTTGTGCGAGCTGTGGAGGATCCCACTGGAGGAAATCATGCCGGTTCCGGGACGCACAATGCCAGAACTGTGGAAAATCGGGGCACATCGCTCGTGCCTGCCGCTCTGCCAAGAACCGAGATGGCTCACCCAAGTCAAGCTGCAAGGCATCGCTGGTCTACAAACAGGCATCTACACGCAAGAACGACTGCCACATGCTCACCCTGCACCACGCTGTTGTAGCACAGACCAGGGAGTTGTCTGTGCAAGCCTTACAACCTCCAACTTGTGAAAAAATAAAGGTGACAGTGAAGATCCAAAACACGCCCTGTGAGATGGAAGTCGACTTGGGGTCACCGTTATCCATCATCTCTTTTCGCATGCTCCAGAGGATATGCCCCAAGACATCCAAACCTCATCTTGAATCCATGGACATTGTGCTGAAAGAGTTCCAGGGCTGCTGCGTGCCAGTAATGGGCGTCGGCACATTCCAAATAAAGCACAAAGGCTTTGCTGGCCTGCTGTGATTAGTGGTAGTTCAAGGCCGCCAACCAAGCTTACTCAGCCTTGACTGGTTTCAACCCCTCGGGATCCTGATCACAGGTGTGCAGCAGCTCTGTCATGATGAGGTGGCATCGGTATGCAGGGAGTTTCCAGCAGTTTTTGATGGGGCTCTTGGCACTTACATGGGGCCGCCTGTCTCTTTTGACCTAAACCCAGCCGTGGCACCCCTCTGTCTGCAGCCCCGCAGGGTTCCATTCGCACTCAAGCCCAAGATTGATGAGGAGCTGGATCGGCTGATTGAGCAGGGAGTCCTGGAACCAGTTTCTCACGCCAAATGGGAAACTCCCATAGTAACACCACTAAAGCCAAATGGAGTGGTCAGAATATGTGCAGACTATAAATGCACAGTCAACAAAGCCCTGCAGCAACATGCCTACCCAGTACCAGTCATGAGCCATTTCCTGGCATCGCTCCAAGGGGGAAAGATCTTTGCCAAACTTGATCTGGCTCAGGCTTACCAGCAACTACCTGTGGACTATGCGATGGCCGAGGCCAAAACGATTGTGATGCACCGGGGTGCCTTCAAGTTTAAGCGGCTCCAATTCGGCGTCAACGTTGCCCCAGGAATCTTCTAAAGCATCATGAAAGGTCTTCTCTGGGGAATCACAGGCATCATCCCATATTTTGATGACATCCTGATTGTGGGAGACTCGGAAGGCACGCTGGCAGAGAGGCTTCGCTGTGTCCTTTGCAAACTGCAGAACGCCAGGTTGAAGGTAAAAGAAGAAAAATGTCAGTTTGCTGTCAAGAGTGTTGAGTTCTTGGGATTCCTCATTGACGCAGCTGGTATCCACCCCACACCAGAAAAGGTGTGGGCCATCAACAGTGCCCTCCTCCAGGATCAAAGAAGGAACTACAATCCTTCCTGGGCCTCCTAAATTTCTATCACACCTTCTTGCCACAAAAGACATCAGTCGTAGAGCCCCTGCACCACCTCCTTGATTCCTCCGCCCCCTGGGGGTGGGGCAGAAGAGAAGCAGTGGCATTCGAAGCGGTAAAAACGCTACTGTCATCTGAGAGCGCGCTGACACACTTTGATGAGAAAAAACCGCTTGTACTCGCCTGCGACACCTCCCAGTATGGCATCGGGGCTGTCCTAAGCCACAGTCTGCCCACCGGGCAAGAAGCGCCCATAGCCTACTTCTCGAGAACCTTGTCGGCTGCAGAGTGGAACTATGCCCAAATAGACAAGGAAGCTCTGGTGATTGTAGCCGGCGTAAAAAAGTTCCATGATTACCTCTACGGCTGGAAATTCCTCATCGCTACAGACCACAAACCGCTCCTGGCGTTGCTCACTCCGGACAAGCAAATGCCCCAAATCTTTTTGCCCAGGATGCTGCGGTGGACAGTGTTCATGTCTGCCTACTCCTACGACTTACAGCACCGGCCAGGTAATGCGATGGGACATGCCAATGCCCTGAGCCACCTGCCACTACCCAACCCGGGGACTGACCCATCTCCGGCTCATCACATCATGCTGCTGGAGGACTTGCTGAGTCCACTGCTCAGAGCCTCCGATGTTGTGGCACACACTGCTAAAGACTGCACCCTCGCCCGCATACTTAACTGGGTGTGGAGGGGGTGGCCAACTGGCCATCTGGCCGAAGAGTTCCAGCCATTCTCCATCAGACAGCATGAACTCTCGGTACACAAAGGCTGTCTGCTGTGGGGAAATCGAGTGGTAGTCCCAAACAAGCTGCGACAACAAGTGCTTGAGGTGCTACACAGTGGATACCCACGTATAGTGTGCATGAAGGCACTGGCCTGCAGTTATGTTTGGTGGCCGGTCATGGATAGGGCTATCGAGGAGTGGGTCCACACCTGTCAGCCATGCCAAGAAACACGTCCAGTTCCAGCATAGGCTTCAGTGCATCCCTGGGGGTCAGCAAGAGCACCCTGGTCCAGACTCCACCTTGATTTTGCCAGACCATTTCAGGGACAAATTTTCCTGATAATCGTGGACTCATACTCAAAGTGGCTAGAGGTTGTCCCTGTCTTCATGATGACTACTGCTGTGGTCATTTGGGCCCTACATCGGCTGTTTGCAATACACGAATTGCCCGACACTGTAGTATCGGATAACGGGGCACAATTCACAGCAGCTGAATTCCGGCAGTTCCTGGCTAATAACAGCATCAGGCAAGTCACGTCCGCCCCGTTCCACCCTTCCACCAATGGGCAGTCAGAACGGATGGTGCGGACAACCAAGGTCAGCCTCTGGCAAATCAATCAAGGGGACTGGCAGTCGTGATTGGCTGCGTTCCTTTTACAGCAGCATGTCATGCTGCATTACATGACAGGTCGTAGCCCCGCTGAGCTCCTGATGAATAGGAAACTCACCATAACTCTCGACAGACTGCACCCCGACCTATCGCCCGAGGAAAGGTCCATGCCGGAAGGAGAGGTGAGAACCTTCCAGCCAGGAGATCTTGTTTATGCCTGTGACTACCGTGGAAGTATACTGTGGGTACCAGCGTCCGTAGACACAGCAATGGGACCCGTATCATCCGCTGTTGTCGTGGCTGATGGCAGGAGGCTACGACGACACGTGGACCAGCTCCGACACAGATGGGCGGCAAGGACAAAGGGGCCCGAGAGCATGCCTGTGCCTAGTGTTCTAGAAGACGCCGCAGCACAAGGAACGGACAGTGCAACAGTGCTGCGGGGTTCACAGACACTAAGCCCACAGGGTGCAGAGGCAAGTACCACCCCTCAGAACCAAGTGGAATTGAGTAGTGGGCAAACCACTGTGCCAACACCACCCCTATTGCCGGACTCAAATCGTCCTTCACCTCCTATGGCTGTGTGCCGTTCCCAGCGGGTTCGGGCTCCTCCCCGCCACCTGAAAGACTATATTTGCTAGAGGGTCAGTTCTGACTTAGGGGGGAGGAGTGTAATGTATTGGTCAAACTCTAGCTTAAGCAAGGGAACTGAGGCCTACATTATCATTGGCTGCTAATTGCGGATAGCAGCCAATCAGGATGGCAAGATAAAGACCAATCACTGAGCTATAAATAAGTTATAATGTACATAGTTGATGCAAATCAAGGGTCTTGTTCTGTGCATTTCTATTGGGTGTTGAGTTATTGGGGAGATTGGGGAGATTGAAGTTGTGTATATATATGTGTGTATTGCCGCCTAAAAGCTGTCTGTTGTTCCTGCTGAATAAAGAGCTGTTGAACTACGTGGTGTCTGAACCCACTATTTAACTCTGGGCTTCCATTGACAAGGAGGAATCCAGGATCACCCGCAGGCTCCTAACCACTGGACCGGGTGCAAGCGGCACCCCATCAAGTGTTCCTGAACCCAACAGCCCATGACCCAAGTACAGGATCTCCGTCTTCATGGGGTTCAGTTTCAGTTTCAACCATCCAGTCATGGCCTCAAAAGCTCTAGCCAAGCATCTGGGGTGGAGTTGGGCCATCTGTCCATCAACAGATACAACTGGGTGTCATCCTAGTCCAAAGCTTCATACCAGCTTAGTGAGAGGGCCATATATAGATGTTAAATAACATTGGGGAGAGTATAATTCCCTGGGGACATCGCTCACCAACGGGTAGACAACTTCTCCCCCAGTGTCACCCTCTGTCCCCGAGCATGGAGAAAGGAGACAAGCCACTGCAAGGCAGTCCCTTGTATCCCCAAATGGGTGAGCTGGTAGACCAGCAGATCATAATCTGCATGCATTACATGGGAAACCCCTCCACCTCCTAGCACACCACTGTACTCTGCCAGAAACCATACATTGCTTTCTAAATATACGTATTTGTGAAAAGGTACTTACACCATCTTCAGACATGCTACTACACATGGATATACAACTTTCTTATGTGAAGACTTCCCAGATAGGGTAAACAGCAGATTTACCTGTCATTAAACAGCATTCACCTTTGTGCTATTCACTTAACATTAATTCTCCCCTTTTTCTTTCTGTTCTTTACCAATTCCTATCTATTTTTGACCTTTGATGAATATCTCCACGCTGCAGGATTAGAAGCAGAAGAATTTTGGAATTCAGTAGTTTGACTTAAACGTTTGTTCTTTGAATGGGATCTTGTAGATTGTGGACCAAAATGCTGATTTCAAATATGTTCAATTCACACACAAACTTTGACAGAAAAAGAGATGTTGATACTGACGCCTGATGTTGAATATCAGTAGTTATTTTGTTCTAACCTGCTGCTCTGCTGATGGTCCATTCCATTTCTTTATGCTGATAACTCAAAATAGTCTGCTAATGTTTTTCAGTGGTTGTCAATTTTTAGGAGGCATAATCCCCTAATTTCCAAGGTACATTTTACAGTCATTTGAGAAAGAATTTATGCTGTTGGGAACTGGAAGTGATTCAACTCTTTGGTTTAAAGGAAAGCTGTTTGCAGTTGTTTGGGGATTTTCTGCCTTTCTGAGTAATCTGTTGACATTTGCAAACTTTTCTACTTTGCTTTCACTTGACTCCAGACCATTTATGAAAACATTAACTAAGATTACTTCCAGTTAAAATACTTGGGAGCTCCTCTATTTTCTTCCCTACACTGTGAAAATTACCTATTTATTCCTCTCTTCTGCTTATTCCCCTCTACAAGAAGTCTCATCCTCTCATCCCACAATTGCTATTTGCTGCATTTTATTAAGTATCTTTGGGATAAAGTCTAAGCAGGTCAACGCAGAGATAAGTCTCATTTTATTCTATGGGGCTTACTCCCAGGAAAGTGTTAGGATTGCAACCTTTGATAAGTGGAATCTAGGCTTTACTACTTTTAGGCAGCAGGTATGCAGCTATTCTGCTATGCATGGTTTGTTGGGTAAAAAGTAGCCTTTTCTTCTAACTAGCATCTCTATTGGCTATTCATTCCTTTGTTTTATTGATGATTCAGAATGCGGGCTCATGTTTATCTTCCTTGGGCTGATTCAGATACTAGGAGGAAGCACAACATTATTCTTTCCCCCCAAAATCCTCTTGCATTTGGGACAATAGAATTGGTGAGAGTCATGGGCACTGAAGGTAAATGTGTGCTATATGAATGACAACAGAACATGAATGGCTGGGTTCTCATTGAATGTATATTTCTCTCAAGTCCCTGGATCAGGTCTCTTCTTGGACGGATGAACATCTCTCAGAATTATCAAATGCCCATGCCATTAAAATGATAGGCTTTAAAAGTGAGTATGATTTGTGTGTTGGCATTTACCTTCTGGGGCTCCCCCACCAAAAAGAGAGGACGTTAAGGACATTTTTCATTTTTTTTATGCTCAGCTGTCAAATTTGAGCCTATCTGACACATTTCTCTGGAACAATTTTAAACAGCAGACTAGTGAGATTTTTTTTGCCTGAAGGCGACAGATGATATTTTATGAGTTTTAGTTTCAAGAATATTACTAATGCTTGGTGTGCTAAACCAAAGAGTGGCTATTAAACTCCTTGTCTTCTGATGCAGCATTGAAGTCATATGCTGATATCCCTGGAATGGTGTCAGATTGCATCTGCTAAACCCTGAGCTACTTGTTGATGCTATGAGGCAGCTTCTCCACTGTTATTAATACATTTCCTAGATTATAGGTAGCATTTTGCATCTCTTTCTGTCTATCTTGGACTCTCTGTTCTTGCTGCTTTCTTGTTGATAATCCAATGTTATATTTTTGTTCACTTTTCTCTTGAGTTGTAACCTTTTTTTGGGTATCTTTTTGTTGTTAGAGGAAGAGGCAGATCTAGCAATGAGAGTTTTTAATTTTTTACAAAATTGCCAATTTAGTAACATTATTATTAAGTGAAGATTGCATAACAGTCCATTTATTACACTGATATTTTTATAAATACAACAGCATTTTATAAAACTGTTAATAAGCATACAAAATGTGTTAGAAGCAAAGATAAAATTGACACGATTAACATTTGCATAAAACAAAAACAAACAAAAGTGGTAGAGGCTGAGATTCCATTTGGGCTTAGAGGTTATGGGGCAGAATGATTAACCGAAGTCATTCTCTTACCTCACATTGTAATATTTCTTATCTGCCTTGACAAATTCCATCTTGTTTATCCTATTTCAAATTGGAATGGAATTCTCCTAAAATCATTGCGCTAGTTGTCCCTCTCAGGTACAGTGTGGTACCAGAAAAGGCAGCGAAAAAATGGAAGCCAAACAGCCTGTAGCCGTTTTGAAAACGTAGACATCTGGAGTGAAGTGGAAAAGCCACCCGTGTTTGGTGAGTGGGCTGTCCCTTTAACGATGTGAGGAAATGGCCATGGTTTGGTATGTGGAGGAAGTCCTTTATATGAGCTTTCAGCAAAATATTTTTACCCTGTTTTTTCCAAAATTCCAAATTGTATACCATATATTTAAACTAATTACCACTGTCATTGCCCTGCCCTGATCTCATTAGATCTCAGAGTGGGACCACAAGTGACGCCTGACACAGGTTGGACACTTGCCAGCTTCCCTCAAGTTTTGATGGGAAATGTAGGCAGCTTGGCGGAATGTTGGACAAGCGACAGTTGAAAAGTCCATTGGACAGCAGTCAGAGAGTCAAGCTGCAAGACCAGGATGCCTACATTTCCCATCAAAACTTGAGGGAAGCTGCCTAGTGTCCAACCTGTGTCAGGCGTCACTTGTGGTCCCGCTCTCAGAAGCCAAGCAGGGTCAGCTTTGTTAGTAATTGGATAGGAGACCTCCAAGGAAGACCAGGGTCACTATGCAAAGGCAGGCAACAGCAAACCATATTCATTAATCTCTTGCCTCAAATACCACAACTGGAAATAAGTGGAATATTCCAAATTCCCTGAAAATGTCAGACAAAAAATTCATGTTAAAAGTATGTTAAAATATGGAGGACAGAATACTATGCATGTCTTAATTTCTAGGGTATAATGCTAAAAGTCCTCCAGTGCCACTTTCTAAAACCTGCCTTCTTGGTGGGAGCAAAACTACTGGAGGTAGATGCTTCCTACCTCCTAGCCAGAGAGGTAATGCACATTCTGTACCAGCTGGTAGGCTGTCAGTTGTGTGGGAATACTGCTAATATTGTTGTAAAAATTGTAGATGCACAGAGCTAGCGAAAAAGATTCTACTTCCCTGTGAAAGATGACAGAAAAACAGAGCAGTAAAAATTCTTTAAGTGATGTCTATATGGCAAGTGTATACACTGTAGAATCCAACATATAAGTTAGTAAGGAAAAGACCTCAATAAGCATTGTTGTCACCTTCGCCACCACCACCACCTCAATACTAGGCACAGTCCCAGTGCTATTACAGTTTGGAATACAGCCTGTAAATGATGGGAATAAAGGCTCAGTGGAAAGCCAAATAAAAGCACTTAATACCTTCTGAGGTGCCTAGAGCTGCTGGAAAGCCCCTAGTCTAAACTGAAATTCAATATGTCTTTAGCTGGAATGCAAACTTAAGATTATGTAAAGAATCAACTTATGAACAGTGTAAGAGGGATGGACAGGCTCCCTTTAGAATCGTCATATCCTAATAGGAATGTGGTTGGTCCCCTATGATGACTGTAAAAGCAGTCAAACCAGGCCATACACCAGCAAGGTTTGTATAGTCTCAGGGACATGAAATGTAGGAATGCGGAAAAATGCAGCTTTGTAAATTATCCAAAGCCCTGAAAGGTCTGATGAAGTTTGAGCATGCTCAGAAGGCATAGAATACTGGTAGTCACTGAAAGTCAGAGCAGAACCACAAGTGACAAAAGGCACAGATTGGACACTTGTCAGCTTCCCTCAAGTTTTGATGGGAAATGTAGGCAGTTTGGTCTCGCAGCTTCACTCTCTGTCAACTGTCACTTGTCCAACATTCCGCCAAGCTGCCTACATTTCCCATCAAAACTTGAGGGAAGCTGACAAGTGTCCAATCTGTGCCTTTTGTCACTTGTGGTTCTGCTCTCAGTTAATGAATGTGTGTGTGTGTGGGGGGGGGGGGATCAGCCTCCTCAAACTTCTGAGAGTTTGTACACACAGTGTTTTCTGGGGGGTGGGGTAGATTTTGAAATTGTTTTCCCTTCCTGTGATTCTTTGGAGCCCCCTAGATTGCTAATAAATGAACCATTTATTAGCTCCAGTTGTCTAGGGAATGGGAAAGGTGAATTGAAACTGATAAAAGAAGCACTTTGAAGAATTTAGAGAAATGAATCACTCTCTCATATTCGTGTGTATGCAAGGTGGAGTATTCTGTAAACTGATGGCTAAACTATGATTTGGGAGATGGAGGCAGAGATGATTTGGCAGTGCTTGTCACAGTTTGCTCTTTCTTTCCACTTTTTCTTCAAGTGCACATACTATAGCGCAAATGCACAGCACTGCTTGTATACACTTGACAACACTCTACCTGAAGGCTGCAGTCCTCAGCAGAAATACCATGGAAACCAACAGGACTCACTTCTCAACAAGCATGCTTGGGAGGGATCCAGCTGCCAATAATATTAGATAAAACTGCACATTGTGGAAATGCATTAAATAAATGTAAGTGCTGTCTTACACATTATATAATTCTTTATTATGCCTGCTTCTTCATTATCTTTGGATCCTATTGAGTGAATGACAGTGAATGATAATGGAAGGAAATGTGAGAGACGGAAAGAAGTCTTTTCACAAGTTCTCTGAACACTTGTAGAGAGTGTGGAGAGAACTATTCAGGCTTTTTCTGCTCCTGACTAGATGCCACAAACTTCACAAGAAATATAATTGTCATTCAGACTTACTATGATCAAAGTCTTGTTTGCATCTGAATCAAACTCCTGTTGGACTGCCATGTTGAACAGCTTTGTTATTGTGCAGTTTACAGCACTCAGCTTGGCAGCCTACTGTATTGCTTCTACAGATATCCTGCATAAATTGCTTTCAAGCTACAAATTTAAAAGGGAAGGTTATGCCTTGGTAAATAAGCTACCTCTGTCACTTGTGTGTTGCAGACAATCAGAGGAGTGTTTTGTCATGATACAGAATGGAAGTTGCATAGTTGCCTAGGGAATACTAGGCCTTATTCTGAAGTAATCCTACTATCAGGCAGTGTGAGAATGTGCATACATGAATTGTTATTGATCGAGACAGTTTCTTTCCTTGCAATTACCAAGCACCAAGTTTAGGCACCCATAATGTCCTCCTCAAAATTTTAAGTCACTAACTATGAAATGTTATTTTTTTGTAGTAAGGAGGGACAGAGTACCGATGATGAACAGTGTTGCCATAATGTCACTTTTGGTGCAAAAGAAGTGATGTCACTGTGTTGGCACAATGCTTTAGGATTCACTCAAAACTCTATAGTGAACCATAGAGTTTCAGGTGAATCCTACAGCATCACACTGACATGATGATGTGACTTCTGTGTTTGCTCTAGAAGTGACATAGTGGATGCAATGACAATCCCTCCTTCCATTTTGCTTCCACTGCTCCACTGAGCAGCTGCAAGAGCCAGGAGCCCAGCAGCAGGAGATTTCTGTCCTTAACAAACGTGGAAAAAAGGAGATTGGGGGGTACAAAGAATTGGGGGAAGCCACAGGAAAGCAAAATGAGGATGTACAAATACAATCTGTTTGGGTGGGGGGAGATCAGGTCTCCATGTGGTGAATTACATGTCTGAAGTCTGTGCATGTGCAAGATGTACATGTGCCAGTTCTCTTTGCATGAGCAGGAATTCTGTGTGCATGCATGGACACACACACACACACACACACGAACACACATATATACACACAGAGTCCTTTTCACTCTACTAATGGGGTGATTGAATGCATGTGTGTGTGGGCTGAGCAGGCCCTGACCTGACTGATGTATTCAATAGCCCTTATGAATCTGCCCACATGTGCAGTCTGTGGGTAGGCAGGGTGTGTGAGACTGGGAATTATATAAATAAACTTCTGAGTTGCTGATTGCACGGGCAAGCATTTGTGTGCACAGTTTATATGCATGTAGGTAGAGTCTGTTTGCTCAGGCTTATTAAGGCCGCCAGGTCTCCCACTACCCAGCATCCCTAGTTGCATTCCACTGCTTGGTAGAATGGTGGGAAAACATGGAGGCTGGGAGAATAGGCATTGTGTTAATGCCATGATGTCACTGTCAGTGCAAAGCCAGAGATGATATGATCATGTTGGCACAACACTCTAGGATTTCCCCCAAACTCAGCGCTGCACAATGTCACCTTCAGGTTCACACCAGAATTGACATTGCAGTGTTTGCATGATGTCTATTTGCATGCCCCTGCCCCCTAAAGCTCCCACCAATTGCCTGCACTGGGCAGACAATCCTTCAGGCCACGCAATATGGGTGGGCCTGCCGTCCCAACCCTGTTCTCTCTCCACGTACATTCAGTCAATTTATGTTGTACACGTGACAAGGACTAGAAAAATAGAATCATCCCGTAAATGTGGAAAATACTGAATAGTAGATAACTCCTTGACTGGTGAAGACTAAGTGCCTCCTAGCAGTGTAATAACTGAGTGAGAAAACCACCCAAGATTTATACCTCCCACAGAGTTACGTGCTTTCAAATGTTATTGAGGTGGCATGGGAAGATACCATTGGCAAGTGTTTCCACACTGTCATGGTAATGTGTGAAGAGGTTCAGAGAGGACACATAAAGTGCAAGTTAATGTTTTGAATCAGTACTGCTTGTTTTTCCATTTCACAGACGTTTTCAGAGGCATGTTAACATCGGTATAGGCTTGTTTGGTATAGCATTAAGAGGTATTACATTACATTTAGATTGATTCTTCCTGGGGTGTAGCTGATGCCCAGGGCTCACATTTTACAACAGGTGCTGTTCAGATATGCACTGTAAGATGCCAGCTGAGACAGCACAAATTCTGAAGGATTTTCCCCTTCCTTCCCATATCCTCAGGCAACATCTTGTTTATGTGTTTGGGAAAAAATCTATTGGCAAGCCTTCGCTGACAGAATGAAGATATAATATAAAATACCATCTATGTGTTGTGTGTGTGTGTGTGTGTGTGTATATATATATTGTTGAGGTAAGCACTTCCATGTTCCAATTTCATGGAACATGGAAGTGCTTACCTCAACAATTTATACACACACACACACACACACACACACACACACACACACACACACACACACACACAACACATAGATGGTATTTTATATTATATCTTCATTCTGTCAGTGAAGGCTTGCCAATAGATTTTTTTCCAAACTTAGTTTTTCCGCTAAGATCTGGTCTATTCCAGTTGCTTTTATCAATAGCGATTTTGCTCTTTTCAAGATTCACTTTGAAATCTGTCTTTTGTCTATAAAGTCCTTTCCATATATTATTGTTCTAATCACCTGCAGCAAAAAGGCCTCTGCATGATGTTTCTTTCACCATGAAGTACAAAATGTGTAAACAGCTACTAGATAGCTTTGATTCATTCTGCTTATCAACTAAATTTCAGAAAATGATTGGGGTCCGTTAAATGTGTTTCACTAGCGCCAAAGCAATATATATGTGTAAAGATGACTACTTTTGCAGCCTTATGGTTGCAAACTGTATTGCAAAGGGGAGGGAGTGTAGCACAAGTGCCTTTGCTTTATGTACAAGAGACCTGCAGGTTTAATCTCGGTCATCTCATTTAAAAAGAACATGGCTAGGACAGACTTTTTCAAATATTCGTGACTGAATTTGCCTGGAGTACTTATTCATGCATAATAGTGGTGGTGACTCTGTACATTCATACAACTGGCACTTTTAAATAATCCCTGCTAGGTTAGAGGACTTCAGGTGACCACATAGGGCTGTGGAGTAGAAAGCCCATAGAATGGGGAAAGGAGGGGCCAGTGAGAAAGGGGATGGGAGAGGGATTTTATACAGCAACTAGAAACAGGAAAGGCTATTTGCTGTAGGCACTTGGCCTAGGAGTGCTCATTAGCTTTGAGAAATATTCCTACCTAGGATTGCCAGGTCCCCCTGTGGAGGTGGGGGATCCCCCACTCCTACCCTGTGCCCCCACTCACCTGGCCAGTGGGCAGTAAAGGAGCAGGAACAGGCCTCTCAGGTGCACTCCTGGGGTGGTGCAATGATGTAATTCTGGGGAGTGATGTCATAGCACTGCTGCGGGATCATTTCCGTGCTTTGCAGTCGGCCAATTTGAGCCCCCCAAAAGGCTGAAATCAGCCCACTGCAAAGTGCAGGAGCACTCCCGGTCCTTCCCATACTTTGCAGATCCTGATTTGGGCATCAAACTGGCTGAATCGGGCCTGTTTGGGCCACTGTAAAGTGCGGGAGTGCTCCTGCCCTATGCGATAATGTTACATCCAGGGGTTGCGTGTGCACATGCAAAGACATCCACAAAGGTGAGTGCCAGGTCCCCTCTTGCTGGGAGGGTAAGGGGACCTGGCAACCCTATTCTTACCCTTTAAATAGAGGCTTAATGGGATATTATTTACCTCCATGACTTTAAAAGGGAAAAAATATTTTTCTCCAGATGAGTGAGCAACCTGAACCTGGACCAATAAGGGAATTTCAGTGGTTTGTAGACTTGCAAGTTTCCCAAAAGGATAAGGAGGACAAGGAGTGTGTGGGTGCATATGTGCGCAAGCACGCATGCTGAATTTCACAAACTGTATTACTAATTCAGCTAAATATCTCCAGGGTTATACTCTGAAAAATTTGCTCACATTTCAGTGTTCAATGCACTTTTGGTAGGATATTGGATTATTTTATACAACGTTTGGAACTGCCACTATTCTGGAAAACAATGAAATGGTTTTGCTTGGTGCCTTATTGAAATGCTTTTTCCATGACATTCTGGAATACTTTCCACAGCATAGTATGGGTACACACAGCAGAGTATAATAGAATATTTTCATTAGAACATTCCTGAGCTAATACTATGCAGAATATAATTTATTGCTGAATGCAGCTCCTGAAAGAGAGAAAACCATATTAGAAATACAGGACATAAGCCTAATTTCAATACATGCTTCATAGCGTCATCCTAAACAGACTTATGCCCTTCTAAGACCATTAATTTCAATGGACTTAGAAAAGTATAACTCTGCTTAGGTGGACATTGCCAGTCTATCCCACTGAAATGTTTGGGACTTTGGTTGGATCATGTTCCCGCATAAAGATCTTTCATTGCCCTTCTCTTCAGACCACTCACTTAAATTAGTCTTCTAGAATTAATGAGTTTACTTTAGAAAAAGGAATGTAAAGGCTGCAATTAAGCCGTTATTCAGCTGCAATAACAAAAACAATTTAAACTGAGGGGGACTAGCCACTCTTTTAAGTATGGACTATTCCTGGATTCTCTAATGGCCAGACTACTGAAGTAAAAATGAAAGCTCTGTTATTTCTAAACATGACATGAAATAATCCAGAAATGCTACTGTTGAAGCAAAATATAACAACACATTTTATTTTCCAGGAACTGTACAAATTAGAAAGAAACATAAGTTACTGTGGTTCAAGACATTGGTTTGGCAAGAAAGCAGAAAACTTAATGGTTAGCCAGCCAATTGAGTCAGGGGCAGAAGTTCATATTTACTGTGGCTGAGCTTTACAAAAATATATTTTTATCCAATTGGTGGCCCTCATACTGTAAAAGCCTGACTTTTGTTCCATCTTTCAGTTTAAACTATTACTGAAGTTTTATGCTATTGCATGTAAAGGATCTTATCTAGATATGTCCTCGTTCACATAGTGCAATTCTGCATTTTATTAATTTCCCACTGCCTATTGGAATCAACATGGGCTAGACCTGGTCTTTCCAATCTGAAACACTGCCTGAAATTCCTGGTTTTGTTTTGGATCAGAAGTACCCAAACCAAAAGAAGGCACTTCCAAAATTTTGAGATATCTAAAATTAATCCCACAAAAATTTAGAATTGTTTTGAGTTGTTTCAACTTGGTGTCTGGACCAAGTCTATCTTAGTTGATTCTAGTAGTCAGTAGGCCTGACACACAAGACATATATACTTGCATGTTTTCAGCAGGTAATACATTTAGCCTACAGACTAGGACACCAGGTCTACTCCCTACTGGAATCAATGGAGGTAGACCTGGCCTCTTTGAAATCCTTTCATTTATAGCCTGCCTTTCTCCCCAGTGGAGACCCAAGAGGCTTATATAATTCTCCTCTCCTCAATTTTATAACAACAACCCTGTGAGGTAGGGTGGGCTGAGTGTGACCTGCCCAAGGTTGCCCAGTGAACTTCCATGGCAGAGCAGGGAATTGAATCTAGTCTGTCACACTAGCCACTACATCACGCTGGCTCTCAGATTTACTGAAGGTAGATCTGGACTCCAGATGCCAGGTCTGCCTCCCAAGCCAAAACAGCCCAAAATAATCCTAGAATTTCAGGAGATTAATTTCAGGAACCCCAACATTTGGGGAGTGCCTTTTTTCATTTTGGATATTTTCAAACAAAACAGGGAATTTCAGGCACTGTTATGGATCAGAATTTTCCAACTGCACATGCTTAGTCCTAAATGGTTTGGGATCAGGCTGCCTAAATAAGTGCATTTTCCAAACTGACCCTGAGTATATTTTGAGATCGCCACCAGCACTGAAGAGTTCTGAATGTGATGTCGCCACTTTGCAGTGTGATGAAGGAAAGAACAAAAAATTGCTCCCCCTTCCACTAACCGTGCTGGTCTTCTGGTGACCAAAAATGAGCACAGGGAGGTTCCGGGTTCAATCTCTGACGTCTCCAATGAAAAGGATCGGGTAATAGGTGATGCTGAAGACTTCTGTCTGAGATCCCAGAGTGCTGCTGCCAATCAGAATACATTACAGTCTGACCCTGATAGATCAGTGGTCTAATTAAGAATAAGGCCACTTCAAGGGTGACCCTGATAGATCAGTGGTCTAATTAAGAATAAGGCCACTTCAAGGGTGGCCTTTGGATCCAATTCATTTTTTTTTAATCTTGGAAACTGGCAGAGCTTGGTACATATGGATTGTCACATTGAATTTCCATGTAAATACACAGGCAAATAAGAGAGCTATACTCTCTGGATGCAGTAGCAGGATATATGAGAATAAATCCCCCATCCCTTGTTTAAAAGTTATAGGCAACTACAAGGGCCTCAGCCAGACTGCAAGCACAGCAGTACAAAAATTAATGCTTCTGCCACATCATTTGCCTGATTAAATTGACCTAGAGTTGCCAAACTCCAGATGGGGCCTGGAGATTGCCTGGAATTACAACTGATCTGCAGGCTACATAGATCACTTCCAGTGTTGCCAGGAGCAGGGAGCAGGGTTGCCAGATCCCTCTCTCCTCCCAGTGGGGCACTTACCTTGTGCCGGTTCCTTGTATATCCTCATGTGAAATGCGCGCACGCCCTCTGGAGCCAGCATGATGACATCACTTCCAGATGTGACGTCATCACATTGGGTGCATGGTGCCATCACTTCCGTAAGTGATGTTGTTGCGCTGGCTGTGAGAGCGCTCCTGCACTTGGCACGGGGCCAATTCAGCCTGTTTGGGGCCGAAGTCAGCCCCAAACAAAGCACAGGAACGCTTCCACGGCTGGTGCAACGATGTCATTTATACAGAGGAGTTAGCCGTGTTAGTCTGTAGTAGCAAAATAGAAAAGAGTCCAGTAGCATCTTTAAGACTAACCAACTTTACTGTAGCGTAAGCTTTTGAGAATCACAGTTCTCTTTGTCAGATGCATGGAAAGGCTGAGCAGTCAGGAGGACTACCCTCCTACAGAGAGTTGCTTCTGTCTAGGCCCATTGATTCAATTAACTTAGACTAGAGTAACTCACCATAGGATTGCACAGTAAAATCTGTATTAAAGAAAAAGGATGTTTCCTCCCCCTGTCTAGTTGGAGACCGTAAACTGCCTCCATGGTTTCTCTTGGTCTTTCAGCTCAAATAACCTTCCATAAAGACTGAGGAAAACACTGAAGCTGAGGACACCAAGGGAGCAGAGGCCAAAGATGTTTTCCTTTGGAGTGGAGAGAAAGCCATATATTAATAAGGAAGGGGACTGTGTAGGCAGGGAGCAAGTTCACTAAGTGATCAGTGGCATCTTCTGGATTACAATAGGATTGTGGTGGCGGGGAGTGCTGTCAAGCTGGAGATGATTTATGGCAACCGCTGTGGGGATTTTCAAGGCAAGAGACTGACAGAGGTAGTTTGTCGTTGCCTGCCTCTGTATAGCAAGTGGACACTGGTCTTCCTTGGTGGTTTTTCATCCAATTACTAACCAAGGCCAACTTGGTTAGCTTCCAAGATCTGCGGAGATTAGTCTAGCCTGGGCTATCCGGTTCAGGGTTGCAAGGAGAATAGCAAACTGTTTTTCTTTTGTATGTGTCTTAATCCACATAAACCTACCAGCCAAGTTGAAATATTTGTACTCAACAAAATTAAAATTGAAGTGAATTCTTAGAAAAGACAAAAGAAATCTGCAATGAGATTTTAAAAAATCGAAGAGTGATTATCTTTTAAATATATCGACAGGCAGTTTAATTATGTATCTTCTCAATATGTTAACAAATGAGCCTTCTGTTTCTTGTTAGGCACTGAGGACATCTCTGATTACTCGTGTACGGACACGTGTGCTCTCTGATTGGACTGTGTGGAAATAGCAAACAGTTGCCTTCTTCCTTTCCCACAATAACTCTCCAGAACATCCTGCTGTCCAGACTTGTTAAACCTTTGGGTGAGGTAATATGAAAATACTTTGGCTGCTCTAATTTCCACGTTTATGTTTTTCCTGGCTCAGAATCAGTGACCCAGTTCTACTTGCTCCTTAGCTCTTGCGCTTTCCAAAGCGTTTTGTTTGTCTTTGAGTGTGCGAGTCCCTGTGCACACATGTTTTTCCTCCCCTGCCCTTTTCCTCGTGCTTGCATTTATATCTTAGAGGTATGGGAGTATCACAGCAATTAATGTAGACAATGTAAATGCTGGGCAAAAGTCAGAACTGTGGGAAAGAGCAATGACAGCAGAGAAGAAGTAAACAGGCTCACTCTTTATCAACTAATTTTGTATTTGGGTATACACATAGGGGGCTCTTGTGCCTAAAAAGTCTTAGGAGGCACCTACACTTCACGGAGTGCCACTGAATAAGAGGAACTTACAGTAGGTGTCATGTCTAGACTTGTATAGACCCATATGTATAATCATTTCTTAAAGAAGCCGGATTGCAGTATTGACATGATACATGGCTACTTTCATAACTGAATGATAGGATTTACCACTTAGAGGCATTGCATTATATTTTATAGTGTTCAGCAACAACCCATACTGTAGACTTGCCCTTGTTATGAATGTGGGTTGTTAAAATAATATGATTTTATTTGCTGGGATGGTTGGTCAGATCTCCAGTCACACTAAAGGGTCAGAGTGGTGTTTTTAGGGTGATGCAGGACCTGGGAAAACCTGAGCAGGCTGCAAATCTTCCTCGATGTGCCACAAGCCAAATTGCAAAAAGACAAAATTGAGGGGCGGGGGGGGGGGGCTGTGATCCACAATCTAGAATATTATCGGTGAATTGGAGTAAGACTCCCCACCCACAGTTGTCATTGGTCCAAACAAGGGGATACTCCCTAGTCTGCAGTACAAGAAACAAAAATGCATGGCAGTGGACCCTGTTTGTCTAGTCTTTGTCCAGCGCTGAAATCTAAGTGGGAATGACCCTCTATAAGTTTATGCAGAGGTGGTCAGACACTGACCCATCTCTCAACAGAAGGAGGAGGGGGAAAGTTACATGGGGTGTAAGTTTACTGTAGCTAGCACTGTTTTATGATTGTTTTTCTTTGCAGTAACTATTTGTGCTTCCTGCTTAATTAGACATTTACTGGAATAAAGCTCTTTTAGAAACCAAAGCTCATGATCACTGGGACAGAGAGAGAATTCCTTGTATACTCCAGCCCACATAAGCCTATAGATTGCTAAACTACATGACAATCCTGGGAGGACAGCTCTGTCTCTACTTGGGAAAGGGAGGTGGTGGTGGTGAGAAACTGGAAAGGGTGAGCCCAGCTTCTTCTCACCACACACTTAGCCGAGGTGGACCAGAGATCATATCTTGTAGTATTACACAGGGGAAATTCCAAAAAATTTGGTGCTAGTGGTTGTTACCCTTGTTTGGATCACAGTTTGGAGGAAGCCCCAAATGGATAAAGTTTTTCTCATGTATCCCATTTAATCTGGGGTTTAGCTCAAGCATTGAGCCAAGTCGGCAGATGGAAGGAGTGAGCAGAGTGCCCAGGGAGACAGCCCTAAGTTTACATGATATTAATTCTTGAATAAGGCTTAGAGACTGCTGCACAAAAACATTTTGTAGTTGCTGTTCATATAAATATTGTTTCAAGCCACTCCTTAGTATGGTAGACTTATCAGTGGACCCAGAAATGTTACAATCACAATAGTGCTTCTTGCCCATAACAACTTTCCGATTCCTTATTAGCCCATTATATCAATAATTCTTGCACTTCGGATTTTCAGTAGACACAATTAAAGGCAATTCGCATAATTGTCTTTGGCTTTAGAAGGCCTTTCTAGTTATCACTTATGCACCATCTATGTGAGAAGTGTGTGTTGAAGAGGCATTACACAATTAAGGAATTCTTTTCCTTTGGTGAGAAATATTTGGGGGGGGGGAATGCCTTAGAGCTTTTCTATTTAAGATGGATTTCGCTGGTTAGGAGGCAAGGCAAAGAAAGTCAATAGGTAGTTAAAAGGATGTTTGAGATGATGAAGAGATTAGTGTGATCTTTTATATTTTAGGATTTTAGAAAAAGAATATACCCTACTCATTACATTAAAACAACCTTAAGCATTCCTGCTATATTTTCATGCTTTACTGCTGAGAGGAGAGAGACCAAGAGTAGACTGTGCCTGTTTGATGGATTAAATTGGTGCATCTGAGAATTCAGGAAGTGAAAACATAAAATAGCACCCCTAGAAAGTGAACAGAATAGAATTTTTAAAAAAGGTTCCTTATGTGACAGTTTCAGAGATCTCTAAGGGGCTGGGCAGTACGGACAATGGAAATAATGACCAGGGGAATGGGGTGTGGAAAAGCTGTGAATCTGTGTATAAGTGGGAAGGATTGCTGGATGGGCAGGATGGGGAAGAGGTGGAAGCAAGGATATGAGTGTCATCATGAAAGGCTTATGAGGACCAAGGTGTAGGGATGACATGGAATGTGGTAATGGTGAATAGACTGGCTTCGTTCTTGTCTGGGACAACTCCTAAATCTTTAACAGTTACATAAACTTTACAACATATTGCCTGTTTTAGATGGCCATCAGTCACCCCAGCTATTTCCCTTCCTCCTTATAGCATTACCAGTAAGGTCACTACTTTTTTTCCTGGCAGGGCAGTTGTGGCTGTAGCTGGCAGCAATTCAATTGGTTGTGCTTTCCCAGCCTCCAAGAGAAGTCATAAGGAAATCTGAACTTCTGCCTATCATGCAGTTGTTACAGGTAGACATGGGCATGAACCCCAAAAAATTAACGAACCGGTGGTTCGTGGTTCGGTGCCACCGACAAACCCAAACTAGTGAACTGCAATGAACTTTTCCCGTTGCTGAACCGGTTTGTGGTTCATGGGGCTCAGAACAGCCCCTGTTGGAATTAGAGAGCCTGTATTCCCGGGGAGTGTTTAACAAGCTCTCCTCCAGCCATTACCCAAGTTTGGTCAAGATTGCAATAGGGATCTTGGAGTTATACCCTCTCGAATCCAAGGCCCCCAGGAAACTCCCACTCAATACAATTAGAGCCACCGGCTGATGTTGGCCCAGTGTACAAGGGGTGTACTCGAAGGCATGCTGCCTCCCCTCAGGGGGTAGGGGGTCTGGCTGCTCACTGACAGCACCCCCCATGTGCCCGCCCGCCAGGCCTCAAAGGAGCGCACACTTATTCCCAGTGCAGGCCGGAAGGTGGGTGGTGATGGCGGCTGCCAGGCCACGAGGCCTGGTGGGCACGGGGAGGTGGTGGCGTGTCTCCTCCCCTCAGGGGGCAGGGGGTCTGGCTGCTTGCCGGCAGTACTCCCTATGTGCCCGCTTGGTAGGCCTCAGAGGAGCATGCATTTATTCCCTGTGCAGGCGGGTAGGCGGGTGCTGTTGGCGGCTGCCGGGCCTGGTGGGCCCGGGGAGGTGGGGGGTCTTGGAAGTGGAAAGATCCCCCAGCAACCATGGGTCCTTATCCGAGGGTCCAACTGAGGAATATTCTGGCAGCAGCCAACATTGCCCACCTTCCTGCCTTGGCGGAAAGGATGGGAGGGAGAGGAGATGTCATGTGGAGGGGAAGTAGGAAGATCCCCCAGCAACCGCAGGGCCTCATCCGAGGGTCCCACTGTTGAATAGTCTGGTGGCAGCCAACATCACCCACCTTCCTGCCTTGGCGGAAAGGATGGGAGGGAGAGGAGATGTCATGTGGAGGGGAAGTGGGAAGATCCCCCAGCAACCATGGGGCCTCATCTGAGGGTCCCATTGAGGGACATCCACCCTGAAAGAGTGTGCAGAGGCTTGTCTGCTCCCCCTGTGTCACAGTGGAGGCTGTCACCAACAACTCTCACCTTCCTGCCTTCGTGGAAAGGACATGACTGGTTGTGGCATTACCCATTCACCCCTGCCCGGAGGGGACAGCCGCTGCTGTTGACAGGGGACACTGTGCTGTACAATTTTATGTGCAACAGCAGTGGAGCTGCCCCTCATGGCCAAAACCATCACTGGCTGACATCACCCACCTTCCTGCCTTCGTGGAAAGGATACGTGACTGGTCGTGGGACCCATTCCCCCCATGCACAGAGAGGACAGCAGGTGCACATGGATAGGGGTGCACCGTGCAGCTCAAACCTGTCAGCTCAGCAAAAGCATATGAGCTGCCCCTTGGGGTCCAAAGCGGAGGCAGCAGACAGCACCCACCTTCCTGCCCTCACGGAAAGGGTGGGAGGGACCCATTCCCCCTGTTCAGAGGGGACAGCAGGTGCCATGGAAGAGAGGGGGTACCGTGCGGTGCCACTCTAACATCAGCAACAGCAGCAGAACTGTTCCTCATGGCCAAAAGCAGCATCAGCTGGCAGCACCACACCTTCCTGCCTTCGCGGAAAGGATGCGATGGGAAAGGCAGGAGAGGTTGGGAGGCATCTGAGCAGATCCAGAGAAGGAGAAGTTGAAAGAGGGACCATTGGGGAAATGTCAGGGAGAGAGGGACAAAGGGTTACTGCCGGCTGCATCGTGGAGCATGACCGGGAAGACCCCTTAGTTGGCGAGCCATGAGCCGAGAAAGCCACTGAGTTGTGGGGCAGTAGCATGCAACGACATCACCCACCTTCCTGCCCTTGCGAAAAGGACGGGAATGAACAGGACTGGGGAGGTTGTTGGGAGTGGTCGGAGTGGTCTCAGAGAGGGTGAGGTGTGAAGAGGGACTGTGAAGTCGGAAGATCACAACACTTGTGAGGCCTCCTCCGAGGATCCCACTAAGTTGGTTGGCTGCTGCACGGTGGGCTCTGCACCCCATGTCTCACACTGACTCGTAGAGGGCAGGCACTATTCGACGCCCAACAGTGTGCCGTGATGGCATGGAGAACCATGAGGCAAAGTGCTGGAGCAGCAGCTGGAAGCCCACACCCTCCATAACCGATAGGGGGAAGCCTTGCAGGGCAATAGTCTGCGCCACCACACGAACGCCCGCCTCCTGAGCCCTTGACTTCACCCTTTTCAGCAGCACCTCCCTCGACCCCGATGGAACAACTTCCCCCAGGGCGGCCTGCCTGACCCTTCCGCTCCACCAGCAGCACCCTCGGGGCAAGGCTTCTTGCACAGGGTGCATTCTGGTGACCCTCCCACCAATCCGGGATCAGACGAGCTGGTGGCCCTCTGTCTCCCCCCGATGGATGTTTCACTGCCCGAAGATGGAGACCACAGGCTCGGGTGGTGCCTCTTCAGGTGCCGCATCAGGGTCGTCAATGACAGGTGCTTTTGGTCACTGCCCCTGCGCACCAGGCCATCACACACACAGCACTGCACCACATGGGGGTCAGTTGGAAGGGCCAGAAATTGCCTCCATACATTGAGGTTGACCTGTGGCCCGCTAACGGTTCCAGGGGAGGGAGGATGAAGGGTTACTGGCTGTGCCATGGAGCTTGCAATGGAAGACGGAGTGATGGGTGGACTGCAGGCAGGGACAGCACCACCGGTAGTTTGGGATGGGGACAGGCTGGATGTTTCCTCAAACCCCAACCATTCCTCCAAGGATCCCTCGGCCTCCTCCTCCTCCAACATTTTCAAGAATTCCTCTTCCGCCGGTGGCAAGAGCTCTTCAGCCTCCTCCACAGCCGCAACAGGTGATTTTTGGGGAGCGGGAGTCTCTGCTGCTCCAGAGCCCTGCAGAGCACTGCTTCCCATGCTGCAACTGGGACAATCTCTGCACTTCTCCCAACAACCACTCTTCTCCACCACATGAAGCCTCATAGTGCCAGCAAACAAGAATAGAGGAGAGAAAATGAGATGACACTGTGAGCCCTCTGCCAAGGTGCCCACTGAGCTTGGCCCCAGGGCCTGGCAGCAGCCCTGGCAGAGAGAGGGAGGGACTAGAGCCCTAGCCCACCACTCCCAAAGACCTGACCAAATCAAGCACTGATAAATAATAATCAATGTGAGCCCTCAGCCGAGGTGCCCACTGAGCTTGGCCCCAGAGCCAGGCAGCAGCCCTGGAACCAGAGGAGATAGATGCCTATCCCCAAAATCCAAGCCTAATTAAACTCTGTCTCTCTCCCCAAAGGCTAGCAAGTAGCAAGCAACAGATCTGTCATACTCCACTGCTCGCTGAAAGTGAAACCCAGCCTGGGAGCCCAGTGCTTTTTATAAGCTGAGATCCCATTGAGCAATGCAGGAGGTCTGTGGTTGGCTGTCAGAGCTGCCTATCAGGGTTTGCAGGGATGAGATTGGAGTGCCCATGGCTACAGAACACCCCCTCCCCCCTCCTTCCCCCGGGTGTCTTCTCCCAACTTGTAACCACTTTGCAGCTCCGTGGTTGGAAGGAAGACCTGCCGATCAAGGTAAGCTGGGCTTCCATTTGGGTTTCCAGGGCGACAGAAGTAGTGCAGACAGTGTTCAGGCATTCTCCTCGCTCTGTTTCCAAGGGAATTGATTGATGGTGCCTGACTGTCTGGCTTCACGAACCGCGGAAGAATGCACCGAACCACACTTCTAGCGAACGCTGGTTCGTTGGACTTGGATGCTCATGAACCGCCTGGGTTTTTTACGTTCGTAATGCGGTTCGTGCCCATGTCTGGTTACAGGTTTACTGGCACTACCAGGGAAAAGGATGGTAATCCTAGAAATTGTATTGTGAGGAAGGAGGGAGGATCAAAACAGAAGAGCAGTGGAATGACTCTTGGGCATATGATCTGGGATGTATGCCACTCTTAATCTTGGGAACTTTTGGAATCTGTGAGTTAAAGAACCCAGTGCTACACAGAAATTAACAATAGCAACAACAAGTTCTTCCTTATCACTGGCTGAGGGGTGGGCTAAACATTATATAGTTTCTTCCCATAACTTTTGAAGAAAACCCATTATAACCTCTTCTGTGCTTCTTAGAGAGATACATGTATGCACATATGTGCATGCACGCACACACAGACTTCAATACAAGGGCCACAAAGTTAAAGTTTCTTGGTTTTTTTATACGTGAGACATTCCAGCACTAGTAAGTACATGTTACCCAACATAATGTGGAACATGCTTAGGCCAGTTAAGACAAAGGGTAAACTCAGTGGGGAACTTCCCCCACCCCTGACTTTCATATTGTCAAATAATTTGGTACATGATGAAACCTATTGAAAATTATCTTCTGTTTGCAGTCATGGAAAGAAGGAGCTGTAAACAGTTATTGTTGCCCTTTGATACCAGATTGCAGCAGAAGGCCATAATTTCCTTCTGCTGCTGAACTGGAAGGAGGGGCTATGGATTTCTTCATTCACAGAATTACACTTTGAAGGCAGTGATGGTTGTGTAGATCAGTCATCTTTCTTGTCAACAGAATGATCCAACTACAAAACTACCCCCTTCCCCAAGCAATCTGAGGAAGGTTAGGTAGTGAATCAGTTCATTCCAGAAGAATCACAGAGCAATCCAAGCCACTTTTTCCAATGCACTTTTCACAGCAGCCCCAATGTGGTATGGGAAGAACTAGAATCAACATGGCTTGAGATGGCCAGTGCTCAGTTTGCCATTCGATTCTCTGGCTCTGTTGCATATAGGAGCATAGATGAAGAACGAGAGAGCTGACAGAAAGACAAAGCTACTTTGGAGCTTACATGTATTTATTTATTTATTTATTTATAGTCCACCTTGGATATTTGGATATCATCTCTCCACATGAGCCTTGGGCACCAGAATCTAGTATGGATTGTAAGCATATTTCTGAGAGAGGGAATATTCCCAGTGGGTCTAGAGGGTTGTAAATTCCAGTTTGGGAAATTCCTGAAGATTTGGGTGTGGTACTTGGGGAGGGACCTCGGTGGGGATGCAGTGCCATCGAGTCTGCCCTCCAAAGCTGCCATTTCCTCCATGGGACTGATTTCTGCAGTCTGGAGATCACTTGTAATTTCAGAACCAATGACAAAAGAGGGCTGGGTGGAGGGAGAACTTTTTAAAAATATCACTATTCCCCCAGTGCCTCCAACAGTTACTGCCCCCAAAGAGTTGCAGGAACTGCTAATATGACTCATGAGGTCTCCTTTGAATAGGAACATCTGGGAATATTGAGCAAAAAGTTAAAATACAGTTGAGGCATACATTCATGCTGGATAAGTCTTGTAACATTGTACCAACCCATGTTTTTACACTGGAACTAATTTCAGCTTCATGAAAATGTGGAAGAGAGTAGACAAAAATTTAAAACAAAAGCCAAGAGTCTTTTCTAGAGCAGTGTTTCCCAATCTGTGGGTCAGGAGGACTCAAAAGTGAGTCGCAAAGCCTCTGAAAGTGGGTTGCAGGCAAGCCCTTCCTACTTCCCCCCACCCTGCCCTTTGCATTGCTCTCCTTCTCTCCTCTTCCTCCATGACAGCTTTTCATATTTTCACTTCCCCAAGTCTTTGCAACAATGAGGGGGAGAAGCCATCTCATAGCTAGTAATTTTAGAGGTATACACATTTTCCTATGAAGAATAATTTCTGATGAAAACCATCATGTTTGAAGTGGCTCCTATAGGAACCAACTTTGGTGCTTAATTTGAGGCAAGACTAAGACCTGACCCTGGAAACAGTATTTTCCATGTCGTACATTAGTTGGTATTTTTTTCCTTCACTGCATATGCATGTTTATAGATAAAGAATCAAGAAAAATGTCTTGATGATTACTAGGGTGAGTTTTTTATAATCTTAAAGGAGATTAGAGGGGGTAATGGAGAAGAAGAGGTTGCTCAGAGACTGGAACGTAGCTGTCATAGGGAAAGGCTGTGTATTTTAGAGTGCCCTTCCTTGGGATTCGCAGTAGGATGCGATATTGGTTGGTTTCTCAAAAACATGTGGTTGGCCACTGTAAAAAATGGAATGTTGAACTAGATGGGTGCCAAGTTCATACTTTGTCTAGGATGCCAGAAAACTTTGGACCAATTCTGGATGGGTCACTGTACCAAGTAAATTTGGACTTGTGGGTCATCATCATCATATCCAAAAGGCTGGGAATCACTGTTTTAAAGCAGCTTACATTAGGTATTACTGGAGAGAGGAGGTTTTAATATATGGTTTAGGGGTCACTTTTTAGTTTCCTTTTCTCTAAACAAAAAAGAGCCTCATTCATTCTTGAGTATCCATCTGTTCCCATATTCTTGGCCCTACATGTGGTCGGGAGTGAATGACTTATCTGTCAGACCAGCTTACACACTGTCCCTTCATCTGGGACTATTAGCTATTGATATGGTGGTATATGGAGCTAAGCCTTATGAGGACAGGTTTAGATCATATGACTGTTTCCTAGATTTTTATCTGGTGATGAACCGTATGTAGGTGCAGTTTCTTCTCTGATGCAGAGAAGCACATTGCAGAAAATAGAATGGAATGGGTAGTATAAATATCCTCTCTGAAAGAACTGGGAGAAAGTTTTCTTAATTCTCCTTCCTTATATATTTCTTTTTCCTTGGCAGTCCCAGCTCCTTTTTATTGGAAAAAATGAACTTGATTTTGTGATTCTCAGGCCTTTAATACCTTCTACAACAGAGAAACAACCAACTTGTTGCATGTTGTTCTCCACTTATTCATAGGTCTATTCAGCAATACATGTGGTGCTCTTTGGAATAGATGGTGAAAAGCTGCTTTAATAATTATCCTGCTTCTGCGAAGGCAGCCTTCTCTTGGTGATTTTAACGTTCATTTCATTAAGGCTCGTTTGACACCGAACAATTCCATTCCCAGATTGCCTGAAGAGAAAGCAATAAGAGCTACTGATTCCTCTTTTCCCACCAAGTAAAAAAAGTCTTTTCGCACATCTGCCCCATTGCATTATACTTGTGGGAACCATGGCAACAGTAAATACCATAAAATGGTAAATAACTATTTGGGTCACATTCAAACATACAGAAACATAGTGGGTGTTAGCTGGAGTTCTATTAAAGTTCATTGATCTATTATATCAATAGTATTGCTATACAGTAGAAAAAGAGGACAGCAAGTTCATTTTTTCCAATTACAATTCTCTTCTCCTCTCTACAACATCCTCTGTAATAACTTTCCTAAAAGTCTGTTATGTCTTTCTTCAACACCTAGTTTTACACTTTTTGCCAAACATTATGGAAGCTGGACATGTCTAATAATACAAGATTGCACAAAACAAAATTAATTCTAGTGTGTAGACAGATTTCAGAATCACCAGTGTTTTCACCACACCTCTATTCTATTTTAGTATTTGTAGCTAATCATATCTATGATTTGTTAAGAGAGAGACACACTGAAATTGTTAGAAAGAGGAAGATCAAGGGTTAATCTAGTTTATTCTGATACAGTGGGATGAGAAAATAACAACAAACTTTTGTCCATTTTTTCAAATATATGGTGCTATCCTACACATGCGCATACATGCATGCATGCATGCACATGCACATGCACATGCACATGCACACCCATAGTTACATAGACAAAGGATCAAAGGGGCATTAAATGCAAGAATACATCCTGTGACATCTCTATGCAAAACTCAAATGTGCTTATTTTGTATTCAAACAGTAATTTGTGATAACACAAACTTCTTAGCTTTCCTAAGTTTAATAAACACCTCAAGTGGAAGAAGAAATACTTCATGTGGGGTGTTGATACACAAACCTTTTACATCCCTGATTGCCAGGATGATACTCTCTGGGAAATTATCAATGGACTGTTGTTTCCCCAGGAAGTTAGTAGTGCTGCCCCACAAATAATTAGGTTAGAAATAGCACAGAGCTTGAGGACAGAATCCTTATAGCTAGACAGTCCTGCTGTGACAATGCAATGCCTTGAAACCACTGGATGCCCAGGATTGCCTGGTTTGCTTATCTTGAATAGTAGGCAAAAAATCTGGTTGAGTCTCAGGGGCATGTCAGGCTCCTGCACATCTGTAGGAAATTCCTTCATCAGATTATGTGATATTTTCAGATATTCCACAGTAAAGTTTGAGACAGACCATGGCCGAATATGGGATTCCCTGAAAAAAACTGCACTGCCTCTTTCATATAGTACTTTTTTGCAACCTCCAAGATCCACTGAGGGCAGCTTCATAGTTATAACTTTCAGGGGATGAAACTCAGGAAACAACTTTCACTTGCATAAAGTAGGTTATAGTGTTAAGATTATTTCCATGGGGATATACTTTAACTGAATATTTTTCATTTCGAGCTGTTGCAGCTTAATTTTGTCATGTAATCTCTGTTTCTATTACATTTCCAAATGAAGCATAATATATCACAATTTGTCCTGCACATGATAACCCAGGCACTTTCCCACTGAAGTTAATGGAGGTTGCATAACTGTCAGTACCTCCACAAAAGTTACTTGGCCATTAATCATTTACTACAAACCATTTACACTACTCCAGTCATACAGCTTTTGAGCTTCCTTTGTCAAAGTTACAGCTATCTTAAATTTCCAGCTAACGGTGACAAGGGAGACTGGCACATTATTTTAGCAGCTGACTGCTGCTTTTTTTTAAAAGATTGTGTGATAATGCTGATGTGAGAATCTGGTTAATTTGTTTTATCTATCATGAATGACCAACTAATCTAAAAACGTGCCATGATTTTAGGTTCTAAAATCTTGTTAAGACCTAGAAAAAAATGATACTATTCTGTGATATTACATTGTAATCACTCTTTTGATTGATTGATGAGGCCCTAATATGCAGGGAGGGGTGAAACAGATGAGCCAATCACAAAGAGAGAGAGGGGGGGCAGAATGGTGGAGCAGTTCACTTTGTTTTCTGAAAGACATGAGGTATTAAATGTCAGATGCAATCTTTGTCATGAAAATGAAGTAACAAGGGACTGGTGTAACCCTGTTATTTGAATGACAGTTATGCCATTTGCTGCTGTAAGAGGGAACAGAGGCTGGTAGTAGGGGGAGAAATGCATCACACTCAATTCATATTTTAAATCAAGACATTAATTTAGGGAATGGGCTAAAATAGCTTCCAGTTATTGTATTGCAGAAGAAAATAAGACGCTTGAATGCAATATAAGCAGATCACTTGAAAAGACAGCTCTTCACACAATCCCTTCAGCTGTAGCTTTGCTTGTCTTTCTCTTCAGATTTGAACATAGGATTTTACAGCATGTTCACTATCCTTGGCAGGCTTTTCTGTCTGTTAGGTAGGGCAAATAAAGCAAGTTGAAAGGAATGGGGAGTACAGGAGACATTTACTAACCTTTACATAAGAAAAGACTACCTCTGAATTCACACACGGTCTTTCCTACTGTGCTTAGCAACCCCTTTCACTCCACAGGAGAACCAGATTTTGTATGTTTGTCACCTTTTACTTGTCAGCTCTTGAGCATTTCAATGGGTCAAAAGGGCCAAAATCCTGCCATTGTATTTCTCGCTATTCTGTTTGAAAAACATTTTTGCATTATGTCAAAGAGGTGTAAATAACTCAAGAAGCATTGCAGTCTTGGTGTTATCACACTTTAAGCTATATCATGGAGGGCAATAATCCAGGTGTAAAAAAGACTGCAAAGAGAAAAGCAGTCCTGTAAAGACAGGAGTCCTTGTGCGAAAACACACACATAACAATCAAAGATGAGATTTGGTGTTTCTCACATTAGTGGTTTTCATGTGTTAAAATAGCTCAGTTAGAAAGAAATTCAAGCTGCTGAGAAATAATGTCAGCTCGCCAATATATAATGTCACCCCCTTTGCAGATATACCCACAATCTAAAATTTTAGTACAGGAAGCACATGGCTTGTATTTTCCTGTGTCAGCCTCTCTTCTCTGCCACATCCTCGGTGTGAGGAAGTAGGGGAGATGTAGAAGTTTTGTTTTACATGTACCAGTGAAGCATGGAAACAGGATGTGTGGGGTGCTTGTGCTTCCAGTTCCTGTCTCTATCTCTGACGCTTCCACAGCAGCTTTCAGTTTATAGCGTTCCTGTCTCTTTTGCACAGCGTCTGCCATTGGTCCAGAAATTAACTTGAAACTAAGGTATAGAAAAGGTGAACACTGTGTATGCAAATTAGAAAACAAAGACTGGAAATCAATCAAGGAACAGGAAATAGTTGCCACAGCAGTGGAGCAAGGAACTGGGAAGGCACAAACTACTGAGGGCCTGTCCAGATATTTGAAACATCCCACAGGACCAGCTTTCATGGACTCTTAGGGGCAGGGTACACACAGCCCCCCCCACAGCTTCCTTCGTCCCCCCCCCTAATTTCTTTTTACTGACAGCAATGCTGGTAGGTCAGAAAGGAGCATAAATGAGTTAGGGCTCAACTCCTTCCAGCATTCCTCCAAGCAGGAAGTGGGGAATTCTCCAGAGGCACCTGTGATATTGCAGAGTGTCTTCTAATTTCCTGATGGGAAGAGACAGCAGAGAACATAATTGGTTTGTGCTTTATTTTCTCCACTGCCATCAGAGACTAAATTGGGCCAGCAAATCTAGCCATTCGGGAGTCCTTTGCTATGCAATGCCCTTAATAGATGCCTGGTTATACCAGTCCCTGATGCTGGCCCTGCATGTGATTGGTCATGCAATCACATGGAGAACTTGGTTCCTCGGAGGATATGGTCATAGTCTCCTTCAAGCAAATTCCATGATTGCAAAGATGGCTGAAAAATATGTACTCGTTGTCATGAAACTTAACAGCTATAACCTCCTGGATGTACATATTTCAGGTTACCAAAATGAAAGTATATACAGGAACAAGCCATTTGTGTCATGGGAGAAGATTTTAAATATCTAAATTATCTCTGAGGTCTCAGAGCTTCTAAAAATTCAGTTGACTAAGAATTAAAATTTCAAAACTATTTGCCATAACTGGGAGAGCTAGAGACAATTTTTTTAAAAAGAGAAAACATTATAGATGTTTGGGGGCCAGATTGGAGTGTACAGATTTGTCATATGAATATATTACATTATTTTTATTTATTTAGAAAATTATATGCCACCTCTCAGCAGAACTTCTCAAGCCAGCTTACATCTAAATAAAACCATGCCAATCTATATTTTATATCCTTTATAAAAGAAAAAGCCCAAGGGAAAAATATACTTGTATCAGCAAAGGTGAATAAAACAATACAAAATCTATTGGATGAATAACATGTGTACAAAATATTAAAATATAACAAGACACAATATATTAAAATGTAACAAAACTCAAAACACTTGTTCCTCAGATCTGTAGAAATAACTTTTAGACAGGATTTATAAGTGTTATACAGCTGTTAAATAGTTACCAAGGTTGGTTTGAATCATCAGATTAGATAGTTGGCATATAATTAACAGAAACATTGTTTAAAATTTGAGGTTCATGGCTTTGAGGCCATAGGCCAGTTTGCCTCAGCCCACATTAATTCAAATGTGGCACAAGGTTGGATTGGAGGTAACTAGAGGGTCAGCCAATCAAGGGAGGGGAGCAGGAGGCTACGTACCTCACTGCACCCTCCCCTCAGTAGGCATATCACCGGCACGGCATAATTATCAGTAGATGGGGCAAGGGATGTTAAGTTCGGCTAACCCCTTGTGTGGCAGGAATAGGACAGGTTGCTCGTGATAGGTAGGGTTAATCGGCAAACACTTGGAGGTGTCACAGTGATGGGGTGTCCAGAACAGGCCATCACATGCTGTGTGGCTGGGTGGCACTGTGAAGGATTAACTGTTGTGCTGAGCAACATCTCTTGAATCTAGTAGGTGCCTTGCAGCCCATCAGGGAAGGTGGAAGAGACTGGGCTCCTCTTGGCACAGGATGGCTGTGCGGGCTAGGATAAACAAGGCAGATGAAACCACCAGCTGAGTTTGGAGCCTGGGTAGATTTGCCTGGTCAGCAGCACCCAAAGCAGTTGCCTAGTGCAGCCTGCTGTAAAAAATAGTCAGCTTATATTTAAATAAGTGATGGCATACATCATCCATTTAAATATCTAAATAACTAAACAAACTAGTTGTCTCCCCACAATTGTGCCTGTGTAATTATTTCCTCATGTCATATTTGAGGATGCTGGGGCAAAATGTCCAAGGTAGTATAATAGTTAAATGTACAACTATCTCAAACAGAAACCAGGGTCAGAATTCACAGTTAATCTCCTGTATGAGCAGACACTGAGTGAGCTATATGTGGCTGAAACGAAATTCAGCTGCCTGCCAAAACCTGCTAAAATTAAAGTTCCAAACAACTAAACATTTACTAAAAAGACATCACATTTCAGCATTGTAATTCTTCAGTGCAATTCTATGGAAGATTCTACAAGCCGTTCTTTCATTTTGTGGAGATAACTATATGGTCCCCTTTCCCATTCAGGACTGAGGATTTGTGATAGGTATTCAGCTCTGATCAAGCAAGCCATTTCTTTTAAATACATACTTCTAGCACATTTGTAGACATTATGACAAATGCTGCTGTTAGTATGCAGATATACACTTTCTGCATACATGGAATGCAGCTTCTTCTTACCATTAAACATCTCAGTGAAATACATACATTTAGGGGATTTGAAAAAAGACCCTTCAACAGCTGTGATATATGCCTCTAAATGTTCAAAGCAGTTGCGTGTGTTCACATTCTTACCCTTACATTGACTTACCTTAGTCTGTGACTGTAGCTAAATGGGCTACATCCGGTTTAGCACACAAATATTGACAAATACATATTAGTTCCAGCTAGAGGGACTTAAATCAGGTTGGGCTGCAATGTGGCACACAAAAATTGCCCTTGCCTATATTTGCACCTAATCAATGTCAATATTTTATAGTTGTGCAGATAAATTGTGCAGTTGTGGAAGATAAATTATATGAGTTCACTTTACATTGCAAGAAGGTGGAACTTGCACCATGCACTGGAAGACTCTTCATATTGCTTGGGAATTGTCTTATTTCTCTCCACAGTAGTCCTCCTTTTTATTCTCCAACTCACCTCAGCACCAATGCAACAAAGGAGCTGCTGCTGCTGTAGAATTTGTTTATCCTAATCCTCCTGCTTCCACGATTGAGGGGAGGGGGAGGAGTTTAAGAGACAAAACGTTTCTGTCCTATGTAATTTTGAGTTCAAATATATCTAAGCCACCCTGAATTTTCCACAGAAAGAATGAGTAATACCTATAATTAATAAACACAGCTTTCTGGAAAGTTTATAAGAGTGTACTGGACAAGGGCACACCCAGAAAATTTACAGTGTATCAGTGTACATGGGGTAAAATGGGAGGGAAAAACAGTTTGTTTAAGAGGACCCCAACCTCAGCTCTGCTCCCCCCTCCCAGGAAGGGAGGGAAAAAAAAATCTGCCCTGCGAGTTCTGAACCACACTCAGCTTGGCCATGCATTTCCTTTGCTACTCTGGGCTCAGTGGACTGCATACCTCCTTCTCTGCCCAGCTCAGGGCTAAGAGGACCTGTAAGCTTCCTTCCATGCTGGGCTGCTGGCGTGCAGTGGTGGCACCATGCACATTTAAAGTAATGAAAGGGAACAGTATTATGTTAACATGCTGTACACATCCACTGGGAATTTTGAGGAGAATATCCCTCATTTCTGACCCTTCCCTGAACCATTTCCTTTTTCAGGTTTAAAAAAATCCCCAATGCCATTATCTGAACTTTCAGATGTACTATAGATCTCTTTTTAATAACAACTCCACTTCTTATCTTTATTACACAACACTCCCCATTTTTTTTAGCCTGCAGGAACTGTATCAGAGCTTAAAACTCTTACAAAAACTCAGGGCTGCAAAGTTATCCTTGTTGTACTTTATTGGCAGAATACATAGAGATGTGGTACTTGCTTAGCTGCAGTTGCTGCCACATCTTCTCTTTGAGTTATTCATTCTGCTTCTCTGACACTTAGACTGTTTTTGTCAAAGACAGACCCTGAACTCCCGCCCATCAAGTTTTCTGCTATCAAGGTGCTAAGAAATGTGTCTCAGCAATGTCAGTCAATTTTCCCCTGCCATCTGTCTTTCTTCTTCCCAAGAGTTTCTCAAGTAATCACACAGACTCAGGAGTGCTGCACTTTGGAGTTGACACAGCTGTCCCTCTTATTTCCGTAAGGAGATGTTTCATCCTGTTGAGTTCCATCTTCCTGTCACTTATTATGGCCTGACAGCTTCAAACACAGGTGACAGTTGCAAAGGCACCCTAATTGATAGGTGTAATATGCCCTTTATAAAAGGGAGCTCAGTTGCTACTTGGTTGTGGTAGGTAGCAGCACTAAATTATACTGGCTGTGGTTTTAACCAGTTAGTTGTGTTTATCTTTTTGGGGAACTGTTATGTTGTTTTTGTGTCTTTGTGTGTACTTGTTGCTCTGTTAGCAACCTCTGTTAGGTCTGAAGAGATAAGGCAGGGTCATCTGCTACCAAAATGTAATAGCATTGATTATTTCTTTTGAGCCAGAAAAGGCTTTGGGAAAAAAGATACAGGAGAGAGTTCATAATAAAACAATTTTATTTTGGTAGGTCCCAGCAGGACCTACTATCTTTTTGCCGGGCCTGCAAGACAGAGTTGTTCTGCCAGGCATATGGCTGAGGCTGGGCCTCCACCGGTCTGGAAAAAGGGGTGTATAAATCTTAACCCTCCCTGTGAAGGCTGTCCACCATCCTGTTTTAAATATGTTGTTTTTAATGTACATTAATTTTTTAATTGCATTTTAATATGTTGTTATCCACCCTGAGCCCGCTTGCGGGGAGGGCGTAATACAAATCTGAAATAAATAAAAAAATAAATAAAACAATATAACTGTAATGGTTTCACTGTCCACCTGTCAACTTTCCCCCTCTATTGAGTCCTAGACTACTCCATTACAACCACCACAGCAGGAGATTACAATGGAACATCTTCTGTAGCTCCTCCTCTGCAGTAACAGCTTGTATTTCTTTCAGAAACAGGCTGTGCAGATTCATCAGCCCATGCTACTCTTTGCCCGCCCCCAGTTGCCCCCAACTGACCTGTGGAGGCAGATGGAGAGGATGGTGTAAGCAACAGAGTGTGGGGTTCAGACATACTACATAAACCTACATGATTCCTATACCAGAAACCAAACACCAAATACCAGTCACTCTATTGGCTACCTATTAGTTACTGTGCTCAGTTCAAGGTATTGGTTATTAATATACAAAGCTCTTCATGGCCTTGATCCGGCATACCTGCCTATGTTCCTCTATGGCAGCTTCGCTCATCTGAACAGGGTCTCCTGTAGGTGCCAGGCTCCACATAGGCGAAATCAACAGCAGCCCATACATGGGCTTTCTCTGTGGTGGCCCCTACCCTGTGGAATGACTTGCCTGAGGAGATCAGGAGAGCCCTCACTTTCCTGGCTTTCTGCAAACGATGCAAAACTGAATTATTCAAAAAGGCTTTTTACTTAAATGGGAGGGCTGTTTTGTAGGAATCGGGTCTCAGATGCTTCGCTAATGAGTTAGGAACCATAGACTTCACCATTATGTTGCCTTACATATTATCTGTTGCTTTAAATATGTACTCCTATGTACTACCTGTGCTTTAAGTTGTCTAATGTTAATCCTAGAAGTGATTGTGTTCTCTTTCAATATTTTCTTCTACTTTATATTGAATTCTTGCTAACCCTAATTTTTTTAAAACTTGTATCTATTTACCCTATGGCATTGTTTATGGAAATGTCCTTGATACTGTATGGAAATGTACTTGATATGGATTGTACTAATCTCATACTGTATAATCTGCCTTGAGTCTCAGTGAGAAGGGTAGACTATAAATGGCATAAATAAATAAATAAGTGTGCCAGTAGGGTTATCATTATATTTGGTGTAGAGTTGATACCATTTTTGTTGGCAAGATTCATGTGCTTTTAGCACATTTTGTCCCACAGTTGCATCACCACATCACTTTTCAGATGGCATTTTCTGGGCCAATAATGTCCTCAAGGGAACAATGCCATGACGTCACTCTGCCCCATCTACAGGCATTTATTTCAGATCTTCAGAGAGTTTCCATGTGCTATAGGAGTGCCTGTGGGGACTCTGTCCCTGCAGTTGGGAACCCTGCTTTTTCAGGTTTCCTGATCTCACTGACTGGCTCCTAGGCATGCCCATGTATCTGCTTTCTTCAGATATGGGAATGAACTCATGTTTGATCTTGGGCAGAGTCTGCTGCTTCTGCAGTCAGCTCCCTCAGCTTGTATATTCCTTCACCTTGAAAATGTCACCTGACCGTCACCAGGGAAAGTGGTACCTGATGCAATTTTGCCTGATAAGGAGCTGTTAAAGGCACATGATTCTTGCCAAGAAATAAAAAGTATCCACCTACTCCTGTGGACTCAAAATAATGGCCATGGGATATGGTATAGAAAGGGCAAAAAAAAAAAAGAAACCCCTTAGTGCTGTGTGCGCTAGAAAGAAAAAGATCCTACATCATCATGAGTCCTGAGGCTACTCTTTTTCCATTTGTCGCATTGGTTTTTATCTGCCAAGGACAGGTGCTCTGGAAATGAGTCGAGGAGGAAGCCTGTGGCTTGTTTTCCTTCTTAACGCCAGGTGAAACCATTTTCCAGAGCTTCTGTGGCTCTGGCATGCCAGTTATGGGAGATTGCCAAGGTAGACAGTAGCCAAAGTCAGAGCATAGAATTCTAATGGCTGCTGTTACAGTGACTCTCAACTGTTTTGAATTCCAGCAATAACTTTTGTATTACTAAGAATTCTTTCATACTGTCCAAGCATTTGTTTAATAAGAACCAGATTTGGGGCATAAAACTTAAGTGTATCAAGTCTTTTTTTTTTGTTAGCTAATGTTTACCTTCTAAACAAGGCTTTTCTCTCCCCTTTCCCCTCCTCCCTCACCCGTTTTTGTTTGAGTAAAAGGGTGCTGCTATAAAAAGCATTCCTGGAAGTAAAGAAATGAGAAAATACTCTGAATGGCATGTGACTTGCAGCTGCAGGGTTTCACACAATATGGAAGGCTGCCTCAACAAAGTGGCTTGTGTGCTTTAACAAATATCAGCTGTTTGTTGGGGTGTAATGAACAAACTCGAGCCAGAGTGACAACTGCTTCTAGTAATTATGAAGACAGCTTACAAACCATGGCCCCACTTGTTTCAAGCCCCAAATGACGACAGCCCAACTGCTGTTCCTGCCAACTTGATTTCAAAGCACTTTTCTTTCCATATATCAAAGGTCAGTGTGAGTGGGGCTAGCTGGCAAGAAGCTGTGGGTGTGAAGGAGACAAAAGAAGACCTCGGAGAGCTTCCAAAATTCAGCCCATTCTTAGCAATCTTATAACATGAACAGTCACTAACTTCTTGTTTGCCGAGAATGGTGTCCCTTGTACTCAGCGCTGGACAAAGCCTGGATTGCAGGGCTCTTGATATAAATAGACATAATAGAGTCAATATAAAAAAGAATAATTATTTCCTTCTTTGGCTAAAGCAGAGTGTCCCCAGAATATTTTTTACTAATCATATTTTGCTGAATTCAGTACTAGACATGGACACGAACAGCAATACGAACTAAAAAAACCCACGGACAGCCCAATCTGCTGTTCACGAACAAGCTGTTCGTGAGGCCCCATTCTAAATGAACAGGTGGTCATTGCAAGTCTCGTTCGTTGCAGTTCGTTCATTGCTGTTCATCAAGCCAGACAGTCTGGCACCTGCAATCAATTCCCATGGCAATTTAGGCAGGGATTGTCTGAACTCTGTCTGAACTCCTGCTGTTGCCCTGGAAACCTCAATCTAAGCTCAATTTAGCTTGGTAGGCAGGTCTTCTTTCCAAGTGTGGACTGGAGCTCCAAATTTGTTACAAGAGGAAAAGACCAGGGGGGAGGGGGGGCTTCCAGCTCTGGCTTTCAGGGAGAGACAGCTGCTGTTAGAGAGACAGGGTGAGTGCATTGGAGCTTGAATTTTCTTTGTGTGTGGTGGGATATGGCTCTACCCCTTCAGGTTCCAGGGCTGCTGCCAGGCTCTGGGGCCAAGCTATTATTTATTATTGGTACCTTTCCTGCTGCCTGCTCAGGTAGGGTTTCTGGGGGTGGTGCAGTAGGGATGTTGATGGCTGGAGGAGAGCCTGCTGGTCCCCATGAACAATGAACAACAAACATGTTCGTGACAGGATCATGTTCATCAGTGTTTGTTGTTCATTGTTCGTGGATGGCAATGAACAATGAACACCATGTTCATTTTTTTCTGTTCGTGCCCATGTCTATTCAGTACTACAAAGGTGTTATGTTGAGTTTACTCTCTCCTTCCCCAGACTGAGTAGAGAACCTAGCTGTGTTCAACAGTTAAACTGGCATGTGCCAATGTTTCCCTTCACAGCTTGTGTCCAGTCCCCAAAGTGGATCATGAAGAATGTAAAAGAGGATCCCAGGCTTTTGCAGTTTTATTGATTTGAGCATGCTCCCCCCCCTTCATACTAAGTACATCATCATACCAGGTGCATTTGGACTTGTGGGTCACCATACCCAAAAGTTTGGGGACCACTATGCTATGCAAGTACAGGGGAGCAGGACTGAACCTCTTGGCCCTTTCCCCAGATGACCTAGCATATAGTTGAATATAAGCAGGGAACACTGAGTGAGCTCAAGTTAGGGCTGCTAACTTCCTGGGTTTCTTCTAGAATTACAACTTACCGTCAGACTGTAGAGATCAGTTGCTTTAGAGAAAATGGCACCTTCAAAGGGCAATTTCTATGGCATCACATTCTTGCTAGGCTACTTTTCTTCTCCATACTTTGCTCTTCTCAGACTCTGCTCCTAAATCTCCAGGAATTCCCCAACTCAGAGGTGGCAACCCCAAGGGTATGTGTAAGCACACTTTGTATTTTTGACCAAAATGGTGTTTTTGCAGTATTTTATGTATAATGGTTATGTGCACATACCTTTATGGGCACATGCTTTTATGCATATAGGTCTCACTGCAGAAAGTCATCTATATCTACTTTTGAATGCATGATCCTGGGCTCTGATGGTTCCCCAAACTCCCCTTTCCTTTGAGGTTGATGTATGTTGGATACGGGTGTAGAGTGTAGTCAAGTGAACTACTTACTTGACACAGGAAGAGATATAAAAAAATAAAACTGAGCTGAATTTATTCCAAATTAAAAAAAAATAACATTTTTTTATTGTACTGATGTATGCATTAATATTACCTCCACATACAATCTATACTTCATGTACATATACATATAGAATAAATTTAACTATCCGTACATTCAATATAAGCTTGTTTTCCCCCTTTTCTCCCCCCCCCAAGAGGAACGACCATAAGAATCATCTGCTTTATATCTTTAACCATGAGCACACTCTTTGGAGTTTCGTTAATCTAATTTGGTTGGTCTCTCCTCCTCTTACCCATCTTATGTATCTAGACCATTTCTTCCTTATCGTTAATGTCTTATTTTCCCATGTCTTATCCTGTTTTAATATCGATAAAATGCCTGATTGGATCCATTCATATAGATACCAATTCCATATTGCAAATTAAAATGAACACATTCTGTGCTGCATAATTAATGCACCATAAAGGTGTACAAATGATTGAAATCTGGATTTTGGTGGGATTTTGAATGCCTACAAATGCTGCTTAACACCTCTTTTCTGGTGTGATTCTTGTGCTGTCAGAAATTGCATGGCAGGGTAAACCTTTACACCTTTCCTGACATGGAGATGCAGTGATGGGGAAGCAATACATGTTGCATTTCTGCCACTTATATATCCATTAAAGGAGCAAGAACTGTTAGAAAAGACATGCCACAATATGACGACTGGAAAAACAAAAAGAGGATGTTTTGGAATGAGTTAGAGCAAGGATGTATGGAAAATAAAACATAGTAAAGCACAAAACCCTTACTTTGGTCGCCTTCAGCAAATCACTTTCAGACTTGTTTCTACAATCATGAAAACCATAAATCTTTACAGATTAGAGAAGGCATGCAGATGGGGATGGGGGTGGAGAATTTATGAGTTTTGAAAGACAAGATGGAGGTTTCCTGTACAGGGTGACATGAGTGTAATAATTTTATGTGCGTGATTATATTTGTAAAAAATAAAAATGTATGAGTTAGAAATTATAACAAAATAAGAGAGGAGAACACTTCATGAATGTGTGGTGTTGTGGTTAGAATGTCAGACTAGGATCTGGAAGACCCAGGTTTGGATCCTTACTTTGCTATGGAAACTTGCTAAGTTATCCTGGACCAGTCACACACTCAGCCTAACCTACCTCACAGGTTTGTTGTGAGGATAAACTGAAGGACAACAAAACAATGTAAGCTTCCCCTCCCCCTAAAAAACCAATTGGGGTATAAATATACTGAACAGGAATTTGAGTAAGAGCCGAAACAGACGAGACGAATTTCACGCGTTCTCCACGCGATTGTACTTACACGTGTCTCCCGCGGATTTTGCTGTTCACGTGCTGTCCGTGTGTTTCGGAAGAATCGGCACCCCGTCCTACACGTGTTCACGGTCGAGCGTCCACGGGTTCTCGGCTGTGCTTCTGTGACGCGCTTCCCTTGGTGCATGTTCACAGCCTATAGCCGAAAAATGAGCCATCATCGCTTGTTCCCGCAGCGGCCGGCAGGTGGCGTCGTGCGGTGCCTGAAACTATAAGTTTTGTGCTGGGCCCACAAGACCGACAATGCACTCTGCGCGCTTGTTGACAAGACACTTGTCAGGGCTTGTTGACAAGACACTTTAGCTTGCAGTAGTACCCCTTTCAAACACCATGGCGGACATGTGCTATGCCCGCTGAATAGACTTAGCTCCCTGTCTGCATGATTGCAGCCCCTCCCCTGCGGTGTCTTGGTGGGCCTGTGAAGCTCAAGAAGCACTTTGTTAATGTTTGATTGACTGATTTGTCCAATTGACACTTTCCGGGGGGGGTGTCTCGGGGTTGCCGAATGGGGGCGCTTCGTGATGATTGACATACTCCGCAGCCCCTGGGGGGCCCCGCTGAGTTCGGATGGTGACCGTTGGACATTAGGGTTTTTTTTGGCCATGCCCACAAGCCCACACTACGCTTCAGCAGCCATGCCACCTCGCCTGCGCGCGCGGAGCCCCTGGCGCCGACTGGAGGTGGAGCTGCTCTTCTCCTCCATTCTCCGTCTGGGCTACGCGGGTGAGCTGATGTGCAGTGCGCGGGGCTGCGCGCCGCATGCTTGGTCCGCAATTTCATGCGGACTCGGCGTGTCCGGCATCACCCGCACGCCAGTGGAGTGCCGCGCAAAATTCCGTGCCCTCTGCGAGGAGTTTTTGTGGGGGCGCCGGGGGGGGGGGGTCGCTCCATCCTGCGCCTCACCGTCATGCAATGCAGAGAATACTGGATGCATCGGAAAGGGCAGCAGGAGAGGGCACGCACCCGGAAGGTGAGATACTTGTCCAAGGGTGCATTCCCATTGTCGTGGGCGCGGCTTCCCTTGCACGCCTGCTACATTTGCCACATTTGCCGGAGGACCCAACTGAGGTGGCCCAACTTAGGTAGCACCATGCGATTGCCCTCCCGCCTCGTGGGGCTGGTGTGGGGGGGCGCGAAGAAAATATAACTGCGCCACAGGGCAGGGCCGGCGCACGCAGCAATGGGGGTCTGTGTTTTTGGTGCAGGCTGCATTGCCCCGGTGCCTCACAATTGCATGGGGGCCCGTGCAAAGGCGAGCCAACATTGCCCGTGGGGGAAATAACAGTTTTCGCTCTCCTCTCGTGGGTTTCCCCTCTCCACAGCGGGGGAACTGGGCTTGGTATGGTCCCAAAAAATGTCTGTGCGCTGGTCGCCCGTGGGAATGGTTCAGCGGGGGCAGGACACAGGTTTGGCGGGGGCAGGACACGTGAAAAAACCAGGGAATGGGCATGGGTGGGCCAAAACAGACAGGAACGCTGGCACTCTCACAACCACATGTAATTCTTAATGTGTGTTTCGGCTCTAAGTATGAGCCAGACATAAGGTTTCCAAATTCCAAGTGGGGCCCCGAGACCTCCCAGTATTATATCTGATATCCAGTATATTATTATATCTGATATTATATTCTCAAATATTATATCTGATATCCAGTTTCTCTGGATAAAATGGCTGTTTTGGAGAGAGGATTCCATGGCTTTATACCCTGCTGAGGTCCCACCATTCCCTGAGTCCTGCCCTCCCCCAAATTTCCAGGAATTTCCAAAGGCAGAGTTGGTAACTGTAGCCAAATAAAATAAAAGTATCTGTCCTTTATTTTAAAGGCCAAATAAAGAACACAATTGTCTTACTTGCTCTGAGATTAGCACAGCTACTGAACTTTGATCAACAGATGCTAGAAGTTACTCCAAACACAAGGGCTTGAAAGGCAAAGAGTCATATGCTTATGGTAAAAATATGTGAAGGAAATGCAGATGAAAGGCATGAAAGAACAGAGGCTTCTTCTGCTTGGGAAATGGTGGGCACAGAGACTGTAAGAGGTGAAGCACGATAAATAGTAAAAAGTTTCCAATCTTCAGAAGATGTCCCCAAAAGACGCTTCTGCATTTATTGTTGCTAAGGCCTAAAAGCTAACTGGAGCCTTCTAACTTCTGAATCATTTGGGCAAGTATTCAGACTAGGTTTGCCAGGTCCCCTTACCCTCTGAGTGGGAGGTAGATGACCTGGCACTTATTTTCCTCCTGTCCTTGCGTGAACACAAAGCACCCATGCAATGGCGTCACTTCCAAGAAGTGATGTCATTACTCAGTGTCAGGGCTTGCCACGGGTGCTGCTGGGCAGGGCTCTGGCAGGCCTGGCTCTGACTTCAAACGGGTGTCAGGGATACTGCAGGACCCTGCTCTGTAGAAGGAGGGGTGGTATACATCACCCAGACTCCCTCTCAGTCCACTCGCTGGCCTGCTCAACCTGACCCCATCATCACTCTTACTCTCCTCCATCTCCTCCTTTGTCAGCTTTCCTCCTTGTACTCTCCCGCTCCTCGCCACTCCTCCTCCACTCCAACACAACACAACCCACCACGAACGCTCTCCTGAGCCAGCTTTTATAGGGTTTCCTTTATCTGCCACTGCCCTTCCTTCCAAGCTCCTTCCCTCTCCTGATGCTGCCCAGCTGTGTCTGCCCTCAGGTGTTCATTCGCTTTCACTGACACCTCCTGGCCTTCCTTGCCTCTCTAGGAGGATGGAGTTAAACGAGAATGTATCCCAGCTGAGGTTCCCCCCAGGTGCGCCTTGTTTCCTTCCCTTCCCCTTCTCTCTTAGTCTTCCCTGCAGGACAGGGCTGGCAGGGCCTTTCCAGGTGATGCGCCTTGGCTGTCTCTGCTCACGAGGTGCCGCCTCGGCCGGTGTCTGAGCTGCTTGCCCATTGGGGCTGGGTGTGGCTGCTCTTCCATGGCCTTGCTCGCGAGGTGCTGCCCCAGCCAGCAGCTGAGCTGCCTGTCCATTGATGCTGGGCATGGCTGCCCTTCCCTGGCTGGCTTCCCCTTCTGGCTCTCCCCCTCCCGCTCTTACCGCTGGCTGTGCTGCCTTTCCTGGCTCCTCTGGGCACCCTGAATCTACTGCTGGGGTGCCAGGGCTGCTCAACCCCGGACCACTGTCTATTGAGGTAGCTGGGCAGTTGCCTCCTGAGGGTCTTCCATCCTCCTCTCCAGGTAAGTCTGGGGGCTGAGCTGTGGACCCCGGACAGCAGTCCATGCCCTTGGGAGTGCTCCTGCACTCCGCAGGGGACCAAATTGGACTGCTGTGGAGTGCTGTTGGGTTGGCGCGATGGGCCCTGGAGTGCTCTTGCGCTCCACAGCGGCCTGATTCATGCTGAATTGGGCTACTGCTGAGTGCGAGAGTCATGCTGTGCTCTACAGTGGCCCAATTCAGCCTGATTTGGGCTGAATTGGGTCCCCAATTGGGCTGAATTGGGCCTGAATCTGGGAAGTAATGTCATTGTGCAAGCCATGTGCCACCTGTGGGAGTGCTTCTGAACTCCACAGAGGACCAATTTAGACTGCTGCAGAGCTCATGAGTGCTGCTATGCTCTGCAGCATCCCAATTTGGCTTGAATTGGGCCTGAATTGAGTCAAATCCGGCCTGAATTGGGCCAAATTGGACTGCTGAGGTGTGTGGGAGTGTGCTGTGCCACCTGAGAGCATGCCCGGGGAGACACAGTTCCCCGCCTTTCCCCCCTGCTGGCCAGGTAAGCAGGGATGCGGGTTGGAAGGTGGGTGTGGGGTATCCCCATCCCCCAGCATGGGACTGGCAACCCTAATCCAAATTATCAGCCTAGACTATAAGAAGGAAGCACATCTGTATCAAAAAACTCAAACTAGGCTTAGAAAGCATAGAGCAAGGTGACAGTGAGGAATAAATATCACATGAAAGGTCCTTCCACATGCTGAAAAAAATAAAGTTTGCAAGATTCATGTCTACCATGTGGTTATTGTAACATGTTAAGCATGTGCTGAAGAAAGGCAGTTAATTACCTAGCCATGCAGTAGGAGTAAAGGAAGTTCCTTAAACTATTGGCTATTTAAGAGTGTTTGTTGGTGCTACTTCTCCCAGCAACTGGAATGGTAACAGCTGCAATCAAGATAGGGAAGGAGCAGTACCAATGAAGAAACAAAAGTTAATATTATGAGGCTTTGATTCTATGATTGCTACCTACCCATGCTGATCTCTACTTGTGTGGGCAAGCAGCAATGAACACAAGGATTTCCAGTGGCTCTGAGCATACAACAGTTGAAAACCCTCAGTTCTAACAAGAACTATAGGAAACTTTAGAGGGAAAAATTATCTTGGCATCATGAGTTACTAAATTCGTCTCAGTATTGTCACATGTCAGATTTATATTGCCATACCATTTAGGTGTGGCTTGCATTGCCAGCATGAGGGGAGAGGCCTAAGGCAAAGGAAGGAGACACAGACACATGTGTAGAGGTATAAAAAGGCCACAATTTTATTGTTTACAGCTTCAGAGCATTGGTGCTGGATAAGGTGCAGATCCCCATATCGGGTGACCCGCCTGTCAGCTGATCACCCCCTCAGGATGCCAGCTGAGGGGAAACACTAACAGCACTAACAGCAACAGGAAGGCATGTGAGCATACGTCTTTGTGTGGTTTCCCTGTCACCAGGGAGCAATCATGTCCAGACAGCCCCCGAACTGGGATTGTCACTGCCTTGCTTCACTCCCCAGATCCCATAAGGGGATCTTCTCTATGGGTAAATAGAGCACACAGGCCGTGTTAACCCCAAAAGGACCCATGCCCAATCCCAAACTACCATTAAAGTTGTGACAGCATAAAAAAGCTGACGCAAGACATCTCAATAGGCAAGCATGCAAGAAGGAAGGGAGGGCTGGGTGGGAATGCAGACTCGCGGAGAAGCACATGGTGGTGAGGGGTGGCTGAGTATTAAAGAGCCAAGACCCACCCCTCCCAGCTGGGCCTGCTACACTGATTGACCAGCAGGGCCCTGGCCCTGAGATAGGCCCCCACTGGCTCACATGGGCCAGAAGGGGCTGACCGATGCCCAGTGGAAATAGCCGACACAGGCCTGGTGAGGCCATCATGGTGAGCCTCAGCCTGCCACCTTCCCCTGCGGCCCTGCAAACTGGCTTGCCGGTAAGTCGGTGAGCCAGAGCATATTGACATACTATTTAAAATACTGATAAGAAACCAGTGACCATAGATGTTATCTTGATTTTTAACTTTTGCTAGCCATGGGCAATTACAGTATAGAGAAATCTAATCAATCAAACAAACTAACAAAATTAATCATTCTCATTATTCATGGGAAAAAGTTGTCTTGAGTTCTATAGGGTTTAGAGCTCCATTTTCCTCTGGGGGAAGGTCCATTCTACTTTATGAAGCTGTGGGTTCTGGTCAATTATGTTTTTATCCTGTCCTTCCTTGAAGAAGTTCAGAGCATCATATATAGTTCTTCCATTGCCATGGTTGCCTTCCAACAACATAATAAGGCTGGTTAGGAAGGAAAATAATGACATGTCCAAAGTAGAGATGGGCACAAACAGCAAAACGAACAAAAAAAAGCCATGAACAGCCCAATCTGCTGTTTGAGAACAAGCTGTTCGCGAGGCCCCATTCTAAACGAACAGGTGGCCGTTGCAAGCCTCGTTTGTTGCTGTGCATCAAACCAGACAGTCTGGTACCTGCAATCAATTCCCTTGGCAACTTAGGCAGGGATTGTCTGAACTCTGACTGAACTCCTGCTGTTGCCCTGGAAACCCCAATCTAAGCCCAATTTAGCTTGATAGGCAGGTCTTCCTTTCAAGTGTGGAGCTCCAAATTTGTTACAAGAGAGCAAAGACCATGGGGGGCGGGGCTCCCAGCTCTGGCTAGTCTTTGCAGACAGTGGAGAGGGAGAGACAGTTGCTGTTGGCATTTTGATAGAGAGAGTGCATTGGAGCTTGAATTTTCTTTGTGTGTGGTGGGATAGGGATCTACCCCTTCAAGTTCCAGGGCTGCTGCCAGGCTCTGGGGCCAAGCTATTATTTATTATTGGTACCTTTCCTCGTGTCTGCTCAGGTCAGGTTTCTGGAAGTGGTGCAGTAGGGATCTTGACCAAACTTGGATGATGGCTGGAGGAGAGCCTGCTGGCCCCTATGAACAGCCAACCATGAACATGTTCATGAACAGGGTCACGTTCGTGGTTGTTCATGAGTCCCTATTCATGGATGGCAACGAACAATGAGCATCATGTTCAGGGTTTTTTTCTGTTCGTGCCCATCTCTAGTCCAAAGTCACCTGGTCAGCATTGTGGTTGAATGGGGATTTTTTAAGATTGGGTCTTCCATGTCCTTGTTCAGCCATCCTTTCTTTGAAAGGTTCTGAAGGTCCTCTGCAATACTAAGAGGTAGCTGATTATATCAGTGTGAGTAAACAGGTGCTAAACTGAGAGGTCCTTCTCTGTGCAAAGGCTTTGTTTTACTTTGGCACTGAAATGAGTCTTTTTGATTTATTTATATATGATAGAATGCTTTGCCCAGGCTTGCTCTGAATGCCTTTGAGCTGTTCCTTCTGCATTTTTTTTCTGGCTTGCATCTTTTTTCACAGCTGATGAACAGCACGGTCTGAAACAGAGTTAAGCTTATAAGGGTTCGCTGCATTGTTCTCCAGTCTTGTAATCCTGCTTTATTTTCTGCATTATACTGTACAAGTGGGAGGCCTGCAAGGGATATCTAATTTCCCCTCCTCCACGATTTCCTCCTTCCCTTCCTTGAAATCTCCTTTAGCATGTTCCCTTTTCCTGCTACCTTGTCCCCTTCCCACCTCTCCAGCCAACCTACCATATCTCTCTCTCCCCATCTTCAGCTTTCCTTCTGTCCCTCCACCAGGCAGCCTCTCCCTGGGAAAACTCTGCACACTGTATGAGACTATGGGACTGTATACCCAAGTGCACACCCGAGAAACCCACAGGGACTTGCAGGGGGCACCTCACTTTCCTCTGTACCCCCCTCCCCACATTATTTCCTCTATTCCTCCTCCTGGAAATTCCCATATCTTCACCTTTCCCTGCTTCCTTCTTTCTTTCCTAGCCGACCTACCTTTTATCTGCCCCTTATGTTCAGCTATATTTATTATTTCATGTATACCCCACTTCTCTCTCTTGTGGGGACTCAAAGCAGCCTACATCATTCTCCTCTCCTCCATTTTATCCTCACAACCACTCTGTAAGGTAAGTTTAGCTTCTCTACCTCTCTCCACCTTTTACTGACAGAAACCAATGCTGGAAGATCGGTGACTCAGTTCTGGTTGCCTAGCAATGGCCACTGAGAACATCCATTTCTTAAAGCTACAGGTGTTGCTTCTACCATTTTGGAGGGAGGGCTGAACCCCTCCCCCATGTTTTTTTTTTAAGATTTCATATTTTCCTGCAAAACTGGGCTTTTTTCAGGTTTGTAGAAAGCTCTGTCTTGTTTCTTTGTGGCTCCAGTCTCAGGATTTAAATATTCACTGATATTGCCACATTGAGAATTAGATAAGTTAATTTTAAAGCATTCTCCAGTTTTATTGGTCAGATGTATTATACTGTGCTAACTGTGTTGTTGTTGTAATCTTCTGGGTCTCACAAAAAAAATTGCTTCTAAATGAAGCGAGTTAATTGTTTTTTTTTAAACTGTCAGATTATTTCAAATGTCTATATTTCTGTGAGGTCTAAGAAGCAACTGTGACAACTGGTTCAAACAGAGCACAGAAAAAGAAAGAAAGAAAGAAAGAAAGAAAGAAAGAAAGAAAGAAAGAAAGAAAGAAAGAAAGAAAGAAAGAAAGAAAGAAAGAAAGAAAGAAAGAAAGAAGTTTCATATTATCCAGAATGAGATTCGCAATAAGATTCTTCATCTTTAATTATATGAAAATCACTTAACTCATAAGAATTAGATGAAACTTCTAGATGAACTTTCCACTCTGAATTTGTGCTGAAAAAGAAAACCGCAGAGAGCATCTTTGTGTTCTGTGGTACTAAGTCAAAGGAAATGCTGCTCAAAAATGTATTTCATGTGATTGTGCTAGATTCCAGGATATTTCTCCCTTCACTTCAGAATTCACTGAGCAATATCTAAAAGACAATAAACTGGGACTCTGCCTGCTGCCAAGTTGCTGAATAAGCAGTACAGTTGGATATTTGACCAGAATGTAGAGCTTTGAGAGTTCAAAGAAACAAGGAAACAGACTGAGAGACCCCCCCACACACATGTTGTAATTAAAGCTATTACTCAATGTAATTAGTTAATCTTGATATTTTATAAATAAAGAGATTAAATCCTCGTCCTGACTCATCCTATCCCCTAGGAGTAACATTTTTAGCACAAGCTATCCAATAGGAGAAGGCAGACCTCTAAGCAACTCAATCTGTATTTGCATCTTAGCTGCAATAATGAGATTGCAGAGGCACTTAAGTGGGATTTATTTATTAGACTGGTAACTACGTGCTGTACTCCTTTTCATTTAATAAATGACTTTATGTAATTAGGGTCAGACAAAAAGGCTACTGTATCTTAGGGATTGGGAAAAGAATATCAGCAATATTCACTCCTTGGTACAACTTTGCTTTGGTCTATTGGCTTTGGAATAGCTCTGGGGCTTTCATCTCTACTCTGGCCTTTGGGTTTGGATGGTGAGAAATGTACTGTCCCTAGAACTAGGGATTCTCCAGCATTTAGAAGCCACATAAGGGCCTTGTCACTAGAATTTGTAGCTATCTAGGCACCACCATAACTCTACTAGGAATGATTCTCAACAAGCAGCACTACAAAATTAACTATGACATTAACATTCAATTAAAACAATGATAGTAGAAATTATGTATAGTAATGAATATAACAAAAGATGGAAATGTGATGATACATGCTAGTAGTAAGGAAGTAGACAGAAATTTTATTTGGGTTTGGCTTTGGTTCTGCTATTTTTTCTTATAACTTTTTAGTCTCCCAACCTGGCTGTTTCTCCAAAATTCATCAGAATATATAAATAAATAGATGAGACTGTTTCCTTAGCATTTTGTTTGGAATGAATAAACTTTTAATTGTGACCATGGAATAGAGTGATTATTGATACACCATTTCAAAAAGTTTTGTATGCACACTATTCCAGCATCCTATTTGCTCACTGCTGAAAGAATTAGAGTTCTCCAACAGTAAACTTAGATTATAGAATGGTGATCTGGCCGTATGCTAGAATTGCCTGATAATAGGTTGGCTGGTACAAACAGCAGGGTATTTTTAATGATGGCACCTTTTTATGGAACTGTCTCCCAAGAAGAGTTTGGCAGAATAATTTGGTTTTGGTTTTTAGAAGAAATTAAAACTATGTGGTTTCAATAAGCATTTGAAAAAAAAATATTCCTGGTATAATAGATAATTCTGTTGGAATTCTGCCTTCTGCTATTACAAATTTGCTTTTTATGCCGTTTTCTTTCTTTACCAAGTTTGTGATATTTTGATTGGGCTGTAGAGTTTTTAATTGTTGTGGGTTTCCCTAAAGCCTAGTTTTTCAAGTATGTGGGAGGATATGAGATGAAAAACATATAAATAACAAAGCAGTCAGCCATGTGGTAGCTCCCATTCTAATCTCCAGCACATCTGAAACAAAAGTTCCATATGTCCCTCATGGCGTTGTTTATGTTCCTCAAGAAAGAAGAATCCCAACACAAGATAAAATCTATGTGAAACTAGAAGTTGAAGCACTGTATTCCAGCAATGATCCTATACAAATTACGGGTGTGCACAAATATTGGATTCCTTTTCAGTTCATTTTAGTCTTATCTTTCTATCTCTGTGTAGTACTTTTTTATCCCATCCTTCTTCCATTACTTTCTCACTTAACGTCCATTGTTAAATATATCTGGGTGTGGGTTTTTTTTGGTATATTTATTTTTCATATTAGCAGGAAATATAGTTCTGGCTATAAAACCTACCCTCATCCAACAATAACGAAATTATTAAAGACTTTCACCCAAGAGATCTTCCATGTAAAATTTCAGCAGATAAGAAAGGAACTCCATTTTACAGATCATTAATATTCTTGACTGCAGAGTAGACATGAGAAGCCATTTGACAAAAAAGCAGATAATGGGCTCCAATAGTACATAATAATAAGGGACTCCTCAGATACAATTTTGCACAGGTGGAGCATTTAAAGGAAAACAGAGTAAACAAGAGAGGGGAACAAGTGAGGGGAAACGGTGACTCAGTAAAACAGTACAAGCTTTGCACATGGAAAATTCCCAGCTCAGTTGCTCACATTTTCAGTGAAAGGATCTGAGAGAGAAGATGTTGACAAAGACCTTATTATGCCTGAGAACCTGGAGAGCTGAGAGCTGGGGATAAAAATTGATGAGAGCGCTGATAAGCTTTCCAGACATTTAAACACAGTGGAGAAGCCCTTTAGGGTCTATATTATCAATATGTTTGTTTGATTTCAAAATGATACAGATCAAAAGTATCGTTATTGGGGTGTGATATTCTTCAGCTTTTCAGAAGCCACATATAGAGAAACAGGAAATACAGATGATGATATTAAAAAACCTACGAAGCACAAACTGACCTTTTAAACACAGCTTCAGTGATCTGTTTTACAAGTCCAAAGACAAAGCTAGAAATACCTCAAGAGAAAATGTTTAATTTTTCCAGTGCTTTTTCCTGTGGTCTAATAATAACAGGTTTAAGATAGGGCTGCAGTATAACAGGATGATTAACAATGAATTGGCTTTTCTTCATTCTCTGAAGCCCCACCACTGAACAAAATTTTAAATAACTTTTGGAAGAAAACTTTGGTAAGAAAATCCAGACAAGTTGTGCGATTTTAGGATGTGAGGTGAATGATTCTTACATTCTTATGTACAAAATTACCATTGTCCTAAAGCTGTTCACGAATTAAGGCACACAACAACCATACTTTGAGTTCAACTAGGTTATTAAAATTGGCTGATCCATGTCCCAGATATTAGTCTGCTTTTAATGGTGGCCTGCAATAGGAAGCTACTTTTCTGGTTATTAATATCTACAGAACTCTACCTTGGTTCCAAACTCAGCAAGCAATTTATTGTTGGCTTTGTTTATCCTCACCTGCACATGCCTATGTCAAGAAGCGCCAAGCTTCATCACTCTCACTCCGCATGCTGTAAAGACAACAAAGGATCTGCTTGATGCTGCTCAGCATCAAGGATGTCCTTTCTCTACCCGCCTCACTGTAGGGAAAACTGACCAGCTTTTCAGGGATCACAGGTGCTCTCCAATTCACTGTACCTAAAATGAGTTAAACCTATTCCTTCCACACTGTATATGTAAAGTGTTATCAAGTTGCAGCTGATTTATGGCAACCCCATAGGGTTTCTAAAGGCACAAGATGTTAAGAGGTTATTTGCCATTGCCCACTCTTTGTAGCAATCCTGGATTTCCTTGGTGGTGATCTCCCATCTAAGTACTAACCACAGCTGCCCTGCTTAATTTCCAAGATCTGATGAGACTGGGCTAGCTTTGGCCATGCCAAACTAGTTATGGTCTAACCTGCCAAAAGAACATCCTATTTATTCCAGCCCATCCCTGGACAATATAAAGCAGGCAAATAACAGGCCTTCTAAGGAGCCAATCATAGAAGCCCCCTAAAAATCTTACTCAGCTCTGAAGCAACCACAGTGCCTATAGCAGATGGAGAGTTCATCAGCAGCATGCAGTAAATGCCTGCGTGGGAAGGGAGGGAAGACCCTTATTTGACTTCCCTCTTGGTCCTTCCCATAAGCTGGCCAATTAACTGCTTGAGCAAATAAGGTTTTGTGCCTTATTTCAATTATAGAAGGGGCTGGAACAACAGTCATAGCCTTAGTGATCATTAATGAGTCTATTAAAACAATTAAATGGTGCCTGTTTAGGGTTGCCATCTCCAACTTGGAAAATTCCTGGAGATTTGGGGGGTGAAACCTGGAGATGGCAGGGTTTGAGGACGGAAAGTACTTCAGCATGGTATAATTCCATAGAGTCCACCCTCCAAAGCAGCTATTTTATCCAGGTGTACAGATCTACGTGGCCTGGAGATCAATTGTAATTCTGGGAGATCTCCAGCCACCACCTGGAGGCTGGCAACCCTATGCCTGTTTGACTTATGTTTCTAACATTTCTGTAGTGATGGGAATCTGGAACTTTAAAAAAAGGAATAAGAAATGTCAACAAAGATGTATTGTCGAAGGCTTTCACGGCCGGAGAACGATGGTTGTTGGGGGTTTTCCGGGCTGTATTGCCGTGGTCTTGGCATTGTAGTTCCTGACGTTTCGCCAGCAGCTGTGGCTGGCATCTTCAGAGGTGTAGCACCAAAAGACAGAGATCTCTCAGTGTCTGAGAGATCTCTGTCTTTTGGTGCTACACCTCTGAAGATGCCAGCCACAGCTGCTGGCGAAACGTCAGGAACTACAATGCCAAGACCACGGCAATACAGCCCGGAAAACCCCCAACAACCAATGTCAACAAAGGTTTCTAAATTATATATACTTCTTTGTGCATTTTAATTTTGATTATCACAAAGAGCAGTTCTCCTCTTCCCTGAAATGTTACCCATTCCATACTTTGAATTCCTCAGAATTAAACAAGCAGGGGGGTGTGGCTCTGCTTCAGATGAAGACAGATGCAGAAACCTGAGCTCTGCTCTCCCCTCGAGCCAATTAGTATAAGAAAGCAACTCATTTAAGCAAGAACGCTCAAATAATGGGCAAGAACAATGCAGAAAAGAAAAATGCAAATGGCAAGTCAGCTAAAAAGCTCCAGGATTACTTTCCCGTGCCGTTGCAGCCTAAGACTCAAAACAATGCTGGAGAAGAAGCACTCAAAATGGTGCCTGAGGCAAATGCAACAGGTAAAACTTTGTCTGAAACTAATCTGCCCTTGTTGCTGCAAAAAATGGAGCAAAGAATCTTGTATAAAATTTCAAATTTAACTGACCAGATCTCAGATATAAAATTGGACATTACTAGAGCCATTCATAAGGCCGATTGTGCAATGGATCTGAGTACTTCATTGCAAAATGAAATCCAAGCCTTGCAAAAGGACAATGACTTAATGAAAAGCAAAATCCAATCCTTAGAACTTTAAAATCGCAAGCTTCATCTTAAATTTAGAGGGATTGAAGAAAATGAAGCAATAAATGAAGATCCTGCAGCTTTCTTGAACAAATGGCTAACAAAAATTCTAAACCTCAGAGATCATACTGCCCCTCTAATTACCACAGCACATCGGCTTGGTTTGCCAAATAATCCAAGAGGGAAAAGCCCCAGGGACATTTTAGCAACTTTTTCAGACGGGAGTTCAAGAAGAAAGATCTTAGAAATGGCCAGACAACAGAACTCACTTACTTATAATGGGTCTTATATTGCTGTCTTTGTTGATCTGCCAAAAGAAATCCTCAACAAAAGAAGAGAAGTTAAACTAATTACAGGAACTCTTAGAGAAGCAGGAATTGAATACAGATGGTCAAGCTTTACAAAGCTCCGAGTCACACACAAAGGGAACACTTATTTGGCAGAAGACCAAGAATTAGGTTTGACCCTGCTGAAGAATATGGATCTGGAGATACCCATAGACCCAGAGACTATATCTCTTAAAAGGAAAAGATCTCAGCCTCCTACCCCCCAAAAGGGTAGTAAAATTCCAATCAGACATACTTAATAATCATTTTCCTCATTGTATCCTGCTTATAATTCTAACTTTTCTGCATAGAAGCAGCTGTATATATTCTAACAAATACAATATTCTAGTTTACTAATTAAGGTTCGGGGGTGGGAAAAGTTAAAACATTATATTATTTCAGGTTCAGCTCCAGGAAGTATTACGGCTCTTCTACCTTGGTAAGTGATACCAAGTACCTGAGTGGGGTATATACCCGCAAGGTATAGAGAGCTGTTTAAATAACGTGATCAAGTGATTTAAGTTTAACTGTAATTCTTCTCTTTTTTTGTTTAGTGCATAACACTTGATTAGCGAATCTAGCAATTTGTATCTATCTTTGTAGGGGTAGGGGGAGGTTAGGGAGGGAAGGTTTGTTAAGGATGGAGGGAGGGGTGGGCAATTTCAGCAGGAGGGAGGGTAGACAACTGTTTACATAAATGTTAAGGCATGTTGGTAAAATTTTCCAAATTATTATTTTTCATAGCTCTAACTATAATCACTTTTAAATGTAGAATCCTTGTGATAATGTAATGCTAAAAATTTTTGTACAATATCTTATTTTGCTGTTGAATATCTTCCCTTTTGTTGTTATTGAAAAAGTTAAAAATAATTTTTTTTAAAAAAAGAATTAAACAAGCATGAAATCAAACCTCAACCTTTTTGTAGGGGCAGGGATACTAATCACAGTTCAGAGGCATTGGTAAGCCATAGTGCTGGTAGGTAGAACCAAAATATACAAAACATTTCTGAGCGTACTCTTTTATGATACCCACATTGCTCTAGAACAGAGTGGATTCTTCCTTTACGCTAGAGTCATGGAACTATACACTATAGTTAGGAAACTTTGAATATGTTATTTATCTGAAATATTGGTAGTTTTAGTTAAATCTGTAGTTTTAGTTTAAGAAAAATAATGATATCATCTGTAAAACAATGAAGTCACACTATTTGGTTCTAACAAAGACAAAAGCAGTGGCATAAATAAAAGCAATAAACTAACAATAAAAGCAGCTATATGAATCAGCTAAATAAAACTCCCTCCTAATAATATCCAATTGCCAAATAAATATCATGGCAGTAAAACTGTAAGACAGAAAGACTATTAAACTTATAACAGCTAAAATCCACAAGAATAAAAATATTGTTGCTTGTTGACTGAAATGAGCCAAACAGCTTAAGCGAGGGAATTAAGGTTCCACATCTGAGGTGCCACCCCCACCACACTTTAGATGGTAGGGCTCCATATAGCAGGGACTCTGAAGAAGGTCTTAACTATCAGGGAGGTTCATTTAAAATGTACCTTTATAATATTACCTAGTTGCACCAACCCATTTTGAAGTATAACTATATGGAATATGGCTGACTGTGTAGAGTTGATCTGATTTTACTAAAGGGGTGCTAAGTTGAAGTGATTTGTGAACATGACCTCATTTTCCACCATCATTTGTGACCTGATCACCAAGCTGCCTTTTTTTGAGATATTAACTGTGTTTATGAGTTTGAGAACCCTGATGCCTATTTAACCCCCCTTTGGTAATTTTTCATATTCAAGTGAATTTTTTTATCTACAGAGTTCAGTAAATTGTTGTGCGGTTCTAAGTGTGTATGCACAAATGAAGATTGTATTGCATCTGACACTTGTTCTTATCCATTCTGTCTTACTGTAAGAAAACACACATACATTTTTTTTTCTGACCTGGGTTTTTGGGTGCCATCTGTTTGCAACAGTCTTTGAAACATGTAAGTAGACTTGGCTGTGCATGGAATGAGATTCCAGAGCGTCATAAAAGCGGAAGGCTAGTACCATGGGCTGCTATGACTTCTCAGAATATACATACTGGTAGAATGCATCTGTTAGACCTGGGTAGTTTGTAATTTCAAATAAAATTAAGAATACAAAATCAGCAGGGTATTTGCTGTTCAGATTAGTTACCATTTAAGACCTTCAGCTGGGAAGAAATATGGATAAACTAGGCAGAGATTAACCAGGTCTGAGCTGGCATTAAAGTCCTGATGTCAAGTTCTCAGGCTGCATAATCAATAACAAACAAAACAAGACTTGCACAGAAGTAATCCACTTTGACAGTGGTTTCATTTTCAGGATTATGTGACTGTGGCTCTTCTAGAATGGCTACTGGAAATAGTTCAAGGCTGTCTAAAGATAATAGAACAGAATGGAATTCTCTCAAACTTCTCTTTGTTTACAATTATACTTGCAAAATGTGTATAAATTCCCATGAAGCATTCACTTCAAATATTAATGTCTAACAAATATATGCATAATTCCAGAGTACTTTAATGTTCTTATTACAGAAATAACTAGAAGTAGAGTCTAGTGGATACAGCATTAGACTAGGGCTTCTAGTCACTGGCTAACCACCAGTGGGAATCCAGGGAGTGGACATGGTTGAGGGGTGCCATCAGCAATGGCATGATATCAGTTCTGTGGAAAACCCAGAATTGAAGTCATGCATCGCTAGGAATTGCTGGACACTCCAACAATTCCTAAAGAGAACTGATGTCACTTCTGTGATTGCTCTGTAAGTGGCATCATGCCATCACCAATGGTGTCCCCACCCCCCATTATTTTTGTCCAGCTGGATGCAGGAGTGGTGGTGAGAAACAGGAGCTGGGGACAGAGATTCTCTGCCCTTGGCAGGAAGCTAGCAGCCCTGCATTAGACCGACATTTGCTTCAGTTCAGCTATACAATCCCATACTCCAAACTATAAATAAACATTTTGGGGCATGTTACAGGGTTGAAGTGTGCCTCCTCTTGTGGCAAATAATACATTTTGTGAAAGCTTCCAAATCTGAAACATAAGTTCCTTCCTCTTGCTGTTACCCAGACTCTTCCAAGTGGCATTGTAGACTGTCACCTAAGACATATTTAATAAAACTCCTCATATCGATGCCTTCTTTATGCAAATGTGAAGTAATTGTCTGAAAGGTCCAAAATGGTGGAAGTCCACTCTCTATGAACTAATGCTTTCCCACCAGTTTTTGTATCTATGGAGACAACTCATTATGTGACATGATGACTCTGAAGACTCAATCTAAGCAGTTCATAGTGATGGATATAGATTTGGAGGTTTTTTATATACTTATTTTTATATACTACACCTATGCTTTTTCAGTATTACATGCTTTGCACTTTTTCTATGCTCAGGAGCCAAAGTAGTACTTGTAATGTAACCTGTAAGAATTTGACACTTGAAACAAGAAGACTTGAAACTCTGTAAGAACTGATATACTGCTTTTAGGGCTGCACTTATATTATATGTTATATTATTCTATAGATTCCAATAGAAATTAGTACCAGAGAGCCTTTTGTAGAAAACTGATTTGACACAGCAAGCTGGTTTTGGCCACCTGTGGTATTATCTTCCTTAAAGATGATAAGAAACTGGGGAAAAAGGGCACGAATAGGAAAACATCCCTTCCTATCCACCAGATTGAGACTCATTGGCGCCCTTGAAAGTATTATGCCAAGAAGAAAGTAGGTAAACGGTTAGACAGTGTCCTTCCAAAATGAAGGCAGAGAAAAAAAAACTGTGAAGACTGGAATTCCCCCAAATAGAGGGGCCAGCCCAGAATTGCATCTTCAAATCAGAACTGACCCTAGATATGTTACGAGCCAATAAGATATCAAATATTAGAATACTGTAATATTGTTATGATTATCTGAAAGTATTAATTGCCTGTATTTCTATTGTAATTTTGATGAGCTCCAGACACAAGGAGACCACCTACTCCTGTGAAAATGGGCTCCTCCATTGTTTAAATTAAACAATCATATATTGCTTCATTCTACAGGACTCCGTGGTGTGTGTGTCTCTTATTGTGATTGGTGAGAGGGACACCTAAGGCACAAGTTTGTGCATAACAATAGTACCAGTCTACATTTGAGGGTTTGCATGTGTAAGATTCAGGGCTCATGTCATATACACATTCTATCTATTACATACACAAACATACAACAAATTTCCATCCTGCACACAGACATTTTATTTACTTACTTAGCATATCTCTATGCCTCCTTACCAGAGAATCTGCCCAAGGGGACTTGCAAAATAATTATAATAACAACATTAACACACCATAGAAGTTCTTTAACCCAGCATTAAAAACAGCATAAACATTATGCAACTCAACATGAATTGTAAAGGGTTTTCAGACTAACGACAATAAAATGGTATTAAAAACAGTCCCTTAATTAAAAGCCTGGGGCCTGAAAAAGAGCATCAGAGGTGCCAGGTGAACTTCTAGGCAAAAGGAATTCCACAGAAGAGGTGTCATCATGACTGAGAATGCCCACTGTCTGATTGCCATCCAGCTCATTCATGAAGGCTAGGGCACAGAGATGAGGGCTTGTGAGAAAGTGTACAGGCTGAGTAGTGTAAGGCATGCTGTGAATGACTGTGAGCTTATGTCTAGATCCTTGCTTAGGGTCTCACTACTAGAGATGGGTACGAACAGCAATACGAACAAAAAAAAGCCACGAACAGCCTAATCTGCTGTTCACGAGCAAGCTGTTCGTGAAGCCCAATTCTAAACGAACAGGTGGTCATTGCAAGACTCGTTCATTGCTGTTGGTTGCTGTTCATCAAGCCAGACAGTCTGGCACCTGCAATCAATTCCCTTGGCAACTTAGGCAGGGATTGTCTGAACTCTGTCTGAACTTCTGCTGTTGCCCTGGAAACCCCAATCTAAGCCCAATTTAGCTTGATAGGCAGGTCTTCCTTTCAAGTGAGAAGCTCCAAATTTGTTACAACAAGGGAGCAAAGACCAGGGGGGAGGGGGGCTCCCAGCTCTGACTGCAGACAGTGGAGAGACAGTTGCTGTTGGCATTTTGATAGAGTGCATTGGAGCTTGAATTTTCTTTGTGTGTGGTGGGATATGGATCTACCCCTTCAAGTTCCAGAGCCTGCTGCCAGGCTCTGGGCCAAGCTATTATTTATTACTGGTACCTTTCCTGCTGCCTGCTCAGGTAAGGTTTCTGGGAGTGGTGCGGTAGGGATCTACCCCTTCAAGTTCCAGGGCTGCTGCCAGGCTCTGGGGCCAAGCTATTATTTATTATTGGTACATTTCCTGCTGCCTGCTCAGGTAGGGTTTCTGAAACTGGTGCAGTAGGGCTCTTGACTTGGATGATGGCTGGAGGAGAGCCTGCTGGACCCCACGAACAGCCAACCACAAACATGTTCGTGAACAGGGCCATGTTCGTGGTTGTTCGTGAGTCCCTGTGCATGGATGGCAAAGAACAACAAACATAATGTTCGGTTTTTTATTCTGTTCGTGCCCATCTCTACTCACCACACAAGACAAAATACACTCGAACTACATGAGTAATTCGAGTGTATTTTGTAATTTGAGTGTATTTGAGTGTAATTCAAGTGTATTTTGTCTCATGTGATTTGATCCTTAGACATTCAAGGAATCAGTAACTGTAATTACCTTCTCTGTTACTATACCTTTTGAGGCTCTTACCTCCTCTCCTGAGTGCAGTAACTTGCATCTTGCTTGGATCTACATAGGAAGAAAGAGAGTTCACCTGATTTTTTACCACTTTCTTTGACGAAAAGTTACTCAGGTTGTTGGTACAATTTTTATCCAGGAAAATGAATCGGAGTGGAAGGATGCCCCCCTCCCAACACCACAGACTTGATCTGAATCCTTGTAATTACTTTGATATTACATTAAAGATGTTGGGAGGTCTGATTACAGATCTCTCACATTTCATTTAGTTACAACTTGTGCTTGTGCTTCTTTCCAGACTAATCAAAAATATAAATCAAGAAGCACAGCCAGCATCTGCATTTAGAAGAATTTTCTTCCTTTCCCACAATAATCATACGACTAAGGATTATGAGGCCCAGCCTGGCAACCAGTGGGAGACTAAGGGATGGAGACATGGTGGGAGAGACAGATTGGTGTAGTGGTTAAAAGCGGCAGGACTCCAATCTAGAGAACTGGATTTGATTCCCCACTCCTCCACTTGAAGCCTGCTGGATGACCTTGGGTCAGTCACAGCTTCTCGGAGCTCTCTCAGTCCCACCCACCTCACACAGTGATTGTCGTGTGGATGATAATAACACACTTTGTAAACTGCTCTAAGTGGACATTAAGTTGTCCTGAAGGGTGGTATATAAATTGAACGTTTTTATATCAATCAAATGTTGTTGGGGTGGTGGCTGTTGGTGACAGCATAATATCACTTCCAGGAAAAACCAGCATTTTTAAAAAAAATGTCCCACTGACTGCTGGAGTGCTGGTAGACATATGGTAACCCTAGAACTAAATATATCATATGGTTCTGCTGAGATGGTAAAGTGATTGTATGGAGACTTTTCCATCTGTGCCCTGTGAATCAGCTCTTTAGCTCCTCCCTGTATCCTGTTTTCCTTTATGCTCATTTCTTCCTTTCTCCACTTGGCTAAAACTCATCTCCTGTCATGTCCTCTCTTCAGTTTCAGAAACCATGACAGAACTAGAAAATGCCACCACCACCACCCACCGTCTCTTAAGTGAGCAACAGGAAACCCTCTTGATATATTAAGGGAAATTCCAGATGAGTAAAATGAACAGTCAAAACAACCTTGAATTTTGCTAAATGGGAAGTGATCATAGTTCACTTGTTATTTGCATCTGGTCCAAGTGATTCTATGCCACTATAACAGTGCAGAAAAACAATGCACATTCCAGATATTTACAAAAATGTATGTATCCACATCTCCCTCCACATTCCAAAAGCTTGTTGTTGTCCAGGGATGGTGCCAGACTTTATGCAATGGCCTCCCCCATTGCTTCTGTAAGTGGAGCTGACCTGTCTGACAGCTGGGACAAATGAGGAAGCCAGCATGCTGAGCCCCTTACCTGCTGCCCTTGATCCTATCACTGCAAGAGTAATACCCAGGCTGGGCCTGGCTTCAAGGGAGCCTACAGCAGTGCCAGTTGAGAACTTGCTTTGATGCAGCCTCGAGAAGCCATGGCCCAAAGCAACCCTATAGGAGGCCAGGGCATGCTTGAGGAATGTGGTGATGCATCAGCCCAGATTAGTACAACCTTAGCCTAGGTGGTGGAGTCTCCGGGAGTTTGGGACAAGAGCAGGCCCATAGGACAGGCAGCCTATTCCTACTGCCCCCCTGGCTTGCCCAATGGAGAGGGTGACTGGAGAAGGAGGAACAGCCAGGGCCAGGCAGTGGAGGGAACAGGCTGCTAGGCACTTGGCAAAGTGAGGCAAGGATTGAAAGGCAGAAGAAGTGGGCAGGGTTAGCTGACCTTTCAAAAATGGGCTTGTGGAAAGGCAGAGGAGGATGGCACTGCAGACACTGTTCTGGATTGGGAAGGAGAAGAAACAAGTTGGTACAACTCCTTTCTTTTCCCATTCTGAGGCCTGGGAAGACCCACCTGCGGAACCCAGCAAGATGGTTGAGGGATGGCTGGCAAAGTTCAAGCAGGGGGGTGGGGGAGCCTCCAAAGCAACCATTTTCTCCAGTGAAATTGTTTTCTATTGTCTAGAGATCAGTTGTAATTTCAGGAGATCTCCTGGGCCCACCTAGAGATTGGCAAACCTTATTATAGGTCTCCCATCTATATGACATCCTTTATAGAATGAAATCATTTTCTTGCTTTGTCTGTGTAGCACATTTCCTTTCTGGAACTCCCACTAGAAAAAACAGATAGTAATAGACGTGATTGGTAACCTGCTGCTTGCCGATTGGGGTCTGTATATATTTAGAAACGATGAGACAGTATGTAACCATGATGTCTTCTATGCTATGAAGTCATTCACCCACGCTTTGCTCCATCCTAACTACTAAATGATGAAAGAGTCCTGCTTACTATGGCAAGCAGGAACAAAGGGGGACAGGTACAGAAAGTACTAGGCAAAAGTTGTTAGGTTTTCTCCCGGGCGCTGCTGTGTTGGGCGCTGGGGTACCTGGCTTTGGCACTGGGACGCTGCTAGGGATCATGCAGGGTCCTGCTTTGTGGAAGGAGGGGAGGTATACATCATCCATGCACCCTCTCAAGCCACCAGCAAGCCTGCTCAACCTAGCCCTGCTACTGTGTTCACCTTCCTCCTTCATCTCCATCACCGCCTTCTTTCCTCACTCACTCATTTTCTCCATCCAACCTCCTACCTCCTACTCCACTCCCCCTACACAAACAATGCACCCTGCCCTCTGGGTGGACTTCCTTTTTACCTTTCAGCCTTTCTCTGCTCCACCTGTCAACCACAACCTCCTCCTGCTCTCTAACCATGGCCCTGGCTGGCTCAGGCAGCTGCACCTGTGTTTGCTCGGCTGGAAGCACTGGGCCGGCACAGCTGTGTCTCCTTGGCTGGCTGCCAAGCTTCTCCTGCTGAGCTGACTGCTGGAGGCAGGCACAGCTGTGTCTCCTTGGCTGGCTGCCAAGCTTCTCCTACAGAGTGTCTCAGGCAGCTTCACCTGGGGTTGTTTTGTTCCTGGTATCCCCTGGACCAGGCTATTGCCTTCTAGCTGGGCTGCAGGCTGGGGTGTGGCTCTGAGCTGCTGTGGATGCTTCTCCTCCCTGGCTGGTAAGGTTTCAGTTTGGTTTGCTGCTGGCTGGCTGTCCCCGCTGCCTTGGCCCTCTCCCTCTGTTCTGGGTCAACCCCACTCTCCCTGCCTGGCCTCCTAGACTCCCACTGGAGGGTGGGACTAGCTGGCCTCCACCTGCCCCTTATAACCCTCTGAGGCTTTGGTGTTTCTTTCATTCCCTCCTATGTAGGTAGTTCTGGACCTGGGTGTCTGCTGGGGCAGCGGGGTGGCTGTCTCCCGGCTGTCTCCCATCCCCTCCTCCCAGCAAGTCCAGGGGTTGCGCCTCAGACACCGGACACAAGTATCTTGCTGTTCCATAATCTTTATTGGCCAGTAGGTCTTAATGGAACAATCACAAACTCTGTGGTAAGAGTTGGCAATGCTACTGAATATAGAACATCAATATATCTAATTTTCAACATGGCCCCATCTGTGTATATCTAAATCTAGTGATTGGAGCCATTAATAGACAAGACAGATTGTTCAACAACCTGAAAAAAGCCCCAGCTTTGCAGAAAAATTTGAAATCTAAAAAGAAAAAGTACTCGGAGGAGTTAACCTCCCCTTGACTAGTTGAACTAACTCCTGAAGTTTTAAGAAACAAATGCCCTCTCATGTCTATTTAACTCCTAACATGGCTAACCTTTTGAAATATGGAATCTGAAATGCTTATTTTCTTTCCAAAGTCCTTTATCAGTCACTGGTCATCTCCTTTTGATTTTGCTCTGTTCTGAAGTAGATCCATGTTGCTGACTGACCGGAGTGACTCACAGTTTCTGTGTGTGCTATCATTCACTTTAAGATAGAATGTGCCACCTTAATGTGAGGTAGGTTTGCTGAATCTCCCTTTCTGGCTGGAAACATCCAGCCAACAAACCCCACTAGTGCTCCAAGGAGTGCTGGAAGAAAAAAACAATATAAAACAATGACATAACTGATGTTCTAGATACAACTCAGAAGTGAAAAGAGGTAGCTGGAAACATTATGGTAAAACCATATAGTTGCCTGACTCATTTGTCAGGGTCAGCCTAGCAACCATAGGTGATAGCATACAAACAAATAATTTGAAATGTGGCTTGATCCTGAGGTATACCATAAAAAAAGGAGTAAGAGTTTAATATAGCAATAAATCCAAGCAAATAAACTGTATAATCTAATCAGAACCATAATTTAGTAAAAAAAACGAGGCCAGATTTTATTAGATTCTTACAGCAGATTCAAGCTGTGATTTATAATCTCACCTGCTCCGCATTTAGAATGCTGAGTTTTGTTGCTGTATCTGTAGGGAAAATTACTTCACATAATAATACGACTCCCATCTACTTCAAGTATAAACTTGATTAAAGTAACATCTGGGAGGGGGACAATATAAGTTGATATGTATCTCACTCTGCAAATCAGTTATACTCAATAGCGCTCATAAAGGTACTGTTAGTAACATTATGTTTTATTTGAATTCCAGGCCTTTCCTTATATTTTTCACTACACTGTGATGTTTTTAAACTCTGTGATAAAAGCAGTTTGTGATGCACTACTTTCCAAACAAGTTTTATTTACTTAAAGGTATCTTGCCACTGACTACAATAGAAATCATTTTTTTCCTAATCTAGAATGATTTCTGGTTCATAATTGCAAATCTATTGTTAAACCAGTTTTACCAAGGGGGAAAAATGGCTTTAATCTTGAAGTCAACATTAAGCATAAGAAACAAAATCAATGAAGGTGAAGGTCATAAAAACAGATGACTAGAATATACAATGAGGCTGTCTCCCATACAATGAGGTTATAAAATAAACTTAAGTATACAATACACAATTCACAAACACATCCTCTGAGACTACTGCATCATTTTATTTACTTCAGGAGCATTTTAGTGTGCAAACAACTGAGGTCAAATTAATGGAATTTTGTAAGGAGACAATAAAATTTGAAGGGCCAGAAACGGCTTTCAGCCTTCCTATTGATATGCAAGTTATAAAATACACTGATATCTTAGTGATGACAGTAAAATATATTTCAATTTGAATAAAGAAAAGAAACAACAGATGCAGAATAAATCCCAATCAAAGCACTGTTTTTGTTATGTGTATTAAATGATGATTGATTGGTGATGATGATTGAAAACGGGGGCATATCTTGAGGATTAATTACCAGCTGGGGTTAATGGCTTGAGGTGATCAACTGATTCTAGTCAGTCATTAATTTCTAGGAAATACCCCAAGTCTTGAGCATTATCACATTCCAGAGGACTGCTACTGTAATGTGCCTATTTTTTTTAAAAAAAAATAGAGGCTGGCTTATCAAAATGAATGTAAGCAAGCACATGTCACTTTTGTGATCTCTGCCACTGTGTAACTAAGTTTATTCAGAAGATGCACAGCAGATTTCTTTGGTGTCACGTTTTAAAGTTGAGCACTTTAGGTTAAACCAGAAATATGCCTGTCTTGAATGGCTCACAGAGTGACTTATGTTGATATGATATACACAGTGACAAAATGTGTAACTACTGACTTACAGTCATTCAAACACATGAAGGGCAGAAGGTATTAGTCCAGAGCTCGTGGGAAATGGGGACATGGAGGAGGGCACTGGTGGCAACATTGCGATGTCACTTCCAGTTTTTCCCTGGCCAATTTTTGTTAATTTTTCTCCCACAGCAGGAAATGGGAGCTGGAAGTGGGGGATCACCTGGTCTCAACAGGGGGCAGCTCTAGTCTTAAAGCCGGATAAAAGCAGGAGCGACGTGCTGGTCTGTCTACTCAGGACACCATCTTGCCCTCCCTAGTCCTGACTAGACATGGGCATGAACCAACCCCCCCCCCCCGAATCATGAGGTTTGTGGTTCGTGGATTTTGACGAACCAAAAATCACAAACTGGCAGGGAACTGGGCCCAGTTACAAACCAGTTTGTGGTTTGTGGGGTTTAAATACCCCTTTCTGGCCACTTAGCAGTGGCAGGGAAAGGGGCATTTAACAGTTTTAAGGGCACTTTCCTGCCTTGCAAGCAGCGGGTCCCTTTAAACTATCAGCTGTCAGGCAGCTGGGGGGATCCCCCCCTCGCTGCCTGCCAGCTGGTAGTTTAAAAGGACCTGCCAGTGGCAGGGCCCTTTAAACTGCCCAAACCCCAGACCCTACCCCCCCCACCCCAGCTCCAACCCCTGCCCCTGCCCCAGCCCCGGTCCCACACTTACCTTCCCCTGCAGCACAGCATCCTCCCTCTCCTCCAGCGAGTGGCAGGAAGGCTGTTTTTGGCCTCCTCCGCCCCTGTGCAGGCCTGCAGATGGACAGAGGAGGCAGAAAAAGGCCTTGCTGCCCCTTGCTGCGCCATTTGGTTCGAGTTTGTTTGGGTCGTATTCGTTTGGGTCGTTCATTGGTTCGGGTTCATTTGGGTTGTATTAGGAAAGAGACAGTTTAAATAGCCATTTCCCTGAGGAAATGGCCATTTAAACTTTTCCTGCAGCTTGCAAGCGGCAGGTCCCTTTAAACTATCAGCTGGCAGGGTGCAGGGGGGGATCCCCCTGATAGTTTAAAGCTGATTGTTTAAAAATTTAAATGGCCATTTCCTCTGGGAAATGGCCATTTAAACTGTCTCTTTCCCAATACGACCCAAACGAACCCGAACCAGTAGCCAGTTCATGGAAGTTCGTAGAAAGGAGCTTCCACAATCCGTGGTTCACGAACCACAAACTGGTCTGGTTTGTGTGGTTTTTTGGGTTGTAATTGGATTCGTGCCCACCTCTAGTCCTGACAGGACTGAGTTACGGTTGAGATAAAGCATTGAATTAGAGAATGTAAGCAGCATCTAAGAAGCAGTACATCAATGTGTCCCAGGAGGTATTGACAGCCAGCATGGCATAGTGGTTAGAGTCGGACTAGGATCTGGGAGAGCCTCCATGGATGCCCACTCCATGGAAGCTTGCTGGGTGACTTTGGGCCAGTCACACACATTCAGCCTATCCTACTTCACAGGGTTGCTGTAAGTTAAAAATGGAGGAGAGAGGAAAATGTAAGCTGCTTTGGAAAGAAATGTGCCATATACATGAAGTTAATAATTAAATAAAGGCAGTACCATTTCAGGCAAGAGTCTATGCCAAAGAGTCCAGTTAAAGGGGGTGGAAATAAGAGTGCAAGGAAGCTGCAGTCAGAAGGGATGGAAAGAAGATAAGAAGAAAACTAGGAAGTTTTTAAGCTGAGATGTTTAAGAACACACATACAAAGCCAGAGACTAATGGGTACCAAACTATAAACTTGACTTACCAGCCAACCTAGATCAGGAGGAACCAATGGCCAGAGGGGTGGGTCATGGAGCACTTTAAAAACAGATTTTGTGGCATAATTGTTTGTGTGCTAGAGGACATTATCTGATATATAGAGTGAAACTTCACTATCAGATATATATTCACAAAAGGGAAGTAAAAGTTCTGAACTATGGAATTAAATATCATAGAATTATACAGGTTAAAACTCTTCAATTTTATGGTGTTTTTGTCTCATTATTCACTTTTGTTCCTTCCTTCCCCTTTGTATACCATGTACTGTGTACTGATGTTTCACTTCATACATCTGATGAAGTTGGCTGTAGCCTATGGAAAATTGTTACAATAAATCTCTTTAGTCTTTAAGATACTACAAAGCTCATTTTTGTGTTTTGCTGCAATGTTTTGTAGGCCATTAGTTTTTTCTATAATTTATGGATAACCACCATAACTAAAGATGGTATTCTACTTGTTTATTCTCTCAGCAATATTTTCTGTAGAATTTTGGATATATGGAATCGAAGAGCTGTACATATTTTTACTGTTTATATAAAACCCCTCACTAATATACTTTGTCTGAAAGGTTAAATTGCATAATAATGGCCTTTCTCACAACATTTTCATATATTTTTTACTAACATAAAGTAACAATGTGCCTTCTCGCCTAGACAGGGAAAAAATATGTCATTATAATCCTAGTCTAACTGTGTAAATGACCTCACAGATAAGTGGAAAGGGATATTTCAAACCTCCAGTTTATTATAGCTTGATGGCATAGTAACCTTATCACTCAAGACAGTATTTAACTTTGAATAATACATTATGCTGTCTCTCTGAAATGGTCATTATGAGCTTTTAATGCATCATAAAGCAGGCCTTATGAGCTCTTGCTCACAAAGAAGTCAGTGTAACATATTAGTGCAACATATATCATGAAAAACAATAATTTGGCAACAGTGCTCTTTGCTTCTTAAAGGTTATTTTACTACATTCCAAGAACATTTTTAATTGTTGGGTTCAGTTAGTGGGCATTAGACCAGATTCTTGCTGACAATGGTCCTTTTTGCACTGGGACTTTAAAACAATTCAGTTATCTGTTCTGCTTCCCATGTTTGCAGGAGTTTCACACTTGCAAAGTAGTCATGGGACACAGCGCCGATGTTTGTCTGTGGTATCCCCAATTTCCCCTCCTGAGGACATACTGCGATTTTATTTTGAACCAATGCCGAGTCATGTCCGGCCCGAATAATGTCAGTGTGAACTCTGTACTCCCCTTCTGCTTCTCTTCTCCCCCCTCTCCTTTTCCCCAGGAACTGATCAGTCTGTGCAGAATTAACCGCTCCCACCCTCCTCAGCTCTCTGAACTTCTTTCCCACCATGTTTATTAGTAAAGTGAAGTAAAGGTCATAAGAGTGCTTCTCCCTTGGCTTCCTTCCTCCCGGATATCTCTTTTTCAAAGCCAAGAACAATTCCTAATGTTGCTGCTTATTCCCTGCTGGCTTTAAAGCCAGTAAAGTGTTAAATGGCTGCTTTCCCCTTTCTCCCTCAAGGGTATGCACATCTCTCTCTCTTTTTTTCAAAGCCAGGAATGAGTTGCTCTGGTTACTGCTCATTTCTCCTGGCTTTAAAAGCCAGGAAAGGGTTAAATGGCTGCTTTCCCCTCTCTGTGTCTTCTGCTAATGGCCTTTTGTACAGCCCTTTGCAAAACAAAACAGCAGGAAAGCGCCAGAAGCAGCAGCATTTTAACCCTTTCCTGTCTTGGCTTAAAAAAAATGGAAGTGGAACAAGCACAAAAAGTGCATGCTTTCCTCCAGATCTCCGCCACCAATTGCCTCTCCAATGGACAGAGGACAGGCCAATCAGCAAATTCAGGGGAGGGGGATGGGTTCCAACATTGCAACATTACTATGCCTGCTCAAAGTTTTTTTAAAAAAGTGTGATGTGAATTGCAAAGCTCTGAAAGCCCAAAGCTGCACCAACACCAAATCGAAACTTTCTCGGACAGTGTGCAACATGGGGATGCCATGCGAAAGCCATTGTGATTGAGGTGAATGCTCATAAATGGTGGTTTAAACTGTAAGTGCGAAAAGGGCCAATGATGACAGCCCCAAAGAGTGCAAGGCATCATGAACTGTCCTCATCCTGAGCCATATCATTTTGAAGATACTGGGATTGCAAAGGAGAGGAATCGCACCCAAGCCTGCTGGTTAGAAGGTTGAACGTATGTCAGAAAATCCTGGATATAGGGGTTTTCCATATGAGTTTTTTCATTGGTTCTGGCCCCTTACTGCTTCAGTTTATCCCCAGATTTGTACATGCATTTTTTTTGCCTTTAGTTTTTGCTTTGTTTTGTGTGTTTTTTTCCGGATTCTTTTGAGATCCCTTTTACCTTGATTTTTTCTAGAAGCTGATTTTTAGTCAATTTTTTCCTCATGCATAATGTTTATTTCAGTTTTGTTTCCCCTACCCACCTCCAACCCACTTTTTGATGACTGGATGTTTGTTATTGTCAAACCACTTCCTCACTTCTGGTACCAGAAAAAGCAGTGTGGTTTGATAAGCACATAGATGCTGCTGCTTCAAGCTCCATATCAATAGAGGTCAGTTTGCCCCATTGGTGCCAGCCTCTGTCTCCTTGCACTGGGTCAGCCTGGGTGGGGCTCTCCTGTTTGGACTGTGGGGAGATGGGACTTAGATATGGGTGGCAGAGCTCCTCCCCTTTTAGGTTTCCCTATCCAAAGACTGGCAGAATGTTCATTTTTGACCTTTTTTTTTTTTAAACAGCCCTTATATCAATATAGCAATATAAGTATCTGCAAAAAATAAGAGGGGTGTGTGGGCTGTCATGATTATTTAAGTCACACGAGGAAGAAAATAAACCACTCCACAACTGTAAAAATCCAGAGGGAGGGCAAGACATGTGGAACAACTGTACCCAAATTGGTTCCAATGCATATGAATTTACTGCTAAGAAAATCAAAAATAGGTCAAGTGTCTGGAAAAGCCCATATCAACCTTTTTATTCTAGCAGCTTTCTATGAACTGATCACATTCTGTGGCAGGAGATAAGCAAGGAGGTGTAGAATTGTTGAGATGGAAGGAATCTGAAGAACACCTGTGCCAGGCTTTTCATTGGCACTGTTGAATCCAACACACACAGGAATTCGAGTCCAGTGGCACCTTAGAGACCAACCAGATTTTCAGTGTGTAAGCTTTTAAGAGTTAGAGCTCCCTTCTTCACATGAGTAGGAATGGAGATTCCTGAGCTTTATATCCCAGGCAAAGGTGGATGAGGTGTCACAAGAGAGGGTATCAGGAGGTAAAGGTACAATGCAGCTTGATTAGATTAGGGAACTCCCTAATCTAATCAAATGGGCCCCATTTAAGGAGTGGGTGAGGCTTGGCTGGCTGGCTGGCCTGGAGTTCCTGGCCAGGCAGCTAAGCTCAGCTGTTTAAACGATCAGCTGCTTGTCGGGCATCTCCCCGACAAGCAGCTCATCTGCGGGTTTAAATGCCCCTTTCCTTGCTGCTTTGCAGCAGCACAGAAAGGGGCATTGCTGTTTTAAAACGAACTAAACAAACCAGTAGACCAGTTTGTGGAAGTTCATGGAAACCACTAAACAGCCAGAAAGGGGCATTTAAACCCAATGAACCACAAACTGGTTCGTGAACTTGCCCCAGTTTGTGGGAGTTCGTGGTTCCTGGTTCGTGAAAATGCCACGAACCACAAACCGCACGGTTCAGTTTTTTTGCAGTTTGTGCCCATGTCTAGTTGCTATACATTTATTCTAACTTCTAGTTTGTCCAATATTGTGCCACAGCAAGAGGTATCTTGTCTTTATATAAACAAAACAAGTAACATGCTGCAAGGTGGTTTTCTTATGAATGTGCATGGAAACAAAAGCCAGGAGTACCACATTGTGACTTCAGAACTAGAAGGAGCTTCCTCATTTCTAGGGTTTTCATCCAAGCTTTCCCTCTCCTATAGCACTTGATACCTAACAATGAGAAATTTTAAAATTTGACTTGTTGAATACATAAAACTGCCTTATATTGAATTGGGCCATTGGTCTATCAAGGTAAATATTGTACAGTCTGACTGGTGTGGCTTTCCAGGGTCTCAGGTAAAGGTCTTTCACATAATCTACTACGATAAAAAAGAGTCCAGTAGCACCTTTAAGACTAACCAATTTTATTGTAGCATAAGCTTTCGAGAATCACATTCTCTTCGTCAGATGCATGGAGGGCAGAAGGAAACTGGTCAAATATAGAGGAGGAGAGGGGAGGGGAGGGGGGGAGGAGGAGAGGGGGGATGTAAACAACTCCTTTGATATGGAGATGCAGACAGCTCCTTTTGGTGTGGGGATCAGTTTGTTTGTGTAAAGGTTCAAAGGAGTTTGCCGTGTTAGTCTGTAGTAGCAAAATCAAAAAGAGTTCAGCAGCACCACCTAGACTATCCAATTCCACTGCAGCACAAGCCTTCGATAACCACAGTCCTCCCCGCCAGATGCATCTGACAAAGAGAACTGTGGTCCTCGAAAGCCCACGCCAGGTGCCACTGGACTCCCCCTGACCCCGCCTCTGTAAAGGAAATCAGTTACCTGTGATAATGAGATAACCATTCACAGTCCCTATTCATCCCTCTGGATAACCTACTACCTGATCCTTTTTAACTGGAAATGCTGGGAATGAATTGAACACTTGCATGAAAAGCAGATGTTCTACAGGTGAGCTATAGTCCCTCCACAGTTGGTTTATAATTTCACATATCAAGGATAATTTTTTTTATTATATTTTTCTTTTTTTAATTATAGTTAACTTTTACCATTTCAGCAACAAAGTAATATTCTCTGCACTCCAGGTCAGGGCATTTAACACTGTTTCAAGGAATAAAGAAATGTAGCATATCAGAATCTTTGCAATTAATACTAACCAACTTTATTGTAGCATAAGCTTTTGAGAGCCACAGCTCTTTTCGTCAGATGCATGTGGCTCTTGAAAGCTTATGCTACAATAAGGTTAGTCTTAAAAGGTGCTACTGGACTCTTTGCTATTTCGCTACTGCAGACTAACATGGCTAACTCCTCTGGATCTTTGCAATTAATATTAAGGAGAAAAGCCAGTAAACCCCTCTTCAAATTTAAACTGGCACTAATCTGTTCCAAACTGTTTAAAACCTAATTAACAGAGTACCACTATTTAAGTTTGTCTGCATGTCAGAAAAAAATTACCTCAGAAGGTTTCTTCAGTACCATTTGGCTTACCTTCTGAAGGTGGCACTTTGTGGCCAGGACAATCTCAGTGCATTGTGCCTTTTTAGTTTCTAAATGGATTCTACCCTACTTTCTATCAAGAGGTTATATTGATGCCCCTTTGCCTAAGGTACAGAGGGAAAAGCTAAGGCAAAATATTAGGAAATATCTTCTTTGAGAACCGATCACAGCTGTTGGGGGAGGGTGGAAATCCCATGGAGTGTGTGATAAAATGGATCCTATGAGCAATCCTTTCTCTTCTACAATAAAGGTCAGGCCAAATGGCTTTTTCATCTCCCGGTATTTGTAGATAAGGATATGAATAGCAATCTGTCTCCCTCAAACATGAAGCAATATATTGCAAATAGCACCTGCATTTATGCACTAAAGCCTAAAGGGGCAGCTACTTGATAAATACATTAGGCACAATCCTTTTGATATTTTGTTTTGTAATTGCTTCTCTTGAGAGATGTGTGGGTGACTACATCTGTGAAGGGACCCATTTATACTATCATAATTATTTCTACTACTTGACAGAGCATATACAATGTTCATTGACCTCAAGGTCTCTGGGTTGCCATTTCAAGCTGTGTTTATGAATGTTGTGGTTTCTGGTAGAGGTTTTTCCAAAGAATGTCCCAGTGGGCTTGCAGTGTTCACAACAGGACTTAGCCCTAGAGATATGAATGACAGGACTCCGAAGAACTAAATCTTAACAGTGAATACTCAGACATACAAGGGGCAACAGGATCACAGCACCAAACTCTGCCCCCAACCTAAGTACATTCATTGGAACTGCTACCAGCAGTATGGTTGCCCCTGTGTATCCCTCCTTCCTCGGAGCAGTACAGACACATTGGAGAGGAAGGGCAGAAGCCCTTCTTTCCCAAGGAAGCAGTTCACCTTCTCCCTTATTAGATACAGATGACTTCCACATGGCAAGGATACTTTGTCATTTTCTCATTGCCACTATGGGTGATTCAGTGCAGCGGCAATAAGGTTCCCAAATGGTGGGTTTCCCTATGTTTTCCCTGACCAGTTCCCTGAGGTGGCCACCCTCTCCCAATTGCTGTGGGCTTTTTTCTTTTTTAAAACTGGCAATTAATATATTGTTATAGAAGCAGGGCTTTTTTCCGGGAAAAGAGGTGGTGGAACTCAGTGATGGAACTCAGGACTGCACAATGATTTCACTTTGGGCCAGCTGGAACAAGGGGGGAGTTTTTTAAAGTTTAAATAGCTCTTGGCGAAAATGGTCACATGGCTGGTGGCCCCACCCCCTGATCTCCAGACAGAGGGGAGTTTAGATTGCCCTCTGCGCCACTGTGCAGAGGGCAATCTAAACTCCCCTCTGTCTGGAGATCCGGGGGTGGGGCCGCCAGTCATGTGACCATTTTCATGAGGTGCAGGAACTCCGTTCCACCACGTTCCTGCTGAAAAAACCCCTGTATAGCAGTATGTTGCAATGACCTGCTTATTATGTCCTCTGTTACTAGGAAGTTAGTGTTTAGCTTCATGGAACAAGTTCTGACATGAGAAGCAGCATTAGAAGATACTTTAAAATATATATGAATTAGTTCGTTCAGCTAACATGAATTTCTCTCCTTTCCAAATGTAAAGACAATTTACTAATTTAAAGGCTGCCCATGGAAATAGCATCTTCCTGGGGCTATTTCAGGTAAGAAAACAGAACGGCAGGGGAAAGTCTAAGTTGCTTTTCCTGGTGCATCATAGTCCCTATCCACATTGGACCCCTACAAAGCTAGGAATTAAGTTCCCAGTATGGAAACAGCAATGAACGTCTGTACAGAACACAAAGAAAACACAGCTAGGCTCATTACAGTGCAATTCTGTGCATGCTTACTCAGAAGACAGTTCCATTATGTTCATTGGGGCTTACTCCCTGGTAAATGTGTACATGAAAACCTATTTGTTGTCTCGTCATCATTCCTCCTGATGCTGCCATGCACTATTTTTGTCTCGCGTTTCTGTATTCCCGTTTTCGCTTCCTGCCACCATTGCCACTTCTTCTTCCTCCTCATAGTCATTTTAACACAAAATAACACTAAGGGTCACAATTTTAAATATGTAGCTATACTCACAGGGGCTGCTGAGACCCTGGACATGGCACTCTGGACTTGCGCTCCAAGGTTCAGCCCTTATGGCTCCTCTGCTTTCTGGAGGACTCTTGTTTTCTGCTTGTGATACAGTGTTGTCCGGATTGTGTAGGATGATCTTAGGTGGGGCGATAGTACTTTCCATGGTACTTTTGTCCACCATAGGGAATTATGGTTATTAATAGTATTACTGGATATCTGATGACTTTGTTGAAAATGCTCTTCACGATGCAGAAGGAGGCATTGTTTTGTATATTTATTATTAAGATGCATATGAAACACAGCATCCTTTTTTTGGATACCCGTACAAGAACTTATTGTTTTCTTATTTTATGTGTGTCATTATGATTCATTCAAATTTTAGCTGATTACAGGAGTTGCAGAAACTTTCATACTGGTTTGACAGGATAGGGCGGTTCTATCAAAGAGAAGTAAGACAACAATGGATATTAATTAGTTTAAATTTACACCTCAGACTGACTGTCTGGCCTGCATAACCTCTTGGCCTAATGCCAGTAAAGCAGGCAAAATACAAACTTACAGCCACAGAGGTGAACTTTAAATTATGCATTAAACACCACAATAAAAGTATAATCACAAAAGACAAATCTTGATTACTTTTATATATAGATTTCAGAAAGATTTCTGATAAACATAACAGGAATTTATTTTGCCCCTCTTCATGGGCTTTTACTTGCACTCGATATATTCTTGATTTTCTTAGCCATCAATCCCCAAGCATTGGAACGGATGTGGGTGTCCGGGGTCTGAGCCCCAGCCCCCAGACTTGACAAGAGGGAACAGCAGGGGACAAAAGGGTGGCAGCAACTCCACCCCCCAAGCCGGCAACCAGGGCCAGAACCTACCTACTCCATGGGGAAGGGGCAAAAGGCCAGTACCTCAGAGGGGTGGAGGGGGCAAGGAGAAACCAGCCAGCCCCACCCTCCAGGGGGAAGAGAGGGGGCTAAGCAGGCTGGAGGGAAAGGGACACAGCAGGGAGAAGGTGGGTCCAGCAGCAGCAGTAGCAACCCAAGCAGAGCCCTTACCTGGCAGGGAGAGGATGCCGCCGCTGCAGCCCAGAGCCACACCATGGCTAGAAGACAGCAGCCTGGCTCAGGAGTTGCTAGAAGCCAAGCCTCTCCAGGGGGGGCTGCCACAGGCATTCTGGGGGAGGAGATGGGTAACCCCGCCCAGCATTGCTGAGCAGGCAGCGCAGAAGCTGGCTAAGGCAGCTCCTCGTGAGCAGGGCCAGGCAAGCCCAGTAGCTCAGAGGCTGGCTGGGGCAGCTCCTCGTGAGCAAGGCCAAGGAGCCCTCAGCTGGGGATGGCTCGCACTCAACCCCACCCTGCCAGCATGGCAAAGGGGCCCAGGAGGGATTAGTGGTTGGAGGGAAACACCTGGAGGAATGCACAGCTGGGCCCAGTCAGGAGAGGGAACAAGCCTGGAAGGAGGGCGGGGTGGAGAAAGGAAACCCTATAAAGGGTGGCTGGGAAGAGCTCTGCGGTGGTGGGTGTGAGTGAGGAGTGATGATGTGGAGTGAGAGCAGTAGGATGCAAGGGTGGAGGCTTGGAGGAGAGTTCTGGAAGGAGGAGATGGAGGACACAGAGGGTAAGCAGGCCAGGTTGAGCAGGCCAGCGAGTGGACTGAGAGGGAGTCTGGGTGAGGTATACCGCCCCTCCTTCCACAGAGCAGGGTCCTGCAGAGTCCCTGGCCCCCCTGTGACGTCAGGAGCAGACCGCCCAGTGCCACGCCCAGCGGCAGCTGCGGCAAGCCCTGACAAGTTGGTGGCCCGTACGGGGAGAGACGTTCCGACGCAGGCGCCAGTCAAGGGGCGGCCTCCCAAGGCCGCCACCCCAGTGGAGCTCGGACTGTGGCTGGAGGAACGCCAGGATAGGATGTGGGGAAGGCTGGAGGCAGCCTACCCAGCTGCTCCAGCGGAACTAACACTGACGGCAGAGCCGCAGATGCAAGCCGGCGCGCTCACAGAGGCCTTGCCAAGGGTTTGCGCCTTCGTTTGGGAAAATAACCCACCGCCTGGCAAGCAGGTGCAGAGTCTATGCGCCACCGTGAGGATAGGCCGGCTGATCCTACAAGCCCTATTGGACTCCGGGAGTGCAGTCTCAGCAATTCAACCCCAGCTTCTCCCAGCTGCCACCCCAGTGCACCGCTGGATCCCGGTGACAGACGTGATGGGCCGCACCCAGCCGTACCCTACGGCCCTAATCACAATAGAGTACCTAGGGGTCTGCCACCAAATGGAAGTTGCCCGGGTAGCCCACCTACCCGTGCCAGTGCTGCTGGGAAGAGACGCCCCAGGGTTCTTCAGGCTCCTCAAGCAGGCAACGGAGAAATTGGGAAGAGACGCCCCCGGGAATGCCGGGCTGCTGCTGGAGGCGGCAGGGGAATTGGCAGGCCCTCAAGTTGCCACTGCTCTGCAAGTGGAGGAGGCCAACGACCTGGGCGAGGGTCCCTCTGTCAGACCAGGGGCAGAACCACAGGTTGAAGACCCAGCGGGACCCCCGGCAGACCGCCCATTCCGCGATGCCCAAGGGGCAGATGAGTCCTTGCAGCGCTTGCGAGAGACAGCCGCTCGTGAGGAGGAGCAGGTGCGGGATGAACGGAGGTCCCAGCGGCTCCCTCGCATCGAGAAGCAAGGAGGGGTTTGGGTTCGCCTAGCTCGTGCCCCAAGTGGCCAGGGGGAGGTCCGCCAGCTATTGGTGCCGGCGGCCTACCGGGCCGAAGTCCTCCGCACGGCCCATGAGCATGCGTGGGCCGGGCATCTGGGGCACCACAAGACCCTGAAGAAGATCCTTGAACAGTTCTTCTGGCCCTCCGTGAATGCAGATGTGAAGGCCCACTGCCGCTCATGTCCCACCTGCCAGCGGGTGGCAGCCCGCCGCCCACCGAAGGCCCCCCTCTCCCCGCTACCCGTCATGGAGACACCCTTCCAACGGATCGCGATGGACTTCATTGGACCGCTGCCACGCACACCCCGGGGCCATCGCTTTGCCCTGGTGATTGTGGACTATGCCACGCGGTTCCCCGAGGTCATCCCGCTGAAAACCATGCAGACCCCGGGGGTGGTCCGGGCCCTGTCCAAGTTTTTTGCGATGGTGGGGCTGCCAGATGAAATCCTGACGGATCGAGGGGGCCCGTTCCGTGCCACAGCCATGCGCCAACTCTGCCGGAATTTGGGGATCCGGCAGGTGTTCACCTCGGCTTACCACCCTCAAACAGATGGTTTGGCAGAGCGGCTGAACCAGACTGTCAAGGAGGCCCTGAAGAAGATGACACGGGACAAGCCTCACCAGTGGGACCTGTACATCGACCCGCTCATGTTCGCCCTCAGGGAGACCCCGCAGGCCTCCACTGGCTTCAGCCCATTCGAGCTGCTATATGGGCGTAAGCCACGAGGGATGCTCTCCCGGCTGACAGAACGCTGGGGGCCCCAGGCCAGCAACCCTGCGCCCACCCCACAGGAGTACGTGAGCCAGCTCCGTGATCGGGTGCAACAGTCCCAAGCCGAGGCGAACCGCAGACTGACTCGCACCCAGGCGAAGCAGAAAGCCGCCTACGACCGGGGTGCACGGATGAGGACTTTCCAGGCTGGAGAGAAGGTCCTGGTGCACCACTCGGTATTTCCCAGAGAGGGAGGGGACGCTTGGAGGGGCCCCTACCCGATTCGAAGGGTGCTGGGCCCCACTACCTATGAAGTCCAGTGCGGGGTCGGCCGACGTCGGCGGAAGACCCTGCATGTGAACCTCCTGAAGCAGTGGCACGAGCGCCCCGAAGAGGAGTGTGGCATGGCTGAGGACCCATTGGAGCTTCCTGACAGTGAGCTGCCGTGGACCTCTGAAGCCCCGGAGTTTGAGGCGCCCAAGGTGGACCCCCAGCTTGATCCAGCTCAACGGGCCCAGCTACGAGACCTCTGCGCACGGGTTCCCGGGGTCTTCTCCCGCAGGCCAGGCAGCACCAGCCTGATTCAACATGCCATCCCAACCAGCCCGGGGCAGACAGCCCGGGCTACCTGGCGCCCCATCCCCAGGAAGCGGTGGGAGGCAGTGGAGAAGGAGACAAATGAGATGCTCCGGCTGGGTGTAATCGAACCCTCACGGAGTGCCTGGAGGAGCCCGATAGTCCTGGTTCCCAAGCCAGACGGGACCACCCGGTTTTGCATTGACTATCGCGAACTGAATAAGGTGGCCCAGTTCGACGCCTACCCCATGCCCCGAGCAGACGTGCTGGTGGACCACCTGGGGTCCGCCCGCTACCTGTCGGCCCTGGACTTAACAAAGGGCTACTGGCAGGTGCCCGTACGGCTAGAGGACCGGGAGAAGACGGCCTTTGCCACCCCCCAAGGCCTCTTCCAATTCAAGAAGATGCCGTTTGGCCTGCATGGGGCGGCGGCCACCTTTCAGCGGCTGGTGGACCAGGTGCTGGGAGAGTGCCGGGCGTACGCCATGGCATACATTGATGATATTATTATCTTCAGCCCTGACTGGCCCACCCACCTCCAACACCTGGAAGCCGTCTTAAGGGCCCTCCAACGAGCTGGGCTAAGGGCGAACCCAAAAAAGAGCCACCTGGGGTTCCAGGAACTCCAATACCTGGGCTTCGTGGTCGGGGGAGGACAAGTCAGGCCACCACCGGACAAGGTGGCCTCAATAGCCGACGCCCCACAGCCCAAGACCAAGAAGCAGGTTCGGAGATTCCTAGGACTGCTGGGGTATTATGGGCGGTTCATCCCCCACTTTGCCTCCCGAGCGGCGCCCCTGACGGACAGCTTAAGGAAGGGGCTGCCCAACCAAGTCCGGTGGACCCCAGAACTAGAGGCAGCTTTCAAAGACCTGCGTTCCGCCCTCTCTAACGCCACTGCCCTGTGGAACCCGGACTTTGACCGGCCCTTCACACTGGCCACAGACGCTTCGGACACCGGCCTCGGGGCTGTGCTGACCCAGGAACGTGACGGAGCAGACGTCCCGATTCTCTTCCTGAGTCGGAAGCTACAGCCCGCCGAGAAGCGCTATGCCACGGTGGAGCGGGAGGCCCTAGCGGTCAAGTGGGCGGTGGGGGCCCTGCAGTACTACCTGGCCAACAACCCCTTTATACTGCTGACGGACCATGCACCCCTGCAGTGGCTCCATCGCATGAAGGCGCACAACCCCAGGGTGCTACGCTGGTACCTCTCCCTTCTACCCTTCCAATTTACCATCAAATACCGCCGGGGGGCACGGCATGTGGACGCGGACTATATGTCCCGCATGTTTGAGACTGAGCCAGACCCCCACAACTCAAAGCCAAGCGGGGGGGTGTGTCCGGGGTCTGAGCCCCAGCCCCCAGACTTGACAAGAGGGAACAGCAGGGGACAAAAGGGTGGCAGCAACTCCACCCCCCAAGCCGGCAACCAGGGCCAGAACCTACCTACTCCATGGGGAAGGGGCAAAAGGCCAGTACCTCAGAGGGGTGGAGGGGGCAAGGAGAAACCAGCCAGCCCCACCCTCCAGGGGGAAGAGAGGGGGCTAAGCAGGCTGGAGGGAAAGGGACACAGCAGGGAGAAGGTGGGTCCAGCAGCAGCAGTAGCAACCCAAGCAGAGCCCTTACCTGGCAGGGAGAGGATGCCGCCGCTGCAGCCCAGAGCCACACCATGGCTAGAAGACAGCAGCCTGGCTCAGGAGTTGCTAGAAGCCAAGCCTCTCCAGGGGGGGCTGCCACAGGCATTCTGGGGGAGGAGATGGGTAACCCCGCCCAGCATTGCTGAGCAGGCAGCGCAGAAGCTGGCTAAGGCAGCTCCTCGTGAGCAGGGCCAGGCAAGCCCAGTAGCTCAGAGGCTGGCTGGGGCAGCTCCTCGTGAGCAAGGCCAAGGAGCCCTCAGCTGGGGATGGCTCGCACTCAACCCCACCCTGCCAGCATGGCAAAGGGGCCCAGGAGGGATTAGTGGTTGGAGGGAAACACCTGGAGGAATGCACAGCTGGGCCCAGTCAGGAGAGGGAACAAGCCTGGAAGGAGGGCGGGGTGGAGAAAGGAAACCCTATAAAGGGTGGCTGGGAAGAGCTCTGCGGTGGTGGGTGTGAGTGAGGAGTGATGATGTGGAGTGAGAGCAGTAGGATGCAAGGGTGGAGGCTTGGAGGAGAGTTCTGGAAGGAGGAGATGGAGGACACAGAGGGTAAGCAGGCCAGGTTGAGCAGGCCAGCGAGTGGACTGAGAGGGAGTCTGGGTGAGGTATACCGCCCCTCCTTCCACAGAGCAGGGTCCTGCAGAGTCCCTGGCCCCCCTGTGACGTCAGGAGCAGACCGCCCAGTGCCACGCCCAGCGGCAGCTGCGGCAAGCCCTGACAGTGGGTACGGTTCTGTAGCACATCTGCCCTACCTTTGCATTTTTACTGTTGTGGAGTCAGTTTATTTTTTTCTGCCCATACCTTAAATAATCAGGATTTCCAAGTGACAGTTCTGTCATCATCTGTGACATCAACAGTGACATCATAGCACCCCCTTTTAATTTTTCGTACATGCTTATAATGTTGGAGGTGGAGGCTGGCAACAGTGGAACAAACTGATCTCTGTTAGGATGGAGCCCAGCACAGCAATGGCTATGTGCTTCTCAAACATGTCTGCTTTTTCTGGTGCCAAAAGTGACCAACACCCCCTCCCCTGGGCCCCAGGGCTTTTGCAGTTTTTTTTAAAAAAAATAGCATTATAGTGACCTACTATTGTAAGAATACATGCAGCAAATTCTCTTATTTCCCATTTTTCAGTAAATAGGAGAAGTAAGTCTCTAGCCCCTTCCCTTGCAGAGATATTAGGGAAAAGGCATTTCTCTGCAATGGGATGGGCTAAAGACTTAGGGCTTTTTTTTAAAAACAAAAGCAGGGAAGTCAGAGAATCTGTCGCATGTATTGTTACAACAGTAGATCAATATAACACTATGAAGATGATGATTTTAAAAAGACAGAAAACAAAACTGTGGGAGGGAATACAGGTGGGTGGTGGAGTGGTTTGATAATGATGAAAGTCCAATAATCATAAAGCGGGTTGGAGGTAGTTGGGAATGGGCAGGACAAATAAAACTGAAAGGAATGTTACACACAAGAAAAAAAATAACTCAGAATCAGCTTCCAGAAAAACATTGGGGTAAAAGTGGTCTCAAAAGAACTGGAAAAAGTTAAGGAGGGGGGGGGAGAGACCTGAAGCTAAAACTAAAGGCAAAAAAATGCAAGCAGAAATTGGGGGTTAAATCAAAGCAGTATGCAACCAGAACCAATGAAAAAACCTGTGCAGAAAACCCCATTCGAACTTTAACTTACACTTTCTCAAACACTACAATAAAAGTATAATCCCAAGAGACAAATTGTGATGACTTCTATATATAGATTTCAGAAAAAAAATCTGATAAACATGCCTACTACATAACAGGAATTTATTTTGCTGCTGTTCATGTTTGCATAGTCTCTTGAACATACAGTGAAGGGGTTTTTTTGGGGGGGGAGTCTATAGGGGAGTCCAACAAAGTAACATAATATTACTGTAATGCTCTATTTTATTCAAGGTGTAATACTCCATTCTTTGTACAGTGACATTCTTTCAGACCATGTTTAGTTGTTTGCTTTGCAAATGCTTAATGTAACATGTCTGGATTTTCTTTGTACCATTCCATTTTTATGGTAATGAAATCTAATTAGCTATGTTCTTTGGGTAGAACCATATGAGCTTTAAAGTATACATGTAGCCAGTTAAGATTTTGTGCTTAGAATTCACTCTCTGGATCCAATATCCTAATTTAAACAGGTTAAAAACACATTCCAATTTACTTGTACTTGAAATACCAATACATTAAGAAGTACATGCTTGGTCTAAAAACTCTCTTTACTGGTTCCAATAAGAGACCATTTTGTACCTGTGTTTGTGCTGCTATACTGTGCACAGTTACTTGAGAGTAAGGCTCATTGAGTCACATTGGACTTACTTTTGAGAAATCCTACATGGGAAGGGTAGTTTATTTTGTGAGTGACCTGAAACAGTTGCCTATGACATGGATTGCATGTTTGATCTGTTCTATTATTTTGTTATAATTTCTCCCTTTTGTTTTTTCTTTGCCCTATCAGTCCATTCCTTTGCACAAGATGGCTTGGGAGTCTTTTAAAGATTTATGTCTCTAGTTCAATTAGCATTTATTTATGACAATGTTAATCTGTTTTTCTCCTATGATCAATTCAAGGCAATTTACTATAAGAATTAAAAACATGATGGAAAATCAATTGAAACAGTCATCATATACCAATAATCCTTCAAGAACATGAAGAACAACATCACCCCTCCCTTCTCAAAACTAACCATCCACTGAAAAAGCCCTCCTGAAAAGTTCTGCTAGAGGTGAAACAAAAGTAGACCTCTTCCTGAGGTCTACTTTTCTCCAGTGTGGGAGCAACCATAATGGGAAACAAAAACAACCACCATGAAAAGTTAGAGGTTGCTTTAAATTCTGGTGAAATGCCTACAGGAGTGAGAAGACCCTAATCTAATAAGTAAAGTTTTTGCAAGTGTATATCTGAAAGACAGGATCCTGCAAGTAAGGGTCCCAGGTCCTATGAAGAGCACCTGGAATTGAATCTGGAAGCTAGCTGACAGCAGTTGCAATGTTCTTAACACAGACATAATATGTGTATAGCACCTAGCTCCAGATAGTTTCAGGGACAGCACTATGAATGGTGCAGAGGTTAGAGTCTCAGACAAGGAGGTGGGATACTCATGTTCAAATCCCCACTCTGCCATGGTAACTAGCCAAGTGAATTTGGGCCTTACACAACATCACTTGCCTCACAGCATTGTTATGAGGATAAAATGGAAGAGGGGAGAAATATTGTAAGCCACTTTGGCTCACCATTCCAAATAAAAGTGGGGTATAAGTGAAGTAAATATATAATGTAGAACGCAATGCAATAGTCTAGACTTGAAGTTACAGTAGTATGGATGAGTATGGGCAGATTTGCTGAGTCCAAGAAGACAGTCAATTTCAGTGCAGGATGGAGCTGGAATGAAGCACTCTTTGCAGCTACTCTAACCTACTTATCCAACAGGACAGCAGAGTATAACAAAACCCCTAACCTCTTAACTCTGATAGGAATAACTTGACCTCATCAACCTTAGGGACCATAATGCCTTCTAAGACATCAGCCTTATCAACACCATCTTTTCTGGATTCATTTAGGATGTGTATTGTTATTTCCTAATTTGAGCAGGCAATAGGTTTCAAACTTGGGAAGTGAAAATAATTGAAATCAGGAGAATTACATGAATAACTGTTCAGTTCTTGGATAATTGATTTCCACATAGCAGAAATCAACTCCTTCCTAGTTGGAGCTCTAAGACCGCTATCAGTGATATCAATAACTGGAGTAGCTCCAGAACACCAGAATCTTCCATTCAGTCAAGAGATGAAAGGCAATAAGAGCTTAAGCTCCATGAAAGAGTGTAATTTGTCTCTGATGGATCAGCTAAAACATTTATCAATGTTTGTATAAATGACAGGAAGGTTACTGAGCATTTCAGGTTTTGCACTTACGCATATTATGGCTGTCGGTGGTTTATATGGAATAAGAGTAACTGAATCCATTGTTCTGAAAGCACCTGAGGATTAAAATGATCTCCTGAGACTTTAATATCTGTGTGTCCAACAGGAGGCAAAGGAGCTTCCCATTAATGTATAATCGAGTAATGGAAAAAGGAATTAACAAACAATAGATGTTCTTTGTAACCAGTTATTGGCTACAGAGATCATTCTTACTGTTTTGCCTAGTGGGATATAGCCAGTATTTCAGTCAAAGTGTTATGTACACAACATAGGATTCATGCTGGTGTATTATAATAGGTGATACTTCCCCATCTTCATGCTCCTTTCCCTTTTTATCAAGCAATGAGTAGATTTCTGTTACTTCATGTGTACCTGCTGGCTGCTAACAGCAAAGATTTCTACCACTGATGACCAGAGGATTTTTGACTTAATGAACATACAGGCCCCAATCAAAAACACATTTATGTGGAAGCAAATGCCATGGATTTCAATAGGACTTGTTTCAGGTATAAGTCAAGACAATTAATGGCTTGTTAATGTGGTCTAAAGACACATGTACCCTAGATACTGTGTATGACCCGCTTTCCAATTTGAGCCCAAATTTATGCTGAAATATCCTGAATGCAAGGCAATTTCATTCCACAGCTTTTTACTTCTAAAAAGGTGCTCGTTTAAGTTTCACCCTGGCCCAATGAAACCCAATGATCTAGGCAATGACCTCACACAACAGTACTAAGGGATCCGTGACTGTGGTAAAATACCACTTCAAATCTGGTAGGATCACTGACACCAGCATTAGAATGAAAACCAGAAACAATGTTAATTAAGGGAAATAAAACTATTTGGACCAGGGAATTAGCAAACCTTAAAATAATATCAAGCACTAAATGCCTACTAAAAAACCCATTAAAGATACAGGCATCCAAATATTATGAAAGTTGCTCTGTTCAAGATGGAAAGCGTATCCCAGGGAGGTAGAGTGAAAAAGTGAACAAGGCAAATATAGCTACTAAAGTTCTATGGGGGTGGGGGTGGGGTCCCAAGTATCAATGGAGGAGTCCAATCATCTAAGCCAATGAGACTCAAATGGGTTTGGGATCCAGAAGTAAGTCACAATTCTCTTACAGGTGGATTGTGAGAGTAAGAGGTAGAACAGAGTAAACTAGGAGAAGAGACTTTGGAAAGCTTGATGGCAAAGTTGGGTTTGCCTTTATGTAACATGTAAAATATCAATGAAATGCCCTGTACCCTAGTAAATATATATAATTTATATATACTAAGCATGACAAATAAAATATAAACTTGTTCACTGTTGTAATATTCTTGTGTTTTATGCTGGGGAGGGGAAAGTAGTGCAGAATTACAGTACTCTTCAAGACCTACTTGTGAAGTAAGTTCTGAAATGGATCTTTGAAACATAATCTTGTGAGCTAAGGTATACAATACCCGCAGCTCACCATGCCCAATGAAAGGTCAAGTATTTAGGATACATTTTGAGGTAGTATGAGCAGTATTTAGGTAGCATGTCTGTTTGTGAGTACATCTTCCCATTCTCTTAGTGTTGCCATGTATCTCTACATTTTGAAAGCCTTGTTTTTCACATGCATGTTTTGCTTGTATGCATACTGTTTCACTCATCAATGCAAACTTGATCCCGGGTCATGCATGCATTGTGGCATTTAGTCCACACAGCAATCAAGTTCTTAATGTAGACTGGTGTCATCTTTTGGTTTCCCACCCACTGTAGACAGGCACACTATTTTCCAGTTGTCACATCATAATTTGCATTATGGGATGCTGCTTGGTAGTAACATCAGATCACTCCCATGTTACACAAATGATTAACATAGAAAAAAGGGAGGGGAAGTCTTAAATTTATATTGAAAGAACTGATCATGATCAATATGCCATTTAAACAACCCTACATATAAAGAGACTGCATAAGCAGTTACCACAGAGTGATTACCAAACCTAAGTACTGTGGCTGAGAGCCAAGCTACAAGTGACGAATTACACTTGCCTGGCAAGTGAACAGACTCATGTGTATTCCTCCCTGTTCACTTGCCCTCCACTTGTGCTCCACTTGATCACTACTGATCAAGTGGAGCGCAAGTGAAGGGCAAGTGAACAGGGAGGAATACATGTGAGTCTGTTCACTTGCCAGGCGAGTGTAATTCGTCACTTGTAGCTTGGCTCTGAGTGTTCCAAACCTGGTACAAGGCAACAACTTGTACTGTCATGCTGGAGAACTTCTAAGTTCATACCCCGCCCCCATTGCTCTGTATATTTAAGTAAAATGGGTCCAGCTACCTTAATAATCTGCTTCAGAATAAGGCAGTTTCATTTGTTCATCGATGAGCCGCTCTTTGAAGTCCATAAATGCTAAGTGTTTGGTTAAGATATCATATACCTAATGAGTATGGGTGGTCCTCCTGTATGAATTTAAAAAAAATTAAGGAGGGGCCACTCAGGACTAAACATGGGCACGAACCAAAAAAATTTAACAAACCAGCAGTTTGTGGTTCGGTGCTGATGACGATCTCGAGGTGGCGAACCACAAGAAACATTTTCCATTGCCGAGCCAGTTCGCGGTTCATGGTTTGTGGCTGTGTGGAACAGCCCCGTGGCACTTAGAGAGCCCATATTCCCAGGGAGTGTTTTGCAAGCTCTCCTACAGCCATCACCCAAGTTTGGACAAGATTGCAAAAGGGATCTTGGAGTTATACCCTCTCCAATCAGGCCCCCAGGAAACTCCTACAAAAATCCAAGATGAATTATACTCTCAGTCTCTCTCCCCAAAGGCTAGCAAGTGGCAAGCAAGTGCTCTGTCCCACTCCACTGCTCGCTGAAAGTGAAACCCAGCCTGGGAGCCTATGGCTATTTATAAGCACAGGTCCCATTGAGCAACACAGGAGGTCTGTGTTTGGCCGTCAGAGCTGCCTATCAGGGTTTGCAGGGATGAGATTGGAGTGCCCATGGCTACAGAACACCCCCTTCCCCCTCCCTCCCCTGGGTGTCTTCTCCCAACTTGTAACCGCTTTGCAGCTGTGTGGTTGGAAGGAAGACCTGCCGATCGAGGTAAGCTGGGCTTCCATTCGGGTTTCCAGGGTGACAGAAGGAGTGCAGATAAAGTTCAGGCATTCCCCCGGCTCCGTTTCCAGGGGAATTGATTGCTGGCGCCTGACTGTCTGACTTCCCGAACCATGGCTGAATGCACCGAACCAGGCCTCTCCCACATGCTGGTTCGTTGGCCGTGGACAATCACGAACTGCCGGATCGTGATTGCGCGATTGCCAATTTCGTGGGTTTTTGTTGTTCGTAATGCGGTTCGTGCCCATCTCTACTCAGGACTGAAGTAATCCACAGGTTTCCTCCCAACTATTAAGAAGTTACAAAAATATAGGGGGTTATTACCCTTTCCTAAGTAACTTGTTACATTTGTACATGTATAGACATTGCAAAAATAGAGAAGTGCAAAAAAAAGGAGGAAATGGTAAGATATGGAGGGGAAAAGTGGGGAGTGATCATACAGGCTTGGGAATGGGAAAGAAAACACCTAATCATGCATGGTGGGGAAAAGTGAAGAGTGGGAAACTGTAACCTGGTACTGCAAGAGAGGATGGGATTTCCCCTCTCCATGAGTCCTCACAGGGGCCTCCTTTGTATAAACATTTTCTTGTAAGACTCAGGGGCCTTGATTCTCGCCAGTGAGGTCTGTCCTCTTCAAGCACAGGTTCCTGCTTCAAATGCAGTAACAAGCTTGTCCATGAGATACAGTGAACTGAAGACGTGTGTATTAATATTGCTACACTAAATTAATATTGCAGGGTTCTTCTACCAATGCAATCCTGAGTCACACCTTTCTAAATCCAATGAAGTCAATTGGTTTAGAAGGGTGTAACTCTTCTTAACATTGCACTGTAAATGTCTTTAAGTGGGAGGCGTGTCATTCTGAATATTTTGCTGGATTCTAAATTGCTGCGATATAATTCTTGGAATCTTCCAAAAGCTATTTTTCACGCTTCTACAACTAACATTGCCCCAGTTCATTTTTTATCTATTCCTAGGACTATATTGTTGGACAGTGTGGTCACCAGTGGTGTGATTTTCAGTCTTTTGTTGAAGTATATTAATTTTCTGATAGTTAAGAATGTCACAAATTACAGCTTTGTTAGAAGTTGAATTAACACTGTGTGTGTATATCTTTAAAGTCAGCATTCTTAATTTTTGCACTTTTAAAACAAAATAAAAACTCCTGTGTATTTCCCTTCCCATGGCCCATTTATCTTTTTCTCCACTGCCTTGCTTTCTTATAGGACACAGCATTTCAACAATTTCCCAGGGGTACCATTTCAATGGAGTGTGGGGAGGGAGAGATTTCAGTGGAGAGCAGCAAGATTTTCAGCAAAGATCAAAAGCCTGCTTTTGGATGTAGTTTTTTAAAATAAAAAATCCTGTTATAATTACTTTTTATATCTTATAATAACTGTAACAAGGTTGACAAAGTTATCTGTACCGGACAATCAAACAACTCTCCTTTTTTAAGCATGGGGATGAGTGCTTTCGTCATGCATACTTGCTGCCTGAGCCCACTTAATTATTTATGTCCCTTGGGGTCAAATTGTGTTACAAGAAATGTAGGTGATAAGGTCTCCCAATGAATTTTTTTAATTTTAAAAAATTCTGAAATTGAGCAGGTCTGGATCTGGTCAATGCCTGAATAGTAGATTTCACGACTTCTTAGCTTGTTTAACAAATTCAGTGAATACATGTCTCTGTGGGAATCAGGCTTGTATATACTTTCTCTGCTCTAACTTCATCCAAATAACAACAACTGTGCTTATATACCACTCCTGTGGACATATTAGTGCTCCATTTAGAGCCGTGAACAAAGTGCTATTATTATCCCCACACAGGGCCGGATCGAGGGGGGGCAGGGGGGTAGTCTGCCCATGGCTCCGCAAAAGAGGGGGCACAGGGCACAGCTGCCAGCCACCAGGAGTGCGCTGGCAGTAGCGTGCGTGGCTGAGTGGCCACTGGCGCAATTCGCCTGCCCCGCAGGACAGGGAGCATGCGGCAAGCTGGCTGCCCTCTCAGCCAGGCAGGCAAATGACATGGAGGGCTGGGAGGCTGCCCGCGCCACTCACATGCCCCACTGAGGGGGTGGCTGGCTTGCCGTGCGCTCCCTGTCCTGTGGGGCAGGCGAATGGCGCGGACGGCCTCCCAGCCCTCCATGCCACTTGTCTGCCCAGCTGAAAGGGTGGCCAACTTGCTGCGTGCTCCCTGTCCTGCTGGGCAAGTGAGTAGCATCAAGGGCTGGGAGGCCGCCCATGCCATTTGCCTGCCCCACAGGACAGGGAGTGTGCGGCAAGCTGGCCGCCCCCTCAGTGGGACAGGTGAGTGGCACGGGTAGCCTCCCAGTCGCCCGCGCTGCCACCTCTCCGCTGGTAGTACGCCCTCCCTGTGTGATGACATCACGGAAGTGATGTCATCACGCAGTGCTGGGAGTGCGTGCGTGCACTGTGTGTGCGCATGCACGCGAGCGCCCAGACTTGGGTTGTCCCAGGCGCTGACAACCCTAGATCTGGCCCTGTCCCCACAATACAGCTGGGAAGCTGGGCTTATCCAAGGCCCCCTGCTCAGCTCACGGCTGCAGTGGGATTTAAACCAGCAGAGTGCTGATTAGCAACCCAACCACTTAACCACTATGCCACAGCAGCTTAAAAGTCTGCATGGAGCCTAAAAGGTTGACACTGCAATCCTAAGCAGAGATATACCTTTTGAAACTCATATACTTCAGTGTACTCAGAAAGGTGTAACTTCTGAGGACTGCACTGATATGTATGATAGCTTGTCTCCATCTATGCATTGAAACCACCATAAACATTAGAGTCCCCTGAACACATGTATGTGCATATGTGCAAGTGTTTTCAGATCTTGACAGATGGATACTAAGGGCAGCGAGTGGATGTGAGACCCCACCCCTATGTGCTCCGTGTATATTTGTTTATTTATTTACTTCATTTATACCTACCTTTGTCCACAATGGAAACCCAAAGTAGCTTATATTGTTTTCCATTTCATCTGCACAAGAACTTTGTGAGGTAGGTATAGGTGAAAAGTATGTGACTAGGCCAAAGTCACCCCACAAGTGTCCCCAGCAGCGTTGGGATTCAAACTTGGTCCTCCTACATCCTAATCCAACACTTCAACCACTACACTACACTGCATATACCAATTAAACAGAGCTCTCTTTCTGTTCAGTTTACTTCAACTTTTATACTGATGTTCTTTTTATCCTGCTTCTTACAAAACCATTATGCTAAGAAATAAGGGAATAAAAGTCTTTTTGCATTGTCCTTGGCAAAAGGACACCCTAGGCAAGAATGGAAAAAACATACCATCAACTCTATTGCATCTTTTTCTATAGTTCCATCTCCCCCACCCCCACCCCCCCTTGCCTCAATCCACCATTTCTTCCTAAGCAAAATTGGAAATGGAAGCCTAAGGTTCAGGCATTACAGAAATGCTAAAAGGACAAACTTTTAAACATAAACAGGGGAGTAAAAAGCACCTTTGAGGATAAAACACACTATACAGATTCCAATAAAGCTAAAGTAAGCCATGTAAAGATAATTTATAATGGAACACCTGCACCACCTGGTTTAGCATATACATTTTCAGAAAGTGAATACAGTCCTTGAGAAAGATCAGAGTTGCAAAATGGGCAAACATGTAGCACCTGGCCCAAAGATTTTGATCAGTTTTGATCAGCATAAGTAAACTTACAATCTAGAAATGGGGGGAAGAAGACAAACAAAATGAGGCCTGTCCACTTATTTATAGCGTTTCTGTCTGGATGGTAGGAAGCCGTAAGAGAACTGTAATATTTGCATTACTTGAATATACAGCAGCCTTCCTTTGGTATTATAAATGAGGCTCATTTCAATCACCCTGGAAAGCACACTTACAGATGGCTGACCTTTGTGCTGTTTTATTCCCCCTCCCCAGGCTGGAATAAAAAAAGAAAAGCAGTACAAGATGAGGTTTAAATGAAAAAGATTTTAAAAACTATTTTAAGTGAGGTTTAAAATTGGCAGGCTTGCTTGGAATGTTTTCATATACGGAGGCTTAAATTGGCTCTTTCACACTCTTTATGTGAACTTCTGATCACTGTTAATATGGAGGAGAAGCATTTGTAATGCGAATAAGTTTTTGGGCCAATATGGATTTCATATTTGAACTTCAAAGTGATTTAATCAAAAACCACTCAGAGCCTCAGCTGTGAAAATATCCCACTACAGCAGGGGTGGCTGGGTAAATGCATCTAGTCTGCTATTCCTTGCAAAATCTAAGGCATAGGCAGTAAAAGAGGATGCCAAATGCCAGTGTGGTATAGTGACTGTTGAGTTTGGACCAGGAAAATCTGGATTAAAATATCTGTTTAACCATAAAGGTCACTAGGGGATTTTAGGCCTTTCAGTATCTTTCAGCCCAACCCCTACTTCAGAAGATTGTTAATAAGGATGAAACGAGAATAGTTTTATCCTGAGTTTTTAAAAAGAAGATTGAGATAAAAATGTGATTAGAGAAAGGAATTAATTGAAAGCAAGTCAAGATAAATGCAGAGTGGGTAGAGAGAGCTGACCTTGGTTTATCACCTGCTTCTATTTACTGGCACTTGAGTCACAAGTGATTCAGGAGCTTTAGGAGTAGGACACAAGTATCATTATTTAGATCAAGGCCAGGAAGGTAAGCTTGCCAGGATCACAGGCACCAAGAGCTGCTGACAATACCGCTAGCAGCGTCTTCCTCCTTTCTTTTGTATGGGGAACAGTCACTACAATGAAACCAGGCAAAGTGATAGTAGCAGATGAGTGTAGCTGAAAGTCAACAAAGCAACACTGACTGGGATTCCTCCTGAGAGCAACACTCCTTGCCTTTAACCGTTCCATGTTTAGATGCAAGTCTTGTGTTGGGGGAAATCCCTTGATGGTACATTGTGATGCAGTAAAACACACACACACTCCTCCTGAGGAACCTTAAAGGTTTGGAAAGCCAGCATACCATATTGGTTAATCTGGGAGTACCAGGTTCAATTCCTACTCCGCCGTAGAAACTTTCTGGGTGACCTGGAGCCAGTCACTCGGAGTCTAACCTTACCTCATAGATTTGATGTTGTGAGAATAAAATGGAGAAGGGAAAAGTGATGTTGAAAGCTACTTTTGGTCTTCACAGTGAAGATATGTAGGATATACATAAAGAAAAAGAAAAATATAGCACAAGCTTTTGTTGATGACAGCTAACAAATGCATGAAGTATGATTGATAGGCTCTCTCTACGTTAAAAATGACTGAAATACCCCAAAATCACAATCAGAGAAACAACAAAGCAAGGAGCTGGTTCACTTCTCACCTAATTGCCAATAAGCTTCCTCTCTGTCCTGACAGACAGCTTAAGTACCCAATAATTGGCAGTGATTAAGTCCATCACTTCTGAGCAGAGGGTCAGTCAGTTCCTTTCCTGAGATCTTCTGCCGTTCATAATTAACACCAAAATTGGCATAGACTAAAAGCTAAATCTCCCCATTGGCTAGTTAAAAATTCTAAGTGTTGCTAACCATTGAATCTCACACCTGACTGGGGCAAAAGTCTCCAAAAAAAAGTTTCACTGCCCAGAAGTGCCATTTTGAAAAGGTGGATTATCAACTGTTCCATTTATTGAAAGAAGTGGGAATGTGAACTACACCATGGGATATAGTATGTATTTTCTGTTTGCTGTATATATTTTCCTACTCTCACTGCTTTGTATTTTATATTTGTGTAATACTATTTTCTATGTTGTTTAATGTATCATGTCTAATGTTTATACTTTGCTTCAGATTGGCGTAATCCTAATCCTATTGCATTGCTTATCAGATGTCTCATTCTATTGATTGCACTAACCTACTGTGTAATCCACCGTGCGTCTCAGATCCTTATAAGAATAAGATGTAGGCCCTTCCTATGGAACCTAATAATCTTTAAAGAATAAAGGCCAGCTCAGTAGTATACCAATAATGCAAAATCAGAGTAGAATCAGAATGCACTTTTATGCTTAATTTTTGTTTCTAAATGCCTTGTTTGCCAGTGTCATCTTCACTCTGTATTCTATCAATATGAATATATCCCTTGTTCAGATACTCGAGATGTACTATCCAAGTTCACTTTATGTGCCTGTGCATTACTGATTGAAGGAGGTTGAAAAGAGTAGGCATCACAGATGTGCCCATATCTTACATGCTCCTGAGATTGCCACCCACCCAAGGCTACCGTGAAGGGAGAGATTATAGAGGACTGGAAGCAGTGACATCCCTGTGAGATGTGATCCAGAACTCGTTTTAGTAGGAACTTGCACATCTCTGTCTAAAAGGAAGCAACCAGACTCCGTTAAGTGAGTGGTTTGTGACAAGCCTATTCTGTTCCTCAGGCTTATAGTTGGTTCTAGTTCTTCCCTCACCCTGTAAAGTTTTCCTTCGTAGAAGATCAATATCATTCTTACTTGACAAGCAGAATAGCCTGAGAAGTCAGTGGCTCACCTAGAGAGTTCATGGCTGAGCTCAGATCATTAGCCACATTTGGAAATAGAACATTTCAGTGCTAAAATTACTTTTTTAAATGTCAGGAGTTGGACTGATGCTTAAAAATACATGACATAACTTCTGTTGGTTTTGATACAGCTGTATTACTTACAGTGTGTGCTTTTCTGAGGGCAAGGATTAAAAACATTTAGATTCCAAGCCTATGCATGCTTGCTTAGGAGTAATCACAACCGTCTCAGTGGGATTAAGCTCAAATAAGCATATAGAACATATAGCACTATTCTCTGTGTATTCTTAAAGGCAGGGACTAGCAAGACTCATGGGGGAGAACCATCCCTCCCCTCCTTAGCTTCCTCTCCCTTCCACCTTTCTTCTGTTCTCCCACTCTCACACAAACCCTCCCCTCATTCTACCTCCCTCTCTCTCTCCCTGCTACTCTGGCCTCCTGCTCTTCCCTCCCCTCCCCATCACTGAGCTGGCCATCCCCCCCCCCCCTGCTCTCTTGCTGCTCTTCCCTGCTGTGGGCAGGGAAGTTTAACCTTCAGCAGAAGGAGCTGCTCCCATTCTCCTTCCCCAACTCCTCTATTTGGGAAGGATTCTCTAGCCCCCATCCAATGCTTTTTTAAACTTTTCAGATTCCCCACCCCCCCAAGTTTTCTAAAATAAATCAAACCCCCTTTGTCTATTTTGATAGTTATTTACTTCATTTATAACCTGCATTTTTCCACAAGCGGGACCCAAAGCAGCTTATATCTTTCTTGTCTCCTCTGTTTTATCCTCAAAAACAACCCTGTGATGTAGGTTGGGCTGAAAATGTATGACTGTCCCATAGTCACATGAAGAGTTTCCACAGCAGAGTGTGGATTCAAATCTGAGTCTCCCAGATCTTATTCTGAAACTCTAACCACTACAAACACTGCTTTTGGTGGGAAGTTGAATTGTAGCAAGAAGCCAATGCGAGTCATGAAGCAGCAAGTCATTTGATGGTTACTGCTAGACCTAGTGCTAATGAGTCCTCTCTCAAAGGCCAAAACAGCCCGGGAGAAAGCCCTGCCCCCTTCCTGTGCCTTTTTCTGAAAGAAAATAAGACCAGAAGGTTTGCAATACTGTTGTAGTTGCCTAGAAATGGCCACTGAGGGCATTTGTTTCTTCAAACTGCTTCATGCTACAGATGCTTCAAGTATCTTCAGGCTACAGATGCTGCTTCTGTTATTTTGGTGGGCTTAACCCTCCCTCCCCCAAGTAACCCCCCCCCTTTCAGTTTTTGTTGCAAACCAGGGCCGATTCCGCACGGTTTACCTGAAGCCAGGACGTTGCGGAACATGCCAGCAAAAACGCGAAAAATCGCCTTTTCTCGCGCAAGTTTTGCATGATGTCGCAACGATTTTTTGTGTTTTTGCCGGCATGTTCCACAACGTCCCAGCTTTAGGTAAGCCGTGCAGAATCGGCCCTGGAGTTTTCCTCAAGTCTGTCTTGTCTGTTCATGAGTCCAGTTTCTGGATTTAAGTATCCACAGACATGGCCATGATGAGAATTAGGTATATTCATTTCATGATTAATCAAATTAAATGTAATCATTTTCTGAGGCTATTATATTATAGTAAAGAGGTCTTGATTTCATGAGGACTCGATGAAGCCTAACCATGGAAGAAGTCTGACAGTTTAGGCTTGAAACCTGCCCTTTGTTTGCAAGAGAGCCTTCTCTCTGTTTTTTACTATGCACGTGATGTAATAACTTTCTCTGGCATGCTTATGTTACATTTCTGACCTCTAGGTTTGTTCTTCATTGTCATTTGATGCAGATTGTCACATTTGTGGGGATGACCATGAAAAACTTCAGGTGCCAGATGGAGCAGACGGATCTAATTTTGCTTTCCTGCATGTCAAACATATGGGATCCAAATGTGCAAGAAAAAAGAAAGGTTAATCTTGTATTTCATATATTGTGTTAGTAATGTACGCTGCACATGTGTGTGCATCTAACAGTGATATTCTGTAGGTATAGAGTTTATGGGACAGAGTGGTCTGTCTGTAGATCACAGCAGTGAGCCAGATGAAATGTTGCTTTTATGTGCATATGCAAAGAAAGCACTGAAGAAGCATTCAGACAACACAGTGATGTACACACTATAAATGCCTAAGCCCATTAGTCAAGAAGAAAAAAACATGCCTAAATTAGCCCGAGGCAGCTTTTAAGATCTGAAGCTGGAATGGATGTACGGCACACGTCTGTGAAAAAACCGACTTAATGAGGTCAGGAAGTATGTACCCAGCAAGCAAAGTCGTGGAGAAACAGGGAAGTCTAACCATCAGTATTTGAGCCAAAAATGAAATACTGCCTTTGGGGACATATCTGCTGAAGAATCCACAAGAACAGGTTGAACAATGAGCTCCCTTGTGACATTCTGAAACTGACAAACGAATAAGTTCACATGTGCATCAGGCTTTGAAAAGCATTTTGTCCAAAGTAGTGTATGTTTTCCTGTACTGCATCTCTGGAATAATATATGAAGTTTAACCACAAGGGCAATTAAACTTTTGCAACTAGAATAGTTTGTGCTGATATATTAAACTGGAAATTTTTGCCTTATGCTTGCATTCTATATGAAAGCTTCAATAGCACAGTCTTCAAGTAAGAGCTTGGTCCTTGTGAGATCTTTAATTGTACCAACAAACTCTGGATGCTTAGTAATCAGTCTGTTTGGAGATGAGAAATTACCTTATGCTGCCCAAGTCTACTTATGCAAGGTGCTTTCTCTCTCATAGCTCACTACCATTATCATCCATGTTTCTAATAAACATGTAGGATTCCAAGCCTGCAAAATTAAACTGGATTTAATCCAACCAGTCAGTTTAAAAGGTCTAAACTTCAAAGCCAATTGCCACTTTTAATTTATACAAGCACACGTGCCATTCACACTCACCACATTTGGACTGACATTGCCAATTTGAGTTGGTAACCAGAACTGCCGAAACTGTTTACACTCTACCAAGTGCCCTTTGAAACAAAACTGTTTTGCATACCTTCCTAAATGCAGCAAGTGAAGGGCATATTACACAAAAAGCCTGTAACCTAACTGTTACCAGTTAGGATGTTGACCATCCTAGGATATGGATACTACCAGGACAAGGCTGCCTATAGAGGACAGGGCTGACGTGTGGGAGTTTACTGGGAGATTTATTTTATTTCCTTCATTTATACCCCACCTTTTCTCCCAATGGGGATCCAAAGCAGCTTACATTGTTCTCTTCTCCATTTTATCCTCATAAGAACCCTGTAAGGCAGATCAGGCTTGAGAGTGTACTACTTCCCCAAGGCCACCAACCAAGATTCCATGGCAGAGGAGGAATTTAAACCTGAGTCTCCCAGATACTACTTAAGCATTCTGACTTTTAGACCACACTGAGTCTATGCAGTTCAGTAAATTTGAAGGCAGTTTAGGCAAACTGCAGGTAAAATTTCCAGATATATTTTTTGTATTGCTAATGCTTTTGTTTTAAGGTGGACATGGGTCTGGAACTCATGCAGCCAATACAACACAAGTATATAAGTCTTCGTCCTTGCACTTTTAATTTACAAGATGAATGTCATTTTGACCTGAAGCAAATTTTGCTGGCCTACATCTCTGGTTCTTCCAAAGACATTGGACTTCCTGGCCACACCAAGGCAACTGTGCCTTCTTGTTTCATGCTGCTGGACTTCTGAACAGTCTCACACATGTATTCTGCTTTAATTGATGCATAGTGGTCTGAATTTGTAACAAGGTCTGTGTATTGCCCTTCTTCCTTCTAAAATCTAATCAGAATTCTGGTAGATCACTACAGCTGTTTTCTTTTTTTTAAAAAAAATGAGAGCCACAGTTGGGTTTAAAACTTTCATCAAGTATTGCTTTACTCCTTTGAACTAATGCAGATGATGCCAGGGTCCATCAATAGGCAAGGAAGTTTGTGCACATTCCATTTATCTTAAGAAAATAAACACATGAGGCAGTCTGAATCTATCTTTAGATGTTGTAGGTAATATTTAAGCAGTTGGGCAAAACTTCAAGCAGACAGAAGAGTCTTTGTTAACAAATTCTCGGATTCTCAAAGACTGCTTTCAGAGCCTGCAAATCAGCGCACATAAAATGTGGAGCTGTTCTGGTCCAGCCTAGAAGCAATGAAAAGGCAGAAATCAGAAGCTACTTGACCAGCTCTGAGAAGCAGCATCTCCACACATACTCCGCCCCCTGAGTAGCTCTTCCAGGATATTTGAACAGCTGCTCCTTACTGATCAAGTGTTTTCAAACAGCATGAAATAGCCACAGCACAGTGAAATGTTTGGTGTAGGATAGCTAACAGGCTGTTTCTTAAAGATAAAATACGAATGCATTTTTAAAATACATTCCTGAAATAGTTGAGAAAAGGCAATTTAGAGGGACAAAATTGTCATTCTTTTGCTTTTTACTCTCAGTACAAACCCTTAAGAAAGTTATGTGCTGTTTACCTCTGAGGGGTCGCGGAGCTGGTGGGGAGGTGCAGCAAAGTTCTGCAGCTGCTGCGGAGGCAGCGGGAGCTCTCCTGTGCTTCACATCCCTGCCAACTCTGCAGGCAGGCCTCTGAGGGGCCACAGAGTTGGCAGGAAAGCTGCAAGGGGGCTCCCCTGTGCTTCACCTCCCTGCTGCAGCAGGCCTCTGAGGGGCCACAGAGCTGGTGGGGAAGCCATGCAGGGGGCTCCCTTGTACTTTGCCTCCCCGCCAGCTCCACAGGCAGGCCTCTGAGGGGATGTGGAGCTGGTGGGGAGGCCATGCTGTGGGGCTCCCCCACGCTTTGCCTCCCAGGTGGCTCCGCAGGCAGATCTCTGAAGGCCTGCGGTGCTGGCAGTGAGGTGCAGTGTGGCTCCGCAGCTGCTGTTGAAGTGGTGGGAAGGATACACGGGGGGAGCTCCCCCACATTGCACCTCCCCGCTGGCTCCACGGCCCCTCAGAGGCCTGCTCCCGCAGATTCACTTGTTATCCTAGCGTAGGCAGACAGCAGAGCCCTCAGCGCACCTGCGCCAGGATAAAAAGCGAGTCATTGGCAACACGGCTCAGCTTTTGTTTAAGGATAAGAAAGTTCTCCCAAAGCGTAAGCAGTGATTGGTAGAAGGTGGAAATTATATTCACAGAAACACCAGTCAAGACAATTGTATTTTGGTAAGAAGATAAACTAGTTTTCCTGGTTGGACAATGACCCTGTCAAATGCATGAGTCACTTTCTTGTTTCTTTGCCTTTCCAATTTTCAGAGAAATGGAACCAGGGGGAAAAATCGGGGAAACCACAGAGAAACCACAGGGCAGCCTCCCATTACGAGATCTGGAGTGTGAAACCCGTGCAAACATGGGATGCAAAACAGGTGCCGACACGCTGTTGATACCGAGTGCAAAAAGTACCATGCTTCAGGCATCCTTTTCTTCCTGGTGAACCTGCATCCATATTATAACTTCTCCTGCTCTTTGGAGCCAAGTATACAGTACAAGGCAGAACTGAAATGTTCTGTGCATATGCCACAAAAATACTGCATCCTAGAAAATAGTAGCTTATACTTCTCACATAGTGGAGAGCAGTATTCTTTCTATCCATTGTACATTTTCTTCACTGTGCTGCAGAATGCGAAAAACTGCACCTCTTTGCCTTTAATGCTTAGTGATTTTTTAAAACTAACAATATCCCCCTTCAAACAATGACCAGTTTTCTCATTTTGCCTCTGATATATTTATGGATACAGAAAAACAAACAAGAATTTCATCAAAAGCTCATGTCCACAAGGGAAAAAAAACATGGATCATGATATGAGAAAAATCACTCCATCCTAGAAACTGTAATAAAGAGAACTTTACATGTGTTATCAGCAAAACTGCTCAGATCTGATTCTGGTCCCATAGCAGAAAGCTGGGTACAGTAAGGTAGAGTAAGATGCCCTTTGCGTATATAAAGTAAACAAATTGCAACTACTTTAGTAACAGAGCATTTTATTTTAGAATTGTTGCATCTTAAAAAAATATTGTTTGGGGAGGACAAGGGCCCACTATCATTTGCTCCAACTGACTAATATATTCAGCTCAGCAATGTATTTGGAGAGGCATTCTGCTCTCATTTGCTCCCAATTTTCAGTTCCATGGTACTTTAAACCATGCAACCACACACAAATCTATTTTCTTAATCAGATCTTCATGATAAAATACAACGGGATTCCTCAGAATCTTATCATGAGAACTATGATGAGAAGATAGTAATAGCAGATAAGCTGCCCCAAAGGTATCTTGTTGGCATTATTGGACATATCCTTCAGTGAAAACTGTCAGGAAATTTGTCAGGCGTACTCTAGGGTCATGTAGTGCAACATCCAAATTTCACTAGCACTTAGTAGTAACTTAATATGTGACCTAGAACACGTTCCCAGAATCCTTAGCATTGATTAACAGCTCCCTGATCCATAGCTTAATGTGGAAAGAGTTCTTTTAGAAAGTCTGAACACCATGCTGGCACAGCCTTCCCATGGCCTCACTGCTAGAGTCCATTGTAGTCATTTTTATAACAGGCTCTGTTGCTAGTTGTATATAACACAGGTCCTATTTGTTTGAGCCATTTCATTTGTTTGTGTCTTCTGGCAGGCAGGCAGGTTTGTATGAATGGGAAAAGAGATATAGAGCCAGTTTCAGGCTGTCTTTCTGATTACTCCCAATATAAAGTTCTGTAACTCCAATATCAAAGAACCCAAAGTTTTTAAAATATCAGAAATACACATTCCAAATTTTTGCACCCATAGATATTGTAGAGGAAAAATCAATGTACATCTCTTAGAGGTTTAGTCCTTCTGCAGTGAATCATATTCAGCCAATGTAAATTTTATTTACTTACTTATTTACTATTAGAAGTGTGCATAATAGAAAAAAATCAGCTGAAATTACACAAAGAACTCATGGTTCAGCTTGTTAAAGCAGCTTCCAGAACTCAGGAAGTTAAACTGAAACAAGTTCCTCCCACTAAAAGTTTTGTGTTTTTCATTTCAGTTCATACCTTGCAGCATCTCTAGGCACTGGGCTCACTTCACAAGGCAGCATTTTTGTTTCCCTTAACAGCATTTCATCAATCAAATTCCAAGGGAGAAAAACCTTATGGGAATGGGAAATGAGCAAAGGCATCCCCCCCACCTATCGGGCCCACACAAAGAGAGACTCATCCTCTTCCTTCCCATCAGTTTTGAAGATGGAGAGACTTCAACGATAGGTTGCAATTCAAAAGACACTTCCCTGGGAATATGCACAAGGAAATATGGCACCAAAGGTAATAATTTATTGGCACTATAGAAACAAAAAAAAAAGTGATCAGAAAGGATTGTAATGCTGCCACCTCCCCTCCTTTCCCTTAGCCAGCCAGTTTCTTGTGAAACTCACTTTCTTCAGGATGTGTTGTTGTTGTGTATGTGTGTGTGTAACTGAAGGAAAACACAGCATGTCTATGGTTTAGAGGGAGGACTGTGCTCTGTGTGTGATTTTGGTGCAGTTACATGTGGCAAACTACCCTGTAAAAAGTCTGCCAAGAAAATGTCGTGATGCAACGTCCTCCCATGGGTCAGTAATGACTTGGTGCTGGCACAGGGGACTACCTTTACCTTCATGTAAAAGCATCTGTCCCAGCACCTTGTTTCCCCACACCCTTGAAAAGAACAGTGTGTGTTTGTGCATGTGTGGCCAACAACCACCTCTCATGCTTGCAGTGGTCCGATACTCATGCAAATTTAAAAACCCCAAATGGATCAGATACAAGCCTGCATCAGCTGACTTGGAACAAACTAGTAATGGAATAGGATTGTTCTGGAACCCCTGGAACCAAAAATGAATCAGAAATCTTTGGTGCAGACCCCTATTTAGTATATGCTCCACCCTCCTACTAAAAAAATTGCAGCTTATAATAAAAAAATCCACAAATTTGAAAAAGAAACTAGAAACTTTACCAGCAGCCTAAAACTATAAAACTTCAACCCCACATCAAATCTTCAAAAACAACAATAACCCCGCAAAGTGTCACTATGACAAAGCTCATGCCCATGAGCCCAGCACTAAAATTATCAGTGCTAGGAGCATCTCCCTAAAATACCTTTGAAAAGGAAATGTCTTCATTGTCTTTTGAAAAACTAGCAATAAGTGAAGTGACCAGGGATCTTGGGGAAATCCATAATCTGAAGGCTGAAAATCCCTGTCCTATGGGACCAAAAATGTAATTGCACACAAAGAAAAGGGCCACAATAGCTTACATTAAGCTATGGGCAGGTTCATATGGAGAAAGGCAATCCTTTGCTGGTAGATTTGCATACATTCGTTCACTAGAAGTGTGGTCAGAAGTTGCTTAGAAATCAACAGATTTCTGCAAATCTTCCAGCATAATTGATTTCTGGTGATCAATGAGGTGGGGAGAGTAGTGAGCGGAAGAATGGGTGAGGATTTGCTTTCAGCAGTTAGTGCTGGTAGTTATTCTTGTGGAAGCATGTATGGCGCTGGCCCATAGTCCATTTAGTAATTCCAAGCTGGCCATTGGAAAGGCTCATCTTGGAAACCTTAGACTGTAATGACACAAAGCAAGACCTCTATATTCATCTTAATAAAAACGGTAGGATATGTAAATGTTCTGTTAGGCATTTCTTCAACTCTGTATTGGATTTTTGCTAATGTTACAACTTTATAAACTTGCATTGTTTATTGAAATGTCCTTGATATTGACTGTACTAATCTCACACTCTGTAATCATTCTTGAGTCTCAGTGAGAAAGGTGGACTATAAATGACATAAAGTAAATAAATATGTAGGATGTAGGCTATGGAGGGTTTAAATAACACCGTGAATTATGCCTGGAAGTGACTCAATAGTCTGTGAACTTGCTTAAGTACAGATTTAATGTGCTCATGTCGCCTAGTACCCACAAGGAGGCAAGCTGTGTCTTTTTACACCAGCTGAAACTCCTGAGATGTTGTTCACAAAGGTCTTTCAGAACTATCGAAACTGCTTTATACTGAATCAGATTGTGGATCTTTCTAGCGCAGTTCTGTCTACACTGAATGGTTGGTACCAGGTCTCCATAGGTTTGCTAGGTCACCTTACACTCCTAGTGGGAGGGAGGGACCAGGCCCTCACCTGTAGATCATCCTTTAGTGTGCGTGAAGCACTTGTTTGTTCCTGGTGTGCCACAATGACTTCAAGGAGTGATGTCATCACGTAGCCCCCAGGAGTATTCCTGCACTTTGTTCCTGCCTAATTCTTAAAGAATAGGCCCATTTGGAGCCCAAATCAGCCCAACGGACAGGAAGGGAGCACTCCCAGGGCCTCTGCAATTACATCACTCCGTCCTGACCCATTGTTCTAACTTAAGTGTCTCTCTAGGGCATGGAGAGGCCATTAGTCAGTCAGCTGCTCTGACTCCCTTCTAGGATTGCCAGGTCCAGGTTGGGAAATTCCTGGAGATTTGGGGGGTGGAGCCTGGATAAGGCTGGGTTTAGGGAGGGGCGGGGCCTCAGTGGGGTATAATGCCATAGAGTTCACCCTTCAGAGCAGCCATTTTCTCCAGAGGAACTGATCTCTGTTGCCTGGAGATCAGTTATAATTCCATGAGATCTCCAGCCCCCACCTGGAGGTTGGCAACCCTACTCCCTTCTAAAATATTTTCCTAGACTTTTACCTGGCTGGCATCCATTTTGTTTCATTTCAGGCCAGGCAGTGTATTTGAGGAAGACTGTTTATGGTTTTATATCTATAAATTGTCCCTCGGTGGGAGGAGGCGTCTGACTGCTTAACAGGACCAACATGGCTGCAAAGATTAGACCAATTAACAAAGCTTTAGTTTTTTGGCCTTTTCATTGCAAAATCATGAACCCCGCCACCCAGTCAATTTTTGTTGCATGTTCATAATCACTAGACAAGATGGCTAGGTGACTTAACTGTTCTTGCCCCATTGTAGAACACCTGTATGTTTTGATGAGTTCTAACTTGGTGAAACTTCTTTCAGCTTCCAGTCACTGACAGTATGCAGAGAATCCACAGTGATGTGCACAGTGATGTGCACATCACTGAAAATTAGTTGCCACAGACTCTGTCTTTATATTCCCCACTCTTCCACTTGAAGCCCGCTGGGTGACCTTGGGTCGGTCATAGCTCTTCCAGAGTTCTGTCAGCCCCACTGACCTCACAAGGTGATTGTCGTGGGGATAATAACAACATACTTTTTAAACCACTCTGAGTTGGTGTTAAGTTGTCCCGAAGGGCACTATATAAATCAAATGTTATTATTATTATTTTCATCTTGATTTTGTTCATCTCTTTTCCTAGTTATTGTATTGTTGCCTGACTGCAAAAAAGCCTTGTTTGGTTTGAAAAACCAGAGCATAGATAGGTGTTCTTTAGCTTCTTTCTCCATTTCTTTTACCTCTTTATGTTCATGGCACCTGATTTGTATTTATAGCCACCACCAGACATGGCAGCATGAAGCATATATGTTTGTGATGGTAAGTAGGACACTTGCACATATTTTGTGCCTGCAAAACTCTTGCTCTCTTATGGTGCTTTGCTTTGCCCTTCCCATCAGCTGTCCCTGGTCGAATCCACATTCACCCATTACCCGCATGTTTATCGGATATCTTCCGTTTGCCTCCAATCCGCGATTTTTTCCCTCTTTGTTCACATTCCTGCTTCCAATCCATCTTTCTCGCGCGTCCCTCTGGTCACATGGCCACTCGAAAACCGCTTTTTTTGGGCGGGACCTTTTTTTCCCGCCCATTTTTTTAATTTTTTTTTAGCACACTTTTCCGTTATTTCGATCTTGCCTTATAAAGAAACATCATTGAAGATAATGATGCCTCTCTTTCCCCCACTGACAGCATTGATGGCTATCTCCCATTTCTTTTTTGGAAATTTGGAAGCATGTGGGAAGCTTTCGTGGGCATTTCCTATGCAGGACAGTTCAGTGCCTGAATTTTACTGAAGTTTCACTTCCTTGGAGTGTCATTATGTTCCCAATAGTCACTGGCTGAATCCACATCCACCCCACACCCGCATTTTCCGCTTTTGAGGGAGGGAACAAATCTTCCCGGAGACAGATCAGTGGCACCATAGAGACCAACAATATTTTCAGAGTGTGGGATTTCCTGAGGCAGAGCTTCAATCTTCATTCCTACTTGTGTCTAAAGAAGGAAGCTCTGTCTCACAAAAGTAGAGAATAAAAATTCAAGAAAAAAAAATTCCGTAGAATGAGCACGCGATTCTCACATTTTAGCTAAGTATTCAATTTTTTTTTGCTCGAAACTTTGGTATAACGATATCATGATATATAGATAACGATGTCTTGTCTCTCTGATGCACTGACGGAGACCCAACAGTGTGCCCGCATGTCTCGCACCCCATTTTCCTTGTGTGAGGTTATAGAACATCATCCCTGACAGTTTTCGAGGAAATGTAAAATGTCATTGGGGACCGATTATAACTTGGGGGAAACATGGAGGAGTGATGGAGGTCCTGCTCTGTGTTTTCTTTATTTCGAATGATTGATTCACCGTAATTTTGATATTACAGTAATATAAAATTTAAAAAATAAAAAACAGTTAAAAAGGAAGTTTTGCGAGTCCGTTCTGAGGATGGATTCACCCCAAAATGATTTTTCAAACTACCAGATTTGATTCAGAAACAGCATAATCAATAAATCCAATGCTACGAAGTCAAAAACAGTCTTTTGCAGACTACAGAGCACTTGCAAGTTGAATCAGCCAATAGGAACTCTCGGAACGGCCGGAGAGACAGGAAGGGGGTGGTTTTTTAAAAAAACGCATAAATTGCGCATTGGCCCGTTCACGGCCACCGTGAAACTCCCGTTGAAAACCTGAGACCACATATTCGGGAGAAATGCGAATGAAATGTGTCTGTTTAATGAGGTAATGTGACCGGCACTTGGGATTGCATGGGGAATGCGGGGAACATGCGACTTAGAATGAGTAATGTGGATTCGCCCCCTCTCTCCTTCCTGCCTGTGCAAAAGGAACTCTGGGACTGGTAGTTCATGATATGATGGACCCAGCAGGCACAGCAGTTCAGAATGTTGCTTGAGATTGCCGCTTTAACACTGCTTCTAATTGGCTCTAGCATATCTCACAAGATCTGGACAACAGATACAAGGAAATAAATTTCTGTAATTATTCTCAGGCATCATCTACAGTTTATCCTCAATTTCCCCCCTCTTGGTAATGGGGATTGCAACCTGGTGCTGGGCCTCTCTGGATCTCCAAGCCCTGTAAAGTATACCCTGCCCTCCACACTCACACACCAAATTAGCCACCTCCCATAATAAGTATAATTTCTCCTTCTCTGGCCCAATGCAAAACTGTCTTTGTTCCAGGTTTCTTGGTCCATACAACACAATTATACCAGTTCCACTGCCTCCTTGAGTCCTGCAGGTGTTTCTGAGGTCATCCACATTGCTAAGGAGATCTGTTTTGAATCATTCATTCATTAGCATTCATAAGCTGCAAGTCACCAAGGCAAAGCCTACATTAAAGAGAGGTCTTGAATAACAGGACAGCATAGTTCCTGACAATACCAAATGGAGTCTTAATCGCAGCCCATGGAGAGACTAAAGTTGTTTGTTTTTCCTTCTCTCACAATTCTATCTCCTGCTCAACACCATTAAACCCATCCCCCCTATCACTCTGTTGGTAATGCCGTGACTTAATTCCCTTGAAGGCACAACCCACTAGTGATTTTAATTTTACAATATGCATTGTCCTGTTGTTTCTTTCTGTTCTACAGAATCTTAATTTTTCCATTTGTTCTGATACCCTTGGTTTAAAAAATCCAGTCCCCTAATCGATTAGAATGTTTAGCAGATACAGGCAGTACCATTATCACTGAGGGATATTTCAACATGATGAAGCTCGAGGCACTCCCTCAATTTCTTCTTCTTCTTCTGCATACAAAGGAGATGCCTGTTGAAAGCCACTGAAGTCTAGTCAGACACCAATAAATGTCTTTCATATTTCCTGGGACAAATGCAACAATAATAGAGAGAGCGGACAGCTGATAATTTTTTTAATGCAATAACACTATAGTAAGTGGGGGAATCACCATATTAATATTATATTAATTATTGCATTTATGTAATGTGCTTATGCATTTGCTGCTGTGTTGCATAATGCGTGCAGCATTATGACACAGAAGAGGGCTGAAAAGCATATGAAGCACTTATTAGAAATCCACGATTCCAGTTTTAATTTCCAAACATCTTTCTAGTCTTTAGTACTGTTATTTGCTTTACAAATAAACTGTGATAGAACTTAGGCAAAGTTATAATGAAAGATCTAGCATGGTATGCTGAGACCTAACTATTGCCAAGCCTTCCATAGCATCTACTCAAATTTCATGGAACATGGAAGAGGGTATGTAAAAGGGCTGGACTTAAAAAAAGGTAAAGGGGGCTCTCTTTAAAAAGGCATCACCTATAAATACTGGACAAGGAAAAGTAAATGGAATAATAAGTGAAAACAGAAATTTACTGAATAAGCCAATATGTTTTGAAGTTTTGAAACTCTTTTTATTTTAGAGTATTGATGGGTACTTGTTTTTCAGAAACACTGGTAGCATAGACCCTTTGGGTCTATGCTGTTAAGTTCAGGAATTTACACGCTCCTTCACAAGTTCCACTGACATAGGTTGTCAGTACTGTCTTTGCAGGGAACACACAACTTATCACTGGCAAATAATGCAGTCATCACAGTAAGAATTGCTATGTTACTAATCACATTACAAAAAGACAGCAATTGTCAGTCCATATCAAAACCAAAAAGCAAAAGTAGAGTAAAATCAGTATTAAGACCAAGTAGGGACTTTGAAAGCTTGACCTATACTTTGTGATGTTTAAGGGCTAAAATACATGATAATTAGAGATGGGCACGGTCTGCATAACGGACCTAATTTCGTCATGAATGTACCATTCGCGAACACGCGGGCCATGGGCTTGTGTTTTTCTCACGAAAGCGGCGAACATTGGGGCTTTCTGTCCGTGTGTCCATTGGCCTGTCATGCCAGGATTCCCGCTCAAACAATTTCCTAGGCAACGGTGTGGAGCCACCTTCTCTGTTTGGAACACACCAATCTTAGCCCAGGAAACCTTGATTGGCAGCTCTGTCAGCCAAACAGAGATCACCAGCCTTTCTGCATAAAAGACAAAGCGCGGGAAGCCCCGCTCCATTTTGCTGGCGCGGGGACGCGAGTTAGCTTCTAAGCTTAGCAACTGCTTGCTGTGGGGAAGTTTTTTTTTTTGTGAGAGCGCGGCTTGTGCCTTAGGGCTTTGGGGCTTCAGGTGCAAGAGAGCTTTCTCTTTTCTCCATTCCTGTTTAATTTTTTTCTCCTTTCTATTCTAGTTTTCTTGAGAGCACTTTTAAAAAAAATCCTTTTACCGCACTATCGGGTTACTCTGATTTCTTTCTGCGTTTCGAGTCCTTGGGTTCTTCTCGGGCTTAATCCCCCCTCCCCCCCCCAAAATCTCTTCCTTTTTTCTGGGTTGCCGGTGGGTTCTATTGTGCTCTGACCCCACCCGCTCACAGACCCACAGAGGGTGCAAGGCAGCTTTGGGCGTTGTCTGCTTGAGTTCTTGCCTTCTTTCCTCCACGTTCTTTCTTGGCTGCTGCTGAGATGCAAGGGGAGGGAGAGTGCTATTAGGCTCTGTGAAACACCCACTCTTTGACGACTGGCAGCATGCTTTGGGGGGCTCTCTGCTTCACTTCTTTCTGCCTTTCAATCCCTAAATAGTGGGTGACTTGGGGGGAGATTTCCTGCCTGGCTTTTGAGGTGCAGGGGGGCTGCTGCTGGCCTCTGTGAAACACCCACTCTTGGACGACTAGCAGCACATTTTGGGTGGCTCTCTGCTTCACTTCTTTCAAAGCCTTTCACTCCCTAAATAGTCGGTGACTTGGGGGGAGATTTCCTGCCTGGCTTTTGAGGTGAAGGGCAGGCTGCTACTGGCCTCTGTGAAACGCCCACTCTCTGGCGCCTGGCAGCATGCTTTGAGGGGCTCTCAGCTTCACTTCTTTCAAAGCCTTTCACTCCCTAAATAGTCGGTGATTTGGGGGGACATTTCCTGCCTGGCTTTTGAGGTGAAGGGCAGGCTGCTACTGGCCTCTGTGAAACACCCACTCTCTGACGACCGACAGCACGTTTTGGGGGGCTCTCTGCTTCACTTCTTTCAAAGCCTTTCACTCCCTAAATAGTCGGTGACTTGGGGGGACATTTCCTGCCTGGCTTTTGAGGTGAAGGGGGGGGGGCTGCTACTGACCTCTGTGAAACACCCACTCTCTGACGACCGGCAGCACGTTTTGGGGGGCTCTCTGCTTCACTTCTTTCAAAGCCTTTCACTCCCTAAATAGTGAGCGACTTGGGGGGAGATTTCCTGCCTGGCTTTTGAGGTGCAGGGCAGGCTGTGAAAAGGAATGTTACTGGCCTCTGTGAAACACCCACTCTCTGACGACCGGCAGCACGCTTTGGGGGGCTCTCTGCTTCACTTCTTTCTAAGCCTTTCACTCCCTAAATAGTGGGTGCCTTGGGGGGAGATTTCCTGCCTGGCTTTTGAGGTGCAAGGGGGAGACTGCTACTGGCCTCTGTGAAACACCTACTCTCTGGCACCTGGCAGCTCGCTTTGGGGGGGGCTCTCTGTATTGTCTCCCCCTTTGCATGGGCACCTGCTGTCCCCTCTGGCCAGGGGGGAATGGGTCCCCTGAATCATGTCCGCCCCACGAAGGCAGGAAGGTGGTTGAGTTCTGTTGCTGATGCTGCTGTCATGTTTCTGTCTCCCCCCTCTCAGGAACCATGCTGACCCATCCAAGCAATGTCTCCTGTCCTGCCCATCCCCCACATTCCGCAAAGGCAGGATGGCAGATCCGGTCTGACTCCCACTTCACAAGGGACTCTCCTGTTACTGCTCCCTCCTTGGTTACATACACGGTTGCGATCAAGCAGCCAATTGTACCATATGGGGTGGAGTTGGTTGTTGACGTGGTGGCTCCCCTGTCAACGGGACTGACGGGACCTCTTTCAGCTGGTTGGGGAAGTGTCATGCTGCAACTGAGGACCTCGGCGGCGAGGTAGGAAGGTGGGTGGGTGCAGTCGGATGATGTCGGCTACTGTGCTGCTCTCTCTTTGGTTAGCCTGGTTGTGTGATCCCACAACCGAAGGATACAGTCGGTTGACAATGTGGTGGATCCACAACGGGACCTCTTTCAGTTGGGTGGGGATGAGTCCTGCAACTCTGGTCCTTTCTGGTGAGGCAGGAAGGTGGATCTGCTGCCGCTGCTACAATGTCCCTCAGTGGGACCCTCAGCTAAGGAGGACAGTCAGTAGCTGTGGGACCTTTCCCCTCCTCCCCCTCCTCATGACGACACGTAGTGTCCCTCGTGTCCTTCTCATGATGACACGTTCTGTCCCTTCCATCCTTTCTGGCATGGCAGGAAGGTGGGTGAGGTCAGCTGCCACCGAGTTTACGCTAAGATGGAACTTCAGGTGTGGTCACCTGGTAGCTGTGAGATCAGGCTTCCCCTGGGAGAATGTGGCCTCCTTTCCCCCCCTCGGCAAGAATATATGCGCACTCTGCTTTGGCCTGTCGGGAACGGGGGGAACCTCCCCCTCCCCCTCCTCCTGACGACAAGCCCTGTCCCTGGTATCCTCCTCCTGATGACAAGCCCTGTCCCTGGTATCCTCCTCGTGACGACAAGCCCTGTCCCTGGTATCCTCCTCCTGGTGACAAGCCCTGTCCCTCGTATCCTCCTCCTGACGACATGTCCTGTCCCTGGTATCCTCCTCATGATGACAAGCCCTGTCCCTGGTATCCCCCTCGTGATGACAAGCCCTGTCCCTGGTATCCCCTTCGTGACGACAAGCCCTGTCCCTGGTATCCCCCTCGTGACGACAAGCCCTGTCCCTTGTACCTTCTAAGTACCTCCTCTTATTCTTTATAAACTCAACTACTTCCATTATAATTTGTATACTGACAAAACAGTCTAAGGCACGACTGTTGTCCCTCCCATCCTTTCTGGTGAGGCAGGAAGGTGGATATGCTGTGGGGGAGGGGGCTGCTGTGCCCACATGTCCTTCCTTTGCCGACGCCGCCACGTTTGGGGAAGTGGGTATTGTCAGCGACCGTCCTGCTCCTGTGAGCGCAAGGGCGCCTCCGAGTGGGGAGGCTGCTTCCACTCCCTCCCCCCAGACATGGGGGAGGGGGCTGCAGTGCCCGCATGTCCTTCTTTTGCTGACACCGCCACATTCGGTTCAGTGAAGTGGGTGTTGTTGGTGACTTTCCTGCTTCTGTGAGCACAAGGGCCCCATCCAACTGGGGAGTCCGCTTCTGCTCCCTTCCCCCAGGTGTGGGGGAGGGGTTCGCAGTGCCCGCATGTCCTACCTTTGTTGACGCCATTATGTTCGGTGAAGTGGGTGTCATCGGCAACCATCCTGCTCCTGCGAGCGCAAGGGCCCCTCTGAGGCTCAATCCTCAAAGTCCAGTGACAAGTAGGACAGTGGCCCAGGTCAGAGCCCTGCCCCTAACCCAAACAAGCAGACACACCACGTCACTGAGGTGGGACTCATTATCCACTGCCCAAAGAGGCTCCCTCTGAACACGGTAGCATAAGTCTCCTTCCCTCGAGGTGTGGAAGACATCCTTTCCATCCCTCTTGTGCCTTCCATTCCAGCAAGGGGCCTTTGAATTGCTACATGATCTCCTGTTGCGGAGTTGGCTTTCACTCAAGTACATCCATTCATTTCCCATCATGGGGAGTTGGTCTCCCTGCCCCCAGGGAGGGCATCTCTTGTTGATGGAAACCCATGTAGTTGGGTTTTGTGGGCAGCCACCTCTCCTGGACAGGGGCACAAGTCTCCGTCCTTCCACCAAGGACGAGTAAGGGTCAGTCAGAATAGGGGAGGGGAAGTTGTTGTTTGTCTCTTTGGAAAAGTGATGATAGAGGACTGTTACATGAGAACCTTTGGTGGGGAAAGTCTACTCAAGTGAAAATCTGTGGAAAAAACAAGGCCTTTCTGAATCAAACTGGTTCTCGAACTGGGCCGGTCCGTTAAAAAGTTTGTGGTCTGTGGTTCGTGGAAGTCCATGAACCCTGAACCGGCGGTCTGTGGCCGCCTCCCAGTCCGTGCCCATCTCTAATGATAATTATAAAGTCCCCCCCTTCCAAGGCAGCTGCTGAGACTGTTTAGGTGTGGGTTACATTACTGTGATAGGTACATTTGCCTTTACTACTACTTTTAGATTACACACAATTGTGATTTGTTTCCCAGAAAAACAGGGAAACTCTACAATCCTGGTTGTAAGTTACAGTACAAGAAATATGTGTGAGTGTCAAACAGTGGTGCACTTTGGGTCCCACATGGAGTTGCAACAAGAATGTTCTGATGATATTTCTGTGCTCAGTTGATTTCTGAGATTTCTGTTGCAATTTTGCAAAGAGGTAAGATTTGGACCTGCTGAATGAATGACACCACCGCCGATTCATGACATTTGCATCTCAGTTCTGGGACAGTAGTGAATAGGAGAGCATTTGATTTCTTTAATACAGACACAGAAACACTGTAAAGACAGTGCTTGTTTTTTTATGGTAGTGATAAGAGTTTGGTTTTAACTGGTACTAGAAGACAGTGGTGGGTGTCAGCTGATAGCAAAATTAGTTTTGGGTTGAGAATGGGCCTTTGTCCCCTAACATGACCAGATTTGCGTTTTTAGTGATGTAGCAAAACCACTTTGACTTCAGATGATCTTTGAATGGCCGAAGAGCGAAAATTTAGGGGAGTGGGTAAAAGCAGGATCCAGATGATTTTAAATGGATCCTCATGAATTCATATGATTTTTATGTTGAAACAAAACAAAAAGGCTGTCATATTATATATCATGATATATAATATGACAGTCTTTTTGTTTTGTTTTGTTTTGTTCCTAGTCTACAAACAGCAAACAGCAACAAAACAATCATGCATCCACCAATTCGTGGTGCCACCACGTCACAAAAACATGCTAAAAAGGCACGGATCCTCACGGACCCTCTTGATTTTTACATGGGGCCACCCAAAACACATCATACAATACTAGATCATATCCATTGACACAAATTGGACCAAAAAACCCAGCTGTCCACCGCTTTGTGGCACCACCACGGGGCAAAAACATGCTTCAAGAGCACGGACCCTCACGGATCCTCTTGATTTTTACGTAGGGTCACCCAATATGCACCATACATTACTACATTGCCACAAATGGGACCCAAAAATTGAGCCATCCACTGCTTCATGGCACTGCCACAGGGCAAAAACATGGTTCAAAAGTACGGATCCTCACAGATCCTCTTGATTTTTAAGTGGGGTCATTCAAAATCCACCATACAATACTAGATCATGTCCATTGTCACAAATGGGACCCAAAAATTCAGCCGTCCACCTCTTTGTGGCACCACCACGGGGCAAAAACATGGTTCAAAAGCACGGATCCTCACGGATACTCTTGATTTTTAAATGGGGCCATGCAAAATCCACCATACAATACTAGATCAGGTCCATTGCCACAAATGAGACCCAAAAATTCAGCCATCCACCTCTTTGTGGCACCACCACAGGGCAAAAACATGGTTCAAAAGCACGGATCCTCACGGATACTCTTGATTTTTAAATGGGGCCATGCAAAATCCACCATACAACACTAGATCAGGTCCATTGTCACAAATGAGACCCAAAGATTCGACCATCCAACTCTTCGTGGCACCGCCATGAAGCAAAAGCATGGTAAAAAGCCACGGGTCCTCATGGATCATCTTGATTTTTACATGGGGTCACCCAAAATCCATCATGTACTACTCAGTCATGCCACTGCCACAAAAGAGACCCAAAAAATCAGCCGTCCACGGTTGCGTGGCACCACCTTGGGGCAAAAATGTGGTTCAAAAGTACGGATCCTCACGGATCCTCTTGATTTTTAAATGGGGCCATACAAAATACACCATACAATACTAGATCATGTCCACTGACACAAATGGGATCAGAAAAACCAGCCGTCCACCACTTCATGGCACCACCACAGGGAAAAAACGTTTCAAAAGCACGGATCCTCACAGATCCTCTTGATTTTTACGTGGAGTCACCCCAAATCCACCATACAATACTAGGTCATATCCACTGACACAAATGGGACCAAAAAAACCAGCCGTCCACTGTTTCGTGGCACCGCCATGGGGCAAAAACATAGTTCAAAAGCACAGATCCTCACGGATCCTCTTGATTTTTATGAGGTGTTATTCAAAATGCACCATAGAATACTCGATCATGTCCATTATCACAAATGGGACCCAAAGATTAACTGTCCACCCCTTTGTGGTACTACCACAGGGCAAAAACATGGTTCAAAAGCACGGATCCTCAGGGATCCTCTTGATTTTTAAATGCAGCCATGAAAAATACACCATACAATACTAGATCAGGTCCATTGCCACAAATGGGACCCAAAAATTGAGCCATCCACCGCTTCGTGGCACCACCACAGGGCAAAAACATGGCTCAAAAGCACGGATCCTCAAGGATCGTCTTTTTACATGGGGTCACCCAAATTCCACCATACAATACTCAATCATGTCCATTGCCACAAATGGGACCCAAAAAAATCAGCCATCCACTGCTTCATGACAGCACCATGGGGCAAAGACATGCTAAAAAGCATGGATCCCCAAGGATCTTCTTGATTTTTACATGGGATCATCCAAAATCCACTATACAATACTCGATCATGTCCATTGCCACAAATGGGACCCAAAGATTAAGCTGTCAACCCCTTCGTGGCACCACCACGGGGCAAAAACATGGCTCAAAAGCACAGATCCTCATGGATCCTCTTGATTTTTAAATGGGGCCATACAAAATCCACCATACAATACCAGATCAGGTCCATTTCCACAAATGGGACCCAAAGATTAAGCTGTCTACCCCTTTGGGGCACAGCCACATGGCAAAAACATGGTTCAAAAGCACGGATCCTCAAGGATCCTCTTGATTTTGAAATGGAGCCATGCAAAATCCACCATACAATACTAGATCAGGCCCATTGGCACAAATGGGACCAAAATTCAGCCACCCACTGCTTCGTAGCACCGCCACAGTGCAAAAACATAAAACCTATGGATCATCATGGATCTTCTTGATTTTTACATGGCGCCACCCACAATCCACCGTACAATCCCAGATCATGTCCATGACCACAAATGGCATAAAAGAATCAGACACCCATTGCTTTGTGGCACCGCTATGGCGCAAAAACCTGTTCCAAAAGCACAGATCCTTATGCATCCTATGCCTTTTTATACGAGCTCACCCAAAACTCAGCATGCAATCCCAAACTATGTCCGTAGCCACAGACTGAACCTCAAAAATAATCCATCCACCTCTTGATTGCACCATTGTGCCTCAAAACCCATGTTGGAATGCATGTATCCTCATGGATATTGTGGATTTTTATATGGGGTCACCCAATCACATAACACGTTCAGAGCCACAGACTGAACCCCAGAAGTACTCACCCATTACTTTTTGGCTGTGCCACATTGCAAAAACGTGGTTGGAAAGGATGGATCCTCATGGAGCCTCTGGATTTTTACATGAGATCCCCCAAACTCACCATACAATCTAATACCATATCCATACCCACAAACTGAACCACAAAAATCTCCCACTCCCTATTTGAGGGCACCACCACACTGCAAAAGGTGGTTCCCAGCCATGGGTCCTCTGAATTTTACACTGGGTCACCCAAAATTGAGCATACAATACCATATCATGCCTGTAGCCTCAGACTAAACCACAAACATCATCCATTCACCACTTCGTGGTGCTACCATGCCACAAAAACATGGTTTGAAAGCAGTGAGCCTCATGAATTTTGTGGATATTTATATGGAGTCAGCAAAAGTTCACCATTCAATACATATTATGTTTATAGCCACAGATTGAACCACAAAAATCACTGACCCACTTTTTTGCCACAGCGCCATGGTGCAAAAACTTGGTTGGAAAGCATGGATCCCCATGGATCTTGTGTATTTGTACTTACTGTCACCTTAAAGTCACCATATGATCCCTTCCAAACTTGGTTCCTAGGCATGAATTCTCATGGATACCCTAGATTTTTACAGGGGTCATCCAAAACTCACCATCAAATCCTTCATCATGCCCCTGGCCCATGGCCGCAGACCACACCACAAATACTGGCTCCAGTACTCTGTGTTACCACCAAAGCCATAAAACATGGATCCAATGTATTAAACTTGGGTGACAGTCAGAAGTAGGTTCCCTGCAAATTTGGTGAAGTTTGTTTGAAATGCCACCCACTCATCCCTTGGATAGTCCCCCCAAATAGGGGGAAATTGCCAAATTAACTGAGATTTTCTCTGATCTGTCTGAACTGGATCAGAGAATGTTTCCCGGATTTGGCGAATTTGATTTTTCTGGGATCCCTGAATTCTGGATCTGGATTGTCTCTATTTTTTTTCTGTGCTTACCCACCTAACCAGCATCAGGCAAGGTGAGATGGAGGGGCACTAGGTCAGATACTGCAAGGTTTTGCTTCATGTTGCATTGCACATTGCAGAAAACATTGCTGCCACCATCAAGGTGGCAATTAGTTCAATGGGTAAGGATGTCACCACAGGATTCATGGTGACCAGTGGTGGCAAAATCATCCTGACAGTGGCAGACCAAGTGGGCTATAAGCATATTTACTGTGTGGCCCACAAACGTCACCTTGTGATGAAGGACACACTGGGTCTGGATTGTTCTGAGGAACCTTGAACAGACTCTCCAACTCGTGAATTCCAGTGTCTCATCATGAGATGCCTGCAGATCACACATCTCATGTAGTTTGAAAGCTACTCACCAATTGCTCCAGAAGCAGACCTGGCAGGCATGCCAAAGTATCACCGGATCAGCAATCTTAGCACATGTTTAATTCCACCCATGCCATGCTCAAGTGTTTGGTGGAGTAGCAGGCCACCCTCAGTATATGGCTCTTGGAGAGCAACACTGGAATAGAGAAGAGTCAGTTCAGCCAAGAGGACTGTCTGACCATCACTATCTTGTTTGACGAGACATTGATTATATGGTAGATTTTTGGGGGCCACACCAAAAATCAAAAGGATCCATGAGGATCCGTGGTTTTTAAGCATGTTTTTGACCTGTGGTGGTGCCGTGAAGTGGTGGGTGCCTGATTTTTTTGGTTCCATTTGTGGCAATAGACATTATATGGGATTGTATGGTGGATTTTGGGTGGCCCCATGTAAAAATCAAGTGAATCCTTGAGAATCCGTGCTTTTTAGCATGTTTTTGCCCCATGGTGGTGCCACGAAGCGGTGGACGGCTGAATTTTTGGGTCCCATTTGTGTCAATGGACATGATCTAGAATTATATGGTGGATTTTGGGTGGCCCCATGTAAAAATCAAGACAATCCTTGAGGATCCATGCTTTTGAGCCATGTTTTTGCCCCATGGTGATGCCACGAAGGGGTGGACAGCTTAATCTTTGGGTCCCATTTTTGGCAATGGACACGATCGAGTATTGTATAGTGGATTTTGGATGACCCCACGTAAAAATCAAGATGATCTGTGAGGATCTGTGCTTTTGAACCATGTTTTTGCCCCGTGGCGGTGCCACGAAGGGGTGGACAGCATAATCTTTGGGTCCCATTTGTGGCAATGGACATGATCTAGTATTGTATGGTGGATTTTGGATGACCCCACGTAAAAATCAAGAGGATCCATGAGGATCCGTACTTTTGAACCATGTTTTTACCCCGTGGCAGTGCCACGAAGCAGTGGATGGCTGAATTTTTGGTCCCATTTGTGGCAATGGACATGGTCTAGTATTGTATGGTGGATTTTGCATGGCCCCATTTGAAAATCAAGAGGATCCATGAGGATCCATGCTTTTTGAGCTTGTTTTTGTGCCGTGGCAGCACCACAAATTCGTGAATACGTGATTGTTTTGTTGCTCTCTGTAGCCTGGGACAGGATCTAAAATATGACAGCCTTTTTGTTTTGTTTCAATGTAAATATCATATGAATTCATTAGGATCCGTGTCTCAGATTCATGTTTTTTCACCGTGGCAGGGCCAAATATTTTTGGATCTGTGTTTTTTATATTTCAGTCTGTGGACCTGGCTGTGATATGTGATTTGATGTTTCATTTGTGTTTTTCCTATTTAAAAAAGCATAGGATCCGTGAGGATCCTGGTTTTACTTTCTTCCAAATTTAGGACCCAGGAAAAACTATGAAAAGGGCTCCCGCTCTGCCTATTGAATAAACGTGGCTTTATCTACCCACCTGTTTTCTTGCCCAGGATTAGTGATCTGGCATTGAAAACCCAGGGTCGGAACTCCAGCACAGAGGCATGTTCGGACAGCGAGAAAACGACAATAATTGCATGCGTGGCTGGAACTGCATGTCTCTTATACACAAGGAAATGTACACGTGAGTGGAGCAAAAGTGTTGGAACCTTCAGGTCTAGTGAGGCAGTCACGATTATAAACGGCGCTAGGCGGCACGGCTTATTTAGCCGGGTATCAAGCTAAAAATCCGGAAAAAAACGTCGGAGGACTGATGCAGTCTGATTGTAAACAAGTCAGAGAGGCGGAGAAGAAAAATGGTTGGTAGGCTTTTCGTAAGAGCCGCTGCCACCCTGTCGAGAAAGTTTGCGGCACCGCTGCTGCCTCCGCCTCTTCCTCCGGTCGCCAGACGTTCCATTCTCAGGCTGCGACTGTTTTCCAGCCCGAACTTCCCCCTCCTTCTATTTGTTTACAACCAGATGACATCACTCGCGCTCGTGCCCCCTCCATTCCAAAAGGCGACGTCACAATGGTGCGATCACCGGATTGGCAGCGGCGGGTTCTCAGCCCCTCGCCGACGCCATTGTCGCCCGGCCGCAGTGATAAAAGGCGGCGCACGCAGAGCCACTGCCTTCGTGCCTAGTAGACGGGAGATGGTGGAAGTGATTGCAAACGTCGCTGTTGCTGCTCTCCTACACCAGCGGGAGACAGATGAGTTGGGGGGCGTTCCTCGCTCCAGTTCTCTGAACTCGTTCGGTTCTTTCCCCAACTCTCGTCTTCTCTTTCTCTGACCCCCGCCCGCTTCCTTTGGGTCCCGCGCGCCCCCCGTGCCCCTCACTCAACCACTGGAGCTGGCTGCCCCTCGCCCCCGCCTCCATGCATCCTGCCCTTTACACCCGGGCCAGCATGATACGCGAGATCGCTGCGGCTGTGGGCTTCATCTCCAAGTTCCTGCGCACCAAGGGGCTGATGAACGAGCGGCAGCTACAAACGTTCAGCCAGAGCCTGCAGGAGCTATTGGCAGGTGAGAAGCGGCAGGGGGGACTGCAACAACAGCCATCATCACCAGGGATAATAATTGGAGAGAGGCGGATTTTACATTGCAATCCTAAACGGAGTAACTGCAGTCTCTGTCCATTGAAATCAGTGTCATGAGACCGGAGTAACTCCGTTTAGGGTGCCTAGTTAGAGTAGCTTTCCTCTCCCGGCCCTTTCTTTATAGCGCCTGCACTTTTCAGTGGCGTTTTATCCGCCTTCCGCTTGTTCGTTTCTCCGGATAGTTGCGCGTTGGTGAGGAGGAAGGGAGTGATGTTTGCGCGTTTAGGGTGCGTAAACGAAGCCGATGGGAGGAAACTGGCTTTTGTACAATGCACAGGGTCAGGAAGCGCCCCCCTGCTGTGGAGTGAAGGATACTGCAGTGCTTCCTCCTGGCATCCAGCGCGTTCGCAGCAATACTAGTTTTTTGTAAAGAAATAGTCAACTTGCCTTCCTCCCCCCCACCCCTCGTCCCATGTCTCCCTGTGTGGGTGTCTTTCCTTCTCTGTGTTTGTGTTCCATATCACGTCATTCTGATTAGTTAACCCCTTCCCTCCCTACATATGCATACACATTTCTACCCAACCCAGGAAAGGTGAGGGACACCTTGTTCTTCCTCAGTGCCCATTTTGCTTAATGTGTTTTTCTTGAGGTGGTCTGGTTTTGGTTTAACAGTTTTTAAATTAAGTAATTCGGAGCAAAAAAAAATCGTCATTTTTATGTAGTGACTCCGAAACTCTGGAGGTTTAATTTTCTCATTTCCATTTTCTGCGCAAGGGGCCATGCGCTGTCTGCTCTGTTCTCTCGCCTTAGATGTCAGAGAACAAAATGCCCTTGGAGAGGACTTATTTGCCCCTTTGACTGTTTTGGTTCTGAGGGTAGCCTTGTCAGCTCAGTATCCCATCCAAGGAAGAACTCTATTCAGAATCTTGCCATATTTTTCATTTAGCACTTAAGAGAGGGCCAGAAGTGTTAGTTCTTTTCCCTCTTAGCTTCTGAAGAAAGCAGATAGAGTATTCATTTCAGCTAAGTGAGGGGTGACAGATAGCAGCATTCATCATTCTTTGGCTGTAGCTCAGCTGTTAGAGAGCCTGATGTGTAGTTCAGTCCCAAAGGCATTAATTGCTTCTTCCTTTTCTGTGCCTGAGTGTTCACCTCCCTTTCTTATTTTGGGGGCAGCTTGTAGCAGTATCTGTGATGATTCCTACTGTTGCTTTTCTGCCAGTCCATCTCACACAGTGGGACCCTTGTTTTCTTTTCCTTTCATTGTGTCTAAACGTGGCTTCTTTTCTTTGTAGTAAGACAAAAGAAATGCCACTAGTGTGTGAGCAAAGTGGTTGTAGTAATTTGCTGTGTTCTGATGGGCTTGTCCAAGATGAGTCTTGAAACACAAACATTATAATAGCCATCAGACATCATTACTATGGGCTTGACCACAACTGTTCCACATATTTTTAATTTTTAAAATTAATGGATGCATTCACCCAATAATATTTGAAGTATTTCAAAGCATGATCAGTTCTGCAAATACTTTCTAGTGGGTAGTATTGGGATGCTTCAGTGAAGCATTTGATTCTACTGTAGCAACATTCTTGGGCTAATATAGGAACAAATATCTTCTCCCATAGAAATAAAAGTATCACAATGGATCCATGCAGTTCAAACAAAATATTGCCTGTTGACAAGAGAGTAACTTTTTAGATTTATTTTCAAAAATCTGTCATCTACCACAATATCATACTGTTTTGCCTGTGACACTAATAATAAAGATGCCAACGAAGTAACCACTTTTAAGAGAAGAGATGCAAAATGCAACAAACTGCATTTTTGAGAATGTGTTACTAAACATGAATAGCATGGTACTTCTTTTTGTTTAGTACCACAAGATACGTTATATATTTAACCAGAGGTCTACTCGCATTAGAATTTCATACATTGGTATCCATAATTGTGTTTTGTAATGTGAAAATGTAGCTCCTGTGTCTCTTAGTCTGATACACATCTGGAAGCAGATTGTCTGCTTCAAGTTGCATGCATGTGCAAACACTCTTGAGGTTGTATTATGGAATGCAGATAATTTTATATGTAAGTTTGAGTCTGTGAAATTGTAATGGGCAAAAGAGTCTTGGGAGGTATACATTTTTTTCCTGTCTCGCCGTTATATTTTCAGTACAAATTCGTTGATGAAATCTACCCATAATTTCTCTAGAAAAGCTACAATGATTAAAACATGGATTTCTGCCAAGTCTTGTAGAGCAGTAAATAATGAGCATTTAGATAAATATATGAAGCCCCCTTATACCAAGTTAGACCATCAGTCCTTCTAGTTCAGTATGAACTTGTCTGATTGATGGCAGTGGCTCTTCAGGATTTCAGGAATAGAAAGGCCTTTCTTAACACTTGCTATCTGATTCCTGTGAAGATGATAGAACCTTACGCATGCAAAGGATGTACTAAGCCATGGCCCCTCTTCCTGGTCTTATGTAGTTCTCTTGGTCTGAGCTGCCTTTTTAAGTATAATAGAAGGATTGTGAGTATTTCTGAACTGGTTATGAAAAGCTAAGTATGATCCTTTTGTTGCCTTATTTTTGTTCTGTAGAACATTATAAACATCACTGGTTCCCTGAAAAGCCATGCAAAGGATCAGGCTACCGTTGTATCCGGATCAACCATAAAATGGATCCCTTGATTGGGCAGGCGGCGCAGCGGATTGGACTCAGCAGTCAGGAACTGTTCCAGCTTCTTCCAAGTGAACTCACTCTCTGGGTTGACCCTTACGAGGTATCCTATCGTATTGGAGAGGATGGCTCGATCTGTGTGCTGTATGAAGCCACACCAGCAGGAGCTAGTCAAAATAGCACCAGCATGCAAATGGTAGACAGCAGAATAAGCTGCAAGGAAGAACTTCTCTTGGGTAGAACAAGTCCCTCCAAGAGCTACAATATGATGACTGTATCAGGTTAAGATATAGCCTATGGATGGATCATCTTATAATGGATGGATAAATTTTGTTTTTACTTTGGGTGGGCTCCTCTGGGGATGGATTATGGAATTTAAACCATGTCACAGCTGTGAAGACCTGGCACAAGATAGAGTGGTAAACTTTATTTTATAATGGCAGTGCCATAGTTTGGACAGTACCTTTCAGTGATTTTGATAGCCTGTAAGTAAAGATGATCCCTTTATTTCCTAAGGTGTGAAGTTGTCCCAGGAAGGCTGAAGTTTTCTCCCAGCTGTCTTGCTTAATTTTTTTAAAACACACACAGTTCTTTCAGCCCAAGTATATAGCTATAAAATTGTCCTCTGCAGTAAATCTTGCTGAGTAAATTTGCACTATGACATTTAAAAAGTTACCATTTTTGGCAGCTCAGTAACATGACTTGTTATGAACATGGTAGTACTGGAAATTTGATCTTACAAGACTTACTTAGCACTTACCAATATGTATAAACTGTACATAAGTCACACTTAATGAGCATGAACTGGGGAAAAATGGTCAGATCTCTGTTATGTATTGGCCTTCAAGGTAGCAAGTAAGCAAGATCTGCTCTGTTAACAGGCTTGAGAGAGACCATATAAAGACACTGTCTGAACTGTGGTTTGTTTACCAGCCAGCTATCTGTACATTTGCTAGCTTGTAGTTTTCTAAGACTGAGTAAACCTCTTATTTTTTAGAAAGTGGAGGTCTGGTTTGTAATTTCCTTGTACTTAATTGGGTAAAAGTCTTTTCCACAAACCACCATCTATTTTGTGAACTTTGTTAGTCATCTTTTTTTTTTGGTAAATTATGAACTGGTGTAAATTTGTACAGTTCATGTATATTGATTGTGGCAAAGTTGTACAGATTTCTATATTTTGGATGAGAAACTTTTCTTCTCTCTATAATAAATTGTTTCCTATCTTGGCATTTTAATTTAATCTCTTGTCGTGCTTGCATAGGATCAGTTAAACTATTTTTAGATCTTAGGGGACTTAAATGTATTGTAAAGGATAAGCATTGAAAGGGATAAACATTGAGCACTGATGCAGGGGAACACTTGCTGATGTTATGGATGGATGTTTCGGAGAGTCACACTGATGTGCTACTTTAATACCTTTTAAAAAATGGATTGTACTTTAGAAGTAACATAAGGAAGGGTCCAGTAATTCTGAAATTATGCAGAAATAACACTCAACAAATGAGAGCTGTGAATAAATCCGGAGACCCAGGTTTAAATGGTTTCCTGATGAACAAGGATTTAGCTAACTTAAACTGGCTACTCTGACCTTCCATTTTAAAAAAAGACCAATTACTTCTGATCTGATGGATGCTCTACTCAATTGACATTTACTAGGACAAATATTTCACAGTTCTTAGAACAGTTACACCACTCAACAGAAAGCTTGATTGCCTTTCACTTGCCTTCAGATGTCAAGACTCTCTTAGAATTCAGTAAGATGGGATTCTTCAAAAGGTATGTGTTTTTCCTTCCCAAATTTAAAATAGACGTTCTGGGACTAAATTGGTGAGGCTAAAGGAGGCCGTCCTAGGCGCATTTTCTTGGAGATGTCCTGTTTAACTTGATGGGATTTGCTTCTGAGTAGGGTCTGTTTTTATAAACTTACGGTTAATTATAGCTTGCATTCTTGAAAGCATTGATAGGTTCATGGCTGCCACTACTCCAGGCCAAGGTTCATTCAACATGTTAAACTCTCCCACACATTAAGAAGATACTGCACTTGAATGTTTTCCTTTCATTTGAGGGAGGGTTGCCATGTCGTATTTAGACTATTAGATATAAAATATCATCTGCTCAGTAAATGAATAGTAGCTTTCTGATTCTAAGAGTGCCATAATGTTCCTGTCAGTGTGTAATGCCCAAAATTGTTTATATTATATATAGCTTGTGTTCAGTAAGCATGGATAAATGCTTGTTGGCTGCTGGAAGTCTCTATAGATCTGTCCCCAAACCTAAAAGACAAGAATGGTTAAGACATGGGAAGGGGGGAGCTGAACTCTCACAACCAAACATTCCATCCCGTGTGACTTGCTTGTGTTTTAAAGTAAACATCATGTTCTCCCTCTCAAGAGAAAGAGGGTCTCATTTTCAGGTAATCTAGGTTTCTTGGACTACATGTGTTCCAAATTTCAGCATTCTAAATGTTGAGGAAAAACCATAACAATTTTAAAAGCCTTCCATCATTTGAGTTGGTGAGGCTCAGGCATCTATATAAAGATAAGGATATGCTTCAGTTTGTTGGCTGAGGGGTGTTGTTTACCTATGCACTACAAAAATGCCAATTTTACAGGCTCAAGGTGTGTAGAAGATTACATCCTTCCTAAGCATTTCCTGGACAGACATTGATATATTTGATGGTAGCGGTCAAGAGTATTATTTCCATGATCTCACGCTTAAGATATTTTCCATGACTGTTGAATAGAATGCCTACACAACTCAGTCATTTCCAGTAGTGCAATGCTCTCTATAAAGATACAGTACTGACTTTAGAAAGGGGGAAAATACAAGAATTGTTATTTTTGTCAGATTAATTAAGAAATATCTCGACCATCTTGTCAACTAAAGGCCATACAAGATAGGAAAGCTGAGCTGGAAAAGTACTGAACTTTTTAACAGTGGCAAAACAAACAGTTCAGCCAAAATCTAGGCCGCCTGGCCTTGGTTGGTTTGTTCAGTCCTACTTGCTTCCCCTTTCCTTGCATGCTATTTTTCTCTTGTGGGTGGGGGGAGGCATGTTGCATTACCATGTTTGGCAACTGTTTTGCGTTTGTGTGTGGGTGTCAGTTGCTGTGCAGGTTAGCTAGGGGAAAAGGTGCTTTCTGATAACTCTTGCAGCAGCTGTTTCCAGCCAACTCAGGAAGTCAACACTGACTCTGCAACACAAGGGTTCATTAATTTGAAGCAGTTGAGGGCAAAATATTGGGGTCATACCTCAGCAGAAAACATAACCCCTGCAGGAGAAAAAAGAGTAATTGAAAGTACATTGGTTTCCTGTGAGACTGAAATACTGTCCTGTGACTCTGAGACCGTTGCAGTTTCCTTTCCATACATGAAAGATGTACAAACGTAGTGCTGCTTGATCTAGCATGTTTGTGTCTGTTGACTGGCTTTTCTGTAAGCCTAGCATCAGAACAAGTAATCGTAATGGTTGGCTTCCTATAGTTGTTTCTGGAAGTGACACAAGATGGTATTCAGCCTGTCAGGTTGCTTGCTTTTACAGGGAGGCTTACATGGATATTGAATTTGGAATAAGCATTCTGCTATGAATGGCTAACATATTTAATCCTTTTAAGGCAGAGGTGATTTCATTCCTGACACTTCCTTGTTAAGGACTTCTACACAACCTGAGGTTAACCTGCCTCCTTTCTCTTCAAACTTATTTAATGCTCCCCCCCCTAGTAAATTAAGATTGATTTTGCTGTTACCAACTTTTAAAAACACAGTTCCCATAAATCAACCCTTTTTTCCTGAACATAAAAGCTTTGAAGTAGTTTGGAGATGAGTATCAAAGATTTCAGGCAAGACATCCATAATCACGCTGAATGCTGACATCACTTATTAAGCTGTCTTTGTATTTAACATTGGCAAAGTAATAGTATATTAATTTGTATATTTTGCAAAGTTGTTTGTAGCCTTAAACTGGCTATTACAAAAACCCATCAATGCAGGCCACTGATACACCCATCTTATAGATGGGCAACTGATATTGATAACAGCTTGTTCAAAATGACCTGGTGCTTTCACTGCTGTATGTCAAGCCCTCCACCAGCACTAGCTATCAGATCCCTGTTGCTTCAAGTGCTGACTGTTTGCTAACTCAAGAAACTTTTTGTAGGCCAAACGAATGCAATTTTACGGTAGTAGTGGCCCTTTATGGTAGTGGTCCCTATTTTTCTTAGCAAGTACAATAAAGTCTTCTGATGGGTTTTTTTGTGGACGTTACTGCTATAGGTTGCTACTAGTAGGCCATATTTGTCACTTCCTCTCCCTCCTTAGAGCTTAAACATGCCGGTAAACATACACTAAACTGTAGATTGAATGTCTTTGGTATCTGTGTTTAGGTTTTAAAAGTAGTGCTATCAAAGTACAAGACACTGGTTCCAACTGACATTTTCCATTCAACGACAAAATGTCTCTAAATATTTTGAGGTAGCTATGGACATTTATAGCCTTGTTTGCCACTGTGAAAATATGCTAGGTAACCACTGATGGGTTTATTATTAATTTAACAAGGCGGTGCATCTAGTGGACAAATTATGATATGCCACTGCATCAGATTCCATCAAGCTCAAAAAGTGGCACTTTTTAGCAACGTTCAATTTAAAGTAGTCAAGGTTTTCACCATTAAAAACTATAAAGTAATGAGTCATCTTTGTTCATAAAGGCAGGTACTGCTAGAGAAGTCAGAGCAAGATTTCTGTATTTTTGGATGTGTAACAGATCTTGCCAAGGGATACTTCCAGGCAGCTGAGGTAACTAAGAGGCTTGGTATTTTTAATTCCTTATGCTCAATCATGAGGCATCTCCTCAAACAGTTGGACTTGGAAATCATGGTTTGAAAGCAAAATAAATGTTTGGATTTTCTCTTTACAAATTGTTCTAGTTTTGTCAGTTTTTAACATACACTACCTGTCCACTTCTACAAACTCAACCATCCTCATGTGAATCATGGCATCTAGTGAAAACCCGAAGGTTCACACTGCATCAAATTCCTATGCTGTCTTTGTTTTTCAAAGCCTTGACTTTTAATTTTTTTAAGAAAGAAAACTTTCTCTGACTTACGAACTTGTGTTGTTTATGTTTGAGTATGGAAGAATTTGGCATGCCCAAACAACCTGAAATGTCAGTTTGCTCCTATCATCATTTCCTTGAGTAGAAAAAGGTGGTCATGTTAAAGAATTAATATGCAGTTTAGTGATTCTGATCTGCAAATGTAGATTAGGGATCTTGATTTGCACTTCTACACAGAATTCAGAATGTGTTTTACCATTAGAATTCAGCCTTTGTCCAGGCTGAATTAATTCTGAATACCAGTTTTTTTAAATACCTCCTGGGTTGCACGAATGTGTTCTATATACTATTTTTAATGACACTCCTATTTTTAATGACACTCCTATTAAATTGATGAGTTCTGCTCTTTATCACTGCTTTCCAGTATGTGTCTACTCAAGACACTTTTGGCAGTCAATACAAGGACAGATCACCTCAACAACATCCACAGACTTGTGAAAGTGCTGCTTTGTCCTATTGAATATTGAAGAGAAATGCTTTTGTGACGTGTCAAGAACAACTGTTAAAATGAGTCGTACTCCAGTGCTACAGTCCTCAGTTGATCACATGCTTTGATCACTCCTTACACTGTAGTTCATATCAGATTTTATGATTAAAAGTTAGTAGCTAGGTGGCCATATCCTAGATGTGCTTTTCCAGTGAAAGTCACGTTTAATACATAGATCCAGAGAATCTAATACAAACTCTGAAGAAACACCAGGGTTTCCTGATAGTCATAATAACTCCTTCCCTTTAACGCAACAGTAAGCAAATATAAAGAAAAAAAGAAGATCCCAGGCTTGTAAAGTCAAAGGTCTCTATAAGCATATCTTGAGTTTTTCAACTTGTATTTTCTTTTTACAGCTGAAACAGTTTGGCTTCCTTGGAATTATAAACAAACTTCCACTGTGAGTCAATCACATAGGATGTTTTGCAGGAAAATAAGAGCATTCTGAACTTAAGTAGACAGTTAAAAATACCTGGCTTTTAATTAGAGGTTGGATCCTACAGAGGATTTCTGCAGGTGGATGAGGCAGGTGATTTTTTGCTGATTCCCCCCTCCTATTGCAGAACTGACACTTGCCCATTTCTGTTTTGGTGGTGTTCCCTGTCCGACAGGAACAGCATTTCAGGGACTATTTCCGGTTGCTGGGAGGACAGGATGTTTTGCTCCATGAATGGAAAGTCTTTGTGAGATCCAATTCAACAAGTTGTAGCAATAAATAACTGGGTCAAAAAGAGTATGTCTTTACTTGTGCTCTGGTGCTTATGGCTGGAGATATTTTTCTTATGGAGAATATTTGAAAAAAAGAATGTTAATTTGGAAGCTTTTAAACATGGTAAATACACACTAAGAATTTATTGATATCCGGGCTGTTCACATGAGTACTTGAGAATTAGGGGACTTGCACACACTGGGACTTTCTCTGCCTATGAGCCATGAACTTGTTCAATATTGAAAGTGGCTTGTCCTGTTAGGTAACAGAATAGGGAGAAAGCCCCTTGCTGGACACACACATGCATACATACATATAAACCGTTCAGATATGTAGACCTACCATCTATGGTCAAGGTAAATAAGTATATCTATCGCTCAGAACAATGAAGGTTTCTACAGAGGGTGCTGACAAATATAGCAAAGAAATCCAGTGGATTGTGCCAGCCCACTGCTGATAGGGTTTGCTTGTATTCTGAAAGCCCTCGGGGTGAAGTGATCAGAAACATAACCTCACAATGAAGAAAGACGTGTGTGTCTAAATTGCACGAGTGCTAGATAGGTGTGTAGTTGCAAGATGTATATTCCTATGACTTGGAGGCAGTATCTTGTATAGATCATTTATTTTGTGTAATTGCATATCTTCAAGGTGAATGTGTATAGGATCACAGGCTTAGATAAGTTGTGCTGTAATCTTACAAAAGAGTTGTTGGATGTCACTGGCATGAGTTGTCTTGACACAACATGTTTTTCAATTATTTTACTGTGTCTTGTAAACACAGCCTGAGAGTTGTCTGAGGCATACTGTGTTGCTGGCAAAGTAGGTCAACAACTGCATGGCTGACTTGCCATATAATTGGACAAATATGGAAAAATCTGCGCAACAATAAGGTCTATTATAAAGAAAAGGCTAAAGTTTAAGCATCTAGTTCCAACGTCTTCTATAGCTCCTTGATTTTTTTGTTAATGTTGATTTGGTTATTGATTCAACTGCTTTTTTAAAAACATGGTTTTATCATTTTGAAAACTAAATGCAATGTGCATATGACATTATATTGCTTCAATGTCCTGAATTTTGACATTGCAAAATTGAGCAGAAGTAGGTATTTAGTTATAAGTTATGCACAATCACGTTGTACACGAAGTGTTAGGCATTATATCAAGCATTAGACATTATTGCTAGTGTTTAATGAGTATTTCGATTATTCTAGCAAATGTTCAGCAGTGACTTTTTTGAAAAGGTGAGCTTCAGTAGCAATGCAAGATGGAAGTATCTGTGTTTGTGCCCGCTGATGGAGAGTTTTGTCTTCCTGTAGTCCTTCACTTGACCTTTAATTCCGTGGCTTGTTTGTTTACCCCTTTACAGGTATTAAATTTTCTGTTTGGATCATGGCCATTCTTAACATTTTCCCCTTTGAGACGTCAGTATTTGATTTGTGGCTTCAGTTTGTTTGAAATTCCTTCAAGCCATGCCAGAATCTATGTGGCTTTATTTTGTGTTGTCCAGATTTTATTTTGTTATTAAAGCCATAACATCTACAGACTACTTGCTATTTGTAACTCTTTTTTGCTAAGTTGTCTGAATAAAAGGTTACTATCAATGCACTCTTGAGCAGAGTTACACCCTTCTAAGATAATTGCAAGATTAGCTATGTTCATATGGACTGACAGCAGAGGTGCACAGACACACCTAAGTAATAAGTCTGAACTAAAAAAAATCTCATTCTCAGATAATTTTTTCTTTTCATAATGTGTCTTTTTAATAGTTGTAAGTGGCGGCGGCAGCAGATGGGTAGAATGTGTGGCAGTTGCAAGAAAGCAGTCAGTAATAATGCAAATGGATACAACTCCATGCAAACAGCTCAGTGAATTTCAGTTCCTGTATTATTATTATTATTATTATTATTAGTAGTAGTAGTAGTAGTAGTAGTAGTCCGCCTTTCTCACAGTGCAAGTGAAAATATTATGATTATGAGTGGCAAGGAGGACACAAGCCAAGCCAGTGAGTTATCAAATATCCCTGATTATACATTTTTGTTAAACTATTATAGTATTATAGATTTTATGGGATTAATTACATTTTTGAAGTATCTTTCATTGTATTTATGTCTGCACATACAGTTCTCTACTAAAGTTGCCTATGCAGGTCTTTCAGAATTATTTTAGAAAGCCTGTTTGATCTCCTTAATATATTTGTGGAACTCTTCTTGCTGTCTAATCCATTTTAAATAATTGTTATTCAAGGCTTCATAGGTGTTAAAAGATGCCTGGAATTTAATAAGTGTTAATGAAAACAAATGTTTATAAAAAGTCTCACTGGAATCTGTTCTCTCACATCCACTGTCATTCCTTTATAATACAGCTGGTTTGTATATGGACTAACTACTTAGTAGAGCCTCTCCTGATTCTCACAGCGTATATTCCACCAGTAGAAGGTGATTCCAAAGCCCAGTTACTCTGGGAAGATTTTACTGACCGAGTGGGACATTCATTTATCAAATACCCTAATGCGTTGATTATATTGTCAGGAGACTTTAACGCGCGAATAGGAGGTAATGACGAGGCCTTGCTACCAAAGGTGCTGGGTTCATCTGACTTAGTTCTTCCACCTCCTTGGTTTTCCAGAAGTTCTAGAGATCTTAAAATTAACTCAGCCAGCATATATCTGGCCTCACTGGCAGTCATGCTAAATCTGGTGTTTCTGAATGGTACTGTTAACCCTAAGCGATCAGGTTGTTTCACCTGTATTACCTCTAATGGTCTCAGTGTAGTTGACCATTTATTGGCATCCCCAAGCTTACACTCCTTAACCACCAATGTGGAAGTAGGCGAGTATCTCGGGGGTGACCACCTCCCTCTGATTCTCAAATTTACCCCTCAGCAGATGGATATATCCACCCATATCATTTTGGCCCCCCAAGACCGGACCCCATTTAAGAAATCCATCAAATGGTCCCACGAGTTTGAGTCCCAGATAGCTGAACTGCTTAATCAAGGAAAGTCTGATATATGCTTGGCCCAACACTGCCATCTAGATGAAATGCAAGGAGGGTTGAAATATTACAGAATGCTGATGAGGAGTTTGTCATCGTTCTTCTCTGTAGAAAAGAGGGTTTTTAAGCAAGAGAATGTCTCACCTAATTTAAGGGGTAACATCTGGTACGATGAGGAATGTAGAAAGTTGAAGAGATCAATTAGAACACAGTTTAGAGTCGCCAAAAACACAGGCCTTCAGAAGGATGTTGTTAAGATTAGACTTCTTAAACAAGAATATAGGAAGACCATTAAAAGGAAGAAAGAGTTGGCAGCCTTGAAAGACTGGGAATCCCTTCACCTAGCGACAGTAAACAATGATCATAAGCTTTTCTGGAAGGTAGTTAAAAATTCATCTACTTACTCACATAAAAACTCAGATATTACCACACACCAGTGGATTTCTCATTTTAGTGCCCTTTTTCAGAGCGCAAAAGAACCTACACAGACCACCATCACAGCACCTTGTTTTTCAAACGAGAACATTGGAATCTGGCCAATGGTTTCTCCAAGCCAAATAACTAATATAATAAAATGTCTGAAACGGGGCAAAGCTCCCGGACTGGATTTCATTCCTCCTGAACTGTTCCTAATGAACACTGATTGGTGGGGGGCTTGTTTATCTCCCATCTTTTCATCAATAAATAGTTCAAGTTTCATGCCGTCTGACTGGAAGCGTTCAATTATAATTCCAATTTATAAGAAAGGAAATAGGTCTGACCCTTATAACTATCGCCCTATAAGTCTACTTTCTATTCCAGGGAAAATTTTTGCGGCACAACTTCTTGACAGGTTAACGGATTGGATGGATCAAGAAGCAGTACTCTACCCTGAACAAACAGGTTTCTGTTCAGAGGCCTCGACCATGGATCATTGTTTGGTTTTACACCACCTAGCAAGCAAATATTTGGCACCTCCCGGCGGCAAACTTTATGCGGCCTTCATGGATTTGAAGACTGCATTCGATTCTATTAATCATTGTAGATTGTGGTGGAAATTGTCAGAATCTACAATAGATAAAAGACTTTTATTTTTAATTATGAACTTATATACTGACACTTCCGCCCAAATTAGATATAACTGGCAGGGTCAATTAACTGCAAGTTTTCAAACCGATAAAGGTGTGAAACAAGGTTGTTTGCTTGCTCCATCCTTATTTAATCTTAATTAAATTTAATCTTAATTAATGATATGATTCCATTTGTGAAATCACATACCAGACACCTCCCCTATCTAGCAAATACTCCAATTTCGATCCTTTTATATGCAGATGATGCTCTTCTTATCTCCAAAACAGAATTAGGTTTGAAATCACTAATTAATGCATTTATCACATATTGTAATAATGAGGAACTTAAAGTTAATTATGTCAAATCAAAAGTCCTGAGATTCTCCAGGTCCTTCCACAACGGTTCCAAATTGATTAGAGTCTTGGGAGGGGGTTTGGAGAGAGTCCCCTCCTTTAATTACCTTGGCATCACTTTTAATTATAATCTATCATGGAAACCACATATTCAGGCTGCTCTGAAGGCCGCAAATATTTCATCAAAGGCAATTAAAAAATTCTTTTACTCCAAAGGAGCAAAACATATTCCCACATAGGATTTTTAATGCTAAGGTTATCCCACAGATTCTTTATGAGTGCGGAGTGTGGATTGAAGGAGTATCCGACAACCTTGACACCCTTCTGCACACATTTCTGAGGGAGATAGCGGCTGTCCCGAGATGTGTAGCAGGTACTGCACTTAGGGTAGAATTCGCCCAACCCTCAATTGAGAAGAGAGCATGGAATACAGCTTTCAAGCTGTTCTTGAACAAGGAAATATATAAGGATAACCCAGGGAAAGTAGGTTTCTCACATCTGATCCCTCAGGACACCTAAAAGAGTAGCCGAACTAATTTAATTAACCAGAAACTAAAAATTCTGGATATTGATATAACGTCTTTACAGACAAATGAGGCCCACCGAGTTATAAAACTAAAGCTAAAGGATCTCGATTACAGTAGTACACTCCAGAGAGCCAGACGTACATGTTCGGGCTTATCCCTGGGACTTTCACCCCCAGAGGCTATTCCATCTTACTGCTATTCTTTAAAGATTCCAGCTCATCGCAGAGCCTTCACATTGGCTAGACTTAACTCCTTTCCCTCCAAAGTGCTTTTTGGACGTTTCTCTGGACTCCCTTTTTCTGAACGAGTCTGCGATTGTGGACAAGGAAAGTTAGAGACCTTGGATCATATAATGCTTTTCTGTCCTAAATGGAGTAAGGATAGAGAGAGATTTATTATTCCTATTATGTTAAAAGAAAACCTTCCCTTCCTTCCTTGGGTAATCTCAGTGCTATTGTCTGATAACCCTGACAATCAAACCTCTGTTATGGTGGCTTCCTTTTTAGCCACGGTGATAAAGAAACAAGATTTTCATGAGTTTAGATAGTTTAAAGTGATAATGTTGAGCTGAGTCTTGTGAATTGGGTATGTTCAAGTGTACAGTCTATATTTTGTTGGTGTTTGTATGGCTTATGGCTTCGGCCGAATAGCAATAAAGAATTGATTGATAATATAATACAGCTGTTTCCCCAGTTCCCTTCTGAAGTTTGTATTTTAGAAGAAGAGTGAAAATAATATATTATAGACAGAGGAGAAGCAAAACAAAAACTTTCTCTGATTAAATCCTCTGAAAATTAAAAGAAATATATACCACATACAAAATTTTAAAATTTTCTATATGGAAAAGGTCAAGTAAAATAACACTTTCATAACGTAAGTAAGCTATTGGAAGCTCATAGTCTAGTTTCTTGTGCACTCCTGCCAGATGTTCAACTATTTTGTCAATTCCCATGTTATAACCATTCCGCTGTCACCCCTCCCCCTCCCATCTCCACATCTTGCAACATGTGGGCTCTGCAGAACTGCCTCTTTAAGTATGTGTGTGCCAACTAGTTACAACTGACTTACAACAACCCCAGCAAGGGTGTTTTGGGGCAAGAGACATTCAGAAGTGGTTTGCCATTGCCTTCTTCTGCAGAGCAATGTTAAATTTCCCTTAGTGATCTCCAAGTACCGACCCTACTTAGCTTCTGAGATCTGATGAGATTGGGCTGTACCATGCTGCCTTCCCACCAAAACTGCCTTTACCAAGTAACTATTCTATACTTTCAGGACCAGCCTAATGCAATAGATAACTGCTTGTGATAGTTGAATTTGAAAGGTACTGGGCTATTCTGACAGGTTATCAAGTGGAGGGAGGATGACCCAGTTCCGTTCCTATATTCTTAGGAAAGTGAGGGTGTACTAGATGTGCCCCCCACCCTGATTTTTCCATGAGCAGTCCATTTATTAACAGAGCATGGGAAAAGATATACATAACTTAAACAACCACCACCACCAAGCATCACATATAACAAAATGCACTGAATGTACAGTTTTCACAATAGCATCTGTAGTCTGCACTGTAGGGTGATAACAAGTACTTTAGCAAGACTATTATTTTCCAGCATTGCAGTGAAAACCCTGTTTTCCCACTCATGATGGTGATCAACGTGCCAGGAATACGTCTGTTTAGTATTTAGACAGACATTTCTGGCATGTAGAATAGGTAACTGCAGCCAAAGTTAGCCCAATTGTACAGTTGCTAGGTGCCCTGCACAACCATATTCATGTATCCACCTCCTTCCTGTGAACTCTGTTTTACTCTTTCTCCAGTGATAACAGGTAAAATCACAGATTTTCTTGACTATGTCCATGGAAAAGCTTAAGAAACACAAATATTTGTTCCCTATGTTCCAGTTGTTCTGTATACTGAATTTCCTTCTAAGTGGCAGATCTTAACTATTTCCTTTAAGTTATCTTGCTCACTATGTTATCTAGCTAGCTTGATCATCAGTAAATAAGTTATCTTCCTGAGAAACTAAAGGGCTACATCTTGAAGCTGAACACTGTTGGCAGGTATAGGTGAACAATGATTTTTTTAAAAAGCCCTCCCCCCAAAAAAACAGAAGAAAGATGTATATCCTAAATACAGGGTTTTAATACTTCTGTCATATTGCTGGGCTAGTTATTCTGAAGTGCTGAATAAGACAATACTTAAGGCCACAAACCAATAAATAACTTGACCAAGAGATGAGGATTAGATTGTTTACAAAATAATCAAAGTTCTTTATAGTATATGAATTCATTTTTTGTAAGTCCCGTGTAATCATTCTGAGCATGTTTATTTTGTTGCGTACACAAAATAAAATAGAACAGGTATTGATACTATTTCTGGCTTTTGTGTGGCTGGTAATGGATGGGATCAGGCATCTGGCAGGGTCTGCTAAGAGACCCAGAATCAGTGTCTACTGTTATCCTGCCCTTTTAGTGCATACTAGAGATGGGCACGAATTGAATTACGACCCCCAAAAATGCACAAACCAAGCTGGTTCGTGGAAGCTCGTTTCCACGAACTTCCACGAACTGGTCTACTGGTTCATTTGGGTCATAAAAGGGCAGTTTAGATGGCCATTTCCCCAGGAGAAATGGCCATTTAAACTTTTCCTGCCACTTGCAAGCAGCAGGTCCCTTTAAACTATCAGCTGGCAGGCGGCGAGGGGGGATCCCTCCCTGCCGCCTGTCAGCTGATAGTTTAAAGGGACTAGCTACTTGCAAGGCAGGAAAGGGCCCTTTAAACTGTCAAATGCCCCTTTCCCTGCTGCTGCTAAGTGGCCGGAAAGGGGCATTTAAACCCCACGAACTGGTTCGTAAACTTGTCCCAGTTCGTGGCAGTTCGTAGTTCCTGATTCGTGAAAAACCATGAACCATGAACCTCATAGTTCCGGTTTTTTGTGGTTCGTGCCCATCTCTATCGCATACATGCTGGGCCAGGGTCTTCCATGTACATGAATGACAGAAATGTTAGTGTTAGTTCAGTCTATGTTCATATGTTTCAAAAACATATGAAATGAGAAGTTATGTCTAGAAGAAACATGATTTTACCCTACAAACTTGGCCTTTGGAGATGACTAGCTAATTAATGCTGGGGGTGGGGGGATGTACATTGTCAAGAGTACAGGGGAAAAATGGAACTAGGAAGACAGATAATCTTCTCCCCAAAGGCTCACAAAACCCTGGAGAAATCTGCTTTTGTAGCTAGGTGCTAAAATCTCAGACATCGTCAATATGGGTTTTATTGTGTCTTTGGTTGTTTGTGCAGCTTGACCATTGTTAGAGATGGTGAGGGATTAGGGAGGCCACAGAATTATCTGATAGAGACCCTGTTGTCATAGATAACATGCTGGGATCAGAGTTAAAATGTTCTGTTCTCCAGTCTGAGGAACTGAATAATTGATAATAGTTTTACTCCACATTTGCTGTGGCGTTACAGGCAGGATCCTCCTGACCGATTTCTAATTGGTCAGTTTCAACTTCAATTTGTTTGCTCTGCTGGGGTTTCGCAAGGATTGCTTAGTTTGCTATTTCTAGTTTGGTTTTGAGGCTTTGTGTATGGTTTCAGTTATACTTGCACAATAACTGAGGCTACCAAGCTTGTTTATGAGTGAAGGAGTTCATTTTGTTGCATTTTGTTCGTATTCAGTTGTTGCTGTTGCTCAGGGCCCTTCCTTTCCTCTTGAATGTCGAGGTGTGAGGCAATCACCTCCTTTCTGGCTTCTTCTCAAAAGAAACCTAATTTTCTATGGTGCTTCAGAAATATCATTTATTGCTTGAACCAATATTCTGCTATTTAGCAAAGGAATGCAACAGATAATATGTTAAGATGGTATAGTACTCAAAGGGGGAAAAAACAACCTGGGGTTAAATCATAGCATTAATTCAACTTCATGCTGCTTTGTCTCTAAGAACACAATTCATGATGCTATCACTATCAAGGATATAAAGAGCTGCCGTGTATGGGTTGCACCAAAAGCCCTAGTTAATCCACCATTCTGAACCCAAAGTCATCAAGTTCTTCTAAGCTTCATTCCCTGAAATCTTCAATAGTAAATGAAACAAAAGTTAGATCAGCTGCGCATTTAGAAACACTGCATACAAAAACAGATATGTGTAAAGTTCAAGTGTCTAACACTGTATTAAAGTAAAATACCTGTATTAAAGAAAAATTCCATATGTATGATCACGTATACTAACTATAATTTCAATTGTCAATAACTAACAGTGCAGTCCTAAAAAGAACATCTTCTAAGCCAAGCAGATGCTCAAGCCCTGAACTGTGGCTCCTCTTGACATCAAGCAGTAACATAAAAGCCTGAAATAGCTTTCTCGGGTCATAGAACATTCACATCATCATAAACACATTACTTTTCCAGAGAGGCAGTTAACATATTAAGTTGTAAGCTGTTCAGCAAAGCTATTGGGTTATGGGGGGGAAAGTGTGACTCGTCCCTAAGGATTTGGACAATGCTGCAGGGAATGGAACATGTATGTTATTTATTCTGCCAGTGGGCATTATGGCTTTTTCTTTGGAAAACTGAAAGACAAATTTAATTCTTAGCTTAAAGTACATACATGTATCAACAGAGACATAGTATTGGAGTGTTTGGCATCCTTTGTAGTGGTTAGTCATTGGACTTTGTGTCCAAACATGCACAAAAGCCTGTTAAAAGAAATGGAAGCATTAATCCTTCCCTACTAAATTGCAGTGTTCTTGAAGTAATAGGCTAACAGCTCTTTGTCAGCCTCTTGCAGTTCCACACAAAAAGTTGCTTCTTTCTGTTGTGATTAGGAAATCTTAAATGGATATTTCTGAGAGCATGCTGGAGAAATTGCTTGGTGATACATCATAGTGAGAGTTATGTGAATTCAGAATAGTTTTAATGACTGTTGAATTTCATGAGTATGAGTAGCAAAGCAATCTGACACAATCACTGGCTGTGTGATTCCCCCACGTACTGTCCTTGAATGAACCCATGTGGAGAAGGAACCTCTAAAGTCACTTACTCAAATTGAAACATATGCATGCAGGTTTTATGGAAGAGGGACTGTGGCTTGGTGGCAGAGTATCTGCTTTGCACGTAGAAAGTCTCCTGACTTCAATCTCCAGCTTCTCCAGTTAAAAGGATAAGGAAGCGGGTGACGTGATCTGCCTGAGATCCTGGAGAGTCTCTGCTAGCTGAGTAGACAATACTGGCCTTGATATAACAGCTGCCAATCACATATTCACGGCTTGTCTTACATATTTGAATTCAATATGTATTTCTCAAATAGTACATTGAAATATACATTCATATAATATCATTTGTCTTGAATGGACTCCTTTCTGAAAACTGAATACTCTTTGAATGAATTTAATACAAGAGGAGGACCTGCAAGGACTTGTGGCAGGCATCTCATTTTCCCCTCCTCCATTATTTCCTCTTCTCCTTTCCTGAAAGCTCCCATAACTTCTTCTGTTTTCCTGCTTCCTTGTCTCCTTTTCACCCACCGGTCACCCTTCATTTATCTGCCCTCTTGCTTTCAGCTTGTTCTACTTCCTTCCCACTGGCAGCCTCAACCTGGAAAGCTGTGGCCAAATTCCATGGTGCTGACCACTGGACTGGGCCCAATTGCATGGTAAGGAACCAATAAGGCTTGTAGGGGCTGCCTCATTTCCCCCTGTATCCCCTTTCCTACACTATTTCCTCTTTCTGTCCTCATGGCAGCCCTCCACATCCTCATTTTTTCCTGCTTCTCAGCCACTAACCAACCTACCTTATATCTGCTGCTAGGGATGCCAGGCCATTGCAGGAGATTTGGGGATAGGGCAAGGGGTGGAGCTGACATTGTGCGATGCATGACCTCATATCCTGCTGAAAATACAGATGTGATGTTTTTACCATGGAGTTTTCCAGGATGGAAAACCAGTTTTTCAGAGCAGCCTCCAATGTGTTGACATCACATCCAGGTTTTTAAATATCACATGTTGCATGACATCATTTCCACCTTGGACATTTCTCCTGCTGGTCTGTGGACTAAAGGACAGAAAAGTAGACCTGGCCAGGAGGAGCCCTCTCACCATCAGTATGTAAGTGGCATTCCTATCTGCTCCCCATCTTCAGCTGTATTTATTATTTCATTTATACCTCACCTTCCTCCGCAGTGAGGACCCAAAGCAGTTTATATCTATTTTATCCTTCCAAAAACTCTGTGAGGTAAACTAAGCTGAGAATGTGTATCTGGCCCAAGGTCACCCAGTGAGCTTGCCCAACAGAGTGTTGATTTGAACCTGGTTCTCTCAGATCCTAGTCTGAAACTCTAACCACTACTCCCATTGGCTTTCATGAGGTGACTGCTGTTGAACAGTAGCATGGTCATGCAAGTCACATGGTAGCAAGTTGGCTGGGTGATGAACAGACAAGACATAATAATAATAACTTTTGATTTATATACTGCTCTTCAGGATGACTTAACACCCACTCAGAGCGGTTTACAAAGTATGGGACTATTATCCCCACAACAAAACACCCTGTGAGGTGGGTGGGGCTGAGAGAGCTCCAGAGAACTGTGACAGCTGGCTTCAAGTGAGGAATCAAACTTGGTTCTCCAGCTTAGAGTCCTGCACTCTTAACCACTACACCAAACTGGCTCTCAAATCTTTCTACAACCTGAAAAACAACTCAATTTTGCAGAAATATCTGGGGGGGGGGGATTGAGAATAAACCCCACCCCCAATAATAAAAGCAGCACCTGAAACTTGAAGAAACAAATGCCCTCAGTGGCCATTGCTAGGTGGTAACATACAGAATTGCTAGACTTCAAGCCTTGGTTTCTAGTAAGTAAAAGGCGTGGGGGGGAGGCTTTTGTGGGAGGACTCACTGGGGCCATGCCCACCAGTAGCCACTGGATTGGAGGACTTTTTGATTCTATATAAACCTGTGTTCTGTTTCTATCAGCTGGCACTGGCAACCAGAGGGAAGGGGCATGAATGTCGATGTTGAGCCAACGATGCACCATTATTCCCAGAGAATACCCAGAAGTGATATCATATTGCTAGTGTGATGTCAATACAATGCTCTAGGATTCAGATAAAACTCTATGGTAAAACCATAAAGTTTTGTTCAAATCCTAGAGCATTATGCTGATGTCTAATCATCAATGTGACATCACTTCCAGGTGTTCACTGGAAGTGACATTGTGCCATCAATACAATACTGCTTTTTAAAAACATTCTTGATCCCCTACCTCACCAACCCTTGGTGGGCCAGTGGTCAACAGAAAGGGAGGATTGGAAGTCTTCCACTGAAGTGGGACACCTGGTATCTTTAGTCCTTGCTAAGTTTACTCACTGGTAGGCAGGCATGGAAGTGGAACAATAGAGCTAAGTCCAGGCTTGGACCCTCCCAGTGACAGCTTATATGAGCTACTCTATGCTTCATTTTAAACTGGGCCCATCACACTGCTACATGAGGATCTGGGGGAGATGTAAAAACTCAAATAGTTCATGCCTTTCTGAACCCCTTGTACAATTGAGTGTTACAGTTGCTGACAAAACAAAGCAACTTTCTCTGACCTGCCTGAATTTTGACAGGATTTACTGATACTGTAATCAAAAGTGGGCTGGAAGACAAGAAAATCCAATAACAGTTATAATCCAGCACAATCTTTCCCACAATGGCCAACCTTTAGTGCCTCTGTTCTCTTCTAAACTTTTATGAATATACCTGTTCTTCACAAATGTATCTTATTCCTTGTTTAAAAGGCACATGTACTAGAGACCTTCAAAATATTAGTTGGTTAATGATATATTGAAGAAATCCTTTTTTGTCCAGCCTGTACTTAGGAGTTCAGATTCTAATGCTTTGAGCAAAAGCAAATAATTTATTTTCTTTATGCTGCTTGTCATCACTTCAACAATCCTTTAATGTTTTTCTCTTCTTCTTCTTTTTTTGTATAATTCTAAGCAAAAAAAGATTGAAATGATTAGATGTCTTAACAAGGAAGATGCTCCAGTTCCCTCATTTTAGTTGCTGTTTTTTCCCCTGTAATTCTATTTTTAATCCAGGCATATATAAAACAATTGTGAAGTATGAATGCTTTCACTTCCTATTTAAAAAGGCAAGATGTGGGCTGTGAGTGCTGCATTAGCAGAGTGAACAAAAAACCCTCCTTGTCTTTTGTGCCTTTTGTCTGAAGGCTGATGTGCGCGTGATGAAAGCCACACAAATCTTGGGCAAATGTTTTAAAAGGGGGTTGCTCAACAAAGCTGAGTAAACAGTCAGGCAAACCTTTTCTTTAGCATTGTCAGAGTACACATTGCAGTAAATATGCTGGCACCAAGTATGTTAAATTGCCTTTGTGCCATGAAATAGAAACGGCGTGAAAATTTAGTTCCTGCTGATGTGTTTACAGGGTAGATGCTGTGCATTCAGACAGCAATCTCAAAGCAACATAATTCAGAGCTATCTTGTGGAAAGTCATATGATTGTATTAGAATAACAGGCAAATTTATATCTACATGTATAATCCAAAGTTTATCTACATTTAAGTTTCCAAACTGAACAAATAGCTGGGCCGTTTCAGTTCAGGAAAACAGCATGGGAAAAGGGAAACAGTTTCTCAGCGTGTGCTGTAGTTCCTGTCAGAATCAGGCCCTCATATGCTTGGGGAAACACAAAACTTCTAATGCAAATGTGAGTCAAATAAGATTGCCAGCCTGCAGGCGGGGCCTGGAGATCTCCTGAAATTACAAATGATTTCCAGGCTACAGAGATCAGTTCCCTTGGAACTGCTTTGGAGGGTGGACTCTATGGCATTATACCCTGCTGATGATCCTCTCCTCTCCAAACCCTGCCCTCCCCAGTCGCCACCCTTAATCTCCAGGAATTTCCCAACCTGGAATTGGCAACTGTGACAGACTGGACTTCAAAGTAGAGATGGGCACGAACCTAAATACGAACCAAAAAACCCCACGAACCAGCCCGGTTCATGGTTCGCCAACCAGGGTTCATGGAAGCTCATTTCCATGAACTTCCATCATGTACTGGACTACTGGTTCGTTTGGTTCGTATTAAATGGCCAGTTTAAATGGCCATTTCCCCCAGGGGAAATGGCCATTTAAACTTTTCATGCCACTTGCAAGTGGCAGGTCCCTTTAAACTATCAGCAGGCAGGCAGCAGGGGGATCCCCCCCACCGCTTCCAGCTGATAGTTTAACGGGACCTACCACTTGGAAGCGGCAGGGCCCTTTAAATGGCCCAACCCCCAGCCCCCAGCTCCCAGCCCCCCATTTACCTTCCATCTGATGCTGGGGTGGTGGAGGCCTCCTCCGCTGTCCTGCAGGCCCGCATGGCAGCAGAGGAGGCGTAAAAGGGCCCTTCCGCCCCTCAAATGGCTAGGAGGGCCCTTTTTGGCCTCCTCTGGTGCTCTGTGGGTGCGCAGGCCAGCAGAGGAAGCTGAAAGCGGCGTTTCTGCCCCACAAATGGTAGCCGCAGCTGCCATTCGAGAGGCGGAAAGGGCGTTTTTGGCCGTCTCTGCTGTGTGGGCCTGCAAGGCAGTGAAGGAGGCCTCCACCACCCCAGCATCAGAGGGAAGGTAAGTGGAGGGCTGGGGCTGGGGGGTGGGGTGGGGGCTGGGGGTGGGGGCTCGGGTTTGGGCCATTTAAAGGGCCCTGCCTTGCATGTGGCAGGTCCCTTTAAACTATCAGCTGGCAGGTGGCAGGGGGGATTCTCCTGCCTGCCAGCTGATAGTTTAAAGGGTCCTGCCCCTTGCAAGTGGCAGGAAAGGGCCCTTTAAATGATTAAATGCCCCTTTCCCTGCCAGAAAGGGGCATTTAAACCCCATGAACCACAAACCAGAAACTGGTTCATAACTGGGTCCAGTTCTGTGCCAGTTCATGGTTCATGGAAACCCCACAAACCACGAACCCCATGGTTCGGGTTTTTTTTGGTTCATGCCCATGTCTACTTAGAAGTGCTGTACAAGCTGCTGCAGGATTGTGAAGGGTTAATTCTTCACTGAAACAGAGAGCCTTGAGTGACAGGCTACTCCAAGGAACTAATTTGGTAGCATGAGCTGAACAGAGAATGACTTCTGAACTTGGATGCTGGGGAGAAGGGAGTCTGATTTCAGCCCTAGCTGAAAGGAGTTGAGTATTGACAGTTTCGAGATTCACCCCTGACTGAAAGCTGTTTAACACAGACAGGAGAAATGGGGGAAAGTTGACAAGGAAGTTTGGGAAGTAGATGAAGACTCCCATTTGGGCTAAAGAAAGGGGATAGATCTTCTAGTGACAGGATTTCCCTACCCAGTCAAACAGGGAGTTAACTCTGAAGAGTGAAGAGATCCCTGATGTTTTGAGGTTAGAAACTGCCTTTGGAGACCTTAAGAGTCAGTTAAAAACTGAAGATGAGTACCAGGGTTTCCAAAGAAGGGGTTTGGGTACTGGAAAGAGGGTACCGCCATTCTTAAAACCAAAAGTATCAGAGAATACTAAAGAAAGTGTACTAGAGTGATTGGGAAAACACTGGAACAAAAGCCTCTCAACATAAAGATTTAAGTAATGGCGAAGAGCTTAAAAAACTCTTATTAATCTGAAACATTAAACCTTAAGTGTGTGCATGTACTGATTTTACCTCAGTTATCTATACTGAGTTACCTCAGAAATTTTCAACCCGTGAATTCTCCTGACCTTTCCCCTCCACGTTAAATAAAATATTTTATTTTTTTATTTAAAATGCTTCTAGTGCCACTTAAGTCAAAAGAGGGGTGGGGAGGCTTATAGCAACTGTAGATTCAAAATCCTTGTGGCAGCCATGAGAACTTTGTACCTATGAATTAGCCCTAAATTGAGAGGTTATACAGTATAGAGGCTTGGGAGTTGTGACTGAGCTTTGAACTAAAAGGTTCAGGCTTCCAATGCCATGAATTTACTAGATTCTCTTACTGGAATAATTATTTCTACTTACCTTACAATGTCATTGCAAGGATTACTGAGGCAATGTATGAGAAGCATTTTGAAAATATTAGTTTCCTACTCACACTATGCATGGAGATTTTTATGTAATAGGAATTTAATGGGAAAAGACCTAACATCACAATTTCAAAAACAAAGGCAGTCTGTATGGTGGAGGCAGGTGTTGATATTTAAGAGAGGTTTAAGCAAAAGCAGAAATTAAAAAGGAAATCATGGAACAAAAAAAGTGCTGGAGGGAATGGGGAGGTGGGCAGCAGAAAGAAAATAGAAAAGGACACATGGGAATGCCCCATATCTTATCGGAAGGATTTCAGAAATACAGACTTGTAAAGGCTCTCTGTTTACACTGAAGCACTGTTTCTAAGTTTCGTACAAAGTGCAGTAATATGTAAAACAGTTGCTGTGTCAAGGCTATTTGAAATTGCTCCCTGTGGCAGCTATTTCCACACAATAAACCATGTCTGTGGAGTCATTTGCCATGTTGATTGTGTGATTTTTCTCCATGCCATTACAATATTATCCATGCCATCTTGGAAGAACGACTGTAATGCTCTTGAAGGTTTTAATAGAAACATGTTTGACATGTCATGAATTTTCAAAACAGGAATAAGCCATGTAATTCAGTGCTGGCTCAAGGTTCACTTCTTTCTTATTGGGCTCTGTTTTGAGAAAGAATGTTGCTGTTTAACTTTAATGATGTTGAGACTCTTTTGTCCTATGTCATAGGATACATCAAGCCAGATTATTATTATTATTTTTTAGTGTGGTGGAATCACGGCTTAAATAATCAAATTTGTGCTTTACTGTTTCTCCCTTTATACATGTGAATGTTCCTCCATAAAAAAAAATTGGTGGGGGAGGGTAACAGGACTGGCAGATTGTGGCAGCTATTATAAGGAAGTGCCAAATATTAAAGCAGGTGCTTGCTAGCCCCCCTCCTTTGCCATGTCAGTTGTGTGAATAGATGCAGTGTCAATTGTTGTTATTCCAGAAGAGATACCATGTTAATCTGGTATCATAAAAATTAAAAAGAATTTCATGGTATCTTAAATACTACAACACTTATTATGGCATGTCCTTTCAAAGCAAAGTCAGATGTATACACGAACACTAAAGTTCCAGATATGACAGTTATGGGTTGGGAAAATCCTGGAGATTTGGGGCACAGCCTGTGGGGGGGATGGAGTTGGCTAGGAGAGGGATCTCAGTCCGGTATAATGCTATAAAGTCCACCCTCTGAAGCTGCCATTTTCTCCCAGGTAATGGACCCCTGTACTCTGGAGATCAACTATAATTTTGGGATCTCCATATCCCACCTGGATGTTCTTCATAGCACAGTTAGTTAGATTAACTGCTTATGGTTTTGTTGTATTTTATATGACCTATGTATTAATATAAAGTTCTCAGCCACATCCTATGTCAAGAGCTTCAGTGTGTAATATCATTCTCAGCATAGTATTAGACACACATGTACCAAGTCCACAGCATGATTCATACAGCTTATGGTTGCTCAAACTGAAGGGGCCAAACTGAGGAATGGTGTGTGTGCTTGTGTGTGTGTGTGGGGGGGGGAGTTAAGCAGGAGGGGAACTTACTAAATTGGGGGCTGATTTTCACTGAAATCCCCCCTGGAGCACCTCATTACTTCTGTGTTGTACCAGGAATGATGACATTCCTGGCATGATGTGGATGTGCACTGAGGTGCTCCGGGGTATGTGGGAGCCCACTTCCCCACCCATGTTCCCACACCTTTCTTTCTGCCATTGGCATGGTGAGGGGGGGGGCAGAGACTGAGGCAGGGAATTCCCCGCCTCCACCGGGGGACTGGCAAGCTTCAGGGCAGGCAAGTGCTTTCTCCAAGTTGCCTCTTGTAAGGCATTAACTGTTACTCCCATTTTACTTAAATGGAACGTAGCTGACTTTCCAAAGCTACATAGATAGGTTGCTGCTGACCTGAAATCTGAATCCATAACTCACTTGTTCAAATTCAGGTATGGGTATCTTTAGAACATAATAGGAACTATAGTAGTCCCAAGTAGAGGTGGGCACGAACAGCAATACGAACAAAAAAAAGCCATGAACAGCCCGATCAGCTGTTCGCGAGCTAGCTGTTCATGAGGCCCCGTTCCCAACAAACATATGTCCGTTCCAAGCCCTGTTTGCAGTGTTCATCAGCTGTTCGTGAAGCCAAACAGTCTGGCACCTTTCAACCAATTCCCTTGGCAACAGTAGGCACAGACTTTCTGAACTCTGTCTGAACTCCTGTTGCCCTGGAAACCCCAATCTAAGCCCAGGGGCACTTCACCCCCGACTCAGCCGCTTGTCAGAGAAAACCCTGACAAGGACTGTTGCACCCTGCCGAGGTTTAAATTTCCCTCGCCCTGCTGCTGTGCAGCTCAGGAAGAGGGACATTTAAATCCCCCACTCAGCTGCTTGTCAGGGAAACCCCCAATTCAGCCGCTTGTCAGGGGTTTCCTGACAAAGTCTCCCCCCTCCCTCCAGCCTGCTGGAAACGGCATGGGGCATTGCAAACGACATGGGGAACCTTCTTCCCTTCAGAGTCTCCCCTCCCTCCCTCCAGCCAGCTGGAAGGAGGGAGACTTTGAAGGGAAGGAGGTTCCCCACACTGTTTGCCAATGGCACAGGGAACTTTCTTCCCTTCCAAGTCTCCCCCCTCCCTCCCATGAACAGCCAACCACGAACATGTTCGTGAACAGGGTTATGTTCGTGGTTGTTCGTGATTCCCTGTTCGTGGATGGCAATGAATAACGAATATTGTGTTCGGGTTTTTTTCTACTGTTCGTGCCTACCTCTAGTCCCAAGGCATGTTCAGCCCTGCTAAGAAGCCTTCTGTTGGAGAAAGGGCCATTTAAGTTGGAGGATGTCTCCTTAGGCTGAAAGAAGACCTGAACAAAAATGAGATGCCATGAAACATGCATTATATGTAACCTGTGGAGTTGTTCATTGTTTATTTTCTATAGCCCACCCTACATAGAAGGTTCAGCATAATAAAAGCAAAATAAAATTGAATTAAAATATATTGCAATTTCCCATCCTGTATCTTGTAAGAACCCCAAAGGCCAGGCCTAACAGGCCAATCTTAGTTTTTTTTAAAAAAAAATTAGTTTTATATAATAAAGGGGAAAAACCAAAGATACAATTACACAAAAACTAGCTATCAGACAAACAAAAATAACAAACTATGCAAACAGAACATAGAATAAACATAAGAGGGGAAGAAAATATATATATATTAAATCATCTTTTCATAAAGATGACTGTAAAACTGCTTGAGGAAATCAGTGCATCCCACCCTTGATGCAATGTGTTTGTAAAATAATTCCCATCCTTTCATTTTTGTTTCTTTGTATTGTGCTGTCACAGTCCTGTGTCTTCTTAACTCATTAACTGTTAGCATTGGAAATGTTGTTATAACTGTCATCTTATCTTTAACACTGTTTGGTGCTTTTCTCAAAAGGTTAGGAATTCACCATGGCATTTTGTGAAGTGGAACCTGAAGGTGTATTTTTTTAAAAAAATCTTTCCTCTGCCTAAAACAACATGGTGAGCCAATAATATGATTTTCTTTCTCTGTCATAAGCCATTTTGTTCCCAAGGGAATGTGTACATTTGTAGGAGTCTAGGAGCCTTTTTTTTTTTAAAAAATGTGAAACCGGAATGGGGTCAAGAGCGAGAAATAGACTGTTAGTAAAGAGGAAAGAGAGGTGTTGTCCTTCCCTGAACTATACTAATGGGAAAAATCATCAAAAATGTCAGAAGCGCAAAACTGAAGCTCCTGATCTGTAGTTTAAGGTCTGGTTCAGTCTCTGGCATCTCCAGAGAAAGGATTTCAGGTAGCAGGACTGAGAAAGACCTTCTGTGGTAAACTGCTGCCAATCAGATTAGACGTTACAGGACTGTATAAGCCTGTAGCCTGGCTCTGTATGAAGAAGCTTCATATAACATTTATGACAATTTGACTTTTTCTAATGTGTATTGGATGCACTCCAATGGTAAACCATGATCTGTTTAACTGTGACTTGCACAAGAACTGTGATTTGCACAAGAACCTTTCATTAGTCTACTGGATGGCAATAACAAAATCCAGTAAGTGCATAAACCCCAGCCTATCTGTTTCTTTCTGCCTGTCCTCTTCCCAAAGATAAGCTATCCTTCCTATGTCTCTGTTGCCAAGTCACCAGGTGGTCATGAGTAGAGGTGGGCACGATCCAAAAAACAACAACAACCCGATCAAGCCATTCGTGGATCTGGGCTGCCGCCAAACCCAGGTCACAGATTCTAACCGATCAAGTCCCATTTTTGATCTGGAATCAGGAATCGGGGAGGCCAAAGCGGGAGGCGCCCTGCTGTTTCCAGCGATATAGGAACGGTGGTTGGTGGCAGTGGCTGCCAGGCCCGGCGGGCACGGGGAGGCAGGGGACGTTCACACACACACAGTTAGAGCAGAGGAGAAAAAAAGTTTTTAACCCAGCAATGAGCCACCTCCCCTCAGGGAGGGGACATTCACACCAGTGCAGGATCTACGGTTGCCAGCACCCAGGGCAACCGCAGTCAGGCTCTTGCGCGCGCGCGCTCCTGGGTTGCCCCCCCGCCCATGCAGCAAGCCGGCTGTCCCGGTGCGCTGCAGAGCTGGCGGCAGCGCAAGTGGCTTGGAGGCTGCCCACGCCATTCACCTGCCCCGCAAGACAAGGGGCGGCCAGCTTGCCCGCGCACCTCTTGTCCTGGGGAAAGGTGAACGGCGTGGGCAGCCTCCCAGCCTCGCACGCTGCCTTTTGCCTTTCCCCAGGACGAGGGGCAGCTGGCTTGCCCACACGCCCCTTGTCCTGGGGAAAGGCGAACGACGCGGGTGGCCTCCCAGCCACCTGCGCTGCCTTTTGCCTTTCCTCAGGACAAGGGGCGGCCGGCTTTCTTGGGGAAAGATGAACAGTGCGGGTGGCCTCCCAGCCATCCGCGCTGCCTTTTGCCTTTCCCCAGGACAAGGGGCGGCTGGCTTGCCCGCGCGCCCCTTGTCCTGGGGAAAGGCGAACGGTGCGGGCGGCCTCCCAGCCACCTGCGCTGCCTTTTGCTTTTCCCGCAAGCTGGCCGCCCCTTGTCCTGCGGGAAAGGCAAAAGGCAGCGCGGGTGGCTGGGAGGCCACCCACGCCATTCAACTTTCCCCAGGTGCGCTCCTGGGGCTGGCAACTGCGCCCGGCACCCCCTCTTTGGCGGCGCTGGGGGCAGACTACCTCCCCGCCCCCCCGTCGATCTGGCTCTGATTCACACACCCCCACACACTTAGAGCAGAGGCAGGGGAAATCTATCCCTGCCTCTCCAAATAGAGAGAGACACCCCGTCAACATGTTTCAGCCAGCTTTTTAAAAAAAAGCAGGGACAGAATCCTCCATTCCTCCCCACCCTATTTTAAAAGCAAGCAGCCAGTCTTCAAAAAGCATATTTTAAACACACACACAGAACCGTGAATGAGGTTTTCCCACAAAATACAGTGTTTTAAAAGCAGGTTAAAAACAGAGAATGACAGACAGAAAAACACCCATTCCTCCTACAAAGCCCCGTTTTTTTAAAAAGCAAAAATCTTTGTGCCCATGGCTTCAGAACACCCCCTTCCCCCTCCCTCCCCTGGGTTGCTGCTCCATGGGTGGAAGGAAGCCTGCTAATCAAGGAAAGCTGGGCTTCCATTTGGTTTTCTAGGGTGACAGAAGGAGGGCAAACACAGCTCAGGAATTCCCTTGGCTCCGTTGCTAGGGGAATAGATTATTGGCGCCTGAGTGTCTGGCTCTCCGATTAGATCACGATGGCCCCCCCGATCAAGCCCCCCCCCCCCCCCGAACGCTGGATCGGTCACCATGGACGGAACTGATTAGCTGAGTCCCGATGGCGCAAACGCCATTATCGGGGGATTTTTCACATCGTGAATCCGATCGTGCCCATCTCTAGTCATGAGGCACAATGCTATTCAACAAACTGTGGCTTATGAATTCAGACAACAAACCATAACTGCAGGCACATACCCAAATGAAGACAGCGGACAATGTTGTGGGTTAAGTTGGAAGTTTCATTTAATAATTAAAGCTGAACTGCAAGCAATTACATTTCACTTTAACATTAATTACTTTAGTGCAGGCACCTTAAATGATTTCCCAGTGGGTTTGCCAGGGCTTGGGCAAACACACTCTGGCAAAAAGCTTGCACTGGTAGAAATGTTATATCTTGCTTTTCCTTGCCTGCACAATAAGCGTGTGCTGAGAGACATGGTTCATCAACATAATTCCCCTGTGCTAGCTGGCATGTGGGTTCATCTGATGATGCTCAACAGTGAGAGAGTTTCCAAACTACAGGTACCGCAAACTGTGGTTGGCAATCCAACTGTAAACCCTAGTTCGATATCCTGGTTTAGGACTAGCCAACAAATCTTGATTTAGATATTGCAAGTCATGAGAATATGGTAAAATGTGGTTTATTGTGATGTCTGAATGTATCCTAGGACTTTACCATGGACTATACATACATTTCTAAAAGATGCTAAGTAAGATTAAGGAATGTTTTAAAAATTCTTCTGAAGTTAAGTTTTTCCATTGCATGTTACGCTGTCCCTAATATGAAACATGGGACCTTTACTCCTTTCTCTGTGCAAAGGCTAGGTCTTGTGAATATAGTCCACTGTCACCTTCACTGTTCCTACAGCAGTAGATCTAGCAAGGTAGCTGTTGTGTTAAGGGTTTCACAGGAGTATGCAAAGATCAGTTACAATAGTGTAAACACAATTCAACTTTATTGCAACATCACAGTGTTCTGGATGACTCTGGTCAGGCCTGATTCAGATATAGGCATGCACTTAAGAAGCCTTCTAGTTAGCTTTCCTATATCAAACCATTTATCTCCTGGCTAGAGGTACATCACAGATAATGTTTTAGATTCATTACCGGCAGGGCTTTTTTTCAGCAGGAACGCGGTGGAAGAGTCCCGGAACCTCTTCCTCTCCCTCCCCCAGCAAAATCTGTGTTACTGTGTCAAACGTGGGAGGAGGTGTGACAAGAGCTTCCCTTGCCCTGTTTGCTAGGTGTAAACTACAAATCCCAGAATCCAATGGGGAATTCTAGGCAGTGATTTGCACATGTGTCCCCACTGCTGGTGCTGGGGGCAGAGTCTTTCCCTGCTACCAGAGTGCCTAACATGCTGTGGGAGAACCAATAGACCAACTGTATATAGCAGAGCACATATGAAGTTCATCATAGAAAGATCACATCGGTTGAATTTATTATGGATCTTGGATAATATTATTTCAAAGAATCCCATGTGTTTCTCCCTCATTTCCCTCTTGAGAGTTCCACCACCTCTTTCCCCAGAAAAAAAGCCCTGATTACCGGGTATTATACACTAGTATTATGGAGTCTCTGCATCTGTTTGAAGCCTTTATTATTTCAAAATAATTATTCAGTGTTCTTGATATCAACTCAATCAGAAAACCATACCATCCCTAGTGTATATAACAATAGGGTTACCAGGTCCCCCTAGCCTCCCAGCGGGAGGTAGGGGACCTGGTGCTTACCTTACTGCTGCTCCCATGATCCTCCTTGCATGCACAACCCCATGCTTGCGTGATGATGTCACTTCTGGCCTGCAGACGGAAGTGCGGCCCACAGTAAAGCATGGGAGCACTTTGGGGTGGCACGATGAATATCACTCCTGGGATTCCTGCACTCTGTGGGAATGGGACCCCTACATATCAGTCACTACCAGCCTGGACATGTAATACTAAGTTACATTTTTAACTTGATTGTTAATTTCTAGCGAAACGTGGTTGAGGCTTTGATTAATTTCAGATAGATAGTTGATGCGATATAATATCTGTTAATTATAATTTCTCTTGCAGCTCCATTACAATGCTGGCCCACTTTGACTTTAGTTTGCCTCAGTCCATGAGGGCAAAAGTATATAGAACAGCAAATATTTTTCTAATAAAATTGTCATTGGAGAAAAGTACGAGCAAAGTTAAAGTTTGTCTGCACTCATCATAGGGCACTCGAAGGACTTGTTTGTCCTTGTGAAAATGTCCTGCGGAAACCTCTATTCCTACTATGTCAGATCTTGTGTGATCTGTCACACCATTGTATCCATCTGCATGTTGGAAATGTTTGACCTCAACTATTCTAATTTAACATCGAACCTATTTACCTGAAGCACCCTAGCTCTGAATGATGTGATGTTTCTTTAATAATGCAGACAGACAATCTTTTAGGAGGAAAAAGTAAGCTGAATACTTTTTGAATTACACAGCAATGTTTATTTTACATGAACTGGAGCAGAGAAAGAGGCAGTTCCTGTGCACTCCTATACCAGCATTGTTAAAAATGTAAAAAACCTAAAAAACCCTGAAGATTAATTTCAAGGATACTGCATATAGTGAATGTTTTTATCTTCAAAGCAATAACGGTCTTATCTGAATGCAGAATATGTGTGATTAATTCCATATTAACTCCATTTTCTGCAAAACTCCAGAACATCTTGGTGCTTCATGGAATTAAGATCTGGTGGTATATATTATCTCATTCAGTCAATATATATGCTATGATAATGGCTAAGGGAGTGAATTTCAGGCATTATACCATATGCTGCAGATATCACGTCTTATTATTTGTTGCATCATCCAACAAACTGAAAACAAAAATCAGATGTCTGTTTTGCTTTAAGTGGAACATTGAAAAACCAGGCTGGATTATTAAACAAAAAATCACGAGTCACGCTTAAACTGTGATGATAAATAATGAGGTTGATAAGGTAAATGTTTATTTTTTAATTGTTATGGCTCATATAGGTCATGTTTTCAAGATTTTTCTCCTTAGCTACAACAGTTAAAAGCCTTATAGCTCTAAAGAATCCTGAATGTCTGGGCTGAATATGCTACTTGTGTTGGGGTTGCCAGGGGCCAAAGCAGGGATGCAGGGGACTGGGAAGAGGGCGCTGGAGTACCTACCTCCTGTGCTTCATTTTGTGGCAAGACAGGGGAGCTGCAGGGTGCACTGAAGATGAGCTCAGTAAAAATCGCCTCCAAATGGAGGACATGCTTTTCCCCCACATGCTCGCCCCCCACTGCTGGCCAGGTGAATGGGCCTGGGGGGGTGTCAGGTGGGGGCAGGGGGATGGCAAACCTATATTGTGTTAAGACTGGGTGGAGCCTTGGGCAGCAATTCGTAAGTTAGGAGGCCCCAGCCAGACACAGAAAAGCAGTGTCACCCAGTTGCATGAAGAAAGCTGAGGCTGAACCCAGAAAGAGAACCCCGGCCATAAGTGAGCAGTGACTGTGGGGTTGGCTGAAACTGGAGCGGGGCAGATCTTGTATGGAAGGTGGAGGAAGGTTGACAAAGTGACAAGAACAAGATGAAATAGGGGCAGAATGAACTAGACTTGGAAGATGAGCACCTGAGAACATCAGAGCATCCGTTTTTTTTTAACCTGGTAAAAACTTCAAGCTCTTCTTTACACCTTGCCTTTTCAATCAAGAGAAACTAGTCAATGTTGCTGAATTTTAAACTGCTGTTCTTTACTGGAATTGAGGAAGGCTGTGGTTTACAGAATTTCTAGCAGCCAGCAAAACTTCATTTTAGTTTCTTTCTCTCCCCTTCCTCCTCATGACATGGACTGAGCTTTTCCCTGTCTTTCCATGGGTCAGTAAGCAGTTTTTAATTTATTATTTATTTTTTAAAAATTGTACCAACTTTTCTACTCTCATCATAGGGTTGCCATGTGCCCCGAGGTCCAGAATGGGGAATGGGGGGTGTCTTGGGTTACATGCTGGGAGTGTACTCACCGTGTGCACACATGAAGCATGCACATGCTCCGAAGCCTTTGTTTTTGCACCAGGAATGATGTCATTCCTGGCACACCAATGGCATGTCTGGAGTGCGTTCCAGAGCTCCTGGGCCCATTTCTCACACCTTTCCCCCCATTCACTGGCCAGGTAAGAGCAGACGGAGGGCAGAGGCAGGGAGTAGGGGATCCCCCATTCCCACTGGGGAACTGGGAACCCTATCTCATCAAGGCCACCTAGGCAGCTAGCATTTTTTAAAAATAGTCATTTTAAAGATGCACTTTTAATGAAAATTAAACAAAAGTGCATTATTAAAACAGTTAAAATCAAAACTAAAATGCTATAGATTGTCTTATGGAAAAAAAAATTCATACCAATTCTAAGTAAGCAAAACCTTGTCTTAAAAAGAATTTCATTTTTTTCCAAACAGTATTTTTAAAAAACCTTTCTGCTGAAAAATCTGTGTTTTGCCATGCTTTGGTGTTTTGGTCTATTTGTTTAACAAAGTAAGGAAGGAGACTGGCAGCGTTTCCATTATTCCCTATGGGGGCGGGGTTAGGGAGGCTGTTTTTCAACCAAATGACACCAAAATTGCAAGTGTGCAACTACTGTCTGTCCAATAAAGACCTCCCAAGTTTCAAGCAAACTGGACCAAACATTCAAATTCTATGGCCATTGGTTCCTCCAAGCTTTCTGAGGGAAATCCCCAGAACGAAGGAGGAAAGGTTAAGGCAGCTCTCTGCAGATTGTGATTGGCTGGAAATGCTCTGTGTTCCTCCCATGCAAGGATCTGATTGGAAGGGAGAAATGCCATTGTCCCAAAAAAATCATTAAAATCAAAGCAAAGCACATACTTACATTACGTTGCTATTAAGCACTGGAAATTGGATAAAAGCACTGATGGGGTGGGATGGGGGTGTCGTAATTCCAAAGTATCTTGGTTACTGTTTCAAGAAAATCAAGATAATGATTCAAAACAGTGGATTCCATGTATGTCTTCAGCAAGGGAATTTCATTATTCACACCCTTACTAGTTAAGAATATTTGGAATTACTTGTTTTGTTATTTGGAAATATTCCCATGACCCTGAACTGCCCACTCATCTTTGTCCAGTCAGAGAACAGACATGGCTTATTCCTTTGCCCCCTTACCTCATGAAAACATTTTTTTTTTGCCTTAAGCCCCTTGTCCTGTCTGTAGGCCAGAATCTGATTCCAAATCAAGCCTGCTCAGAATGGCCTCAGCTGAGAAGAACCCAGTTGTGGACATACATCAAGCACTCCATGCTTCTTTAGCCCTATGGATTATTTCCTGCCTGGACCCTGGACATGGAAACTGGCCACTTGCAGCTACATGAATATATACCCATGACCCCTGCTTTACCCTTTTGTTCTGCTGCTTTGGCCTCTTAAACATATCTTCATCTCTTGATTCTGTTTTTAATGGGCTATATGAAAAAAGTGATATGAAAGTATACCTGCCTGTGATCCTTGGTCAGTTTTTCTTCATTTCACCTTAACAATTATTTCTTTTATCCTTGTAGCAGAAAGCATATCTTACTTTTGCTGTATTTTCCTGTCCTTTCCCCACAGCTTTTCACAAAATTGCAGGAAACTGCTATTGTATTGAGGCTGGTAAGGCCAAGGTTATTTTTTAAAAAACAAACACATGATGATAGATGCTAGCAGCTACCCTCTCTTTTTTTGAGGCTGGCTTCCAAATTAATTTGAGATAGAAATCTGGCTTTTAGGCTACAAGAAGGCACATTTTAGCTACAGGTGTTCACTGCCTGAAGTAAATGCAAAGCATTGGTTGTTTATGGAGTGAAACGGGGGCCTAGTAATGCTGTAATGTGTATTGAAATGAAGTCAGCAAGTTTTATCTGATCAAGAATTGGGGGAAAAAACAGAACTGGAAACACAGAGCTTATGTACAGTCAGGGCTTTTCCCAGAAAAAAAAAGCCCTGTGTACAGTTCATTGCCATTCAATTCACCTGAGTGTGTGTAAATGATATAGCCAGTTCTTAGAAACCAACGTACAATTTCTTGTTACCTTTTGTGCAAATTCACACATTATGTGGGAACGCTGAAAAAGGAAGAATGAATGACTTCTTCCTCGTCTTTCTAGGTTTCTGGGTAAATTTTAAGGGTGTGCAAACAAAAATGCCAACTTACATCATTTTATAAACTTGAGATGACTATTTAATATACTAGAAGTAAATCCTGTCATATTAGCAACTCAGTTTAATAGTTGTTGCCATTGGTTTCACTTGGAAACAATTTTGTGTCTAATTCTCCCACTGCCCAGTCACGCAGTTTAGATGAAATTCTCAGAGATCCCTCAATTAAAGAATCATCCCTCCCAAATTTCAGACGGAGAAAAGACAGGGTCACCACAACATTTCATATGTATAACAGATTCTGATCCAGGGCCAGGCTGATGTGAATTGGTATATAAATAGGTTTTTTATTGCTTTCCTGGGATTCTCACTTAAGTACGGGAGTCAACCAGCGTAGATAAGATGAACTATCTCCCTCCACTCCCACCTTATTTCACAGGAATCTAGCGTTTCAGCATTTATTTCCCATTATCCCCGCCAGCTCTGACAATGAAAGTCAGGTGGGCTGATGGTGGAAATGCTTCAGTTTCCAGAGTCAAGATGTGGGATGGGCAGGGTTTCTCTCTCCTGAACCACAGTTTTGTCCACAAATAGAATCCCCTACCCTTCCACTCTCTTTACAGTAGGGGCTACCTGCCTTTTCTCTCTACTGGAGCAATTAACCGACGGTAGTAGGGGAGCATTCTGGGTGAGTTTTTACCAGGGGAAAAGCATGGTTGCTTAGCCACTTAATGGGAATGTATAGACATCGAGAAGTCAAACCCTGAAAAGGTGGCTCTCTTACTCATGATGAGCCTTCCTCAGCACTCATCTCTATATAGGCGGCGCAGCCTTATCGATCTAACCATACTTTCTCTCTGCCTTCAGGGCAACTGTAATGGGGGATAGGAATGCTGGCATCCTTTATATAGATTACTGAGGTAACATACATTAAGTTCTTTGAGCAATACCACCCCCTCACATAAATATTAAGAGTGTTGTTTTGTATATGCATGCTTTATTCCAGTTTGAATTTTTGTTGAATGAGTATTTGGAGTATGTGTGGCAGGATAGCAAAGACCCATGTGAGGACAGTGAGGTTTGAGGGTCAGTGTGGTGGTGTGGTTAGACTTACTGTGGTGGTTAGACTTACTGTGATAGAAAAGACCACTTCTTCCACGGAAACTCACTGAATGACCTTGGACCAGTCATTCTTCATCAGCCTAGCATAACTCACAGGGTTTCTGTAGAAAAGAGCAAGAGTCCAGTAGCATCTATAAAACTACAAAATTTGTGGTAGGATATGAGCTTTCGTGAGCCACAGCTCACTTCTTCAGACACAGCTAGAATGTGAGTTCATCTGTCCTTATATTTTGGAGAGTGGCGTGATGGCAGAAGCCAAAAGATAATAGCTGGTGAATGACAATGGCAGGCATGAGGTGAGGCAAGCAGAGGGGTAGTGAGTCTGGAGAAATTAGCATTGGTAGGAGGTCAATGTCTCGATTCAGTCCAGGTGGATGCATTGTCTTGAACTTCATTATCAGTTGCAATTCAGCAGTCTCTCTAATCTCCCTTTGAAATTCCTCTGCAGGATAACTGTTGTTCTTAGGTCAGCAACTGAATATCCTGGAAGGTTAAAATGTCCTGCCACTGGTTTTTGAATGTTTTTGTTTCTGATGTCAAACTTATGTCCATTAATTCTTTGTTAAAGGGACTGGCCAGTTTGTCCAATGAAGAGAGTAGAGGGGCATTAATGACACAAGATGGCGTAAATCACATTAGAGGATGAGCAAGAACATGAACCCGAGATGGTCTGGCTGATGTTGTTGGGTCCACTGATGGTGTTGCTAGGATCTATACAAGAGCAAAGTTGGCATCTTGGTTTGTTGCAGGCCTTGGTACCAGAGACCGTGTTGCTGTTAAGTAGTTCATCATTGTGGGTGAGTAGTTGTTTCAGGTTAGCAGATTGTCTGTAAGCAAGAAAAGGTCAGCCCCTCAGTGCCTGTGTGAGAAGAGTGTCATAATCCAGCATGGGATGTATGTCAGTAATGCATTTGACTGCTTGAGTAGTAGGCTGTAGGTGACCACCAACATTGTTCTGTTGTTATTTTCTTTGGGCTTGTCTTGTAGCAAGCTGTCCCTGGGTGTCATTCTGGCCTTTCCAATCATCTTTCTCACTATGTCAGGGGGATACTGTAGTTGCAAAAATGTCTGTTGCAGATCCTTCAAGTGACTATCTCTGTCTGAGGGCGGAGCTACAAGTGACAAATGACACTTGAACAGCAAGTGTATTTCTCCGTGTTCACTTGCGCTGTACTCAATCCACTTGCCATTCAAGTGTCATTTGTCACTTGTAGCTTGGCCCTGAGGGGTCGGTGCAGATGCGACTATAGTGTAGGGCTTAGCTATATGCAATGGATTGCTTGATGTGGCTGGGGTGGTGGCTCGAGGCATGTAGATTTGTTTGCCGATCTGTTGGTTTCTGGTATAATGTGGTACTTCTGTGTCCCTTGTGTATCTGTACTGTGGTGTCTCACAGTTGCTACTGTGAGAATAAAATGGAGGGGAGAATGATCCTGTAAGGTGCTATGAATATCCATTGGAGGGAGGGGGGAGTAAATATATACATAAATAAAATTTAAAAATGATTAAAAGTGAATGGAGATAATGATGGCATCATTAAAAACATAGAAACTCCAATGTCTAAAGGACAAAAAAAATGGGAGGGGGGCCCTGCCTGCATGTTTTCAACCATGTGGGTTAAAAGAGTTAGTTTGGTATGGAGAGTCAGTTTGGTGTAGTGGTTAAGAGCACGGGACTCTAATCTGGAGAACTGGGTTTGAGTTCCCACTCCTCTGCTTGAAGCCAGCTGGGTGACTTTGGGTCAGTCACAGCTTCTAGGAGCTCTCTCAGCCCCACCCACCTCACAGGGTGTTTTGTTGTGGAGATAATCATAACATCGTTTGTAAACTGCTCTGAGTGGGCATTAAGTTGTCCTGAAGGGTGGTATATAAATCAAATGTTGTTGTTATTTTTAAGTTGTAGGTTCAGGATTTTTGTGCTTGTCAGATTCTGTTTGATTTTACACAAAATTCTCTCTGTATCAATGTATGGAAACTGCCAAACTTGGTACCCTTATCAGCCCTCAGAATATCAGCCTGCAGCATCTTTGTAGTTATGTGCCAGAAATAGGAGTACGGGGTATCATGATTTTGAATTACTGAACTATATATCAGACACAGAATACAGCCACTAGAAACATGAATAGTAGCTTTAGACATTGTCATTCCAAGTTCCTAGGCTGTTTTCAGGCAGCTTTTTAAAGTGTGTGTGTTGGCGGGGGGGGGGAGGAGGCTCTTTTTCTATCCTGGCTGGGCAACAAACCCAATGGGAAGGCTGTTTGTTTTTCATGGTCTGCCTACTTTGTTTTTACTCAAAGTCCCACCTCCTACCTTTGTCTCCTCCTGGCTCCTGGCAGTTTTGCTTGTGGAAAACAATGCCTATGCATCATAACAGCCACTTGTGCCAAGGTCGTCTTGTTGATCAGGATTAACTGTTTCAGCAATAAACAAAGCAGGGGAAATACAAGGGGTTTCTGCACCTGCCCACTGTGGCTCCTTGTCATTCTGGATTCCAGATGGCATCAAAAAATACAAACTGAGGAATGTTGACCGGGCTGGATTGCTTCTGTCCCACCACTCTGTTTGGAAATGGCTCGGCTGCATAGCTCTCCCCCCCTCTCTCTCCAGATAATGAAATGCAGTGGCAGCTGGCTGATGGCTGGGAAAGTGCAGACCCAGCCCTGAACTCTTTCCATTCGACTATTCAGCAGCACCAAGGCAATGTCAGTCTTAGGGAAAGGGCAAAAGAAAAGAGTGCCACATAGCTTTGGGACAGGCAGGCTGCTGTAGGTGGGGCTTTCTTTCTGGGCTGAATAGGGGTGGGTTTACAGAGGGAAAATGGATCCTGGGCTATTTTCTGTCTTCACCTTTTGAGTGCTTTAGAGCAAGCAAGGCAATATCTTTGAATGGGATGTGGTAGTTTGGGCAGACTTGAAATGTATGCTTTGCTGAAAAAAATCCAAACATCTGCATTGGAATGCTCTTTTCTTTTCAGATCTTCCTTGCTGGGAAAAAGGAGGCTGAATAGATACAAATCCAGCACAGTATATATACTGTATGTATGTATACTGTATACCGATATACTGTATGGAAATGTACTTGATACTGATTGTACTAAGCTCATACTGTGTAATCCACCTTGAGTCTCAGTGAGGAAGGTGGACCATAAATGACATACATACATACATACATACATACATACATACATACATACATACATACATAAAAACAGTAGTTCCAAACATGTGCCTGTGAGCTCACACTCAAATTCTCCATCTATTTTGTATATACGCTGTGTATCAGAAATATAACAGTGACCTTAGCAGATATCAACAAAGCTATTTGGGGGCTGGGAAAGAGATCCTAGTACCTCCCATAGAAAAGTAAGCTTGCAGGAAAAATTGTGGCAGCAGTACTGATTCTTCCCACTCCCTTAGCCTAATTAACACCAGCTCCTGGCTAATGTATGTATGCTAGCCTAATCTAGGAAAGTTTTGGATAGAAACAAAGGGGGCAGATGAACTAATGGAAAGGGTAGCATCTGCTCTGGGTCTCTTCACTCAAAAGCTCACAACTATAAATCTTCCAATTTGCTAAGTAGCGCTGAGCAAGGCTGTCCCTAGTGGTGATTATGCCTTGACAGGGTGGAAAGGGTTGGTGGGCAGCAGCAAAGGGAGTTGAGAGTTTATATCCTACAAACCTTCATAATTTCCTGGTTAGGGTCCAGGTCCAGGCTGGGAAATTCCTGGAGATTTTGGGGGTGGAGCCTGGAGAAGGTGGGATTTGGGGAGAGGAGGGGCCTCAGAATGGTATAATGCCATAGAGTCCACCTTCCAAAGCAACCATTTTCTCCAGGGGAACTGATCTCTGTCACCTGGAGATCAGATGTAATTCTGGGAGATCTCCAGCCACCACCTGGAGGCTGGCAACCCTATTAGGGACAGATGGCTAATACTAAATGGGACAAATCAAGAACATTTAACATATTCTAGATATAGCTGAACAGAGGATTATAAGTGAAACATTTTACATTTCTGTATGACTGGGGAAGCATAGAGCTGGGAGGCTCCTATCTTAGCCTACTGCTGCCAGTTTTGCAGCCCAAGGAGAGATTTAAACATTGGAACATGCTTGTAGATTGTGGTCCTATTAAACCTGGACCACTTCTAAGCTTCTCCATCAGACCAACTCTATTTAAGCCTAATAGTACAGCTCCAGCTCATTCAAATAATAGTTGTCTAAGAACTAGAGGTGAACATGGTGCTACTTACCTGAACTCAATGCCTGTAACCTTCAATTTCTTGGGTAAGTAGAAGAAACCAAGTCTATCAAAATTAAACAAAATAACAGAGCCTGTTCCTTTCCTCTTGAATGAACTTAATTTGAGTTTGGTAAGAGGCCTATTTGATTCAATGGTCAATTGATGTCCAACCAATCTAGTGAATTTTAAATACTTAGGGGTTCCATTCCATGATTGTCTTTCTTGGAAGAAACATCTAGCTGCAAAACTATGCAAGCCATCTGACACTCTTTCATAGGGATTGGTGAGAATTTTATTTCCCAAGCTGTTAAAAATTTTGTAGCAAAGGCAGTGGTCCAAATTACTTATGGTGCTGACCTTTGGGATACAGAAATACTAGATCATCAGGGTATAATCCAAAATTGGCTTTTTGGGACTCTTAAATCTTTCAACAGCAGGATTTCAGTCCAGTGGCATCTTAGAGACCAAAAATATTTTCAGAGTGTAAGCTTCCAAGAGCCAGAGCTCTCTTCTTCAGACATGGGTAGGAACGGAGATCTCTGAGCCTTTTTATCCCAGCCAAAGGTGGATGGGGTATTATAATGGAAGGCATCGGGAGGATGTAAAGGTACAATGCAATGAATAGAGTAAACCTTAGGGAGCCAATACATTTTCCACTGATGTTAGCCAACATTTTTTTATCTGTAACCATGAGGACTAGTGCCACTTTAAAAAACAAATGTTATATTCTATGGATCCTAAATTCTGGAGCAGATTATCACACCATTAAATATATACAATGGCTGAGCTCAGTTTTGCTAAGTGCATACTTTACAATTGCAGCAGTATGTGAAGAAAACTCCTGTTTTCTTTAGCCTGACCAGTTAAGGCTATTATTATTTGACTTTGGTTTTACATTGGTAGAGGAAGCAGCAGCAGGACTTTTAGCCATAGAATTTCTTTAAGACACTTTTGCATTAAATGCCTCAAACACAAAAGGAATTGAAATATAACCTTTCCTGTAATGCATTAAATTTAGGTAATTTTCTCCTCTATAATTTTAGGCTTTCTGCTCTCTGCTGGAAAGGAAGTAGAAGCAAAGTACTAGTACATATTAAATAGTTTGCTTTCTGCCACAATAGTGAACTTTTAAAGATGGAAAGAAATTGCATTTTTAGACTATTGTTCTATAAAAGGGTACACTGACCATACTCCATAAATGCAGGAGGTTTATTTGTGGTTTAAGATTAAAACACATTCCTCCTCAGGTAAAAAAAAAAAAAGGGTTAAGAAACCACTTTCTAAATGGAGACTTTATAGTGAAACATGTTAATTTGGATTATGCTGCATCTGCAACAGTTGTTTTCCACAAAACAACCAATTAGGCAGAAGTCTTTAAATGCACAATTGTTCGCATGATAGAGGTCTGGTGTAATCCCATTGCTTAGTTAAATTCATGGGTCATTGTCAAAATACCTGATACAAAGCCAGTGATTTGAGGAGGGATTTAACACCTTGAATTTAACATTGCCTATATCAGTAAATAATTATTTATGATGGGACATAGAGACTGTTACATGGAGGGCACATGACTTCCTGTCAGTGAGAGAGCATCTGGGCCGATTCCGCACGGCTTACCTGAAGCCTGGACGTTGCGGAACATGCCAGAAAAAACATGGAAGATTGTGTTTTCTCGTGCGAGATTTGCGCTGTGCAAAACTTGTGCGAGAAAATGTGATCTTCCGCATGCTTCAGGTAAGCTGTGCAGAATCGGCCCTGGTTTGCAGGCAGAAGGTCCCAGGTTCACTCTTTCCTATCTCCATTTGAAAGGATCTGGTGATCTCCTTAAATCCTGGAGAGCCATCGACTGTGATAAACTCTGCCTTGTTCACAAGTTATATTATGTATACATGTACAATCCATGTACAATGTACACTTGATTTTTCTTTATATGCTCATTGAGGAATTCTCATGTTACATTTGAATGCACAGTTGAATGTGTGATTTAAACCAAGGGCTACTAGGGTTGCTATAGCAAGAGACCTGCCAGCAATCTAGTGTCTTGCCCATTGGCATCTGAAGCACCAACAGGAGGAAAGGGGGGGGGATTAGGGTGCATGCTGATATCTGGGCATCGGGGTACACTGGTGTGCTGGTGTGCTGATGTCACTTCCAGTGAAAACAACAAACAATGTCATGGGCCTACCTAGCTACTCACAACATAATGAGAACTATTCCCATAGTAAGAGATTTTATTCGTTATGCTTGTGGGTGTAAAACTCACCATGAGAATTTTCAGCAGCATTCCCATAGCATGCATAATACATAGTTCACGATAAGAACACTGAAATCAAAAGTGTGTGAAAAAATGGAAGTACCTTTTGGAAGTTTTGTGCAGACATCAAATAGCAGGGTAATATATAGTGATTCCCCCAGGTCCTTTGGTGTGTGTGTGTGTGGGGGTCCCCCGCATCCCCTTCTCTCCTCTGCCACCACTCACCTGGCCAGCGGGAGGGGGGGGGAAGGCAGGGAAACGGGCCTTCCGGGTGAGCTTTTGGAGTGACATGACAACCTCACTCCCAGGAGTGACATCATTGTGCCACCTCAAGAGCACTCCCGTGCTTTGCAGTGGGGCAATTTGGGCCCCAAACAGGGGTGCCATTTGGGGCCTGAATCAGCCGCTGTGAAACACACATATGCTCCCAGAGCTGCATGATTCCTGGAAGTGACGCTGTTGTGCTGCCCTGGGAGTGCTCCCATGCTTTGTGCATGCATACAAGTGAAGCAACAAAAAAGCGATGAAAAGGTGCGTGCTGGGTCCTCCCTCCCACTGGGAGGGTTAGGGGACCTGGCAACCCTAGTCATATATATAGTGTGTGTATTGCCCAATGATGAGTAGGTGCCCAGAAGCGATTTATTACCTTCTTAGATGACCTTTGCGGTCCATTTGATTGGCAGTTTGAAGAGTAAAGTGACAATTGAAACATTGCCTGCCAGGAAAAAAAATTTAACGATGACTTGGAAAACAGACACCAAAACTTAGTTGAGCTTTACAACATCAGGTGAATTATTCCTTTTGAGTTAGGTACCATTGCCCCCACCCAACTTAATTAAAAACTGTTTTTTGTGGGGGTGCAAACAGGAGCAAGAAAGTATATGGATTTGTTACCATTAGATTTTATATCTGAATGATGCCAAAGGGAGGAAACTATGGAGTCTGTAGCTGGCCATTAAGAGGCATGAAGAAAAAATTGTGAGTGCTGGGAACAAAATAGTGCTGGTACCTGACAACCTAGATCAAGGGAATAATATTCTATGCCTTATTCTGAATAAGACAATCAATATATTGCAGAACAGGAAATGCAGATCTGGGGAAACTCCTGGATAACAGCGTCTTCCTGGCGCGATTTCGCACAAGAAGATGGTGTCTTCTGGGTCTTTCGCGTGAGGTTCCACAGGCAGATAAGATGTGTGGAAACAGCCAGAGTTTGGTCTCAGGGCCTTGGTACAGGAAAAGATGGAAAATCTTTTAAAAGGTTTTACCAGAAGGACTGAAAGCAGAATTGGTGAATTGTCCATAATCTATGCTAAGTACTGTTTTCAGAGTTTATAATTATCAATAGTTTTTTATGGTGAGCTATTGTTGTTCATTCATATGACATGTAAACCTATTTGTCCCATGAGAAAATTTAGCTTAGTGACCTTCATTAAGTTTCCATTGCCTAAGTTTCAGACTAAATGAGGTGCATGCTTGGCTACTCTCAATGTCCTAAAAATGCGAATAAAAATCTATGTGAGAAGTTGATTTAGACCAGCTTTATTTGGGGGGTGGAGGGTGAAGAGGGAGACTAACTCTTATCTCCCATATAGTTTTGATGATTGACCTCCCCCCATTTCTGTTATTAAACCTCAAAGGGAAAAAAACAGGCAAAAAAACTCAGGATGCTAATCTTTTTCTTTTCTTTTGAGGTCTAATAATAGTATATGCTGTCATAATAGTTTTAATCAAGGAAATGAAATGGTAAGAGTTAAAGCCCACCTCCCCCATCGCCTGGATCCCCACACATTGGACCCCCACACAGTTTCTATTAGCATGTTTAAAATGCTAGAATGATTCATTTGCAGCTCTCCTAGTTTCCTCTGTTTTGACCAGGAGGTGTGTTGAAATTCTAATGTCCCAGGTCAAACCACAGTGACCTAGAGAACAGCATAGCATTTATTAACCAATCAACCTTCTCAAAATCTTTAAAAAACTCTACCTCACTCTTTTGGAGGGTTTGTGTGCATACACATTGTGTACAAAAGCACATAAGAATGTTCCAGCAAATGGCTATCTGATGTGATTAATGTCAGGACAACTTTATTAAAATACTTCTCAGAGCAAAAGAGAAAAAACACCCTCTCTGTCAAATGTCTGCTTCATAAAGTTTGTTTTCACAGGGAGGGAAAGAAAATGTTCAACTATTTCAGGCTAGGATCAAGGCCATACGCCAACTACAGGAGAAAAATAATAGAAACATTTGTTCTAGTTCACTATAATCTATATTTAGCTATCCGGAGGCCAAATTCTACAACTGAGTCAACATACTCTGATCTTGTATGGATTTTATACCATATATCCTAACAAAAATAGTTACAGTTTCCTTATAAACATGCCCCATTAACTATTTGCTGTGGTTTAGTGAATTTAGTTCCTACAGTCCAACAACTTGAGAGAGTGCATTGAATTTGCACAGGAAAGTAGACAATGGCAAGTTTTGTGGATGGTCCCCTGTAAGCAATTTCACACATGCCAAAAATATACATCAAAGTGGTCTAATCTGACGTAGCAAGGAGGAACATGTGAACACAGTGTACACAGTTCTATGTTCTAGCCTTGATTATATTCAAGGGTCTGTCATTAAAAACAGTATTAAGTATTTTGCTACACCCATTTTCTGTTGTTTTGGGGAATATATATATATACACTTATTTTGGCATTTATCTTTCAGGAATAAAAATGAAAGCAGAGGGAGGGGAAATGTACCAGAGAACTGAGGTACGCTTGATAGGTGACCAGATTTGTGCACAGAATTCCATTCTGTACAGCCCACCCGCCAGCCCCAGTCTTTTGTAGATCACACTTGATGATCCTGCAAGATAGTGTGAACTTCTGCATGCGCTGATTTTCACTCAAATCATCACAGGCTACAATCTATACCTGACTACAGCTCAGCTTGGCAGATGGATCTCATTTTTGAGTTGACAGTCTGTAGAATAGCCCTTCAAGACCCTTCATAACTGCCTTTGGAATTTCCTGCACCTCTGCCATGGTGTTTGCTAGTTAATGAGGATGTGCTCTGAAAAATACCATTCTTGCCGTTTTCTAATATAGAGGGGTCTGTCTGTGCTAGTCTCAGGTTGTGTATGTAGCAGCATAATCCACTGTCTGCTGCAGGCGATTTTGCTTTGTCAGGTTCAGAATGCTTCTCTATATGTTGTAACTGAAGAAACTCCATTTTAATTCTGTTAGTGTTCTAAGTGCTCTCTTCACAGGTGCCAAGATGTTCCCTAGCAGCTATCTCTCAGAAAAGGAATGTTTTGGCTACAGCTTTTCCAGCCCTGGGAAACTTTCACTGTCTCAGCTTCAAAGGGATTGTTTTGAGAACTGTGGGGGGAGGCTGGGCCTACTGAGTCTTGATACTTTGTATTGTATTCTTTGCCTCTCATTCGTAACAATACACGTGTACCAACCCAGATATTGCATCTGGGCCAGTGGACTATAATGGTTGCATTTTTCAGTAAATCTTTTGAAAACAACGGACTCTTGTCTGATTGCAGAAGGTAGTCTGGATACAACTATTATTTAGCCACAGTTCTGACATGCTTAACGTTCAACATAAAGTGAGCAAATACAACTTCAGAGACTGCAACCTGTTCACCATGTATTTGTCTATTTTTTGTTATTTTCATGAAGCACAAAGGTTGGTTAGATAAGAATCTAAATCTCAAGTGAGGAAACTATTGCTAGAAACACATTACTTTTGCTCATATCCTTGCTTATATATCAGCTGTACTTTTATTCCTTTTGCAGGGGTCAGGAAGGCAGGGGGAATGTTTTATTTGCAGTGTTTCCATTCCAGTTGGTCAATCATTAAACGATGAGTTTATTTCATCCCTTATTCAAATAGTAGCACTAGCTAATGGATACTTCTTAGTTTTGTTAGTTTGAACTGAAGAATGCTTGCTTTTGCCCTATCTCATCCAGTGAGCTTGAATTTAGAAACAAATATGCTTATAAAATAACAAAATGAAACATAACAAAGGGAGTTTGGTTTTCAAAAACTTATACCGTATAAATCCTGTTGATCTCTAAAGTGCCACTGGACTCAAAACATACTCTTTTACTGCAGACCAACTTGGCTAAACACCCAAATCTATAGCAAACTACGAGTTTATTGAAATCCCCTCTTACAGTTTGGCAACCAACACTAAACCACAAACCAAAATAATGTTAAAAATTATGTACTGCTCCTAGAAGATACAGTTTTAAGAAGTAATATATGTGTAAGAAGGGTTGCCAACTACGACTTGGGAAATTTCTGGAGATTTGGGGGCACTGCCTACAAAGAGCGAAGTCTGAGGACGGGAGGGTGCTCAGTGGAAAATTGATTCCATAGAGTTCACCCTCCAAAGTAGCTATTTCCTCCCTTGTAACTGACCTCTGTAGTCTGAAGATTAGATTAATTCTAGGAGAACTCCAGTCCCCACTATGAAGTTGTTAATCATATTTCTATGGCAGTCATTAACATATTTTACATATTAGGGAATAACATTTGTAAGGCACCACTTCTGTATATTCTTCTCAAACCTGGTTCATTCTTGGAGTATTCAAAAATGAGTTACGAGTTACCCTTAAAATCTATTTATTTATCAAAAATATTTATTAGCCATCTTTTTACCTTGTAGAAACTCAAGGTGCTTACAAGATAAATAAAATAACAATAATAAAAATAAACTAATCAGATTTAAAACACAGTTAAAGACAGCCAGTAACCAGAGAAAAATAAGTTTATTAAAAGAAGTAGTAAATAACACCCTCTTCAGCTGCCTCCTGAAGATCAGCCGAGCTTCTTTAGTTGATGGAACAATATACTCACAGGCAAGAATGTATTGCAGAAGATGGGCCTTCAGATATACCGGTCCAAGCCATGTAGGGGTTAAAGGCCAAAGCCAACACCTTGAATTGTGCTCGGGAGCAGACTGGTAGCCAGTGTAATTGTTGTAGTATCAGGGTCACATGTTCCTGATAGCCCTGCCATATGCATACACATGGGGCAGATGCGGCCCCGGGGCACCAGCCCTGCCGGGTGCGAGCCAGACAGGGAGAATCTCCCTGGCCCTCTCGCACGGGTCAGGAGTGGTCCCAGGGCGCTGGCCCTTCCAGGTGTGAGCAGGAGAATCTCCCTGCCTCGCTTGCACCGGGCAGGAGTGGCCCCGGGGTCCCGGCCCTGCTGGGTGCAAGCGGGACAGAGAGAATCTCCCTGCCCCTCTCGCATCGGGCAGAAGAAGCCAGGCAGCACTGGGGTGGGGCAGGGGCTGGGGGCTGGGGTTGTCTAAAAGGCCCTGCCACTTGCAAGTGGCGGGACAGGGCCCTTTAAACTATCAGCTGGCAGGTGGCAGGGGGGAATCCTGGCAGGGGTAAGTGGATTAGAGGGGAGGGGGGCTAAGTGGGGGGTTGGGGTGGGGGTGGGTGGGGCTGCAGGCCCTCACGAACAACGAACATGTTCGTGATAGCATCATGTTCGTCAATGTTCGTTGTTCGTGGATGGCAACGAACCATGAACAGCGTGTTCGGGGTTTTTTCATGATCGTGACCATGTCTACTCTGAAGCACTGGGCTCACCAGCTTTTCAAAGGTGATTGCTGTGACAAGCAGTACTGCTGAGCTGCACACCTGGCAAGCAAAGTATAGCTCCATCTTAAGTCTCTTATCTACATTTCTACTAACACAGAGGACCTCTGTCTTGTCAAAATTAAGATAGATTATGAAACGATATAAGAAGAGAAGTGATGGCATAAACATGTTATGCCCAGGACACTTAAGCCTTTAAAGTCCAACTGCAGTCAATAAAAATGTAAGAATACTGGTGCAATGTCCCCTTATTCCCATGGTTTAGAAGGATTAACAAGCAGAGTACCTGCAATGACTTATGGGAAGCATCTCGTTTTCTCTGCCCCACTATTACCGCTTTCTTTTGCCTGAAAGCCCTCCAGTCTCTCACCTTTTCCTGCTTTCTTCTGAACTTTCCACCTGCCACCCAATCCTCCTTTATCTGCTTACTCCCCCCCCCGCCCCCGCCCCCGCAATTCAGCTTTTCCTTTGTTGTAAAGTGGAGAGGACCTGCAAGGACTTGAGGGGGCACTTCATTTTCCTGCACTATTTCTTCTTTTTCTCCTCCTGCCATCCCCTCCCCAGCTTCACCTTTCCCTGCTTCCTCCATCCTTCCCACTCACCAACCTATTAAGTATCCCCATCTTCAGCTATATTTATTATTTGTTTGCTTCATTTATACCCTGCCTTTCTCCATAATAGAGACCCAAAGCAGGTCACATCATTCTCTCCTCCATTTTATCCTCATAATAAACTTGTGGTAGAGATTAGGCTGAGAGTGTGCCCAGGGTGAACACCATGGCAGAGATGATATTTGAACCTGAGTCTTCCAGTTTCTTATCTGAAACTCTAACCACTACACTACACTGGCTTTTGTGGGATGGCTGCTGTTGAATGGTAGTAAGCAGCTGGGACTAGGTGAGTCATGCAAGTCCGGTATCAAGTTGCCCAGTGGTTTCTGTCTTTAACTAACAAAGCCAAGGCATAAAAGTTGACAATACTGTTTTGGTAGCCACTAAGGGCATTTGTTTCTTAAAGCTTCTTGAGAGGATGTTCCTCTCCCCTCCCCCCTTTCCCTTTTTTTCTATTTTTAAAGATTTCAGGTTCTTTTGAAAATCTATGGCTTTTCTTAGGTTTGTAGAAGGATTTCTATTGTCTGTTCATGGCCCCAGTCTCTGGATTGAAGTAGCCACAGATGGGGCCATGTTGAAATAGATAGCTCTGAACATGCAGTAGTTATTTATCTTCAACACTGAAAGTTAAAATACAAATGCTGCCAGAGAACACATGACCATATGAGGCTGACGTATACTGAGTCAGACTTTTGGTCTATCAAAGTCAGTATTGAATGCTCTGACTGGCAGTGCCTCTTCCCTCTTGGTGGATGTCTTTTGCTCCAATCCTTTTAACATGAGAAGCTGGGATTGAACATAAAACCTTCAGCATGCAAAGCAGATGCTCTAATCCTGAGCCACACCCATTTCCTAAGATCTGTAAGTGGATATCATATCCCGGTGTTTTCAGTTTACTTTAAGACAGGTTTGGTGGTAGAAAGTGTCATCAAGTCACAGACACAAATCATCATTGTACTAGAAATTTGATTCCATTCACTCTCTTGGTTGCAGTTAAACTGCCCCATTCTGCTGGGAGTCAGACCTGGCATGTTATTGCGTTGAGGAAAAAGTTGGGGGAAACCAGCATTCACTAAACTCATGCAAACCCTGGTACAGTGTTGAAATCACTACTGAAGTTATTGAATAGTGTGTATAAATCAGAAAAACATCCAACACAGTATAGGGTCAAATGGGAGGCAAATTGTTTGTAAAAGCTTGCAGGCTCCCCATGCTAGACCTCATGGCAGGCCTTGAAATTCACATCATGTGTCTGATAGGATTGTCAACTCTGGGTTGGGAAGTTTCTGGAGATTTGGAGGTGGAGCCAGGGAAAGGTGGGATTTAGTGAAGGGAGGGAACCTCAGCAGGGCATAATGCTATATATACAGTCCACCCTCCAACTTATCCATTTTCTCCAGGGGAATTGATTTCTGTAGTCTGGAGATCAGTTGTAATTCTAGGAGATCTCTGGGGTCCACTTGGGAGTTGGCAACTCTAGTGTCTGAATTAGAGTTCAAAGTTTCTACGACTATTAAGAGGCTAACCTGTGTAAGGGGTAAACATTTTTACCAGTTTAAAATGAAAGCAGCTTCCTTTTTAAACAAACATATACTCTTCAGTTATAATTTTTCTCACACATAATGAATTCGCTTCTTTTCCTTCAAGTATTATTGGGTCTTCAGCTATTTTGGCAGCAAACAAGCCATTTCCTCCTTCTCTGAAAAAAAATCACAGTTGGCTTCCCTGGAACCATTTTCCACTGCAGGCCCCAGATAGCTAAGATGGTGCTTGCTCTGTGTTCCCTTTATAGTTCCTTTTATAAAGGCTTTTGTTGGCAGGTGGGAATTGTTGGCTGTGATGATATCAAACTGTGAGTAATAATCTTTTTGCAAGAATTGTGTCTTTATGGACCCTTTACATTCATTGCTTCAGTTATTATAAAATTTTGTCCTCATATCTTTTAGAAAGAATGACTTATTTGCTTGTCTGGCTTTTTCTTAGCCTTATAGTTTTCAATCTATTCTATACTCTTAGGGAATGATTAATGTTTCTTTTTAATTAAAAATTCCCTCTCTGGATCTTCTCACACTTCAGGAATGTATTTGCCTTCTTTTGAAATGTGGCTGTAAATGCTGGTTATAAATTTCTCTTATAATCTTCCACCAAATTTATTATTTTTACATATTTATGTATTTGTTTGTTTAAAACATTTATATGCCATCTTTCCACCGAACAGGGCCCCCAAACATATTAAATTTTAAAATGTATATATAAATACAATTAAAATGTATAGATAAACAAACATATACACAACCAGAGAGGAGGGCCAATAGGAGTTCACTGGGAGTGCACCAAATGAAACAGAAAAGTCTTCACCCTCTGGCAGAAAACAATAACGGAGGGAGATAGCTGAATCTCCCTCGGGAAGGAGTTCCAAAGTTTCAGCATCATGACCAAGAAGACCCCTTTCCAGGTTCCTATTTGTCCAGCCTCAGATGGTAGGGACACCTGAAGCAAGGCCTCTGAAGATGACTGGAGTGAATGGGTAGGTTCATATGGAAGAAGGTGGTTTTTAAGGTATGCTGGTCCCAAACCATATAGGGCTTTAAAGGTGAATACCATGAGCAATTTGAAGTGGTGAAGATGAAAACTGGGAGCCAGTGTAGATGTAACAAGACTGGAGTGATATGGTCCTTACAAGCCACTCTACCTAATACTCTGGCCACAGCATTCTATACGAATTGCAGCTTCAAGACAGTCTTCAAGGGCAACCCCTCATAGAGTGCATTGTAGTAATCTAATCTAAATATTACTAGGGAATGTACCACAGTGGCAAGACCTTTTCTGCCAGAGTTGGTGAAAGTCACCCCTGTCATCTATTTATCCAAAAGGTCCAGGTCCAGCAGCAACCCCATGCTATGAACCTGCTGCTTTAGAGGAAGTGCAACTCATCCAGAACAGGAGACATCCCCATTCCCAGGTCAAACCTTTCCCTACCAGTAGCACCTCCATTTTGTCAGGATTAAGTTTCAGTTTGTTCAACCTCATCCATCTCAAAACTGCCTCCAGGCACCTGTTCATGGTTTCCATAACCTCTCTGGGATCTGTTGGAAGTGTGAGATAGAGCTGAGTGTTCATCTGTTTCTTGGTGGTTTCTATGTAGAAGAAAATTGGGAGTAAGTAAGTGTATGAAAAAGATTTTAATATTAGGTTTCTTTTTTTCAGAATGAATGTTTCCATCCAAACTACAAGTTTATTGATTGTTGCATTGTGGGTATAATCCTCTTGGTGCTTTCTGAATGTTGGGGACATATCTGAGAAGTTTCCTAATGACTATATTCTATTTTCAGAATTGTATAGAACATTACTTCTATGGGGTCACAAGGATTTCTCCACATCAAGTAAAGGTCATGTTTGACTATGGTACTCAATTGAAAGGTTGGTGTTATTTTAGATGTTATCTATGATGAAGTGATTATAATTGTATGCATAATTCAGTACAACTTGTTATAAGGACTTGGCAAAGAGTCAGTCAGAATGGTATGATTTAGCTATGTTCTTTTTAAACCATCCACCTAAATTCAACTACCACCACAATCCCATGCATGCTTACTTAGAATTAAATTCCATTGAATTCAGTAGCCATACTCCTGAGTAAATATTTATAGGTTAGTAGCCATGTAACCTATGTCAATGGATGTTTCCTTAGCATGGTTCAACCCTAGTCAAATACAGTGTATTGTTTCCATCTTTCCTTTATTTTGCCCTGATCAGATACTGTATTTCCATGGTGATCTTTCAGCATCCCAAGCCGTGGCTTGAATTTCCCTTGGATTTCTTGGATTTCTTGGAACAGATCTCTTGTTATTCCTTTTTTTGTTGTTGTCTTCTATTTCTTTGCACTGGTTATTATAATAGATTTCTTTATTTCTGTGTGCAAGTCGCTGAAAAGCTGCATTTAGAATTTTGACTCTATTTCTGTCACCTTTTGCTACTCGTCTATCTTTAGCAATTTTAAGAGTTTCCTCAGTCTTCCATTTAGGCTTCTCCTTTCTTTTGGCTACAGGAATAGTCTTTGCACATTCTTCCTTGATAATATCTCTGGTTTCAGCCCATAGTTCTTCTGGTCCACGTTCAATTAAACTACTGATGAAGGTTAAAGGAGAAAGTGCCAAAGCAGGTTTACAGCTGAACATCAAGTACAATCTCTGTGATGTATGGATGTGTATTGTACTAGTGTTTTGCTTTGTTTTCAAGATGACATTTTTGTCCATAGTCTAGAAAAGCATAGCTCCAGTTGTCATCCTCCAAACTACTTGCCAGTTTCAATTCTTTAAAACTGATGCTATTATGCCCTTGTGAATTGGTGCCATTTCTGTTTCTATTATTACATGCAATTTCTGGTGTCATGACATAACAGTGCTAATCAGCACAAACTGAAAAAAATTATGGAAGTATATATCTGCCAATTCAATAAACAGATTCATGATCATAATGGAAAATAACCCACTGTGTGGATTGGAAAATCTGGGAGGTAAATTATTTCAAAATTGTAATATTCACCAACACATGGATCCTCCATTTTCATTCTGCATACAGTTAATGTCAGAACAGTGACAACTTGATTGTGAAGAATGGTCCCAGTGTGGAACCATGTTAGAGAGATTTCCCAGGCAAATTGCAGGCATAGTGACATAAAATATAGATGTTATTAACATTTCTCCATATCCAAAACCTTCCTTCCTTTCCAGATAGGAATTCCCATTTTGATGACCATTTTTGTTAAACACCTATGTAAATTCTCTGTTGATTATAAAATTACTTTTCAATTTGGCCTGCGGGAAAATTCCTATCAGATTTCTAATGTACTGGCTCAGTTACCATGGCTCTCCCTCATCCTTGTGTTGGCCAGTTATGTTGTGAAAGCAGCAAAATACAGGCCTGCCACAGTACTTCCCATGCTTTCTTCGTGCTTAAGTATGATTAAAAACAAAAGGAAAGTTAACATTGTTTCCTGTGTGGTTCCCTGTTGAAACACAGCGCAGTATGTAAACCTTTGTCTTATATAAGGTTAGGTAGTTATATTGGAGTTCGGAGTTTTCAATTGTTACTTCGAGTTTGAATCTTCTGTACAAAAAGGATTAAGTTCGTGGTTGTTAGATTGTTCTCGGGATTGTCTTCATTATTTCACCTTAGAAGTGGGGGGCAGTTCTCAGAGTGAATGGTTTTAATAACTAGCATGATAAGGAAACAACCAATTCTTGATTGATCAGACATTTATGCAACTCTGGAGAACAGTACATTCAGCTGTAAAGAATAACCGAATCTTCAGAGCTATCCTGTTGCTAAGCTTCATTTGTGCTTCACAAGTGGGAAGAAAAGCTTTATCTTTGGTATTCTGTTAATACTCATTTTCTGTTATGTTATGTAAGCTCAAAAGAAAGGTAACAAATTTTGCGACCAGCTGGAACTGTGGGGTAACAGACTTCTGTTGATTTTCTCTGTAGAGAATGCTGGAGATCTCATTTTGTGTCAAAAGAAATTGCACTAGCAGGTGCAGTTGAGCAACTGTGTTTTGGTTGCGACACTGCTGTGTCTCACTGCTTACCACAAATGTTGATATATAGATATATGCATGTCAGAGTCAGTTCTGCTTTTATAATTCCATCCAAACTGCCTAAGAGGAACTGTATAAACAAGGGTAATGAAATAAATGAAACAGACAAACACTCAAATGTGTAGCTGTCTAGAGGATGATTCTAACAATAAATAATATTTCAGATGTTTGTATAGAGAATAGTAACTGGTAAAACACTGAGCAATTTTTATTATTAGTCACCTTGTGGGCTTTTTTAGGCTGAAAGGCAGAGTATAAACATATTTTAAAAAGATGTAAGTGTGTAGCCTGGCCTCCATTTGTCTTTATGTAACCAGTTGTACCAGCTTGAAGTTATGCATGGGACAATTCATGGTTTGCTCCAATTCCAGCAATATTGCTTTCTAATTGACTTGGATTGTCCTTTGTCCCATACAGTCATGGAGGATAGATCCATCAATGGCTATTGACTAGAGGTGTGCACCCCAACAATCCTGGTAATCCAGATCTGGGTTTCAGCTGGAGGGGGAGAGGGAAGATGGGGGTGGGGGAAGACTGGTATCCCTGAAATCTGGCTCAGATCTTCTGATCTAGGTTAGAGAATCCCAGATTTAACTGACAATTATTCCCTATGGGGAAAATGCAAGGCTAGGGGTGCATTTTTAAAGCTAACTCCCCCAAATTTGCAGGGAACCTTCTCTTGACTATCCCTCCAAATTTCAGAAGGCTTGAACCTCAGGTTCCAATTCTATAGGCCCCTGAATAAGCTGTTTCCAGACACTCTCCATTGTTTCCTGTGGAGGAAACATTTCCAAGACTTTTAAATGCTATGGCTAGCCTCCTCTCCCTTTCTTGGAATTCTCTGGTTCGACATTACTTTTTTGCAAGCTTATTGTCATCAGAGAATCCTAAACTTGAACTAGAGAATCCCAATGTCAAATTTAGACATTCTCAATATCAAACCAGATCCCATAGAGAAGAAAGGGGAGTGAGGCTTGCTGAGCTGCAGAGTTTAGAAAGTGGCTGGCAGTGTCAGCTGAAGGGTTTCTTTTGGAGCTTGGGCTGAGGGAAGCAGAATGGATTGGGAAACTTTTATACCTGCTATCCTGCGCACCAGCCCCATGTCACTCTCCTGCATAGGCATGGAGCTTGGCTTGGCTCTGTACCACAGCCCCTCTTGCTTACTGAGGCTACTGGCTGCCTGCAGCGGCTTCCTGCTGTATTTGGATAATCCAGCCCAGCAGAGTTCAGCCCCCAGATCAAGTCCAGGGGTTTGACCTGTGGAATCAGCAAATATGGATTATGCAAGATCAGCATAAATTTGGTGGGTTTTTTGCTGGTCTGTGGTGCCGAATTGCACACCCCTATTTTTGACCATGCTGGTGAAATGGAACCTCCATGTTCAGAAAAGGCATAACTCTGTACTTCAGCTGATAGTGGCAATAACAGGAACAGGCTTTGATTTCTGTGTGTCTCTGTTTGCAGACCTCCCAGAGCAAGATCACATAGTCTTTTGGGGTTGTCTATAGACAACATGTGGACTGCATGGGTTAGGGAAGTTTAGTGGTGGGCAGAGTGGTAGGTTTGTTAGATGCTCTGGAAAGATACAGTTATGCTAGCTGTCCTTCTAAACTCTAGTCCATTCCCAGGAATGGGGTTGGGTGCCATGTAATACCAGATCTGTTAAAAATGAGGTTTCTATTTTTTGTGACCCTCTGAAAGAACAATATGACCTAGTTATGATTGACCAAGACTTGGCTAGATGACTCTGACAATGTTGTTCTGTGATAATCCCAGCGGAGCATGCAGTCCCTCGTCAACCTCAAATGGTTTGGGTGGTGTCACAGTTGCCCTTCAAGAGTCTCCTTCCTCAGATACCCAGTGCAAAGAACTGTTGACATTAATTGTATATTCCTTGTGCTGGGCACCAACGATAGATTGGGTATGTTTTTGTTTGCTATCTACATAGCTTGCCCTTGAACATGCTGTCTGAGCTGATAGAGGTGGTCTCCTGCTTGGTGTTGGAATCTCCAAGACTGTAGGGATTTCAATATTAATATGGAGGCTGCTTTTCCAAGTTTTGTTCCTTGGTTATCATGGCCTCCATGTGGCTATAAAAGATTTTAATGGGCCCAGCTCACAAAAAAGATTACACACTGTATCTAAGCTTCTATTTTGAGCAGGTCTCTGGAGATCTGATTTAAGGATTTGGTAATTCAGCCTGTGTCACGGTAAGATCAGTATCTTCTGAAAACCTGGTTCATAATAGCTCTTCATGGACAGTGGACCATTAGGTTAGTCTGCCTTGGAGGTGAATGTAACCTATGAGATTCTAAGAAATGCTGGGAATCCTAATTGATGACTCTATGGAAATTCTGGAGGGAGTTTGGAATGCGTCACAACTAGATGTCCTCTACCACCTTCAAATAGAACTCCAGTCCCTGGTTGACAGAGGAGTTAGGTTTCTTAAAAAGGGCTGATATATGCTTAGAGCAATGGTGGTGGAGAACTTGAATCAAATCTGAAAGAATACATTATAAAGCCCATTGGAAAGCCTCTGGGGTGGTTGTGACTGTGAGGGCTGCAAAGAACTCATATTTCTGTACTTCCACTGTATTGGCTGAATTGCATCCTGTGCAAGTATTTAGATGAATTAGGCAGCTGACAACTCCCAGGAGTGAGTCTCTAAATGTTACTGATTTGACATTTTCTGTGATGATTTTGTCCTCTTCTTTACGAATTACAAATTTAGAAGTTGAGTTAATCAGTACACAGGTGATCATATCTGTAGCATTGTCTAGTTACTGTTGGATCAGTTCAAGCTGCTTTCTCTGACTAATGTTGACTAGGCACTGGGGAGTGTGAAGGCCACTGCTTATAATCTAGATCCATGGCCTTATTGGCTTGTAAAAATCCTACCAAGGGGTATTAGATCCTTTGATTCAGAGGACTGTAAATGCCTCACCGAAGGAAAGCTGCTTCCCCTTCAAAGCCTATGAAAAAGTCAGTTATCAGACCTTTACTCAAGAAGGAGTCTTTAGATAAACAGGTCTTTGTAAAATCTTCCTTTCTGGGAAAAGGTTATTGAATGGGGAGTGGCAGAGCAGAAATGCTTGGGTGATATATCTGGTCTTTATTCCTTTCAATCTGGTTTCAGGTCTAGGTTTAAGATAGGCTTTAGTATCACTTGTGGATGGTGTCAGTCTTCACGTGGATAAAAGGAATGCGTCTCTGAATGGTATGTCTGGAAAGAATAGTGTTGAGACAGAAAAGACAGGAAGCATCAGACTGCTCACAAAAGGTTGCTGTGGGAAATGCTTAATCACCCCCTTGGAGTGGGGGATGCCATGTCTCTTTGTTACCTCCCCCATGGTTGAATATCTATGGAAGGCCCCTTAATGAGATTGTACATACTTTTAGAGTAGGTTGTAATTAATATTGCTCTAAATAAGCCACCAGTAGCTGTTTTTCTCTCTCCTGGCCCAGTGACTGAATGTGGTGGTCAAGAAAATAAGATGAGAGAAAATAAGCTGATGCTAAATCCGGATAAGACCATGGTGGTGCTGGCTGGAAGGGCCACTCCCAGGGTTGCCAGCCATCCTGCTCTGGCAAGAGAACCCACTCACTGGCAACCCTTGCTGCCTTCTACTGTTGTATCGGCCAGTGGGCGAAAAATAAGCTTAAAAAAAACCCAACAGCTTAACAGTACTGCATCACTTCTGATGAAAACCTGGAAGTAACATCATGCCTGTGTAGGAATCACCAGACTCTATGGTTTCACCCTTGAGTTTCTGGTGTTTCCATTACATCATTTCTGGGTTTTTCCCCATGACATAACACTGTTGCACTGAAAGCACCCCCTCATGTCCCACCCTCTTACCCCCAGTCTCCCAGCCCTAAGCAGTATTTAAATGGGACTGTGTTTCTTACCATCATTGGTGTACAGCATTCACTGAAGATGGTTAAAAGCTTGGGAGTCTTGCAGGAGCTGTGTCTCCTGCTGGAGAATCAGGTGTCCATGATAGTGAAAAATGCTTTTTTACCACGTGTTTGCCAACACCTGATCTTACCACCATGCTGAATCATGCTTCAGTAACCTTGAGGCTGGATTACTGTAATGGGTTCTATATGGGGCTGCCACTGAAGACAATTTGGAAACTGCAGTTGGTTCAAAATGTGTCAATCCCATTGTTATCAGGACTAGTTGGTGAAATATCTAAGTAAGACTCTAGCCCATTGTGGAGGAGAGTGCCCTCAAGTCATAGCTGACTTATGGCAACCCTCTGGTAGGGTTTTCATGGTAAGAGACTAACAGAAGTGTTTGCCGTTGCCTGCATCTGCAACCCTGGTCTTCGTTGGAGATCTCCCATCCAACTACTAACCAAGATGAACCCTGCTTAGCTTCTGAGATCTGACAAGATCAGGCTCACCTGAGCTATCTAAGTCTGAGCTCTCTAGCCCATTTCCTTGTGACATATGCCTTGTTCCTTATATCTCTGCAAGGGAAAGGGGCTGAAGACTTTTTTTAAAAAAAATGAAAGCTGGGAATTCAGAGAACCTGCTACACTATCATTACAATGCGATAGCACTAATTATCCATTAAAATTAGAATGTGCTGGAAATAGGTGGGAAAATGAAAAAGGTGGTGGTGGTGTAAGTGCGGCTGACATTTCAAGCAGGCAGTGCAGTGAATCAGAAGCTCACAGAACACTTAATAATGGAAGAAAGTAGTTTTCAAAGGAAGGAAGAAAGAAAGAGGCTCAACCCTATATTGCAAATGGGATACAAGTGGCGTCTGAAATGGCACAAAAATACACTAGCAGTCAGCAGTGAAACCATTTTACAAAGGCAGTGTGAAGTACAGGCCCACCTTTCCTCCTAATGTATCTCTGCATGCTCATGGACGTTACGGAACGTGCTGCATGCAAATCTGCCATCTCACATTCTGCAACTGTTGATCCACATTTTGTACTGTTAATAATATATTGTGAAATAATTACGTTTTTGTAGTATATCTTTAACAAATAGGAACAGCCACCCTATTTGGTTTTTAATCTGTGGAGGACTGAGCTATTGCAAAATAAAACAATGCAGCAGACAAACGGTGGTGTAAAGCCTCCATCAATGTGTAATTGTAGGCTAAGAGCTCCTTGTTATGAGAATAGGGGATTACACACATGTTCCTCTTTTCATCTCAGTTGTGTGGTCCAATTTGGACCATCCAAAAGCAGGAACTTATTTACTTTATTCTGTGGTAGCTCCACTATCTCTTTACTTCATACAGCAGTTTAAGGCACTGAGATTGTTGTGTTAACTACCCTTGTAGGTCTTCACTTATTGTTTAAGGTATTTTGGGGGACCTTGTATAAGACAATCTCTGAAGAAAGACCCGCAAAACATCAGAGCAGCGTCTTTTTCAGTGGTGGGTTATAGATCTCTGAAGCTCTCTACCCGTGAGGCCCTGCCAATGTTCTACTTTGCTGGATTCTAGAAAATCATGTAAACAGTTCTTTTTATGATAGGTTTTTCAGAGGATGGATGATGGGCTACATGGGGGTTGTTGTTTATATGCTGGTGTTATTACTGAGTGTTGTATTTTTAATTCTGAATTTGTGGTTTAATTCTAATTTATATATATGTATGTTTTTTCATTATCAGTTGCTTTGAATTATATTAACATATGGCAGGATATAAATGTTATATATAAAACAGTTTGGATTTAGGCTGCAATCTTGTATCTGTTTTTTACCAGGGAGTAAATTGCATTAACCTCAGTGGGATTTTCTTCTGAGTAATTATGCTTGGGGTTTTGCTCATGCCATGATACGTAGTGACTAATCTGTTTTCCAGATTATGAAATAATGTCTCCCTGAAAGGCTAATCAGAAACATGGTCTTTTATGTGAAAGATTGATGAAAATGTCTCTTACTTGCAACAGCAGGGAGATTAAGTGTTCATATTAACTTTACATTTGGGGAAAAAATTAAGGAATTGTGATCTCAGCAAAACAAGCTCGGTTGCTAGGAGTTTTATCGTTCAGCGGATGACTGGAAGCAGATTGTTTAACATATGCAGCACCTTTTAAGCAGCCTTTAATATTTGCTGTTGTATTTTTATGAAAAGCAACAAAGAAATAAACATAACTGGTGCAATGTTCTGTTATTGCTCTTCTGTGTGTCATGCATTTGCTTTCAGCCCCGCCACCCTTTCCTGGACTAGCAGCAGGACGCTGTCTTTGGGTTGTGTCAGCTTGACAAGAATAAGATTGCTGCTAAGTCTCTTTTGCCTGGCAGAACAAAACAGTATGCTGGCATAAGAGATTTACAGTGGTGTAGAAAACAACAACAACAACAACATTCTATTTATATACCACCCTTCAGGACAACTTAATACCCACTCAGAGCAGTTTACAAAGTATGTCATTATCATCCCCACAACAACAATCACCCTGTGAGGTGGGTGGGGCTGAGAGAGCTCTGGAAGAGCTGTGACTGACACAAGGTCACTCAATTGGCTTCAAGTGGAGGAGTGAGGAATCAAACCCAGTTCTCCGGATTAGAATCCTGCTGCTTTTAACTACTACACCAAACTGGGTTTCTGTACAGGCAGAAAACAAGGCTATTTTGACACCCTGGCAAAAGCCACCAGTGCAAGGGGTTAAAATGTGAGATGTTGGGAGAACAGTTTATTCAGAATTCTGTTCTCCTTGAAAGGTCAGTTCCCCACACCCGGTGATGGTTTTGTGTGCAGTGTTCTAAGCATTGTCAGTGTGGATTCTTTGTCCCTTCTTCTGTCCACTATGGGTTCTGTATGCAAGCCTCTAGATACCACTCTGTCCCGGGAAGCTGTGTGTGTGTGCGCTATGTGTTGTTCCTGGCCGCCTATTTGCACATTGTAGCAGAGGGTATTCTGTGCCTTCATTCTGGCATTCCACAGACTGGTGTCTTCCATGCAACTAGTGGTGTTGTCAGCAATCATTGTGGACTGTAGTGGAGTTGCCATGGATGCCAGTGGACTAGTTTTTGGTGTCACATTATCTTTTGATTCAATTGCTGTTCTTGTGCTTTTGACCTGACTGCTGGGAGAGCAAGGAGGACCATAAATCCAGTATCCTGGTCGAAACTGGCATAGCCACTCAGCAGCGTAGGAGAACCAGAGACTGCTCTGCCAGCAATCCAGGGGTTATCATTTGTGCAAGATGATTACATATTTTTAAAACCAGAACAGCTGGTAGTTTTTCAGTTACTGGTAAGTTTTTTTTTTCAAGTCTTGTGGTTGTGGGGGCTGGTGAACAAGATGGTTCTGCTTTTTTTTAAAAAAAGTACAGTTTTTCCTTAACTACTTGAGAGATCAACTACTTCACATGTTTCACGTAAGATATCAATTCTTCCCTGAAGTTGCATTGCTGGGGGAAAAGTCAGTTCTACTGAAACTGAAGATCTCTTTCTTGGAAATATTGCTTGGTACTTGTGTTAATATGTTTCCTTTTGAGGAGGGTTTTCAAGAAATGGCTGTGTGAAGGTAATTATGTTTAAGATGTGTCAAATCCCCACAATACATTTATGGCTTCTTCTTTGGTCACCTGATATTGGCAGGGAAACTTCTGTGCATGTCACTGTTTGCTTAGAAGTCACTCACTGGATTTAATATTGTTATTGTTATAGTTTGTATGTTACAAGTTAATAATAAAAAAAATTTTTTTAATAAAAAAGAAGTCACTCACTGGCGTGTAATTTTGCCGCCTATGGTTGAAGGGAAGAGGAACGGGGGAGCACGGCTGAATAACTGAGACCCACACACAGGCTGGGAAGAAAACGGTCACAACTTTATTAACATAACAAAAACAGCGACAAGGAGTATTGGCGCAGCATGTGGATCAGATCCCCAAAACAGCATTGGCTGACCCGCCTGCCAGCCGATGACCCCCAGCCCCCCCAGCTCTCGGCTGGGGGGGTGGAACCAAGGAGTGGCATTAAAGGGGGAGATCTCCCGGTGTACACCCTTTGGTGATCCCCCCTGCCACCTGGGAGAGAGAATGCCCCGGCAGCCCCCGAGCTGGGCATGCCTTCATAACTCCCTCCCAAGATGCCTTATGGGAATCTCCTCAATGGGGAGCCTGTGCCAGGGGCCCCAACTCCCCAAAACTGGGATCTGATCCAATGCCCATCACCCACCAGTTGTGACAAAATAAGAATCAAGCATAACAGACAGGGCGAGGTGGGTGGGTGTTTGCCCGACAGAGCCGAAATGAGAGGCGGCGGCTCCAGCAGTGGGCTAAATACCCGGCTGCTGGACCTCAGTGAAGACTGCAGCTCGAAGGTCCACCGCAGGCCCCGCCCCCTCACAGCTCCAACCCCGGGCCGGCTGTGATTGGGTGGTCCGGGGTTTGAACTGATTGGCTGCGGGCCTGCCTGGGGCATGCCAGGCGAGCCCCATGAGCATGGTCACCGCTGCGTCCCCCGGTCCCTCCCATCCACCGGTGGCAACTGGGCCGCAGGTAAGTCTGGAGCCCTCGTTTATGGCAACAAAATCAGAGTCAAGCTAGATGTGCAAGTCCCTCCCCCCCCCCACTCTTTTTACTGCTCCACATGCACAAAGTATTCCATACAGAGCAGAAAAAAAACAAGGAAGGAACCCCTCCATCCCACTATATTGACACAAAGAAACTGCTTGAGGGGGGAGCCACTTCTCCTCCCACAGAGGCATTCTGAGCCCTTTTGGGTTCTCCTTTATTTTTTATCAGTTATTCCCAAAAGCTGCTGTGAGGCTGCAGGGAACCCAAGTTGGATCTGGGTTCTCCAGACCCAGCACTTCAAAAACTTGCATGTCTAGCTTGACCCTGCTGGTGTCAATAGAGAACCCTAGATAACTGTCTCCATTTCTCCCCTTGTTTCCCCCCTCAGCCACACAAGAAGATAGGGTTCTGCCTACAGATAAGGCTGATGAGAGCACCATGGCTGCCTAGATAGATTTTCTTTGGGCTATCCTCTCACTATCCAGATTCAGCTGAAGCAAATTAACAAGATTTGCACAGCTACATGGTGCCCAAGTGTGACCAGATCCTTTGGAATTTTGTCCACCTAGTTCTCACCTCTTGGCACCTCTGATTAAGGAGCCAATCATGTCAATACAGGGATATGAGAGACCCAAGGAAATGTAATATTCAGAAGTCCATTTCACATTTATTAGAATCTGCAACCGTTTTAGACCAGGTTTTACTTATGCCTATAGGTAACCTAACTAGGCAACCTGCTATGAAGAACTCTGTTAGATTTTGCATTTCTTTCTTTGTTTATTATGAATGAAGCTATACTTTGGTTACTTAAGAAGACCTTGAGTGTATTCCTGAGTAACTGTGGCAACTTACACAATGGATCATAAGTCAAGATATGAAGGATGGGGACTATTCCCCCTGCCTCACTTAAAAAAAAACAACTATCCTCAAGTGAGATTGATAGTTGCTGAGACTTTGGCAAAAGGAACTTTCACAGTAGAAGCTTTCTCAGAAGAGTGGGAAAATAACCGTCGTGTATTCAGATCCCTTACAGGAACTCTTCTTCAGGACTCCAGACAAAAAAATCACCCATGAGTAACTGTCAGGCTTGCCATTCCCCTGCTGGTGGTCAGGGATCCCCTCCCTCCAGTGACTGTTTCCCAACTCGGCTCAGCTGTCCAGGAGGAAATGGGGGAAGGAGAGGATGTTGGTAGCATCCCAGTGCACTGACATCACTCCCTGTGTGCCCAGAAGTGATGATGACGACGACAACAACAACAGCAGCAACAACAGTATGCTTATATACCACCCTTCTGGACAGAGTAGTGCCCACTCAGAGAGGTGAACAGAGTCAGTGCTATTATTATCCCCACAATACAGCTGGGGAGCTGGGGCTGAGAGGACTGGCTTACCCAAGGCCTCCTGCTGAGCTCAGGGCAGGCATGAGAGTCAAACCAGCAGAGTGCTGACGTGCAGCCTAGCCACTTAACCACAATGTAACATCAAGAAATTGCCCAGAGTTGCTCAGGACACCCTACTATTTGGAAAAAACTCTATGGGAGTTTGCCAAAATACCAGACTGTCCCTAGCAACCCTAGTAACTGTCCCAAATGTGTCTGTCTCCTCCCAGCCCTTTCTCCTGGGATTCCATATCAGGGATCAATCCTGCAAACTTCTTGTGTACTAAATCTGTGCTGGTCCACTAAGCTCTGGCTTTATACTTTAGTCTATAATGCTGGCTCCATAAGGGGTTCAGAATATGTATGTGTCATAGACTAGGTTTCTATTGCAATCCTAAACAGAATTAACCTTGAAATTAGTGGACTTAGACTGATGTAACTCTGTTTAGGACTTAATGGTAGAATTTCTTTGTTGTTATATTTTGAGGGTATATAGTTAACTGCAGTGAGGGTCCGACCCCTGGGTTCTAGTTGTACCACCTCTCTCTTTTCCATCTGAGCTTATTTGTTGCTAGCAGAACACCCAAAAGGAAAGACTCGTACTTTCGAGGCCACCTGACTATTTTCCATACAAGTATCCTGTTTCTTATTCCCTTGCTATTTTTCTCTAATAGGACAGCCCATATTGCCGCTTCCTTTGCCGTTGCTGTTGTAGTTTCTACTTTTCTTGTTTATATGAGTTCCATCCTTCTCCTTTGGTTCCTTTCTACAAATGCCATTACAAACATGTTGTGTGCCATGCTCTGATAATTCATCCCTCAGTAAGATAGGAGTCCTCCTCCTATGGAGCCTGTGGTTTATGGGTTCCACATGTGGGCCATCTCTTTTCTACTTGCCTATAGAGTTAGCTGAATGTTACAAGTGGAAAGACAAAGACTTCTTCCGTATCTGCCCCTAGCATTATCCCTGTGTGTGTGTGGGGGGGGATGATGTGTGAAGGCTGCTGTTGGCTGTGGTTGTGTTTGGACTGCCAGGACCACTCCTTTCCCAGAGGTGGCTGCAGAGTTCATGGCTGCAGGCAGCAACAAGTCAACAACTGTGGTCTTCTATGTTGGAGGCCTTTGACAGAGGGATAGCTGTAAACTGGTAACATGTTTGTGTATGGGAGGGGGGTGTAGTCTGATGTTCTGTGTTCATGCCATTGCTGCACGATGGATCCATTCTGTTGCTAAAGTGTGGTGTGGCAGGCACGCAGTGAAGCAATACCTGTGAAGCTCACAGTAGTGTCTTTCTCTGTGATGGCAGCACAGCTCAGCAGGCAGGGAGACATTAGAATGTAAGTATGGAGTGAAAATTTTTGCTGTGTGCCTTTTACACTGGCTCTGATGTGGTTCTATGTTCAGCAGTCTTGCGTTAGCTGTTTACTTTGTGGTTTATTATTACATTTTATTTCACCCCTCCCCAAGAAGCAAAGGTGTGTGCCCTTCCTGAATTTTATCTTCCCAGCACAACGCATGAAGCAGGCCAGGCTAAGGAACTGCCTGGTCCAGGGGCACTCAGTGAGCTGCATTCTGGCTCTCTGCATTCTAAGTGTAGGCAGCACAGCTTACTAAATTGTCTTTGTGGCCTTCTTATTACATAGGTAATTAATACATTTTGTCTGATATCATAATTCCTAGACTGTGTTATCCATTATATATAGAAATTTGATGAAGCTGTCATTTATAACAAATCAAGAAATAGATATCTGTATTTTCCGTGGGAGGAAAATACCTTCAACGCATGACCTAATTCAGTCTATTATTTAACGGCTTAAGAATGCATGTATATATCAAGAAATGTATATACAGAGTACGATTGAACCAAAGTGAATCACTTTTCAATCCCATTCATTTCAATAGGGGAGATTTAAGCACTGCTTAATACTCTCATTTAACAGCCATGTGACTTAAAAGTGCTTCATTTTGGCTAGATTGTGCCCATATTGTGTTCAGCGACTGCTCTTTGATAAATATAATCTCATTTTACCTGATTCAGGTCAGTTTTCTGTACAGATGGCTGAGCTTTAACGCTCTAGAGGAGCTTGCATGAACCACAAGAAAATGGTGCTAATCTCATATTTCATGGCTCGTCACAGTATAACTATTATCAGATCCTTTTTGCTGTTGCTGCACATGAATTCCTAACTCAGACGACTAGAAAATCATTTTGCATGATTAATTTTAAGTTGGAATGTCAGAAAACATCAGGGAAGACTCCATATGCTTCTCTGTATTTACCATTTGAAGAAGAGGGAAGTAATTTTTCAGTTCTAGGATATGCTTTTGCTGATTTTCAAGAACTGTATTTTCTGTGAAGTGTGCTGACAATATCTACCCAGTCTTGAATGCCACAGGGTTCTGTTTCAGGGAATTGTGTTGTAAAAATTCTACCATCAGTTTAAAAATGCTAATTCAATTTTCATGGCATAATATCAGTTACTGGCTGCCTAATTATGTCACAAATGTGTGCGTAGAAAATATATAGTTCAAACAGCTATTTCTTCTTCCCATTTCATCCAGAAGATACAATTGTATTATTCTGGCAGGATTACGATTGTAATTAACTTTTCCATTTTTACCTGACTGGAAGCAGGAAGCATTTGAAGAATGCTTTCTATATTACGACAAAGCGGGTGGGAACTGCAGAAGAAGTACACAGACTGTCCTGTATTTATGCTCTTCTTACTATATGTTAATGACATAGATTCTTAAAAATAGGGAGGAAATATATAGACCCTTTGTGTCATCATTTCTCTCTCTCTACTTTTCACATATCCATTGGGACACTGGGTTTGTCTCAGGCTAAGGGAGAATATATAGGACTGAAGGAGAAATCTGCTGGCAGCAAACCACCCATTTTTGCATTGCGCACGATATCAAGGGACCCTTAGTCATAAGTAAAGAGCACTGGAAAAGCTGAATCCTGTGATGTTGGTTGGAAAGTACAATTTTGCCCGTGGCAGTTATTTGTTCTTTAGTTTTAACATAAACATTTTATAACAACATCTGTGCTGTTAAGTTTTAGAAATTAAATCACAACCTCTTGCAAATAGCTGTTTAACTAGCATGACCCAATGTTGTTCTAGAAAATCAGTAGATAAATATTTTGAGAACCACACCAACAACTCATGAACTTCTTATAGATGAACTTATGTCTAAGACTAGAGGATGCTGCCACATATACTAGACTAGGGATCCCCAACATGGTGCCCATAGGTGCCATGGCTCCCTCCTCACCTCCCAGGCTGAGACGGGCCTGGAGCTGGGGCCATGGCCTGGCTGCAGCTGCCTGCACTTACATAGCAGCTGCCTTGGGCAGTGTGGCAGGGAGTCGGGCCGTGGATTGGCTGATTTTCACGCTTGCCTCTTCCCCCTCGTGCTGCAGAGCCATGCTGTCACTCAGGCCTCAAGCCACGGCTGGCTGGGCAGCGTGGGCACCTGCCTCACAGAGTGGGATGGGGAGCCGTGGCCGTGGCTTGGCCAGGTGGCGTGAGCTCACCCAGCAGCCTCCATGGTGGTATAGCAGGAGCCAGGCTGCAGATCAGCTGGGCTGTGTGGCTCGCCTCCCCCCGCCCCACAGAGCGAGGGCAGGCAGCTGGGGCCACAGTGCAGCTGGGAGGCTCAAGTTCACCTGGGCCTGGCAGCCTCCATGGATGGTGCACTTGCTTTGGCTGACAGGTAGGCACCTACCTATTTGGTTTAAAAACCTCCGTGTGGAGAGTGAAGATCTCCTGGAATTACCACTGATCTTCAGATTGCAGAGATCAGTTGCCCTGGAGGAAATGGCACCTTCAGAGGGGGGACTCTGGACCATGACATCATATCCCCACTGAGCTCCTTCCTCCCCAGGCATCATCACAAAATCTCCAAGAATTTCCCAGGCCACAACCCTTGGCAACCCTACTGCCCAGCCACTGATTCATTGGATAAACCAGGCTCCCCTATTTATGTCCCTACTTCCTTGAGTGTCTGTTTTTTTCTTCTGTGTAATTATCCCCACTGCTGTGGCTGCTCATTGTATTCTTGGAGCTGAAGAAATTAATGGAAAAATGTTTATGTCAGAAAAGTAGACAAGCTGGAAAAAACCCAATATGGTTCTAATTCTAAATTCATTTTATGCCTGGATTGTTTATTTAAAATGTTTTAACCTCCTTTTTCACAGAAACTGGCAGATAAATAATGCCTCATAATGCAAAGAAAATGTTTCTGCTGTAAAATAATTTTTTCTCAGGATATTAGATTGTTTCTTCTTGCACTGATTCTGCAGTTAAGATAAAAATGTTGATGGCTGGAAGGGAGGATACAAAATTTGGGAAGATGTTCAGTTTCTGGAATGTAGGGAGAGTTAAGGTGATTTCCATAATTCTAACAGCCACTGGTAATGCTATGCTAAGCAGAGTTACACCACTGAAAATGGGTTTTGAATGATGTGACTCTGCTTGGAATGGCACTGTAGTCCAGGGGATTAAGATGGTGGTGCTGCTAGCAGAGAAGAAAGGCGTGTACAGTGATGACGCTGAGTGGTTTGCTAGATCTTTGGCTGAGAAACTGGGATTCAGTACCGAGTCACACTATGTTTTGGCCAAGGAATTTATGTTGAAAAGAGAACTCTGGTAAATGCAGAGTATGCAGTTGAAGGAGAAACTGCTTTTGACAGTTTCCCCTTCTATACAAAAGCAAATGAAAACATTTCAATTGTTTTAAGAATCAGTGCAAAAATCTTTCATGTTCATCTGTAAACTTTATCAGAATTTTTTTGAACTATGAAACTAAGAACAGGTTTTATGCATGTTATTAGGCATACTGAAAGAGGAAGTTAAATAAATCTTACTTCCTCTTCAGTGCTTCCAAAGTAAAGTTTAAAGGACAAACCAAAGCCACATGTCCCTGTGAGATTCTGGAAAAGTTGTGTTAACTGTCTCTTCCTACTTTGGCCCCTCTGATAACACTTGAAAACACCATATTGTGTATCTTCCTAATTACTGATGTAAACAAAACATAAAACTCTATGCACTTTGGTAAAACCAGACATGAAGATATAAAAATATTTCTTTTATTCTTTCTTTTTTAAAAAAATCATGGGGCTACTTCCCAATGGGGTTACCATGGGACTACTTACCAATGAGAAATATCAAAAGCTGTCTTAAATAGCATACTAATCATAATTTGTATTATCATATTAATATGATGCATACTTTGTGGTGAGCTTTTTGGGCACTTGAAAATGTGCTGTAGAGGAAACAAGATCACTTGGTCCTGCCTAGGGATCCCACATCCCCCGGTGGGGGAGAGGATTCCCTGTTCCCACTCTCCCACCCATCACCACACACCTGGCTGACACGGGGGTGGGGGGAGAGGTGGGGAAACAGGCCTCCCAGGCACACTCCAGGGTGGTGGTGGCATGATGACATCACTTCCAGGAGTGACATCATCACTCTGCCCCGAGAGTGCTCCCATGCTTCACAGTGGGCTGATTTGGGCCCCAAATCGGTCCAAAGTGTGTGCCCCAAATGGGCCCAAAGTGTGTGCATGCTCCCTTTAGATCAAGCTTGGTGATTCTTTTGAGTGTGGTTGAATGCTGAGTATCTGCAATGACACCATTAGCCCTGCATGTATCTAAATTCTATCTCCAATTTCTAGGAAATTTTCCTGCCAGAGTTATGAATGAAAAATGATAAACTAAGAAACTTTAATTTCCTTACAGTTCATATCAAACAATTCAGAGCCACTGGTGGGACAAAGTGGATAGTGTCAAGGCAATTGCATAGTGGAAATGATGTCTAGGAAGTGAAATCAGCCCTTGATGCTCTGGCATCACCTGATTTTGAATGAAACTTGACAAGAGGGAAAAATAGAGAAGCATAAGGAACAGAAGAGCTTAAAAAAATATCAAGTAAAATGGACCTGGTAAACAGTGTGACCAAGAATCAAACAAACAAACAAACAAAAAGCAAACAGGTCCACCTTAATATTTTTATAAAATGAAGGGAAAAGCCTTCAAAAGCTACTTTTCCAGATTAGGTTAAGGATTGTTTGGACATGGTTGTCTCTTAGTTCCTTTTCAGCCCCCCCCCCCCCGTCTTGTTTGGGAGGAAGGAAAATAGCAGGTGTAGCCTTCTCAGAGCGGAACTACAAGTGACAAAAGGCACAGGTTGGACACTTGTCAGCTTCCCTCAAGTTTTGATGGGAAATGTAGGCGTCCTAGTCTTGCAGCTTGGCTCTCCGACTGCTGTCCAATGGACTTTTCAACTGTCACTTGTCCAACATTCCGCCAAGCTGCCTACATTTCCCATCAAAACTTGAGGGAAGCTGGCAAGTGTCCAACCTGTGTCAGGCGTCACTTGTAGTTCCGCTCTCAGTTAGATTGCTATCCATAAACTATCTTTCAATCTCCTTGCATATTATCCTGAAGGAAAACAGAAGTCTAAGTAAGGCCAGACTGAGGAAAGAAGACATGTTTATGTAGGTCATAAACAACAATTTAAGAGAAGTAGTTCTGCTGATTTGCTTCTTGAACAATAACAATAATGCTAAAAAACTGTTGTGAGAGCTATAATTTAGCCCAGATAAGAAGTGAGTTTAGCTTTCAGTTGCTATCTCTATAATTATCTGCTTCAGCCTATATCTTATTTTAAACTGGTTTTGAACCAGTCCTGGCCAGCTATCATTAACAGATTACATCATGCAAATAGTCCCAGCAACAGTAAAGTGCTGCTAAAAATGAAAGGGCTTAAAAAGTTGTACGATGTTGCTGTTTTGAATGTTCAGCTCTATATAACAGTCATAAAATCCAACTAACTTTTTTTTTTGTATGACATGAAAATACAGTGGATGTATTTGAGTCAGCCACTTCCCATTTGTCTCATACCAGGCAAGCCCTACAGAAGAGACTTAGCCAAAAATTCTTACATGCAGCGGTGGCGCTGAGTGTGTATATGATCTGTATGCACAGATTTGCCAAAGAAACATCCTATTATGGATGAAGGAGGAGAGGAAGTTGTGACTGAGATGCTCTGACGTCTACATAGGGAACTGCAGAAGTCAAAGCCAGCCCTCTGTTAGCAGATGGGCATACATGGTTCAATCTGACATCAGTTATCAAGCACATAGTAGTAGGGTTCTATATGTATGGCACCCTTGCACATGAAAAACCCGCCTGCAAGGAGATTTAGTTTGGAAACATTTCTATAAATGCATTGCTCATGCTGGGCAGGGGAACTGTTAACAAAATGTTCATTTTCATCATTTAGATTTTTTAAATTTTACATGCAAATTCCAATAGGGACTAAGCTGAAAGGAAAGTCTACAGAAAACATTTTCAGCACTATCAAAGTGTTCCTTTTTTAGTGTATTGCATCAAAAGGAATGAAAGTATTCCGTCAGAGAGAGGGCAATGCTTCTTGGTTCATTTGCCCTCAGTGACATCAACATAGATCAGATTGGCTACTAATTATTGTGACATGACCCTATTCACTGCATGATCCTGATTGACTGAGTTTGTAATTGTGGTTGATGCAGGAAGTGTCGCCTTCACTCTCAGTTGGGTCTGCTTGCCCTCAGTAACATCGTTTTACAGCCTAATATTCTGGATTACTCTGGTTAGGTCTGATTCAGATATAGGCATTCACTTAAGAAGCCCTGAACATCTAGTTAGCTTTTCTATATCAAATCATTTATCTCCTGGCAAGAGGTACACCACAGATAATGTCTTAGGTTCATTACCTAGTATTGTACACAAGTAATACAATTATGGAGTCTCTGTTTTCATTTTAGGGCTTTAATATTACAAAATAATTATTCAGTATTCTTAATATCACCCTGACCTGGATAGCTCAGGTGAACCTGATTTCATCAGGTCTCAGAAGCTAAGCAGGTTCAACCATGGTTAGTAATTGGATGGGAGACCTCCAATGAAGACTAGGGCTGCAGAGGCCATTGGCTTTTTTCAGGCTTTTTAAAAAACTTGGTAATAGCTAGATTGCTGCAGCATTATAATTTTACAATGATGTATTGAAACAATGAACTACTTCCTCTGATTTTTTTTTCTTTCAATAGCAAACCACCTCTGTTAGTCTCTTGCCATGAAAACCCCACTGGGGTCACTATAAGTCAGCTATGACTTGAGGGTACTGTCCATCACCACATTCTTAATCTCAATCATCAGAACATTATATCATCTATTATAACTACATAGATTATTGAAGGAGAGCAATTGCACGTGTCCAAAAAAGTATCTTGCCCAAAGATACGAAGGTCACAGGCAAGGAGCCACTTCTGAGTAGAAGCTCTTTATCCTGTCATATTTAAAGGGTTTCAAAACCTTCTCTTAACAATAACTGTCTGTCCCGCTTCAAAGACTCAAATTCTTGGCTAACTTATTATCTTATGACTTCATACACCAATTGAAACATCTTGAAACATATAACAATAGTTAGTTTATTCTTGCTACTTCTTGTCTTAACAAAGTCTATGTAGAATTAGTGATTATAAGTTTCCTATATATCTGAATATCTTTTGGCCCTACACCAATGCAACTATCCTTGAATAATATTGCTAGTTTCGATAAAGTTAAACATTCTTGACATTTTCATATACTCTCTGTTCCTGGGCCTTGGAACATTGCATACATTCATATGAATTAGATGGCTCTTCTAATCTACATATAACAATACAACTGTGCATGTCTCCAAGGTTGTTAAATTCTAGGCCTCTAGACTCCCTTTGTGGCCTATCTAGTTATGGGGCCGGGTTAGCCCTGTTTCTGTGTGCATAGATGTCTTGAATAACTTTCTTGGTCACATCCAGCAACTATTCCTCTATTGTTCTAGCCATATCCATGACAGTAATCAGATTGTTTATGTGCATCACAGTTACATGACCCCTGACTGGCTGGATTCACCCATGAGTCTATTCCCCGGAAGGAAAAAAATCCTCCAATGATTATAAGTGGGAAAATGGTGTTGAACGCAGCAGCAGCAGCAGCACTGGGAAAACAGTGATAGTGAAGAAGCTCAAAAAAGGTTAATATTTTCATAATTAATTTTTCAAAATAACATTTTGCATCCCCACTCAGCACTCATTTTGCCGCAAAACAGAAACATGAGAAAATTTGCCTGTTTGTTATGCCCTTGATTCCAGACATCTTGGTCCTTTAGTGTATGTGACAAAATTGCCTCTCCAAGTTCTGCAGTGCTCCACATTTTAAAGGTCACTATATACTAGCAAAGACATTTGATACAAACCCAGAAAACTCCAACTGCTTCCACATATAGGTTTTTCTCCATTTCAGCTACCAAACTTCAGAACCTCTTTATGGAGCATGTGCACAATGATGGGGTCTAAACATGATCCAACAGTCTTTCCCCTGTCCTCAATAGGCTCCTTCCCAAACTTGCTTTTCTCAGGCCTTTTGAGTAAGAGCACATTTCAATGCATTATCAGGCAGCATGGAAGAAGTTACGCGTTATCCAAGGACCTGCCAACAGTGGTGCCATATTCCTTGCTCAGCCTCTTGTGGCCACTTTTTTCCTGCCTCACCATTGGCTTTTTTCAGGCTTTTTAAAAAACTTGGTAATAGCTAGATTGCTGCAGCATTATAATTTTATAATGATGTATTGCAACAATGAACTACTTCCTCTGATTTTTTTTTCTTTCAAAGAAAAAAAAGTCTCTAGCCCTTTTAGTTCTGGAGACACATCTCTGCAATGAAAGGGCTGGAGACTTACTTTTTAAAAACTAAAACTGAGAATTCAGAGAGAATAGTACATTGTTGCAATTGGGATCACCTTAATACACTGCAGTGTTCTAGTTTTTACAGATTTTTTTAAGCCTGAAGAAAGTACTCCCATGGCAGAGGGAAGGAGAGATGGTAGCCATGGGGCGGGCGGGGGGGGGAATCTGCCCCGTAGATGCTGTATTGCTGCTGTGAATGCCTCTGCATTTGCCACAGCAATGAAAACTATACAGAGAATTGTCCCCAATGCCCAGGTCAGACGCTGGTATTAACTACAAATTAACACAGTCAGACGCTGGTATTAACTACAAATTTCATGTTAGTACATGTTACAGAGTGAATAGTGAGAAAATTGATAATATGGCTATTAAACAGATGCAAAGGGGAAAGTATAGAAGTTTTGGAATTTTGTGACCAAGGAAGTGATGAATCATTTTCCAACTATACAGCTGCTGGATTTAAATAGATTTTTTTTTGTTTTGCACTCCTTTTGTATTAGAATCCAAGGATTTATATTCTCTGAGAAATTTTTATTCCTTTCCTTAAAAAATACTTTAATTAAAAAAATCTCAACCTTGATCTGAAATTATTTGTAGGTGAAGATTTTGCAGGCACATAATCTGTTTTTCATTGAGGCTCTTCTAATCAGTTTGTACTCCCTGCTTCTGGATTTCAACCTTTGCTAAGCAGCCATTCTTCTCATCTAGTAGTGGGAAAGGTGACCAACCAGTGCTTTGAAAAAGCCCTGAAACAAGCTTTCCTTGTTCACAGCCACCACAGTGTAGTGACAGATTAGGATCACAAAAGTCAAATCCCTGCGCAGTCATCAAGACTACTAGATGATGGTGCATCACTTACTCTCTGCCAGCCCACCTCACAGGGTTGTTCTGAGGGTAAAATGGAAAGGAGGGGTATGATCTACACCACTCTGAGCTTCTTGGAAGAAGAGGAGGGGTATATATATATATTTAAAATGTTTATACCCTAACTTATCTCCTTAGACTCAAGGTGTCTAACAAAGCAGCAAGATCTGCAAGGACATAGCAACGATATAACTGTTCACTAACAAGAAAAAAATGCAATGCATAGCTGAAAACAAACATCTGCCAAAACAGTTTACCATCTACAAGTTCCCTCTGGAATAACGTCATCTTCTATGGTTTCCTGAACACTGACAGTGACGGTTCCCTCCTCCATATTCACTCTGGAATGCCATTTGAGAGGAATGAACCTACCACAGAAAAAGTCCATGGCCTAATTGTTGCTGTAATCTTAGCAGTGGGCACCACCAGGAGAAGGCTGTCTGAAGAGCATAGCTGGCACATCAAAGTATACTGAGATATGCTGTTTGATGACCCCAGTCCATGAATAAAGGGCTTTAAAGGTAAATGTGGAATACGATTTCTTCACAGCATCTGAAGAAGTGAGCTTTCCCTCATGAAAGCTCATGCTGGAATAATTGTTGCTAGTCCCTAATGTCCCAATGAACTTCTATTTTAAAGGTGATAACTAACACTTTGAATTAGATCCTGAAGCAATAGGTAATGTGCAGTTGATGCAGCACTGAGTTATATATTCCATGTAGCTGATCCTAGACGGGAGTCCAGATGCCTCAATTTATACTAACTGAAGTTTTGGAGACATTTTCAATGGTTATGGCTGCTAAGCCCCTTTCACATTTCTGCTGCCGCTTGGACTGGCAGGAGTAGAAAATTAAACAAAAGTTGGCCATTGGGTTGATGGTATAATATCACTTCTGGGGGAAACTCATGCCATGAGCCAGTTAGGGCACAGCAGAGTTGAGGACTCTTCAAGAGAAGAGGATTCAGGAAAAGAGGAGCCCCTGGTAGCTAGCCCTGAACTAGGAACCAGCAAGCAAGCTGACAAGCCACAGGCTCGTCAGGACCAACTGCCAGCAGCTGAGGCAGAGCCATGATGCCCTCCAGCCCTGAGGCCCTCTGGTACCTAGCTATAAAATCCAGCCAAGGAAGACCATGAGGTGTGGAAGCAACAAGTTGCCACCCTCTGACTCTTGCATTGGTTCCTGTCTTGTTCCTGTGAGCTTCGGCCTGTGCCTTGACTCTGCCTTCATCTAGCCCTTGAACTTGCCGGTAACTGACTTTTGGATCTCCTGGCTCTGCATTTTGGACTGCCCCTTGGACCAGGCTACCACTGGCTTTTGGACTTTGTGTTTTGGACCTAGGACTGGACTTTGGCTAGGCTACTGGAGCAAGCTCCTTGCCTGAGCCCTTCATGCTCTGGGAATGCGGCCTGTGCGGCCCTGCTCTGGCACTCAACAATTCATAAGTGAGTCAATCCTCCCTAGGAATAATGAGAAGCTCTAAGGTTTTACCATAGAGTTCCCAGGAATTCCTAGAGAGTCTTGACATCATGTCTGAATTTTCGTGGAAGTGACATCACACTATCACCAATGACACCCTCTATGTCCCCACCATCTCCTGCTGGTTGCCAGGCCATGCCAGACAACTCTAGCATTGGCAGACCCACATTGAGCATATTAATGATAGTCTAATCTAGAGGTTACTAATTGTATGTATACTCAGAACATATAGATAGTGTCCACTGTAGGTCAGAAACCAGAAATGACTTGTCTGATGCTTCCAGCAGTCACTGAGCTGGTCATCAGAAGTTGGTTGCAGAATTTGGTGAGGTTTACATGCATCAATGCCTACTGGACATATGTTTTGTCTATATTTGGCCAATCAGGTTATTTTAGTGTATACAGCAGGGTTTTTTAAAAAATAACCAGATTTAATTAAGAACAATAGGTCATAGGCGGATAAGTGTTTTGCAATGAACTCTTATACATGCCTTATGCTTCCAGTAGAAATTATTGCAATATCTAGGGAGAAGTTCGGACTCATCTCACGAGCCACCAAGCCTCTTTAGTTTTCACAAGCCACTTTTAATTTTGCACAGACACATACACCCCCATTTACTAAGTAAAGATTAACCTATCTACAATTCTACCCTAGCTCTTCAATAAATAATATATGATAAACAAAGCTGTGTGAAGCTGAGTATGAAAGATGCTGTTGATTAGTCATTAATCTTTTAAGACAGACCTTTCCTGCCAATTTCTTCCTAGGCAGTTTTTGTGAAATTCCTTATTTCAGGCGACAGTTTAAAAAGAACATCTTTTTTTTTTGTAGGGTAAGCCTGCACAACTTGTGACTTGCCATGCCAAACTCTTCCTACCAGCCATATGATGCTTGGTAATCGCCTTGTTTTTGCAGCATCTGCCATGGAAGCTCACTTGGTGACCTTGGGCAGTCATGTTCTCTTTCTCTCTGTTTAACTGAACTCACAAAGTTGTTCTGTGATGATAAAATGGAGGAGGGGAGAATGATGTAGTAAGATGTTTTGAGTCCTTACTGGGGAGAAAAGTGGAATATAAATATCTAAATAACTTTAAATAAATCTACTAACCTTTCATGGTTAGTAGACTCTGGTACAAGTTGCAATATAGTTATATGGCACTGTGATAAGTATATCTTTCCTATCACTTTGCACAGGGAAAAACTGCAGCTGATAAATTTTTGCATGCTCATTTCATTCATTCATTCATTCATTCATTCATTCAACTTCTCCACCATGTCTGGTGCATATAAAATACAAACCTTAAAATCAATAATACAGTATTAAAATGAAATACAGACATTAAAACCAATAACAGAGTAAAATACAAATATTAAAACCCATACATCTAAAAGATGTATTCAAAAAAACAGCGCCATCATAAATCCTACTCATGGCCATTATCTGTAACTAATAAATCATATGGAGTCAAGCAAATACATGGATTTGAATCAGCCCCCCAAATGCCAGGTGAAACATCTCTGCTTTTCAGCCTTTCCAGAATTTCACCAAATCCTGGGCGGGGGGTGCGGGCAAGTTTCCTCTGTTAATACATTCCAGGGGGAGGAAAAGTTGCTATTTGCACCATGAGGAAAGATTGCAGGCACAACGCAGCTCTTGAAGGACTAATTACAGTGTGGATGTTATTCTGATGAGAAAATAAGTATGTGTGGAAAGCTTAAAGAGCCCCTCCTCAGCACCACCATTTCAAAACCGAATCCTCCCTGTCTCCTCAAAATGATTTTTAAAAGAATCAGGACAGCCACCATCAATAGTGATAAGTGGACTCTATTCCCACTCAAACTGTATTTCAGCTGCTGATCATAAACTCTGTCTGTGATTCATAAATGGTGTCATTAAAATGCTGTGGCATGTCTGAACTCTTTCAAGCTCTGTTTGCTTCCTCCCAAGTCCATGGTGTTTTGAAGTTATCTGTTCACTTATGCCAATCAGAGCAATAGCTGATCTCATGCTATGTTTCACAGAATTTTTACCATTTGTCTGAGAAAGAGCCTGTCCACTAAAGGCCATGCAGCTTATTTCTCCTTTTTTGTTAAAACAAACAAAAACGAATGAACACACAAACACCCAGAGGAACATGTATGGAAATTCTCTCTTTAGAGGATTCTGAAGAAGCTGCAAGGTTCAAGCTTTGTATTATGACTGGAGGGCTGTTGCCTTTCTATTTAGTAAAAGTGTCATTATAAATAATAATTTGTTTTTATGTTCATTATCACCACAATTCACAGATTTTTTGTGCTCTCCCCTTTAGTTTGCAGGATGGGAGTTGGTGTTGCTAATGGCCCAGTCAGGCCAGGTGGGGGGCTGGTGCAGACCAGTGAGGAAGAAATACTCTCTAAAGTCCAACGCTCCTTATGATGCATCAACTGCACCTCAGGGAGCCCTGGTGAATGTAGTCTCAGGGTAGAACTGCCAACTCCAGGTTGAGAAATTGCTGGAAATTTGGGGGCAGAGCTTGGGAAGGGTAGAGTTTGGGGAGAAGAGAGAGCTCCAGCAGCGATGTGATTAGGGTTGCCAAGTGTCCAGTTTCCCACCGGACATTTTGGGTTTTTTCCCCAGTCTTTCTGGGGAAAACAGAATTAAAAAAACGGACACCTGTACACTGGGCCATCAGATCCTGAGATTATAATGGGTCCAGAATGTGGCTGCATGTGTCCTTACAGGTACTCTGTAGAGGGCACATATTACTCCCATTTTGCAGCAGACGTGGACTTCTGAATCAAATTCAAGTTTTGGGTTTGACCTACAAAGCCCTTAACCGACTGGAACCACCATACCTGCAGGAGCACTTCTCACTGTACATACCTCAGAGAGCACTTAGATCAGCTGATAAACATTTACTGGTGGTCTCTGATCCCAGGGAGGCTTAACTGGCCTCAACCTAGTGGAACTCTCTGTCTGTAGACTGATACTGCCAAGATCTTTTATCCTTTTGACAGGCCTGTCAGTCGGAAATGTTCCGCCAGCCATATGGTTGAGGCTGGTCTTGCATTCATCTGGTGAGCCTCCCTACCAGTCTCTTGTCATGGGGGCTGTATAGTATCCTGGCCCCTCACATGAGTCATAGTGTGGATAGCAATGACTGTTCCCTTTCTCCCCCCATGCACTATTGGCAGGGGTGGGTTGTATAAGTCGCTGTCTTGAAAACTGTATTTATGGAAATTATAATGGGTTTTATTGTGATTTTAAAATGTATTTATACCTAACATGCTCTGAACCCGCTTGTGGGGAGGGCAGGCCAGAAGACTAATAAATAAATAATATAAATAAATAGCTACTAATAATATAAGATGGCTTGGAGGTTTAGGGCAGGGTTTGGATACAGAAATGAGCAAAGAAATATAAACTAAAGTAACACACTCCTTTTAGTTTCCAGACTGATTTGGGAAATCCATTGAATTCTGCCCAGTCCATCTGTGGCCATGTTCGCTGCAGCGAAAAACAAAGTGGTGCACTATAGTGGGGGAGACATGATTAGCGCTGCACTATATGGAGTAGTAGCTTTAAGGACATTGCTGCACACAATTGATGTTATGCCTGTAATGTCACTTACAGTCTCCCTCAGCCCTTTCACTTCCCCAAACTCTGACCTAGACCTCCAGGCACCTGCATAATGAAGAATAACAAAATATTAACCTATTTTTCTATAACTATTTTGGTCCACCTTCTTCCAAGGAGCTCAGGGCAGTATATGAGGTTCTCCTCTGTTTTATGCTCATCATAACATCCAAGTCTGGTAGCTTAGGCTGAGTGACCCCAAGGTTACCCAGTGAACTTCAGGGCTGATTGGGATTTATCCCAGATCTTCCCAGTCCTGGCTCAAAACTCTAACTTACAGACCCCCACCCCCACCCTGGGCTCTTCATATTAATATATGCAATTAATTTTTAACTTTGTTTTCACCAGAATATTAATTAACATGGCATTTTTTTGTTATTTTATTAGTTAATAATGAATACACATACCTAATATTTAGTTGCAGCTAAGGTAACAATATCTTCCTAACTGAAGTCTTAAAGATGTCGGGGCCTTGGATGAAACCTCCTTTAATCTATTCATGTTAAAATTACATGATGTGGTGTAGGGATTAGAGTGTTAGTTCAATCGAAATTTTTGAGAGCGGTCCTTCAAGTTCCTAAGTGTGTCTCCAATGCAATGGTTCGCCTGGAGACTGGCATGCAGAAAGTTGAAGCAAAGATCACCCTGCACTCCATCTTTCTATGGTTAAGGATAAATTTTAATCCTTGTGGTTTATTACCTCTAATCTTAACCGATGATTTCCAGTCTAAGTGAATGATTGCCACTAGGCAGAAAATTATGGCAATAGGATTTTTCCCTCAAGTGCTTCTCATGATGGGAAGTGATCAAGCAAGGCAATTGGTCAGGCAAAGGATCGATGATATCGAATGACAATCTGACTTACAGGGCACTCCTGCCTTTATAGCTCCTCCTAGCAGCAGATATATTTCTGCACCTGCTTCCTATCTATCCATTCTGGAGGTAAACATATTTAGGAGAGCGTTTACTTTGGCCAGATGTTCTGCCTTACCCTCTGCTGTTCTGGATGGCAGATTTAAGAAGATTACTTGGAATGAGAAGCTATGTCCTTGTATACTTGGGGAGGTTGAAACCCAGGAACATGTGTTCCTGAGGTGCCCTTATGAGCACGTATGAGACTTATAAATCCCTTTCTGGATGGTATCTCAGAACATTCGGATAAGAAAAAATTAGAGAAACTGCTGTCAAACTCAGATTTTACAGCATTACACCAGATAGCGAAATTTTGTGCCCTGGTTGTTCAAGTCCATTAGAGTGTAGGCCTCCACTCTGGCTGCTAGTCTAGAACTATGCTGAATTTCTGGTTTTTATAAATTTTGAAAGATATTAGGAAATTATGTTTTTAAATTGTACATATCAATATTTTAATGGTCGTAAAATATGTATTTTAATTTTTATGATAAATGTATTGGCTAAGTGCTATAATAAAGAAATCATCGGGGGGGGGGGGGGGTGTTCACGTGTGTTTTTTTCCTGTCAGTTTTGGCCTGGCACTATTTCAGTTTACCTCCTGATTTCTGCACATGTTTACAGCCTTTATTTTTCCCTTCATTGCAGGTGAGCAGTTTTCTTTTTTTTTAAGACTTCTTGTATCCCAATCTTTTTCTGGAAGTTGATTCTGAGTCAGACTGCATTGTGGTTTAAAAAGTGCGTAACTGCTTGCGCTCTGGGCTCCATCCCAAGGAAATTCAGCTGTAAAAATGTGGAGGGAGGGCAACCTTATGGAGGAACCATACCAAAACTGATTGTGGAATGTTTGTGGAATGTTTCTCTTGGGGCCAAGCTACACGTGACGAATGACACTTGAACAGCAAGTGTATTTCTCCCTGTTCACTTGCCCTCCACTCAATCCACTTGCCGTTCAAGTGTCATTCGTCATGTGTAGCTTGGCCCTTGGGCTCCATCCCAAGAGAAGTCAGTTTGACCTGCCAGTGCTGGCCTTGGCCTTCTGGATCTCTGTCAGCCTGGGCAGGGCTGGACTGGGGTGGGCCTTAGCTACAGGTAGTGTAGTGGCTCCCCTTTTAGGCTTCCCCATGCAAATACTTCCCCATGTGTTCATTTTTTATCTTTAAAAAAATCATCCTTATATCTATTGATTTATTGATATAAGCATGCACAAAAAATAAAAAGGTGGGGGGGATGCTATGATGGCAGTGATGAGGCCACCAATGTCATCAGCACCTGCATTTGAAAATCATGATTATTTAAGGCATGTGCAGAACAAAATAAACTGACTCTACAGCTGTAAAAATGTGGAGGGAGGGCAGGTGTAAAGGGACCGTACCCAAACTGATTTGAATGTTTGTGGATCAACTGCTACATGTGAGAAAAAGCCCTAAGATCTAGGAGGCCCTTTTTCAAATCTCACTACCTGTCACTGAAGCTTTGCTAGGTCACTTTCATACTCTTAGCCTAACTTACTTCACAGAGTTGTGTGGATAAATTGCAGGAGGGGAGAATACTGTAAGCTGCTTTCAGTATCCCAAAGGGAGAAAGGCAGGATACAAATGAAGCAAATAAACAAGCTTGTGGAATGTATTCCATATATAGTGAAGTTGTAGGCTGTGGTTGTCCTAAAGATGGGATTAAAACTAAAACAAACTGTTTTTTTTAAATACACGTATTTCTACAAGGCTGTTCTAAGAAACATCTTCGTTGAGTGAGAAATATGTGCTATACTAAGAACAGCTGAAAGAAGGCCCAGAAACTTAATTGGCAGCTATTTCAATGAAGAACAGTTCCTCTCCCTAAGTCATTCCATACTGCTCAGAGCCTGAGCGGTCAAGTCATTCAGTAAATATGGGTAGCTGACAATTTAGCTGTTTCCGTTTTTCCATGCCAAGACCAAAAACATTTCCATGAGAATTTATTCACCAAGCCAGCATTAAGGAGCAATTTGCTAGGAGAAGAAGCATGAATTGCACATACTATGAGAGGTGCACCGGGAGCTTTCTTACATACTGAGAAGGGCAAAGAAATATGAAAGTACAGAGGCATTAAAGGACTTTTCAGCCTTTCCAGATTACAGGGGTGGTCAGCCTACTAGGCAGCCCTAGGCTATTGCCCAGAGCACCAGAGGGCAGGAGCACCCTGGGTGGCTGGCAGAAGGGAAACATGGGCAGGGGTGTGCTTGAGCTGAGGGTGTGAAAAACCTGGCCAGCCCTGCCAGACTGCCATTTTGACCCCACAATTGTTTCTCTTTGTTGCAATTTCCTTTTATAAAAATGTCCCTCCCTTGCCATGGAGAGTAATGTGTAGACTTAGCTGAGGTCATGAGCTCCTTTTGGTCAGTGTTTGTATATCACTAATGATGGCCACAAAACTCTACATCTCTTTGAGTCTGCCATTAGTGAATTTGAATTTTAGTTTTTAATTATTCTTGTAACAAGTTCAGAGGCTAAATTAGGGGGATCCCCCCTTCCGGCCTCTGCCCCCTGCCACCATTCACTTGGCCAGTGAGGGGAAAAGACCCTGGAGGCAAGAAGCCTCCCAAACCAATGCACAGCAGGCATGCTCCCAACAGAGGTGATGATATCATTTCCAGAAGTGACATCATTGCGCCGGGCAGTGGGCATGCTGTCCTTTACAGGGGCCAAAATTGGTCAAAATTTGCCCCTGTGAAGGGTAGTAGCATGCGTGCCACCGGGCATGATGATGATGTCACTTCCAAAAGTGATGTTATCGCACCTGCCGGGAGCTTATGCATGCTTTGTGCGCATGCGCGCGTGAGAATATTGTGCAGGTAAGTGCCATGTCCCCCCTCCCAATGGAAGGTTAATGGGGCTGGGCAACCTTAGGCTAAATGCTTGTTCATTGTACACTGCAAAACACCATGCTTGTGGATGGCACTATGTGTATAAATAACTAAATGAAACAACCTGCCTCTTAGCTCAAATTATTGCAAGCGTGGTCCTACCTCCCATTCATTGGAATCCAAATTGTACCCAAGAGAAAGATTAAGGGCAGCTGTACTTCACCAGCAATGACTGTCTTCCATGACAATGTTGTGTAGCCAGATCTGACTGGCAATTACTGCCATTCCCAACCTCCCTACTTAGAATCCTACTTGAGTGTATTCAGTGGGGCTTATGCCCAGAAAAGTGTTCTTAGGAGGGCACTGTCAGTCCCTATATTTATTCATTTGTATTTATTTATGGACCACCTTTCTCACTGAGGCTCGACGCAGATTACACACTCAATATGATCAACAACCAGGACATTCAGTAAACAATACAGTAGGGCAAGCAAATGAGAAATCGGCAGAAATTTGAAAACAAGCAGAAATCCAATATAGAACTGAAACAATGCTGCAAAAAGCATAAGTAATTAAGCATGGGATTAATCTTAATTACTTATGCTTAAGTAATTAAGCACAGAAAGAGCCCTCCTAACTTCATCAGGCAGGCCATTCCATTAGGAGGGAATCACAGGAGAGAATGTGTGTATAGAGGATGTTGTATACTGTGCTCTGCATATTTGCATTCTCACATTGCTTTCCCCAACCTTGTCCCTTATTGGCCAAAGTTGTTGAAGAATCAATAAAATAAGAACAGGTGTTTCTGACCTTGCTTGGGATGGGGTTGGGAGGGAGATGCATTTCTTTTCTCTTTGTTCTTGCCCTGCGCATATTGCCTGGGGGACTTTGTTTATGAGAGGGATGAATTCTTGCACAGGTGTGTTTTCCCTCTCTGCTTCTCCCATAGCTTTCTCCCTCCTGCATTCATTTGTCCAGTGCACCCAACAGAAAAAAAATTAGCTTACAAAAGAGGTTCTTTCTTGGGCTGTTTTGACCCTGCTTGGGTGGGTAGGGTGGCTGGGGAAGCTGCATGGCTTGTTTTTCAAGTATTACAGCCTTTCTCATTTTTCTCCCTGTCTAATCTCAAAGCTAAGCATGCTCTTTGGCATTAATTGGATCACATTTACATGTTTTCACACTACCACCGGGAAACTCTTGTTGGCCCCAGGTAAGTTCTGAAGAGGCATCAGTGTGATTCATGCTAAAATTGTGCAGGTGCAAAAGTGGCACATGTCATGTGCTCCATCATAATTGATTTGAGACAGTGTATGACCTCTGGATCATACACTGACCAACTAAATGGGGGTGGTGGTTAAAATCTGCCCAACATTTGGGAAGTTGGGAATGATAGAAGCAGTACTTCTAACTTTAAGAAACTAGGCAACCATAATATTTTCACTGTCCATCAAGCCTTTGTTTCTGTCAGTGAAAGGCAAGGGAAGGGAGCAGGGCCCTTTCCAGGGCTGTTTTGGCCTTTGAGGGAGGACACATCAGGCCAGACCTGGCAGCAGCCACCTGACAACTTGATACCATGTAAGTTGCATTACTTACTCAGGGCCAAGCTACAAGTGACGAATGACACTTGAATGGCAAGTGGATTGAGTGGAGTGCAAGTGAACAGGGAGAAATACACTTGCAGTTCAAGTGTCATTTGTCACTTGTAGCTTGGCCCTCAGGCTTGGCTGCTTCCTACTGTTTCAACAGCAGCAGTTCCACAAAAGCCAGTATTGTGTAGTCATTAAAATTTTGATTTGCAGTCTGGGAGACCCTGATTCAAATCCCCCACTCTGCCATAGAGCTCACTGTGTGTGAGTTTGGGCCAGTGACACAATCTTCCCATGCTCTGCTGTGTTCTGGGCAGATTCAGGCCTGATCCAGGCAGGTTTGGGCCTGAAGGGCCTATTCAGGCCTGAATTGGCCTGGATCAGCCCATATTGGGCCTCTACAGAATGCAGGAGCACTCCCATGCTCTGCAGCAGCCTGTTCCAGGCCAATTCAGGCCTAATCTGGGCAGATATGGGCCCTGAACTGGCCTATTCAGGCCACTATGGAGTGCAGGAGCACTGCCATGCTCCACAACAGCCTGTTCCAGGCTGATTCAGGCCCGATTCATTCCCCCCATGAAGCATGGGAGTGCTCCCAGGGCAGCTGCAGTCTGCACAATGACATCACTTCCTGGAAGTGATGTCATCACACGGACATGTGCAATGAACTCCAAAGCAGATAAGTACCAGGGGCCCCCCACCCGCCGGGAGAACAGGGGGATCTGGCAGTCCTACACAGGTGTATCTCATCTGGACCTGCAGATTTAGTGGTTTTCAGCTTGCCTAAGGATCCAGGCTCTCTTGACCCTCCAGTTTCCTCACAAGTTCCTCCTTTACTGCCCTACTCTCATTCTGTCTAGCCCTTTCCCATCAATATTTTCCCATGAATTTCCCTCATCATCCCTTTCAGATGAGTTGGACCACAGGCTCTCCAGCTCTTGTTGGCTTCCCTCCAGAAATTAGTTTAAAAGCTGTTCTGCCCCCTTTTTGATATTAAGTGCCAGCAGACTACTTCCTTTTTGGTTCCAGTGAAGCCTGTACGGGTTTGCCTTGTCTCAGAAAGTTCCCCAGTTCCCTAATCTGTGCTTGTCTATCATGCCCTGTGTATGGAACAGGAAGCAGTTCTGAGAACACTACCTTGGAAGTTCCAGCCTTTTACTTTCTGTATAAAAACCTAAATTTATCCTCCAGAATGACACAACTGCATTTCCCCAAATCATTGGTGTCAATGTACACCATGACTGCTGACTGGAGGTGGGCACGATCCAAAAAAATGACTGATCAAGCTGATCATGGATCCATGCTGGCGATGACCCCAAATCACCGATCCACACCGATCATCTCCTGTTTCCGATCTGTGGATCGGATCGGGGAGTGGGAAGGTGGGTGGTGGCGGTGACTGCTGGGCCCGGCAGGCCCGGGGAGGGGATGTTCACACACACTCTCTCTCTCTCTCTCTCTCTTAGAGCAGGGGGGGAGTTTTTAACCCGTCCCTGCCTCTCCAAATAGAGAGAGAGAGAGACACCCCGTCAACATGTTTCAGCCAGCTTTTTTAAAAAAAGCAGGGACAGAATCCTCCATTCCTCCCCACCCAATTTTAAAAGCAAGCAGCCAGTCTTCCAAAAGCATATTTTAAACATACACACAGAGCCGTGAATGAGGTTTTCCCACAAAATACAGCGTTTTAAAAGCAGGTTAAAAACAGAGAGTGACAGACAGAAAAACAGCCATTCCTCCTACAAAGCCCCGTTTTTTTAAAAGCAAAAAACGTTTGGAACACCCCCTTCCCCCTCCCTCCCCTGGGTCTCTTCTCCCAACTGGTGGTGAGTGTGTTGCTGCTCCATGGTTGGAAGGAAGCCCTGCTGATCAAGGACAGCTGGGCTTCCATTTGGGTTTCCACGGTGACAGAAGGAGGGCAAACACAGCTCAGGCATTCCCCTGGCTCCGTTGCCCCGGGAATAGATTACTGGCGCCTGATTGTCTGCATCCCCGATCAGATCCCGATGGCCCGAATCAAGCCCCGATGAAGCCTCCCCCCTGAACGCTGGATCGGTCGCTGTGGACAGCACCAATCCACTGGGTCCCGATCGCGCGAACGCCATTATCGTGGGTATTTTTCTATCGTAATGCTGATCGTGCCCATCTCTACTGCTGAATCCTTCCCCACATTAGCTATCACCCTAAGTAAACAGCACGTGATGTTCACAACCTCTATGCCTGGCAGGTATGTCACCATGTGGTCACACAACTCTGGCCACACGCTCAGCTCTCTGTATTGCTAATGATTGCATCACTACCAAAAGTTCCTCAACCTCAGAGGGGTATCTTTGGTTCAAGTGGATATCATTTTTTTGTGCAAGGAAGGACTCCCTCCTGTGGGATTATTGCCAGTCTCCACAGCCTGACACCCTTCAATATTGAGACCCTCACTCTTCACAACAGCAGAGAAGCTATCAGCACAACAGTGGGATGGTCCCTAAGAGTGTTGTCCCCCTTCCTTCTCTCTCTCTCAGCTTCTCCAGGTCAACAGCCTTAGCCTCAAGAGAACTAACCTGCTCCCAGAGAGCAAAGAGTTCCATGCATCAAGCACACACAATTGCCATCCCATGGACAGATAGTTATACATGTGACAGGGATTTTTTTCAGCGGGAACGTGGTGGAACAGAGTTCAGGAACTTCTTGAAAATGGTCACATGGCTGGTGGCCCCGCCCCCTGATCTCCAGACAGAGGGGAGTTTAGATTGCCCTCCACACCGCTTGGCGGCGCTGAGGGCGATCTAAACTCCCTTCTGTCTGGAGATCAGGGGGCGGGGCCACCAGCCATGTGACCATTTTCTCCGAGGGCAACCCGCTGAGTTCCACCACCTTTTTTCCCAGAAAAAAAGCCCTGGGAAAAGGCATCTTCAGTGGTGGCGCTCAGGTTATGGTATTCTTTTCTTTGGGAGGTTGTCTTTCTGTGTCTTCAACTAGTGACAACAGTCTATTTTTCAGATAACTGTGGAGCAGATTTATGGTGCACTGACTGCTGAATATTATTTATTTGGATTCCCTTTCCCCTACTGGTTATACAGTTTCCTGATGGCTGCTGCTGTGTTTTTGGATTTTTAAATTAATTTCATTTTTATTGAATATATTACTACTCTGTAGTTGCTTGCTTTCCACTCAGTATTTCAGTTGTCACTCAATATGCTGCCTTTCCCACTGTTGCCTTATCCCCATCCTATAGGTATTTATGATGGGTAAACTCCATGCAACGTGAATGTTAATGGAGTATTAATGATGCATGGTTATCGGCAAACAATGTGTGTTTTTTCATTGTTGCTTGGGAGGGATGGAGAAGGCAGCACGTATACCTAGGAAACCAAACAATGTTCCCTTTCCTTTCATGTGCATCTCAGTTGCATGCTCCATATTTCCCAAGATGAATCCCCTTGCAGAGAATGAGAAGTGGCAGCAGCTGTAAATGTTTTTACATTACATTTACAGAAGTTCAGTTAATTTCAATGATCAGGGCCATTTCACTGAGACCAAATAAAGAGCAAAAGTAATTAGTTTCTGTGTTGTGACCATTGGAGCCAGCTGTCTGGTGGTGGTGAATGTCAACCACACGGGTACAAAAGCAGCCTGTAAGTTCAGTGTCCAAACACTTGCCATATAAGTAGTTCTTTATTTTCCTTAGAGTTTGTGAAAAGGGATTCAGAAATGTGATGGTGGATCTCAAGAAAGCAGGAGAATTGCTGTGGAAGATCAGTGGAGGGAATGAACGCAATTCCTTTTGCAAGCTAGAACTCTACACCAAGTTCTGCTAGAATGATTTAAATAATTTGCCAGCAAGCACATAGCATGGCTAAATGACAGCTGTGCAAAGGTTCATCGTGTACTCATAACATCCTCTGCCTCTGTGGTCATGATGTGGTGTACTCACGCACACACACTTTTTTCATGTCAATAATATCTCATGTTATTTTCTCAGTGGTTAGATTTCCTACTGTTTGTCCAATGTGTCTTCCTGCATATATTTGGTTTTTGATAAAAAGAAAAAAGAAAGAAATGTGGTTTTTTTTACAATGAGAGGTTATATTAAATATTAATTTGCTAGGTTTTTTTTAAAAAATGATGTACATTGCTGCCTTTTATGATTGGCCCTTCATGGTTATATCATGAAGCTACACTGGGCTGAAGCTAGTAAATTATTTTGGTACACCATTTATACAAGTCAGGATTTTGGCCTACCCAGGTGTAGAGCAGGTTGACAAAAGTTCCTGAATCTATCAGAGTCAATTCAGATGGAGTTTAGCTATGTTTTGGTGCAGAAATGTTTCAATTTTTGCAAATAAGACATTTAAAAAACAACAACTTATTGACTGCAATGGAATTTTCTCTGGAGTGGCATGCCTCAAATGATCACATAATTTATATATTAAAATAAGCAGCATGTCAAAGGTTTGTTTTTCCAGTGGTAACATTCAGAATGGGTACTGACTTGCAAAGCCACCGATTTACTGGCATGCTGGATTCCCATATGTTCCAGGGTCTGCAAAGGAAGCTCATGCATATTTCAAGACAGCTGAATTTGGGACAAATGTGCTGCTATTGTACTTGCACAGCCAATGGCCTTCATCATTCAGCAACATTCATCTTGTTGATGCCTGCTCCGAAAAGAATGACTGCCAGACCGCAGTGTGAGAACTCACAAAGTATTTTCTGTCTAGTTTGCAACACTGGATTAGCATTAATACTCTCAGATTTGGGAATCAGGAATACAAAATATAGAAGGCTGGAATGCTGAAGAGGTGAGCCTTGAAACTTCCCCCTATCCCAAGCAAGTTTATGACAACCTAGAAAAAAACTCTCTGTTTTGAATGTTGATCCCCCCCGCCCCTGTTGAATGGGGTTTGGCCATGGGAAAACAGTGCGAAAATGCACATGCGTAAAACATTAGCAATACAACTTAGAACAATTTTGTACAATGGAAAAAGTGAACTTTTAAAAAAGGTTCTGTTCACATTTAGCTATCTACTTGCAATTCGAGTAGATGGCTGTTTGGTCCATTACTTGTTTGGTGAGACATAGACACAGTCAAAAACTATGGTTTAAAGTGGGTTTGCACAGTTTGTACAAAATATGGTTTGCTAAAGATTTCTTCATGGTGACAGGCACTGTATGATTAAACAAGAAATTTTTCCATATCAGAAAGAAATCTTCAGGATGAGCATGTTTCATTTTACTTGATATGGAAGCTTATGCCTGATAATGCCATGGTGAGCACAAATACTGATTTGTGGTAATTTGGTCAGGCAGAATTTATTTTATTTTATTTATGTCATTTGTAGTCCGCCTTTCTCACTCAAGGCGGATTACACAATATGAGCTTAGTACAATCAGTATCAAGTACATTTCCATACAGTATCAAATACATTTCCATACAGTGTTAAATGCAGAGAGAGAGAGAGAGAGAGAGAGAGAGAGAGTGAGAGAGAGAGAGAGAGCAGAAACAGGGGTGTGCCCAAAAGAAAAGCAAATTGAATTCCATATTGAAGACTGGGATTGTGGATGACTCCAGGGTATTCTTTCAAGATTCAAATAACTGTTCTATACAATCCATGTGGAAACTAAGGGACTGGAAACTTTGCCAGTCCCTGAGTAGATCCCTGCAAATTTAGATAGATCAGTGGGATGAATGTGGATGACATTTCAAATGTAATTTATTTATTTCATTTAAACCCCACCTTTCTCCCTAATGGGGATCCAAAGCAGCTTACATCATTCCCTTGTCCTCTATTTTATCCTCAACAGAGGATAAAATCCTGACAGTGTGTGTGACTGGCCCAAGGTCACCCAACAGGTTTCCATGGCAGAAAAAAGATTTGAATCTGGGCCTTCCACATCCTAACTCAACATGCTAACAACTATACAATGCTGTCTCTATGATGTTGTGCATAACAGCAATAGGAGCACTAAGAGCAGACTCCTGATTGGAACTACTTTTTGTGGTACTTTCCCTCCTGTTTTTATTTTGTGTTGCCCTGGCTAATGGAAACTGTTGTCTGGAAAGAATCTTAGCTACCACATGAATAGGGTTTAGGGAGGGTGCTGTTCTTTTAGATGTATGGGTTCTAATGTTTGTGTTTTACTATGTAATAATTACTATGTAATTATTTTTTAATGTCTGTATTTCATTTTAATATTGTATTATTGATTTTTATGAGTGTAATTTATATGTATATTATAAACCACCTCATGCACCAGACATGGTGGAGAGGCAGTATATAAGTTGTATGGATGGATGGATAGATGAAATACTCTAACTATTTACAGAAAAACTATTCACGATCCACCCCAAACCCCTCTGTCACTTGTTCCCACATAACTTCCCTCCATGCATCATTACTGCTGTGATATATTCCCATGTGGAGTTTTTTAAATGTAAGGTATTCCAATGTTGCATCATATTGATGTATATGAAGCAGTTATAAAACTAACCTGCATTGTGTATATAGCTGTTTTATTTATAGATTTTTTTTGGGGGGGGGGACCTGGAAGTATGAGCCACATCAAGAATCTCATTTTGGCAGATAACCACTATACCAGATGACAAGTAAATAGAAATGTAGGAGTGTCTCAGTGGAAAAATGAGAAAGGTAAAATATTCCTGACCTGAAATGTGCTTTATGATTATGTAGTATTCCCTAGTCAAGAAAACTCCCATGTTTCTGTCAAGCAAAGCCAGCAAAACACTCTGTAAAGAAACATGATTATGTTATCTATACTAATTTCTACCCTTTTATGTACTTTTCAAAAAGAGCCGTCATAAAGAGACAGGAGCTCTCAATATTACTCCTTCTTTTCAGCTTTCTCCAGTGCAGCCTGCATCATCTCCAACCTAGTTCCTTGCCTCCTTTAAGGCAGTCTTCTTACTAACACATGATCCCTCAGAGCCAAGCTACAAGTGAGGCCTTACACAGGTTGGACATTTGTCAGCTTACCTCAAGTTTTGATGGGAAATGTAGGCATCCTGGTTTCACAGCTTGGCTCTCCATTACAGCTGCAAGACCAGGATGCCTACATTTCCCATCAAAACTTGAGCGAAGCTGACAAGTGTCCAACCTGTGTCAGGCGTCACTTGTAGCTTGGCTCTGAGACTCTCTGAGTTCATGCAAGTGTGCTGTCCCCATCATGAGAAGCTGGAAACAGCATACTCCAGTCCTGCATTTGAGTCTTGCCCTCCACAATTTCTTAAAGACAGCCCAGGATGGTTCTGATATCAGGTGTTTGGTGAGGTGGCCTGGCAGCAGCCACCCAGATGAGCAGAAACTTCTTCCTCACTCCCTGGAGGCCCCCAAGGAAGTCTGGACATTTTCTGTCTCTGGGCAAAAGGACAATTTGGCAGGCAGGGGTGGGGGACAATTCTGAACATCATCCACTGATTCTCCTGAGAGGTTCCAGAGGCATATTGTTTGCCTTGGAAAACTCCAGTACTGATTCCTGCTTGTGTGTATGTACGTGAGAGAGGGCGGGAGGGGAGGGGAGAGAGAAAAGTAGTTGGGGGAAGTCTGAAATGGAAGAAAAATGGCTGGAACTCTCCTCCTCTTGTTGCTTCTCTCTTCAAAACCACCTTCCCCTAAAGCTGTTTTTCTTTCAAGAAGCATATAGCTGACCACAAATCAACCCTGTTTCCTTTGTAGATTAAATTCTCCTCTTGTCAGAGCCAAAACAGCTTAGCTTACTGACAACAGGATGTGCCACTGATGTCATAAATTCAGCAGTAAGGAATCTCCCTTTTAATACAGAATCTTTAAACTTTCCATCTTGCTTCAGCAGCACATATACTAAAACTGGAAGGATACAGATAATACATGGATTTTTCTCACATGAAACCTTGCTGGATGGTGTAATTAAGTGAATTTCAGCGATAATCATAGCTTAGCTACAACTTCAATTTCTGTGGATTATGCAAGGCTATAAAGAATGAGTGCACCAATCAGTTGGACCAATGCTTAGTGGTGCTTACTTTGTTTATAGGATTCTTGCACACTGTGCTATCATATACTGTACAGGGGGGAAACTGACACAGCTTACACTGCAAACAGTAAAGAAGGAATGCAAGCTGAAAACTGTAACTGAAGCAACTGGTACTTGTCCGAATGATGCAGATTTGTATGGATTTTAAATGCTTGAATGATCAAATTTTTTTGCTGGGAGTTATTGTGTGATCTATTTTTTTCATCTTAATGGTCTGTGTCTGTCAGGATATGAGAGCAGTGAAACTGAGTAGTATGGTTGAATAGAATGACAGAGAAGGCAGGGTGAGGGAGTAGGCAATCAGCCAGACTTTGGAAAGATTAAGGCAGGCTCAGGATAATGGCTCATAGAATGGAAGAATCCTGCAAAGTGAAGGAAAGCCAGTGCAACAAAATAGGCAGATCTGGGAGCCTAAACTCAAATAATCTCTGGGCAGAATGGTTTAGCAGCCTCTTTGTGCACATATTCCTAGAAAGTGCAGATATGTTCTGTGCCAATTAGCCCAGAACTTATTTCAACAGTCTTTGGTTGGTGGCCACTATTGCAATATTGCATGACCTTTATTTTAATAAAGGATGCTCAGAAACTTGCTGATTTACCTGTTTGCCAGTAATACTAAGCAAGCTTATTTTTGGATACACTGGTTGCCTGCAGGTTGCTTCAACATATCCCTTCCTAACAGTAAGGTATACTACAATTAGCTTTTTGTGCATGTTCATTTTCACACAGCCTGATAGAGTTCTATCCCCCCACCCCACCCCGCTAATTGCTGCACTGCTGCTCTGCTCAGCACAGGTGCTCTGCTCTGCTCAGGTTTAAATAGATGGTTGAATCAGTTACAAATCATAAATAAAATATCAATTCAAAGTAAACACAGTGTTTTTTTTAAATCTTACCTTTTGCTATTAGTTGAAAAAGTCCGTAATTATATTGATGCCTGCCCATCTATTTAGAATTAGTGTTTTCATGCATGTATAGATTTTGGTGAAAAAACCCAACACAGACCTGCTCAACAGGCGTTCATATCACTGGGTGGTGAATCAAACAGACTTGGCAAACATACAAGCTGGAATCCCAAGTCAGGCTATTGCTCCATCTAGCTCAGTACTGTCTAATCTGTTTGGTTGAGGGTTTCCAGGATCTCAGGCAAAGAAAGGGATTTCTTAATGGGATGTGCCAGGGATTGAAGCTGGGACTATCTGCATTCAGAGCATGTGCTTTACCACTAAGCTACAGGCCCTTGGCATTTTCCTCCCTCATTGGTTTCAATGCTGGATACACTTACTGCAGTAGAATGCCCCATGAGAACCTCGGGGATTGTTCCCAGATGAAGAGCCTCAACAGTGCTCTGAGATAAGGAATGAGAGAGAGAGATTTGTGTTCCTTCCATACACAAATACCAGTTTGGTGTAGTAGTTAAGAGCACAGGACTCTAATCTGGAGAGCCGTGTTTGATTCCCCACTCCTCCGTTTGAAGCCAGCTGGGTGACCTTGGGCTGGGTCTCTGGAGCTCTCTCAGCCCCACCCACCACACAGGGTGTTTTGTTGTGGGGATAATAATGGCATACTTTGTAAACTGCTCTGAGTGGGCATTAAGTTGTCCTGAAGGGCGATATAAACATCAAATGTTGTTGTTGTTGTTTTAAAATAACTGCCAGAGAAGAAGGCTGCACCAATTACAGAGCAAAGTGCAAAAAAAAAAAAAGTGGTGCAGCAGAAACTGCTGTGGAAAACACCTGATAATATTATACAGACCCTCTGAAGAAGCATCAGTGAAATACATACAGTCAGGATATATGAATAAAACAACTTTTCCCCATGGCAACATTTTAAATAACTGCTCCCTTTCTGCACAATGGGTGGACTTGTGTATAAAGTAGAGGTGGGCACGGACTGAAAAATGGACCAAAATTTGACCCAGTTCGACATTCATGAACTGGTGGGTTGTGGGATGCGTGTTTTTCATGGACATGATGACTTTTGGGCCGGTCTGTTGGTCCATTGGTCTATGAAACTAGACATCCCGGCGCCAAGCAATCAGTTCCCTAGGCAATGTAGGGGAGTCGCCTGCAGACCTTCTGCTGCCTTTGGAACACACCAATCTTAGTCTTGAAAACCTTGATAGACAGCTCTGGCTGCCAACCAGAGAGCTCCTATTATTCTGTATGAGAGCAAGCAATATATATAACACCCAGTGCTGAGCGGCAGTTTCACTTTCCAGCTGGTTACCGAGGAAGGAACTGCTTGTTGCGGGAGTTTTTTGAATTGTACAAGAGGGAGGCTTGGGGTTTGTGCTGCAGGAAGACTTTGGGAGCAAGATTATTGGGCTGAGGGCTCACTCTTCTGTTTAATATTTTTAAATTTCAATTCTTATTTGCTTGTGAGGTGGTGAGCTAGCCTAGGGCTCTGCCCCAGCCCAGTCTCAGAGCTGCAGTAAGGCTCTGGGTGCAAGCTTATTGGGCTCCTTGAGGGCTCAGTCTTCTGTTTCATTTTTCTTTCAATTCTTATTTGATTGTGGGGTGGTGGGCTAGGGCTCTGCCCCAACCCAGTCTCAGGGCTGCAGTTAGGCTCTGGGATGGTCTATAACTTGAACCTTTGAAATCCATTCTTGGCCAAACTTGGAAAGTGACTGGAGAAGAGCCTGCTGAAGACGTGCTGTGAGTTTGGCATCTCTGGGTGCAAAGGGGTGGTCCTAGGGCCCCCAGAAGTGACTGACCATGGACCAACAAACCGGTCTGCAAACAGGGGTGGGTCTATGAAAAGTTCATGGTCGGTGGTCCATGAAATGTGATGGGCCATGGACCGATGGTCCATGGTTTTTTCCTGGTCCATACCCACTTCTCTTTAAAAGATATTTAAAGTTGATGAGAGATTTTGGAAATTTGAACCTCACTGATCTTTCAGGTAGCCAGATAGCCTAAAGGCTTTGCCTTTCATGGTGGGGGGCATTTGCTTCTATTTCTCCATAAATCTTCCACATACCTGCCTTCTAAAGCATAATGAAGTAGTGCTCTGATTTTAACTTCCCCTTCTATATAATAAGACTCATGTTTGTTGACATAGAATGAATACAGCCTCCCCTAAACTAGTTAGGATAAGCTAATATTTAAAGACAGCAACCTTTCAAGGGATAATTCTCTTTGTCAGAACCTTAGGCCAACCCCTTCTATTTGGAAGATCCCCCAGTCACTTCAGATAGCTGTTTAGTGACTCCTTCACTCTCTTCCAACTGTCAGCCTGTGCAACTGTGAAAAGCAGTCAGCAGGATACCAGAACAATACTAATAGATTCCTGGCAGCCATTATTTTTAGTTGCTCAATTTTGTCTATTAAATAAAGAGTAAAGGAATTTGATCTAGATCATTTGGCAAGCATAATTTCAATGTGTACATATAGAGCTGTGTAAAGATATCTGGTATCTGAAGAATTCATGAAAATCTCTGCATGACGATTTGGGATAGTGCTGTGGGTTCCAGTTGGGGTGAAAGAAATTCAAAGCCATTTGAATCTTATACTCCATTTAATCTATTCCTATGCCAATAAAGGATTAACTGAACTGAACTGAACTGAAAGAAATTCCATGATTAGACTTGGATCCTCCCTGAAAATTACTGGAAGCCTTCAGCTAATGGAGTGGCTATGTTCTAGGCTGCTCTTTGAATTGGATATGCAAGGAAAGGACTCAGGTGGTTGATCCTGGGCTCTGTTCCTGATTCTGTGCTTTTCTTCTGTCTGTATGGAATTCTAGAGTACACATAGCCAATTAACAACTATGAATACAGCACACCCAATTATTTATTTATTTTAGGTGATTGATGCCACCTCTCCAGTGTTCTGTTCAAAGTGGACTATAAATTAACTTATTACCCATTTCCCCTCTTGACTATATGTGTCCTTACTGTATAGAATTAAAAAATATGAGAGAAGTCTGGGCAACACAAAATGTACAAACCAAAGAAATATATTCAAATCTACTAAAAATAACATGAATGAAGAAAATATATCCATTTAACAGTGTTTCTAATCAGAACATGGACTTCGTGGTTCTGTAATTTTGTTTAGTGAACAGACAAAAATTGAACAAAGGGGCTTTACAAAAAGAGAGCAAATTCAGCTAACACAACAACAAAAGCTCTCCCGAAAACAATATCAAATTGTATAATCTTCAATGTATAAAGTGCTCAGTGCTTCAAGTACATAATCTACAATGTTAACCAGTAATACTTACAAAATAAATACAGTATCATCAAAATATAACACACAATAAATAGAGTTATAATTCATTCATTACATCTGAGGTATGTCCGGCAATCAATGAAATGTTCTGTTTGCCTATGTTGCAGAAATAATTCCTTATTGCACTTCTCTGTTGTTCTCCCGTTTCTCCAAGGAAACTGAATTTATTTGTTGATGATTAATTGCCGGACACACCTCAGATGTAATGAATGAATTATAACTCTATTTATTGTGTGTTATATTTTGATGATACTGTATTTATTTTGTAAGTATCACTGGTTAACATTGTGGATTATGTACTTGGAAGCACTGAGCATTTTATAAACTGAACATTATACAATTTGATATTGTTTTTTAAAGAGCTTTTGTTGTTGTGTTAGTGAACAGGCAGGTAAACAGTAATTCTACATTTCAATTATATTTGATAATATGTTTGTATATATGCTTAGGTCATACACACACCATGTGTCCACAAATGAAAATATTGACTAGACATTTGCAAGACTACAGGCAGAAGTATTTTTCAGATTGTGACATATAAGAAAGTCAACATTGTCATGAGAACCTTTATATTGATATTAAATGTTTTATTCGGCTTGGATTGGCTACTGATAATGAACGGATGGTACAGTCATGCTGAATAAATACTTGTTGAATACTTCAGGTGGTGAAATTGGTGTGGTGTTGAGTGGCTACATATTGTCTTCCCAGTATACTTCCATGATTCTCTTTCTTTGGGGAAACAACAAATACAACAATGTCTACTCTAATTGGCAGCAGGACTCTAGAATCTTAGATGGAATCTTTTCCCACCATTGCTAGCTCAGATTCTTTACATGGAAATGCCAGTAAGTGAACTTTGGACCTTAAAATACATTGAAACAGAGCTGAAAGGGATCCCAAGGGTCATTTAATCCAACCCATGCACAATGCAATAAATTCATAGTTATCTCCCCACTCCCACCTCTGTAGTGATCCCTGCTATATGCCCAGAGGAAGGCAAAAAACCTTCCTGGATACCCTAGAGGAAAGCCTCCGGCGCGGAACTTACCCGCGCCGGTGTTTGCGGGCCTGCGAGGCAGGGAGAGGCGGCAGGACAGCGTTTCAGCCGGCCCAGCCTGGACGCGTGGCCCCGGAGCAGGCTGGGCAGCGTGGTTTGAATGTGCCCAGCCAGCCAATCAGGGCAGCCGGCTGGGGACCAATAGGGAGAGGGTGCTGCTGCCCGACCTGAGAAGGAAGGTTTTCCCTCAGGTCCTCCCTAAGGCCATATGTTCCTGTGCCAGCCTCCATAGCTCAGTCGGCTACAGAACAGCGATCCCCACCCACCCTCCCCTTGATTCAGCTTTTGGGGTTAATTGTTGTAATTTGGGACAAGTTAGTTAGTTAAGAGGTATGGCAGAGCAGACACCTGTTATTTGTGTGTCATGTATCTCAATGGTTATGGACACTTGAAGGGTTGAGAGTTAAACTTTTGACTGTGTTAATTTGTCACAACTTATCGTTGATGGTTTGGGCATTGGGCACCTATCCCGTTGGGAAAAACAGGGCTGGTTGGCACTGTTTCCCCATAGATGGGGATCCCCATAAGGAATCTTGGACCAGGCTTGGCAGTGGTAAGCCCAGCTCGGGAGGCTGACAGAGCAGGCCTGTGTTCAGGTGACGGGGGAGCCATGCAGAGGCGACCACCCAGTGTGACTCCCTTAACCATCATCCTGAGGTTTCCCCCTGCAGCAGGCGGGCTGGAGGAGTGAGGGGTCATCGGCTGGCAGGCAGGTCAGCCGATGCAGGGATCTGTGCCCCTATACAGCCATAGCTCCCTGATTCTGTAACCAATAAAGTTGTGGCCAATTTTTCTCCAAAGAAGTGTCAGCGTAGTTTTTCCTGCTCTGTGAATCCCTGCCGTTTAGGCTGGTCCCACAGAACCTTCTACATGTAAAGCACACATTTTACTACTGAGCAGTGACTTCTCCCAATAGAGCACCTCCAAGATTGTGCTTGGCTGTTTATAAGCCTGGCATCTCTCTTCCCTCCTCCTCTGCAAGATAGGTGAAGAAAGGTAGGAGTAACAGAAGTGGAAGAGGAGAAAAGCAACAACCTAATTTTTCCATTGCTTGGGCTAAATCTGGCCCTGAAATATAAAGTAATGATAAATGAATAACTCGGCCATGAATAAAACCATTTTATCCTTAACTGCCAGGGATGAAATTTTGTGCCGTCATGCCTTCCATTTTGCTGCAGCTCTGTAAATTGCAAGTTTTTCTGTACTGTGTTCTAAAATGAATATACTGTACTATTTTCTGAAATGAATCACAAAACAAATAACACTTTGAACATCTGAAAGTACCTTATGTAATCAGGCCACTGGTTCATCTAGCCCTGGCAGTGGGTCTTAAGGTTCAAAAAAGAGAAACTAAAATGTTCTATGGCTTTCGTGCCTTTTGTATGAGGAAAGGGGAAAGCATTTGAGGATTTTTCATTTAGAAGGAACAAACAAACTGAGCAGCACGTACAATAGAAAGCAGATAGTACTTTTCCTCCTTTTCCTTTAATACAAGGGCCGATTCCAGACGGCCCCCCGCCTCGCGAAATGTCACGCGTCGCCGTGCGTCGCTGCGCAGAAAACGCAAAAAATCGTGTTTTCTTGTGCGAGTTTTGCGCGACGTCGCGCAAAACTCGTGCGAGAAAACGCGATCTTTCGCGTTTTCTGCGCGATGACGCGCAACGTTTCGCGAGGCGGGGGGCCGTCTGGAATCGGCCAAGGTCAGACAATGAAATTTATCAAGAGTAGGAGAGGGAAAAGTATTTCTTCACACAGTACTAATTTATTGAATTTGCTAGCATGATTTAGAAAGAAATTAATGCAGGAAAAGTCTGGCAACAGTTATAAGTTATGATGGCTAATTAGAATCTCCATGTTCAGATGTATGCCAGCAAATATACCAGTGGCTGGGAGCTCAAGCATGGGTGAGTATTGCCTTCTTGCCCTGTTTGGGGACTTTCTGGTTAACCACTGTAGAAAACAGAACGTTGACCTGATCTAGCAAGGCTCTTCTTACATTCTTAAGGGGAGGTCTTTCCCAGTTATATGAGGTCTTTTTAATTAGAGATGCTGGTGGCTGAATCTGGTATCTTCTGCAAGCAAAGCTTGTACTCTACCACTAAACTATTATACGGCCTCTCCCCATCTTTGAAATAAACAAGCAATCTTTGCTGTGGTGAATACTTGGTTTAACTCTGAGAACTGAAGAGATAATGCTTCAGTGGAAAAAATGATGTGGCATAGCAAAGGATTTGAAACTATATAATTTTTAAATGCATGCCGTTATGTTCCAGTATTTTAATGCCAAAATATAGTAATTTTGTTTGAGATATATGTTTTAACTGTTGTTTCCAGATTCTTTTGGTAAATTTAATTTTATTTACATCTAAGGTAAGAAACATGGTATTTAAGAAACTTTATGTCCTTTCTAAGGCACTTTTGTCTAGTCCATGTTATTTCTCCATATGGAATCCACTGGATTTAACTGTAAGAATCCTTCTGGACAAATCTGTATTTAACTAACCTTTTCCAGTTTTCTTTAAATGAAAGAAATATGAAGCCTTTGGATTGGGCCATATGCAATGAGAGCCCAAAGGCTTTGACAGAGGCAGACTTTTCTGCCTTCTCCTTCTCTCAGCTCCAGTTCTTCTCCACCTGACTGATGGTCCAAGAAAATGAAGGATTATTAATATTTGAGTTCTCACCAGTTGGACTATTTTCATGATATTATGATCTTTATTGATTGATGGACTATGTTATTGATTGTGCTATTTATTGTTTTTGCTGGATATACTGATATTTAGAGTGACTTACTATTGTCATATAATTTTGTAAATATTTATACTGCTTAGAAATTGCACATAATTAGCACTTTGCACTTTTGGAGGTGCCCCAGTTGGCTCGTGTCTTGTCTAACATAATTCATGACAATAATTTGTGATTTATGTAGTAAGGTTCAATTTCACGTTAGTAACTATTAGGTACGGGGATACTAGAACTGAACATTGTACCAAGCTAAATCATCCAAACACCTGATGGTAGGTAGTGAGGGACAGTTTTACCACCATTCTCTCAGCCCATATAGTCCCAAATGGCTTCACTTCCCTCAAAGCCAGGGTTGCCAGGCTGAGTTTAGCAATTGGCGGGAGGGTTGGTGGTGGGGTAAGGAGGCATGGGTATGATGTCAGTGACATCATTAATGTCCATATGTCACTTCCAGGTACAAACTGGAAGTGACAAAGGGAAACTCTAAGATTCCTAGAACTACCCTTTTTCAATTCAAGGTTGTATCCAAAAGTGACATAGTGATATCAGTGATGTTGTTGGTTTTTATTTTATTTTTCTCCACAGCTGCCTTAGGGATACCATGCCTCCCACTATAGCAGGAGGCCTCCTGGCAATTCTCTTTGATGCCTGCTGATGCTTTGGGCACCAGCAGGAGAAATGGTGGGGGGAAGGAGGCCTGTCACTTCCATTTTAAACTGGATGTAACAAGAGGCACTCTAGCACTCCTCAAAGATTCTATAGTAAAGCCATAGAGTTTTTGTGAAATACCAGAGCATCCATGGCAGTGTGCTGATGTATCTTCCATATACCCAGGGAATGATGTCAGCACATCGATAGTGATGTTGACAGTGAAGGCTCCTCTGGAAGGAAGGTCCTGCCTGTTGTCAGGGGGACCTGGCAACCCTACACCATCCACCACCGTGTAAGCCTACAATCATGCTGCTGCTTCTGCTATATTTGTCCCCTAATTCACTGAAGTAAATGTGAGTGAACATACTGCTGTGGATATTGTCCAATTACCATTTATATGACAGTTACAAGGACTGTGAATAAAAATGAAACTTATAGATCTGTCATAGTGGATGAGAAATTACATTAGAAAATTTAGGTTGTGGAGTTAGTGCATAATTTTATATGTTGGGAAACTAATTTTTTCTGCCTCTATTTTTATAAAATCCCAGATTGCAAAGGAATCCTGCTGCTAACCTCAAATTCAAACTAGAAGAATCAAAAGTTAAAACAATAGGTAGAACAAATGCTGTTCTATTTTTTTTCTTTTACAGGAGTTTGCTCTGTATGCATTTGCTTCCCCCTGTTTGTTATAAGAGATCTCATTTCTTGAAATGAAACTCATCCTGTATTATGTGCAAATGAGAATCATTTCTAAATTGTGCCTCAAGTGTGATCCTTTCTTTTGCATAATGAATCCTTCTGGAAAAAACTGTTTTGATTTTAAAATAAATCTGCCAACATGGTTCAGGTTTTGTTTGTTTGTTTGGAGTGGAAGTTATTGATGTCACAGCACACAATGAGAGTTCCTGTTGAGAGAACTAGATCTTACTATAATTGTTTCAAAACACTTTTTTAAGAGTTCAAGAGAAATTTACTCCTGTGTTATGGAGGACACGAGAAAATTCTGTATGGTGAACTGACTCGGTAACACATTAATAGGGGGTGAACGTATTTTGTTATGGCTAGTTGCTTATTTTACTCCCCTCATTTTTCAGATCCCAGAGGTTTCATTTGTATGCTAAATATGAAGAGAGGAGTTAGAAGCAGATTTCAGCATATATAGAATCCAAGAAAAAATGTGTATTTATACTGTCATTAAGCTTTCTATTTTCCAGCTGAGCAGTATCTTGTCTCATTTCTTACTGCTCTACCCTCTTAGGAAGAAATTATAGCTGTGTAAAAGATAGTCAGTAAGTTGTTTATCTGGTTTCTTTATCCATTTTTTTAAAGTTGCCATTTATACCTGCATGCTACTTCTGAGCTGTAAAATAGTATTCTCATTTCGCTGCCCCACATTAGTAGCAACGTATTCCTCTGTACTTCAAAGTGATAATAAAAATTATAAATATCTACTACTATTTTATTTATTTATTTTATTTCTTTTATAACCTGCTCTCCCCGCAAGCGGACTCAGAGTGGGTAACATCAATCAATAAAAATCATATTGAAATACATTAAATACATTTACCTCATTAAAATACCATAAAACATAAAACATACTCCTGCTGCAGCATAGTGTTTAAGTGGTTGGGTTGTGAATCAGCACTCTGTTAGTTCAAATCCCACTACTTCCATGACCTCAAGTAAGCCACTTGTCTCAGCCCCAATTCCCCAGCTGGATTGTTGGGATAATAATAACACTAACTTTGCTCACTGCTCTGAATGGGGCACTGAACTGTTTAGAAGAACGGTGTATAAGTGCAGTTGTTGTAGAGATGTGGAACTAACGTGTGCAAAAGAATATGGTGAATTCCTTGAACAGTAATCAAATCAGGGAGGGGAATGGAGAAATCTGATTTGACTTCTTCCCCACCGAAACCAGTTTGGACATAACAGTCTCTGGCATGAAACTCCCCCCCTCTCTCTTTTTTTTAAGAAACAGTTGTTCAGTGGCTAATCTTTGATTTTTCTTTTTGAAATTATTCTTCAAAAAATCCTTTTGGTACAGACCCTGGACTTTTTGCAGCAGAGCTGGTATGTATGTATATTTATATTTCTTCTCATCAATTTGTGAGCTATTCCTGTGCTGACTTTCTTGGGACTGTTTTCGTTTGTTTGGGAAGAGAAGTATAGGCTCGCTTTTTGGATTTCTAGATGTTAACAAATAAGAAGAACATGAAAAGCTTCATAAGATACTCATTTGGATAACTATCTGTGATTTCATATAGACTAACCCCTCCTGCTTTCAGTAGTAATACATGTCAAGGGGAGGGAATTAGCAACATCTGGGCCAGTTGAATGAGAACTAGGCTGAGCATTTGCCCCTCTCCTCTTGCAGGTAGTTTAGAGCCATGACATGAGCTGTTGGCATGAGCAGCAGGCCAGGAGCAAAAGGGTACAAACTTTGGCCCTAGGTCAGCAGAACCAGCACCTAGGGTTGCCAGATCTCCTAGGTCAGCAGAACCAGCACCTAGGGTTGCCAGATCTCCTAGGTCAGCAGAACCAGCACCTAGGTTGCCAGATCTCCTTACCCTCCTGGTGGGAGTGGGAGGACCTGGTACTCACCTTTTTTCTCTTCTTCCCTTATGTGCTTTGCACACGTTCTCTCCTGAATGGTCCTGCATGATGATGTCACTTCTGGGAAGTGACAGTCACACTGGGAACCCACATGGTCTTCAAATGGGGTGATTTGGGCCCCAAATGGACCTGATTCAGCCCATTTGGAACCCAAATTGGCTCTGTGCAAAGTGCCAGAGCACTCCCGCTGTGGCACAATGATGTCACTTCCAGCGGTGACATTTTCGTGCCACTCCAGAAGTATGCCCTGGAGGCCTGTTCCCCCCCTTTTCCTCCTGTCAGCCAAGTGAGTGGTGGCGAGGGTGGAGGGTGGGAATGGGGAGCCCAAGCCCCCTCCGGGAGAGTGGCAACTCTACCAGCACCAGATCAGGCCATTGTCATGGCTCATCACCTTGGATAAATTTGGATTGGGAGGCTTGTTGGATTGTATATTTTTGTTTAAATTTGTACTTGTTTGTTTATAATATTTATATGCCTGCTTTTCTTCCAAGAATATCAGGATTAGAGATGGGCATGAACTGCATTACGAACTTCAAAAACCCACGAAATTGGCGATCGTGCAATCATGATCTGGCGGTTCATGATTGTCCATGGCTAACGAACCAGCGTTTGGGAGAGGCTTGGTTCAGTGCATTTGGCTGTGGTTCGGGAAGCCAGACAGTCAGGAGCCAGCAATCAATTCCCCTGGCAACGGAGCCGGGGGAATGCCTGAACTCTGTCTGTGCTCCTTCTGTCACCCTGGAAACCTGAATGGAAGCCTAGCTTACCTTGATCGGCAGGTCTTCCTTCCAACCACGGAGCTGCAAAGCGGTTACAAGTTGGGAGAAGACACCCAGGGGAGGGAGGGGGAAGGGAGTGTTCTGTAGCCATGGGCACTCCAATCTCATCCCTGCAAACCCTGATAGGCAGCTCTGATGGCCAAACACAGACCTCCTGCATTGCTCAATGGGACCTGTGCTTATAAATAGCTGTGGGGTCCCAGGCTGGGTTTCATTTTCAGCAAGCAGTAGAGCTCTTGCTTGCCACTTGCTGGCCTTTGGAGAGAGAGACTGAGAGTATAATTGAGCTTGGATTTTTGTGGGAGTTTCCTGGGGGCCTTGGATTGGAGAGGGTATAACTCCAAGATCCCTTTTGTAATCTTGTCCAAACTTGGGTGATGGCTGTAGGAGAGCCTGCAAAAGACTCCTCGGGAATATGGGCTCTCTAAGTGCCACAGGGGCCGTTCCGCACCCCATGAACTGCGAACCGCAAACTGGTTTGGTAATGGAAAATGTTCATTGCGGTTCGTGATCTCGGGATCGTCGTCGGAACTGAACCGCGAACCACTGGTTTGTTAATTTTTTTTTATTTGTGCCCATGTCTAATCAGGATCCAAGGCAGGTAGTAATGAGTAAAACAATTTGATAAAACAATAAACATTAAAACAACATATGCAATACATGAAAACTATGTTAAAAATCAATCTTAAAAAACCCCACTGCCTCCAAAACTCTCTAGAATAACTGTTTTGCAGCCTTGCTGGAAATACAGGAGGGTAGAATCTCCATTTTCTTCTGGGAGGCTGCTCCACAAGCATGACAAGACACCAGTGTGCCAAGATACAAAAAAAATGGATGTATGCATGTGCATTCATGTTTTTAAATAACTGGCTTCAGCTTCCAGTCTCACAGCACTGTGCAGAACGGCTTTTAAAAAATAAAGGAGAGCCCAAATGGGCTCAGAATGCCACTGCAAAGGTAGGAAGGGCTCCTGCCTTCCCCTCAAGATGTTTTCATGTGGTGAAACAGCACTGTGGGGAAAACTTCCCCATTTTTGTTGCTCCACATACACAGAATCCTCTACAAACATGGAGGTTATTCCTAAAAAGCTATTTGGGTTGGATCCAGCTCAGTGTTTCCATAAGCACAGAGTGCAACTTTCTCAGCTCCCTCCTTCTACAGCCATGTCCTCCAAATCATGTTCTTGAGAAGAGAGGACCCCCAGAAACTAGTTTTTTGTGGAAGGACAGTTCAGGCTGCTGTGCGAAGAGAGGAGTTGAGAAAGTAAAATTCTGTGGGTGGAAGTCCTTGTGCTCACAGAAACACCACATTGGATCCACCCATACATAGCTATGGTGGAAGGCATCCTGCTAACAGCTCTAACTCTGTCCCATGCCTGGCAACTGGTGGAAGGGTTTGGGAGTGGGAACATGGGGAACATAATGTTGATTGCACCACTGTGTAACTTCTGGGGAAAACTGGTAAGTGACATGAGATAGCTCTAGAAAGTGCTGAAATCACCATAGAGTTTCCAGCAATTCCTAGAACTAACCTACCTCACTTTTGAGTAGAGATGGGAATGAACCGGAATACGACCTCAACCCCCCCACAAACCAGCCCAGTTCGTGGTGTGTGAACCAGTGGTTCATGGAAGCTCGTTTCCATGAACTTCCACGAACTGGTATATTGGTTCATTTGGTTCATATTAAAAGCAGTTTAAATGGCCATTTCCCCAAGGAAACAGCCATTTAAACTTTTCCTGCCCCTTGCAAGTGGCAGATCCCTTTAAACTATCAGCTGGCAGGCAGCAGGGGGGGAACCCCCCTCGCCGCCTGCCAGTTGATAGTTTAAAGGGACCTGCTGCTAGCAAGTGGCAGGGCCCTTTAAACGCCCAAACCCCACTCCAGCCTCCACCCCCCCAGCCCCACACTTACCTTGTCTGATGGCTCCGTGGCCACGGCCTCTTTTCCCTCCTTCCATGAGGGGTGGGAAGGCCATTTTTGGCATCCTCTGCTGCTGCGCAGGCCCACAGAGAGGCAGAGGAGGCTGAAAATGGCCTTCCCGCCCCTCAAATGGCTGCCACAGCCAGAGCTGTGAATCAAAATAAATGGCTGCCGTTGCTGGAGCTATGAATCAAGGTAGGTGTGGGGCTGTGGCTGTGGCTGTGGCTGGGGGGCTGGGGTGGGGGTGGGGGTGGGGTTTGTGGGCCATTTAAAGGACCCTGCCACTTGCAAGCAGCAGGTCCCCCCGCCTTTCAGCTGATAGTTTAAAGGGATCTGCCACTTGCAAGCCACAGGAAAGGGCCCTTTAAACAATCAAATGCCCCTTTCCCTGCTGCTAAGCACCCTGAAAGGGGCATTTAAACCCCACAAACCATGAACCATGAACTGGTTCGCGAACTTGCCCCAGTTCGTGGGAGTTCGTGGTTCCTGGTTCATGGAAACCTATGAACCACGAACCGCATGGTTCGTTTTTTTGTGGTTTGTGCCCATCTGTACTTCTGAGTGGTGGTGGGAAACAAAGGTAGCTCTATAGACTTATAATTTATACTTGATCAGCTATATTTACACCTGGATCTATAAACCCGAGTCACACTCATAATGTCAGGCTGCAGCCTAGCTTGATTCAATTCAGGCTGCTCTCAAGGATGTCAAAGCAGCCATAAGCACCTTAAGGCTGCAGCTCCTCCCTTCCATGTAATCCACACTATCTCTGGAGGAAATTCATCCAAGGAGACAGAATTATGTGGGCAACAAACAGTTGGGAAAACTTAATCTAGTGGTATTTCATATGCAAATACCCTGGGCATTTTAAATTCTTCTATCTGAGCTATCAGGTTTTCTGTTTGTTCCTATATCTGACACTCTCTGCATAATTCATAGAATCTCTTTGGAAATAAGAGGCTATTTAGGTACGTAAGTAGTCTTCTCAGAACAATGCAACAATTCTTCTTCCAAGGAACTGAATCAAATAGCATTTCAGGAACAACCCTTTCTTTCTCTACATTTTCAAAGTGGACATCTTTTCATAATAAGGTGTTTTGACAAAAAGGTATACTCTCCCTTTGACAACAATCCCCACAGTGATGTCTCCCTCCTCAACAGTGCTAATGTGTTTTTTTCCAGATAGCTAGCAGAGAGGTAATTTGTCTGTCTTTACAGGAATATGCTTTTTCACCTATACCAGTTTCCAGGTTGTTTGAATGGAGAAAGTGTATCATCTCACACATCACAGTTAAAAACAGAAACATTTGTTTAAAGTCAGTTTGAAAGAGTATTATGGTGATGATCCTATGCTATGATGAAGACATTTCCATATGGTTGAGGAGCTGCTAAAGAATTTTTGAAATTTTTGCTTTGTAATTTATATTTTCTTCATTGTGGTCATTATTTAATAATCATAAAAAGTGCCTACTTGGTGGTATATAACAGTTAATAGGCTTTTGACCATAACCTCACTGAAGAACATGAAAAGGGTGAAGTATGAAAGAAAAAAGAGTCTGAAGAAAACACCACTGAGAAAATGTTTCTAGATGTTATAAATTCCTATTTTATAAAAAAAATGTCATAGCCCATATAGTAACCTTTAGAATTTTACAAAAGCAGACTGAAGGGGGAAAGTGTGTATGGTACGAAGGGGACTGTTGTGGTTGTGATTGTGATGGCAAGGGATATAGGTTCCAGGATGGTAAATAAATGAACGGGCTGTTTGGATGAATGTGTGCAGGAATGCAATAGCACACATTCATTGTTTAAAAAATAAGTTTAAATTGGGTTTCATAGTAAAAGAGGCAGGAAGAGGAATTTTGTTCCAAAGAGGATCAAATCGACTCAATAGTAAAAATTATCTTATTGATGTAGTTGCTGGTAAGTTTCACAACAGAGCCAATAAATGCTCCATGGGGATCACGTGTGATATAAAGTCTTTATGTTATCCCCCCTCTCCAAATACAAGGAATTTATAATGTGTAGATGAAGCCTAAGACTTGAACTCAAATTAAGTTTTAATTTTGTTAAACGAAGTACTACCGTTTTATCTGTGCGTACACAATGCTAGGAGGCAAAGACCGAAAGATATCACAGCATTTAGTGTTAAATTGTTTTTCTTTTCTGACAGACATCAGCAAAGGATCATGCAAAACAACACTACCCTGAACACAAACTTAAAAACAAAGTTGGTAGATACTGGAAACTTGAATATATACTGAGAAAATATGGGAAGAGTTGGAGAACCTTGTTCAAGAGACAATATTTCAAAAAAGACACCAAGAGTTCTGTGTATGGAGCTCTTAGGGCGCTTTGCTTTTAAAGAGCTGCTGAGAGGGTCTGCATTCCACTTATGAGTGCAGCATGGCGGAGTGGGGCTAAATCTTCACAGTAAGTGGATCTTAGCTGCACAGTGATTTTATGTAGGGAACTGCATAATGAGATCCACTCAGTGCATCTGAAGAAGCAGTGCTAGTCCATGAACTCTTATACTGGAATGAAATTTTATTCATTTGTAAGTTGCCAAAGGACCCCTGTTTTTTGTTGCTGCAACACAGTGAAATGGCTCCCTCTCTAGAACGGATGACTCATCTGAATTCACCAATTTGGTGTAGTGGTTAAAAGCGGTGGGACTGTAATCTGGAGAACTGGGTTTGATTCCCCACTCCTCTGCTTGAAGCCAGCTGGATGACCTTGGGTCAGTCACAGCTCTCTCAGCCCCACCCACCTCACAGGGTGATTGTTGTGGGGATAATGATAACACACTTCGTAAGCTGCTCTGAATAGGTGTTAAATTGTCCTGACAGGTGGTGTATAAATCGAATGTTATTATTATGTTATTATTATTATATTGAATGGTGGTGGAGAGTGCCCTCAAATCAGAATTGACTTATGGTGACCCCTGGTGAGGTTTTCATGGAAAGAGACTAACAGAGGTGGTTTGCCATTGCCTGCAACCCTGGTCTTCATTGGAAGTCTCCCATCTAATTACTAACCAATGTTGACCCTGCTTAGGTTCTGAGTTCTGATGAAATCAGGCTCACCTGGGCCAAAAGTAACAATACCATCCCCTACGCAATTGCTTTGGAGCTAGACTGGCATACTGCCCTTCAGGCCCCTTCTCAAATGCCCTCTTGAACATTTCTTGATCCTGCATTCCATGACACTCAGGTGGGCCATTGCACAACACAGGGTGCAACAGGGAGTGCAAGGCATGCGGCAGCTGCAGATCTTGCCCTGTTCCATGGTGGCAGCCTCAGCAGGCCCGCTCAGATGCGCAGCGCTGTGGAGGTGAGCCATTGAATAGATAATTGAACAGTTTTTGAAAAAGCATCTTATACATTAAAAAACTAAATGTAGATGTGAATTTATTTTATTTTATTTTTATTTATGTCATTTATAGTTCACCTTTCTCACTGAGACTCAAGTCAGATTACATAGTGTGAGATTAGTACAGTAAATATCAAGGACATTTCAAAAACAGTTCCAATAGGGTACAGAGGTGTGCAATTCAGGTTTCCAATTCAGGATAAATTTGGACCCAATTTGTAAAGATTTGGGATTTCCAAATCACCCCCAGCAACGGGAACTTGATTCGGGAATCTCAAATCAAAACTTTCTGAAGAGATTTGGATTGCCTTGGATTCAGAAGTGATTCAGGAATCCTGAATCAAAGCTTTCCGAAGTGATTCAGCTCTGCCAGTCAGTTGGAGCAAGAGCAAAGGGTTTAAAGTTTAAAGTGCCCACTGCGCCGTTTGCCAGCGGCACAGGGGGCGCTTTAAGTTTGTGCCCTTGCTCCAGCTGACTGATGCACCAGCTGGAGGGGGGATGCACGCCACCTTGCTTTGGGGGGGGGGTGGAATGGGCACACCAGCAGCCCCACTTGCCTGGAATACTGTGGGGCAGGCATACTCAACTGAGCTGTGGCTTGCTGCCCCAGTACGCTGCTGGCTTCTCTCCCAGTGCTATCTGGGAGCTCTGTGGAGCCTGTGTAACCAGCCCCGGCTGTGCCCTGGCCTGCCACTGAGGTGCCTGGCTGGCTTCACTCATGGTACAGCCCAGGAACACCGAGGGGTGGGCGTATGCAGACCCCAACCAGGCTGGGGCTTGCTGCCACGGCACGCAGCCAGGAGAGCCATGATGTGGCTGGCCTCCGTCCCTGTGCAGACTGACTGCCACACTGGGCAGACTGTCTGCTGCACCAGGTGCGCATGGCCTAGCTGATCCACAGCCTATCACCTCCCACCTGCACTGCCTGCAAGTGGGAAACCTGAAGCGGGAAACCAGGCACACCCCTAATGGGTATATAAATGCAAGTTTACAAAGACATAACATTAGCAAAAATCCAATATAGAGTTGAAGAAATGCTGAAACAGAGCATAAGCAATTATAGGACTGACATTAGACAATATCGAACTACTCAGCAGAGTCATACTTAAAGCAGCAAGTAGGACATAGCCAACATAGTCCCTATCTCCTTACTGAAACATCTCTTTGAGACGCCCTCCCAACAGTACAGCCCTCCTGAGTAAAAAATCCCTTTTGAATAATTCAGTTTTGCATTGTTTGCTTAAAGCCAGGAGAGTGGGAACTCTCCTGACCTCCTCAGGTAGGCCATTCCACAGGACAGAGGCCACCACAGAGAATTCACGTGTATGGGCAGCTGTTGATTTTGCCCATGTGCACAGTAGCACCTGCAGAAGACCCTGTTCATATGAACGAAGCTGCTGCGGAGGAACATCAGAAGAGAGGCGGTCCCGTATGTATGCTGGACCGAGGCTGTGAAGAGCTTTGTATGTGATAGCCAATCCCTTGAACTGAGCACAGTAACTGATAGGTAGCCAGTGGAGTGACTGCAGGATGAGAGTGATAGTCATGTTCCTGCTCACTCCTGATAACAGCCAAGCCACATAGTTTTGCACCAACTTGATTCTCCTAGTTAACTTAGATGGGAGACCTGTGTATACTGCTTTACAATAGTCAGTTCTTGATGTTACCATAGCATGGATCCAGGTGGCCAGATCAGCCGTGTTGGGTAGAAAGCCATCTTCCAGGCTAGAATGAGGTTGTAGAAAGCATTTTTTTGTGGCTGCCTTAACATGCTTTTCTAGTAGTAGTGCTGGATCCAGCATAAGGCTCTTAACTGAGTCTGCAAGGGTCAGACAAACTCCATGAAAAGTGGGGAGTACAATATCTTTCAAGATCTCTGCCTTCCCAATGAGCATCACTTCCGTCTTGTCTGGGTTCAATTTTAATTTGATCATATTCAGCCATTGGACCACAGCTGTCAGGCAGCAACCCAAGATTTCTACTGCGTACTGTGGGAACTTGGATAGTGAGATATAGAGATGGGTGTCATCTGCATATTGATGATATTCCACTCCATAGCTGTGAATGAGTTCTCTTAAGGGCTTTACACAGCACCCTTATTGTGCCCTGTGGAACCCCACAAGATAATTCCCATTCTAGAGATGGCTGATCTCCAACAGCAACCGTTTTAGCCCGTTCCATGAGAAACCATTTAAACCAGCCCAAGGCACATCCTTTGATGCCCACTTCTGTCGCTAGACACCTCAACAGGATAGCATGGTTTACTGTGTCAAAGGCTGCAAATAGTGCTTTTGCCTGTATAATCATTCCTGCCAACTTTCTCATCTATGGATGTACCCATGAACTTAGTGGATCTCTAAATAAAAGTCTTTCAACCCATGCATTGGAGTGCTTGCAGTGAGGGGCTTGGGGATCCATCTGCCATGGACTGCCGTCCCTAGAACTGACACTTGATCTGAATCCAGATTGAAAAGGACCCAGAACACTAGAGTTATCCAAGAAGACCAGGAGTTGGTCAGCTACTGCTCTCTTGATCACTTTGTCTAGAAAGGGTAGATTACAGATTGGGCAATAATTGGCTATGCCATTTTTTTCTAGGGATCGTTTTTTAATTTGTGGATGGATAACTGCCTGTTTGAGCAGCTGGGAGAAGGTGCTCTGAGTTAGAGATTGATTTACAATAGACCTCAGTGGTTCTCTTATTTACAATAGACCTCGGTGGTTCTCTTGTGTGGTTCTTACTTGATTAACAGCCAAGATGGGCAAGGATCCAGTGCACAAGTAATGGCTTTCATAGATGTTAGGATCCTGTTAAGATCTGTCATTGTAACTGATTCAAGGCAGTCCATATGTGAGTCAGACAGTCTATTAAACATTTCTTCCATCTCATCTGTATTACAGGTAGCATCCAAATCAGAGCATATTAGTGCTATTTTATTGGCAAAAAACTTAGCTAAGGCCTCACAGCTAACTGTATGTTCTTGAGACTGTAGAGGTTCAGATTTAGGGGTTAGAAGATGTCTAGATACCTTAAACAATTGGGATGGTTGTGAACTAGCTGACACTATAGTTGCTGAGAAATAACTTCTTTGCCGCTTTCATTTCCGCTTCATAGGTCCTCCAGTGGGTTCTGTAGCATGCTCCATCATTTTCTGTGTGAGTTTCTAGGCATCTTCCAAACCTCTTGTTTACCAAGCTCCATACTAGACCACAGGGCTGGCTTCTATCGCAAGGGCCAGAGGGGTCGACAAGGAGCAATAGTGTCAATAGTTTCAAGGAGCTTCATGTTCCATGCTCCTACAGTAGCTTCCATAGAATGTGAGTCTGGAACTGTAAAAGCTCTCAAGGTATTTTGGAATCTAGAAGGATCCAGGAACTTTTGTGGGTGAATCATTTTAACTAGATCCCCATTTTGCAGGGTGTTGGGGCCATATTCAATTTTCCATCAGCAGATGATGTTCTGACCATGGTTCAGGCTGAATCTCCAACACTGAAACAAGACTTTCCCTCAAAGGCTGAGTGCAAAATATTAAGTTTGAGCTGTAGCCTCTTTCGTGCATAGGGCCTGTCACCGATAGAGAGGGACTCAGGGTTTCCAGAGAAGCTATAAATTTCTGGACTGGACTGAACTCAGAACACTTAGCATGGATGTTGAAGTCCCCCAGAACAATAAGTCTAGGTGTCTCCAACACTATATCTGCTAGCAGCTCTGCCAACTCAGAAAAGGTGCTCATTGGGGAACTGTGTGGTCTGTAAACTAGCAGAATACCCAATATATCTTTAGTCCCCAAAGAGAAGAGTATATAGTCAAACACACCTATAGCTTGAAGTCTGCGGAAGTTGAAGAACACATGAAGAACAATAGGAACCCCTCCTCAGTCACTACCATAGTGTAGTACCGCATAGCCAGGAAGAGTTAGTTGGGACAGATACACCATGTCATTTTCCTACACCCATTTCTCTGTTATGCAAACCACATCAGTTTCCTCTTTCTACAACATCCTGGCAGTGCATGTAACCTTGTTCCTAACAGATCTAGTATTGCATAGTATTAGTGTAGCAGTGGGGGGTGGAAGTGGCCCCATTGTCAGCACTTGTAATGCTAGAGAGGTTAGATAAGCAGCAAACATTGTTGCTTCATACTGGTGGTCTTTAGTTAGTCCCACCCCCCATATCTACCAGCTCCCATCTACACTTGCACATATGCGTTAGTCGCTTTAGCTTCTACAAGTGGCAAGACCAATTGAATGCTGCTCTTGGAGCCAAAAGTCTCTCTCTCTCTCCTTTGTCATCCTCCCTGTCTCCGTTGAGCAGCATTTTCTTTACGCGAGACAACCAGATCTAAATTATCTTCTGACAAACTTGAAAGCTTGATGTTGTGAACTGCTTTGTACTGTGGTTCTCAGGGTTAGGCTGTAAAATTAGACTGGAGAAAGACGCTTTTATTATTTGGTTTTATTTTAAAAAATACACTAGCTGATCCTCTTTTCAATAAATTGACAAATATTACCTATACCTCGATGATTTGGTGGGAGTCATTTTCTTTATTCTGTCTGTCTTACCAAGTTTGGGTATATGCAGCAGTGCTGATAAGAAATGAAAAATGTCACCCACGGGACCAACATGGATTATTTTTATTCACAGTTGTATAATGAGACAGCCAATTGCTTAGAATGGGAAAATATTCTATTGTTCTGGTTGGGCAGTTGCTATTCTTTCTCCACCAGGATATCAGCGTGGGGGTGAAGGATGCATCTGGCATTATGTGACAGACTGAAATTTCATTGTTCAAAGAAGTTCAACAGTGCTGCCAAAGGAGGTCTCTTTATGTAATTTCTTTGAGGAGACTACTGAAAGGAGCAAAGATGTAGAGATAATGGATTGAATGAGCTCTGAGATTCAAAACTTTTACTAAACATAGAGGCACAAGACAGAAGAACATATAAGGTTTTAAAAGCACAAACCTTTCATGAACCAGAGAAATTGTGCTGCAAAATATATCTTGGCTTTTCTTTCTTTTGCTTTGTCTGAGGAACATTTCATAAGGTTTCATCGTGTGTGGTGTTTCTTTTCTGTGTTCGTCATGGAGATCTGAGAGTGGCCTTAGTACTTAGAAGCTGCACTTAGCACTCCACATTGATTGAAGTTGTAAGCTTTGTGAGTGGAATAATAATTTCTTTTTCCTCTGCAAACAGAAATCTATACAAGGAGCCTAAGAAGAATTACAAAATCAAGGCTACCTCCAGAAAGAATGGGACCCCTAGAGATAGCTAGCTCACCTTGATTTCCAACTCCTTTTGTATATTCCAAACCATGTTGTAGTGAATAAAAGTCTCGGCCCTAGACTTACATGGGTTCCTCATTTGTGGGCCTTGTGGAGTGTGGGGTGCAGTACAAAGCAGCCGCCATCATCTCAGAAGCCTGGTAGTTCCCAGCAGCCTCCACATAGCTGCATGGGCAGCTCAAGATTCAAATGGCCTAGCCAGCCAAGCAGCCTGGCCAGTCAATCGGAGTATTTCACACTTTGGGTTTGATTTGTGGCATTCTATTCACTGGTGGGTATTTTGGGGTTCTCAGACTGGTTCTAGGGTTTTTCCTTATCATTTTCAAATTGTAGGTGTGGATTTGGCATTGGGCACAGATCTTTTTTAGGGGAAACATGGTCTGTGAGCACAATTTCCCCATAAGTGAGGTACTCCTTAAAGGATCTTGAGAGTAATGCAAGGCAGGGACAAGCCCAACTCAGGTGCTGTTGGGCATGCTCACTCCCAGGTGGCAGGGGAATCCATACAGAGGTTTGTGCCCATGTGCCCACTTCCTGTCATCCCATGGTTCCCCCTCTCAGCAGGTGGGCTAAGGGGATGAGGGTAGGGTTGCCAGCTCCAAGTTGGGAAATTCCTGGAGAACTGGGCGGCAGGGGGTGGGGGGGTGAAACCTGGAGAAACCTGGAGAAAGTGGGGTTTGGGGAGGGAAAAGACCTTGGCATGGCATAATTCCATAGAGTCCACCCCCCAAAAGTAGCCATTTTCTCCAGGTGAACTGATCTCTGTGGTCTGGAAACCAGTTGTAATTCCAGGAGATCTCCAGCCACTATTTGGAGGTTGGCAACCCTAGATGAGGGAGTTTTTGGCTGGCAGGTGGGTCAGCTGATGCTTCAATCTGTTCCCCATGCTGTGCCCAGCCTCCATTAGCTGCAACCTTTTTAATTCCATCAAATTTTCTCAATGTCTTATGTTACCTTACCCTCATTCCCTTGGCACTGGAACTGCAAAGGATGTGAAACAATCTGTGAAGAAAAATTCTTTGCCTTGGACTGTATACCCCTTTTTCTGGAGTGGTAACCAGAGACAGGATGCTTTTATTCAACATCTGGGAATCTGTGAGGTGGGGGGAAATGCTCTTCCCAAGACTTAAAAGTTAGGTAGAAAACTAGCAGGAGAAATACAGTTAATCCTCCTGGCACAACAAATGCACATTGCAATTTGGACCCCCCCCCCCCACACACACACCACAAAACCACCAACCGGTGTTAGCACAAATTTCTGCAGATAATTGAGAAAAGTGGCCCCAGAAATGTTGTTCTCTTGCCATTGGGATGCGAAGAGTCAGAGAGAGATGTTAGGGAAAATAGAGAACGACACACCATCTCTCACAGAGGGAAACCCACCAAAAACACCCAAATGAAACTACAGAATGCTGTTGTATAATCTAATGTATGTAAAGTGTTCTAATGTTAACTTCATTGCATGGGCGGAAGGGACAGCTGATGTAATGATTTGTTTTAATGTGGTCTAATGGCAACCTAACTTTCTTTGTTACAGGAGTGGGAGGGGGCTGATGATTAAGGCTGCTGCAGAGAGAGGATTACTTGGGTTTCCCAAGTACCTCACTGTCACTTGGAGGGGCTTTAGAGGACATTAAGGAGTAGGTCCCCTGAAAATTTGTGGATTTTGCTTTCAAAATGCCAGCCCCCATAGTTTCCCCCATAGGGAATAAGGAGGATTGGAGGTGGCTCGTGGCACCTTTTTGGGGACCATCAAATTAACAACATCCATGGACTTTGGAGGGTCCTTAGAGGACAGTCAGGAGTAGGTCACCTGCAAATTTTGTAAAATTTGTCAAAAAAAAATGATACCCCCACCCCCAGGCCATTGGATAAACCCAAATTGAATTTCCCATAGGAAACAATGGCCAAATTTTACCAAATTTGCTCTGTAGTACCGAACCAAACGAATGAATCAATTCAGTATTTTGGGAATACCAATTTTTTTCTCCAGTTTTCTATTACCAAACTGAATTTACCATATTTTTTTCTTGAGCACACCCCTACTTTACTTTGCCATACCTCCATGCATTTGATATTTCTTTCATTTGTTTTTTATATCCTTTACTTTAATTATTCCTTCTCTTTATATGGCAGCCAGTATCTTTTTTCTTGCTGTTAATGTAATCATTTGGCACCCTTTTTTTCTTCGACTTTTTTTTTATTTGTAACACTCCTCAGCCAACATTACTTCATGGCAAATAAAGCTGATCTACGACACTTGGAGGATGTAGGGTGTGATTAGCTGTCATGATTTTCCTCATTTTGAAATCTAGTGCATCCAACCCAGCTTGTGTCCAATCTACAGTTCCAGCCCAGTATCAAATCACTGGGATAGCTCAGGTGTTTATGGCAAGAATTATATTACCGCTATTTAATTTTTACTTGAGTATTTTTCAGACTCTTTTTATCTATCCAGCCCAAGTCTTCTTTTTCATGATTGTATGCTGAATATCATTAGCTTGCAATATATTCAAATATTTGTAGTTTGTTTCATAGGCTATACTTTTGATTCTTATCATTATCACTATTACTATTACTGCTACCATTACTAGTAGTACTATTATATTATTACTATTAAAATCAGTCCTGTATGATAAAAATTAAGCATAGGCCAGATGAGCTGATTTAAAATCTATTTTTTTTTCTACTTCTAAATTATTTTCATTTAAAGAATCCAAAATATTTACTATCTAGTTGCTATATATGCCAAAACTGATAGTAAACTAGGCAAATATGTTCAGATTCCGTAGGAGATCCCCAGTTCTATTTTTTTCCTGATTTTACACAGTGAACCTTCTAAACATAGCATGAATTATATTAGCACTCACGGCAAGTAACTTATGAAGCTCCTTGGCAGAAGCTTGTATTTAATTCTACAGTGGCTGTCATCTAATTCTCAGATTTTTTTAGTTCACATGAGATAATGCTGTACAAGTAGCCGATTGAAAGGAATTTCATGCAAAAGGCCTTTCTGCGGAATCCTTTAATGCTGCCTACAAAACAGAAACATGAGGAACACATCAGAGCCAGATAAAGCATCTTATCTAAGCATTGCTTTTGTTATTATATTTTGAAAAACAAAAGTGGAAAGTGGTAAAAAAGGAAAACAATGCTGTACTTTGTTGAGCTTGAGCAGAATCTTTAAACCACATGTTGAACACAAACCATATTTTAGCTGGTTGATAGTGATTTCTGGCAAAGTTTATCAGGATAAGTATAAAGTATGCATGGTCTGAGTAATGAAGAACTCTTCCAGATTATCATGCAAAACCTCTTCTAGTTATAAATAGGGGTGTGCAAGCCAAAAATTTTCGGCTATAGCCGAAAGTAGAAAGCCGAAAGAAGATTCTCTATCGTTAAAGCCGAAAGCCGAAACAAGAATCTCTTTCGGCTTTCGGCTTTCGGGATTCTTTCGGCATTATTTCGGCATTCTTTTGGCTTTTCTATGGGAAAATGCCTCCGTCTTCCAGGACGCCTGGAGGAGGCATTTTCCCACCGAATAAGCCCAAAATTGGTGGGGACCTTCCTCTAACCCTTCTCTAACAACCACCCAAGTTTCAGACAGATTGGACTTTGGGGGGCCATGTTATGGCCCCCCAAAGCAGGTCCCCCCATCCTCCCATAAGAAAGCGAAGGAGCAGCATATTGTTAGCATGCTGCTGCTGATCTTTCTTCATTATTTCCTATGGGGAAAAAATGAAGAGGCAGGCTTCCTTTGCCAGGGGTGGCATTTTGCATGCAAAATGCCCCCCAGCCCTCAGGGGCCCTTCTCCCACCCCTCCTCCCACCCCCCACCAAGGCTCAGCCTGCTCCCACTTGGGGGGGCCATTTCATGGCCTCCCCAAGTAGGTGCTCTAATCTCTACCACTGACAGCTGGGGGAGGCTTGTGTTGCCAGGGGTGGCATTTTGCATGCAAAATGCCCCCCAACCCTCTGGGGCCCTTCTCCCACCCCTCCTCCCACCCCCCACCAAGGCTCAGCCTGCTCCCACTTGGGGGGGCATTTCATGGCCTCCCCAAGTAGGTGCTCTGCTCTCATCTCTACCACTGACAGCTGGGGGAGGCTTGTGTTGCCAGGGGTGGCATTTTGCATGCAAAATGCCCCCCAGCCCTCTGGGGCCCTTCTCCCACCCTTCCTCCCACCCCCCACCAAGGCTCAGACTGCTCCCACTTGGGGGGGGGCATTTCATGGCCTCCCCAAGTAGGTCCTCTCAGCCCCTAAAGTCCACCCCTTACAGCCCCACACAAACCCAATTCCCCCCCAGCTGCCACACACAGACCCAAATCCCCACATTAGCCCCTCACAGACCCAAATCCACCCCCACCTGCCCCACACCCATAACCCCAGCAACAGGCTGGCAAAGGCCAGCCCTCTCCCTTTGTTCCCTATGCTGGGAACTTCTAAACTCTCTTTCCCTGGGCAATTCTGCACAGCCCAGGGGTGCCACAATGGTGGGCACACTTCTGAGTGCCAGCTGGTCCCTGTGAAAGAGCACCTGAACCACAGACACCCTCCCTCAAATTCCCCCACCACCTACAGAGATGGCTGGCCAGCCAGCCCCATTGTTCCCTATGATGGGAACCAACTGCACAACAAAGAATAAAACAAGAACAACACAAAATAAAGTTTTAAAAAAATTATATTCTCCCTTCCAAAGTACAAGTAGGCAAAGCATTATGACACATTACACCAGCAGTCCCCCACACAGAAAAATTAAAACAAAACTCACTTAACATCAGAGAATCACAAAGCATGATTCCTGTCAAAAACACTTTATTTCTTGAACAGCTTTAGGTTACACAGCAGGGGGGAACACCAAAGGGCATGGAAGCACTATCTTACACAAAAATAACACAACTCACTTCACATTAAAGAATCACCCCAAAAAATTGCTGTCAAAAGCACTTTATTTCTGTAACTGCTTTAGGTTACACAGTAGGAAGGCACCACAGAGCAGGAAAGCAGTGTACTACACAAAAATAACACAACTCACTTCACATCAGAGAATCACACAAACACAATTGCTGTCAAAAACGGTGAAGTGGGTTGTATTATTTTTTGTAGTACATTGCTATCATGCCCTGTTGTGCCCTCCTACTGTGTAAACTAAAGCTGTTCAAGAAATAAAGTGTTTTTGCCAGGAATTGTGTTTTTGTGATTCTCTGATGTTAAGTGAGTTGTGTTATTTTTGTGTAAGATAGTGCTGCCATGCCCTTTGGTGTTCCCCCCTGCTGTGTAACCTAAAGCTGTTCAAGAAATAAAGTGTTTTTAACAGGAATTGTGCTTTGTGATTCTCTGATGTTAAGTAAGTTGTGTTATTTTTGTGTAAGATAGTGCTTCCATGCCCTTTGGTGTTCCCCCCTGCTGTGTAACCTAAAGCTGTTCAAGAAATAAAGTGTTTTTGACAGGAATCATGCTTTGTGATTCTCTGATGTTAAGTGAGTTTTGTTTTAATTTTTCTGTGTGGGGGACTGCTGGTGTAATGTGTCATAATGCTTTGCCTACTTGTACTTTGGAAGGGAGAATATAATTTTTTTAAAACTTTATTTTGTGTTGTTCTTGTTTTATTCTTTGTTGTGCAGTTGGTTCCCATCATAGGGAACAATGGGGCTGGCTGGCCAGCCATCTCTGTAGGTGGTGGGGGAATTTGAGGGAGGGTGTCTGTGGTTCAGGTGCTCTTTCACAGGGACCAGCTGGCACTCAGAAGTGTGCCCACCATTGTGGCACCCCTGGGCTGTGCAGAATTGCCCAGGGAAAGAGAGTTTAGAAGTTCCCAGCATAGGGAACAAAGGGAGAGGGCTGGCCTTTGCCAGCCTGTTGCTGGGGTTATGGGTGTGGGGCAGGTGGGGGTGGATTTGGGTCTGTGAGGGGCTAATGTGGGGATTTGGGTCTGTGTGTGGCAGCTGGGGGGGAATTGGGTTTGTGTGGGGCTGTAAGGGGTGGACTTTAGGGGCTGAGAGGACCTACTTGGGGAGGCCATGAAATGCCCCCCCAAGTGGGAGCAGTCTGAGCCTTGGTGGGGGGTGGGAGGAAGGGTGGGAGAAGGGCCCCAGAGGGCTGGGGGGCATTTTGCATGCAAAATGCCACCCCTGGCAACACAAGCCTCCCCCAGCTGTCAGTGGTAGAGATGAGAGCAGAGCACCTACTTGGGGAGGCCATGAAATGCCCCCCCCCCAAGTGGGAGCAGGCTGAGCCTTGGTGGGGGGTGGGAGGAGGGGTGGGAGAAGGGCCCCAGAGGGTTGGGGGGCATTTTGCATGCAAAATGCCACCCCTGGCAACACAAGCCTCCCCCAGCTGTCAGTGGTAGAGATTAGAGCACCTACTTGGGGAGGCCATGAAATGGCCCCCCCAAGTGGGAGCAGGCTGAGCCTTGGTGGGGGGTGGGAGGAGGGGTGGGAGAAGGGCCCCTGAGGGCTGGGGGGCATTTTGCATGCAAAATGCCACCCCTGGCAAAGGAAGCCTGCCTCTTCATTTTTTCCCCATAGGAAATAATGAAGAAAGATCAGCAGCAGCATGCTAACAATATGCTGCTCCTTCGCTTTCTTATGGGAGGATGGGGGGACCTGCTTTGGGGGGCCATAACATGGCCCCCCAAAGTCCAATCTGTCTGAAACTTGGGTGGTTGTTAGAGAAGGGTTAGAGGAAGGTCCCCACCAATTTTGGGTTTATTCGGTGGGAAAATGCCTCCTCCAGGCGTCCTGGAAGACGGAGGCATTTTCCCATAGAAAAGCCGAAAGAAAGCCGAAAGAATCCCGAAACGTTTCGGCTTTTTTCTTTCGGCTACCCGAAACGTTTCGGCATTCCCCGAAACGTTTCGGCATTCCCCGAAAGAAGCCGAAACACTTTTGTTTCGGCATTCTTTCGGCATTCTGAATGCCGAAACGCACATCCCTAGTTATAAAACAACAATATCTAGTTGATGGCAATCAGCATGTAAGTAAAGACAGAGGTGAACTGCTATTAGTCTGAAACAACTAGTTTGAACATCTGTCGTTGAAAAGAACATTAATATATTTTACAATTTTGTGAATGTAAAATATATACTCAAATTTCATACATCTAAAGAAGCTGAAGCATAATTATGTAAGTAGGTGAAAGCAAAAAGAAACAAATTAAAGACCTTGGCAGCTTTCTTGTGTGTGTTAACAAAAAGTTTCCTCCATGGATTTCCATTGCTTAATCTTCCCTGAAATACCATTAACATTCTGTTTAGTCACCTCTTTTGAAAGTCCATACAAGCATGACCAAGAACAGCAACATCGGCTTTAGGATTCCAAAATTATTGAATAATAGGGTATTCACACTTTGTCTAAGATGGTTAAGAGCCTGGGTATCATGATGGATCCACCAGGCTTGTATAAAAAGCAGATGACAGTGATGGGTAATGTTTTTACCAGCTGTGTCTAACATGGACTTTGGCCCCATATTTAGACTCAGCAAATGTAGCCACATTAATTCATGCAACAGGAACCATGATGTACAGTATTGTAGCATAGTTTATATGGCATACCAGTGTGGTGTAGCGGTTAAGAGCGCGGGACTCTAATCTGGAGAGCTGGGTTTGATTCCCCACTCCTCCACTTGAAGCCAGCTGCGTGACCTTGGGCTACTCATATGGCTCTCTCGAGCTCTCTCAGCCCCACCCACCTCACAGGGTGTTTTGTTGTGGGGATAATAATGACATTGTAAACCGCTCTGAGTGGGTGTTAAGTCATCCTGAAGGGTGGTTTATAAATTGAATGTTGTTGTTACTGTTGTTGTTAAAATGACCTAGAAACTTCAGCTGGAGCAAATTGGGGTTGCCTGTTTTCTATTGGATCGAAGCCACACTGAACATATTACTCCAATTATGAGAGAATATATGGTTCCTTATTTGTTTCCAGATCTCACTCAAGGTTCAGTATATCACCTTTAAAGCTTTTCATGGCTTCTGGCCTACATAGGATGATCCATCTTATTCCTCAGACAACTTCTTCTTGTTGTCCATTCTCACAGGTCGGTGAGGTCAGCCACTGCTTGTACCCCTACTTTTTCCATGGTAGCACTTGTACTGTGCAATGCACATAGTACACGTTTGTGATGAAGATACCACATAGTTAAATTTTAGAAAATTATGCAAAGCTTTTAAAAAGGGTCTTTGGCTAATGTCTTTGATATGGTTTTAAAATTATTATTAGATTGGCTTTAATTTGTTGGAGTTTGCTGATTTAAATATTGGATATTTTAAAATTGATAACAGTTACCTTGAATTCTACTTTTGGAGAAAAGTGGCCTATAAATGCTACAAATAAATTTTAAAACCCCTAAGTATTCTACAGGAAGGCAAAAGACGAGCAAAGATAGATCTGGAACTCATATACACCACTGATAAGTGACTTGAAGTTATGGTTACTAGGCTTTGTTAAGGTTCCTGGTCACTTATGCAACTAAATACTTGTATTGTGCTTCTTCTGCCCATGTCAGACAACAACTATGGTATAGAGTAAATAATGGAACCAACATTTATAAATACCTAAGCAAGTCTACTAGGAAGAAAGTCCCATTTTATTCATTAGGGCCTACTCCCAGGAAAGTGTCCTTTTGGATGGCATGGAATGTATATGTTATCGTATAATACTCAGTGGCCTCCACTGAACTGAACTAAATTTCTCTATGGAAGTTCTTTTACAGCTGAGAATAGCAAATGACATTCTCCTCATATGTGGTCAATGTTTAGTAGGGAGATGACCAAAGCCAGGTCATTTTCAAAAACCTGTTGTTGATTGCTGTGAAACTATATGAACTGTAACACCGTAGCTGGATAGAATACACAGATTTAACTCTTTATTCTCAACTAGCTTGATACCTGTGCTTTGCTATGGTATTTAACTACTTTAAATCCAGTTATAATACAAGCGCCGGATCTAGGGTTGCCCGCACCTGGGGCAACCCTAGGCTGAGCACCCTGCACGCGTGCTGCACGTGCTCCCCGCACTGCGTGATGATGTCACTTCGGTGACATCATCACGCAGGCGGAACAGCGGAGGCAGCGTGCGGGGCTGGGAAGCTGCCCACGCCATTTGCCTCCCTGCAGGCGAATGGTGCGGGCGGCCTCGCAGCCCCCCGCGCTGCTTTCGCCTGCCCCGCAGGACAGGGGGCAGCCAGCTTGCCGTGCACCCCTGCCCTGCAGGGCAGGCAAAAGGCAGCACGGCCACCCATGCCATTCGCCTGCCTCGCAGGACAGGGAGCGGTCGGCCGCCCCATCCTGCGAGGCAGGCGAATGGTGCGGGCAGCCCTACAGCCCTCCACGCTGCCTTTTGCCTCCCCTGCAGGACAGGGGGTGCGCAGCAAGCCGGCCGCCCCCTGTCCTGTGGGGCAGGTGAAAGGCAGCATGGAGGGCTGCGAGGCTGCCCGCGCTGCTGCCTGCACCCTCAGGCAGCTGGCAGCTGCTCCCGGTACCCCCTCCCTGGTGGTGCTGGGGGAAGACTACCCCCTGCCCCCCCTCGATCCGGCCCTGTATAATACTTATGGGTATGTAACATTTTTGGTTTGTGCTTTTTTTTTTTTGAGTTGGCAACCCTAGTGAAGTTTTAGGGGAAGACTGGGAGGTGCATTTTACCTCAGGACACTTTCAGTAACAATAGCAACTGCATACTGTTAAGAATGTGGGGGGTGAGGACCAATCAGGCCGCATATGACCTTGAAAGTCTGGCCTAATCAGGGAAGAGTGGCCGAGCTGGCAATGGGCGGGGGGCGCAAGCAGGCAGCAGCCTGCCAGCCACACAGGGAAGCTGTATCCCTTTGGGAAAACACATTTTACCCCCTTTTACCCCCTTAGGGGGTGAATTTCTTAAAATCCTTTCTTAGTGGATGTTTACATCATGAAAGGAATGTTCTCCTCAAATTTCATGTTTCTAGGTCCAGGGGTTTGAGCTGGGCATTGATGAATCAGTCAGCACACTTGTCTTTATATATATAGACTAGCTTGATGCCTATGCTTTGCTATGGTGTTTAACTACTTTAAATCCAGTATTAATATTTAAGTGTATGTAACATTTTTTGGTTGGGGGGGCGGTTGAGTTGTTTTTGTAGTATAATAGCATAGTACCGGAGCGTCACAAAAGTGTTTGAATAAAGCAAAGCGTGTTGATGCTAAGAACTGATGAAGTAAATTTTGAAATGTAAGATTTTTGAAGAGATTTTAAAAGGAAAAGATTGTAGTGCAATAAATAAAATGAAAATACGTACAACCTTTTTTTTTCTACTGAAGGACCTCTTTGTGAATAAAATTGCCTCGACAACATTCCTGTGGAGGGCTTTCAATCACAGTCTACTTCTGTTGCAGAGTTTGGGTGGGTTGAGGTTCCAGAGCAGCATCGCTGGAGCCCCCACTTTGAGGAGAAGCTTGTGGGCTGGGCTGCCAGGAGGGTTGAGCGTGTTTGAGGAACTCCACATGGGTAGTGGACCGCATCATCCATTTGCACCACTGAGTTCACAGATCTGTACTCCATTTCTGCCCCTTTGAGGGAGTTGTGTTTCATTAATGATGGCAGCCTTGTCATTCTTGAGGGTCAGAATGGCACACTTGCATAGCCAGTCCATGGACTTCTCCATAATAGTGGCGATATCAGGGTACATCGTGGCTGTTAGGTCTGCTAGGGTTGTCAGTACTGTGCCCAGGCCTGCAGGGATGGTCACCTTTCTCTTGGACTCGGAATACTGTCTGTCACCTATTTTTAATAGGATTTCAGAGAATTTCCCAGCAGTCAAGTGGACCCTATCAAGTGGACCCTCATGTTCTTTCTTAGTGAGAGTTTCCTGATGAGGGGCCACAGACATGATGCCTTTACACACATGGTAACCTTGTCAGATTGAGTTCCCCTTGGGACTACTGGCAGAGTCTGCCAGAAGTCTCCAGCCAGCATCACAGTGACTCCCCCCATCACTCTCACGTTTCCCCTGACATCTTTTAGGGTTATGCCTCAAAACACCCCTTGTGCGCCATGGTGCTCTCATCCCAAACAATGAGCTTACAGTTCCACAGCACTTGGGCCATGTTGCTTTGTTTTAAGATGCTGAACAGGGGGGTTTCTGCATGGATGAGGTTAAGAGGCAGCTTGAAGCTAGCGAAGGATCATAGGCCATGCCTGAGTGAGCCTTGACCTTCCATGGAAGTGAACACCTCTCTACTTGTCTTGCAGGATTGCTTTGCTCATAGAGAGACTCTGCCACTCTGTGCACCTCGGGATGATATTGCTGGTACTTGGCCACTGCTGCTTGGTGCACCACAGGAGTACAATCTGCATATTTCTTTGCCACATCTTAAGTTGCTTCCTCCTTTTTGCATTGGTGTATCTTGCACAACATCTTCCAGAAGGCTTATTGGTGGCAGTAAGAGGTGATGGCCATGAGAGGTGTGACTTGGAGTTTGACTGAGGGAGGGGTGGTGTGGGCACTTCAGCAGGTTCATGTGAGAGGTTCACATTGAAATGGCCCCTAGAAAGGTCATGCACCATCTCCCCATGAACATTTAAAAACTCAGTTGCCTTACTGACTTTTATATAAAATCCCTATCCAGGAGTCTTGTACTGTCTTTCTTCAACTGTCTGTAGTGTCCTTGACCTTATTTTTACCTCAGAACACAGAGTTCTACAGCTGACCCATCAGAGAGAGGGGGGTGCAGGCAGGCCTCACAGTAGGGTTGTCAGGTCCAGGTTGGATAGAGTGGGGCTTGGGGAGGGGAGAGGCCTCAGATTGGTATAATACTATAGAGTTCACTGTCCAAAGCAGCCATTTTCTACAGGGGAACTGGAGATCAGTTGTAATTCTGGGAGATCTCCAGCCACCACCTGGAGGCTGGCAACCCTCGTGAATTTTTAGGGGAAGCCTGGGATGTTCATTTTACCTCTGGACACATTCACTGACTCCCTTAGCAACTGTTTAGAATGTTGGCCCCACATGCAAATGACCTTGAAAGCTAGCCCAATCAGGGCAGAGAGGCTGAGCTGGCAGTTGGCAGGGGAGGAGAAGCCTGCCAGCCACACAGGGAAGCTGTATCCCTTTGACAAAACACATTTTACCCCTTTTTACCCCCGTAGGGGGTGAATTTCTTAAAATCCCTTCTTAGTGAGCCTCTACATCACAAAAGGAACTTCCTGCCCAAATTTAACATTTCTAGGTCTTAAAGGTGCTACTGGACTCTTTGATTTTGCTACTACAGACTAACACAACTAACTCCTCTGCATCTAGGTCCAGGGGTTTGGGTTGGGCATTGATGAGTCAGTCAGGACACGTCTTTATATATATAGACTAGCTTGATGCCCGTGCTTCGTTATGGTATTTAACTACTTTAAATATGGGTATGTAACGTTTTTTTGGTTTGGGGGGGGGGTGAGTTGGTTTTGTAGTATAATAGCATAGTACCCGAACTTCACAAAAGTGTTTGAATAAAGCAAAGCATATTGATGCCTTAAGCTAATGAGTGAATTTTGAAATGTAACATTAATTGAAGAGATTTTTATAAGGAAAAGATTGTAGTGCAATAAATAAAGTGAAAAATGCGTAAACCTTTTTTTTTCTACTGAAGGACCTCTTTGTAGACCTCATTGGTGGTTTTCCCCCACTCTGAGGAGAAGCTTGTGGGCTTAGAAGCTAGGAAGGTTGAGCATGTTGAGGAACTCCACAGGGCAGGAGACTGCATCATCCATTTGCACCACTGAGTCCACAGATCTGTACTACATTTCTGCCCCTTCGAGGGAGTTGTGTTTCATTAATGATGGCAGCCTTATCTTTCTTGGCGGTCAGAGCGGCATGCTTGCACAGCCCGTCCATGGACTTCTTCATGATAGTGACAATATCAGGGTATATTGTGGCTGTTAGGTCTGCTAGGGTCATCATCACTACTGTGCCCAGGCCTGCAGGGATTGTCACCTTTCCCTTAGACTCAGGACTTGCTGGTACTTGCCCACTGCTGCTCAGTGCACCACAGGAGTACAATGTGCATATTTCTTTGCTGCATCTCTAAGTTGCTTCTTCCTTTTAGCATTGGTATATTTTGCACAACATCTGCCAGGAGGCTTCTTGGGGGTAGTAAGAGGTGATGGCTGCAAGAGGTGTGGGGTGGAGTTGGACTGCAGGAGGGGTGGTATGGTGGGCCCTTTGGCAGGTTCATGTGAGAGGTTCACATTGAAATAACCCCTAGAAAGGTCGTGCACCATCTCCCCATGAACATTTAAAACTCAGCTGCCCTACTGACTTTTATATAAAATCCTTTTTCAGAAGTCTTGTACTGTCTTTCTTCAATTGTCTGCAGTTTCCTTGGCCTAATTTTTACCTCAGAACACAGTTCCACAGCTGACTCATCAGCCTGCCAGCCACACAGGAAAGCCAGGCCCCGCAGGGAGATTGGCAACCTTAGAGGGGAGGTATATTTTTACCTCAGGACATGTTCAGTGTCTGGAAGTCATTGAATGTGTCCTGAGTACTGCATGTGTCCTGCCTGCTGTTTAGAATGTTGAGCTGATGGCCAATCAAGGCTGCATATGCAAATGACCTCAGGGCAGAGTGGCTGAGTTGGCAGTTGTTTTGGGGGGGGGGGGATGATCAGCCTCCCAGCCACACAGGGAAGCTGTATCTCTATGGGAAAACACATTTGACCCCTTTTTACCCTCTTGCGGGCGAATTTCTTAAAAGCCCTTCTTAGTGAGCCCATACATCACAAAGGGAACATTCTCCCCAAATTTCAGGCTTCTAGATCCAGGGATGGGCGAATTTCTTAAAAGCCCTTCTTAGTGAGCCCATACATCACAAAGGGGACATTCTCCCCAAATTTCAGGCTTCTAGATCCAGGGGTTTGGGCTGGGCTGAGGCAGTCAGGACATTTGTCTTTATATATATAGATAGATGGAAACCCAATGGGATGTAATGAACTATGTGCATAGATCAGATCAGCAGATCAAATTTATGTTTTGAAAACAAGTTTCTTGCAAGCTTGTATGTGACCCTCATCCCCTAATTATTAAAACACTCTCTTCTTTCCAGGTACTAGAAAAGAGCAAGAGTCTAGTAGCACCTATAAGACTAACAAAATTTGTGATAAGGTATGAGCTTTTGTGAGTCACAGTTCAATCTGAAGAACTGAGCTATGACTCACAAAAGCACATAGCCTACCACAAATTTTGTTAGTCTTTGTGGTGCTACTGGACTCTTGCTCTTTTCTACTGCTAGAGACAGACTAACATGGCTACCCATTGTCAGGTACGTTGCCCACAGCCCCTCCATACTGTCGCACAGTTTTAGATAGTATGTTGCAATAGCCTCGTGCACCTGTTCCCTTGTTGCTTTCCAGATTCCAGTACGGCGGAAACCTTATCTTGGATGACTCACCGCAGCAGCCTTGGGACAGCTCCATCCATCCTGCTACTGATTATGTTCTGCTGGATGGGCTAAGAGGGTGGGGGATATGTAGAGGGGTAGTTATAGTGTATCATGTACTCAATGCATCATTCTTAACAAGGAACCTGTGTACAGCCAGACGCCTTTACTTGCTTCTGTGTATCATATGGACATATGTATGGCAAAGCCTAGATATCTCAATAAAACCCATTTACTCAAGGGCCTGGATTTCTTGCTGCAAGGGTTGGGAGTCAGCTTCAACGTATCTTCTCTTCCATAGACTGACACCCATCTTGTTCCTTCCAGGTGTGCTTGTTTGGGGGGCTTGAATCTCCAAGTGGCTTCCTGCCATGGTTAGTATGGTGGATTGAGTGTAGAACAGCTGAAACCACAATTCCCATGAGGCTATGAAATAATACACTACTAGTGTATATGCATAAATATTACTCAACAGGAGAGAACCGTTAGAAAATAGGCAAAAATTTTATGAACTCTCACCTAGAAAAGTCATACTGAACTGATATTGAATGGAGTTAAGGGAAATTTAGCTGTCACTTGGTAGTGGTCCATTTTACTTCATATTAGACTAGGACATCAAATTCTAGACTGGAGTGGATTATGTGGCTGCATTTTAAAGCTTTCTGTAGAAATTGAATTGGTGTAATGTTGTGTAAAAATTTTTTTTAAAGAAAACTCAGTATGCCCTTTCATAAGTTATCCTGTTCTGATTATACAAAGAACCATATTCATTAGTAAGATCCAGTTTTTTGTTCACTGTACGAAAAATCAGGTCAACACTAATGCCATCCCTATAGTAGTCTATTTTTAAATGGCATTCTGCCTTTATGGGCACTACGTTAGTTAAATTAGATTCTGAGTGTTGAAAATTCTCTGCTTGATTTGAATGAACTCAACTATACTACTATACTTGAAAAAAACAAATGGAGGGCTTTTAATGCAGCTAAAGGGGACATAATTAAGTAATGGATGCAGCTTGCAATGTGATTCTCATGTGGCCTAGAGCGCCAAATACTCACATAAAACTTGCATGATCCTATGAATGTTCTAATGAGGGTGCACAACATTATCATAGTCAGCAATGGTGGAATGAAAAGGACAGGATGTCATTACAAAGAAAATATGTATTATATAGGAAGAAACTTAAAAAGGAAAAAGCCCCCAGAATGAATCCACCATATTTTTATGTTTCTTCTTGTTAAAGAAGCTTCTCTTTGTCTGTAATATGTCTTCTACAATACAAGTAGAAAAAGATGGCACTGAGGATCTCCTTTTTAAGCCATTCGGTAACTCGACATTGAGTTTACTTCTGCTACTTAGAAACATAAGAAATGTGGCACTGGAAAGGACGTCCTGCATAATGCAGGCAATTCACAGATACCTCTCCTCGACTCCCCCAGTGCCTCCTGCTCTATGCCCAGAGGAAGGCAAAAGTCCTCTAGTACCCCTAGCCAGTCTGGCCTGGAGGAAAATTCCTTCCTGAAACCAAAGTGGTGATCAGCATTACCCTGGGTGTGTAAGAAAGGGCCAAGGGAGCCTAGCACCAGCTAATCCTTTCATGCCCTCCCTCTCTCAATCTGTGTACATTCCAGTTGAGTCATAGAATTATCATTGCTGTCATCTAGCCATCTAGCCTTTTCTTAAATACAGCCAAGGAAGGAGAGCCCACCATCTCCTGAGGAAGCCTCTTCCACTGAGGAACTGCTCTAACTGTCAGGAAGTTCTTGCTTTAATTTTTGCTTTAATTTTAAACTGTTGTTTCTGGTCCAACCTTCTGGGGCAACAGAAAACAACTCCACTCTGCTTTGCTTCTACTGGTAGCTTTCACTGTTTCACTATAACTGCTATGGCAATTGAACTTTTGCAAGCAGTATAAGATTCTTGCAAGCTTATGGGTTTATTTTTTTCTCAGCAGGTCTTGGGAAGCCCCAATTGCACAGATGCAGGGTTTACTGCACCATATCTAATAGCTTGCAAGTCTTCTTCACACTAGCGCTTATTCTTTAAATCTCTTATTTTCAAATGGAGCCCTATTTTGTTTTTACAGAATGTGGAACCACAGAGGTCCATATCTATCTCTGGTAACCTTTGCAGTTTGAATTATTCTCATTGAACACTCATTGGATTGAGTGTAAAGTGCCGTCAAGTCACAACTTATTTAAGGTGACCCCAACAAGGGGCTTTCAAGGCAAGTGAGTAGAAAAGGTGGCTTGCCATTGCCTTCCTCTACAGAGTCTTCCTTGGTGGTTTCCCATCCAGCTACTGACCCTGCATAGCTTCTGAGATTTGATGAGATCAGGCTATACCATGCCACCTTCCATTCCATCCCAGTACATGCATATGTGGATGTGTTATGCAATGGATTTGTTATTCAGCATTCATGATGTGATTGTTTCCCCCAGTTTCTGTGGCAGGGGGTATATATTTTTAATCTCTAGGCTGCAAGATCCTGAGTAGAGATGGGCAAGAACCGCATTATGAACTTCAAAAACCCACGGAATTGGTGATTGCGCAATCGCGATCGAGCAGTTCATGATTGTCCTCGTCCAACGAACCAGCATTTGGAAGAAGGCTGGTTCGGTGCTTTCGGCTGTGGTTCGGGAAGCCAGACAGTCAGGCAGCAGCAATCAATTCCCCTGGAAACTGAGCCGGGGGAATGCCTAAACTCTGTCTGCACTGCTTCCGTTGCCCTGGAAACCCGAATGGAAGCCCAGCTTACCTTGATCAGCAGGTCTTCCTTCCAACCACGGAGCTGCAAAGCGGTTACAAGTTGGGAGAAGACACCCAGGGGAGGGAGGGGGAATGGGGCGTTCTGTAGCCATGGGCACTCCAATCTCATCCCTGCAAACCCTGATAGGCAGCTCTGACAGCCAAACACAGACCTCCTGGGTTGCAATGGGGCCTGTGCTTATAAATAGCCATGGGGTCCCAGGATGGGTTTCACTTTCAGCGAGCAGTGGAGTGGGACAGAGCTCTTGCTTGCCACTTGCTAGGCTTTGGGGAGAGAGACTGAGGGAGAAGCTACAAGTGACGAATGACACTTGAACAGCAAGTGGATTGAGTGGAGGGCAAGTGGAGGGCAAGTGAACAGGGAGAAATACACTTGCCATTCAAGTGTCATTCGTCACTTGTAGCTTAGCCCTGAGAGTATAATTCAGTTTGGAATTTTGTGGGAGTTTCCTGGGGGCCTTGAATTGGAGAGGGTATAACTCCAAGATCCCTTTAGCAATCTTGTCCAAACTTGGGTGATGGCTGTAGGAGAGCTTGCAAAACACTCCCCGGGAATATGGGCTCTCTAAGTGCCATGGGGGCTGTTCTGCACCCAACAAACCATGAACCGTGAACTGGTTTGGCAACGGAAAATGTTCATTGCGGTTTGCGACCTCAGGATCATCGTTGGCACTGAACCACGAACCGCAGAGTTGTTAATTTTTTTTTGGTTTGTGCCCATGTCTAACCCTGAGAGACACACACAGATCAAAAAGTTAAAATAGTTGGTGGTGGAGGTGGAAGCTTTTGATGACCGCACTGCTTTAAAAGCGAACATGGCCATACAAATAAGTTCTTTGCACTGCAGATTAAACAATAGAAAGAGATGAGGGGGGAAACATTTTTGCTTATAATTAAATAAGGCTTCAAAACTGCAATTAGGACAAACATTGTTATAACAGTTTTGTACTCACATCTCTTATATGATTGACTTTACAGTTTCCCATGGTGGGGGGGAGTGACAGAGGAATTAAGCATATAATTTCTTTAGGAGTGTTTCTAATTACTCCCGCACAAAATTGATCTTCGCTATGAAACTGTAGCTGAATATATTTGCGTTTGAATGCAATAATGATATTGAGCATTGGGAGAAAATCATATCCAGGAATAGAAGTCTCTCTATATAGGGTATTTTGGAAAGGAAGGGAAAAACAGTAGCCCAAACAAAATGTTTTTAAAAATGTTCATACTTTGCAAAACATTTTTGTTTACAGGTTTTCTTATTTTCTTGTAAGAATTTCCATCCTTCTGGTTAACTTCACCCCCCCCCCCCCCATTAATTGACTTTTCAGTTACTACAAAAAGTTGAGTTCTATTTTTAGTTACTCACTAATAGCATAGTTAGGGTTTTTTTTGTTTCTGAGGCACAGCACATTATCGTCCCCGCTTTGAATAACCCCACCCTTCACATAGAACCCCACCCTTCACATACATAGAAGTATATTATTTCAAAAGTGTCTTCTTCACTTTTAATGGTATTTAACTTTATTTAAATAATTGTGTATTTTGCTGCTGTTGCTTCTGATCTACCCGATATGCAAGGTTACAACTCTTTCCTTAGAGTACTGCTAGTGGTGGGGAAGCTGAATTGCTAATTTCTATGTGGGGCCTGAAATTTACCAGAATTAACTGATCTCCAGATGATAGAGATCAGTTCCCCAGGAGAAAAGGGCTGTTTTGGAGACTGGACTCTATAACATTATTCCCCACTGAGGTCCTTCCCGTCCCAAACCCAACCCTCCATGAGATCCACTGCCAAATCTTCAAGAATTTCCCAACATGGAATTGGCAACTCTATGGGGAAGAGATACAGACATATTATCAGGTAAGCGCTGCTCCAAACAGCATCTGCTCTCCAGAAAGATATTAGATCTGTTCAGGCATTCACATGGGAACAAATGCAAGGATCTGATCAAGATTGTTCCCTTGGTTGTACTCCTGCAAGAGCCTACTTGTGTATGCTTAAATATACATATGGTCTTGTACATGTAATGCAATATTGGAAGTTTCATATGTATGTATGCATGTATGTATATATGTCTGTATGGTGTATGCAGATGATACCGCCGCAGACTGTACCAGCAGACACCACACCAGTGAAACCCTTCAAGCATTAACTTAACATCCAAATGAGTGTCTTAGCAGGAATTATAAGATCTTTGATGAGAAAGATTTTATTACTACATCTGAACTAATACTACAAAACATTCAAACTTGTTTTATAGCAACAATACATGCAAATTGTTCAACATTGTTAAGACACAAAAAAGTTGTCCACATATATCCTAAGGTAAGATTGGAAGGATCATAAAAGTAATGATACTGAAAGTATACAGGTATAGGTCTGGTCACTTGAATTGGTACTGGGCTTAGAAGAATCATTAGTCCTGGGAAGGGTTGCTGGCCATGCTTGGCAACTGGACAACAGTCAAGAGGGTAAGAACATGGGAGGTATCTGACAGTGCCAGAAGTAATGTCACACCACTCTAGGAATCTTATATACCTCTCTGGCTAAAACCAAAGAGTTTCCTGTGATTCCTAGAGAGGACTGTCATCATTTCTGGGCTTCCCCTGGATGTAATGTCACACCATTTGCTCAATGGTGTTTTTTTTATTTCTCTCCCCACTGTTCTGAGAGGGACACTTGACAACCCTAGTCCTAGGCCCGGAAGTGATTCTGAGGCCTTGCCTTCTGGGAATCTTACATATATTGTCTTGATTTCCATAGTTGAACAAAGGGGCATATACATTCAACAAATAAATATTCTCTTCCCTGAAGAAGGATAATATGTATCTAGGGAGACTTGGGTAGTAGTAGGCACTTACGAAATTGTATCCTGTTCAGTTTTTAATTATTGTGGACAGTTTTTTTCTCCTATTGCTTGGCGTTTTCTACTTCTTTGTTGTATATTTCATACTACAAATCAAAGTCCTTCTGGTCTGGACAATTAGGTGATACCACAAAGACAACCCAGATCTCCCAGAATGGCTGCTTTTGTTCAGATTTTGTAGCATATTACTGAGAGAGGCTGTCAACCATATTGAAGCCAATACTGGAGAGTCCATAAGTCTGCCTAAAATGAATAGTGTGTGTGTGTGTATGTGAAAGTGCTAGTTGAAGGATGAGATGGGTTTCCCTGGCTGAGACTGGGGAAGTCCGAATTCTCTGTTCCTCTTGCCCTCCTCTTTCATCACCTCTTCTAGCTCTTCTAATATTTACTTCCACTTCTTGGAGAGAAAATTCCTTTTTCCTCCCCTTTCTTATGGCTGGTGATGGAGCTACTTTTGTGAGGAAGTAGTTTCAGGCAAATGTGTTCACCTGTTCCCATCCAGCTTTAGAGGGAGGTGGTGTGCCTCTCATCACCTTCTGCACCATTACCACTGCTGTGAGTGGTGCAAGGTGGGCTGCAGAGGCCCTTCCTCTCCACACAGCATGGACCCTACAGGGGCACCAGGAGCAGAGGCTGCAAGTTCTCCTGGGCCACTGCTTCCTCCCAGGATCCATTGATGGTTAGATGCAGAGGAAATTTATCCAAGCCCCTCCCCCCCACAGCCCCTTGGAGTCAGAGTGGCACAAGTGGGGTGAGAACCTGCAGTCCCTCTGTATTGCTGCCTCTGCTCCAGTAGGCTGCATGGAGTTTCCAGCATTGCTTTGAGCTGGTGTGGATGCAAGGGAGGAGATGCTCCCCCACCCCACCATGCATGCACAGTTGGCCACCTGGAAGGGGCTCAAGTGAAAGGGCAGAGGCTTTCGCTCAGTGGTAGAGCATCTACTTGACATGCAGAAGGACTTATGTTCAGATCCCAGAATCTCCCACTAAAAGAATTAAGGGGAAGGTGATGTGAAGGACCTCAACATGAGACCCTGGTGGAGAGCTGCTGTCAGTCTGAGTATTTAATATGATATAATATACAATACTGACCTCAATAGACCAAGGGTTCAGTATAAGACAACTTTATGTGTTCATGTGAGTTCACTGGGCCATATTAAGCTCCTAAAAGGTCACTGGGAGCATGACAGCTGTTGAATGTCAAAATAAATTCATACAATACAATACAATATATGCAGTGGGGTGAATGGTGGGGCACCTCCTCCCATGCAGCACTCCCACTGCTTTGGGCAGCCAACCCAACTGAGCCAACCCTGCCCATCCTCCAGTCTGTCTCACAATGACTCTTTGACTGGGCTTGGCATCTTGTTGGTTTTCTTTCCAGTGAAATTCCCTTAGTTCAGTAAGCACTCATCGGAGATACAAATTTATCAAGCTCTGCTCTCAGCCTTATAAAGAATGGCTCAGTTTCGGAAAGCTTCATGTAAAATATGAGAAATTGGAAATAAATGGTATTATTTGAATTCATTCTGAAGTTTGAGAGCTGTCATGTTCCCAGTGACATTTCAGGAGCTTAATGAGGCCCAGAATGCTTCACTTTGCCTTGAACTACACAGCTTGCCTCCAGCCTGTCCCTTCCCCTCAAATGCACTTGACTGTGGTGGTGGCAACATGGAAGGCTAATGACAATAAGCAATTTTATTTATTTTTATTAATTTACCTTCTGCATTCATTTATACTCCACTTTTCTCCCCAGTAGGGAGGCAAATTGGCTTACAAATCCCCCCTCCATTTTATCTTTACAACAATGCTATGAGGTAGGTTAGGCTGACAGTGTGCGACTGGTCCAACATCACTTAGCAAACCTCCATGGGAGAGTGGGGATTTGAACCTATGTCTCCCAGATCCTAGTCCAACATTCTAACAACTACACCACACTGACCCTTTTGATGGTGATAGTGATGATAATAGAGCCTCTATCATTTCTGAGAAAGCTACCAAAGCAGTGTCCCAGATGACAAAACCTCTGGTCCAGAGGCTCTGGCAAATGTCATTGCCCGTGGTTCCTGAATCCTTCAGTACACTCTGGCAGCATTCTGAAGCATAACAAGACCTTCATGCCAGCATGAAAGGAAAGTAGCATCTGTGGCAATGGGGAAGGCTGTTGCTATAGAGAATGATGAGCCTATTATGATTAATGCCCAAACTTTGGAGAGGATATGGGCATTACTCCTAATGGACAGGGAATTCTGAACTGGAAACATTTCTATCCTCCAAATACTGGAATTCATTACCACTGCTAATGCTCTAATATAGATGTATAAATGGATGTTCACAAATGTTTTATTAGCTGTATTTTTATTTCAGGTAAATAGATGGATGTATTTCCAAAGATGGTGTAAAAACAAATTTTATATTGTATGAAAGATGTTGAAATGCAAAGAACAGGGCCAGGGAAAGGTGACATGAAATCCCAATGACCAGTCATTTAACCTTGTGGAATGAAGTTGGCACTTCACTTTTGAAGTGAACGTGACTCAAATCCAAGCAATATAAGTCTGAGAGATTTCCTGGTTTTGTAAATGCTATTTAATTTGCATTAGCAACCATGTCAATACTTGCTTCTGGTGCCTGTCCAGTTCTACCAGCTCCCTAGTCATTAATATTCATTTTGACATTGAAAAAAAGTTCCCAGAGGTGGCTACTAGAGAGCTGAATCTTGTTCGGGTTGACCAGCATAAAATGCTCAATGACACATTTGAAAATGCATTTTCAGTAGATCCAAAAAAACCTTTACCCACTCAGCATTTGCTGATTTTCCTCAGGGAGCAAAAATATTCCTTGAGTACTGTCTAACTTTCACTGATATCACTGTAAATATTTCCACTGACCTAAATAATCTAAAGCTTAAATGATGTTCTGAGTTCCAATAGAGAGAAATTGCACAAGTACACTGGTAATACACAGATACAACTGACTCTAGAAAAGAATATTGGATGCTATGCTGAAAGTGAATTCCTTTTTGACAGAGACACTGAGAAACTGTATCAGCTTCCAGCCAATAAATAGTTTATAACAGAAGAATTATAATAAAGTTGGCCTTAACTATCAAGGTTTTCACAGACTAACTTCTTATTTATTACCCAAGAATGTTATTAAATGACATATAAAAGACATCTTAGTCATTTCAGGGTATCATAAATCTGGTACGACACAAAGAAACTTGTAGTTTGCTCTGATATATTGTGTGTTTATTTTAAGGCAGAGCAAAATGTAAATAGAATGTCACAGTTTAAAAAAGAATATTTACAATTAGTAATTAGCATTTTTGTTGCAAAAATAAGGTCCAAGAGTGAGTGAGGTGTAGTGGCTAGAGTGATGGGCTAGGATTTGGACAACTCAGGTTTGATTCCCCACTCTGCCTTGGAAGCTCTCGGGGTGACCTTGGGCCAGTCACACCCACTCATCCTCACCTACTTCACAAAATAAATCTGCATTTTGCTTTTTACAATACTCAGAGCCAAGCTACAAGTGATGCCTTACACAGGTTGGACACTTGTCAGCTTCCCTCAAGTTTTGATGGGAAATGTAGGCATCCTGGTTTCACAGCTTGGCTCTCCATTACAGCTACTTGCCCTCAAACCATATGGTTCTTCCACCTTGGGGAAACTCTCAAGGTTGCAGAAAAATGTGAAAACTAGAAAAAATGGAAAGCCCACAAACAAGACAGCACAGTCTGTGCATGAGCAGACAATTGCCTCCTCCCCTGGGAAATGCTGGGGCTGGGAGAGAAACCACTGTGGTGAGCCTGGTGGGAGGCTGCCTATGGAGGGAAACATCTCTGTTGCCACTTCCAATGAGGCAGATAATATGGAGTCACCCAGGAAGTGGAGGGGTGGGGGAGATACCACTGCCATACTTGACATGGTCAACATGCACTCTGCTGGGCTGCTGGGCAGGCAGTATGGGGGGTACCACTACTGTCCTTCCAGCTCCAAAACTCCTGTCAGCTGTCATGGGTGGGGCCAGACACCACCACTGCCACAGCCATGGCTAAGATGGTGACCATGCTGTTCATCGGCCACCTGGACTGAAGGCACAGGAGACCTCCTCTGCCACCTTAGTGGAAAAGCTACACTTGACCAGGATGCGGGAGAAATACCAGGGAACAGAATAGAGGGGTCAAGTAACAACCTAAAAATATATATAGACGTTATTTATTATAGATGTGCACAAGTGTAGATTAAAAACAAGTTTAAAACATAAGGCCTGAATGGCAGGCTACATGTATATGCTAAAACTTGGTACATTGTATATGCTAAAACAAGGTACAGATGATGGTACAGTGCAATGACCAACACAAATAGACCAAGGTACAGTAAAAAAAAAACCGACCAGATGCATTTCTGCCCTAAGGCCTTTCTCAGTGGTCAGTTGTAAACAATTTATAATCAAACACACCCACACATATAGAAACCAAACATGAAATGCTCCTGGTGTTTTATCTAGAGCTGTAACAAAAAAAGGGAGGAAGAATTTTTTTTAAAATATATAATATAGTCTGTTATTATGTAGTAGAATTATTTTAGGTAAAATACTAAATCAAAATTTACCTCTAGTATTGTGTGATAAAATGCAAATATTGTAGTAGACCCAGGACTGCATTCACACAATGCTCTTCATTTTTGTATTTATAGAAAAAATGTATGAAATTTGATAATTATTCCATAACAAACTCTTAACTATCAAAAAATCGGGTTCTCAAAAAACCAATTACAAAGCCTGAGGCTTGGTTTCCAACGTATAAGGGTGTGTCCCATCAATCTGCAGTAAAGATAGAATGGCACTTTAACCTAAAAAAGTTCAGCTATATTAAAAGGTAGAAGGGTGATGCAATGTCTCCCATGTGAAAAGTAGACATGGGCATGAACGGAAAAAAACCCCAAACAAGCTGTTCGTTGTTCGTTGCCATTCACGAACAACGAACATTGAACAGTAATGAACATGACCCTGTTCACAAACATGTTCATTGTTCGTTGTTTGTGGCCCCTTAAAGATCCCTTTAAATTATCAGCTGGCAGGTGGCAGGGGAAATTCCCCCCTGCCGCCGGCCAGCTAATAGTTTAAAGGGCCCTTTCCTGCCACGTGCAAGGGGCAGGGACCTTTAAACACCCCACAAACTGACCTTCCCAATGTCCAATACCCACCAAATTTGCAGGGGACATAGTCCTCACTGTCCTGTGAAGACTCCCCAAATTTCAGACAGATTGCACTCCGGGAAAGTCATGATCCATGGGTCCTTCCCTTTGTTGTCATTTTCTCTTCACAGTGGCAAAAATGGGACTCTCTGCTGGAAGTACTTTGAACGGTTAAAGCCAGAGGGAAAGCCAGAAGGAGTTCAGACTTCAGTCCCTGCCTTTGCCAGGGGAATTGATTGAAAGGCTCCAGACTGTCTGGCTTGACAAACGGCTGATGAAGGCAACGAACGAGGCTTGCAACGACCACTTGTTCGTTTAGAATGGAGCCTCACAAATGGCTTGTTCGCGAACAGACGAACTGGCTGTTCGTGGGTTTTTTTGTTCATAATGCTGTTCATCCCCATGTCTAGTGACAAGGAGGTATGCTCTCAAAGGAGGTGGAGGGGAGGGGGGGAGAGAGAAGGAAGAGAACACTGAAATGGCAGGGATACAGCACATATTCAGTTAGGGTCATTGTGCAAATCAAGTCAAATCTATCTCAGACACAGCAAGTCCAGTCCACTTCTTCATTAAGTCCCCCAGGCATCAATGTTTGTAGGTGGTGAATCCAAAATACTTCTTTTCTGCAGGAGTTTGTGAGACCCTGAAGATGTATTCTGTATAACTTCCACAACCCAAAATTGCAGCTGCTTCTCCGTGTGGCCAGCAGTGAGATAGTGGTTAACAAGTGGGGCATTCAGTTTCTTTAATCTAATACAGCTCTTATGCTCACAAATATGAACTTTAACAGGTCTAGTCGTCATACCTACATACATTAAGTTACAGGGGCACTGAATAACATAGATAACTCCCTTGGAATTGCAATTGCTAAAAGAATAAATTACAAACGTCCTAGTGTTTGATGAATTATGAAAAGGAGAAATACCACCAATGTCCTTGAGATGGCGAAGCATGAATCTGACAGAATCAGGGGAAATACCTGCCCTGCAAGTTTGCAGGGGCCCTGCTTGTAAAATCCTAGTGCTTATTTATTTATTTAAAACTTTTTTAGCTGCCTTTCCTCCAAAGGTGCTCAAAGTGGCTTACAAAGTAAAACAATGCTTAGAATTTATCAAGGTCAGAAAAACACTTAATGCTTTTCTTCACCTTGCTTATCAGTAGCTGGCCATGAAAATGCTGAAGTCCTCTTGATTCTTTCTGGCAGATTCAGCTCATCAGTCCTCCTGGAATAGAGAGTCAATGAGAATTAAAAATATTCACATGCTCTTACGGGCATTTTTTTGGTGTTGGCAAGATCAAACTAAAAATCCAACACCTCAACTAACAAATGAATGTGTCAACATGCAAACTTTTCTCCCTGCAGCAATTTGATGATACCTGCTATCTTTGCAATTCAGTTTTGACTACATTGCCAAATTTCCAAGTGAAGAACTCTCATGACAAGTGTTCCCCTGAGGTGGGTCAGCTAAAATGTAAACTCCTGATTATAGATGATATAGTGCTACCCTTGTATATCTCAAGGTTGTAGAGCTGCCAGAGTGGGTCTCCAGGCATTTTTATGACCTATTTATATTTCATATATCACAGTGGATTTTTTCAACATGTGAGAAATGAACTCTACAGGTAGCAAATCTGTGACTGTCAAATAGCCTGTGAAATCATTTTTTTTAGTAATGTTGTATCAGAGAATTCATGCCCAGTGCAGTGCAGTAGTGTAAAATGCAGAAGAGGGATGATGGCACTGAGAGCTACGGCAACCTGACCATACTCAATTCTTTGTACAAAATTGGAGAAAAAGGAGTATGGAGAATTTCAAATGCTTCAGTTCTCCTTCGGAAATAAAAGTAGCTAATTGAGCAGAAGTGATTTTGTAAGTATCTCTGGTGTGCATTTAAGCAATGATACCATTCACATATATGCTGATTATCCTCTCAGAAGGATGTTTTTAAAGTTCAGTATCACCTTTCAGCATTCAAACAGGCACTTTGTCTTAAAGCCCCACCTGCTACAACCCTTTTTTCAGCAAGGAAAACCAGCCATTTCTGCCTTTGCCTTAAATATGTTATATTGGCTCTCTTATTATGACATTCCAGTAATAGCAGTGTGCTTTTGAAACATGTCTCCTATCTGTTTTAAATATCAGAGTATTCTTCATGAACTGTGAGTATATTGGTCTATGCAAAATCCTGTTCAAATTGCATGTAAGTAGATCAATAATTTACAGGCCCTTAGTGAATAAGCATAACAGATGCTTTGGATTCCTCCCTGCCTTGCTTAGCTCCAAGGTTGAATATTATTATCTGTCTTTAAAAATGAACCTGGATGACATTTTCTCGATCTTCAGACTGTCCATCTTTCATCCAGAAAGCTGATTTATTTGCAGTGCATAATAACTCCATTATAATCAAAACACATTCTTGTTTCAGTACTTCCATGGCACAGAAACTCTGCCTTAAATTTTGCTGGCAGCATGAGAGCCATGGCAGTGAAGATCCTTTCTGTGCAACAGGTCAACGTGAGAAGTTCCGGCCTACACAAGAGGAGCCTACACTCCTCATACTTGTTTCCATGTGTAATCATAGAAACACTTGATATGTGAAAGCTTTCTATTGAATTCAACACAATTCCACACTTAAATATTCTGAATGTAAGGAAGAAATAGTCCTTCAATTGTTTCTCAGTCCTATGCTAAATAAATATGCTTGGGTTGTACAGCTGTCTTAAGTGAGTGTCCCCAATCCCTGGAAAGGATCTTTGACAAAGAGCAGAGGAGTTAGACGTGTTAGTCTGTGGTAGCAAAATCAAAAAGAGTCCAGTAGCACCTTTAAGACTAACCAATTTTATTGTAGCATAAGCTTTCGAGAATCAAGTTCTCTTCGTCAGATGCATGGCACAGAAACTGGTCAAATACAGAAGAGGAGGGAGGAAGAGGGGAGGAGAGAGAAGAGGCAATTAGGGCGTGAGAGGGAGGGTGCAACCAAAACATTCCTTTGCTAGTAAATGTAAACATCTCCTTTTGGTGTTGGGGTCAGTTGGAGTTTGCCCTGTTAGTTTGTAGCAGCAAAACCAATTCCAATGCAGTATAAGCCTTCGATAACCACAGCTCTCCCCATCAGATGCATCTGACAAAGAGAACTGTGGTTCCCGAAAGCCCACGCCAGGTGTCACATTATCACAGGTAACAGATTTCCTTTACAGAGGCTGGGTCTGGGGGAGCCCAGTGACACCTGGCGTGGGCTTTCGGGGACCACAGACCAGAGGAAAAGAAGATGTGATGAGAGAAGTCACTGGTATTCATACAAAGATGCAGTATGAAAATTGCACTTCCAAAGTCACCTGAGACACTGTCAGGACACTTTCCCCGTTTAAATCCACCAGGAGTCAGGGTGTGCATTCATTTCAAATTGAAAAAAAAAGAACAAAAGAAATCCAGTTTGTCATCATCCCTTGGAATCCATTTTTTTAAAAAGATATGGAAAGGCAACAAATGAACAAATGTGTTCTCCTGTTGCTGCTATACTTCCCTCACTTAATTTAGAGATCAAAAAGAGTCCAGTAGCACCTTTAAGACTAACCAATTTTATTGTAGCATAAGCTTTCGAGAATCAAGTTCTCTTCGTCAGATGCCTGATAGAACTTGATTCTCGAAAGCTTATGCTACAATAAAATTGGTTAGTCTTAAAGGTGCTATTGGACTCTTTTTGATTTTGCTACCACAGACTAACACGGCTAACTCCTCTTAATTTAGAGAGTAATCCTAATCAGGTCTACTGAGAACTAAATTTCCTTGAACTCAATAGAACTTACTTCCAGGTGAAGTGTGCATAAGCCCTACTTTGTTGATACCAACTGCTGCTATCCATGGGGGTAGCAGCCTCTAGCCAGTAGGTTAGAGATGCATTGCAACAAAGCAAACCATGTCTGGCATTCAAACATTCCAGAAAGCAGAGTCCACACTTTAGATTATCACTTGCATATTAATCTAGAGAGCTTTGGCCACAAATAGACATAACAGAATTCTTGACCGGGGTCCCGGTACATGAGATGTTTTGTCACCTGGGTACTTGAGCATTTAGCAAGGGAACATTTCACAGCTCAAAATGCGCATGGGGTTGTAAATGGAGCAGGATGAATAGTACTTGCTATTGAAAAGAAAACTGCGAGGATCTCTTTACAATAGGGCCCCCCAGTTTGGTTGCTGTGCTGCTCTGCAGTATATTTTTTATAATGGTTAATTAAGCCCTTATTGCTGAATCATTTGACAAATGACAAGGCTGTTGTACTTTCAGAGGTCTTCTATGTAAGCTGCAAAAGTGTGTATGAAACAGAAGACTTTTATGCAACACTAACATTTTTATTTGTGCTCTGGTGTAAGGGTTGAGTCTCTACTAGTTCAATTTCTTTTCTGTTTTTAATTATATTTTTTCCTTCTTCTGGCATGATCAGTGTTACACATTTTAAAAATGTATATATATGCCCAGAAGCCTTCAGGAGCTGGATACATTTTTTTAAGTGCCTAAATAAAAGGAAAGCAGCACATCCTGAGCGCAGCTGTAAGTATAATGTATAAGCACCATGCTCAAGTTATCCATATTCTTAGTCAAATTAAATTGAAATATACCAGGCAATGGCATTTTTACATTATCATGGTTTCTGTGAGTAATAACAGCCAAAGCTGTATGATTTAGAGACAAAACCATATTGTGGGAAAATGAAAATCAGTACTATGAACCCAAAGAAGGTATTATTTTTCCATTTCTTTATAATGTTTGTCTCAGAGGATTATGAGGGGGTTTTTTTGGTTGTTTCATTTTGTTTTTATGGAGTCTTTTCTGTGAGCAGAATTTTATCCTTAATGTAGCTGGGTGGTCCTGCTGAGTTTCTTGTTTATCTTGTTTCCAAATATTTAATCTTGTGTTTGTTTTCACTAGGTTGCTGTTTCTTGTCATCTCATTCCAGCCACATATCTCTGAGTATCTAATAGTTACCTTGAGGTCAAACATAGTTTCTTTTTGTTTGGGACCTTATCACCAATGGACATTATCCGGATTTCATCTGATGGGGTGAAAGGATGCACCTTCATTCCTCTTTCACAGCCATATTGTGGAAGATCTTGCTCTCCCATCCCCCCACAGACTCTCTCTCTCTCTCTCTCTCTCTCTCTCTCACACACACACACACACACACACACACACAAAGACACACAGAGGCACATCTGTCATAATTTCGATGTAAATGCAAAAATATCTGTGAAAATTAAGGGCAATGAGTAAATCTACTATTTTTTTCTTGCCAAATATTTTATGAATGAAGTTTTTGCATGAAGAAGAACAATGACTTTTAAGATTCATGTAGAAGTGTATTTAAGAACCTGGGCCAAGAAAGAAAGTGCCTATAAAGTTGTTGGGAATGTTACTTGTCCAATATAATCAATTTAGACTCCAGTCCTAGAATAAAACTTCCTAGTATAGTAGTGAATCAGATAGGGAAGCATCATGCACCACCATGTTTAGCAGACTGGGCTGGATCCAGTGTTCCATGAACATACTGGCAGATGCAGATTTTTGCCACAATCTCAGCAAAGTTGATTCATGGAGTCATGGAACCTGTGTAGCTAATAGCCACATGAGTTGGGCCCATGTTGCCCAAATTGGCACATGTGTTGAGCCCATAGCATACAAAGCATTCTCTATATATGTAGAGTAGGACTATGGCACCAGAGCAGCTTGATGATATTTCTCTTGGTACGGGATTGAATTATTGGGGTAAGTTAAATGTATTTTATACCTTTAGGTTATTAACCAGCAAACTTGAATCAGTCAGTCTCTCTGGTGGAAGGGAGCTTCTGCAGGCTGAGGACAGCAGGCCTTTCATCAGTGTGCTATTTGGAACATTCTAGCAGGTGGGCTACTCCAGTGTGAGAATGTCCAGGAGGACCTCCCCATTCTGATATCAAGCTGATATCTGCTTTTTGATATCAGCTGTCAGAAGGTCTTCTGGGGTACACAAATATCATGGTTTTGGGGGGAGGGCAGCCATACTCACAACATAACTACAGTGAAGGAATGAATTTTACTTGTATCAAAAGAAATTGCTGTGGGGAGGAAAATACAGCTAGTATCCTTGCAATGGCAAATAGCTGGATCCATTCTAGGATACTGACTGTAACTCAGAGCTTCTGTAGAGCAGAAAGAATTATATATGAAGTCTATGGGACTCCTGCCCTGCATGGGTGTGCAGACTTCTCTCTGAAACTGTGTTGGAGGCACCTAGGCAATATTTTGCCCATGACAAAACAAGCTATATTAGTGCAAGCCTACATACTTTTGTTTGATAGCAAACTAGAAGGAAAGGGCTGGCTGTCCCAAACAATAGATGAGGTGGAAAACTCTGCTTGGGATTAACCGCTCCATACTGCAAGCAGAAGCTCTCATAGTTCAATGTTCTTACACACACGCGTGCGCACACACACACACACACATACACACGTTTTCTCTCTCTCTCTCTCTCTCTCTCTCTCTCTCTCACACACACACACACACACACACACACACAATCCCTGCATAAAGAAAACTAGATGTCAGGTAGTATGGATCTATCTTTTTGTCTCCCTGAGACACTAGTTTTCTGTGTGCATGAATCTTTTTGTTTATGGAAGACCATTTCATCACGTGTGCTCTCCAGATAGATTGGTGATGGGCAGATTTGGAAGTTTACAAAGCTAAGCTGTGAGCCTGCACTGCAGGGGCCACTGAGCTCAGAGCTGGCCAGTAGTGTCCAACGTGGGCATCAGCTCACCTATTGCCTCTGGTGGTGTTGCTGGAGGAAGCAGTTGGTGAGCTGATCCCAATCATTGTTGCTGCTGGAAAGTTTGAGCCAAGTGACTTCAGCAGCACTAGTGAGGCTATTGGGGCCTGGTTTTACTTTTTAATGGCCCTCTGGAATTTCCCTTGAACTTCCCTATAAGTTCAGTGGCCATTCTCCCTCTGGATTCTGTACCTCATCTAAGACTGATTTGATTTCTCACTACAAGCTCTCACAGCTGTGTGCATGTTTAAGATAGGAGTGCCCATAACCTTCAAATATAAATCCCTTGTCAATGTATAATTATAGACTCAACCCCCAGTAAGAATGATGATTAATCTTTTATGTTTCTTTCTGGCCATATTAAATTGCACAGCTATATTATAAACCAGTTGAAACTTGCAAAACAAAAACCAAGCCAGAATGTGTTTCTTGTAGTCTGTGGCAGAGGCACTCCTGATCAGCAGATATCTCAGTTGTGGGACTGGGTGCCTGGTAATTGACCTTGTATTTCTCTCCAAAGTTCGCTTTGAAGTTTTCCTCCCTTTCTCCAAGTTTTCCCCAAGGCGTTTATTTTGATTGGATCCTGTTCTCACACTTATAGTTGATATTGTAATTGCCAGCTCAGATTCTGCCTCTTCTTCAAACTCTCTGTGTTCACGTAAACTGAGTATACTAAAAAAAAAAGCACACATGCTTGTTTCAGTACATCAAAATGTGAACCACAGATATGTGCTTCTGATGAGGGATTTTTTAGTTTAAATGTAAAAGGATCTACTGACAGGATTGATATTTCTGCAATCTAAAAAATATGCAGTTTAATTGAAATCCTGAACAAAGTCTGTGCCATCCTGATGAATGTTTTTACATTACATCCACATAGACCTTAGCAAGGTCATGCTCAGGATACAAGAAAGTGGAAGCTTAAATAAAGTTGTGGGTGAGTTGTTTTAGTAACCTTTTTGTAACCATTTCACCTTCCTTTGTACATATGCTAATCTCTGACACTTAACACTGACTGCAGTCACCGACTCTCTTTCTTTTACACATACAAATATATATATAAAAAATTCACTTTCCCTCTCTGGTTGTCTGTTGACAGAAGGCAGCAGTGTGCCTGATGTTTTCAAAGTATTGCAGCTCTTATTAGCTATCTATTTTGGTGGACAGGGAATGAAAAATGTCTCCCAGTGTGTTCATTCTATTCCTGTAGCAGCAGACAGGGCTCTTCTCCCCTACTACAAATGTGTTTGCTCTCAAATGTTTATGTTTATGTAGTCATCTCCCCTTCTCAAATAGACTATATTTTGGCATAAACCATGCACAATGGTTCAACAACTATGTACAAACCTCAGAGTAAGACAGTAGAAAAATTCCAGACATGTTCACACAAAGCTCAGTTCTGACATGTAGCCACTTCTCTTCAAGGTGAGAGGAATTATAGAAAAGTGGCACGAATCTTATTTCAGAGTCTAACACTGCAGAGCTAGAAGGGTATAACTCAGTTTAGGATTGCACTATGGTTCTACTTTCACACATGTGGTATAATGCACTTTCAATGCACTTTGCAACTGAATTTTACTTTGTGAGATGGGAAAATCGAAAGTGCATTATTCAGTGTGTGTGAATGCAGGCTTAGACTCTGAAATAGGACTTTTGTTGGCTACAATGAGCTTCTATGGACGTAGAAAGGTGTAATTCTGTGTGTACAGAATTGCAATGTAAACCATCAACAGAAACCAAACATTAAAGGAAGATCCCGGTTATCATCTGTGTGCTTTTTTTCTAGTATTAACACTTTCTGTTCCAGCTCAGGCACATTCACTTAGTATGGAAGAAGCGTCTCTTCCATTAGTGAGATATGAGTTGGTTGTGCTGGACTGGAAGCTCTGTGATGTGGCTTCTTTTTCCAGTTCTCAGGAAGATTTTATGTGTAGTAATGAGAATGAGCTTACTCCTGAGCATGACAAGCTGGTAATATGCAGCACAGCCATCTTTTCTTTTATAGCTTTAGGGATGGGAAGAGTGCTAAATATTGTTTGTTCTGTTCCAGCTTTTTTAAAAACAGTGTTTCTCATCTACTAATGTAACCTCTGGCAGACGCCCCAACATAATTTGGATTGGAACCATTTGAGTGTCCTGTTTTCTTTTTTATAAATGAATGATCTTATTTGGTTGACAAAAATGTTTTGCTTCAACAATGCATGTTTCATTCTCTTAGTCTAATGATTTAAGAAACCTTGCCTCACCTCTTTCTATGTCTTACCAATAAATCAGAATCTCATATTTGGGCCACAGGTGCTACCTGAGAAAGGACAAAGGCTCCTCATAATTTTGGTGCAAGCCGTATGTACCTAGAAATAGAAAATAAATAGCGATGTTTTCCTTCACAGTATCTTGGCAACTATACCCCTAATTTTGCAAGTAGCTGGAATGCTCCAGTTACGCAGGAGGTCCCAGTATCAGTCTTTCTTAACATTCTTATTGGTTATCAGGATGTTCAAATTAACAACTAAGAGAGTCAGACACCTGCACATGTGCCAAACAGCATTCACTTAGCATCACTGGTTGGTTGCGGATGCTTCTGCAGCCCTATGCAAACAATGTAGGCGTGTAATATCAGGGAATGTGGTATCATGTTCTAGCTTGGATAGTTTGTGCAAATCATTTTGTAATACAAAATGTACACATTTATGAATTCATCCTTTTATGAATTATGATAGGCTTTGGTAGAAACTGAGTAAACCCCAATTCTTCACATGGCCTGACTGAAAAACAGGGATTCCCACACCATTTTGCTACCGTAGGATATGCAAGGCCCTGGTTACTGAAAGACCTGGGGATTCTGACGTGAAAAGTAGATACAAATCTCCACAATGTAGCTTGAATCATGATCTCTACCATGTAAATACCAACAAGGACACATTGGAGGATGACGGGTATATTTTGGGAACATTAACATGTGAACAATTAATTAAGGCCACTTAGTAAAGAGTTAATGAAAAGATTCACAGATATGCAGTCAGCAGTGGTGAATGGTGCAAGGGTAGTTATAGAGAGTTGCCAAATGATGCATAGTAGCAACAGGCACGTGGCTATTAAGAACCACAGAAAGCTAAAAAGAAAAGCTGCAGATCCAATATTCAATTCAATCCAATACTCACAGCATGTAAGACTGGAAATGAAGCCTATAATGTCTTGTGGTGTACCAGATCTACCAGATTGCTGGAAATCACAATAAACCTTCAGACTTTTGGGTAGCATCACCAGAGTCCCTTTCCCTCGTGGACTATTTTAGTGTGGCCTCATTTGCATTTCGAGCATGTTTAATTTGTTTGCAGAACAGGTATTGTTTCTGCTAGTGAAATAGTTTCAGACAGTAAGGGGGACCTCCTAAGAGAACAGCAGACAGTTGCCTGGGGAATATTTTCCATGATGTGCAGTACTATCAGCCAGATGTTCAGCATCTGCCAATATTCAAATAGCTTGAACATATCTGATTAGGGAAAACAGATGACTACTCATGCAGGATTATATAGCTGTTGTTGCTTTCAACTTAAAGGCATACTGTTTTTTTAAATAATATTTTGACTTGAGACTTACTACTATTGTGTCTCTTTGTATTTTATGACAGCATAATTTTTTTGTCGGTGTCTAGTTCTGGCTCAATTGGCATATGAGTGTTCTTACAAAGCCACCTGGGAATTGTAGTTTCTCTCCTCACATCCAATATAACTCCTTCTCCCCAAAAAGCATTGTTTTCAATATTTTTAGAGAACTAAAAGAGATTTGTCATGGGCTTGTTAACTTGTGAAAGTTGTGTCATGGTACATTATTCTTGCTTCTCTTTATTTACTCATCTTCAAGAAAAGCTGAGTTATGCATTGTGCTGTGTATAACATCTAATTTGTACCTAAGAGGGCTGATTCTTGGCTGGCAAAATCTTCATCATGTCTGCATCAGTTACTGGACAGATACAGAGCAAATATACAGTAACAGTACAAACAATGAAGGTCAAATGTGAGTTGGGGGGGTGACCACTCAGAGGTTGAGAGAAGCCTAGGACACTTCCATTTTTCAGCACCCCCCATTGCCACCACTAGGACCGGAGTGCCTCTTACGTGGTGCCCAGCACAGCTCCCAGATGGCTGCCATCCCATCATGGCTCCTGGCCTCTGTTGCTGCCCTGGCATGGCTCTCACCTCCACTGCTGCTGAAGGAGGAGGAGGCTGTGCAAACACAGACAATTCTCTTGGTTTTGGGGGGCAGGATTGTGTTTTTTAAAATGCTTTCCAATTTTTCTGCAAACTTAGGAGAAAGTCCCTCCACATTTACAGAACTACCAGTTTTCTGTCAGAGTGCCCCCAATCCACAAATTTAAGTTTCCACAGATGGGTGACATTTGGCTATTAGAATAGATGGTGATGATGATAGTTATAGTGATGACTATTAAATATTGTGATTAACAGCTCATAAAAACAACTTTATTGAAGCAGACAGACCGAAACCAGGCTCAACAGGAGCCAATTTATACTTAAGAAAACTGCACCCCTTTTTAGCAATAACCAATACAAAGCAAGTAGTTAGAATCCTTCATTTGCATGAACTATATACAAAACAACTATTTACAGAACAGCGATTGGATTATAAGGCAACAGTTATGATCGGCCGTTACCAGTGCAAAAACACCCAATAGCCATGTAGGCCACAGGAGCCTCCTTTCAGACTCAAGCTCCAGCAATACACAACAATGACAATGTTAATTCATAGTGTATTACAGGCAGTGCTGCCCAGTAATGAGATACAAATTTAAAGTTGTATGATAAACGTTGTCTTCTTTCAATCCTGTCAATGTATCTTTGTGGCTGTATGTAATAATGTCAAAAGTTGAGGCCCTCCCTGAATGTGAGGCCCAGGCCAAATGGCCCTGCTGCCACCCCTCAATCCATGTGATAGGTCTTGGGTGACTGAAATTGACATTAAGTCATATTCTACTGGCCCAAGGCCTATAAACATAGTGAGAATTCATATAAACACCAAAACCACTTGGTGGTGGATCTTGACAAAATTTTCCATGAACTCAATGGAACTTCTCTATTTCCCATTGCAGCCTATTAATCTCTATGAAGCGCTGCTCCTGAGGCACTAGGTACCCTGAGGCACAACATGAGGTGGGTTTGAAGTATGAAAGAGAATTGATGGAAACTGCCGAGTTAGACTGGACCCAACCTGAGGTAGGTACTGAATTGCTTTTTTAATCCTTAGTTTACCCTCACCCTGTACTAGCCTTATGTAAGTTTTAATTACGAAACTGTGCTCACTAAACAAAACAAATTGTCATTGTTCACCTTTAAGTCAGCAACATGACAAAACAAAACATTTATTATTTCTACAACAATCACTATGAAAATGCCAACACTAATTAGTCAAATATATATATAAAAAGACAATATTTTGACACTAATTAAAATGTCACAACAAATTAGGCATTATTCTTTCTGGTTTGTGAGCATTTAAAAATAGCATTGCAAGGACATAAATAATTACTTTGGGTTTATTACCTGGAGAAACATTAACTGATCTGTTCCAAACCAAAAAGGGAAAGTAGTATTAGGGCTAACAAGAAATGTTAGATTTGGTGACTCAAGGGTACTCAATCCAAATATGCTGTTTGGACATCAATGGGATTAATTTACTTAAAAATATTAATAACATGACCCACAGTGCAATCCTGTGCAGTTACTCCAGTCTATGGGCTTCAGTGGCCTTAGATTGGAGTAAGCGTGCATAGGTTTATGCTGCCAGAGATAAAAACAGGAACAGTGCTCTTAACCCCAAAAGATGTAAATGTACAGCCCTGTTTTATCGGCACTGACTCCAAACCCAATGTACAATCTGATATCAGCTGCTCCTCTCTTTTGTTCTGTCCTTGGGTGATGTCTCATCATGTTCATTAAAAGAACTTGAGGCAGAAAAGATATGTTAACCAATTATATAAAACATCTCTTTTCCATTTGATTGAAATCTGTGGCACTCTGAGTCAGTTTCTGAATATTTATGCTTTTTAAAAAAATATACTTGGCCAGGATCCAAAGAGAGATTTTAACTGTACCCAAGACCTTCAAACATTCCTAGGGAAATTTTTGACTACTTTCTTTTCCAAAGCAGATATCTGTATATCGTAACTGTTTATACACTCCGAACCCACCCCCTAGATTCACTAAGTGGCATGAGGCACTCATCTCTGAGAAACACTAGTTTGAGCAACCTTGGGCAAGCAGGAGTAGTTATGAGTAGAGATGGGCACGGACAGAAAAAACCCCAAACATGATGTTCGTTGTTCGTTGCCATCCACGAACAGGGACTCACGAACAACCACGAACATGGCCCTGTTCACGAACATGTTCGTGGGGGTCAGCAGGCTCTCCTCCAGCCATCATCCATGTCAAGATCCCTACTGCACCACTCCCAGAAACCTGACCTGAGCAGGCACTAGGAAAGGTACCAATAATAAATAATAGCTTGGCCCCAGAGCCTGGCAGCAGTCCTGGAACTTGAAGGGGTAGATCCCTACTGCACCACTCCCAGAAACCTTACCTGAGCAGGCAGCAGGAAAGGTACCAATAATAAATAATAGTTTGGCCCAGAGCCAGGCAGCAGGCTCTGGAACTTGAAGGGGTAGATCCATATCCCACCACGCACAAAGAAAATTCAAGCTCCAATGCACTCTCTCTATCAAAATGCCAACAGCAACTGTCTCTCCACTGTCTGCAAAGTAAGAGCTGGGAGCCCCCCTCCCCCCCCGGTCTTTGATCCTTTGTTGTAACAAATTTGGAGCTCCACACTTGAAAGGAAGACCTGCCTATCAAGCTAAATTGGGCTTAGATTGGGGTTTCCAGGGCAACAGCAGGAGTTCAGACAGAGTTCAGACAATCCCTGCCTACGTTGCCAAGGGAATTGATTGCAGGTGCCAGACTGTCTGGCTTGATGAACAGCAATGAACAGCAATGAACGAGGCTTGCAACAACCACCTGTTTGTTTAGAATGAGGCCTCGCAAACAGCTTGTTCGCGAACAGCAGATTGGGCTGCTCGTGGCTTTTTTTTTTGTTCGTATTGCTGTTCATGCCCATCTCTAGTTATGAGGTTCCTTGGGACAAAGACCTTGTGTCCTACAGATCTATCCTCTCAAAAGATAAAGACTGGTGATCTTTTAGAAAGTGCCAACTGCCAAGTGGTGATGTGCACAGAAATTCTATCTGGGTTGATTTGTTCTTTTGACATCTTTGTATGATAGGTAATGCATCTGGTCAGATTTTTTTCTATGTTGTTATTTGTTTTCCTTGTGAATCACTTCCTTCCACTCAGGCAACGCAAGCCTAGATCACTACAGCATGCTCAGCTGCAGAAGTGATAAAAATACCGGGTGATTTCATTCCCCCTTTGAAGTGACAAGAGGTTCAAACTTCAGGAGCATGCCTGGATGCAGTAGCAGCAATGTGTCTGAGGGCTCTCACTGCTTTTCCAGGGATCACCAAAAGTAGCAAAGCTGCTAGTGGCTCTCTGCCCCCACCCCCAACACATAATTCCAGAAGTGCTTCAGAGACAAAATCTTAAGATGCTGATCAGTGCTGCTTTGCTGTGATCCCTCACTTGAATAAATTCTGATAGGCATCTGGAAACACTGGCCTTTTTCACACTGCTTACCTGCCACGGAACATCGTGCCAAGCTCCTGGAACACCAGTGTCTTCCTGGCGCAATTTCGTGCCAGGAAGACGCTGTCATTCCCGGAGCTTGGTGCAATGCTCCATGGCTGGTAAGCAGTGTGAAGAAGGCCACTATGTTGGATGCACCATCACCACTTGGTGATGCACCAAGCAAGCAAAAGGTTGAGTCCAAAAGCAGGAATGAAAAATATACAGCCCTACATGCCCACACCTGATTGAATACCCTGTACAAAACATCAGTTTTCTTCCCCAAGCTGAATGTTTGTTGTTTAAAACTCTAAATTGACTGGCTAGTAAAATTGCCCCCCACTCCAGTTTTGGGCAAGAACGGTGCTTGCCCTCTATCTTGGTCCCGTAATTACTACTAAGAAGTTATATGCTGAGGAGCTTAAGTTCCAGGACGTTTAAACAATTCATGTAGTTCTGAATATTTGATGTATCATATAGACTACTAGAAGGGTTTGTTATTTCAAATTTATACACTATTAATGCCCTTGGATATTAATAACTTCTGGAATCAACTATGAAAGCACATAGGAAATGGATTGAATTTTCTTATCACTGATTTTACTTGGCACATAGTTTCCATGCATGAATATCAAATTAAAACATTATAAAGGTCCTCTTCATTGTTATCTGACACCATATCTTGTATATAACATGCATGGCAACGGAAATGATGCTTGGTGGAAGCATATTCAGACTATTACAGATTTTATACCCGTGTGTCCTAAGTTCATGGTGTTGTGGGGAAAGATCTTGCATGCTATTAAATGAATGACTGGCTATGACTTACAATTCAACCCATTGACCATATCGCTTTGAGAAACATTTCTTCATATGAAAAGGCTTGAAATTTACTTTCAGAAGCAAAGATTTTGATTGCTACTAGTTTGCCAGCCACCTGAGAATAGATTGCTAAAATCTGGAAAGTTTTGGTTTAATGAGATGGATGATCCAATCATAAATCTAGCCAGTGACTGGGGTCTCATTGGTCTTCATATCTATAGATTAAAATCCAGCAGAAGGAACTGTAATTCTGTAAACCGTTTGTAGTGCTTAGGTGTTCATTTTTAATTAATTTTAATTAATCTCATTTTTATTTCACTTTTCTGCCACTAATGAAATGAGAGGTGGGTGCATGTTTGAATTTCTGGTGTTCCTAATGGGTGTAAGCACTTATTACAGAGCAGTGTGGCAACAAATGGCTCTGAATTTTACCAAAAATGTTTGAAGTGCAATTATATAATGCATTCAGATAAGCACATTTCCCTGTTACCTTCAATTATTATGATAAAGATCTAATTCTAAATCAAAACTCTGACACATGCCACAATAAAACAGTTACAATTATGTAATCAGGTTGCATTTGATTACATCCATGGTTGCAAGTCATATTTGTGCCTTGTGGCAGAGTGCTCCGTCTCTGTCACTAAGAAGCTTGTTTGGTCAAGTGATTTGTATGGAAAGAAAAAAAAAAACCCTGCTTTTAGATTCAGAAAAAGCAAAGGGAAGGAGAATAATTTATTTATGCTGCTCATGTTAGAGCGATCATTTATTCATACTGTTGATATAGTTTGTTCATTAGTTTCATATCACAGCTGACCATGCTTTGAAATACAAAGCAGAGATCCAAAAAGTGAAAACAAGTATCCCAAATCCACAGTATTTTATTACAGTAAATACTACACATGCACAAATACAGTGGCATTTCAACACATTTAAGCTTACAGGAGCGCACATGTGCGCGCGAAGCACGCGCACACTCCCTCCTCCCAGGTAAGAGCCAGGCTCCAATCTCCTGCTGGGAGATTGAAGGGGCCTGGCAACCCTATTTCTAAGCTATGTATATACTACAGAATTTCCTAGTTATATGTTGTGCCATCAGGTTCATGTTGCTTTCTGCTTGTTTGCATTTAATCCTCTGTGGTATCCCATATTTTGTGTACTCAATCTTTGTTGCTGAGTTGTATGCATATCATGGGATCCTGGAGTGTCGTCTTGTTGCTTATGATGTGTATATATGGATTTCATTTCTCTCTCTTTCGGGCAATCTATGACATCTAACACAACCCTGAATAGTGTTGTACATTTATAATCAGACTACTGTAACAACCTTCAAATTGTCATAGTGACTCATGTTGCACAGGTACACGATTATATAACTATCCAGAGAAAAATAATGCTGTGAACTAGGTAGATACATTTGACTGTATGTTGGCATCACATTTTGGCAAAAAGCATTCTATGAGACATTATAGGTGTGATATAATAGGTAAAATCAGGTATGTATTAATGTATAGTACAGATTATGGGCATGCTTACAATTCATAGTGCATATATCTTGACACTACATATTGGGAAGGCTGATTTCAAAGATTATGTTATTACAGTTTAGGATTTAGGACTGTTTTTCATGCAGGCAAAGGTACGGAGCAGGGATCTCTCACTAAATGTAAAATAGATGATTATCAGAGTTTGGGGTAGTAAATGGGGGAAAGACAGTTTTGTGTGTAAAACTCATGGGTCTGTCCAGTCTGTCAGGGTTTTTCTTTGTTGGAGATAGCAGCTCTGGGGCTTCAAACTACCATATAGTTGCTCTGAGAGAAAATGAGGGGAGCCACTTTCTCAGACAAAAGTCTTGGAAGTCTGGTTGTAGCCCTAGGTTTTGTGCTGCCAGTGCCTACCTTTTTGTAGATGAAAAACTCCGAATGTTTTTTTGCCTATGTAAGACTGCAAAATCAGGTCTGACTAACCTATCTGCATCATCTTTCAGGAAATGTCTATGATTGGAAAGAGCTGAACAGTGCATAGAAAACATGATACAGGAATCTCTTGGAATGCTCATTCTTGCACGCAGTACATTTGGCAATAGCTATGTAGAAGCCAAACTTTAATTTTACACCAAAAAGCAGATGATGAGACTGATAAAGAGAAACCAATCATGTTAGCACAGAGCAGTACTGGGATAACTTATTGTCTACATGTTCTTCACAGTTCTTTTTGTCTCTGTGTTCTAAACATAAATGAAAAGGTACACTTTGTTGCTCACTCAGCCATGAGCCGTTGCTCAATAAAAGTCAATGAAAATCCCCTGCCTGATTTCATCGGGCAATTAAATAGGCCCTCACAGCTTCATTCTGCTGCTGTTGGAGTCAATGGCATAGCCCTCATTCAGTTCAGTAGTAGCAATGTGAGCTTGTGAGAGTACTTTCACAGGCAACACAAAGGATGCATTTTTGCCTCCAATGCAGTGCCTCTCTAAACTTCTGAACTGGCATACAGAAAACAGCCAGTAGGAATGTAAATCATAGTTGATATTAATGAAGCTTTTCATAATTTGAACAACTGAATGGTTGCACACTTCTCTAAAGCAGATGCAGTCTCACCAAGGTGCAGTTTTTTGTTTCCAAATCTCCATCAGAAAACAGGTGCCATCAAAGCATATGCGTTCATTGTTGAACTAGGAAGCAAAATCAGTGGCATAATTAGAGCACAAAAACCATCCTCTTGTACCCGCATAACACATCTTTGCTATCATATGAACATGGGGGAATATGAGATTTTAATTAGCACTGTCTCCTTAAGTGGGCCAGAACTAGGGTTGCCAGGTCCCCTTGCCCTCCAGGTGAGAGGGTGAACCTGGCACTTACCTTGATGATCTCATGCCAATTTGGACCCTTGTGAAGCAGGGGGCATGCCTACTGCTGGGCATGATGACATCACTTATGGGAGGTTTTTGCCTCTTGGGTCTTCCCTCACTGCTGGCCAGGTGAGTGGTGACAGAGGGCAGAAGCTGGGAGTGGGGGATTTGTCATATGTTCTTAGCCATAGTAGGAATGTTTTAGCATTCTAAACCAATCCACAGAATTTCTTACTATCTCAGTGTACCTATTTATGCAATATTATACACTAGCCATTAGGCAAGGTAATAATTGAAGAAGCTTTAAAGATACAAATTACTGGAAACAACACACCTAGGCTGAGGTTCCTCTCTGGCCTGAAATACATGTAAGAAACAGGTAACAACTTTTGGATAGAAATGCAGCAGATTGTGATTACATGATTTTTTTTCTTTTTAGTTTATTGTTGCTCATCATAATGGGCGGGAGAGAAATACTTGTAAAATGAATAGTTGAAGTTGAAGAAGGCAAAGAATCTTTGACGTTTTAAGAATTCCAGTGTCTACAATGGTGGACTTTTTCATACAGCCTTTGTAACCTCGTTGTTATCCATTGCTGCCTCGACTTCATGTAAAGTGATGTGGGTACAGTAGTTTCAAACAGCATTTACATCCATTTAGGAATCATATGTGAATTGTGTGTGAGTCACTGTAGCCATTTCAAACAGTGGTTTTTTTTTTTAATGGTTCAAAGTTTAGCACTCTGTAGCATCAATGCACTAATGGGAGAAAGAAGTTTTCAAAAAATTGGCTCAACCCTGCATTGCAAAAGGACACAAATAGCTTTGTGTTAAAAAGTTAAAAAAGGGAGCGAACTAAGGGTTATGCCAGCATAACCTGTACTTACGCCAGTGTGATCCCCCCCAGGATAGCGGCCAGCCATGGTGCCATTCCACTGCAGCTTTACGCTAGTGCCTGGCGGACATAAGTGTAACATAACCCCCTGCCTCCCCCCCGGGGGGGGGTGTCCAGGGTGCAGAGTGCGAGGTAGTCAGCTCCCTCAACTGATCCAGGTTTATCTAGGATTGTCCAAGATTATAATTTTTTATAGATTTGTACTGCTAATAAGTGAGTTTGTAAAACCTGAAAACAACTACAAACACAGGGACACCACAGTATTGTACACTAGGAATTTCAAAGCCTGAGGAAGAATTTTTCCTTGGTATTATATACTATTATATCATTTTGTATACTACAGATGCTACACAGTATGAAATAATGGATGATAGTGTATGTTAATGGATGTAGGCATAGTAAGGAGTATATTTTTTACTTCTACATATCATAATCCTTTATATAGATGCCACAAATGTAACAACTGCTTATATATGAGCTTGTAAAATCTGAAGACAACTGTAAGCACAAGAACATCACAACATTGTACATGAGGATTTTCAAACCTGTGGAAGATTTTTTTCTTTGAAACGGGAGAATTACCAGATGCCCGTTGCTGTGTAATCTAACCAACATTTTAATAGTATTGATAAGTTATTGGATATTTTATCAACATCTGAATGGTGTTGATAAGTTGGACCTTTCTATTAGGCATTGTTTCCATATAAGAAGGGTGCTCTGTACTTGAGTATTATGGAGATATGTTATTTTTCTGTCATGTATATATGTTTGCAGTTGAATATAAGTGTTCCTGGCTTTAGGTGATTTTCTGATGTGTAGTTTATTTTTGAATTAAATATAATTGCACTTGTACACTAAGGATTTTCATCCTACTTATCCTAGCAGACATCTCAAATAATAATTATTTGTGGTTGACTATAAAAATCTACAATAGATTTATTATTCCCCTCACCCTGGCCACCATGTGGGAAACAATAGAGAGGGATAGGCTGGAGCCAAGCTGGGACTGGTGGGAGCCTGTGGCACAGGGCCATGACTACCTGGCTGGCCTGGTGGCAGCAGCAACAGCAGTTCCAGACTCCCTCTGGAACCTGGACAACCATCTGGCTTGCATGAAGGGCCTGCTGGAGGAGCTCGCAAAATCCCCCTGCCCAGCCCCTCCAGCCCCACCTCCCCTCCTGCCTCCCACAGAGTTGACCCAGGTCATGGCATGGGTAAGGCCCTGGCAAAGTGAGAGCATGCCCTGGCTGGCTGGGGACCAGATCTCAGACCTGGGGTGGGGAGAGGGGGAGCTGGGCAGCCCACAGGGCTGCTACTGGGCCAAGGTGCCAATCGCTAGCCATGGCATAGGCCATGGTGCATATGTCCTCTGTTTTATGCCAACGGCCGTCAGGCCAACATGTATGCTTCCTGTGGATGAATAAAGTTTGTTTTGAACACCGTGTGTCTTCCAGCATGCTTCCTCGCCTGCCAATGGGAGCTGTCCCCCATCACTGTCCCAGAAGTCTAACCTATGGGACATCCCAAGGGTGGGGACCTTGCCTCACTCCAGCCCTGTGGGGCAGGCATGACCAGCAGCAGGTAGGATGACTGTCCTGGACAGTCATGGCCCTGGCACCAGTGTCTGACCCCTGATGTATGGGTCCTGCCAGCGTTTCCAGGGTTACTGGGATGCGCCCTGTCATTGGGAAATCTCGCCAGACCCACCCCATGCCAGGTTGCACCTCCAGCCCTGTTCCCCAAGGGGACACAGCCACTGACCAATCATGCAGATCATCCCCGCTGGCGCACTTCCCTCTGAGGTGGTATTTGCCTCAAGCATGCCCCAACGCAGCAGGCACCTCTGGGTCCTGGGCCATGTACCCCAGCTTCTGCTCATCTGGGTGCCCAACCCCAGCATGACACCATAGTGCAGGTGCCACAAGCTTCACCTGGTCCCCAGCTGCCAGCTCCCACAGGGGAGGTGTTTTTGGGCCACGGGGATCGCAGCCAGCCCATTGGCCGCACCATTGCTCGCCACTGTCATGGGGGCAGCACAGCCATTGGTGGGTGCAGTTGGGGCCATCAGAGGAAGGGCAGGGTGGGCACTCATGACAGTGGCCATTCCAAGCCTTCCTGGGCTCAGGTGCTAGCATAGGTCTCCTGCTGAAGTGCTTAGGGAGGGAATGAGTGGCACAGTAGTTATACTGGCACACAGGCGCTGGCCTGGCCCTTTGGATTGGGCTGTAAGCATCTCTTCAAGGGATGCCTTCTTCCCCAGAGCATCAACGATATGAGTATGACACTAAAAGCACATTCCAATCTTTCCAAAAGTGGGACTGTGGAAAGGGAGAGGAAGGAAGCAGAGACAGTGAATGGGAAGAGAATGAAAGAGGGAGAAGTACTTTTTGGGAGCTGTGCTTCTTGCAATCAAACCCAAGGATCTCTTCTATGATGATCTTGTTGGCAGAGTGGTTATGCAGCAGTGAGGAAGGACTCTGAACTGATTAAGAGTAATGAAAGCTTTATTAATAGAGCTAACAAACTGGATAGGGAAGAGAAGAAATAAATCTACTTGTTTGTTCTAGTACAACAAGTTAATCACAGTGCACCCTGTTTTGTTTTTCAGTCAGAAGATATGTTTGTATTTCTCTTACCCTGGCTGTGGGTCTCTGTTTTTCTTTGGAACAACTAAAATAAGCCCATGAAGTACACCATGTACTTGCAGCTGGGGTTGTAAGCAAAGGGAAAGGCTGTTGCTCAGAATAAAAATGCTCCTGTCAGGGTTGCTGTTCCCTCCATAATTTCAGCTCTGCAGTTCTCCTTGTGTTTGTTGTTCCTATCCAAAAGAAAAAAAAATGATTTGCAACCTCAAGGAACAAAAATGACTGTGCATGCTTTTGTGTACTGATCTCTTCTGTGGCCTGAATCAAATTAGCACAATTAGCCAATACTGAATTGAGAAATCATTTTAATACATACAGAATAACTGTGTGGATTTTAAAAAAATGGATGTTAATCATGTGCTAACTTAAGAATCATTAGTGTGTGTGTGTGAGGTAGATCAGCATTCACAATGTAACATATAGGTACTGGTAGTTTTCACAGTTTCATATTTTGTGGAATAAAGAAAGCAGACAAATTGTCCTAGCAAGTTGTTTATTGTTCTAGCAAGGTTTACACTATTAGCATGTCATCATCCTGTATTCAGAGTAGCTTTGGATGTTACCTTCCCATGCAGGAATGGGATGTGCAATTTCCTTGGATGTCTGATGCAGGAGATGTGCATGCCCTGGATACAGAGTGTCCTCTTACACAACCCTTAGGCAAAAGAGGTATAAACGCTGAATTTCTGGCATGGTGCTGTTACAGGTTGTGTGTCCCTTCTCTTTGCAGCAGTCAATTTCAGAGAAGAGAGAAAAGATTGTACATCAGAATGAAAACATGATTGAGCAAATCATGAATATCTTTGCAGAGGCATCTGATCATTCAGTGGTCATCTTTGTGGAAACAACTCTCCAATTTCTGTTACAACCATGAATTAAAGTCATACAATTTCAGGGACACAAGGCTTTTGTTAACTTCTCACTCCTTCTATGAAACCTCCTTAGAATGTGCCAACTGTGTCCTAATTATGGTTGTCTGATGAAACAAATGTCCAGGCTTAAGGGGATATTTGCCAGGTGATGTAAATTTCCTCCGTGCCATGAAAAGCTCCAGTTGCCATTTCCCATATAGTAAACCTCTGTTAAAGGGACAAGATATTTTTCATCAGGCCTGTTGGCAACCCTATTCCTAATTATTTTCTTCCTTTATTCAGTGCAGATATACATGTGATCAAGAAGTCAACATAAGCATCTTTGATTCTATATGTGCAGAAAAAAAGAAAAGGGCAGAGAAGCTCTAGAATCCCCACTCCCCTACCACCTAGCACTTACCTATAGCAACTCTATCCTGTCCTAAATGGAGTTTAGTCTGGCCCCGCAAATGTTATCTGGAATATTATCTTTCTAGCATTCTATTAAGTCCATAACCAACATAATGTGCTAATTGATCTTAAGGGCTCTTTAAAAACATAAAAGATCATTTTATAAATTATAAAAAGGCCAAGAATTTGAAAGACACCCCCCTTTCAGAACCAAAATCAATTATTTTGCATATTATTCTGGAGATCTGTGCAAATTCACAATCAAGCTACGCATGAGACTTTACAACTGCAATCCTTTGCTATTTTGTTAAAGCAATTTAACACCCCCTAGATGCTGCCTTGAAAAGTAGAATGTAGTTGGAAAAGTTGCACAAAACTCTAGTAAGGTATACTTTGGCTTTCAGCTGAGCCCATATGTAAATATAAATACATAGAATGGAACAATATGGAATCTAGCTTCACGATCCTGATAAAACAATGTGCTGAGGGGCAGTACACCATAGAGAAGCAAGTGTTCCCTGATTAGACATTCTTACATTTTTTAAAAAAAAAACTCTTCAAAACCCCCATATAAGTTTTTATTTATTTATTTATTTATTTACAAAATTTAAACCCTGCCTATCTCCCCTCATAAGGGCCACCAGGGCAGCTAACAAATTAAATATATATATAATAAAATCATGCTTTAAAAAAACACCAAAAAGCACATCCTTAATACAATTAAAACCAGAGAGAAAATAAAACATTGGTCTAGAAGGAGGGATCCCTGAGGGAACACTAAACCAAACAAAAAGTCTTAACCTGCTGGTGGAAGATGGTAACAGAAGGGGACAGATGAGTCTCCCTGGAGAGAATGTTCCAGAGTTTTGTTGACTCAACTAGGAAGACCCTTTCCCAGGTTCCTACCCATCTAATCTCAGAAGATGGGGTCACCCAAAGCTTGGCCTCAAACAATGACCACAGGAGTCACAAAGGTTCTCTGCCAGCTCTTTTTTTCCTTTCAAAATCTCCTTCAGCTGCTCCTTCTAAAGGGCACAGATCCCTATGCTTTTTCTCTCACAGGAAACAAAATAACTTGGGGTCAAGCTAAATGTGCAAGTTCCCCAGACCCAACTCAAGTTTCCTGCAGTTACACAACAACTTTCAGGAATCACTTTTAAAAATAAAAGTGAGCCCAAATGGCCTTAGAATCCATCTGTGGGGGGAGGAGGACTTATTTATTTATTTTATTTATTTATTTTATCGTATTTATATTCTGCCCTCCCCGCAAGCAGGCTCAGGGCGGATAACAACATTAAAACATTTAAAACATTTCATTAAACATTAAACATAAAACATTAAAAACATTGTATAAAGATATTAAAAATAGCAGCACTCTTCCTCCCTCCACCCGCCCTCCTCCCTTCTCCCTCAAGCTGTTTTCCCATGTCAAAATAGCAGGGTATGGCAGTTCCCCCCCTTTTTTGCTCCACGTGGAGTATTCTGTGCACATAAAGCGGTAAAAACGGGGGGGGGGGGCTCCCCTGGTGTTATTTTGACATGGAAATGGCTTGAGGAGGAGAGAGGAGCCCCTCCCCTCCATTAGGGTGTTTGGTTCTCCTTTATTTTTTAACAACCATTTACTTTTTTAATTGCTGTATGGCTGCAGAAACTCAAATAAAAACCTGCATATTTAACTTGACCCTTGGAGAGAAATTATTCAGAGTAGAAAAATAGAGAAAGAGTTCAACACTCCCTTGAACACCTGTTCTTCTTCTGTTTCTGGCTGAAGCCTGCAGCTGCTACTTTTCATTTTTTTTAAAGAAAAGTTACTTGGCGATCTCTTCATCATGTCATTTGCCTCCTACTTTTGCTACATCGGAGACTTTTTCTTCCTGGAACTGTGTTTGTGGAGACTAAGGTGACTATGTCTCTGTTATTCACCAACTAGAAACTGTTGGGAAATATTCTGGCATATTTATATCACAATTACTCAGCTGACATTTTTGAAAGAGAGCACAGTGCAGAACAAGCAGTACTTGCAAACAGAACACATCGATTGGGGAATTTGCTCAGACGGTGCAAGTGACAAAACTGTTGCCTTTAGTATGATCTAGGGAAATCATTTGCAGTAGATACCTTCTAGGTTCAGCTATGGTGAAAGGTCACTTTGACGCTTGAGAGGGAAATCTGTGAGGACAGCACTTGCTCAGTAGGTTCAGACTTAATTTGTTACAATTGTTTCTGTTTGTATGAGTACATAATGACTTTTAATAGCTTTTAAGATGACATTTTAAACTGTGTCTATTAAATTTGTTAGCCGCCTTGGTGGCTCTGTGAAAGTAGAAAGATGAGGTAAAGCTTTTGTTAATAAATAAACAAACAAATAATGGAATGCCTATGCTGTACATTTATGCCCATAAAACACTTCTTTAAATCTCATAGCCAATAAGCAATGAACTTTGTGAAGTGTAGCTCGGTGAAGAGACGAAGGATCTCTAACAAATACTTCTCAATGCTTCCAGAAAAGCTAGAGTTATAGTGAAGAAGCCACAACAATTTAACCAGTAGTTAAATTTGTAGCATGAAGAAGCTAAGCTTATCATGTTCTCACCATCATTGAGTGTTTCCAGTTGCTGTTCAGCTGGGCAGCAGGAGGAAAATGGAGAAAAAAATGGGAGGGGCAATGGGCAGCATTCTGATGGGCTGATATCATTCCTTGTGCACCTGGAAGTGGCATCAATGCATCACTAGGGATGCTCTAGCATTTGGGCCAAACTCTATGGTCAAATGCTAGAGAGTCCCCAATGATGTGCTGGTGTCACTTCTGGTCACACAGGGAGTGATGTCAGCATGTTGCCATTATTACATCACTGGCATGCCTTCAACCAAGTAAGTCTCCTGCCTATTGTTAACCATGTGCTGGCAACCCTAGAAGAAGTCCTTTGTGTTGCCTAGCAACTTAGGTGCAAATCCTGACTGAGTCTTGGGCTTTCTGGGTAGTATTGTATAAGTAACTCTTGCAGTGTTACTTGCTCATCTGTAAAATGGAAACAGCATCCTGACACCTCTTTTAGGTTGAAGAAATCAACAATAGGGTTGCCAACACCGGGTCAATAAATTCCTGGAAATTTAGGGGTATATCCTGAGAATGGTGGGATTTGGGGAGTATGGTGTAATGGCATAGAATCCATCTCTCAAAGCAGCCATTTTCTCCAGGGCAACTGACCTCTTGAGTCTGAAGACCAGTTGTAATTCTGGGAGATCTGAGCATAGGCCTCAACATCATCAATCATTACCATCTTTCAATGTTCCATTTAAGGCAGTGACAATAATAAGTGAGAGTGCCACTCAGAATGTAATTTTAGAACTTGGAGTTTGTCCTGAATTAAATTTACTGGTCCATGGAAAGAACTGGGTTACTACTGAAAAGTCAGTGGCTTTTGGGATGGTTTGCAGTATAAACGTACGGTGGAGTAGATGGAGTAGTTGCAACTAGAGATGGGCACAATCAGCATTACGATAGAAAAATACCCACGATAATGGCGTTCGCGCGATCAGGACCCAGCAAATCAGTGCCGTCCACAGTGACTAATCCAGCGTTGGGGGGGGGGCTTCATCGGGGCTTGATTCGGGCCATCGGGATGTGATCGGGGATGCAGCCAATCAGGCACCAGTAATCTATTCCTGGGGCAACGGAGCCAGGGGAATGCCTGAGCTGTGTTTGCCCTCCTTCTGTCGCCCTGGAAACACGAATGGAAGCCCAGCTTTCCTTGATCAGCAGGGCTTCCTTCCTACCACGGAGCAGCAACGCACTCACCACCAGTTGGGAGAAGAGACCCAGGGGAGAGAGGGGGAAGGGGGTGTTCTGTAGCCATGGGCACTCCAAACTTTTTGCTTTTTTAAAAAACGGGGCTTTGTGGGAGGAATGGCTGTTTTTCTGTCTGTCACTCTCAGTTTTTAACCTGCTTTTAAAACACTATATTTGGTGGGAAAACCTCATTCATGGCTCTGTGTGTGTGTTTAAAATATGCTTTTGGAAGACTGGCTGCTTGCTTTTCAAATCAGGTGGGGAGGAATGGAGGATTCTGTCCCTGCTTTTTTTAAAAAGCTGGCTGAAACATGTTGATGGGGTGTCTCTCTCTCTCTATTTGGAGAGGCAGGGATGGGTTAAAAACTCCCCCCCTGCTCTAAGTGTGTGTGTGTGTGTGTGTTTGTGTGTGTGTGTGTAAATGTCCCCTCCCTGAGGGGAGGTGGCTCATCGCCAGGTTAAAAACTTTTTTTCCCTCTCTGCTCTCTGTGTGTGTGTGAACGTCCCCTCCCTGAGGGGAGGCGTCTCGTAGCCACGTTAAAAACATCCCCCCTCTGCTCTAAGTGTGTGTGTGTGTGTGTGTGTGTGTGTGTGTGTGAATGTTCCCCTCCCTGAGGGGAGGAGGCTCATCGCCAGGCTAAAAACTCCCCCCCCTCTGCTCTAAGTGTGTATGTGTGTGTGAAAATGTCCCCTCCCCGTGCCTACTGGGCCCGGTGGTCGCCGCCACCACCCACCTTCCCACATAGCTGGGAACAGCGGGGCGCCCCTCTGCTTTGGCCTCCCTGATCTGATCCACAGATCGTAAATGGGAGATGATCGGTGTGGATTGGTGATTTGGGGTCATTCCTGGCGCGGATCCACGATCAGCTTGGTCAGTAATTTTTTTGGGATCATGCCCACCTCTAGTTGCAACTTTTGAAGGAGCGGCAGATAATTGCTAAGTATTATTAAAGTAAAGCTTCCAATGAATGGCTGTATATTTAACTGCTAGGTATGAGTTCAAGAATAGTAGGAGTGACTTTATATCAGCTGCTGTGCAATTATTTCTGGATAAACATAATATTTAAAAACATGTCTTATACCATTAACAATATATAGCAGTTGAATGAAGCAAAGGGGTTTTGCTTCAGTCAAAGGGTTATTGAATATTCTTTGGAATGGCTTCTTTAATAAAACATTTGCTGTTTGTAGAAACTTTTTACTTTTTATAACAACAACAACAACTTTTGATTTATATACCGCCCTTCAGGGTGACTTAATACCCACTCAGAGCGTTTTACAAAGTATGCTATTATTATCCCCACAACAAATCACCCTGTGAGGTGGGTGGGACTCAGAGAACTAGAAGCTGTGACTGACCCAAGGTCACCCAGCTGGCTTCAAGTGGAGGAGTGAGGAATCAAACCCAGTTCTCCAGATGAGAGTCCTGCGCTCTTAACCACTACACCAAACTGGCTCCCATATAAATTTTAAAATGTATATTCTGCTTTCCTTCTTAATATGGATCCAAAGCAGCTGATTGCATTATTCTTCCCTTTTCTGCTTTATTCTCACAACAACCTTGTAGGATAAAATGAGAGATTGTGATGGGCCCAGGCCACTGAGCTTCCAGGGCAAAGTGAGAGTTTATATCCAGTTGTCCCAAGTCCTCATCTAATACTCTGACCACTATGCCTTGATGGCTCTCATTCTCCTCAAATATAGAATAATAATAATAATAATAATAATAATAATAATAATAATAATAATAATAATAATAATAATAATAATAATAATAATCTGCACTTATATACTGCTCTTCTAGACAGATTAGTGCCTCACCAAGAGCGGTGAACAAGTTAGTGTTATTATTATCCCCACAATACAGCTGGGGAGCTGGAGCTGAGATGCTTACCCAAGGCCACATACAGAATTCATGGCAGGAGTGGGATTTGAACCAGTAGAGTGGATTCGCAGCCGAACCACTTAAACACTGTGCTACAGCATTGTGTGCATAGGAATATTTTGTGCATTTTTATTCTTTTTTATTATAGCAGGATTTGAGTCCAGTGGCAGCTTAGAGACCAACAAGATTTTCAAGAGTCAGAGCTCTGACCCAAATCCTGCTATTCTACTACAGACCAACACAGCCACCCACCTAACATTTCTTTTTTTAAAAAAATGAAAATTCTTGACAGTATCGAGATTAAAGGACTGCAGCCCAGATCATATGCAAATATTAAAATGTATCCTTATGTCTAGAGGTGGGCACGATCAAAAAAAAAATACTGATCAAGCTGTTTGTGGATCCGCACTGGCAACAACCCCAGATCACCAATCCACACCGAACAAGTCCCATTTCCGATCAGGGATCGGGGATCGGGGAGGCCAAAGCAGAGGGACGCCCCCCCCACACACTTAGAGCAGGGGGGGGAGTTTTTAACCTGGCGACGAGCCGCCTCCCCTCAGGGAGGGGATGTTTTCACACACACACACACGCACTTAGAGCAGAGGGGGGGAAAAAGTTTTTAACCCATCCCTGCCTCTCCAAATAGAGAGAGAGAGACACCTCGTCAACATGTTTCAGCCAGCTTTTTAAAAAAAGCAGAGACAGAATCCTCCATTCCTCCCCACCTGATTTGAAAAGCAAGCAACCAGTCTTCCAAAAGCATATTTTAAACACACACACAGAGTCATGAATGAGGTTTTTCCACCAAATACAGTGTTTTAAAAGCAGGTTAAAAACTGAGAGTGACAGACAGAAAAACAGCCATTCCTCCTACAAAGCCCCGTTTTTTAAAAAAGCAAGAAGTTTGGAGTGCCCATGGCTACAGAACACCCCCTTCCCCCTCCCTCCCCTGGGTCTCTTCTCCCAACTGGTGGTGAGTGCGTTGCTGCTCCGTGGTAGGAAGGAAGCCCTGCTGATCAAGGAAAGCTGGGCTTCCGTTCGTGTTTCCAGGGCAACAGAAGGAGGGCAAACACAGCTCAGGCATTCCCCTGGCTCCGTTGCCCCAGGAATAGATTACTGGCGCCTGAGTGTCTGCAATCCCGAACAGAAACCGATCGATCTGATCAAGCCCCGAACAAGCAAACCTCTGACTGCTGGATCGGTTGCCGTGGACAGCACCGATTAGCTGAGTCCAGATTGCGCGAACGCCATTATCGGTTTTTTTTTTCAAATCGTAATGCTGATCATGCCCATCTCTAATTATGTCTCACAGTTTTAGCATCAATGATTGTGTATGAAAGCTGATCTAAAATAACCATTTTGCAGAACTAGATGTCTCCTGATGTCTCTAGTTATGACTTGATGAAAGTAGCTGTGGGTGGTGTCTGTAGAAAAAAAAGGTCTATTTGTTCTAGAAATGGAGCAATGAAAAGTCCTGGTTCTTTGTCTCAGATGCTGGGAGTAAAAGCTAAAGACTACAGGTGGACATGGACTGAAAAATGAACCAAAATTTTACATGGACTGGGCTGGTTTGGCCTTTGTGAGCCAGCAGGTCACGGGACACGCCTTTTTTCATGGATGTGATGAACTTTGGCCAGTCTGTTGGTCTGTTGGTCCATGAAACCAGACATCCCAGCGCTGAGCAATCAATTCCCTAGGCAACATAGGAGCTGCCTGCAGACCTTCTGCTGCCCTTGAAACTCACCAAACTTACCCTGAAAACCTTGATAGGCAGGTTTGACAGCCAACCAGAGAGCTCCCATTATTCTCTATGTGAGCATTTAGTATATAAGACACAGCACGGAGCTGTGGTTTCACTTTCCAGCTGGTTATTGGATTAGAGGAACTGCTTTTTGCAGGAGTTTTTTTTTCATATTGCACCAGAGGGAGGCTTGGGGCTTGTGTTGCAGCAAGGCTCTGGGTGGGAACAAGCTTATTAGGTTTCCTCAGCTGAGGCCTCATTCTTGTTTCTCCTTTATTCCCTTTCAATTCTTTGCTTGTGGGGTGGTGGGGCTAGCCTAGGGCTGTGCTGCAACCCAGACTCAGAGCTGCAGTCAGGCTCTGAGTGGAAGCTTATTGGGCTCCTTGAAGGCTCACTCTTCTGTCTCATTTTTCCCGCTTTCAATCCTTTTTGATTATGGGGTGTTGGGCTAGCCTAGAGCTCTGTCAATTGCTGCAAGCCAATGCAAGTTGATTGGGATTTGTGGCTCCTATTTATGTACTGGAAATTTCCGGGTGGTGGCTGCTTTGGGGTCTGTAACTCGGACGTCCAAAATGCAATCTTGACCAAACTTGGAGGGTGGATGGAGGAGAGCCAGCTGAAGACTCGCTGTGGGTTTGGCATTTCTGAGTGCAAAGGGAACAGTGCTACGGCCCCAGAAGTGATGGACCATGGACTGATAAACTGGTCCATGAACTGGGGTGGATCCGTGAATGGTCCATAGTCTGTAGTCTGTGAAATGTGACAGACCATGGAATAATGGTCCATGGCTTTTTCCTGGTCCATGCCCATGTCTACTAAAGACCAAATCCAGACTTGCTGTTTCCCAAGCCTCTTTTCAAACAGACTCAGTTGAAGAAAGAGTTCTTTTCTCTGATAAGGGAGAGGTCTTTGGATGCCTGTGGTATTGCAGTCACTGTTATTGTGCTGGGTTAAAAGTCAGTTCCCCGGTAGTGATATGCATTGTTTTCATCCTACTTTGTACTTCAACAGGTATTCTCACTTTCTTCTTTTAACTTCACTTATCATTATCAGTATATGACAGTTCCACAGTCTTAGCAACAGGAAGTGCTAGAGAACACTGTGTTCTCACAGCTGGCTAAATAAAACATGTTCCTTCAAAGAATGTAAAGTTTGCTAGGGTAATCTGGCAAATGAAAAAGTCATCTTAATGACAACAGAAACATCATTTTAATAGGATGAAGCTAGATATTATGTTTTGTCTATCATATCATAGGGAACCAATGCTTTTATGGCTCCCTATTCCACAGTATCAAAAATGTCTTTCATGAAAGAAAAATAATCATGATGGGAATAATAAAGTGAAAATATCATTGCTTGCATATGTCACTTATGTGCAGAATATTCATATATTTCATTCTTACCAAAAAACAAGCATGGATTTTTCATTTTTACAATTCTGTGCAACACAGGTTTTAAAATGTGAACATCTTCACTGATTCATAAATAAAATATAATGTGAAAGTTTCATATTTGAAGCTCAGATGTTGAACTCCCTTGCTTAATGAATGCTTAGAGATATTCACTTTAACACAGTAGAGAGAGGCAAAGCATTTTGTGACTGGATATTGCACACATCACTAAAAGATATCCGTGTTTGTTTATTTAAAATATGTTTTATTTGCTTTTCTCCCAAACATCCAAAGATGTTAGGTTTTTGCAGGCCAAGCCTTGGGAAATCTTAATTTTGGATAGGTAGTAGTGTTGGTCTACAGCAGAACATCAGGATTTGAATCTAATGGCACCTTAGAGACCAACAAGATTTTTAGAGTATAAGCTTCCGAGAGTCTAAGTGCCCTTCTTCAAAAATCTTAGAGACTAAGAAATTTAGCTTGCATTTTTTTCAGACTGCATGCACATTGCTTTCCTTCCAATGGAGTAAAATGTTTCCAAAGTTTATAAGCACAGAGGGATCTCTCCTTATGATGACCCACCTGATTGGCTGGGAGACAATGCTGTTTCCTGGGTAGCTCCCCCAAAGATGCATCCGTGTACATTGTGCACATTCCCGCTTTCTGCCAACAGAGTTTACAGACTGCCATTACCCGGGTAGCAACGAAAAAAGAGATACACTCATGTGCACTGTGCAGTTCCACCTTCCCACCAGCAGAGTTACATAAGGGCCCTCTTCTCTTCCTTTGGATCTGATTGGTGATTTGGTGTTAAGTTAAAACAAGATGCTGCTGGTCCAGTGCCTGCCTAACTTCTACCTGCTGCAGTGTGGTAAAAACTGAAATGAAACTCATAGACTTTGGGGTGAGAGAGTACTGTTATAATTATGTTTCTTGGATTTGGTTCACTGTTCTGTATGCCGCTTTAATGAATCAAAACAGCAATTTCTGGATGTATTTCCAGCTCATTTGTTTAAGTTTGTACACCCCAAGTACTCACTCTCCTGCAATTTTGATGTCATTTAGTTGAAAAACAGCCTTCTAGCCCCTCCCCCCCAAAGTTCTCCATAGGGAATAATATTAGAACATCAGCTCTCTCATTCTCTCCCTCCTTGTGCCCCTCCTTGTGGGGGTGGAGGCTCCCCCTCTCTGAAAAGAGAAACTAAGCCTGGAGGAACCAGTGGCCATAGAACTGGAAAGCTTCGGCCAATTAACTTCAAACTTGAGAAGTTTTTAGCAGACAGGTTGTTGTTGCTTCCCTGCAATTGTGGTATCATTTGGTTGAAAAATAGCCTCCTCAGCCCCCCCAAAGTCCCCTGTATGGAATAGTGGAAAGGCTGCTGATCTCATTCTTTATTTTGTTAAACATATAGACCTCAACAAGAAAGCATGGCAAACAGAGAGTTTCAGCAGAAAAGTAATTTTTTGTTGTTGTCAGTGGATTACTCTAACAGGAAAATGAAGTGAATGCAATATGAGTTTTTAATGCTAATATACTGCTCTCCCTCTAGGCTGGAGCCATTTAGGAATCAGTAGAGAAAGAAGTGTGGCTGTATAGAAAGGGACCTAATTTGTGGGTCTGCAAAATCAACTCTCTTTGTTCAATCTGCTCAAAACTTAGGGAGTTTTTAGATTAGAGGGAAGACTGTGATCTGCGCAAATTTGGTGCCATTAATTTTATAAACAGCTGCCCCAGCCCCTTGAATAGATTCCTCTTTGAAAATAATGGCCCAAAGAAAAGCCATAGCAATTTGACTCCCAAACCAATAATATCCTACACAGAAATAAGCAATCACAGTAAAAAATTACATCCCACCCCGATCCAGATCAGAAATTATAATAAATGTTCTTGGTTGGTTCTCTGTTAAGTAACCTACTATCATGTGATACCATCCCCCATAGGTTTAAAGCAGGGGCAGTGTTAGTGATTCTAGGGCCCTGGGCAAAAGTAGAGTTATCCACCGGGGGGGGAGTGTAAAGCACACTCCTCCTCCTTTCCTCTCTGCTGGTCTCTTACAGCAGACAGCGGGTTGAGGAGAGTCCTCCTTGGCTATCTTCCCCCAGCCCTTTAAATAGGGCAGCACATCAGGCCCAGACCATGTGGGCACCCCCAGCCTCTTGACCATTTGACAGTGATGATCAGAGGTGAGCCAATCACTTAGTCTGTTTGGCTCATGCAGAACCTCTGCAAATGCCTTCTGAACCAGTTTGAACTGGTTTTCCCCAAAGCTGAGCATATATAAAGACACTACTAATTCAAACTCATTAGAGTCACTAAGGACTACTTAGAAAAACATTGATGGATAGGTTTTATTGAAAGATAGCATTTACTGATGATTGATTTATATGATTTGTGAGTGATATTTATTTAAATAATTCCCTACTGAGCATAGCAGTTATGCACCAAGGATTTGGGGGGCAGGGAGGAGATGCAAGGATTTGGGGGGCAGGGAGGAGATGCAGATTTGGGGGGCAGGGCTGTGTGCATTCTCACACAGCCCTGTTGGGCTGTGTGAGAATGCACATATTGTACTGCATGGTTAAGAAGGAACATAGTGATATGACCTGCTGAACACCCACAAAACAGATTACTGAAAAATCAGGACTTTGTTCAAAACCAACAAACAGGACATAAGCCAAATGGTTGGTGTTCAAGTATCCCTAGGTACTGGGTTATGTATATATATGGGTAGCCAAACTTACATATTTAAACTCCAAGGACACCGCTGAATATGGAGAAGTTAGGGCAGAACTCAAGTCTTCCAGGCATTCATTCATCGTTGCATACCTGAGTAGGGCTGGGGACTTTCTTCCTTGAAATTCACAATTAAAGTTTCCTTGATAATTGACAGTTCCTCAAAAGAGCCGTCTGTTTGTCAGTCAGTGGACTTTTTCCTTAAATTTGGAGTCTCATGTGTTCCTATTAACACCTCACTAGTCAGGTGTATCTGGGTCTCCATACAGTTATCAAGTCTGATCAAATGCCCAAACATTGAAAGCATAGCCTCTCAAATATTTTACATGGATAAACTCTTGTAGTGGAAGATGCAAAAAAAATTATTTTAATTTCACTATTCAGTGAACAAAAAATAAATCATTGGTAGGACATAATGTGAAAGGACAGATTTATATTTACAACTTTTAGGGGTTTGTCTTTTAAAGAAACATTACCTTGTTAGACTAAGAAGTTCACTAGAAAACAATTTTAATCTGAAAATTAGGTATAGTAAATATACTGGCTAAATTTAGACAGTGACAACATCTCTCTCTCAGTTTAAAAGAAAGCAATTATGTTCTTGTTATCTTTTCCTTCAAGATGAAAAACAATAATTCTTTTAGCTTATTTTTCTTAAACATTGCCTGACATGTAAGTTATAAATTATTCATCATTCATATCTATGCATTAATGTATACAGGTAAAAGATAAGCACCCAATATACCTTTACCAAGTAAATGGTGAGGGGTGGGGATTATGATTTGGCTATATTTCCATTAACTTATTTTCTCAGGATTTATTAAATTTCTTGCTGAACATCTAATGTCTTTGGCAAACACAATGGTGGAAGGAAATTATTACACAATTCATCATGAATCCCTCAAATTATGTGTTCTTTGTTCTCATCCAATTCGTACATTATAAATCCCCTAGTCCCTAAGGTTCCATAAAAATAATGACCTTGTACAAAGAGCAAACATTTCACTGAGATTCATGAGAAGCCAAAGTGTCCAGGTAGTTAGTGCATTACGGGATGCAACTATTTGTAGACTGGTGCCATGAAGAAGAAGACATTTATCTTCATTCTACTTCTTGGTTCATCCTCTGACCTTTTGATGAAAAGCAGCACCAGATTATTTCTGCAAAGTCGTAGGGATATAGTGACTCACAGTGTTGCAAAATGGCTGTAAAGCTGCCATTAAATACACTGTAGTTAAGAATAGACATGGGCACGAATCAGAATACGAAGCAAATGTCATCATGAAACAGGATGTTTTGTGTATCACAAAACTGTGTTTTGTGGAGGTGCAGTTATCACAAAATTATCACGAAATTCATGACTTTTTGGCCTGTTTCTTTAGCTTCATGAATGATTCATAATTTCAGACAGGCTCGTGCTGATCCATTGATTCCATTGGCAACAATGGGCCCAGACCTTTTGTTGCCATTGGAAACCCCAGCTCTCCTAGCCATCTGAAGAGCTTCCATTTTGCCCTATACTGCTAGGAGCTGGGGGTCAATCCCCTAGGCACCCAAGGAGGTGGGCCTTCTGTAGCCATGGGCACACCAATCTCACCCCTCCAAACCTTGTTAGGCAGGTCTGTCAGCCAACCACAGACTCCTGTTCTGCTCTATGTCAGTGTTTTTAATAAAAGGCACCTCTCCCTGCCTCATGTTTCAGTGACCTTCCCAGTCAATGTATTGCAAACTGGGAGGGTGGGTGGAGGAGAGCCTGCTGAAGTCTCCCTGCGAGTTTGGCATCTTCGGGTATGAAGGGGGCCTTGAAATGCCCCGGGTTCTGATGAATCGTGAAACTAACAAATCATTTCAGCAAGCATGTGAATTTTGTGAAATTTCGTAATTCGCGATTCTTGGATTGCAATGATACATGAAACTCTCATTTCGGGCTTTTTCCGTTTCATGCCCATGTCTAGTTAAGAAGTAACAATAGTGAACAATTATGACCACATCACCAAGCTGTTGCTACTACCAACCTCAAAAGCCCTATTAATTTCTCCCAACTGTCCCTCCTCCTATTTGACAAATCCAGGGGCAGGGAGGTAACTGGTTCCTTTTTCATTTCCTCTCCTCATGAAATATGTTGGTGAAGGAAAAGATAAGGGACAGCTAGTGTGGTCCTTGGGACCTCTGACCCCTAAACTTGAGCAGCAGCCATCACTGTCTATTCTCTCTTTCTAGGCCACAGCAACAGGATTGGTCCCCACCAATGGACTGGCCCTTCTTGCCACACTGAATACAGCTGGTGAGTGTTTCATTCTCTTTGCTGGAGAGGAAAAGGGCTGCAGCACACCAAAAGGGACTTCCTATTGGTCCTACTGCTCACAGGGGACAGGTGAGCACATGGCTGTGGCTGCTGCTGCTCCTTGTCACCATTGCCACTAGCTCACATCAGCAAGCTTCAGTGGAGCATAGAAGCAGCAGCAGGCAGCACCCAGAAGGACAGGCAGTGAGAGACTGGTGGATAACTGTAAGTGGCATTGCTGCTCCATTTTCAGCTACACGAATAAAGAGTCATAGTGCCTTGGAGCAGCTGCTGCCACTGTGTAGACTAACCTAAAGAGTTTGTACAGTTAGAACATCAGGACCACTGTTAAGACAAAGCAGAAAGTGTTGGATCTTGCTTAGCATTTTGCATGAGAGGAGGGGATAGTTTGGGAAGCAAAATTTTCTATTAATTCTTACTTTTAAAAGAAGAACCATACATTTACTTACACAATTAATTCAGAAGTCCGTTCAAGTTAGGCTATTGAAGAGCCAAATACAATAGGAAGCAGAGAAACACATTCAACAATGTGTAGGGACTCACTGTGCAATCCTAAACAGAGTTACACCCTTCTATGTCCATTGAAGTCAATAGTTTTACAAGTCTGTCTTTAGGATTACACTGTCAGACAATTATCCTCTGTGTGATCATAGGAGTGACATCCACACTGTCCTTATTTTCATTTTAATGTTTCTTATATAGTTGTATTTATATTTTAATATAATAAATTGCTTCTGTTGCTGTAAACTCTTTGTGTTCTGTATAAGAGCAGAAGGTGAATGCAGAAATTTTCAGTTTCTTAACTGGACAGGAGAACTTCCTAGTGGATTATGCATTTAGTCATTATCATTTATGTAGTTAACTGTTTGGGATTATGAGGTGACTTGTACTGAGACAGACCATTGGTCTGTCTAGCCTGGTATTGCTGACTCTGATTGGTAGTAATTCTCCAGTCTCAGACAAAGAATGATCTTTCCCAGTCCTTGCTGCCCCACATCCTTTAATTGAAACACCAAGGAGTGAAACTGGGATATTCTGCATGCATAGCATATATTCCTTCATTAAGCCATAGCTCCTGCCCAACATAAAGACCTATCCTAGTCAGCATGTAAAGTACGTGTGTTCTTTACCTTCCTACATTTAGCACTTAAAGGAGACCTATTTGTTATCTTAAAGTGATGAATTGGATAGTTTTAAAAGGCCACATCTTTGCTTTAGCTACATGGAAGAATGTGATAGGATATGTGAACTTTGCAAAAAGAGAAGCGTCTTACTGACATTCCTGTACAATGTGGAAAGTTGAGAACATGTTTCTTCCTGACATGAGCTTGCAAAGAAAAGAGCAGAAAACCCAGAACACGCCTTGCAAATAGCTTCAGAGGTTTTAAGCATTAGGCCATAATTATACAGAATTGGCAAGCTCTGGCAGGTAGTGGTGATAATTATAAGATGCAACTAATTTAAAATGCTGAATCCTCAGGGATATGGTTTTGTGATACAGCATAATTGTACTTCCCTCACATGAAAGTTCAGTTTTCATTTCCCAGAGCATTCAGCCAAACCTAAATATCCTTTAAAGCCCTGATCCACTGCCTAATGAGAAATCCACAAGACATGTTATGGCTGAGTATATGAATTTAGAATCTTCATGTCCAGTTACTTAATTCACATAATTGCTGCAAAATGTAGCCAAATTTAAGAACCTTGCTGAATTTGACCAAGGGGCATGTCTAATCGTAGATGTTGTTTTCAACAGTGATCAGCCAGATACTTTCAGGAAGCTATGAAGTCAATAACAACCATATCCTGTAGCATGCCAACTTAAATGGATGTATTCCAAAGACCAGCAGTAAAAGGTCGAGGGATAGTATTTCTTTGGTATGTCTAAAGATAAATTGTGCATAGGATGTACAGGCATAAAAATGGGGTTCAGAAGGTGCATTTGGCCAGAATAATGCTCCTGGAGGCATTCAGTTGGATTCTGACAAACAGATCTGCGTGTGCACGGGGAGAGTGATTTTCACTTATCCTCGACTTCTCAGGACAGCTCTCCAACACTCCCTCAAATGCTAACCTTGGGGGGAAGGGATACTTAGGAATAGGATTTGGGGAGGCATTTTATGCTTCAGTGAGGGATCCTCAGATTGAAATCCTACAGACAGTGTTACATTTCGATGTGATCTCTAAGTCATAGTCTCTGGACATTCAAGCTTTTTTCTAAAGACGAGTTTGTTACACCCAGATTTGGCCCCCATACTCTGAACTGTCTAGTATAATTAGCAATATGCAGCTTTTCAAAGGTGTAGGTGAGATACATGAACTTGTAACCTATAATCAAGCAAGGCCATTAAACCCATAATTTACTTTGGCCATGCTAGAAATTCTGCTGATTTGTTTTCGACTAAACTTATCTCAATCCTTTGTGGAAATCAAGGATCTTAAACAGCATGCAAAGTCTGGCCATATAAGGAATAATGCATGTGCTCAGTTTAGAACACAGAAGGCTTAGATATTTTCTTGTGGGAAATATTGTAAAAAGCAAAAACAGCTTGGGTGCTACATTATTTAAAGGATTAGGGTTAGAAACAGGCACAGCTGGCCATCAATCAAGGAATTTTTTTACCTGCTGCTGTTTTGTGGTATAGAAATGGCACTCAGCATATGGTGTTTGAAGTCTGTTCTGTGTTTTCAGAAGAAGACATCCCAGTGAGGTTAGAGTATTTCATTTAATCAGTTTCACAGATAATGACTTAAAGAAGCCCCTGCAGTGAAAAAGTGCAGTGGGTGGTGCCTGGTTAAACCAAGGATGTGAGTCTAACCTCAGGGTTCTTACCTAAACGCCTCCTTGGCAGCTCATCTGATCAGGGTTTAATAAGAATTATCTTGCAAGTTTTATCATCTCTCTCTCATGGGCAGAAAGCATCTTCACACTGACTTGGAAAGAAGCTCTATTAAACTCATTGTAGTTTACGGCCCATGAAAGATGCAGAGGAGAAGAGAATCAGATGGGTTCTATCAATTTCATAGGGTGACCCCAACTTCTAGTATTATGAGAGAGGGAGAAGTTTCTCTGTATTCACTTCCTCTATGGCATCTATAATTTTGTATACTTCCATCATGCCTCCTCTCAGTTGCTTTAGCCTTGCCTCATACAGCAAGAGCTCCAATCCCGTGATCATTTTGATTGCTCTTTTCTGTACCTTTCCCAATACTTCGATATCTCGTCTGAGATGTGGCAACCAGAACTGTACACACTTTTCCACCTTAGGCTGCATTAGGGCTTGTAAAAAGCACTACTAAAACTGGCAGTTTTATTCACAATCCCATTTGTGACATGGGTGGGAATTGGGGTCCTATGTTGAAATGGGAGCATTAGGAAGCACTAAATCATTTTTCTTCCCAACTCTACATAACTTTACTAACTTTCCATCATCCATTCAGAAACCAGTGAGCTTGCATGGAGAATATTATATATTTTACACAATGAGGGGAAAAATGGGTAAATGTGAGTTTTACTTACTTACTTCACCTTGGTTGTAGAAAATATACACGCAGCCTTACTGATGTTTTTCACATGAATGGGCTGACTCATGTATAATTTGGTCCCCCTAGAACTGCCTTTTCAGTGAAATCCTTAACAGAGTTACTCCAGTCTAAGCCTATTGAAAGAGGAGCAAACAGATCTAATCCTTCAGGCAGCTCACCTGTCCCTGTGTGTGTGCACACATGGTATTTTTACTGTAAGATGGGAAAAGCCTACAAAGCAGGCAGGGTGCTTATCGCAAAGCGTGAGGAATGGAGAACAGCAAGACTAACCTCTTGATCTCTGGCTGCCCCCCTAAGCAACAGAACAGTCTTGCCTGTCTTGTGGAGGAATATAAACAAAGCCTTAGGCCAACCCTCTCTGCATCCACTTTTAATCACACCCCTCAGCTTCTTTTCTACCCAGGGCTGGATCTTGGGTTCCTGGCACCCGGGACAACCCAAGTCCAGCGGCCCCCGCATATGCGTGCAGTGCGCGCATGCTCCCGGCACTGCATGACGATGTCACTTTGTGACATCATCACGCAGGGCGGCGTGCCACCAGCAGAGTGGCGGCAGCACTGGCAGCTGAGAGGCCGCATGCGCCACTCACCTGTCCCACTGAGGGGGTGGCTGACTTGCCGCGCACTCTCTGTCCTGCGGGGCAGGCAAATGGTGTGGGTGGCCTCCCAGCCCTCCATGTCACTCACTTGCCCAGCAGGACAGGGAGCGCGTGGCAAGCTGGCCACCCCCTCAGCCAGGCAGGCGAATGGCATGGAGAGCTGGGAGGCTGCCCATGCCATTCACCTGCCCCACAGGACAGGGAGCTCGTGGCAAGCCGGCCGCCCCCTCAGCAGGACAGGCGAGTGGTCTGGGCGGCCTCCCAGCTCTCTGTGCCATTCACCTGCCCAGCTGAAGGGTGGCCGGCTTATCGTGCGCTCCCTGTCCTGCTGGACAGGTGAATGGCGTGGGCGGCTGCTCAACCGTCCACGCTGCCACCGGCACGCTGACGGCAGCTGGCAGCTGTGCCCAGTGCCCCCTCTTTAGTAGCACGGGGGCAGACTACCCCCCTCCCCTCTCGATCCAGCCCTGTTTCTACCACGTTGCCATCAGCTGCAAGCAAGCTATTTGCCCACCCATTAGAAAAAACAGGTCTTGTGAAGAGCATCCCTGGTTACATGGAACAACAATCTTCTTGGTGAGCTACAAATGTGATTAGGGGAGACCTTGCACATAGAAACACTAACCACTGCTAGATATTTCTTCACCAGATGTATGAAGAGGCTATTCTTTGTTTTGTGCTAACAGAGTAACAGAGCTCTTGCTCTGGATTTTTAAACCTACCAACAGAGGCTTGATTTTAATCCTGTGGTTTGTAATTGTAAGCCACCTCAAGCAGGACTCTGAAGAGACAGCATAGAAATGGTCTAAATAAAAAAAATAAATAATTCCTTGCAGTGGGCAGCACTTTCTAGAATTGGCTATATTTGAAAACTTCTTTCTCTAAACTAGTTTGTCATTTACTAATGCAGAGAGCACATTTAAGGTATACCATGTGATGCAAAGAAGACCACTCAGATGCAGTGAGTCTGCTATTCTAAGCTTCACTTAAGAGAAAGCAAAGTTAATTGGCCTTTTAGTGCCTTTCACTTGGTGGACCTCCACCATGCCTTCCACCCTCTACTTCAGATTTAGCCACTACCACTAACTCTTCTCCCTAGCACTTTTTAGGCCAGGAGAAGAGGCATCAGAGGAGGTTGCTCCCTGCTATTAATCTTCTAGTCACCCAAACCTTCCAGAAATGGAGAGGTTGGTAGAGGTGGAGAGCAGTGGCCAATGCTCTCCTAACAGATAAGGAACAGGAACCAACAAACCACCAATAAGGAGGGCTAGCAACAGAGAAAAAGGGTAGTAGCCACTCACTAAGATCACCATCCTCCAAGTGAGACCTGGAGTTCTTCTGGAATTATAACTGATCTCCAAGCTACAGATATCAGTTCTCATGCAGGAAATGGCAGCTTTGAAATGTGGACTCTATGGCATTAGATCCTTGCTGAGCTCCCTCTATTCTTTGTTTTGTGCTAACAGAATAACAGAGCTCTTGCTCTGGATTTTTAAACCTACCAACAGAAGCTTGATTTTAATGGCCAAACTCTGCCCTCCCCAGGCACTGCCTCAAATATCTAGGAATTTCCCATCCTGGAGTTGGCAACCCTACCACTCACTAATGGTAGCATCCGTCCAGTGAGTAGTAGTGTGAGCAAGAACTGATGCTCCATCTACTACTCACTCACCGTCAGCACCTCCTCCTCCTCCATTTATAGTCTGCATTTCTCACTGAGATCCAAGGCAGATTACACAGCGCAAGTGAGATACAATATAACCAACAGCTAGAACATTCACTGAGAAACAGTTAGAATTTTCATTGAACAGATAGGGTATGATAACAGGAAATGTGAAAACAAGTATAAAGTTGAGCATAAAGAAGAAATCTTCTGAAACAATAAATAAGTAATTTACATAGCATATTAAGAAATGGGGAAACTCCCTAGCGGTGCTTATCTGCATTAGCAGATAGTACATAACAATAACAACATTTGATTTATATACCGCCCTTCAGGACAACTTAACACCCACTCAGAGCAGTTTACAAAGTATGTTATTATTATCCCCACAACAATCACCCTGTGAGGTGGCCTGAGAGAGCTCTGGAGAGCTGTGACTGACCCAAGGTCACCCAGCTGGCTTCAAGTGTAGGAGTGAGGAATCAAACCTGGTTCTCCAGATTAGAGTCCTGCGCTCTTAACCACTACAAACCTGGTTCTCCAGATTAAAGTCCTGCGCTTCTAAAGTATGTGGGTGGGCCTGAGAGAGCTCCGGAGATCTGTGACTGATCCAAGGTCACCCAGCTGGCTACAAGTGGAGGAGTGGGGAATCAAACCCGGTTCTCCAGATTAAAGACCTGCTGCTCTTAACCCCTGCACCAAACTGGCTAGTGCTAGCATATAGTCCATGTCCCTGCCAAAACATGTCTCTGAGAGCCAAACCAGAAGAGATGTCTGACACATAGAAGACACACGTCAGTTTCCTGCAAGTTTCCATGGGAAATGTAGTGAGAAGGAAACTCTGTTTACTGATGAGAAGCCATTGGAGTGACTGCAAAATGGGAGTGATATGCATGCTTTATCTAGTTCCTGAGAGTAAGTGAGCTGCAGTGTTCTGCATCAGCTGGAGTCTCTGCTTTGCAGGAAAACCTATGTAGAGTGTATTACAGTAGTCTACCCCAAATTCTGGGAATTGCTGACAATGATGAGGTCTCCTTGGATAGTAGATGAAAATATGAAGTTTTAGCTAGGAGGAGAGATGGTGTCAATGGGGTTTAGGCAGCTGATGTGGAAGACAGGATCTTGGTGATGGGCACCATTCATGCTACTCCCTGAGTACAGGGAAAGAGTTATGATGAGGCAGGTTTTTGGGGCTGACTGGGTTTCCTGGAGACGACGGTCTATTGGCAATTGCCTGAGGGTACTGACTCCTGAAGTTGTCAATGTAATTAAATTCCATTGAGACACAATTTCTGAATAAACATGCATAGAATCATGAAGAACGAATATGACACTAGTAGTCTCAGAAAATGTGTTGGTCCTTCAAGAAAGAACTGTGACAAGGGGCAAGCATATAGGGCCAAATCTAGATATTCTAAAGCAGCAGACATAAATGTACCCAGGGCTTTTTTTCTGGGGAAAGAGGTGGTGGAACTCAGTGGTGGAACTCGGGACTGCACAATGACATTACTTTGGGTCAGATGGAACAAGGGAGGAGTTTTTTAAAGTTTAAATCGCCCTCAGTGAAAATGGTCACATGGCCAGTGGCCCCGCCCCCTGATCACCAGACAGAGAGGAGTTTAGATTGCCCTCTGTGCCACACGGTGCGAAGGGCAATCTAAACTCCCCTTTGTCTGGAAATCAGAGGGCAGGGCCACCGGCCATGTGACCATTTTCAAGAGGAGCTGGAACTCCATTCCACCGCATTCCAGCTGAAAAAAAGCCCTGAATGTACCACATATGACACCAAAAGTTATTTTATTGCATTTCTATCCCACTCTTCTTCCAGGGATCTCACAGTGGCATATATGTTTTTCCATGCCTCCATATTGTTTTGATCTAATTTAGGTTAAACAATAGTGATTGGCTCAGTGTTACCTACTTTGTTTCATAGCAGGCAGGGAGGGCAGGATTTGAAGCCCCCTTCCTAATCCAACACTTGAACCATTACACTATACCAGCAATCACTGTATGGAATTGTTTATATCTTTATGGAGCAGTCTGTGGAACAGACTTCTCCATAAAGATCTATAAGTGGCTTGGCAAACTCTGTGGCTAGCTGGATGTTTCTAGGCTGGATTTGGCAGCCAGTTATTTCCCAATAACTGTGTGCTAGCACGCTGACCACAAAACAGGCCTGTTTTCAATCTATGAAACTGAAGAAAAGAAGCCAAGCACAAATAGTCTTTCTAGTTTGAGTGTAAAGTATTAATGAGCAAGGTAAAGAGAAATAGGATCTTCGCTTCTAAGCAGTGTATGGTTCTCTTTGGAAAACTAATTTCTCTCAAAGTCAGGGGAATGTGTTTTTCTTTGTTAAAGGACATTTATGTATCAAGTGTTGTTGAATGTAAGTGTACCAGGAGCAAGCCATACAATGACTGTTGTTGGCCCTCTCTGTTCATATTTGCATCTTACAAAGCATATGAATGTAACATCTCTTTGCTGTGCTCATTACGCTGTAATAGAAGTTCATTGGAGATTAAAATTCTCAGTAGAAATTAATGGATAGCTGAATAAACACAGGAAGGCATTTTAAATCATTGGCAAGGGGTTTGCCAGCTGAGCCTCTTGGCAACTGAGCAATAAAAAGGAAAATACAAACCTGATGATCTTTCTTGTTTGATAGGTCACATCCAGAGAACTTTTTTTCTGAATGTTACCAGGTCTTGAGGAATGCACACAATATGCTTATCCCTGGAACTCAAGAAGACTCTTCTCATTTTCCTCTGTGACTGCATTCAAATGTCATATCATCATTTAAAATGTCTCACAGTTTGTTTGAATTGTGACTTGTACAATAAACTCAGTTTAATCTGACAGACATGAGCCACAAACCTCGGTTTGTTTACAGACCCAAGTTTGTCCAATTTGGAGCTCTAGCACCCAGCATGCAGAACAACCTGTTTAACTGTATCTGGAACTGAATTGCTGTGAGAGGCAGCACTGATCTACAAACTGGCTTGTAACTTTAGATGTCACAAGAAGTTCCTGTTAATTTTATCTGTATTGCTATGACACAACTAACCATGTTTTGATCAAACCACCATTTCTAAGCTATGGATTATTGTGTCATTTGAATGCTGCCTACCTGTCTACCTAATAAAGGGTCATCATGGCAATGTGGCCAGGCCATATCAATGCTGGTACTTGTGAAATGAATTGAATTGAAAATCTCAAGGAGCTCATCACATGCTCCTATCTCATATATTTGAGAAGAAGAGACTATGACACATTTCCTCAATCTAGGCAATGACTTTCCTAAAGAGGTCTGACATACATAAAGCAAAACTTAAAAAAAAAGTTTAAAATAGGTTTTAAACATTTTAAAGAGAAAAAAGACCCAAACTCATTTTTAAATTCAGATTGCAAAGTATGTTATATGAGTAACCTATTGATTTTGCCTGGACATAAGGAAGGTTTAAAATAATGTTTTTCTTTCATCTAATGTTAGCTTTTTACTGCAAATGATAGTGGCATATATTCAATAATTATGTACAAAAAAAAATTGTTCTGATTTCCTACTATGTAAAATAGTGCATATCCTTGCTGAGGTTTGATGATTTAAAACATTTAAAAAGATAATGAGTTTTTTTTTAAATGAAAATTTTCTGGTTCAATAGAGAACAAAATAAAATAGATTTTCAGATAGAAATACTATATATTAGCTGTAGGTGTCCCCCCCCCAAGCTATTCTGTTTCCCAGCTCAACTAAATACATCCAAACAGTTTGTCTGGCTATCTGACATTTTTATCTAAACTAGCATGAACCTATTTTTGGGATTTGGAAAAGTCATTGTTCAGCTGCTCTAATCGGTAGTTCAACTAAAACAATATACCTAGGATTTGCAGTAAATGGGGGCAAATACTAATTACTGTCATCCTCAGTTTCACTGAAAGCTAGCAGCATTTTTCTGTTTCATTCATCTGGACCCCATCTTTTACAAAAATAGAAATGTTTCACTTATGTAAGTTTGACATGTAAGTTTTAAGTTTGACATGTACAGTGAAGACTCTTTGTTCCTATAAGTCACATGCCAGCTTCCATGTTTGCTAAAGGCAAACAATTGGGATGTACTAATCCCCAACCTCCACTGTTCAGTGGAGTGTCCCTGCCTCATGGCACTGAGAACATAGAGTTCCAGGGTATAGCTTTCTGGCAAAGCAACATCACACACTTGGGAGCAAAGGCAGAGAAGATTAGCACTATGGATTTTAGAGATGCCTTGTTTTCCATAGCATAGGATGAAGTGTGTGATCGCCAACATCTAATACATATGGAGGAATCAGGTTCAGAGCCACTGCTACTGCCCCTGCCAGATCAAGTCAGGCAAGGGAATGGTGAAAGTTGAAGAGCTTAAGGATGATGTTTGTGAGGCTCCTGGAAAATTTGAGATGTTTGGGCCTCACCGCACTATTACAAAGCCAATAAGAACATAATGGTTATGACTGGATTTAGAATTGGGTTTAGAATGAGCCAGAGCCAGGATCCAGACTAAATTAATAATTTCTGCTCATTCCCTCTTCCTGATGCAAAGTCTTTTCCTAATACTCCTCAAGGTCGCCATGATGTTCCCTCATTCTTAAACCACAGAAATGGTACCAGAGGCATTTTTAAAACTTCAAAAATAACTAGTTAGTTTACTTACATTAGTTGGTATAGGTTAGGTGAAGTTAGGAGTTGAAACTTTTTGAGGAAAAATTCAACAAATATATATCTAGTTCACTGAGGTAAAGTTCAGAACATGCACAGACTTCAGTTCTTATACTCTTTGCTGTTACTAGAGATGGGCACGAACTGGGAAAATAGCGGTTCGTGGTTTGTCACATTTCATGAACCATAAACCACCATGAACTTGCCCCGTTCACACACTGGTTCATTTGGTTCATATGTACGTGACTTCTGGGGCTGCAGAAGGTCTGTAGAAAGCCCATCCCCCCCATTGCCTAGGTAACAGATTGATCGGAGCCAGACTGTTTTCAGTGACGAACCAAAAAACAAACTAAACAAACCACTTTAAAAGTCATAGTGGTTCATCGCAGTTTGCCAGAAATGAGCTCCGACAAACCACTAGTTCGCGAACCAAAAACCGGCCCAGTTCATGACGAACTTTGGATCGTATATCAGTTTGTGTCCATTTCTAGCTGTTACATAAGGCTTCTGAGTTTAAGCTCCCCCTCTTGTTCCCCCCCCCAAGCACTTGAGTATCCTTGAAAGAAAAAGCTCCCCATAGGAGTTGGAGGATGAAATCTTCAGGTAAGTTGAAGGAGGAGGGGTTGCTGTCCTGGACTGAAATCTTTCCTTGCTATGTATAGCAAAGCAATGTTTAAAGACGTACTCCATAATAATGTTTTTGTAGGCTGCTCCATTAAAATGATAAATAAGTGTAAAACATCCCACACACGTAATCTTCTCAGAGTTTAATGAAATGCTAATGTAATGGTTATAAACACATGGAATTATAAATGACACATCTTAGATAATAGTTTCAACTGCCATAAACTGTCGCATAAACTTTGATGAAACACCTTAATAATGAGACTGCTTGCCTATTAGATTACAAAGCCCCTTTTATAACTTATGTCAGTTCAGCAGTGTCCCCAAAGATCGATAAACATAGTCTAACATAAAGATAAGTATTTTATAAGGACAAAACACCATAGATCACATTTGGGATCCATAGATATGTTACTGGATTTGGGGTAGGAGTGGTTGGAGATTGCCTTCAAAGATTGCTTTGTTTCTCCAGATTTAATAAAGGTAGTGTGGCCTATAATCTGATTTTGAAAAATGCCATTTATGAAAAGTCACATTACTCTAGCATATTAAGTAATATTGACCTTGGACAGGACAATCAGTAACTCTGTCACTATAAACTGAAGAGAAGAATGCTTCTTGTTCTAAGAAGGAGAGGGAGAAATATAAATAATATTTAAAAGCCCAGCAGCACCTTTGTTTGCTCTTTTGGTTCACCAAAGTGTTCTACTCAAACTCAAACCACCAATTAGGCAGTAAGGAAGTAAACTTGGTTAAACGAGTCATGGATGACTCAGGCTGCTTCTTTCATCTGTTGGGATTGGGAAATTAGCCAGACAAGTCTCCCCCACATAGTGAATCTGTTTGCTCCCAACTCAGTCATTTCTACAGTTAGAATCATGGCTGCCTGTTGGTTTTCTGTTAGCACCCATCGTCCATTGTCTTGCTAAGACAAACATAATAGGTACCTCCTGGTGCTGAGGCAAACAAAACAAAACACCACAGGCCCAAGTTCTACTTACTGGAGGTGTGGTACAGGGACTTATTGCTGGCTGCAATCTAAAGCAAGGTGAGGCAGTCTGAATCACCAGTAGGCTTACTCATCTTGGACTATACAGACTCTGCCACCCCACCCTGTATTTCATATCTGAATATTCAGACACCCATTGCCACCTGAATGAAAGATACTGAGCCCACACACCCTCAGTACTCCTATGTTTTAGTCTTTGTTATTTAGATGAGTTCTCTAAGAACAGGATATCAATTTATACAACGTTTCACATTGGAGGTGGGATTAATATCTTACATGGGTAATTGCAAATTTATTTAAGACATTTTAGAAAAACTGCATGTATTCAGTCAGACCATTGTGGGCAGTAAACCTTGTTGTGGTTAACTTTCCAGCTTGCTTTGCATAGCTTAGCTTTTTTTGTGAGTTTATTGGAAGGACTGCCATTTGTCATCAGTGAATTTCTAAAATGAAAAGTGTGAAATCTTAGGCTTGTGTGGATGTCACTCTGAACTGAGTGACTGACACCTCAATCTGGAAGACATTTTCCTTAAGCCCAGACAAATGGAGACTTGTAGTGATTACTCAGTGATGAGATGAACTTTTCATACAAGGTCAGAGTTTATTCACATTTCCAGGACTGATTCATGGCACTACAAATAGTCTGTTATGATTTTAGATTCAGATAGGCTCTGCGTAGAATTAACGCATTATCTTCATTAGGGTGGCATTAAGGATCACGAAGGTGTCAAACTGATAGGCTATGTAGACAGTATATAACAGGTGACTTTATTGTAACTACAAAGGTGTATCAAGAGAATACCCTGAACTGTTAGCAAGAACCAAACTAAAGTGTAAAGTGAAACTGCATTTGCTAATAGTGTAGTCCTAAACAGAGTTCCCCTTTCTAACCCTGTTGACTCCAGTGGATTTAGGAAGCGTAACTCAGATTAGGATGGCAGTGTAAGAGACTGAATTTCACCAGCACTTCTTAGTATGGAAAGCAAGGAAGGCCAATACATTACTGCTGTGATACTTAAAAACAACTTGCTTTTTGAATGGGTTTGCCTCCCCTCCCCCTGCCAAGTATGCAACCAAAAGTAAGTGTTCTTTGAAATATTAAAAAGTATTTGTATCTTTTGGGAGTGGGGGTAGTGTATGTGTGTTTTGCTAAAAAATTACATCCCAAGTCTCAGTATCTAGGCCTTCCATTCACCTGTCCAGGGTGGGGAATTGCATGACCCTAGCCCAGTTTCCTGCTCTCAAGGAATTGAGGAGCTGGAGAAAAATGGCCTCCACATACTGATGATCTAGAAATTCCCCCGGTCTCTATGTCAGGGATGCTGCCATTGCAGTGTTCATGATACCAGGAAAGGAGACATGTGGGTGGTGGAGGAATTTTCTGGGAAAATGTACAGGAGAGCATTATTTGCAGAAGTTCCTATACTAGCAGTGCAATTCTAAAAAGAGTTACTCCAGTCTAAGCCCATGGAAATCAGTGGGCTTAGACTGGAATAACTCTTCTTAGGATTGCACTCTGAGACACTTAGTTTTGAACTTAATAGCGTCAGTAATATTATTTATATTTCAGCATTCAGAGTGAGAATGTGCTGTCATAATGGTCTTTTATACAGTAGTTGCTCACTGAATGGATTCCAGTGAATGAGATCCTGTAGAGAACATTAGCAGGTGGCAACAGAGATATTTGGGCAGGTATCTCAACACTGTGCACATGCACTGCTCCTGAATGGATAATAGTACCCTGGATGCATATCATCATCATCCCCACCCATATCAGGTGACCTGCATAATGTTTTGGTTTCAGCCCTGGTACCTCCACTACCCCCAGATGCCCAGTAATGGAATTAGAGACTCCTTTTTCATTCAGTGTCAGAAGCTGGTAGCCTTGCAATGTTAGCCATGGCCGCTACTTGTACCAGAAACAAGTTAGTACATACTAACTTAGCACACACACTTCAGTAGTTCCATACACCAATGGAAGGTGATTCATCTTCATATAGGTAACAATAGGTATAGCTGATCAAGCTTTTTCATTGCATTTTTTCACTCTCCTTTAATGAATTTCAGTGGGCTTGCAAGAGCTTATGTTAAGAAGCTGAATGGCATTAACACTTGATAAATTCATACTACAGGAACATAGGATGCGAGGCATCTCCTATTGCAAGATATATTTATAAACGTTGATGGGCAGTTTAAGAGAGTTGATTAGCATATTTTTATAAGTCAATGAACACAATGTAGCAAACTAAGTTCCAGGTGAATTAGCACTTGAGCAGGAATTCATAAAGCTGCAAAACAGGAAAGTGACCCCCCCCCCAAGCCAGGTAAGCAAAAACCCCTGGATGATAACAAAGGCTAGTAATTATTTAACAGAACAAATATATTTTGGAATGACAACTTTTGTAAAGCTTTGCATAGTAGAAGTGCTGGTGTTTTTCTAGAGATGGAGGGCATTGCAGTAGCCCCTTGTTGTTCTCCCACCTAGAGTCATTTCTGTAGTGTAGGTTTTCTCACCATATGTTGTCACCATGACAGGAGTGCTGCTTGCAAGGAAAGTTTCCTGGCTGAACAACTATCAGTGGCAATCAAACCAGGTATCTCATGATCTTTCTTTTCTTACTTCTACAACCTCTGTGCATATGAGATGAACAAGATGTGATCTGTCTTCCACTGATTTAAGCCATTTCCTCCCCCTGCTACTGTGAGGCTTTTCATTTTTTAAAAAATTTGGCACCTACATAATAGCCATCCAGGCTTTACTACAATCCTTTCAAAAACTTTGGAGCAAGCAATTTTGGAAAGATTAGGCAGGAAAACCTCTGGAGGTAAACAAATGCAGCACAATGCTTTGGGGAAACAAAAAAACCCTACTTCCCCAAAACATTGAACTTGGGACAGGAAACCCTGTTGGAAATCCCTGGCATTTACTTCAAGTGGGGAGGCATGCTAAGACAAAGTTTGAGAATTCCTATGCTACAGCAACTTGGGAAGTTCTTACTTACTTATTTATTTAGTGATAGCCAGCAGGGTATGCTTGTTAACCAGAAGATCCAGGTGTGAATCCCCATTGTGTCACAGATGCTCACTGGTGATCTTGGGCCAGCCACTCTCAGCCTAACCTGCCTCACAAGATTGTTGTGATGACAAAATGGAGGAGTGGGAAATGAAGTAAGTCATTTCAGTTCCCATTAACATTAACTGTAAATGAACCAAACCCAGCAACGGCCTAACCAGCAGTACAGGTCAAGCCCTGCAGTCACTATTCCTGGACCCCACATTGACCTGTCTGGGTGAGACCCGCTGCCCCAGATGCGAGCCATCCAAATGCATGGCTGAGATCTGGCTGGCCTGGCAGATGGTTTCCCCCCTAAAGCTCCAAACACCCCTGCCATGGAGCATGAGGGAAGGACTTGTCCAGGAGATCCCACCAGGCAGCTTGCCCTCTCAACTGGCCGTCATAAAGCATGCCAGCCAATCCTGACAGGCCCCTATATCCCCACCAATGAGGATGTGCCAAGGGTACTCACTGTCCCACTCACTTCCCGGCAACTCTATCCTGCCAATGACCACCTGTGTCAGCACCACTGTAGCCAATATCCACAGCACCAGCAAGCAGTACAAGGTAGGCAAAAAACTTCCTTCCCAGGTCCAATCAGGGAAAAAAGAAAAAAATTCCTATCTGGCCCTAAAATAGCGACTGGTCAAAATCCTGTACTGCCACAGGGCAGGCGGGTCAATCACAAAGCGGCAAGTGCCGAGACTGGGGGCCGGCTGCCTTTTAAGACACCTAGCCCGGCCTCCATCATGTGACCCCTTAATGAGGCTGGGGAAACGCTGCCGCTTATCCTCTGTGGCGGCAAATGTGGCCCCCGACCACAAGCCTTCAGCTGCCAGCCAGGAGGGCTGGCATGTATTTAGAAGGGCTGGAGAAGTGTATATTTGTGTTTATATATTCCTGTTTTTGCAGTCACTTAAATGATTCATCATTTTCTCTCCAGCTCCTGTTCAATATAACTGCTTAGCAGGTGTTCACATGCCACTTTCTGTGGCATGACATAAGACAGTCAGCATCACATGCCTCCATTAGTTCAACAAACAGAAACTAGTTATGTATGCTGCCAACAGGAACAGTAAAAAACTCTTTCTAACCAAGCCATATCAGCATCCACAATGTCGTATTTGCACAGGGACGTTAATTTGAGGCAAAAATGGACACGGCTCCACGGTAGCTTAGAGGAACAGCACATTTGGCACATCCGTCACTATCACCTGTTCTGCTGAATTACAAGATTAAGTATTCCAGACAAAAAACAATGCAAAAATAAAGATATCGAAATAAAAGAGATACATTACAGCTGGGGGCTGAGAGCAAATCTCTATGTGGAAGTGAACCAAAGAAGACATCTGTCAGCGACAGCAAGCTTCTCCTAGGCATGAGAATGATTTCAAGTCTTGCTTTTGAGGGGTGAACTACCAGCTAGGTTGTGATTCAGTCTGATAAAGAGCACAGGGGAATCTCCTTCTCCATCGCACAGGACCCTCAAGAAGGGGTTTGCATCAGAGTGGGATTGGAAGAGAAAGGAGTGCTTAACTTTTCCTCTGCTGAAATTCTTTCCCCAGCCATATTTATCACCACACAGTTTCAGGCCTGGGTTTGTGAGGTGTTAACATGTTCAAAACATTAGGGCGGGAGGAGATATAAAAGAAGCAAATCGAAAGTTGTGGGGAGAAAGTGACTCTCAGGGAAACAGTGGCCATTTCCACACACGTTGAATAATGCACTTTCAATGCACTTTTGCAATCCATTGGAAGTGGATTTTTTGTTCCACACATGGAAAATCAGTTTCAAATGTTCACTAAAGAGTATTGAAAGTGGATTATCCAATGTGTGTGGAAGCAGCCAGTCTATCATCCCTCCCTTCCATTCCTTTTTTCTCACCGCAAGCTGTATGCCAATACACTCTTCCACTTTTCTACTTCCTCTGTTTGAGATATAAGGTTCTGTAACTTATGGAAGGATCTATAGGGTTTGATTCCCTTTCCTGAGGTCACTTTGTAATTGGAAGGGGCTAGTGTGGCTTCTCTAACTATGACTGTGGTGTAATGTGTAGTTTGTACATCTTAGAGGAACTAAAGCTCTGAGAATAGATTTTTTTTTGCATTACATATAAATCAATCAAGTATCCACAACTGCTTTGCCTCCAATCAGAAAGCGTTATTTGCTCAACAAAATGATAGGAAGGGTAGCAGAGACAATCACCCATATACTGGATCATTATTTAATAATTGTTTCGGCTTATAGCCAGGCACAACCCAAAAAATCAAGTTAGACTACAGTATGCTAAACCCTCATTTGAAAAACTCATTTGTTAAAAGAGAGGCAATTTAATGAAGATTTAAACTGTTGGTCATTAGGAACCCGCTGACATAAAACAAAAGACACTTAGGTGAAAAATTTGATTTATTTATGAAGGATAGTTTTTCCAGTTCTTAAATAATCAGAGGCTGTGTGGATAAATTTCTCCTAATATGTAAGTGGGAAATCTAGGTGTTTAGCCGTGATCAAATAAACACATTTCAAAGTCATCCTTATAATATCTAGGTATAATATTTAGGGTTGCCAGGTCCCTATACCCTCCCAGTGGGAGGAGGGAACTTGGCACTTACCTCATGCCGTCCGTGCATGTATTTTCGCCTACGTGCAAAGTGCCCAGCACTTGTGTGATGACGTCACTTCCAGAAATGATGTCACATTGGCCACAGGATCACTCCTGGGGAGCACTTGGCCCCAAACGCAGCCCCAAATGAAGCACGGGAGCACTCCTGTGGCCAGTGCAATCATGCCACTTCCAGAAGTGCTGTTGTTGCGTCTGCTGGGAGCACGCGCACTACACAGTTCCTGGGGGGCCTGCCAGTGGTGGGTGATTTCCGGACAGCCCAAGACCTCCCATCGGTCTTCATCAATGGGTAGGCAAGCAGGTAAACCACCAGGAGATTTCCTTCCAGCGGCAGGCACCAGGGATCCCTAACCATATTAAAGGAGGCTGTCTAGAGTGGGATCTGTCCCAAGTATTTTAACAAAAGTGTGTGTGGGGGGAGCATCAGGCTGAAGATTGTCCTATGGATCACCCCTCTGAAGTGGTAGCCATCATTGTAAAAGAGACATATCAGCCATGTGATAGTTGCTGGGAGGATCCTGCTTCCCATATCACTGTGCATTGTCTCCTTTAAAGTGGGTGGCAGACTGAGCTGAAGCAGGCTTTCAACTGAACTATCTGTACACGCAAATACATCAGAACCTTTTCACTATTAAATGAACATACTTTTATGACTGGAGTGTAGCCAGCACTGATTTCAATTTAATAATGAAAGGGAATGTAAATGCATGAATTTGCAACACTTGATCATTAGAGAGGTGATATAATTAACAGGAGAACATGCTGGATCTCATTGCTGCATGCTCTTGAATCTTTTCATAATGATTCGGTGATTGAAGGAGAATGTCCTTTGATGCACATAAACATCATCTTCAGCTGGTCCACTGAGCATTCAAAGCATGTTCAAAGAGCTGCCCCTTTGTAGAGGCCTATGCTTTCAGGCATAGTTGTTGTGCACAACATATTATAGGTTCTAAAACCTTCAAAGTTTTTGGCAAAACATGTTAGTACGAGATTTGTGGTTTAATGGCATGGCAGAAAAGCCATGATAGAATTCATTTGGCAAAGTCATTTGTGAATGGCTTTTTGGATTGTGTTGAATATAGCATAATAGTATTTGGAGTTCTCTATAAACAGTAAACATAAAAGATAAAAAACCCAGCATTCTTTAAAAAAACACACTAACAATACATATAAACATAAAATATAATACATGTAAACATAGAATAACAAACAAAACAAGTAATCAATCAAACCCAAATTGTCCATTAAATCAAAGAAAGCTTTGAGCAATTTTCCCTGGAGAGTCTTAATGAGTTTCTCAGAACACCTATCTATCTTCGGGTCAATCAGTCCATTCCAGTCCCCCATCAAACAACAATTTTCATATGTTTTTCATACTATACGTCTGTTAAACGTTCCCCAATCTTTTTATAAAATTTTTATAAAAGAAGTTCCTGTTCGATTTTTGTGCGAACGGAAAGTTTACAACTTCCTGGTGGAAAAATTAAAACAGAAAAGCATTGCTTTTCAATGGGATACTCCAGAGGGTGTGATTTTCACATTTCAAAGACAAATATTTAAGCTGAGCTCGGTGCATAAAGCCAGAGTTTCTGGAAAAATACAGAAACTTGGATGACACTCCGATAGAAAGTTCAACAGAGGCATCAACAGGGCAACAACTGGAGTAAGAGAGAGTAAGGAGGAGGCAGAAATGGGAGCTAGCAGTCTTATTTAACTCCGCTTCTTCTATCTTCCCATATATATTTCTTTATAACAACAACAACATTTGATTTATATACTGCCCTTCAGGATGACTTAATACCCACTCAGAGTGGTTTACAAACTATGCCATTATTATCCCCACAACAAAATGCCCTGTGAGGTGGGTGGGGCTGAGAGAGCTAGAAGCTGTGACTGACCCAAGGTCACCCAATTGGCTTCAAGAGGAGGAATGGGGAATGAAACCCAGTTCTCTAGATTCGAGTCCCGCACTCTTAACCACTACACCAAATTTGATTTTTCTTTGATTTTTTTCTCCCATTTTATCATCTTTAAGAATCTGATGGTGATATGGATTACAAAAGTTTAACTTGGAACATTAATGGGGCAAATTCAGCCCAAAAAAGGAAGAAAAAATTACTTATTTATGTCATTTATTTCACTGTTTGAAGAACCCAAAACATGATATGATTTGTTTGTAAGAAACTCATATTAGAAAAAAAGATACAAAATTTCTGACCTATAAAGTTCTGGGGGAAGAATTTATAGCAGCAGATACTAAAAAGAAGAATGGAATTGTTCTATCAATCCACATTTAAAGCCTAAATTGATACTGAGCGATGAGCATGGAAGATATGTCGTGGTAGATGTTGATATACAGGAGATTGAAATGTTGGTGGTTGGCCTTTATGCTCCAAATGAGAATAGTATTTGGAGTTCTTTTTCAACAAGTATTATACAGAGTTGATTTTGGATTAAATCTTGAAATATTTTAAAGGGATTCTTTTAAATGTAGTTCGTGCTTTCTAGACTTAAGCTTACAACATGATAACATGATGCAATTAACAGTGCAATCCTAAACAGTGATACCCTTCTAAGTCTATTGAAGTCAATGGGTTTAGAAGGTTGTAACTCTATTCAGCTCTGCACATTAAAACAGTAAAAAAAATCAGAAGGTGTCTGAAGAAGGAAGCTTTGAGTGTAAAAAACTCTTATCCTGAAAATCTTGTTGGTCTCTAAAGTGCCATTGGACACAAATCCTGCTGGTCTACTGCAGACCAACACAACTATCCACCTAAAACTAACTTCCCAGAAATGTTAAGTTCCATCAAAAATCAGATTTCATTTGAAGATGCAATATGACTGACTATGGGATGAATGAAAGAAAATAGGAGGATATGGTATTTGTATTTCTTAATTTTGTTACAGGAAAATACTTTAGAATCAACCTTTGAAGCTCTGTCATTTGTGTCATACTTCACCAAAAGAACAGAAACTTTAGACCTTGGATGAGAGTAGAAATCCCTAATACTTAACTACTTCAAACATAATGAGGCTCACACCCTTCACAAAGTGTTTTGATTCCTTTACTTTCTTTCCAGTATAGCTGTATGGTGTTTATACCCACTTATACAGAATTCTTTAGCATAATTTCTATTTACCAGATACTGCTGGCACTTGTTGTGATAACAAACACATAACAGGTCTAAAGTATCCCAGTCATTGACTACCACTCCAATGAAGAGTGGCCTTCCCTAGCCTAGCCTCCCTCTAACTCAGCTGGTAGTTCTGTTGGAGCAAGAGCCACTCAAGATGGAAGAAGGTTTAGTCTGGAGGAAGGCTACTTATAGGATGGTTGGACACCCCCCACCCTATCAACAATGTATTTAACATTACGAATCCTAACACAATATATTCTCGATAAAAAAGTAAATTTGCTTCATGTATACATTTCTTCATTTTTCTCCTTGTTGGGCTCATTGGAAAAGCTCCCAAATATGGCAAATTGTTCTTACCAAGGGAGTAACATCTAGTTTGATATTAGGTGGGTAGCCTTGTTGGTCTGCAGTATAACAGCAGGATTTGAGTCCAGTGGCACCTTAGAGGCCAACAAGATTTTCAGAGAATAAGCTTTCAAGAGTCAGAGCTCTCTTCTTCATATACGAGTAGGAATGGAGATCCCTGAGCCTTTATATTCCAGCCAGAAGGTGGGAGGGGTGTTACAAGAAAGGCATCAGGATGCAAAGGTACAATGGAGCTCCATTAGATGGGATAGGTGTAGCAAAGGAGGATGTCAGGATGTAGAGGTACAATGGTACAATGCAGCTTGATTAGATGGGAGGAGGGCAGCAAAGAGGAGGACATGATGGAAGATTTTGGCATCGGCTTTCTACCCACCAACTCCACCCTTTGACCCAGAAGACATACCAAAATTTGTGGCAGGTACTGCCCTCAGATTAGAACTGGACATTGCAATCTCTGTATTATGAATGTTTTAAGAATGTCAATAAAGGAATTTGAAGAAAAAATACTAGAACTGGGCCAGCACTCTATTGAAGCTGGAGCTTGGACTTTGGCTCTTAACTAGACATGGGCACAAATTGAAATACAAATCAAATTTTGTGACGAATTGGGCCGATTCGTGTTTTGCAAAAATGTGTTTTGTGGGGCTGCAGTTTTCACAAAATTCATGACTTTTTGGCCCGATTTGTTCGATTCGTGAATGATTCATGATGCCAGACAGCCTGGCACCAATCCATTGATTCCCTAGGCAATGTAGGCCCAGAATGTCTGCAGACCTTTTGTTGACATTGGAAACCCCAATCTTAGCCCACATAACCTTGATAGGCAGCTCACCTTGCCAACTGGACAGCTTCCATTCTGCCCTATACAGTGAGGAGCAGGAGGGTTAATCCCCTAGGCAACTGAGGAGATTGGCCTTCTGTAACCATGGGAACACCAATCTCATCTCTCCAAACCCTGTTAGGGAGGTCTGTCTGCCAACCACAGACCTCCTGTTCTTCTCTATGTGAGTGTTTGTTATATAAGGCACCTCTCTCTGCCTCATGGTTTTAGTTCCAGTAGACAGAGAGAGAGGGAGGATCTGTTGCTGGGATTTGGAGTGCGAGAGAGTGGAATTGGGAGCTTTTGGCTGGATTTGCTGCTGCTTCAAAAGAGACTGAAAAGCCTCTTTCTTATTTTCCTCACTTGTCCTTGATGGGAAGGTCTTTGGGTAAGGGTGTCTTTTTTCCTCCACCCCACCCCACCCTAGTCTCAGGCCTTTGCCTGGTTCCGGGGCCTAGCTTGACTGAGGCCTCCCTTATTATTTCTTTGCTTGTCTTTGTTTCTTCTTAATTCTTTCTCTGCTCTTTTGCTGGTTCACACTCTTGTTGTTTCCTTTGGTTTTATTTTGTGCACCTCTGCTGCTGGGGCAGTTGTCTGTGTGGTGGTTTTGGGGCCCTCCCCCCAAGCCCAGTCTTAGGGCCACTGCCTGGCTCTGGGGCCCAGCTTTGTGGGTTCCTCGCCTGAGGGCCTCACTCTTCTGTTTGCTCTCACTCTTATTGTGCACTTCTTTGGTGCATCTCACTCTTGTTTTGTGCACCTATTTTGTGCATTTTACTTTTATTTAGAGCACCTCTCCCACCTGGGCAGTACTTCCCACTCTTCCCGTTGACTGCCTCCCAGTCAACATTTTGCAATCTTGGCCAAACTGGGAGGGTGGGTGGAAGAGAGCCCACTGAAGTCTCCCTGTAAGTTTGGCATCTCTGGGTATGAAGGGGGCCATTGAAGTGCCCCAGGTTCTGACAAATCACAAAACTAACGAATTGTATCATAAAATGGGACAATTTTGTGGAAGTTCATGTTTCATGATTTGTGGAACCCGACAAAATGCGAAACTCTCATTTAGTTTTTTTTCCCGTTTCATGCCCATCTCTCCTCTTAACATGAAGTTTAAAATAATTTTCTTAGAGAACAATAGCTTACTGTTTTACTTGAAGCATGATAACTACTCTAGTGCATGGAGCCAAGTAATTGAAGGAAAACTGAATATTATACGATGTTCAGAGGATGTAATCACTGCTCTAGGATGGCCTTAAGCTCGTAAAACCATCAAGGAATTAATTATGAAGATAGACATGAACAGCACCATCTGTAGAGCCAGGAGGGTTTGTTCTTCCCTTTATATGGGGAACCCTCCAAGTTTATGATTCCAATGTATTTCTTTGGCTTAACAGTTCCTAAATGTAGATGAGCAATTATGCTTGCAAGACTAAATGTACTACCTTCTGCAGACTCCAAAGGCTGCATTTTGGGCATACCTTTCTCAAGCAGATATTGCAGCTGTGGTCTGGGTGTTATCGAATCTGTAACCTGTGTTTTATTTGAATGTTCCTGGTACAATAAGGTGAGACAGAAATGGATCAAACCCCTGATATTACACTGGACAGAGTTTACACCAGATATTTTAGTTCCTAAACTGCTAACAGACCCAAGAGTGGAAAATTTTCTCATTTTAGCCAAATTTTTAGTTCAGGCCATGAGAATTCAGGCAACTTATAAGAAATCAGACTTTTTGTAGTTTATGGACTAACTTTCTCTGGCCTCAGTTCTTCCTTTCTTCCTCATATTCTCAGTTAATAGTAGTAGATTTATTGTCATTAGCCATAGGCCATCACAAGATAAGAAATACATGCTTCATCTGAAAACAGTTACATTCATGTTCTCAGTTACTACTTAAGCCATTTCTCCTAGCCAAGGGCAATGGAATTGGGATTCAGAACATATGTACTACATTTATAAAAAGCCTGATACTGCACTATTTTTACATTCCCTGCCACATATAGCCTTCCCAGCACACACCCAAACCCTTACCCGCAAGGACTACCATGATTCCAGACATTAAAACCACGGCACAAAGAATTGCGTAAACAGTGATTTAAGTTAGAATTCCCAATGGATCTTGTGTGAATTGCAAAATAATCTGAGAAAGACTTCAGGGTATACTTTTGCTGTTTGGAAACACTAAATAGCAGACATGCTTGTGGATCACACTGAATTTGTGGTATGCCTCCTTGTCCTATGAGGTTTCCAAATGCTGCTGCCATCCTCGCCATTCTAAGTTTTCCAGTATGTTCATGAAAGCCTGCCTGAAGCTCTCTGCCTGTGTTGGTGTATGCAGCTTCATGTAATAGTCCAATAGCAACACTGACTATAATACATCAAGCTCATCTAATCTTGAAAAGGATGCCATGTTAATAGGAGCTTTAATGCTGCCAGATAAGCTTTTGCAGGTGAATAGTGAATTAATTCACCTTTTGTACAGGCATATTTGACAACTTTAGTAAAGAAATCTTTCTTTATAAAATCAAAGATTTACAAAATTATTGAGGAAAAGCCATAATGAAATATAGCAAAGATTTGGATCCTGTTTAGATTTCCATGGGTGCAAGGAAGGGAAGGGATTTTTATCAAGAAAAAAGGTTATTAAAGACGAATTGTATACCAGATCAGGAAGAATTGTCTAACAGGATGTGAAATTCATGCCCCCCCCCCCCTCCAATTGAAATAAAAGGCAGACACAAAGCTTGAGTATAAAATTTGGCCACTTTATTAATTACAACATAAACTGTCAATATGGGATGGGATCTAACTAACTAGTGGTACAGGTCAAGCCCTGGAATCACCCTCTACCTCCCCCTTGACCTGTTTGGGCAAGCCCCCACTGCCCTGGGGGTGAGCCATACAATGCACAGCTGTACCCGACGGACAAGCAAATGGTTCCCTCCTCCAAACCTGCAGCACCTAACCGTACAGCAGGAGGGCCTTACTTGTACATGGGGAGCTATGCGGCGGTTTGCCTTCACAGCTGGCAGCCATATAGCCTACCAGCCGCCCCTGACAGACCCCAATTTCCCACCAATGGGGATGTGCCAAGGGCATCACTGGCCTACTCATTTTCCCATCCTAACCTGCTAGTAGCCTAAATATTTATAGCTCCACCATACCAATTACCATGACTTCATCCTGCAGTACAAGGTAGGCAAAAAACACCTCTCATTATGCCAATTGGGAGAGGAGAAAAAATTCCTACCCTGGCTCTGATAAACAGCAACCAACTAATCCTGCACTGCTATACGGAGGGTGGGTGGGCCAAGCAACAAAGACAACTGTGTGCTGGAAAAGGGTGGAGCAGGCATATATACCTTTGGCTTCACCTGCCCAGCAAAGCCCCCAGATGCCAGGGAAAAGCCCAACTGTCTTTCCTTTTTCTGGGGCTGCAAACGCAGCCCCTATCCAAATTGTGGTTGCTGCCATCTGGGAGGGCTGAATTCTAAGCATAGAAAAACTAAGCAAGTTATCTACTTAGAAAGGGAAGAGAGAAGTGAAGGTGTGCGTGAGAGAGATATCTGTAGCTACCAGTCCTGGGATCTAATGGAGAGGCAGCACAGCAAATAAATCCAATAAGAAAAGGTAGCACTATGGGTCAGGCATATGTTCTCTGCAGCTCCCAAAACGAAGGTGGACTTGGAGGAGGCAAAAAACGTATATGGGGTAAGATTTATGTCACCAGTTATAGAGCAAACACAGTTGTGGCTTGGAAACTGAGAAGATAGAAGTAACAGCTAGATCTGTGTGCAGTAGGGGGTACCTTGCAAATTCTATGAAAGTGAAATTGGGGTGGTTATGTAAAGAGACAAGGACTTCCAGCATGAAATTCAAATGTGGTCAAAATCATTGAGCCATCTATGGCATAGATCTCGGGTAAGGTAACTAGAATGACAGTAAAGACTCTATTATGCAAAAAGGTTCAATGAGGAGATTTGGTGATTTTCTTAATGACCTGAAAGCTTTTTATTCCTCCCAGGATATTTCAAAGGCTTCCTAGCATGCTTGAATCTCCTCCCTATATTTTCTCTCCATGTGAAATTTTAGGTTGTAAGCATCTCTGGGGAAAGACCTTGTATTTTGCAAATTTTCAGGTTTTGTTTCTGCTTTTTGCTTTGTTCTGTGTTTGCCAGAGGCTTGGACTTGGATCCTATGAACAAGTTACATGTGCCCTAGATAGTGTCTGTTCTAACACTTCTGTTTGTGCAAGGTTCACTGAAAGCCACTGATCTTCTATAAACCTATTCAAGTTGTGCATATTTATATTCTTTCCTATTTTAAAGCCCCAGACATATTGATGGCACTATAGATGATGATGACGACGACGATGATTTCATGCAATATGTATAGTAGCTGCTCTTTTGGTAATTTCTCTCCTATGGTTTCTTTATAAAAAGCACTATCTCTCTATGTACAAGTAACTGTATTTGCATTCTGTACACTGTGAATCATATTTCATATATTTGTACATTGCAAACTGTTCTTCAGAACTTGGCCTCTGAGTATTAATTTTGAAAGGTCCTTCTATGCACCTAGAAGTTCTTGCTGGATTGTAGCTATTACCTCAGTCAAAGAGCAGATATACAAAGATTGTTTACAATAATAATTGTCTGCACTGAATGTTATTTCAGAAGGGCCAAGTGTGATTAAAATCCAATTAGAAACCTATTATAGAACCTGTTATTTATTGAGTTGCTTAGATAACTGCCCTAGTTAATGTTTTTGGCCACAATCATAATGCAACCATGATTCATGAATAAGGAAGGTCCTAATCCATGGCAGTTTGGGAGAGGGGAGTCAAGCAGTACAAAACCCATGATGACTTGTAAAACTTTCTATGCTCTGTAGGAGGCCCTATCCACTTGAGGTCATGCAGTGATGTCATCTTTTGGAACTATGCAGAAGAGATGGAAGGGTGACAGATTCCCTCAAAGAACAATGTTTTGACAAAGAACTCGAAATCTTAGAAAGTAAAGTGAAAGCCACACTCAAAGCAATTGGGAGAAACAAATCACCGGGAATAGATGGGATTCCAATAGAGCTATTTCAAGCTCACGGAAACTGAGTCCATCAAATCTTAACAAGAATTATGTCAACAAATATGGAAAATCAAACAATGACCCACAGATTGAAAATGCTCAGTCTATGTTCCAATTCCAAAAAAAGGGGATGCCAAAGAGTGCCCAAGAGAGAAGAAAGTGGAGTGAAAATTGGTGGAAGGAACATTAACAATTTGAGATATGCAGATGACTCCACATTAGTGGCAGAAAATAGTGAAGAGACTTGAAATGACTACTGATGAAGGTTAAAGGAGAAAGCACCAAAGCAGGATTACAGCTGAACATAAAGAAGACAAAACTAATGATTACTGAGGAATTACACAGTTTTAAAGTTGACAATGAGGACATTGAAATTGTTCAAGATTTTCTATGCCTTGGCTCAATCATCAACCCAAAGGGAGACTGCAATGAAGAAATCAGAAAAAAAGATCGAGACTTGGAAGAGCAGTTGTGAGGGAACTAGAAAAGATCCTTAATGATAAAGATGTCTCTCTGGAGAGCAAGCTCAAGATAATCCACACTAAGGTATTCCCCATCACTATGTATGGATGTGAAAGTTGGATGGTGAAGAAAGCTGTCAGGAAGAAAATTGATTCCCTTGAAATGTGATGCTGGAGTAGAGTTTTGTGGATACCATGGATGGCCAAAAAGACAAATAAGTGGGTTCTAGATCAAATCAAGCCTAAATTTTCCCTAGAAGCTAAAATGACAAAAATCAGGCTATTGTACTTTGGTCATTTCATGAGAAGACAAGACTCTTTGGAAAAGTCAATAATGCTAGGAAAAGTTGAAGGCAGTAGGAAAAGATGAAGACCCAATATGAGATGACTTGACTTAATAAAGGAAGCCATCTTCTCCAGTTTTTAAGATAAAAGCAAGTCTGTTAATGTTAGGACACTTTAGAGGCCTTTCATTCATAGGGTTGCCATAAATTGGAAGTGACTTGACAGAACATAATACACACACACAGTGAAACTGAGTTTATAGCAATTATATTACATATCATATATAGTTCCCTTGAGTATCATTTGGAGAGTGGGGACCCTCAAAAACACTGTGGTTGTCTCCATGAACTGCATTCAGTAAAGATCTGGCTAATATGGTAGGGGAAGACACACACACACACACACACCCATCTCTGCTACAGTAGAAGTTTATGGCAATTGGTAGTGAATTTCTAAAAGGATGTTTTAGTTATGGAGCAAAAGTATTCATCAGTCAGGGGGATATTGTTTGTAATAGGCAGGCAGTGGTAGTGTTTTTGAAAAATGAAAAATGTTATCCTGAAGGGCGCTATATAAATAAAACACTATTGTTATTATTTATTATTATTCAGAAATGGTGTCCAAAGAAGGGAGCTCCTCTGACTCTTAAAAGCTTACACTCTGAAAATCTTGTTGGTCTCTAAGGTGCCACTGGACTCGAATCTTGCTGTTCTACTACAGACCAACATGGGTACTCGCCTAACCATATGGAACATTCTTACAAGGAGTGCAAGGCCAATAAAGCCATTCATAGTTGTGCTCCATTCCATCAGCAAAAACCCATTCTTATAAATTTCATGAAGGGAAGTGGGAACTCTCTCCACCCCCATATTTGACAGTCCTGACTCATATCTGGAAATATACTGTGTACTTCTAAAACTGCTCAATTTCTTCTAAGATGTTGTATTGAAAGAATTTAACACTGAGGACAATTTGGTGTGTTAATTCTTCAGACAACTGTTTTGTCTTCTGAAGTAGCTTTATTAATCCTTTTCTATTTGAGTTTTTTATTTTAATCTTAAAAAATATGTTGAAGATGGCCATTTTAGGTGCATATTTTAGGAAAGTTTTGGTAAATCAGTATGTAGAAAGCAGTTGGTGCTTACTACAGGGTGAGACTATGTTATTAATTATTATTTAGATACTTCCCCTTTCTTACTCAAGCTGTTCTTCACATTCACCACTTCTAATGTGGGAGGAACTGCAACCTGATATGATCTCATGTTACATGGTGCACATATTAATACTGTGACCACATTGGCGGGACAGTTATATTAGACAGCTCATACACTTAGCTCTGCTCACATCATTATGCTATTTGCATCTACACGCCTGGATTGTGCGATCCCACCATATTGAAGTGACTCCCAAGATGCAAGAACATGAAGTACATGCAAATGAAGGAATCTTCAAAGTAGTTCACAATACATGAATGCCCACCAGTTTGGTTCATGCTCTGCTCACCAGTTGTGAACAGAGAGCTAATTTTCTTTGAGCAGTTCAGCTGTTCACAAGCAGTTTGGGCATGTTGCTTTCTGTATATCAGCAATCAACAGCATTTCACACTTGTGCATTTTTAGACATCCCAATGTAAGTCCTAGATTCCCTCCCCACTCACTTGTCCTTGTGCACTCCTCCATAGTCAGTTCTTTATATAAAGAGAGAGCAAACCATTCAGTAAGTTACATATAAATAAATTCTGTTTTTTTTTAAATGAGTTTAATCACTTGGTGCTCATTTTATCAAAATTACTTTGTGCATGTGCCTTATGAGATTTGTAAGTAGGCCATCATATCCTCTACTGACCTGATCCCAGCTGTCTATGACCATAGGGGAGAACCGTGGTGCTGCCAAAGCAGAAGGAAATGAAACTCCATTACCAAAGCTACTGCACAATCACAAAACTGTTCAACTGTTTCTTGGGTCAAACGACAATGAGGTGAAGAGATTTGGAGGCTTTGCTCATGAGTGGCTGTGGCTGTCAAAAGTGGTATGTTACCATTACATTCATGGCACCTTCACTTATAGCAAAGTCACATAATACAAATAAAATGTTTTCATGGTAAAATGATACTTTACCTTCTGGTTTTCCAATGAAAACTTTCAGAGTTTTCCTTATCTCCAAGACTCTTGTTTCAAGTATTTACTTTGGGCCAAGTGCCTCCAGAGATGCAGCCTCTAGTCTTGCAATTTCGTTTAAATGTCTTGTGGTTCATTGGGCATCACACAGTAGAAAGTCCATCATTATTACTAATTAATCTCAATCTGCCTGTAGCCCTTGCAAATGGTCATTCCTTTAGGATGAGCAGAATTTCAAGCTATAATATGCCATAATTTTCACAATGATAATTAAGTCCTAGCTTTCTTGCAATGATTGCCAAAATAATATTTTCTTCTTCCCACCTCCTAACTTTCATTTTCTGTAACAAATCCAAAGTGTCTTGTAACATTTTAATATTTTGGTGATTTTTTCAGTAGGGCAGTAGTGTTCTTAAGAAAGGTAGCAAACAAGCAAACACCCCTCCTCCCCGCCAGCAGAACCACACCATATGGGCAGCTACTAATATCTTTTCTTGTTGCACTAGGATAGCAAATGGTATCTCACTCATGGAGTAGAGAGAATAATAGCTAAAACAAAAAGATTAACATGAGAAGCGTAGAGCATGGAAGAAGTATACGAAATCTCTTTTATTCATTTGATGTTTTATACTTTATACAATAAGTACTACTGGACTTGTGAAATGTGGGCTAGAAGCAGGCAGTACTGGTTATATCACCTGCAATTTAAGATAATGCTCCTTGAGGAGGAGACCTAATTTGAAGAGAACTGACCTACAGAGGCTCAGTCATCTGGCAGGCAGTTTCTGTCACCACGAACATTAAGCAGTATCACTCTTAATTAGTCTAGACCATTGATGCAATCCATAGGGCGCCACTGGTGCTTAAACATTATTGCTCTGCAAAGACTTCATTGAAACAAACACACGTGAGCAGCTTCTGTGCTTGGTGGATGTTCACTTGAAATGGAATTTTGTGCTAAAGCCTCGTTTTCTTATTATGACATTCCAAAACTTGAAGTTGTGATTGCAATAATCAGAGGGGAGACTTGTTCATTAGGACCCACAATAAATAAAGTACTGATATTGGCATGACAGACTACATCAGCTTTCAAGACAGCAAAATTCTCACCCAAATGTTCCAACACTAAATGGTAAGGCTGAATCTATTTACTCTCTCAGTGATTATGCTGACTTCTGCTTTTTGGTTGTATTTTCTTTTTAAAAAACATCGGTGTCCTGATTTTCCTCACAGTTACATCTACAGGGGATTGCAGATGACTTTCCCTTGTAGATATCTCATAAGCCCACATCTCCTTAGATTGAAAGATGAGTCATATGGGGACAGAGTTGACTGGAAACTTTCCAAAATTCTACCTGGATCTGGTGCAAGACCTGCCATATCTTGATTAAGAAACAATACTAGAGCATTTCTGTGTCAATATCCCTCTCCCTCTCATAATATGTTGGCAAGAACAATATTTTCCGCATTATATATGGGAGGATGGATCTTAAGCAACTGTTTCAACTTTTCATGCAGTCTCTTGTGTAGATACACAATTAAGAAAAAGACAGGCAGTCAGCAAAAATTCTATAGACAATGTTTATGTCATGTATTATTAATCAGAACAGAGCTGAAATCCAAATGTTGGGTATGGAAATTCTTTCATATTCTGAGGAGCTTTGTGTCTTAATACCAAAACCAAATGCCAAATAGCTTGAAGTATTCAAATCTAAATATAAATCTCAGATTCAGTCAGAATCTAGAATGATATCAGTATCTACTAATTCCAGTGACAAGAAAACTTGGAAGGACAGTTTTATTGTGGAAAACTCTTTTGAAGAGAGAGTTTCCTAATTCTTTAAAAGAGAGATGGTTTGATGTAATGGAAGAGCAGTGGGACTCTAATATGGAGAACCAGGTTTGATTCCTCACTCATCCTCTTGAAGCCAGCTGGGTGACCTTGGGTCAGCCACAGCTCTTCCAGAGCTCTCTCAGTCCCACCCACCTCACAGGATGATTGTTGTGGGGATAATAACAACATACTTTGTAAACCACTCTGATTGTGGCATTAAGTTGTCCCTAAGGGTGGTATATAAATAAAATGTTATTATTATTATATTATAAAAATTTACTACCAAAATAAAATGAGAATGAAATCTTTTATATCCTCAGTGTGTTTTCTTAGGGTTTTTCGTCCAGACCATAAACAATGAATTTTCTTGGCTATTTTGTCTAAAATTTAGGTTCATTTTTGCTCTTGGTTAAAAGAACAATTTTTCCTCTCTGGCTTTTAACTCCACTGTTTCCTTTCTATTCCTTCACCCCATCTGCCCATTGCAACCTTAGAAGCCACTTTAAGTTGTCCCACATGGCAACTACAGATGCATTTGAACATAGAAATCAAACGTATAAAAAAGGAAAACATGGTTCATATGTCAGAAGGAATTTTGCATTAATCAAGGAGAAAAAAAAGTTAGCTATTTCTTTCAAAGTTATTTAAATATATGCACAATGCCCACAGGTTAAAGCTGAAGTTGTAAATTTTCACGCAGCCACTGTGTGTAAACTTAAGCAGTGAAAATCTTCACTGTGATGGAATTGGGGTAGGCTAGGAAATAGCCATTTATTTTAGATTAATAACTAGATGAATGAAACAATGTTGTATAAGCAATGTCATATGTCAAACTCTCCTTCCAGGAGAAGCATTGTTAGCAATTTATGGTAATAGTAGAGTTTTCCCCCCTCTGTGAATATTATTGCTGCATTACTTTTTAAGAAATATTGTCTGATGTAAAATAACAGCTTTGGGGAGACAGTTTGTGCTTTTCTCTGTCCCAAGAAGAGGGAGCAACTGAATAGAGTGTTTCAGGGACCAATAAGCACCATTGGGTCAAAAGATTAATTCACTTTTGGGAGATAACTGAACAAAAAAAAGTGTTGTGCTAAATAACGTAGGTGTTTCTTCAGGGCAATGCCTACTTGTAAGCATAACACACAAATTCCCACTGAGCTGTAAATGTGCCCTTCTTATAATTTAAACAGTTAACCATCATAAATGTGTCTGGCTTTTAGTGCTCCTCACAGATGAGGTTGAGTTTGCTGCTCTCAGAACTTGCAGTCCCTGAATGATTAATTAGGCATAAATGGAGGATGCAAAAACACACATTCAAGTAGGATTTATTTCAGAACATGAGGAAAAAAATGATTATTGAAATTCCAATCAGCAACAGCAGATGAAAGGGGGGAGATGAGAGAAGCATCTGTGAAGCCTCTGGTGCCCATCATTTAAGAGTGAATAGTGTGTTGTCCTTGTTGACTAGAAGTGCAGACACATTTTCAGCAAGACATTCTAGTACATCATTATGGGCAAGGTAGGTGATAAGTCAAGGAACAATGACCACTCTTTTGTGAATGACCACTCTTTTGTCAGCCATATGAATATACTTCTAAGAATTGGTTGCACCAAATATTCAGACTGAAGTACTGGCTTGCTTTACTGGCAGCTAACAGGGATAGAACCAAACAAGGTCTATGAAGTCTACATAGATAGCTTCCTCTGTTTTCCATAGAGATTCCTAGGGTATATGTCCCTCCTGCTTTCATTTGGACATTTCATGTGCTGTGCCAATTAATAAGACATATGCTAAACTGTTACCTTTCCTACCAACTTATTCTGTAACTAGTCCCAGATCTTGATGGTGGCTGACCAATTGCCCCAGGAAATTCACCAAGAAGAGTTCATGGTGCTACTTATTCCTTTCTAAGAATTGTCAGTATTTGGATCTCAGAGGTTTATTGTCCCTTGGAGATGGCAATTCCAATTATTATGATAATAGACAAGTGTTTATATTTTGCCACAACTCCCACCATGTTTAAGTGTAACCCAAAGCTGTTACATGTGCTAGAACATAAATGTTTTTTTTTTTAAATTCCATAATCTTTTGATCAGGGCTTTTTTTTCAGTGGGAACGTGGTGGAACGGAGTTCCGGCACCTCTTGAAAATGGTCACAAGGCTGGTGGCCCCACCCCCTGATCTCCAGACAGAGGGGAGTTTAGATTGCCCTCTGCACCATGTGGCGCGGAGGGCAATCTAAACTCCCCTCTGTCTGGAGATTGGGGGGGGGGGCACTAGCCATGTGACCATTTTTGCCTAGGGTGATTTAAACTTTAAAAAACGCCACCCTTGTTCCAGCTGACCCAAAGTGATGTCATTGTGCAGTCCTGAATTCCACCGCCTCTTTTCTCAGAAAAAAAGCCCTGCTTTTGATGATATTTTATATTTATTGTACCCGCTACTTACACCACTGATGCTAGATGGCAATAGATCTTCATAGATGCATTCAATGTTATTTATGCTTGTAGGGATCATGACATTCCTAACCAATAAAAGCAAATAGGCTAATTCTTTACTGTGTGAAGATCAGCATTCTTTGTCTTCAATGATCCATCACTTTTAATTGGGTGATTTTAATTTCCTGTATTTTGTGAGACTGTGATGCTTGTTGCTTTATGCTGAATCTTTCTTCTAATAATTTCTAACATCTGTTTGCATGCTGTAGTATATTGTGCTCATATTTACAATGATTGTTCCATTATGCCACATGGTTGCTTAAAGTTTCACTTTACCTTTTATTGTCATCTGCATGGCTGGGCATTTCCATTTTTATCAATGAATCACAATTATTTAGAAATCAGTTTATAACTTCCATTCACACAACACTGAATTCCTTGAGGAATTTAATTGCTTTGAAATTTTCTGCAGCCAGATTTGGTTTCTTATTTGTACTGAAATATTAAAATCAGATTTTTCCAGTAGGAAACATACAGCTGTAAATATTATATTCATTCTATTTCTGTTCTACTCTGCCGTGTAGAAGCACCCTCTCAAACTGAGAAATGTTGCTAGTTTGAAAAATGAATAATATCTGGAGTGGGACAGGGGTCCTCCTTGCTAGAGGCCTTTGAGCTAAAGCCATCTGTTGGGGATGCTTTAGCTTTGGATTTCCTGCAAGGCCTTTCCCAGCTTTAGGACTCTGACAGTGCAATCATATGGAGAGTTATTGAAATCAGTGGACATAGATTGTAGTCACCACATAGGGTTGCACTGTTAGTTCCTCTTAAAATTCTTTAGCGGTTTGACCCAAGCATGACATTTCATATTTTATATTGGACAAAGCCAGGTAGCAATTTAGGGTTGTGCCAACTCTCCACAAGTCTTTTCTCTTGTGTTATTAAAACTCTTTTCCATTCTCCCAGAATTCTTCAAATGCTTCTCCTGAGCAGGAATCTCCAAATTCAACAAAGAATTTTTGCATTAAGAAAAATTTGATAGTTCCCATTCATGCAAACACTCTCACAATAGAGACATACATACAAATTATGAAAATGAGGAGGGTCCTTAACAGGGATGTGCACTTTGGGTTTCAGCAACCCGAAGCAAACCCGGATCAACCCCGATTCGGGTTGATCTGTGCTTCCTGAATCGGCCCCAGCAGTGCTGGCCCGATCCGGGAAATCCAAAGCATAGCAACCCGAAGCAATTCAGGTTGCTTCAGGTTGCTCTGTGAAGCATTTTCCCCTTGCTGCAGCAAGAAAAAAGGCTTCAAAGAGCTCTTCTGTTTCTCTTCCCTCCCCTGTGGTCAGAAGAGGGAGGGGGAGAGGGAGAGAGGGGGGCATCAGGGAAGGGACTTCAGATTGGCTGAGATAAAGAGCCAATTGCTGCAGCAGCAAGCAGCGCTTCCAGATTGTTGATTCTCTGGGAGGACATTGTTTTTTTGATTTTTTTTTAATGCTGCTGCAGTGAGTGGCTGGTTTGAATTGGGGGTTTGTTGAACTTAATCCATAAATTGGCAAGCTTGCCCTGCTTAAGCCATGTGCTTGCCTCTCTCTGGGCTGACTATGCTGCTGCTGCTGCATGACCTGCTGCTGCGTGACCTGCTGCTGCTGCTTCTGCTGCTGGACCAACTAGACTTTGCTGGGCTACCCTGGTGGACCTAGACTGGACTGTCTGCAACAGGTTTGAGAGTCACTGGACTTGCACTGTTTTTTTCCTATTTGCGGGAGAGGGTGGTGGTTGACTCTCTGGTCTTGGTGGCTTGAGGGAAGGGAAAATTGTGGGTAGTTTTTAAATCTTCTGTTTTTGATTATTGCTTCTTATTGCTTCTTAATTATTGCTGCTGTTTAATCATTTCTGTGCATGTGCTTGAGAGGGAGGACTGAATTTTGGCCTTGTTCTGTGGAGCTCTGCTCCAGGGTGTGTGTGCCTTCACTGCCTTGATTCTCTGTTGCTGCATTTTAATCCAGCTTTGCTGAGCAACTGGGAGGGAAGCACACATTTTTTCCTGCTGTTGTGCTCATTTTGGTGCTGCCTTTGATGAGTGTGGTCTGGAGAGGGGGAGCTGAGTGGAGGGGGGAGGGCAGGCCAGAAATTCAAGAACTGAAATTCAGAAAAATTATTTTGGATGTGTGATTCTCTGTTGTGATGTTAGGTTTTGTTTCAAGGTGTGACTGTATGTTGTTGTGATTCGAATGTGCCATTAATGCTGTAACCCTCCCTCAGCCCACTTGTGAGGAGGGCGGACCAGACATCCAAGAAATAAAATTTTAAAAAAATATTTCTGGTGTGGTTTTGGTTGTGTTTTTGGTGTGTTTTTGATTCTCTGGTGTGATGATGGGAATTGATTTAATCTAGGACTGTACATTGTGATTTAACAGTAATGTGAAGTTTTTAATGCTGTTACCAAGAAATAATTTTTTAAAGTTCATTATTTTTGTGTGTATGATTCTCTGTTGCAATGGTTGGCCCTGTTGGGAAGAATGGAGAGTGGCTGGCCAGCCTGCTGTGGGGGTGCTGGGGAATTTTGGGGTGCATGTCTTTGCTTCTGTCATGCTTTCCAAGGGATGAGCATACATTCAGGAGTGTGCCTCTGCTGTGGTACCCCCGCTCTGTGCATAAGTGCCCCTGGGAAAGACATTTTAAAGATTCTCATCATAGAGAAACATGGAGAATGACTGGCCAGCCAACTCTGGGGAGGGGTGCTGGGGAATTTTGGGGAGTTTGTCTTTGGTTTTGTTGGGCTGTTGGGGGGTTGATTGAAAGGGAGTTTCTGCCTGTGGCCATGGATGCCATATTCCATGTGTTTCTACTGTGGGAGTCTGGATTTTCCCACAATAGAAACAAACAAGTGGGATGGCTGGAGTGGCCAATCTTCTTTGGGGGGGGCGATTACATGGCCCCCCAAGTCCAATCTCCCTGAAACCTGGGAGGCCATGGGAGGAGGGGTGGGAGAGGGTCCCCTGTAGGTTTGGTTCATTTTGCTTGCAAAATGCCACCCCAAGCCTCCTAGAAGAGCCCACTAGTTTTCAACCCATGGTTCAGTTTGATTTGGGTAGAATTCAATGGATGACTCTCTGGAGTGAAGATGATCACTCAGTTTTGGCTGTATTGAGGGAGGTTGATCATTAATTCACTTCTAGTTTATTAACTCACTTGCTTCATATGATTGTGAGTATTTTTTATTAATTTTTTCTTGTTGTGATTCTCTCGTGTGACATTAGTCCTCATAGGGAATAATATGGCTGGGGGGACCTTCTTTGGGGGGGAATAACATGGCCCCCAAAGTCCAATCTCCCTGAATCTTGGGTGGCCATGAGAGGAGGGTTGGGAGAGGGCCCCCCACAAATTTGGTGTTTTTAGGTAAGAAAATGCCCCCCAGGCCCCTGGATAGCTGGGAGCAGCATTTCCTATTGGAAACAATGGCTGAATCTTCCCTAATAATCCTGAATTGGCTTAAATACATGAACCTGAAGCAGTTTCAGGTTTATCCAAAAATTATTCCTGCTCTGGCTAAACCAGAAGCAGGAAACCTGAATATTTTGGGGTTGCACACCCCTAGTCCTTAACATGAGCCCCTGCTGGACACAATTTTAATCTAAATGCTAAATATTCAGCTATAGAAATTCTAACATTTGTACTGCTGAAACCTGGCCTAATTATTCCAGCCACCTAAAGCTTATCTTGAAGCTGGTTTCTGGCTATGAAGAAAGATGAACCATACAAAGACTGTTTTTCCTATTTAGAAAATTGAGATTTAACATCCTGCCAGATGACTGAGTAGGCGATCTGCCTGCTTAATTGATACAAGAAGCAATATATTCATACAATTAAGCCTGTAGAAGAAGGAAAGATGAGAGAACAAACAATTGAGGGGTGTGTGTGATAGTTTAAAATGAGCATTTGAAATATTATTTAAAATTTTATCTTAATGAAAATGTCTAATGTGTTGTGGTTGTGAAATAGCACAAAGCTTTAAGAGAATGCTGCCCTGTTATTTAAATTATTTTAACAGATTGGCATTAATTAATGAATTTGTCATGTTTCTATAGAGGAAGGTAGATTGTTGTTGAACACTAAAAAACTTCCTAATGGTAAGAGTAGTTGGGGGGGGGGGCACTCCCACAATGGTGGACTTCAGGTTTGAAAATCTGCTTGTAGGGGATACTCTGAGATGAGATTTGGCCTAGGCAGAATATTAGGTTCCTTCTAACTCTGGGTTACACAAATCAATATCAGATGTGCTCTAAAGGGTGCTATTGTGCATGTGCATTAGTTCTTGTGGGGATGGAAGTGTAATCTTAAGCAAAGTTACATCCTTCTAAGTCCATTAGTTTCAATGGCACTTAGGATGGCATCTTATCAGATGATCCACACTTTGAAAGCAATAGCTGCCTGCTTTGGGGTGGGAAGACTGAATTTATAGTTTTAAAATACTTTCACTCTAAAATGCTCTTTATTTTTGTTGTGTGATGAATTCCTGAGATTTATTTAAAAATCTGTGAGTTGCATTCGTAGAATCATAGGGTTGGGAGGGATCTCCAGGGTCATCTAGTCTGATTCCCTGCACAATGCAGGAAATTCACAACTACCTTCCCCCCACCACACCTCCAGTGACCAGAAGATAGAAAAACACCATCAGGATCCCTAGTCAAACTGGCCTGGGGAAAATTGCTTCCTGCCCCCAAAGTGGCAATTGGCATTACCCTGGACTATTAAGAAGGGGCCATGAGAACTAAGCACTGATGTAACCCTTCCTGCCCTCCGTCTCATGATCTGCCTAGGTTCATGGAATTAGCATTGCTGTCAGATGGCCATCTAGCCTCTGCTTAAAAACCTCCGAAGAAGGAGAGCCCACCACCTCCCGAGGAAGCCTGTTCCACTGAGAGACTACTCTGTCAAGAAGTTCTTCCTAATGTTTAGCCCAAAATTCTTGATTTAATTTCAGCCCATTGATTCTGGTTTGACCTTCTTGGGCAATGGAAAACAGCTCTGCGCCATCCTCTATATGACAGCCCTTCAAGTACTTGAAGATGGTTATCATATCACCTCTCAGTCATCTCCTCTCCAGGCTAAACATACCGAGCTCCTTCAACCTTTCCTCATAGAACTTTGTCTCTAGACCCCTCACCATCTTTGCTGCCCTCCCCTGGACATGTTCTGGTTTCTCTATATCCTTCATAAATTGTGGTGCCCAAAACTGAATATAATACTCTAGGAGAGGTCTAACTAGAGCTGAGTAGAGTGAGACCATCACTTTGTGTGATCTGGACACTATACTTCTGTAGATACAGCCCACGATAGCATTTGCCTTTTTAGCTACCTCATCACATTACTGACTCATGTTCAGTGTATGGTCTACTAAGATCCCTAGAGCCTTTTTGCACATACTACTACCAAGACAAGTCTCCCCCATCATATAAGTATGCATTTGATTTTTCCTGCCTAAATGCAGAACTTTATCTCTGTTGAAATTCATTTTATTTGTTTTATCCCAGCTTTCCAGCCTGTCAAGATCATTCTGTATCCTCACTCTGTCTTCTAATGTATTTGCTACCCCTCCCAATTTAGTATCATCTGTAAATTAGATAAGCATTCGCTCTATTCCTTCCTTCATACAAATCATTTATAAAAATGTTGAACAGAAAAGTCCCAGGACCAATCCCTGAGGCACTCCCTTGTGACCCTTTGAGTGCAATCTGTCAACCAGTTACAGATCCACCTAACAGAAATAGGATCCATACCACATTTTACCAACTTGTCAACAAGGATATTATGTGGAACATTATCAAAAGCCTTACTGAAATCAAGATAAACTATGTCTACAGTATTCCCCTGATCCATCAAGGTAGTAACTTTCTCAAAAAAAGAGATAGGGTTAGTCTGACATAACTTGTTCTTGAGAAACCCATGCTGGCTCTTAGTAATCACAGTCATCCTTTCTAAATGTTCAAGGACTGACTGATGATTTGTTCCAAAACTTTTCCAGGTATAGACATCAAACTGACGGGTTGGTAGTAACCCGGATCCTCCTTTTTCCCTATCTTGAAGATGGGGATAACATTTGCCCACCTCCAATCTTCTGGCACCTCACCCATTCTCCAAGAATTCTCAAAAATAATGGAAAGAGGCTCAGAAATTACACCCACAAGTTCTTTTAGTACCCTTGGGTGCAATTCATCTGGGCCTGAGGACTTAGTTCTATTTAAAGAAACTAGGTGTTTACATACTACTCCTATGCTGATCCTAGGCTGTCACTCCCTTTTCTCATCATGTGTTCTGTTGTTGCCATGTTGAGCACCATTTCCCTCACAGGAGAAGACTGAGGGAAAGTAGGAATTGAGCAGTTCTGCCTTCTCTTCATTGTCGGTTACATTTTTACTTTCCTGAACCTGCAATGGGCCTACCATGACAGCATAGAACAATGACACCATAATTTACAACAATTTGCTATTAAAATGTCTAAAAACTTTATCATTTCTATTTTGTAAATTTCAGAATTTACAGAATACAGAAATTTCAGAATTTCAGAACACCAGAATTTAGCATTAAATATTATTTCTTATTTTCCATTCTTATCTTATCTTCACTTTTTTACCCTTCAACACAATCCTTGCTATTTCAAATCACCATAATAATGCTTCCTAATTCAAAACCAACAATATTATAAAGGAATTCATATCCTCTTTAAAAAGCCTCTTGATATAACTCAGTGGAAAAACTCAGTGGCTCAATCATTTAGACTAGGAGAAGAACTAATGTTTGATGCTGTTTTTGGTTAAGAGCAAAATCAGCTGCCCCAGAGCCTTACTTGTCTCCCCACCCACACCCCCAAAAAGAACAGCATGCATTTGCTGATGTGTTGCCAACATGCGTGCAATGGACCAAAACAAAAAACACCACATGGATCAGTTCTGAGCTGGGATGAGCCAACCTAGAACAAACAAGTGATGAAACAGGATTATTCTGGAACCCCCAGAATCAAAACTGCACATTCCTAATAGCATATCTTTTTCTGATGCCTAAAAGAAATACAGAAAATCCCTTATACAGGAATAAAAGATATCATAATATTTCCCTTAACTTTCAATGATACTCCCCCAGTATCAATTTTTTGGAGATGGGAGGAATGATTAGTAAGTTTCAGCTCCTTGTAAGCTTATTCACGCCCCCCCCCCAACACACATATACACAAATGATTTACAGGTCCATAACTTATCTGTTCTTGGCAGTTTATTCAAAGTAGTCCAAGCCTTTAAATTTGCAAAGATAAAATCAACCACGTTCAATCTTACTTTTCAATATTTCATGGGTTACTACAATCCTAAAATGTCTGAAGTTTTCCAACCTTGAAATTAAACAAAGTATTGATTTTGCTCATTATTTTGACCGATAATGAATCTGCAATTCATCAAACTGAGACTTAAGTTAAAAAGGGGAAAAAATCAATGTTAATATTCCAGTGGCCTGAACACTTTACAGATCACAACTGGTTGCAGAGTTGCATGGCTGGTTTCACATTATACTGATTCTGAGCAGAATTTTATGAGCTAGTGTTGGGGCAGTCTGGGAGCTATTTTTATTTTGTCCTTCAGATTTACACTATTCTCATTAACCATCATGACAGAAAATAAAAAGGCAGAATATGATTAACTTCCAGGGCTGTCATCTTCACAAACTCCAGATTTAGTTCTCTAATGACTTATCAATACCGTGCTGTCTAATAGCTGGATCCAGCTACTCAGCCAAAAAATGGTGCTTGGTTAACATTTAGGTGCAAACATTAAGGTACGAGGAAAAAAAGACTGAAGTTTTTTTTTGGCAGGGGGGGATACTTTTACCTCCCCCACCTTTCAGTGATTTTTTTCATAGTGATGAAATTGAAAATATTTTCCTGCTTAGAAAGAAAGCTTTGCTCTTACCTTCAGCTGGCTTTATATGACCTTGATGATGTCATGTAGCCAAATCCAACAGACTATGCAGTAACGTGTGCACTGTTCAAAGGCTTCCCCTCCCCATATGCTAGCAGGGCCAACTCTGAACTGCTCAAACAACAACACAAGCAGTTGTTTGAATGATAACATAGCCAGTGGCAGCCTATGGGAGGAACAGACAGGCCTGTTTTGCCACTCAGACCCCTCTGCTGCCAGGTCTAGGTCCAAGATAGCTGCAAAGTTGTCATGGGAGGAGGCACATTTCCCTTGCACTCTTGCTGCCACTATCTAATAGCACCACTGCAACCCTCTTTGGAGCTGTGAGGCCAACGCAAGAGGAAACAATTCCCCTAGAGTTGCCAGGCACATGTCTGTAACCCCCAGGAGATTTGGGGGGTGGTGAATGGGGAAAAGGATGCTGTTGATGCATCAGTGTCATTCCTGACTAAAACCCAGAAATGACATCACTGGCACTCTAGTATTTTGTCAATCTCTATGTTAAAACTGGCTTTTAGCCAGAAGTGACATTGCCTACTTCCCTCTTCCCATTTTCTACAGCTACTCATTTGAGCACTGGCAGGGAACAGAAGTGCTTCAGCAGGGAGTTATGTGCCCCCTAGTGTCCCCTTTGCACTCATGCCTTCTTGGAGTGGGAAGGAATGGCAAGGAAGGTGAGGATCCTTGGGGCAGCAACATATGTTGAGCTGTCCCACTCTAAGAGCTACTGTTGTTTTAATACAGGTGGTAGGGTACCAGCTGAACAGAGGTGTCTCTTTGTGCTGGTGCTAGGATATGAGATTCTAGTCTTATGTTCCACATCTTCTGCATGCTGTGATATTAGACAGAGTTATTAGAAAGATTTAAATGTGTGTGGGTACAAGATTGATCTAGCCCCCAAAAGTAGTGAAACATTTCCAGAAAGACTACTTTACACTAGATTAGAGCCATGTCCATTCTTCCTCACTAGATGGCACTGCTGCACTCCTAAGTGGGGCTTCAAATGAATTGATGATTTTCTCCATTCTGGATGACTGGGTCAGCAAGCTGAGTCCCAGTCTGTCTCAACATTCTTCCTAGAAATGTCTCCTGGATCAGGATCATGTCTTACAGTCTCTCTGAACTGTCAACACTAAATCAAACGTACAAGCTAAAACAGTTGTTATGCCACATATTTAAAAGACTGCCTCCACAAATTTAGCACTGTAGGTGGAATGGTACTCCAGTGGGTACCTCTCTGGCTATGGGCCTGTGCAGGTATCCTATTTGAATGTGTGAGGATATGTGAATTTTTATGCTTCACACAAGTTCTGAATTTCCAATGTTGTCTGGAGTGTGTTTGTTAAACAGGTCCCAGAGAGGAGATTTACAATGCAATCCTAAACAGTTAGTTCTAAGCCCATTGTCATTAGTGAACATAGAAGGGGGTGACTCTGTTCAGACTGAACATTCTATGAATAAAAAACTGCTTGCACAATCTGTTTCCACTTGTTTTTTTTTTAAAGACTTACTTTGAAATTTGCTTTCTGCCTGGCGAACTTAATGCCATCAAGTGGCTAGCTAGGAAAGCTAGCATAATGTAGTGGTTAGAATGTTGGACAAGGATCTGGGTTCACGTCCCCACTCTGTCATGGAAGCTTGCTCAGTATAAAGAAGTATTTTGATCTGGCACTCAGAAGAGAGCAGGGTAGTGTTAGCGGTCAGAACCACCCCCATAATATTAGAAGGCGTATGGTTATGGATATACCAAGATTACTTTCTCTAAATATGCTTCCAGCATTAAAAATTTTGCTAGGACTCCCTCTTCAACCCTCGGACCTAACTCACCATAGACTCCCAACTCCTACCTCTGAGCCATGTCAGCTGAGGGAGGCAAGGAGACTGGTGCAGTGGAACCAGTTGAGGGAAGCCTTAAAGACCCCATGAAGGAGCATGGGCCCAACATGGGAGCATTGGCTGAAGCTGGAGCTGGCACAAGACCCTGCACAGGTATTTCCTGGCAGTCTATTGACTACAGAGCTTGGGTGGAGGGGACCCTAGTGGAGTGGACCCCCTGAGCGGTGTTGACCAGGAGGGAGCTGGGGATGAGAGATCACCAGAGGGCTCAGCTCCATAGTCCATGCCTGATCCAATGGGATGATTTCCCCAAAGAAGGAGGGGGAAATGATGAGGAATCAGGAGGGAGGGGAATGCTGGAAGCACCCTCCACTGATGAAGTGAAAGAGATCCGAGCCAAGATAGGGGAGATGAGATGTGAACTGTATGCTTTCATGGAAAATATCCAACAAATGATGCGAATGGTCTTCCAACCTAGTCCACCAGGAGGCCAAGGCATCCAGCTGGGTCAAGCTGCTCAAGTGCCACAAGGCCAGCTGCCCATCCTTCTCCCAGACAGGCAAGGGGCCCAAGTGCCGGTTGGCCCACCAGCCCAACCCTTGCACCCAGCAGGAGTCCCAGCTGGGTCAGTTCCTAGACCGCCACTGCAGCTGCCTTGGGGGCTACAGAAACTAGAAGCCCATGTTGAAGGGGACTCAGAAGAGTTGGGGTACTTCCTAGTACAAGTGGCAGAATTCTTGAGAGAATGAGGCCACACCCTCCCTGATGAAGCCAGCTGGGTGAACTACTTGGGCTCCTGGTTGGGGGAAATAGCAGCCAAATGGTATGTGAATCTCTACACAGCTCGGGCTCTGGAACTTCAAAGTGTGAGAGCCTTCAAGCACGCAATGTGGGCACACTATGGAGATCCCCTTGATGAGGAGAAAGCAAGAACTAAACTGAAGTGCATGTGGCAGGGGAAGTGCCTGGTGCACAAGTTTGCAGCCGAGTTCACAGCGTGCGATGCCAAAGTTCAGGATTGGACTGAATCAGTGAAGGTGCAGTTTTTCTGTGCTGGTTTGAATCCAGACTTAGTGGCCAAGGCCATGGCTCAAGATGGCCCAATTGGCATGTGAGATTGAAAACAGGGAGGAGGTTGTAAAGCTACTTCGCTTACAACACCAAGCCAGCCAACTGTGGGAAGCTGCTGAGAGGAGAAGCAGAGATAAGCCTCGTGCAAAAAGATCGAGCCCATCGGGTGAGATGGAGGAGGAATCAAGGTTTGTGCCTAAAATGTGGTGAGGCAGGCCACTTTGCTGCAGAATGCCAGGGGGTGAGAAGAAGTTCTTCCGAGAAAACGTCAAGACCCCAGAGCAGCCTGGCCAGGAGATCAAGGTGGGAAGGAGCAGCAGCTCAAGCTGACCTGAAACAGAGCGGAGCAGGATCCCAAGCATGTGAGAAAGCAGCAGTGGCAGGGAGGGGAGAAGCACCTGAGAGGCCGGGAAAGGGATCTCCTTCTAGCAACGAGGAGGAAAAGCCAAGAGTAAACGGTGCAGACCTGCTGTGGTAGGCACCCATCAGCAGGTCAAAGAAGAGCCAGTGCCAAGCATGGTGAGAGAAAAAGGAACCTTATTTTTCCTCCACATTACAATAATACACCCTAGAAGGGGGACACATATTAGGGTGAGAGCTCTGATCAATTCAGGATGCAGCAGGGACCTAATTGCCCCAGCCATAGTCACCGGTCTGGGACTGAAACTGGTGAAATTAACAGAGCCTATTAGATTTTAGCAAATGGATGGCTCTCTTATGAAAGGGGCTCCCCACACTTATGAGACTGAACTGACCCAAGTTGGAATGGAGAGCCATTGGAAGGAAAGAGCTTTTGTAGTAAGCCCAAAATGTCCAGCAGTTTTAGGGGTCAGATAGCTATATGATCACGACCCATACATACAGTGGAAGATGAGACAATTATGTTTCCCAGCTGAGAATTGCCAGAAACATGCGTGGAATTCCCAATAGTGTGCCACACACACACCCCAATGCCTGAAACTATATGCCTAACAAGAGAAGAAAATGATGTAATCCCCTCTGAGTACCAAGACTTAAGTCAAGTCTTTGAGGAAGAAGAGGCAAATGAATTGCCCCCTCACAGGGCAACAGATTGTACTATTGAACCAATCCCTAGGCAGAACCTTCTAAGGGGACGATGTATTCCATGAGCCCAGCTGAGCGAACTGGGTTTTGCAAGTTCATTGACAAAAACCTGGAAAGGGGTATTATTCATTCCACAAGTTCCCCTCATGCTGCCCCAGTGTTGTTTTGCAAAAAGAAGGATGGGGGCTTACGTTTGTGCATGGATTATCAGGGGACTAATGCAGTGTCAATGTCAAATGCATACCTGCATTTCATTAGAGATCTGCTGGGAGTGGTGGCCAAGGGAAAGATTGTCACCAAACTGGACTTAAGAGATGCTTACTTCAGAGTGCACATCCGGGAGAGGAATGAGTGGAAAATGGCCTTTAATACCCCCCTGGGACAGTTTGAGTACTTGGTTATGCCATTCAGAATTCAAGGAGCACCTGGAGTCTTCATGAATCTGAATGTGTTGCATACATATCTATATAAAGGGGTGGTTGTTTATTTAGATGACATTCTAAATTATTCTAATGATTATGACTCACATGTGAAGCTGGTACGAGAAGTTCTGAGTAGACATGGGCATGAACAGCATTACGAACAGAAAAAACCCACAAACAGCCTAATCTGCTGTTCTCGAACAAGCTGTTCATGAGGCCCCATCCTAAACAAACAGGTGGTCATTAAAAGCCTCGTTCATTGCCTTCAGCAGCCCTTTGGCAAGCCAGATAGTCTGGCACCTGCTGCAATCAATCCCCTTGGCAACTGGAGACAGGGAAGGACTGAACTCTGTCTGAACTCCTTCTGGCTTTCCTTCTGGCTTTAACTCTTCAAAGTACTTCCAGCAGAGAGTCCCGTTTTTGCCACTGTGAAGAGAAAATGACAGCCAACGGGGACACCCGTGGATCATGCCTTTCCCAGCATACAATCTCTCTGAAACTTGGGGGGGTCTTCAGAGGACAGTGAGGACTATGTCCCCTGCAAATTTAGTGGGTATTGGACATTGGGAAGGTCAGTTTGTGGGGTGTTTAAAGGGCCCTGCCCCTCACATGTGGCGGGAAAGGGCCCTTTAAACTATCAGCTGGCAGGCGGCTGAGGGGAATCCCCCCGCCACCTTCCAGCTGATAGTTTAAAGGGATCTTTAAAGGGCCAGGTAAGTGGGTTTGAGGGGAGGGGGGTTCTGGCCCCCATGAACAACGAACATGTCCAGGAACAGTACATGTTTGTCCATATTCATTGTTTGTTGTTCGTGGATGGCACCGAATGACAACAGGGTGTTCAGGAGTTTTTTTATTCATGCCCATGTTTAGTTCTGAGCACCCATTATAAGAACAATGTATGCAAAGTGGTCAAAGTGCGAGTTTCATAAAACTGAGCTATGCTGCAGAATGTCCAAGGAGGGGCTTGGGATGGACTCCACCAAAGTCAGAGATGTGCTGGGATGGAAGGCTCCTAAAACAAGATCCAAGACCCAATATAAGTCACAAGCTTGCAACAGTAGAGTGAGATATTTCAGTAAAGTGCTAACTGCTAATAACAATAAATAACAATAAATAGCAAGAAAGTGACAGTGCCTCAAGTCATAAAATTGTTACAAGAGTACAAATTAGTCATAAATACATAACTCAATAGGAAATGTCCATTTAGTCCAAAAAAGGAGATATTACTCCAAGTATGAAAGGTAACTACTGAGTGTCCAAGAGGGGGCTTGGGATGGATCCCGCCAAAGGTGGAGATGTGCTGGGATGGAAGGCTCCTAAAACGAGACAGCAATTACAATCCTTTCTGGGCTTTGCAAATTTTTACAGACCATTCATTAAAAACGTTGCCCTTTAATGCCCTTTAATGGATTTGTTAAAAACGAAGGGGAAAAGGCTGGGCGGAATAAAACCAAGTGCTAAGCTGGAGTGGACCAATGAATGCCAGCAGGCATTTGAAAGATTAAAAACTTTTACTCATGGAGTGAAGTCTCTTGAGAGTTCCCTGGCATCATTACAATACTGCCATAAAGTCCATTCTCCCAAACAGCCTTTTTATCCATGGAATTGATCTCTGTAGTCTGAATATCAGTTGTAATTCCAGGAGATCTGCAGGCCCCACATGGAAGTTGACAGCCATATGGCCTCCCAGATTAGGATCTGGGACTCCCAGTTTCAAATCCCCACTCTACCCTGGAGGCTTGCTGAATGATCTTCAGCCAGTTGCACATACTCAGCCTAATCTACCTCACAGAGTTGTTGTGAGGATAAAATGGAGGAGAGAAAAATAATATTACTTCTGGTCTCCATTGAGGAGAAAAGTGAGGTATAAATGAAGTAAAACAAAAATAAAATAAAAATTAATGTCTCGTTTCATTATTACAACAGAAATTCTTACAGACTCTTTTCTGTTGTTGCTGCTGATAATGTTTAGTTTAGACAAGTTATTAAGCCAAAATTAGGCCTCGTAAGTCTAAAAATTGAAAGCCTTTAACTCTCAAAGGTTTTGTGGCTTGATAAATTAAATAAGCAGAACAGCATAGAACCGAGAATACTCTTTTTGATAAAAGCACAAACATGAATTTCCTTCCAAAAAAAGTCACATAATTAATATGCTGATGAACAAACTGGATGAACCAGCAGTGGATTTATGCAGATGTCACTATGATTTGCTCATTTCTTTACTGTGAATTTCATCCTTCTGTTTACACACCCCACTCACATGCTTTAGTGCTTCTTTAAATTATCTAGGGCACATCACATTGCACTTAAGTGTAAAGCAAGCATTTTCTTTCCTGCACCATTATTTTCAGTTTAAAAACACTAATTTACAGCAAATGGCATGAGTAAAAAGGATGCTGTTTAGCATCATAAGGTTTCAGCTCAGGCATTTTAATTTGGAAACCAAGTTGAAAATAATGCTTAATGGGTTCACATCATCCAGAGTGCTACTTGGGGCTTTGCAATGAAGAATACTTAAAATGTCTAAATCTGAAAATAATGAGATATGTGTAATCTGTCCAGAGGATGTTTGTTTTTCATGTAGTCCTAATTATTGCAAAGCCACCATTAACCTAAAAGAAATTCTTGTTGATGGTATTCTTCATTTCTTAGCAAATGGGAGAAAATATGCATACAAAATTTTATGAAAATAAATGCCAGGTAGACAGGTGTTTACCTGTAAATAATAACAATAAATGAAAGTGCACCATGACATACACAAAAATAAAAACAAGGCCTAAACATCTGAAGGATATATTACTATGATTTTGTGAAGACTACACAGAGGGAGGCAAAAAAGAGAGGTGAGGGATGGTAGTACATATGTGGTGGGGAGAATACTAAATCACCTCCAGAAATGCAAAAAAGCAAAGGATATCATTATTTGTTTATTTAATAATGGGGAATTCAGGGGACGACACTACAGTGGCTGGTCTCCTTTCTTTACGGTCGGGGACAGAGGGTGGTGCTAGGTGAGAAGTTATCGTCCCATATGTGGTGTGCCGCAAGGGACGATACTCTCCCCATTATTGTTTAACATCTATATGCACCCCCTCGCCCAGTTGGTGCGAAGTTTCGGGCTTGGGTGTCACCAATATGCGGATGACACCCAGCTATACCTGTTGATGGATGGCTAGCCTGGATTGGACCCAGATGTCCTGGAGTGTGCTTTTGAAGCCGTGGCTGGATGGTTGAGGCAAACTCAGCTGAAACTAAACCCTGTGAAGATGGAGATCCTGTACTTGAGTTGCAGAAACATGGATTCAGGACCTCGGCTTCCTATACTCGATGGGGCAGTACTTACACTGGCCCTGAGATCCTGGAGGCCCAGGTCACCATAGTTGCCAGGTCATCTTTTTTCTACCTTCGACAGAGCAGGCAGCTTGCCCCTTATCTTTCATCCCACGACTTGACTACAGTGGTCCAGGCAATGGTCACCTCTAGGTTAGACTACTGTAACACGCTCTATGCTGGGCTTCCCTTAAACCTGATCTGGTGGTTACACCTGGTGCAGAATGCAGCGGCACGGGTCATCACCGGAATGCCAAGGTGTGCACATATAACACCAGTATTGCGTCAGCTGCACTGTTTACCAGTAGAGTACTGAATTAGGTTCAAGATTTTGGTGTTAACCTATAAAGCCCTATGTGGACTGGGACCGGCATATCTGCAGGACCACCTCTCCCCATATGAACCCTGGAAAACTCTTCACTCTAATGGTAAACATCTGTTGAAGGTCCCTGGCCCCAGGGAGGCCCACCTTGCATCGACCAGGGCCGGGGCTTTTTTGTTCCTCATCCCAGTCTGGCGGAATGCTCTGTCTAATGAGACCAGGGCCTGGCAGGACTTATTATCTTTCCACCAGGCCTGTAAGACAGAGCTGTTCTGCCAGGCCTATGGTTGATGCTAGGAAGAGCTCTCCCTGTCTGGTTAAGTACGGGTTGTGCTCTCCCCACTGGTAACATCCTCTATCTGTTGAATATTCCCTAACGCTCTGGTGCTGACTAAAGGGTGTGTGTATATATAATTATTTCATCATGCTGCTGTGTATATATGTGTGTGTGTGTGTATTTTAACCTTTGGATGTTTATAATTTGTAGCTTTAAATTATATGAATTATATGAATTATCTGATGTAATTTAAAATTTGTGTGTAAATTGTGATCCACCCTGAGTCTGCTGGTGTAGGGAGGGCGGAATATAAATGGCGGCACTGCAGGTGCGGGTCTGGAGATCAGGGCCGGGGTTGGATCCCAGACTGATGAGGGTGGTTCCATCAGTACTGTAGGTGGGAGGGGCAGATATGGTGGCGGCAGGGGGCCATATCATGTTTTGGGAGCGCGCGGCCGCTGTCTGCGAGAGGTTGCGCGCTCCGGCCCCCAATGTTTTTCTCGTTCCCTAGGTTGCACAGACTCTTGGCGCCTGGGCCCTCAACTGATGCTATGCAATGCAAGGTCCGTGGTAAATAAAGCTCCCCTCATTCATGATCTTGTTCAGGAGGGGGGAGTGGACCTGGCGGGTATTACGGAGACCTGGCTGGGCCGGGAGGGGGGGGCTCCCCTCATTGAAATGTGCCCGCCAGGCTTCCGTGCATTCCATCAGCCAAGGGCTCCGGGTAGGGGCGGGGGAGTGGCGGTTGTTATAAGGGAAAGTCTTTGTCCAAGGGAGACCGATGTGTCTCAGATAGCCGGATGTGAGTCCCTACTTGTGAAGTGGGGCCGTGGGGTGCAGATGGGCCTGCTAATTGTGTACCTGGCTCCCTGCCGCATAGCGGCGGCCATGCCTGAGCTGCTTGATGTGATAGCCGGGGTGGCGGTTGATACCCCTAGGCTGGTGGTCATGGGGGATTTCAACCTGCCATCTGTTGGCGAAGCGTCGGAGGTGGCTCGGGAGTTCATGGCCTCTATGACAGCCATGGACCTGGCCCAATTAGTTCAGGGCCCTACGCACACTGGGGGGCACACTTTGGATTTGATTTTTGTCTCTGGCCAGTGGTTGAATGACCTAGGAACAGGGGAGTTAGTCATTGAACCCTTGTCACGGTCAGATCATTCACTCCTTCGACTGGACTGCCGTTTAGCTACCCCCCACCGCAGGGAGGCGGAGCCGACCAGGTGGTTCCGCCCCAGGCGCCTAATGGACATCACATTAAAGGCATCATTGGGGTGATCCAGGGTAGAGATGTACAACTGAGTATCATCAGCATATTGATGGTACTTTACCCCGGATAGGTTCCTGACGGAGCTTGAGCCATTACCCGAGGCGCAGTGGGGGGCACTGTGTTGCGATGGTTCTCCTCCTTCCTCTCCGACCGCTCACAGTTTGTGCTGACAGGGGGGCAGAGGTCGACCCAGTGGCACCTCACTTGTGGGGTGCCACAGGGGTCGGTCATCTCGCCCCTTCTATTTAACATCTATGTGAAGCCACTGGGTGAGATCATCCATGGTTTTGGGGTAAAGTACCATCAATATGCTGATGATACTCAGTTGTACATCTCTACCCTGGATCACCCCAATGATGCCTTTAATGTGATGTCCCGGTGCCTGGAGGCTGTGCGGATCTGGATGGGGAGAAGCAGGCTCAGACTCAACCCTTCGAAGACTGAGTGGCTGTGGTTTCCGGCGCCCCGTTATAGCCAGCTGGTTCCATTGCTGTCTATCGGGGGCGAGATTTTGGCCCCCACAGAGAGGGTTCGCAACTTGGGCGTCCTCCTGGATGCACGGCTGTCATTAGAAGATCATGTGTCGGCCGTGGCCAGAAGGGCTTTTATCAGGTTCGCCTGGTTCACCAGTTGTGTGCCTTTCTGGATCGGGACGCCTTGCGCACAGTCACCCATGCCCTCGTTTCCTCCCGTCTGGACTACTGTAACGCTCTCTATATGGGGCTCCCCTTGAGGACCTCCCGGAGGCTGCAATTAGTGCAGAATGCGGCCGCGCGGGTGATTATGGGAGTGACACGGCGCGCCCATGTAACACCTCTCCTGCGTGAGCTACATTGGCTTCCGGTGGTCTTCCGGGTGCGCTTCAAGGTGCTGGTTACCATCTTTAGAGCATTCCATGGCTTAGGGCCTAGGTATTTACAAGACCGCCTGCTGCTACCGATAGTCTCCCACAGGCTGGTACGCTCCTACAGAGAGGGCCTCCTCAGGGTGCCGTCGGTCAAACAATGTCAGCTGGTGACCCCCAGGGGGAGAGCCTTCTCTGTCAGGGCACCTGCCCTCTAGAATGAATTGCCCCCGGAGATCCATATGGTCCCTGACCTACACACCTTTCGCTGTGCCCTTAAGACGTTATTATTCCAACAAGTGTGGCTGGCCTAAATGTGTTTTAATTGAGTTGTCCTGTTTCTGAGTTAAACTATTTAATATGTTTATATTTTATATTCTTATTGTTTTATATTTGTATGTTTTGTGTTTGCTGTACACCGCTCTGGGTCCTTCGGGAGATGGGCGGTATAAAAATTCAATTAAAGTTAAAGTTAAGTTAAATTAATATATTTATGTATCACCTGTAAGGTTACTATTTTAATCTTCTAGTGGGGCCTGCAGGTCTCCAGGAATTACAACTGTTCTTGAGATTACATAGATCAGTTCCCATGGACCAAATGACAGCTTTGCAGGGCAGAGTGTATAGCATCATATCCCTGCTGGGCTTCTTCCCTTCCCCAAACTCCACCCTCCCCCAGCACTGCCCACAAATCTCCAGGAATTTCCCAAGCTAATTGTGTATAAATGGTTTATAAAGTATAAATGTTGTAAAAATGGCCTGGAAACTTCATATATGAAAGAAAGATACAAAATAATCATCAGTGGCAGCAGCAAAAATTAGGCACATTAAAATAAATGGCAAGAACATCACACAAAATTTAAAAACATCAAAAATGTCTGTTTCAGCTTCTCCCTATTTATCAGCCTTTATAGTGACTGTTCAATATAGGATTGCCAGGAACCCACTGGGAGACTAGGGTTGCCAGGTGTCTGGTTTTCACTCTGACAGTCCAGTTTTTTTTTTTTCACTTTCCAGGGCAAACGCAATTAAAAAACCAGACACCTTGCCTGTCCAACCCACCTGCCAGTATGCCTCCTGCTTGTGTGCCACAGCTGGTGGGGGAGTGCATAGCCAGCCAGTCTGCCCAGACTCCTGCGTGCAAGCTTCCCAAGAGTAGCTGGCCAGCCCACCTGCCCTGGAAGTGGGGCAGCACAATGACATCACTTTGGTAGTGATGTCATTGTTCCAAGGGCCAGAAACACACATACACTTCATGTGCATGCAATGAAGAATCCTAAAATGAATGCTGGCCCCCTCTCCCCAGGGTCTGGTATTTTTCCAGACCCTGTCTGGCAACCGTGTGGGAGACTGGGTGGGCTGTGGACATGGGAATGGTCAGACATCAGTGACCACATGAAATTGTGATATCATGACTTTCTAGTAATCAATGAAAACTCTATGGTAAAACCACTTCTTGAAGGGAAATCCAGGATATCTGCCCTCTCTAGGAACAGCCAAAAACTCTATAGTAAAATTATAGTTTCCATTTATTTCTAGAGAGGCACTTCTGAGTTTTCACAGGGGTGTCATCATGCCATCACTGATGGAAGTTTAAAAAATTTATTTCAGCCTCTGGAGTGCCAATGGGCATGTGGCACGTTGGCAACCCTAGTCTATTACCAATGTGGATCTGCATTTGTTTTATATAGACCTTTCCTGCTATAAGCTCTTATGCAATTACTGTGCGTTTTATAATTAGATTTCATCTGGGGTTTGAGATCTGGGTCATATTAGCAACTGTTTCAACAGGCAACATAGAAGGAGCAAGCAGTGGTGTAGCTGCAACATATGGATGAATTAATTCACTGTGAGAAAGCCTGGAATCAATACTATCAGACAAAAACATGTTATGTCCTGCACTTCTTTCATTTTCTCCAAATTGTGCTTTATGGATCCTTGGTGGCAAAATGAGAGGTCTAGTGCAATGCAGGGCAATCATTTTGAGGAGACAAAGAACAGAACAAAGCATTCTTTCAATATCTGTTTCAAAGAGCTGGAAACAGCCTTTTTAAAAATGAATTTTGTTGATATTCATGAAGGAGCCTATCTGGCACTGTAATTAATAGTATATCATCATCTGCTTTGTATGAGATGAAAGAAAAATGTTAGATAAAATCTATTTCTAACCAACCTACAAACCAGTATCACAAACTATCTGCATGTAATGTAACAGTTGCCAGAACGTACCAACTATTTCCCCTTAATCTGTAGGATTGTTTAATTGTTTCCACCCTCGCTGTAAACATTGCTGGTGATTTAAATGCTGTTTAAATGAAAACAGTGGGGGCACTGAGTAACCTGTTGCAGCAGAAAAAGTAGTTTTGTGCCATCTTAAAGACTAACAAATGTATTGAAACATAAGCTTTCATGGGGTAAAGTCTTCTATATCAGATACATAAAACAAAAGTGGCTTTAAAACAACACTCTCAGAAACTCTCTCCTCTACTTGAGATACAATGATGACATTTTTATTATTTAGACTTATGCAAAGAAAGCTCTTAAGAGATTTAATCAGATCAGAACTTCAACAACTTCAACCTTCCTGCTTCTCATCAATTTAAATGGTCCTGAACCAGTCAAAATAGTATTCTCACTTTCTGGACACCATTATACAGTTCTGCAAAAGATACACAAACACCAGTTTATATTGGAAGCCTACTGACCACTATATAGCTTTTCATGCTTCTAGCTACAATGAAGTGAAGAACCAGACTGAAAAGTCCAGACTGGTAAAGAATTAGACTGAAAGACTACTATGGGCCTAATTACGGAATACACATTCTCTGGGTATGTCCTCAGGCTGGGTTGAGAATTGCATTCTGGGATTTCGGTGGTTCCCAAATGCATAGAACTGTGATTTGGACTGGGACCATGACATCCAGGGAGAGGGGGCTTAAGAACCCTCTCATATGACTTTCCCATTCTTAATCAACCTTACGGAACGACTATTTGCCCCATTGGGGAAATTTAATATCTACTAAAGGATGCATGTTGTGCATATAGTGTCTGTTTTGATGTAAACTGCTTTGGGTCTTATGGGGAAGAAAATATATGAAAAAATACATTCCCAACTGCAACCAGTATGAATGGTTATGCATACTTCTGAGTTTTTCATAGAAATGCCACAAGCTGCATTTCATATTTTTATTTTTCTTCATCATCAATATATCTAATTCTCAACCCAGCTAAATCTGAGGATACTTAAAATTAGAGTCATAAACAGACAAGATAGATCTTTCTACAAACCTGAAAACTGTCTTAGGTTTGCAGAAAAATCTGAAATCTTAAAAAAAAAATGGGAGGAGGGCTGTGAAAAAAACCAAAATGATGGAGCACCTGTAGCTTTAAAGAATTGATGCCCCTCAAAGGCAACAAGAAGAGTTTAGTTAGCATTTCAGACTTGGTTTCTGTGAGTAAAAGCAGAGGATATGACCTTTTCCAGAGCTGTTTTGGACTATGAGGGAGAACTCATTGGTGCCAGGCCTGGCAGCACCCACCAGGCAACTTGCTATCACCTGACTTGCATGACTCATCAGGCCTGGCTGCAACAGCAGCCACCCAACAAAAGTCAGTGTGGTGTAGTGGCTAGAGTTTTAGACTAGGATCTAAGACACCCAGGTCTGAATCCCCACTCTGCCATGGAAGCTCATTGTGTGATGTAGGGCTGCCAGACCCCCGGTGGGGGTGGGGGATCCCCTTCCCCCACCCTGCCACCCCCGCCCCTCCCTACCTGGCCGGCGGGGGGCGCGCACCTTCCATGCGACCCCCCCTGCAGTGCTGCGCGCCCCTGCACACAGCAACCACCAGGATCAGACCTGTTTTGGCCTGGATTGGGGCCCCTGTAGAGCGCGGGAGCATTCCTGCGCTCCTCAGGAGCCCACAACAGGCCCGGTCTGTGCCCAAACGGGGCCAATCCGTGCCCATTTTGGCACAGATAGGGTCCGTTTTGGTGCTGAGCACGCCCGTTTCAGCGCGGATCAGGCCCGTTGTGGGCCCCTGCGGAGCGCAGGAATGCTCCTGCGCTCCACAGGGGCCTAAAACGGGCCCAATCCACACCGAAACGGACCCAATCTGAGCCAAAATGGGAGCGGATAGTGCCCATTTGGGCGCGGATCGGGCCCGTTGTGGACCCCTGCGGAGAGCAGGAATGCTCCTGTGCTCCACAAGGGCCCACAACGGGCCTGATCCATGCCCAAACAGGCTGCATGGTGACGTCACTGACGTCATCACGCTTGCAGGAGCGCACGCTCCGCGCGCATGCACCCTCCCCTCTCCAGGTAAGACCCAGGCCCCAATCTCCCACTGGGAGATCAAAGGGGTCTGGCAACCCTAGTGTGATGTTGGGTCACTAACATATTCCCAGCCTAATCTATCTGACAGAGTTGTTGTGAAGATAAAATGGAAGAGAGGAGACTGAGTAAGCTGCTTTAAGTCCCCATTAGGGATGTGCACTTGAAAAAAATGGGAGGGGGGAAGGGAGTGCATTCAGATTCCGTAATGGACTTACATACATTCAGTGGTATTCTGGACCATTGGGATTTTTTCTGGGATTTCAGAATTATTCAGGTTCCATTATTCCCTATGGGGGAGAGGGGGATTATTTCAAGAAGGCTCAAGAGCAGATGCTTTTCAATTAAATGACACCAGATTGCAGGGGAACTAGTGTTACCTGCACTAAATACCCCCAATAAATTCGACCAAGTTTCCAATTTTGTGGGCCCCTGAACAAATTGCTCTGAACCAGCTATGGCGGGGGAGGAAAAAACAGCACTGAAAAAGGGCCCACCCCCACAAATGAGGGAAAGAAGGAGAAACACACTTCCACTATTATTTGGGTGGAGGTGTTAAATAGTTTTGTTATGAGTGTAAGTTTCAAGCACAAGGCATTCCTTTATTATTTTGACCATAAAATAGCTAAATGTGATTTATTTTAGCAATTTGGAAGGGAAACTACAACGAAGTCGACAAAACTAATACAAAGCTGTGACAGACTGAACTTTTTAAAATCTTAGAAGTGCTTTAAAACAGCCGAAGGACTGTGAAGGGTTAAGTCTTCACAAAAACAGAGTCATGAGTGACAGGCTACTCCAAGGAATCTGATTGGGTAGCATGAGTTGAACAGAGAAAGACTTCTGAACTGGATGCTGGGTAGGGGGAGTCTGATTTCAGTCATAGGTGAGAAGAGTTGAGTACTAACAGTTCCAAGATTCAGCTGTAACTGAGAGCTGTTGAAGACAGACAGGAAAACAGGGGGAAAGTTGGCAAAGAAGTTTGGGAAGTAAGCAAAGACTCCTGTTTGGCCCAAAGAAAATGAACAGATCATTTAGTGAGAAGAGAATTTCTCTACCCAGTCAGTTAGCTCTAAAGCGTGAAGAGATCTCTGGTCGGTTTCATTAGAAATTGCCTTTGGAGACCTTAAGGATCAGTTAAAAACTCAAGATGAGTACTAGGGTTTCAAGAGAAGGGGTTTGGGGACTGGAAAGAGAGTACCAGCCTTCTGGAAACTAAAAAGAGTAAGAAAATACTCAAAGAAAGTGTACTAGAGTGTTTGGGAAAACACTGAAACAACAGCCTCCCAATCTAACGATGTAAATAATTGTGAGGAGATTAAGAAATTCTCATTAGTTTGAAACATAAGAACTAAAGTCTGTGCATGTACTGATTTTACCTCAGAGTTATTGATCTTGAGTTACCTCAGAAATATTTTGTTATTTTTGAATTTAAGAATGCCTGTAGTGCCATTTAAGTTAAGTTAAAAGGAGGGGTGTCATAAAATCCCCCCAAACTGTGAAAGAATGCACATGTATGAACAGCTCTCAGTCTAAACAATTTGGCAGCCATGAATGTTTACGGTGTCAGACACACCTCAACCAATAAGAAAAACAGTTATTCCATATCATTTTTATATGACCTTAATAATACTTTAAAATAAAATATCTTATAGTGGCATGTGTGGTATTGGGGGAATATTAATGTGGTTAATGCTTTTCTGTACATGTGTGGACAGGAGAATTAACACGTGGGGATAGGTTTGAGCTGCTTGCTCGTGAGACAAATTGCAAACGTTCGACTCTACTGATTGCAATATATAATCATGACTAGAGATGGGCATGAACAGAAAAAAAATGGACATGATGTTCGTTGTTCATTGCCATCCACAAACATGGACGCATGAACAACCACGAACATGGTCCTGTTCACGAACATGTTTGTGGTTGGCTGTTCGTGGGGGCCAGCAGGCTCTCCTCCAGCCATCATCCAAATCAAGATCCCTACTGCACCACTCCCAGAAACCTGACCTGAGCAGGCACCAGGAAAGGTACCAATAATAAATAATAGCTTGGCCCCAGAACCTAATAGCAATACAAGAGAGGCGGTCCCCAACGATACACGGAACAACAACAAGAACTGTTACTAGCAGGGAAACCAATACAAATCAAGGTGACTCAAATTATGAAAGCTTAAATATATTTCAATGCAATCCTCAATAACACTCTATGAATAACATCAACACTATAAATGACATTTTGTGTAACTGTATCAAAAACACTTCAATATAATACTCTGTTCCAGCGCATTTCATTTCATACACATTTCAGCGCATATACAGGAACGGTCATGAATCATGACTGTTCCTGTATATGCGCTGAAATGTATGCATAAAAGTTTTCTTCGTTGAGAGTCGGAAAAGTTTTTTACAGAGGTGGATTATAAGCCATCCCCTGAGGAAGACTGCTTGAAACAAGCCGAATTACCGGTCGCTTGTAGGAGGGGGGGCCTTCCGGGTCCTCTGTTCTTCTCTGCACTCCACCTGCATTTGAAATTTAAAACATGGGGATTTACACCCTTCGGGGGTGTCGTTACCTCTTCTCTCTCCACCATTTGGACCCTCATCCAGTCCCATTGTGGTGGGGTTTTCAGTGTGGGGGACATACCTACCTTCGAATTATACTTTTTGAAAAAACAGCATTGTACCTGACCTGACCTAAGCAGGCACTAGGAAAGGTACCAATAATAAATAATAGCTTGGCCCCAGAGCCTGGCAGCAGTCCTGGAACTTGAAGGGGTAGATCCCTACTGCACCACTCCCAGAAACCTTACCTGAGCAGGCAGCAGGAAAGGTACCAATAATAAATAATAGTTTGGCCCAGAGCCTGGCAGCAGGCTCTGGAACTTGAAGGGGTAGATCCATATCCCACCACACACAAAGAAAATTCAAGCTCCAATGCACTCTCTCTATCAAAATGCCAACAGCAACTGTCTCTCCACTGTCTGCAAAGTCAGAGCTGGGAGCCCCCCTCCCCGCTGCTCTTTGCTCCCTTGTTGTAACAAATTTGAAGGTCCACACTTGAAAGGAAGACCTGCCTATCAAACTAAATTGGGCTTAGATTGGGGTTTCCAGGGCAACAGCAGGAGTTCAGACAGAGTTCAGACAATCCCTGCCTAAGTTGCCAAGGGAATTGATTGCAGGTGCCAGACTGTCTAGCTTGACGAACAGCAACAAACAGCAATGAATGAGGCTTACAACGACCACTTGTTCGTTTAGAATGGGGCCTCACGAACAGCTTGTTCGCGAACAGCAGATTGCACTGTTCGTGACTTTTTTTTGTTCGTATTTCTGTTCGTGCCCATCTCTAATCATGACATGAGCCGAACAGGTGGGCACTAGATCATAACTAATTGTGACAAAGACTGAAATTTTGAAATGATCATTATAGCACCTGAAGATGGAAGAAAAAAAACAACCATTCCCCAAGTACTATAGATCCGTTGAAAAGTGGATTTGTGCTCCGACAATTTTTGCTGTTATCAGAAATTGTGTTTCTGCCTCTGTATTTTGAAGATTTGTGAATTGTCTTAATTAGTTTTAGCAGCTAAATGTCAGTGAAGCACATCATTCCGGAACTAACTCATGTTTGATTTATTTATTTTATTGTCATTCTTCAACAGCACATGGCAAGAACAAATCAGAAAATTCTGTAATTGAATGACATAGATCATTCTATATTAAGCAAGCCAGTGACCCCATTGTGCTGTCTTCTTTCAGGCAAGCTTGTTCTCCATGTTGTTAGATCGGCGTATGCTCTCTTGTGAGGATAAAAGGTGACAGCTGAAGTCTACATGTGGTATTTAGGAAGAGTGCAATTAGGTTTCAGGAAATGGCTCTCTCTCCTCACCAAAATAGCAGGCCCACATCTTCTACCAGGATAAAACTGATAGATGAGTACCTTTGTGTGGCATTTAGAAAATAAAAAAAATCTTTTCAGGTAAAGAAAAGGGCTTTTTCCTCCACACCAAACAACTAACTTGCTTGTGCTAAATAGAGCACAAACTTCAAATGAAATATTATGAAGGGTATTTCAGGAAATGATGTAGATGAGTTTGCCTGCAGTTGTGGTTGCTTAGTTACATATGCCCATTTCCTACCAACAGTATTTGTTTCTTCTCCTTGGGTGTCAGGTTTTAGATTTATTAATACCTAATCCCATCTTGTTCCCCACAGCCTTGATTGCTCTTATCTCCTCAAGCCAATCTGCAAGGGGCTTTTTTTCTGTCATTGTTATGTTTGCTAGCTCTTCAATTGACAAAGCCTTTCAGATACCTTCTCTGCTGAATTTGTAATCTTGCTGTCTAAACAGTCTTGCAGGATATTAGAACCATTAGACTATTAAATAGTCCATACATGATTTACAGTGCAATCCTAAACCCTGGTCTCTGTCTTAAAATAGCAACTAAATCCTATGCTGGCATATCCTGAATATAAGACAGTATTCTATAGTAGCCAAAGAAAGTGAAAAAGTAACTCTGATCTCCCACCCTACCCCAGCCAATCACAATCCTCTAATAAACACTAAGTCCCAGCCAGGAAACGTGTAATTCAGAAGATTGGTGCAACACATAGGACTATACCTCTCTGAGGTATGTCAAAAACATTTAGAGTATAGATCAGGAAACTTTGTGGTAGCAACCCCAGAAAGAGACCACTTTGCACAACAAGGGGGCACTGAGAACAATCAGCCAAGAGAGAAAACAAGACAGTTGTAGATAATAGTATCTAATAGTGCTCTACTCAGAGAACCATCACAGGTACACCATCTCAGGACACAGACTCCAAAGGGAGACAATTAGGGTGGCAAGGAGCTAATTGATTGATTGATTGATTTGATTTGATTTATACCCCGCCCTCCCCACAAATGGGCTACAATGCCCTGCAGGGGGCGTAATGGAAGAGGTGGTCTCGCAGGTATGCAGGTTCCAGTCCATGAAGGACTTTAAACACCCAAGTCAACACCTTGTACCGGATCCGGAACTCCACTGGGAGCCAGTGCAGCTGGCACAGCACTGGATGAATGTGCACTTGGATTGGCATTCCAGTAAGGACGTGTGCCGCTGCATTCTGGACCAGCTGTAACTTCTGGGTCAGGCCCAAGGGCAGCCCAGCATAGAGTGAGTTGCAGTAGTCTAGCCTGGAGGTGACCATTGCATGGATTACTGTGGCCAGGTCCCGGGGCAAAAGATAGGGCACCAGTTGCCTGGCCTGTCAAAGATGAAAAAAGGCAGACCTGGCAACGGTCACGACCTGGGCCTCCATTGAAAGTGTGGCATCCAAGATCACACCCAGGCTCCTCACCATCGGCGAAGGTTTCAATTGTATCCCATCAAGGGTTGGGAGCCTGGTCCCCAAGTCGATTGCCCCACGACCCAGACACAGAACCTCCATCTTCAGGAGATTCAATTTCAGGCTACTCTGATGTAACCATACCATCACAGCCTCAAGACCCTTGGCCAAGGAATCCAGAGTGAGATCAGACTGGCTGTCCATCTGCAGACTGGCTGGGTGTCATCCGCATACTGGGGATGCATATAGATGTTAAATAGCAGGTGAATGCTGTGGCAGACTGGCCATGTTTCTTTCCTTGTGTGTATACCTAGTAAAAGGGAAGTTGGTTGCAGACAGGGACTTTACCTAACATCTGCAGAGGTCCCTGGAGTATATTAATTTGAGAGTTCCTTCAGTGTTGAATTCCATCTCGTATACGGACTCCCAATATTTGTTTAAATAGCCTACTCCATTTTAATGACTTAAAAAAAATTATTATTGATTTTGTTTTTGTGACTTTTAATGTATTTTTTGAATGTTGTTAGCTGCCCTGAGCTCATCTGTGGGGAGGACGGGGTATAAATCAAATAAAGACTGTGGACTGGACTATAGGACAGTTTGGTGGATAGGGAACTGGTGAGAGGACTGCACCCAAAGAGTGGTGGTCAACGGCATTTCATCAGATTGGAGGGAGGTGTCCAGAGGGGTGCCGCGGGGCTCGGCTTTGGGCCCAGTACTTTTCAATATTTTTATCAATGATCTGGATGAAGGAGTGGAAGGGCTGCTCATTAAATTTGCTGATGATACCAAATTGGGAGGAGTAGCAAACACCCAAGAAGATAGAATTAAAATTCAACAAGACCTGAATACTCTGGAGAAGTGGGCAGCTGTGAATAGAATGCAATTCAACAAAGACAAGTGCATAGTATTACATCTGGGCCACAAAAATGGGAAGCACAAATACTGGATGGGGGATACACTTCTGGGTAGTAGTATATATGAAAGAGATCTTGGGGTAAGAGTGGACTGTAAACTAAATATGAGCAGTCAGTGTGATGCAGTGGCAAAAAAGGCCAATTCAGTCCTGGGTTGTATCAAAGGGGCCATAGCGTCGAAATCGCAAGAGGTCATAGCCCCTCTCTATACTGCCTTGGTCAGGCTGCACCTGGAGTATTGTGTGCAGTTCTGGAGGCCTCACTTCAAAAAGGATGTGGACAAAATCGAGAGGGTGCAGAGGAGAGCAATGAGGATGATCAGGGGTCTGGAGACTGAGCCCTACAAGGAAAGGCTGGGGGCTTTGGGAATGTTTAGTTTGGAGAAGAGGAGATTGAGGGGGGACATGATTGCTCTCTTTAAGTATTTGAAAGGCTGTCATTGGGAGGAGGGCAGGGAGCTGTTCCAGTTGGCAGCAGACGGTAGGACCCAAAACAATGGGCTTAAATTACATGCACAAAGGTACCGGCTAGATATTAGGAAGAACTTTTTCACAAGTAGTTCAAAAGTGGAATCAGCTGCCTAGGGAGGTGGTGAGCTCCCCTTCACTGGCAGTTTTCAAGAAGAGGCTGGATGAATATTTGTCATATGTTTTAGGCTGATCCTGCACTGGGCAGGGGGTTGGACTAGATAGTCTGTATGGCCCCTTCCAACTCTATGATTCTATGAAATCAAATAAATAAATAAATAAAATAAGTCTGTTCCTGCCATTTTTAGTCTCTCTTTGTGTGTTCTGCATAAGGGCAGCAATAACCTGATACCAGTGAGGCATGACCACATCAATATAATGTCTACCTAGCACAGACATGTCACAGCACAGCATTCTGATTGGTGGCTTGAGACTTTTGTGCAATTCCTATGCCCTCTGCAGCTTATTGGGAGCATTTTTGTCACACAGTTCCCCTTTGCAAAGCAGGCTTAGGATACTGACTACCTGAAGTATGCCACTGTTGGCCATGCATTGGGTCTCATAACTGGGCTATACAACTTCAGGACCTGCTACTCAGACTGAGGTGGAAAATAGGTAGATCGTGTTGCCCATGTTCCATAAGGCAACTCTAAGTACACAGTGATTTGATTTGCCTCTAATGGTTATGAAGGACACTAACATCTGAAGAAATTGGAGGGGAAGAAATTCATAATGACACTCGGCCAAGTGTTTGACTGGTGGCTCATTAGGGAGTCTGTTTTCCATGTAGCAATACAGGAAGTTTTAAAGTGATGAGAATGAAAAGATGGGAACTTGCTTCCTCCACCACCCAAACATTTCCTGGGAAAATAGTTACAAACTTTACATCAACATCATTTCTGTGGTATTTGAAGTGTTGAGGCTTTTTATATATTGTATGTTTAAAATTTTGGATGGCTCATTTTATTGCAAGCTGCCTTCAGTCATTTCAGAAAGCAGAAATTAATTAATAAAACTATAAACTAAAGTGTAATGAATTTAATTTAAATGTAAATGCATTGCAAACTCTTAATAAAGTTACCTTTTGAAGGAAGAGGATAGTTTTCATTTATGTATGCAGAAAGTCATGATAGTTTTATCAGCCAGTTATGGAGAGACACTGAAAGAGCTTTCAAGAGCTCCTTCTCAGACCTTTAGTGTTGGCATGCCAACAGGTTAATCACATGGGCAAATTAGTCTGAGATTAAATCTATCTAATTAGCCACCCAAATTAATTGACCAAAATTCGCACTCTTAGTTTCTTTGTTAGTTTGGTGTGTTACTTTAAAGATTAAAATGTAAGCCCTCTTCTTATTGTATTTCACTCTCAGTGAGAGAAATGATTAACATCATTGCCAAACAAATTTGGAAACCATTGTGACAGGAAATTCACTCACTTGTGTCAAATACGTTGACAGTATTACCCTCTCAATGAACAGTGACATGTTTAAATTGAAATGGACAAAAGTGCTTGTGGGGGGAGGGGGCCCTTAGAGTGGCTAAAAGCCCACAGCACAATTGTGCTTGTCTGTATCCTTCAGTCACATCACTCATTCTTAAAGAAAATAGATATTAGTTATTTCTTTATTCATTGCCAGATTTGAGACAATATGTAGAAACTAGAAACTATTGCCATTGATAATCTTGTGCATTTAATCCCTATGCCTTTAAGACAATTCATAAACAATAACTGGAAATCTAATTAAGTTCATGATATTAGAGCTTCATTATCATATGGTACGGCACTCTATGACGCTGTCTTATACCAACGCAGATCATTGGTCCATCTAGCTCAGCATAATCATATTCAGTCCTCCTTAACTACAACATGACTCGCTAACTTCAACATGAAGTATGTTCCATATATGCAAATTATAATTTTACTTGAGGTGTGTTTTTTCTGAAAAGCAGGTGGGCCATACCATCTTGAAGTTCTACACGTGTAGTCTGGTTGTTACAGTTTCATGATGATTTTTTTCCAAGTCATTGCACTCATATTCCTATCCTAAAATTCTTGGAATGCTGTATCCCAACATTAAAGTATATCCATTGCATATTAGTAACATGAATAGTACTAGCATGAGACATTTCAGGTTAGAAAATGAAGTCAAAACTGGCTATTTTTTGCCTGAAAGACTTCCTGTCTTTTGCCCATTTCTTTAAGATCATGAATGTGATCTAAAAGCTGCTTCAGCCCATACACTGAATTTTCTTTTAATTTGAACATCTCTTATACTCAATTGTGGTCTCTTTGCCTTCATCAATCAATCCATTAGCCCAGGCAACTTCCTTTGGCTCCAGAAGATATCCCTGGATTATGTCATGATTCAATTCCCTGCAGTCCTTACTGAGGTAATGTGTTTTCACATGTGAGAAGGATCACTTACACAGAGGAGTGAGAGTTTGTTTGGAAGATATGGCTTCCATCTGCCATACGGCTGACTCCATTTTCAGAAATCAATCTTCTGCTGAATGGTTTTCAAGCCGCAGTGCATGTGATAGCTGGAGCAAAGCAGCATACAGGGATTTTCTGTCAGGATAAAAAGAGAAAACAAATTTCTCCTTGCCCTTAGAAAGTAAAGGTGACTTTTTGATGGTGCATAATCTTTAGGAGTGACAGAGGTAGCATTCAAGGGCTTTATTGCGTATGATAAAGTATATCCTGACAAAGTATATTGATACTGCTACCATGTTCTTGTTGAAACTGAATTCAGAGAAGTCAGAGTTGATACTGAATGGAAAGGCCAAGGTCCTGAAAGGTATTGACCTGTCAGTGCTATATGGTGTATGTGTTTGTCTTTGGTATATCATACAAAGAGATTGAAGGTGCTCCTTCTCTTATGTTTGCCCTTCACTATCAGTCAACATTCCCTTTCCTCAAAAATATTACGTTGGATCCAGTCTTTCTTTGAGCACAGCTTGTGGAAGGGCTCTTTATATTCTATTTATTTATTAAAATGTGTATGCCCTGCCCTTCCTTTATGGTTCATGGTGCATTGCAATTCCAAATTTTAAAACTTAGAAAGTATAATAAAGTCACAAGTAAACTAATCTTCCCCAAAATTCTGCAGCTTACACCCCCTTCAAAGTCCTGGCAAATAAAGTGCCCTTAAAATACCTCTTTAAAACATCTTTAGATTTCCAACCCCCCACCCTTGGAAATAGTTATATTTTTGGTTAGTAGCAGAGTTACTTAGTCAGAACTGTTTTATGCAATATGCAGTAATTAATCCTCAGTAGAAAGCTAGAACTTACAGTTTATTGAGGTAGATTCCATTCATGGAAATATCTTGGAGTAGAAAGAAACAGTCCTAAAGAGACCCTTTATCTATACCCTTTATCTTCTGAAACACTGATACATAGGACTGCCAATCCCTGCTGGGGAAGGGGGATTCCCCACCCTCCGCTGCTGCCCCCCCCCCACACACTTGGGCAGCAGAGGAGAAGGGTATGGAGATAGGCTGCAGGCTCTTGGTGAACTGGGCATGTGTGTGCTTTGCAGTGAGTCCCAATGACATTATTTCCATCAAGAAATTGTGATGTTTTCAGCCTGATGAGGCCCCATTGCTTGCAGTATTTTACAAAAAATCAAAAACAACCCCCAGAACTATTTAAGCAGAACATCCCTTGAATATATACTCCAGCCTCCCTTCAAATTGTACTGTATATCCATTGTTCATTACCAATCATAGAATGATAAAATCATAGGGTTGGAAGGAATCTCCAGAGTCATCTAGTCCAACTCCTTGCACACTACAGGAAATTCACAACGACCTCCCCCTCACACCCCCAGTGACCCCTACTCTGTGCCCAGAAGATGGCAAAACACTTCCAGGATCTCTATCCAAACTGACCTGGGGAAAATTGCTTCCTGACCCCAAAGCGGCAATTGGCATTACCCTGGCCGTGTAAGAAGAGACCACAATAACTAAGCACTGATATAACCCTTCCTGCCCTCCCTCTCATGATCTGCCTAGGTACACAGAATAAGCATTGCTGTCAGATGGCCATCTAGCCTCTGCTTAAAAAACTCCTAAGAAGGAGAACTCACCACCTCCTGAGGAAGCCTGTTCCACTGAGATACCACTTTGTCAGGAAGTTCTTCCTAATATTTAGCTAAAAACTCTTGATTTAATTTCAACCCATTGTTTCTGGTCCAACCTTCTGGAAAACAACTCTGCACCATCCTCTATATGACAGCCCTTTAAATACTTGAAGATGGTTATCATATCACTTCTCAGAGCTAAACTAGACGAGACAAATTACATGAGGCTATGTGAGTGTCTACAATCATGTCTGTTCCTACCTGCCCGTGTCCATTTTACCCTATGTGAAAACATGTCCAGTAGCCCTAGTCCATGCATGTGTCAGGAAACTGGTGTAGTCGTGTTTGCAAGTGGCCATGGTCATAATCAGTGAGTTGCCATTGCACAGCGCCAAATTTAGGTGGTTTCTGCTTTTGTCTCCCCTCTTTTTGCCCTTAGATACAGCTTGCACCAAACTGTTTTGCCTTTAATCTGGCATGTTTTAAATTCCTCCATTTTCTAGTTGATACCACCACTTCCCTGTAAGTGCATTCATGTGTTGTATGCATGTAATTCGTCTTATGTAGTTGGCTCCCAGTCATCTTCTCTCCAGGCTAAACATACCCAGCTCCTTCAACGTTTCCTCATAGGACTTTGTTTCCAGACTTCTCCTCATCTTTGTAGCCCTCCTCTGGACATGCTATTTATTACTTATTTTATTTAATTCAATTTATATTCCACCCTCCCCACATCAGCAGGCTCAGGGCTGATTACAATAGGTGTAGTAATTTAAAATACATATAGCTTTAAAACCAATAAAACCATATAAATATTTAAAACATACAACAGCAGACTTTTCAAAAAACCACCACCCAACCATCTCCAAAAGTATTTAACAGGCTGGGTGGTAGATAGTTCTGGTAGGGAGGAAATATTTTCCTCTAGTCGGCCGGTGGGGAGGCCCAACCAGCGTCAACCATATGCCTGGTAGAACAGCTCCATCTTGCAGGTCCAGTGGAAGGATAACAAATCTGGCAGGGCCCTGGTCTCTTTAGACAGAGTGTTCCACCAGATTGGAGTCAGGACCGAAAAGGCCTTGGCTCTGGTCGATGCTAGGCGGGTCCTCTGGGGCTCATATAGGGAGAGGTGATCCCGCGGATATGCTGGTTCCAGTCGCATAGGTCTTTATAGCTTAATACCAAAACCTTGAATCTGATCCATTACTCCACCAATAACCAGTGCAGCTAGCACAATGCTGGTGTTATGTGTGCATTAGAAGGCCCTCCGGTGATGACACGTGCCGCTGCATTTTGGAGCAGTTCTAACTACCGGATCAAGTTCAAGGGAAGCCCTGCATACAGCAGATTACAGGAGTCTAGCTGAGAGGTGACCATTGCCTGGACCACTGTAGTTAAGTTGCAGGTTGAAAGACAGGGGGTGAGCTATCTGGTTTGTCAGAGATGGAAGAACAATGACCTGGCAACCGCCATGACCTCGGCCTCCATTTTCAAGGAGGCATCCAGGATCCCCCCAGGCTCCTAACTCTCGGAGTCTGTGTAAGCACCACACCATCGAGTGTAGTAAGCCTGGGCCCCAAGTCCATGCTCCCACGACTCAAGTACAGGATCTCCATCTTCAAGGGGTTTAACTTCAGCCGCCTCTGCCTCAACTATCCAGCCACAACTTCAAAAGCATGCTCCAGGACATCTGGGGCTGATCCAGGCCGGCCGTCCATCAACAGATATAGCTTTAAACTTCGCACCAGCTGAGTGAAGGGGTGCATATAGATGTTGAACAATAGCGGAGAGAGTATTGCCCCCTGCAGCACACCACACACTAGTGGATAGCGGGATGACAACTTCTCCCCTAGCGCCACCCTCTGTCCCCAACTGTGGAGAAAGAAGACAAGCCACTGTAATGCCGTCCCTTGAACTCCCATGCTGGTGAGACAGTGGGTCAGAAGATCATAATCGACCATATCGAACGCTACCGAAAGATCTAGTAAAATCAGCAGCACCATTTGATCCAGGTGTCTGTGAAGATCGTCCATGAGGGCAACCAGCAGTGTCTCAGTCCCATGGCCTGGGCGGAAGCTGGACTGGAAGGGATCCAGTCCCGAGGTCTCCTTCAGGAAACTCTGCAGCTGTTTCTCCGCTGCCTGCTCAATCACTTTACCCAGAAATGGGAGGTTCAAGACTGGGCGGTAACTGAGTGGGTCAACGGGATCCAGTGATGGTTTCTTTAACAGGGGCCTCACCACAGCCTCCTTTAGTGCCCCAGGAAAAACACTGGAGCCCAAGGATGTGTTGATAATAGCCTCCAAGGAATCCCATAGTCTACCGACACTGGCTTTCACCAGCCACGATGGACATGGGTCCAGGAGGCAAGTGGTAGGCATCACCATCTGCAGGAGCCTGTCCACCTTCTTCCCCAGAGAGAGGGCTGAAATGATCGAATACTGACCCCAAAGATGGCCAAGGGGCCCCTAGTTCACATACCATGTCAGCTGTGGCCGGCAGATTGGAGAGACAGGATTTTATCAGCAAAAGAGCTCGCAAAAGCCTCACAGCTAATGGCTGAATACAAATTTTGATGGTCTTCACCTGATAAGGAGACCAATGAACATACCACATTAAACAATCTGGCTGTGTGTGAGCTAGCTGATGCAATGGAAGCTGTGTAGAATTCCGTCTTCACAGCTTTCACTGCCACCTCATAGGATTTCATAAACGACTTATAAGATGTTCTTGCCATTTCATCCTGAGATTGCCACCACATGTGCTTAAGCTGTCTTAGCTCCCACTTCCTCTGCCGAAGCTCCTCCGTATACCAGGGAGCTCGGTGACTGTGAAGGTGAAGAGGATGATGGGGGCGATTTCGTCGATGGCTTCAGAGAGCCAGATTTGCCAGTCCTTCACCAGCTCATCCAACGAACCACTACGGAGCATTAGTTCCCGCAGAGCATTCTGGAAACCAGTCGTATACATGAGTCTCCGTGGGTGAGCATAAATTAGCTCCCCACCTAGAGCAGAGTAGAGCAATACCATCACTTTGTGTGATCTGGACACTATTCTTCTGTTGATAAAGCCCAAAATTGCATTTGCCTTTTTAGCTACCACATCACACTGCTGACTCATATTCAGTGTATGGTCCACTAAGACCCGTAGATCTTTTTTGCACATACTACTGCCAAGACAAGTCTCCCCCATCCTATAATTATGCATTTGATTTTTTCCTACCTATATGCAGATTTATCTCTGTTGAAATTCATTTTATTTGTTTTAGCCCAGTTTTCCGGCCTGTCGAGATCATCCTGTATCCTCTGTCTTCTACTTGATTTGATACCCTTCCCAATTTAGTATCATCTGCAAATTAAATAAGCATTCACTCTATCTCTTCATCCAAATCTTTTATGAAAATGTTGAAATGTTGAAAACAAGTCCCAGGACCGATCCCTGAGGCACTCCAGTTGTCACTCTTCTCCAAGAGGATGAGGAACCATTAATGAGAACTCTTTGGGTACGATTGGTCAACCAGTTACAGATCCACCTAATAGTAATAGGCTCCAAACCACATTTTACCGACTTGTCAAGAAGAATATTATGTAGAATCTTATCAAAATTTTCTTAAGACTTTAAGAACCTTATCTTAAGTTACAAATGGATCTATTTAACAACTTAAGATTCTCTGAAAAGACGAATTATTATAGCAAGCATCTTTGGTTGATAACATTTCTTTTATAAAGGTATTTTTTGTTTTTTAAATATGTACATTTTCTGGGGACCGGATCTGAAGTAAGTGAGAATGAAAACCTAAATTGAACTGATAGAACCTAATTAAGAACAACATTACTCAACAAAACCTATCCTGAATCAATTCGTCACAGTGTATCATTACTTTAATTTTCGGATAGTGCTACAATCAAAAGAGCAGCCATTTGCATAGCTCTTTATATTAATAAATGCAAGTACATTTGTTTATAGCTGTTGAAATATATAATTTTAGGCACGTTAATTAAATCTATTCAGTCACTCTTTTCAAACACTAAACAGAAAACTAAAGCTGCCAAAATTGGAAGAGCACAACAACAAAACCAGTTTTGTCTTTTAATCTTTTTAATTCCCTTGGTTTAAAAAAAATGAAGGCAGCAAAGGAAGCAAGACATTGTATACAAGAACAATGTTATTAGCAATAAATATTCATGTTTTGAAATAGAACATAATGCCACATTTTCAGTATAAACCAAATAGTCACTCAACATAAGGTCAAGAGAAAGACACCTGTTGCTAGTGCATCAGCTTCATTCCATTCCTATTCACTGATATCAAAGAAAGAACACTGCTGTGTTCCATGCTGGGACTGGTCTCTGTAGACCAATCAATGCTGTTCCAGCATTAGTCGCGTGCAGAATTACAACAGAGGGTCCACTCCACACATTCAGGGATATTGCACCATAGAAATCATTAATCTCCTGGATTTCTCCATCTGGACAGTGAAGAAAAATCTGTTTTTACCTACTGTTCACTGACATCAGTAGAGGTATCTTGCAAGCCAATTTGTACTATTACTTCATGATATCATAGCATTACTCCCAGGATTACCAAGAGGGTTTAAGTGGCCTGGGCAGATACATGCAGAGGCTGCTCCTACTCTCCCTTCAATGAGCAGAAGTTATACACTTACCATGTTCCAAACTGTATGGACACCAAAATGTTAAAACACAAGATAGTTGCATGTTTCATACAACTATCGGTGCCATTTTGTAAAAACTACATATTGAGAATCAGTGTCATCTTTTACTGTAATCAGGGCTTTTTTTCTGGGAAAAGAGGTGGTGGAACTCAGTGGGTTGCCCTTGGAGAAAATGGTCACATGGCTGGTGGCCCTGCCCCCTGATCTCCAGACAGAGGGGAGTTTAGATTGCCCTCCACACCACATGGCGCGGAGGGCAATCTAAACTCCCCTCTGTCTGGAGATCAGGGGGCGGGGCCACCAGCCATGTGACCATTTTCAAGAGGTTCCGGGACTCCGTTCCACCACGTTCCCGCTGAAAAAAAGACCTGACTGTAATACAGCATTTCCTCTTTTCTTGATGAAAACAAAATACCAACAATTCTGGTGAGCAATGTGGTGGGGCAAAGGCCACTATTGCACACATGAGCTGATGCAGGGAGCCCCTTGCTTTGCGAAAAATGTGGATCCATATGCATGGTTACAGAGAATCAGGATAACCGTATGGTTAGAAATTACAGGGGCAAAGGAAACATGAAAACCCCAGTGTAAACTGCTGTAGTAATAATGAAGTATGGCCATCACAACAAATGAACAAACCACATTTTCAAGAACAAAGCACTATTTCAAGAAGTTATTGTAACAAACAGACTTAAATGATTTTGTAATAGTGAGGTGATTGCCAAATAAATGCTTTGCAACTTAAATAGAAATTTGTTGTCTCAATGACCTAAATGTATCTTGTTCTGAATAGGTGTACTGTGAACTTTTACATGAAAATAATCACAAGGCAAACTTATGTTGTCTGAAGTTCCTCAATTATTTATGAGGAAGGATCTTGATCAGATTGCCTCGGTGTTCTCTGGCAAAGCAGTTATTCAGTATGGCACCATGCCAAGCAGCTTTGGACTTAAGCTGCTGCCAAATGGTGGTTGCAGCTCTCAGCTGTTTTTGACCAGTCTAAGAACTGGCAGTGCAATCCTAAGCAAAGTTACACTGTAGTAAATTCATTCGATCTATTGAAGGCTTAGAAGTGTGCAACTCTACTTAGGATTGCACTGCCAATCATCTCATTTACCAGAGAAGAAGCAGTGTCCCCAGGGTTCATGGTCTTTTGTGTCATTCAGTTAGATGACATATAAAGCATGGACTTCCTTGCAGCTCACCTGCTGTTTGTAGCTGTGCTGTTGGAGTCATCCTTCAAATTACTGACATCAGAGAGACTGCATTGCCTGATTTTTATGCCTCTGTGCAGTCAAAAATACTCAAAAATGATCATAAGAACAGATTACAAGATGAGCTGAGTTCATGGGCAGGCACCCAAAGCATACAGAGACACCTAGGTAGGAAGTCTCAATTAAAACAGGTAAATTCAACTAAAAAAACTATTTTTTTTAAAAAAAATTGCAACGTCTAAAACTGGAGGAGGCAGCAAGTAAGCAAGTTATCTATTTGTTCATGTAATGAGTTTAATTATCCAAGTCAGAGGTATCCAAATTCACTCAAAGATAGGTGGTTGTTGTGGGTTTTCCGGGCTGTATTGCCGTGGTCTTGGCATTGTAGTTCCTGACGTTTCGCCAGCAGCTGTGGCTGGCATCTTCAGAGGTGTAGCACCAAAAGACAGAGATCTCTCAGTGTCCTGAGAGATCCCGGAAAAACCCACAACAACCATTGTTCTCCGGCCGTGAAAGCCTTCGACAATACATCACTCAGATACTTGAGCAGTTCACTGAATCAGCTCATCTCTCAAGACTGGCAAACAGGGTAATGAGTTGATTTGGCAGGTGGTCAAATATAACTAGTTCTTAACGTAGAGTTCTGAACATAGCTACTAAAACACAACTGATTCACTGAATACGTTAAAAAAATGTTTATGGTGCCCACAGACAATGGAGTCAGGGCTCCTGTTTCTTTATTGTGTAGAAGAAAGAAGTTAACAGATGTAGCATTTCTCACTCCTGCATGAATTGGCACCAGCCAAAATTTTCTGAACAAGAACTGAAAGTATGGGAGTTCTAGCCTCTATTGTTGTAGGATAATGGTTAAGTAGTTGGGCTGCAAATCAGCACTCTGCTGATTTGTACCAAGAAAATTTCCAGTTCAGTTTCTGTTTCAAGGTATTCCAAAATAATTACATTACATTACTGTTTGTTCCAAGTGGGCTGGTGCCAACTTGGAACTGCCCCCCCCCATGGAGTTTTGGTCCATTGTACGTATATTTGGACACACATGAGTAGATACACACATGAGTAGATATACACAGATATACACATGAGAAGAATAACAGATCCTGCCAGGCCCTGGTCTTATTGGACAGAAGTTACACTAGGTTGAAGCCAGGACTGAAAAGGCCGGCCTCCCTGGGGCCAGGTACTGTTAGTAGATGTTTGTCACTTGATTGGAGCATCCTCTGAGGCACATATAGGGAGAGGTGGTCCCACAGATATGCTGGTCCCAGTCCACATAGGGATTTATAGGGAAGTAGCAAAACCCTGAATCTGATTCAGTACTCCACTGGCAGCCAATGCAGCTGGCACAATATCGGTGTTATATGTGCACTTCTAGGCACTCCGATGATGACACGTGCCACTGCATTTTGAACCAGCTGCAACCGCCGGATCTGGCTCAAGGGAAGCCCCATGTAGACCATGTTACAGTAGTCTACCCTAGAGGTGACCATTGACTGGATCACTGTCATTAAGCCGCAGGTAGAGAGATAAGGGGCAAGCTGCCTGGCCTGTTGAAGATGGAAAAAAGACCTGGCAACCACTGCAACCTGAGCATCCATTTTCAAGGAGGCATCTAGGATCACCCCCAGGCTCCTGACCCTTGGAACTGGCATGAGCAACACCTCATCAAGGTCTGGGAGCCAGAGCTCAGAATCCACGCACCCACAGCTCAAGTACAGGATCTCTGTCTTCATGGGGTTTAATTTAAGCCGACTTTGCTTCAACCATCCAGTCACTGCTTCACAAGCATGCTCCAGAACATCCAGGACTGAGCCAGGCTGGCCATCTATCAGCAGATATAACTGGGTGTCATCAGCATACTGGTGACATCCAAGTCTAAAACTCCACACCAGCTGGGCGAGGGAACGCATATAGATGTTAAACAATAATTGGGAGAGTATTGCTCCCTGCGGCATACCACATATCAACAGGTGGCAGGATGACAACTTCTCTCCCAGTGCCACCATCTATCCCCAACCATGGAGAAAAGAGACAAGCCTCTGTAGTGCTGTCCCTTGTATTCCCACATCAGCAAGGGGGTGGGTCAAAAGATCATAGTTGACCATGTCGAACGCTGCCGAAAGATCTAATAATATCAGCATTGCCAATCCGCCTCGGTCCAGGCGTCTGTGGAGATCATCTGTGAGGGCGACCAGCAATGTCTTCATCTCATGTCCCAGGTGGAAGCCAGACTGGAAAGGATCCAGGGCCAAGGTATCCTTCAGGAACCTCTGCAGTTGTTTCTCTGCCACCTGCTCAATCACCTTATGCAGAAACTGGAGTTTCGAGACTGCGTGGTAATTGACCGGGTCAGTGGGATCCAATGATGGTTTCTTTAAAGGAGGCCTCATCACAGCCTCCTTTAGCACCCTGGGAAAATCTCCAGAGCCCAAGGAGAAGTTGATAATAGCCTCCAGGAAACCCCATATTCCATCAACACTGGCATGAGTTTTTTTGTCTTGTTTGTCTTGGTTTGTTTTGCTGTGCTACCTGGCACTGGTCTGTCTCCCATCCCCATCAGGGCACTTGGACGCGAGGCAAAATGCCACTGAGGGGACCCTACATTTTCTCTTTAGGCATGAGACCCCTTACTCTTGAAAGACAGCCAAGCAGTCAGTGCAGGCTGTGCTGTCCTTGGTTCCATGATTAGAACATCAGCAAGGTAATGTGTGACATGCAGGCACCCCATGTGTACCTTAACAGCCCACTTTAAGAAGTTACTGAATGTTTTTTTAAATATTTTTTATTGTTTTCCAACACACACATACAAACATGAGACAGTTATCATTTTACTTGTCGATATCTATTATCTATTTCTTTTACCCCTTATATTCCACCTTATTACATCAATTGCGAGCTCTATTATATCATTATACAGTTAATCTTAGTATCATATTTATGTTTACTGGTTATTGTTGTTTGTCATCCATTTGTAGAAGGGTTCCCATGGTACAGAAAAATCTTTTTCCACTTGCCCTTTCATTAACAATGTTAATTTATCCATTTCCGCTGTCTCCATTACCGTCGTTAGTAATTCTTGTTGGGGGACTCTTTGTTGTTTCCAATAGGTTGCTAATAAGATTCTAGCCGCTGTTACTATATGAATTACTAAGTGTTCTTGCTCTCTCTTCATATCCAACATACAGTTTAATAAAAAAATCTCTGGTTTCAAAGGAATTATCTGTAGGATATTTTGTAATAACTTATGTACCATTACCCAATATCTATATACTTCTTTGCAGGACCACCACATATGGAAAAATGTCCCTATACCTCCTTTACATTTCCAACACTTATTTGACATATTTCTATACATTTTTGCCAGTCTAACTGGCGTTAGATGCCATCTATGGAACATCTTATATAAATTCTCTTTAAACACAGCAGATTTAGTTATTTTAACATTTACTTTCCATCTTATCCCACTGTACTTGGTCAATATCATTACCTAAATTCTGTATCCATAGTCTTTTACATTTCTCCACCCCATCATTTTCTTTCATTTCCATTAGGAAGATATATATCTTCTTTATCAACTTTTCATCTGAGTCACGTAACAGTTTTTCAAACTCTTTTTGTTCTAGATAAAAGCCCCTCATTTTTTTATCTTTATTGTATCTGGATTCAATCTGAACTCTTGACCACCAGTCTAAATTAACATCTTGGTTTTGTAGTTCTTCTTTCGTTTTTAGTAGTCCTTTATCATCTAGCAACTCTTTATATCTAATAATTTTACTTGCCGAACATACATTTGGTTGAGTGAATGCTTCTAATGGGTAGAAAGAAGTTACTGAATGTTTTGAAGGCCACACATGCAATAGAGCATCCTATGGGCACAGCCTTGTCAACATATCAGGATTTGTTGAATTTAAAGCTCAGCAAACAAAAATCTAGGAGGTGCACAGGATGGTTTCGCACTCTTTGGGGATTTTTGTGGACACAATCTCGGGCAAGTCCATGATGGATTTAAGATTGCCAGAGACTAGAGACCTGAGGGCCAGTGAAAGGTATGTAGAACTGCTACTAAACCCAGCCCAATGATAACTGGCAGCAGCTGTGTTAGGGTAGTGGACCAGAAGGGGACAAAGCGGCTCCTTCTTGATGTGGGGGTGTGGGCCAACCCCAGCCTCAAGCTAGGGGTTCTACTTTGTTGGGGTGGAGGACTGCATGGGGGCAAAATTGGCCCCTCCCTCCTCATGGAAGTTGTGGGGGGAGGCTGCCTGCCTGAAAGGGCTGCTGGCCACCAAAGTTGTGAGGGCCTGGGGCCTGGGATGGTCAAACTTATTTCCCTTGATCGTATTCCCAACATACACCTCTGCTGGGACCCAGTTTTTTACTCCATTTTCGCACCCTGGAAGGGACAAGCATAAAAATATTAAAAAGAAAATTAAAACACATATAAATATAAACAATTAAAAACAATTAGAACAGAACACAAACAATTAAACACATGTCAATAAGCAGCAGTAAAAGAATGCCAGGCAAAAGAAAAAATTCTTCACATCTTGGTGGAAGACAATGATAGAAGGGGATTAGACAAATCTCCTTTGGAAGAGAATTACATGATTTTGGTACCACAGCCATCTCATAGTTCCTTCAACACAGGTTTTGGTTAAGCTTGCCAGGCCTCCTGCTATGGTTGGAGGCCTCCTACTGGCAGGAGCTGTTGCCTACTGCCCCTCCAAGCAACAGGAAGAGAAAAAATTAAAAACAACATCATCACTGTGTCACTTCTGGGTACAACCCAGAAGTGACAAAGGCTCTTAGAATCACTGGAAACTCTATGGTTTTACCATGTAGTTCCCAGTAATTCCTAAAGCTACCTTTTGTCACTTCCGAGTTATGTCCAGAACTGAAGTAGTGATGTTGTTGATGTTAATGACATCATATTCATGCCCTTCCTCCTCAGCCCTCCCTCTGGTTGCCAGGCTTAGCCTGGTAATCCTATTTTTGGTCATTCTTGAATAACAGAAACCATACAAGGTTTTTAAGATATCTTAATCTTTTGCTACTCATTTCAGTGAGATTTTTGCAGAACATCTTGGTGGGTAGAACCCCTGTCTTTTTATATTGGCTGTGAGAGGACCATGGAGCTAAGGAATCCAAAGTCAAGGAAAGGATTACATTTCAAATATTCATTTGAAATAACAAAGAAGTTGTTTAATTTTGAACTGCATCTTTAGGGAGCTTGGGGAAAGGTATTGTTGGAAATCTATAGTAGCTTCAGCTTCATAAACACACACACAATACAGAAAGAGAGAGTTTTTTTCAGTCTCAGGTAGTCTTCTGATGGGTCAGTGCATATTAAAAGAAAAACAAATAAAGAGGAACTACAGAAAAAAATTCAATGCCACAGCAAACTTTTTTTGCCAAATTATTATTTGTATACAGAAGAAGGTTGCTCCAAAACAGGACAACATATAGATTCCTGCAATACTGAATAAACTCAGAGAGTTTGCTGCAGTGCTGCATTTTTTCTGGGTCAGTGCACATGGCACTTTCTTTGGCAGGTTGCAACTTAAGCTGGGAGGTTAAACCTTATTATTGTTTATCGGCAAAATAATTTACGCAACATGATAATTCATCTTGCTTAGCTTATAAAGCATACATAAAGCATAAATTTACATAAAACATATATTGCTAATCGAGTGCATATATAAATGCAGAATGTTTTCCATTTCAGACAACTGATTAACTGTTTGGCAGTTCCCACAAAATTTATTACAGTTCCCCTGTAATTTTATTTATTTATTTAAATCTTTTATATGTAATGGGGTAAATGTTGTCCTTCATTTGGTCTCTAGTATTAAAATACGGCGATTGACTCATTCCTCACCCCTGAAGACATTGATAAATAGTAACAGCTTCTCTTATTTCTGTGTGTTACATAAGTACAGAAATCAGAGAGTTTCATATTATTTTTAATATAATATTTTTTATTTTATTGCTTGTGGGCAAATAAACATATTATTTGCTTAAGAAGACACAGAACATATGAGAATATATTCTCAGGCATCATCTTTTATAGCCACTTTTCCAAAAGAAAACAGACAATTGCCACTAATATGTATACTTAAAAGGGGATTTGAATTTGTATATCTATGTGCAGCTCTCCAGCTCCTGTGTCAGTTCTCGACCCTGTGACCTCCAGCCTAATTTTGCTTCAGACTGAAACATTTATAGAACCACATGTACTTTTCTGTTTTTGTCTTATGGCAGAGAATCATGGAAGGAATTGCTACTTAAAATATTTTTAGTTGTGGTATGTTGTTCTCTGTAGGACTGCACAGTTTAGAGTGTTTGGAGACTATCCCTCTCATAAAAGGAAAATATAGTATCTTGTTATCTTAAAGTCTATGACAGAGTTCCCATGAGATTTTTAGAGACTGTGCATCAGGAAAGGAACATCAATTAGCAGTAAGTGTGTTATATAGACACACTTCAGACTTTCTGTCTGAATTCCTCCTACGTGATTAGAGAAATGCCCCAATCAATTGGCAAAAGCAGATGGGATGGCCTATTTCCAGAGAACTAGCAGTGGCTCATAGAATAGAAAGACTCATGCAATTTGCCCCTACCCATTTGTGTAATTCCGAGCCAAACTAGAAGTGACAGTGGCTGTTCCACATTTAAACATGGAATTCCCCCTGTCATGTAGAAAGAATAATGTTGTGACTTTCAAAGTAAAATGAGTACATGCATACTATGAAGATAACTAAACCTTCTGTTTTTGCCTGTTGCTTCCCTCCTTAAATCCCACTTCCCATGTACTATTTTCATTCTGTCAGGCTCAATTCCAATGTCAGCACAGAAAAAAAGTACCTATGAATATATAAATTACAGGCAGAGGGAGATTTCTGCTTTCCTAACCTGCATGCATTTCAAATCCAGGGTTACCAGCCTTAGGAGTGGACTTCACATGAAATTACAACAGGATGAAATGACATCTTCATAGGGCAGACTCTATGGCATCATATCCTCACTAAGCTCCCTTCCCAAGGCACTGCCCTCAGATTTCCAGGTCTGGGATTGGCAACCCTATTCAAATCAGATTCCAAGTTCACCTGTTTAAGTTCATGGAACTCCTGCTGTCACACCAAGCTTTGCTCTTAAATATTCATAGAGCTTCAGAGAGGCTGCTCATGGATCAGGCATGCCAACAAGTTTCTAAAAATATCTAAAGGGCATGAAATTAAAAGGGCAATACAAATATACAAATTATAGCTCCCTCAAATCAATCCATGAAGATAGTTTCATATGGATAACCATGTAGGTCTGCTGTAGAAGAGCAAGATTCAAGTCCAGTAGCATCTTACAGAGCAGCAAGATTTCCATGGTATAATCTTTTGAGAATCAAGCTCCCTTCATCAGATACTGCCAAGGGGAGCTTGACACTCAAAAGCCTACAATTCACTTTCAGAAGGTAAATCCAGTTTTAGAAAGGAAGTGCCTTGTCAATGTCTAGCTTTAAAATGTATTCTTAAACAATGGGCAGAGTCATCTTTATAATCTTGGCACCATAGCAATCCACAGATGTCATCATTAACTAGCTATGGCAGGGATAGGTGGGTAGGTGAGGTGGATAGAGCCCCCCCCCACACACACACCTCAGACAGACACCCAAGTAATTCACACTTCTGCCACTCGGACAGGTAAAGGCTGAGAGTCCACCACATGCCACATGCCAGCTGTTTAACCTCCACTACAGCCGGCAGAGAGTCTGACCCAAATCCTCACAGGCCCTTTTCTTCTCCTCTTGCAGAGGCTTCACCAGACAGGCAGCAAGTTCCTTGTATTTGCTTCTCCTCACCCAGCTACAGCCCAGGGCTAATGGGGAAAAAGAGAACTCAGAGGTTATCATTTAATTCCACCATTTAATGCACCACTTAATGCATTAGGTCCTTTCCATGTGACGAGAGCATTTGTGTGTGTCTTAATTCCACTAAGCTAACAACTTTAGTCCAGCCAAGGTTAAACAAAAAAAAAACTTTATTTACACAAAGAAACGTAAAAGTGAACATGTTTTAAGCTAACAACATACTGGGGTTAAACAGAAAAGGATTCAAAATAAAAGAACAGATTAACAGCCAGCTTACTTTCCACTGACTGTCTGAGCAGTGTCTCAAACCCTTCTCTCCCTCAGTCTCTCCCTAAAGCCTTAGTTTCCCTCCAACGGACTCTAACTCTGGCCCAGCATTTCACCCACTCCCTTGGCTGTCTCTCAGGAGAGGCAGAACTGGAGCCAGTCCATCACACTAGCATTATCTGAAGAAAGCTATGGCTCTCAAAAGCTTATACCTTGAAAATCTTATTAGTCTCTAAGGTCCCACTGGACTCAAATTCTGCTGTTCTACTGCAGATCAACATGGCTACACACCTGAAACTAGCATAACTGTGGAGTCACTGATACTACTCTGATGTATATTCAGCATACATGCATGTAGGGCTTTAGTATCCTAAGGCTCTCCAAACAGTGAAACCGGAGCATGGAATTGCATCTTTGAGAAATATATTAATAAACACATTAACTGTCCAGGCATTTTAATGCTTCCAGAAATTCTACACAGAAATACGTCAAAAATTCTGTTAAATAATAGATAGAGGTGCCAAATTGAATGGCTACTGCTTCAAGTGATGAGTTGTCCTGTGTGAAACATTACCAATGTGGACTTGGCTGAGTTCAACCATATGAAGTCAGATGAAAATCAAATGTTTTGCTTATGTAGTTAATCTTTATCTTGCCTAGACAATGTCAGTTTGCTAGAAGAAAAAGCATGGATTGGGTCCCAGCCAAAGAATAAATCGACAGAGTGGCTTATCCCAAAGAAAGTAAGTGAATGTGCCATCCATGTATATTTTTTACTGAATATGCCTCTGTTTGGTATAAATCCCAGTGCAGTTTACAATAAGATCAAATTAAAATTACAACTGTATGATACAAAATGATATAAACCATCCAAACAACCACCAGGGAAAAAAGAGTAAACCAGAAATGCATATAAATTAAATCAGAAAAGCAAATACATATAAATTAAGAGCCTAAATATCAAGAGTAGACATGGGCACAAAACGGAAAAAACCCGAAATGAAAGTTTCTTGTTTTGTCATGATCCACAAATCGCAAATCATGGAACTTCACGAAATTGACACGTTCACTGAAATGAGTTGTTAGTTTCATGATTCGTCAGAACCTGGGACATTTCAACAGCCTCCTTCATACTCAGAGGTGCCAAACTCACAGGTAGACTTCAGCAGACTCTCCTCCAGCCATCCTCCCCGTTTGCAATATGTTGATTGGGAAGGGTAGGAAGTGCAGCCAGAGTGCATGACTGAGATGGGGACCGGGAGTTGCTGGATCAGAGGAGGACGAAGAACCAGCCGTGGTGGAACTGGGCCGGGAAGACAGAGTGAGGGGTGGGGTGGGGTGGAGGAAAAAAGGCACCCTCAACCAAAGACCTTCCCACAGCAAGGCCAAGAGCTGGAAATAAGAGGCTTCTTTCAGTCTCTTTAAAACAGCAGCAGCCAAAAACACAATCCCAAATTCTTCCACATACTCTCCCACTCCAATCACAGCAAAATGCTGACATAGATCAGAACAGGAGGTCTGTGGTTGGCTGACAGACCTGCCTAACAGGGTTTGGAGGAGTGAGATTGGTGTGCCCATGGTTACAGAAGGCCCACCTCCTTGGTTGCCTAGGGGATTGAACCCTCAGCTCCTGGCTGTATAGGGCAGAATGGAAGCTCTCCAGATGGCTAGGAGAGCTGCCAATCAAGGGTAAGTGGGCTATGATTGGGGTTTCCAATGGCATCAAAAGGTATGGGCCCATTGTTGCCTAGGAAATCAATGGATCGATGCCAGTCTGTCTGCAATTATGAATTGTTCACGAAGCTAACAGGCCAAAAAGTCATGAATTTCGTGAAAATTTCATGATAACTGCGGCCCCACAAAATGTTTCGTGACACACAAAAGGGCGTGTTTTGTAGTGAAATTTGCTTCGTATTTCAATTCGTGCCCATGTCTAATCAAGAGAATATATTTATCACCAATCTCTGTGTGGATGACATCCTCCACCCCCACCCCCACCACCCCCCAATTCCAGAAAATTTAATTTGGTGGCCTCTTGTAAATATTGAAGAGCATGGGTGACAAAATATGATAGATTCCAACCCATTCATTCTGCTACTCCAGATGGAAACTCTTTGTTTCAGACAGAAAAGACCAAAAACATTGAAGAGTTACCCTTCCAATACCAACTCCATATTGGAACTGATGTATTAGGAAGGTCAACTGAATCAAAAGCTGCTGATAGGTAATGTAAATCACTGTGCAGGGCAGATATAGACAATTTTGAAGATGGATCACACTTTCAAGTCTGTATCCTGGAGATAGGTCCAGCTGCTACAGCCAGCATAAATACTCCTTGGACTCTCAACAGAACCCTTTGTGGTTGTATCTGGGTATTCACCAGCACTTCTGTCCATATTGTGCTGCTGGTGGACTTACTAGTAAGAAATGTTTGTGTGCATCATTCTGTACGTACACTAGATTTTTTCTTTTAAAAAATCTGCTTTTTGTTCAAATTCCTATTGATGGAAGATATCTCATTCAAATAATTTCAAGAGTAGACTACTTGTGGCGGGAACTACACAAAAAATAAGGATTTTTTAAATTCCACTTTTTAAAACTGCCCTCTTAATTACAATTAATGGACTACTTAAATGTGGAATCAAAAAACTTTTTCTATTGTAACCAAGCCCATTCATTTTTCATTCATATGGAAACATGGCCAAGGTCCATCCAGTAAAATGAAAATGCAGTGATGTGAAATCAGTAGAATCCCTTGCTTGAGCACTCTCCTCTAAGCTGATTGAAGCACCTAGAGAAAGCACAAAGAGAGGCAGGGCATTAGACTGTAATCAAGATATGCAAATACATCCCTAAATGTAATTTGCTTGGAAAGAGAAATTAATCTAGGCATGGTCAAATAACCAGTGTCTAATATGGATAATTAATGACCAAATTAGAAGTTGTAAACTCATGCAAAGCTTATGCAAATTACAAGGTCCCTCATCTACAGGCACAATTCGGCCACCTCGTAGCAAAATTTGAAAAGATACATAACCCTTGGGAAGCATCACAGAAAAACACATGGAGACAATTTTTATGGGTTGTACTCCAAGTTTATCAATAATATGCTTATAGCATACTTGCTGGAGTGCAAGAAAATTGCTCTGTTTGTCTATACTGATCATTGGTTTATTGTATAATATGAAATCCTGGAATGGTACCAGATTTGTTTTTGTGCCAGACTAGCCTAATTAATATTGAAATCCAGCAAATCATGCATCCAACTAACTTAAAAAGGCAGAATAAACTCATCCTAGTGCACATAGCAAGTGACAATACTGTGGAAAGGAATTAAGGCTGAAATCTTAAGTAAACTTCCAAGGTAATGAATGACACTTATTTCTAGGTACAGAGGTTTAAAAATCAGGTGGTAAATTCATGTTGTCACAATTTTTGAAAATAATAAGCCTGTGATATGAATTTCCCCTGCTGGTAATATTCCTTTTTATTATGGAGTGAATCCATTGGCCTCAAAATTATTACTTCATTCACAATTAAAAATGGGATGCAGTTTGATCATATGTGCCTCTGTGATTGGCATGTGTAAAACTAGGTGGCCAAGGCGATGTGGGCAACTTGCTTAGAAGTGAATTATGCTGAACCTCTCTGAATGTAAGTGTCCCAATTGCTGAAGTTCACCTGCGTTTTTTGTAAATGTCCGTGTTGCTGGAGTTCCTGTTGCCTCCTGCTCCACTGTATTTATTATTTACCTGATTTATACCATGTCTTTCTACTCAATGGGGACCCAAAGCAGCTTACATTTTATCCTCACAGCAATCCTGTGAGGTAGATTAGGCTGAGAGTATGCAATTGACCCTAGGTTACACAGCAAACCTCCTTGGTAGAGCAAGGAATTGAACTTAGGTCTCTCAGATCCTAGTCGGAAATACTAACCATGACACCATACTAGAAAAATATATTTTGTGACTGTGGTGTGGAGGGAGGGGAGGTTTAAGCATTCCATTTGTGCCCTCTTTCCAATCTTTTACACCTTGTTATTGCCTTACAGGTCTAACAGTGTGCTAGAACCTTCTTAGCGAGTCAGTCTAGCTGTTTTCAGGAGATCCCTGAGTGATGGCAGCATTTATGTTTCTTTCTAGGGAACCCTGGTTGGGAAACTCCCAATAAGGAAAGGCACCTTTCCCCCTTACACCAATTTACACATTTGCCATTCTTCCTTTGTCCAATAAAAATGCACCAGATTGGTGTCTCTTGTTCTCTGGGAACAACACAACTACACATTCTCTGTGTCATCACAGAGAATCATTATGACATTTCTAAAATTAATAAGTTTTCATGCATATTCATATTTCTAGCTGCTAAAAAGGAATATCTGAGGAAGCCAAGCTACAACTGGGTATCCCAACACAATTTTTTAAATGCTTTATTTGAGAGCCAGAGTGGTGTAGTAGTTTGAGTGTCAGACTATGGTTGCTGTGTGATGTATACCCTGAATACATCTACTGCAATGTTCTTGACATAGGGCTACCCTTGAAAAGTGTTTGGAAATGTCAATTGGTACAGAATGCTGCAGCCAAGGTGTTGACTGGAGTGGGTTGTGGGGAGCATATCACTCCAGTCTTGGCTCATCTACACTGGCACCCAATCTGTCTCCAGGAACAATTCAAGATGCTTCTCTTGACCTTTAAAGCCCTGTATTTAAGTAGTAAGAAGGTCAGGGGTAGGCTTGCCCACCCCCACCCCCACCTAGGGCTGCCGTTCCCCCATCTGGGGTGGGGGATCTCCTGCTCCCACCTCCTCCCCCCTGACCCCACTTACCTGGCCAGTGGGGGGTGCGCCCCCCTGGGGCACCCCTCAGTGGCACAGCACACCCCTGCACCCCACTGGAGCACATTCCTGTGCCCCCGCGCCCCACTGCAGTGCACTCCCATGCCCCCGCGCTCTGTCCTGCCGCAGTACGCTCCCATACCCCTGTGCCCTGCTGAAGCATGCCCCCACGCCCCATAACAGGCCTGTTTCAGGCCAAATGGGGCTTGCGGGGGGGGGGGAAGTTCAGCCCTTGGGTGAGTGCAGGAGTGCACACCGGGCCGCCCTTTGACCTGCATGATGATGTCACTTCTGGGAAGTGACATCATCATGCACACCGGGAACATGCGCACATGCAAAGGGCAGACTAAGAAGACTGCAGAGGGTGAATTCGAGGTTCCCAGTCTCCTGCCGGGGCTACCTGGGTTCTAAGACCTGAAAGAGGGTGCCTGGGAGTGATTGTGTCAGCCACCAGGGTTAACCACAGCATCGATAGGAGCACTGACCATATCAATAAGAAACCCCCTTAGATCCATCAGAAAGCCATTTAGATCCCTCCGGCTCCATCAGGTATTCAGAAGATCCCAGGTTCAGTCCTGGCATTTCCAGTTAAAAGGACCATATAGCAGGTAGTGTGAATTCTTTGGCGTCTTTCCAATGTTGGATCAACCTCTCTCATTTGCTGCTGGCAGTAGCACTAGAAAGCGGGAATGGAGTATTTATATGCTAAGTCTTTCCTTGGGTGCCTTCTCTAGCAAGAAAGCTGGAGAAAATGGAGCGTGATTTTTTCTCCTTTCCAGCACTGGAAACATTAAAGGTAACACAAAAGAGTCATGCTCTGTTCCCTGCTTAAGGAAGGTATGTAAATGTATATCCATGTGAGTGTACATGCACAAAGAGGTAATAAGCTTAGTAGACGGCATCTCAACTAAAGCTCTCCAAAAGCAAGAGCTAGTCATGAAAGTTAGGCAAGAACTGAATCTTAATATGGCAGCCGCTGGATTAAGATTCTTCTGAATCCATAGAAAGAAGAGATTCAAAAAGACCTGGAAGGCATCTGTTATCCAGTCACTGCATCATAGCCTCTCAGCTGCCATAGTCAAAGTGACCATATTTCTATAATGTTAAAACTTACTTACATGCACATTATACAATTCATTCCCAGACTTGAATGCAATAGTCTGTAAATCACTGGGCACATGAGCCATTTGGGAGTAGAAAAGGCTTTGCAAGACTGGGTGTCAGATGAGCAGTTACTTCTGCTTCATCAAGAATGGTTCACAATTATGCATCAAGAGGAGAGATGCAGGCTTGGAGAAGGGGGAGTAGAGAAGAATTGGCATCACTCCGAGAAGGTCATCTAAATAAATCATCACTAATGAGGCATCTGCCATTTAAAATAAAGCATCATTGCCTGTCAGTGTGCAATTTCTCACTAAATTAGTTTCTACATATGGCATCAGGTCCAATCTCTTTTTACTATGAGGGATGCTTTGTGAACTGGGCCACAAAAACACTACAAGCATCACTAATTAGATAAGAGCTCTATTTAATAATAACAATAAATATGCTTTGGAAAAAAAACATTCACCTTTGTGCTTTGTTTCCATCATATCTGACTCTTTTCCATCTAAAGATTCAAACATCTGCACCTTCAGCTCAGCTTCTCTGGGGTGCATTGGGGAACAGAGGGATGCATTAGCTCTTGCTGCCTTGCCCCATTAACAGGATAAAAGAGATGTTCATGTTGATGACAACATTCTAAGTTCCCGTAATTCTCTTTATCTGCTACCCCTTGCTCTTTCAGATGTCATTCTGCATATGTGAGCTACGCAGCTGCTGCACAAGTGTTGCAATAGGAAGGTGGCATTCATTGAAGGTTTGAACCAGATTTTGGGGTGCTCTTGGGTAACATGGCCAAGCTGGAGAGCTCTAATTTTCTTTGGATAGAATAAGCAGAGTCACAATGGTGTAGAAGTGCTAATTGTACTACTCCAGAGATTTTGGCAACATCAGAAGGGACTCAGATGCTCAATGTTGGTCAAGGATCTGGCTAGGTTGCAGAGGGTATGTAGAAAACTAATTTAATTCAACAAGAAAGTTCTCAGTGAAATGCTTTTCTACAAGACTACAAAGAAGTTGAGTTGAACAAAGCAAAGCACCATAGGGGCTGCTCAGCTCTGATCCCAGGGGCAACAGCACAAGAGAAGCATTGGTTCACCTGCCACCTATGCCACAGAGGTTGCTTAGTTTGGGCTGCCTGGTGCCTTTTCTTTCAATGCCCTAACTGGATCTGAACCAGGCAGGCTGCCCTTTGAACAGAGGTGATGGGCACTTAACCTATTGTCTCTGCCACTGGACCAAGCCACAGCCATGGATCCGGCCCCTGGCAATTGCCCAACTATGCCAACCTATGACATTTTTAACCATACCAACATCTGATGCTGTTTTTAAAGGATAAACAATGATTTTTTAAAGTCTTCAAATAGTAAGAAAAATACAGTCTTAAAAAACAATTGTGCAGAAATGTTACAGATGTTCCAAGAAGAAACCAGAAGGGGTGCTGTTGCCCACAAAAATGAATCCCCCAAGAAGGGGAAGTGTAGACGTCCCCTTAAGGGTAAAGGATCCCATCCTATCTCAGAGTTGTGGGAAATGCACAAGTAATACATTTATTTACTTAAAACATTTTAATGCCACCTGTCCAGAAACCTGCCTGAGGTGGATTCAGAAATAAAAATAATAAAAATGAAATATTAAAAGATAGCATTAAAAATCATTGATAAAGCCCCAGCTCAGCATAAAATTATAGCTCATAAAAACAAATCACAGACAGCTTAAAGTAACAGTTTCCAGGCTAAAGTAGTGTTTTTTAAAAAATCAACCACTTAAAACCTGGGTAAAAAATATTCTGGCCGGGTCCCTAAAAGAAAATACCTGGTGAGCCACATGGGGAAGGGCATTTCTCAAGTGAGGTGATACTACTGAAAAACTCCTGCCTCTGATTACCACCGACCTCACCTTTGTGGGCAGAGGGCACAGAGACCACATATTGTGTGACAGATCTTAACTGGTGAGCTAGACAATATGGGAGGAGGTGGAGCTTCAAGCACCATGGCCCCAAGCCATTAAAAGTAAGAACCAGATTGTGCCTGGAAAAAAATGGGCAGTCGTTGCAGACCTTTCACTGGCTGCAGATATGATCCCTGTATTCTGCCCCATCAGTAGGTGACTGCTGCATTTTGGACAAGCTGGATGGCACATTACAGTAATGTAACCTAGATGTAACTAGACCATGTATAACCACAGCCTGACCATGCTTTTTGAGGAGAACCTTAGCTGGCCTATCAGCTGAAACTGATATATGGTGTGATATGCCACAGAGGAGAGCTGGGCCTCCAGTCATATTCCAGAATCTAGCAGCATGCTGGAACTATGACCCTCTCTTCCATTGGGAGTGCAGCCCCCTCCAAAACAGGCTGACTCCTCAATCCTCAAGTAACTTTTTCATTGACCCACAGCACTTCAGTCTTGTCTGGACTGATCTGCAATCCCTCAACCATCCCACCACCACTGTCAGGACTTCTACAGACCCACCTGAATCAGCTCTTAAGGAAGAGTAGAGCTGGGTCTCATCCATATATTGGTGGCACCTTTCTTCACATCACCTGATGATTCCTCCCAGTGGTTTCACGTAGATATTAAAAAGTAACTCCCCCACACCACACACAAAGCAAACTGAAGCTTTAGCCCATGCGAGACACAGGTGGAAAGAGTTCACAGCTTCATCCAATGGCCAAAGGTAGAGGTGGCCACAGTTTGGAAAACAGACCTAACTTTGATAAGGTCCAGTGTGGTTCGTGGTTCACAAACACATGGTTTGTGGGACTCACCTTTTTCATGAACTTTGCCAATTTGGGACAGTCCATTGGTCCATGCTCCATGAGTCCAGACATTCTGGTTCTGATCTATCATTTCCCTAGGCAATGTCCACAGCCCTTGAAATCATGACAGGCAGCTCTAACAGAGAGCACCCATTCTGCTCTATGCGAGCAAGGAGGAAGAATTAATTCCCTAGGCAACAGAGGGGTGGACGGTCTGCAGCCATGGGAACACCAATCTTAGCCCTCAAAACTTTGATAGGCAGCTCTGCCTGCCAACCAGAGAGCTCCCATTCTGTTCTATGCAAGCAAGGAGCAAGAATTAATTTCCTAGGCAACTGATGGGAAGATGTCTGTGTGGTGAGTAAGGGGGCTCTTCCCCCACCCTTTTCTGTTTGATTTTTCTTCATTGCAACTTTTTGGTGCTGCAAGCCAATGCAAGTCAATTTCCTGGGGTGGCCACTTTGGGGGTCTGTAACCCAGACCTCCCAAATGCAATCTTGGCCAAACTTGGAGGGTGGCTGGAGGAGAGCCTGCTGAAGCCTTGCTGCAAGTTTGGCATCTCTGGCTGTGAAGGGAGAAGTCCTACAGCCCCCAGAAGTGACGGACCATGGACCAATGAAAAGTTCGTGGTCCGTGGTCCATGAAAATCAACAGACCACGGGCCAGATGTCTGTGGCATTTTCCTGATCCATGTCCACCTCTAACCAAAAGATTCACAGCTTCCAAGCTTCAAAGCAGCTGGTTGAGGCTGCTAATTCACTTTTAATAAACCATGAATGAATGAATGAATGAATTTATTTGCGGTCAGAGACCATTACAATGGCAATACATCCTTAACAGTCAATAGAATAATTAATTCCAGCATAAAAGTGTAGAAGGACAAAGAAAAATACATTTAGCATTTAAAATTTTAGAAGACACATTAAAATGTATATAGTTCTCTAAGAACAGAAATGACTCTAATATTTAAAATATTGACATTAAAATAGTTAAAATCGTAAAAAGAGCAGGACAGACTATGTATGGCCATACTTCTTATTATGGAATTTAACCAAATGGAGACAGAATTTGGCTATTTGCTTGGAGATAGTTGGATTTTCATCAATTAGGAGTTTCTCTAGGCAGGCCTTATTTGCCTCTGCAATTGGTCTGTCTAAGAGTGGGGAAATGAACTTGTCCCTATAGACCTGATGGAAAGGACAGAGAAAAAACACATGAATAAGTGATTCCTCTTCACCAATGGAACAATGGCAGTGTCTGTCCTCATATGGGATCTTCCTATATTTCCCTTCGATGACCATTGAGGGAATAATTTCACATCGGGACAGCATGAAAGCTCTTCTATAAGATGGGACATCCAAGTGAGTAAGATATCTGGCCGTACCCATAACATACCTAGATTCCCTAGAGGCCATAAAATGAGGAGATTGAGCTAAATCTCGTTGGTGATCTATGTCTCTCACCCTTTGTTTAATAATACCTTTTGCCTGGGCACTGCCCTGAGTCAGTAGGTCATCAAGGTGAGAGTCCCATTCTTTCTAGGTTGCTCTTAACCATCCACATCCACTTAGGCTGGTAAGGATCTTGGTTTATTAAAGGGAGAAGGCCTTTTTGGTTGTTATGTTGAGCCACTGATAAACAAGAGGATAGCAATATTCTGGCTTCAATTCTCATTTGACCTGTTTTTAGCCATAAGAGGGTATTTGGCGCTCCTGGGGGTATCTGTAAGATGGCACAGATAAATTTAGATTGAATCTTCTTGAGAACTCGCAAGTTATCAGCGGAGATGCCCAAATTAATACCATATAGGAGTTGCACGAGGGCTTAAGCTTGATACAGCTTCAGTGCTGCCAGGACGTATAAGACCCCCTTAGATTGAAAAAATCTCAAAATAGCATGCACTTTCAGCTCTCTCTGCCATCAAATTGCAGGGTGCTGTATTAGCCCCAGAATCCTGTATAACCACCCCCAGGCAGATAAACCATGAAAGATCCTGATCACAGATCTTTCCTGTCATGTTTGTTTTGGGCAGCCAGGCTACCATACAGAACATTAAATGCTTCAAATAGGGCCCATAGTGATAAGTTATGAGAAGATAGAAACTGCATTCCCCCTCAGTGAATGGCTGGTCCGATGCATAATCAGCCCTCACAGGAGTAAATGCGCATATTTGAATGTGTTGTTGTTTTTTTACATTTCAGAGACTGGAAATCTCAGCCTCTGTTCTGCAGAGTATGAATGCTGATGAGGTAAAGGGACAGAGTGAATGAAGATGATGCTGTGTGTCAAAAACATAGGCTAATTATCCTGGTTGGCTAGTGTGTCTATCTGTCTGATGAGTCACTGAATCTCCTTTCTGTCCCCACCCTACACTTGCTGATCCCAAAAAACAAACACATAAGGCCAGGAAAAAAAGAGAGTCAAATTTAGTGTACTTAATTTGAGTCTGAAGGTCACAGGAAATTTCATTCAAACTATTTAGTTATTCTTACAAAGTTAATGAATAGGGATAATGGGATCAAATTTGGATTAGCTATGTTTTCAGTGCCCCACTCTAATGACATGTTTACAATGCACAGCTTGAAGTAGCTTCCAGACACATGTTTTAATGTACACTTGTGTGCATGGATTTTCTTACATCTTTCTAAATAGCATCACAGCACAATTGAAGAGATAGCCAGTGACAATTCACCTTGTTTATTGAAGACCTACCAAAGCATTCTTTTTTTAGACCAAAGATAAGATGATCCGAGACTCTCTGAGATAGGGCTTTTTCAGTAGTGGCACATTACATGCGGAATGCCCTCAGGCTAACTTTGCATCTACAGTCATCTATCTATACAGACTCCTTATCTGTATCTTGGCATAATTTGAAGTACATCAACATCTTTAAAGACCTATAAGGCATGGAACCATACCTGAAGGACTACTTACTCACTTATGTGACCACTGTGGTCATCTTCCGAGGCCATGCTTCAGGTGCTCCCACCTGCTCAGATTAGAGAAGTGGCAGCCCAGGAGAGGGCCATCTTGGTAGTGGCGTCAAACTTTAACTCTGTCCTCAAGGAGACTCATCTGTTCTGTTGCCATCTTCTGCCAGAGAGTAAGGACTTTTTTGTTTAATTTGGCATTTCCTCAGTGATCTCTCCTTCCTGCTCAATGTTTTAATTGGTGTTTTGATATTTTTATATGTATATTTTGCCCTGATCTGGATAGCCCAGCCAAGCCTGATCTCATCAGATCTTGGAAGCTAAGTAGGGTCAGCCTCCAAAGAAGACCAGGGTTGCACAGGCAGGCAATGACAAACCACCTCTGTTAATCTCTTGCCTTGAAAACTGTCTCCAACGTGAGACAATAAGCCAGTAAAATATCTCCAGGGTGTAACAAAGGACTTTGATTAAGTCTTCCTAGGTCGAACTAAAGTTATCAACTTATGATTGACAACCTACAAGGTGGATGGGTGAGGCTATCAGTTCTCTGAACTGCTTAAGAGTAGGAAAGTGGTTCATTCATGTTCCAGGCTGACTGAAGAGTCTGGAATGAGCAAGTTGGCTTATATAGTTCTACTACCCCTCTCCATGTGCTGTTCAAGTGCTACCTGGATTTCATAAGTTTGGTGTTTGTGTATGTTGGGGGCGGGGGGAAGAGTCTTTAATGATTAAGTATTTTAAACATACTGAAATAACATTTCTAACTTCCTTGCATCTGTAGAACATAATTCTTCACAATGTGCAGAATAAAAGCAAAAAAAGAGAATTTAACAAAAAAAGAATAGGAAAGTGGTCAAAGTAAGTTCACTGGGCGGGGGTGGTTTGTGTTGATTAATTCAGGAACTTCGGGAAGGCCCTACTGGATCCTTAGTGTGCTTCTGGAGTGAGAGAGGGGGTCGAGCTGGCCTCGCCTGTTTCTCCCCATGTTTGCACATTCCATCTTCTGAGGGAGATCGGGCTTGCCTGCTTGGGCAGCAGCGTCCATGTTTTCTGCCTGCTTGGGAAGTAATTTTCTCTAAGGATGCCAGGCAACTCTCAAGAGACTTTACTTCATGAGTAAAAGTGCCTTATTGATAAGGTGCCAGTATGACACACTTATGCCATCTTTGCTAGGACTGGCAGCTATCGACAAGTATCAAGCAGATATAGGTTCCTCAAGGCTACTCCTAATCCTCCCCTTTCTCTTAACTGTTCTCTAACTTTGCAAGCAGGAAAACAGGCTGCATAATTCATGGACTTCTCAAGGTCAGGCAGGCTCCCAGACCTGGGAGAGATTACAACAGGAGCAAATACCTCCCATTCTCAGTTTCCCACCCCAAGATCAAATAAAGGAACCACTCCAATAGCATCAACTTCAGCTGCAGAGGGTATTGAATGTGATAGGTGATCCTGAGCACCTGACAATTATACCCTGCTGATGTTCCAAGTGAGAAGCAGAGGTAGTTTGCCATTGCATTCCTCTGCAGAATCTTCCTTCGTGGTCCTCTGTCCATGTCCTAAACCTACTTAGCTTCCAAGAACTGACTAGATCAGGCAGGCTATATCACATTCCAGCCAAGCCAGTACCAGGGGTATAAAACATCAGAGCCGTCACATGTATTTATTCATGTGCCTGACCCATTCAGGAATACAGTAGGGTGTGGGGGCTACCTTTGTCATGAGAAGCTTTCTATTGAGGGAGCTGAAACCTTCTCTCCATCACCTAACCTAATAAGCAAATTTCTTCCAGCTCAGCTCACCTTTACTATTGGAGATGTTCTGTGATAAAAATGCTTCAATCAAAGGAGTTCAATGAGATAAAGTGGGAAAGAGAAGAGATTATAGAGGCTCACTACTCCACCTGATATACTGCCATATGTTATTTAAGATTTTCTCTTTTTAAAAACTAGACTTTTAAATTTGTGGCATAAAAGTTTTCATTAGTGAATGAAAGCATATTTTTCCAGTTTGAAAATATCTGATTAAAAAGTAGTGGGAGGTATCAGCTGCTTCCTTGTCCAGCCAAGACTTATTGGTGGATTTTCCAAGGACAGCCTTGTCATTATAAAGGGATCCCAAACATCCCTGTTTAGTTTTATAGCTATGACTTACTTTACAGGCTGCTTAAAGCAGAGAAGGGGTAACAGGGTGACAAACATCAATTATAAGGTTATTAAAGTTCCAAACAGAAAACCCCGTTCTTTTTCATTGCATATATTTCTGCACTAATAATCCACAAAGCCATGAACACTTGCAAAAAATTGCAACTGAAATTTTCTGTTGATTTAGCATATTTATCCCACTTGTCCAAACAAGTTATCTATACCAAAATTATTTTTATAATTGTAAATAACAATCAAACCCCCATCACAATTAAAATTCCAATGTATGGGGAAAATCACAGATTTTAATTCATTCCTTTGAAGCTGCACCTGGTGGTATAAAAATTCCCATAAAGCAGAACTCTTTTTAATGATTCAAAGACTTCCCCCCCTTTCCTAAGCAGACTTGCAAATAAAATGTCTTTTCCCCTGTCAACATGTTTCCTGCAAATGTATTCCACTATCAGTGCTTTCAGCATCTTTGCTCTAAAGTTTTTAAAAGCTGTGTTAATAAGATGTCTTGCAGTCACTGAAGTGTGAGAATGCATTCTGGGGAAAGAATGTATAATCACCTTGAGACTTTAGCTAAGGTCTGAAGCTACCTGGAAAGGAAGAAATTACTAAAGCAGATATTAGGATCTGCTTTATGGTGACAGCAAAGGCTAGGTCAACTAAGTGGTTTATCTGAGTGTATCTGACATCATGTGTCATTCTAGAAAAAATTGTAAATTTTAATGGGTATATTGATTTCAACAACATTTGATTGCTCCAATGTTAAGCAGTATTTTACCTGGTATTGTTATAGAATACAAGATCACCACTGGTAGCTTAATCCTCAGGGTCTGCCACTGGAGAATATCCATGCCCTAGTGCTGCTTGCACACAGGATGGTTTGTGTTCAGTGCTAGGGATGCTTGAACATTCCCTGCCAAACAGTTGTGAACAGGAAACTGACCCTCCATTGGCTGTTTGGTTGCTTGTGAGTGATTCAGTTCTATCTGTTGGTATTCTCTTCTTACACAGTATGGTACAGAGCAGTGCAATATCTCCAACTGGTCTGTAGCTAATCACCTGGCCTGCTCACCTGATGAACCACCAGCCATGAAGTTCACAACATCCCTGCTCACTGCTATGGATAGGTTACAGAGTGTAGAGGTAATGTTACCAAGTAAGGCCTGGAGTTCTCCCAAACTTACAGCTGATTTCCAGACTACAGGGATCAGTTTCTCTGGAGGAAATGGCAGCCTCACACAGCCTGGTAGACTGTGGAATCACACCCTTGCTGAGTTCACTTCCCTTCTCAAACTCTGTCCTCTCCAGGATCCATCCCAAAATCTCTAGGACTTTTCCAGTCCAGAGCTGATAACCCTATGCAGGGCAGCACATCCCCATACTGCAGCCTATCACTGATAGTCTGTGTGACATGTATTCTGAAGTAAGGGTGCAGAAATTAATTTGGTTCCATTTGTTTGTTAATAAACATATTTGTTTCTTTTATTAGAGCTGTAACGTGTCCAGATTCCTTATTCTATTCTTTATTAATTTTCTTTGGAACTATATTTCCAGTTGTAACTTTTTGGTTTTCCACTCCACTATGACTGAACTTTGCTCTGGTCTTCTCACTCACAGGAGCTTCCCTGCCAAATTTCAGGCAGATAGGACAAAGTGTCCCTCCTTCGGATGCCATTAAATGCAGAACACATTTCTGGCTTTGATTGTATATCCCTCTCCAACTGGGATAAGGTTCTCAGAGACTGTATTGCTGATGTAAAGTATTTGCTTTACCACATTTCAGAAAGATGGGAGAATAGATTCCCGTTTTATAGGCATAGACTACATATCTTCAGAAAAATCCGGCGGAATTATTCAAAAGATATAGAGGCTTACGTCTTTCCCCTCATCCTTCAATAAAACTTAGGTACTATCTCACACTCTTATATGCAGTTAAATTAGGAAACGCAAGCAACATTGTAGCTGAGAACCCATTAACACAAGTCTCTCTGTGAGAATTTAAACTGTACAGGTACTCTGGAGGGCTGATTCAGTGCCTAGGAGCCAACATGGCATAGGGGTTAGAGTGTTGAACTAGGATCTGGGAGGCCCAGGTTCAAATTCCCAGCTCTGCCATAAAAGCCCATCACACCCTCTCAGCCTAACCTCCATCACAGGGTTGTTGTGAAGATAAATGGAGGAGAAGAGAATGATGTAAGAAGCTTTGTTTTCCCATTGGGGAGAAAGACAGGGTGTAAACCAAGTAAATAAATATATAGAGTGCCATGGCAAGAGGAGGGCCACCAGGCAGCAGTGCCAACAATAGGGATGCCAAGTCCCCTTATCCTCCTGGTGGGAGGGGGGAACCAGGGCTTACCTTGTTTGCATTCCCTGCTGCTCTTTGCACATGTGCAAAGCACATGCACACTCTCACACCTACATGACGATGTCACTTCTGGAAAGTGACATCATTGAACAGCAGTGGGAACTCACATGCACTTCTCAGTGGGCTGACTTGGGCTACAAACAGGCCCAATTCGGCCCATTTGGGGACAAAATTGGCCCACTGAGAAGCACAGGAGCACTCTCAGTGGTGGCGCAATGACATGACTCCTGGAGGTGACAACGTTGGGCTGCCCTGGGAGCACACGCAGGAACCCCATTCCCCCACTTTTCCTCTCCCACTGACTAGGTGAGTAGAGGTGGGAGGTGGAGGGTGGGAGCTCCCCTGCCCCCAGCAGGGGAATGGCATCTGTAGCCAACTTCTGATTTTCTGATCATCATGCCTGATTCCTGTTCCCCCTCCTCTTATGAAATGCCTATCTGGGCAGTTGGAGAGGACTCCTCTATGACTTAAAATGAAATCAAGAGCCTCAGAAATAAGATAGTTGCCAGTCTGTACATATTCTTCTCCAATTTGAACTCTTCATGATTATATCAGCACGACCTCCTCCCCCCCATATAACTGTTCATCACTTAAGTTATGTGTCAATCCTTGGCAGGTAGAATCCCCAGGTTCTCGACAGCAAACACACAGGTGTATTGGTTGAAGTAACTTTATTAGAGATCCATCAAGTTCAAGGTGCTCAGACAGCTGAACTGGCAGAAGTGACATAAATGGAATTGGTGATGTTAGTTATAGGGGAAGTTCCCACCATCAGGATAAGGACCTTTGAAGTTTTGGGCACGAAAGAGCCAGGGGGGGGTGAAAGACAGAAGCTAGGTATAGGCTAGATAGAACAAAGAATGAAATCATCTCAGTTCCCAAGAAGGATACATTTCGAGCTGGCCACAGCCAGCCTTCAAGGACACTTGCTGGAGGTACTGGGAAAGAGAAAGTAAATACTTGTGAGATAACCTACTGTCTTAACATCAAGAAGAAACTTCTCATGCCCTCAGAGGGCCAGCACACAACACAGAATACATTCATGGCAGATATGCAGACAGGCATATATGACATTATGGAGGTATGCAATGAAACTTGCATGAATTGGTAAGGAGAATAGCTAGTATACAAATATTTTAAATAACTTTTAAAAATATTTTTACATGCATTAGTTGACTTTCCCCCTCTGAACTTTCCTCCTCAAACCATCAAATGAAAATTAGATGTTTTTTCTGGTTTCTACTTCTAAACCTAGTCAATCTCAGCCCAAAAGTCAGCCAAGGGTCTGTAAGGGAAGCTCCTGGGGATAAAAAGGAAAGAGAGAGTTTGGAGTAAGAAAATAGCTTTTTAAAACCCTCTAAACACACTTTAATTTATCAAGAAAACAACAAAACTAACATTTTCCACTGCCAAATACATGCTTTTGTTTTTTATCAAGCTGGCAGTCGTAGTGGAGAAAAAGAATTGTGAGTTGATTTTTTTCCTGAGGGAAAAGCATTTGTGAGCTGACAAATTATTGGAAAATCCTGTTGAAGGCTCTGATGAGAGGAAACCAGCTTATTTATTAATTATGTGGGAAGGCAGAAAACTTCATTTATTCAGTTGTTAGAGGAAAACACTCTGTGTATGATCAGAGGTCCCTTTGCTTTAAGTACTTAGCACTTGGGCTCAGTGCTGTTAAATCTCATATTTAATTAATTCCAGAGCAGTAGCCATATAAAATTTGTTGCAGCAAAACCAAAAGGAATCTGTGCAGTGTTTAAAAATAACAGATTGACTGTAGCACAAGTCTTCATGACTAGAACCTATTTCAGGGATGCAAGAAATATATGGTTGACAGTTACCCAATTCCACCCCCCCCCCCAAGTTTCCTGGACATTGCCAAAGTAGGACTGGAAAAGGTAGGACTACACAAAAGGATGTAGAGGGGATAAATTGTGAACTGTGAGGTTAAAGACTTGTGCAAGATCAAAAGTAAAAGATAAGTATGCACTCTGATCATTCATAAAAGCTGTAACTGTGTGTGAAGAAAAGCTGTGGGCCTCCCCCCCCCCCCCGCCCCGCAATTCGGAATGAAGAGACAGACACAAGGCTTGGGTATAAATCTGGGCCATTTATTGACAAACTTAATAATGGCAAGGGCACCACTAGTGGTACAGGTCAGGACCAAGGGATCACCCCGGACCTCAGGTGCGAGCCATCCTTGCGAATAGTCCCCCCCTTAAAGCTCCATACACCCCAGCCGTGAAGCCTGAGAGAAGGACTTGTACAGGGGGTCCAACAGGCAGTCTGCCCTCTCAGCTGGCAGCCATACAGCCTGCCAGTCAATCCCTGACAGACCTCTATTCCCCACCAATGGGGAGGTGCCACTGGGTGCTCACCGGCCTGCTCTGTCTACCCATATCTATCCTGCCAGGGACCTAGGTTACAGTTCCACCAAATACCACTCCTACAAGACAGTACAAGGTAGGCGAAAAACACCTCTTCCCTGTGCCAATTTGGGAAAAGGAGAAAAAATTCCTATGTGGCCCTGGTAACCAGCAACCAGCTAATCTTGTACTGCCATAGGGCGCGGTGGGTGGGCTGACCTTTCAAAGCTGACTGAGCCCTACAGAGGTGGAGCCTGGATTCCCAGGAATGTAAGGTTGCCTCTCCCTCCATTCAGTGAGGCAAAAAGTGGCCCCCAGCCTAAGCATGTTTCACATGCAGCCAGGTGTGCCATCTTCCTCACACTCATCTTACTCCTTGTTTTCTTAGCAGTCACCAAGCATTGGAGTCGGTTTGGTAATGGCTCTTCTGCATGTCTCCCCTCCCTTTGCATATTTACAGTTGTGGAGTTAGTTTATTTTTTTGCATGTGTCTTCAATAACCAGGATGCCCAAGTAAGGGTGCTATTGTACTTGGTGGTATCATCAGTAAAATCACAGCACACACATCCCATATTGTTTGTGCATGCTTACAATGCTATATTGAAAAAGGTTTGGGTTTTTTTAAAAAAAATATTGAAAATGAACATATGGAGAAGTCTTTGCATGGGGAAGTCTAAAAGAGGAGCAACTTCAACCTCATGCCTAAGCCTTCCCATGGTTCAAACCAGAGAGCTCTCCTTGGACTGACCCAGAGCCAGGAGGCAGAAGCTGGTACCAGTGGAGCAAACCGACCTCTGTTGAAAAGGAGCCCAGAGCAGCAGTGGCTTTTCAAACTATGCTGTTTTTTCTGGTGCCAGATGTGGCCTCCCTCTCTCCCTGGCCCCCAGGGCTTTTGCATTTTTTAAAAAAAAATTATCATTCTTGGAGCGTTATATTGACCAGATGTGTGTTAGAGGTGGATGGGAGTGGATAGGGCAATCAAAACTGAAAGAAACATTATGCTCAAGGAAAAATCAACTCAAAATCGGGTTCTTGAAAAAGATTGTAGCAAAAGTGGTCTCAAAAGGACTGAAATAAAGTGTGTGTGTGTGGGGGGGAACTAAAGGCAAAAAAATACATGTAGAAAACGGAATAAATCAAAGCAATATGGGCTAGAACCAATGGAAAAAAACTGTGAGGAAAACCCAAGTGTCAGTTTAAGCCCTGGTTAGTCCAATTAAATCTAGCAGTGATAACTTCTAATTCAGCCATTATTTATATTACAATGATAGTGTGTTCATAAGCAGTTATGCCCTTCTGTGCTAGGGTTCAAATACCCTGTTCCCAGCCACTTCAGATCGCCACCCATGTTACTGCTTACCTGGCCAGCAAGTGAACCACCCAATTGCTTGCACTGTGACTGAAAGGCACAAGGATGAAATAGATATGCATGCATTGCCAGTAAATTTTGTCATTTTGTCATTCTGGCACAAACCAGAAGTGACAAACCAGAAGTGACAGGTAGTTGTGACAGGGGCTGATTCTCTAAAAATCAATCTGAGCGTAAGCTAAGTTTTTGGGAAATAGATACTGGTTATCCCAGTAACTTATTTATTCATTAAAAACCTTTCTATGCTGCCTTTCCACCCAATTCAGGGCCCCTAAGGGGGCAAACATTAAAATATTTCAAGCATTAAAAAGCATTTAAAACACAAATATATAAAGGTATTTTAAACCTTTAAATAAAACATATGAACACATACAAACACACAGACTGGGAAGAGGGCTATTAAGAGTTAGTGAGCGAATGCCAAACAAAAAAAATAACTTCACCCTCTGACAGAAAACAGCAATAGAAGAGGAAAGATAAATCTCACTTGAGAGGGACTTCCAAAGTTTTGGTGACATGATCGAGAAGGCCCTTTTTATGATTGCCACTTATCCATCCTCAGAGGACATGCAGTGGCTTCAGGTTGTAGCAAATGAATCTGTGACAATTGGTTGCCAAACCATCCCAAAACTACAAAACAAAAATTATCATCTGTATAATCCTTCTGTAAATTCAAGAATAATAGATTTTCATCTTTTTTACTAGGTGTGAGTCAAACAGGCAGACACGCCACAGTTAATTTATTAAAGTAAAATTGCCATATTCAAATGAAAGAATAACACCATATGGAACAATATGCTAATGTGTTTCACACTAATTACTTCTTATATTGCTCACCCTTCAGAATTAAAAAATACAAATACAACCTGCTTACCTTAAAAAGTACTTGAAAAGAGTTTGTTATTTTGAACAATGTATCAATATCTAAAGCATCTAGGAGGAAATGATTTTTTTAAACAGCATTTACAGAGTGCAAATAGATGTGTTAATTTACTAATTCTAAAAGCCTGAAATCTGGATTGGGAGAATTGCTGTTGTTGTATCATCTGATACTAAAGAGAATATAAATATAGTGAGCATTTCAGAAATCTGATAACATGCTGAAAATCAATGGGCATAGAATCACCATCTGACCACCAATAGCAGACCAACTCCCAGCCCTGGCCTTGACCACTCACGTGATTAGTGGAGCAGCAGGAGAAAAAAATTAGTAGATGATATCACAGATGTTCTTATGTCACTTCTGTGTGAGCACCTGGAAGTGCTGTCACAGCAACACTTTAGGAATCTTATATACCAATAGCCAAGCAGCAGGTGATCTGAGGATAATTTAATCTGGAGATTTGATCCATGAATGGACAAGACAGATTTTCCTACACACCTGAAAAATGCCCCAGATTTGCAGACAAATTTGAAATCTAAAAAAAATTACATTGGGGAGTTATTATAAAGGAGCTTCCCTGAACTGAGGTAGAAACACCATATCTGTTACTGGGATTTCTGCATACATAAGACCCCCTCCATTCCTTTACTGTTATTACTCTGCCTCTCCATTACCCTCACTTCTTCTCTCCCGCCTGAACAATACTGGCTCCTGCCTGAGCAATTATTCCCTCCCCTGTGCCTGCTTCTGTAGCATAATTGTCAAATAATGTACTATGATGAGGTAAATACCAATAAAGTCCATTCAAATTAAACATTCACCAAGCCTGCACAATCTGTGATTCACCAAGCTTAACACCACCTGGCTGAAAAATAAAGGCCCACCAGGGATTCAATACACTTCCTCTTTTTCTAACTTTCTGAAAGTGTAACCTCTGAAGATGAACTGTACCTAACTGGCGACAATGCACGACTGGTGGGCTGTGTTCTACTTGGAGTCCTGCAATACTAAAATTGGGGAGATTGTCTTATGAGAGACATTTCATGAGCTTATGGAAACAGCCCCAATTTCGATTAAGCTCTGTATTGAGCTCTCTTATTATATGGCCCAATCCAAATTACTTGGTGTTAAGATGTTATATTATATGGAATTCTATGTTCTCCTGTTCTTAAAAAAATCTATATTGCAGTTACCTAGCAACTAGAGGTGGGATGTACCGAAAAACGGACCAAAAATTTACACAGACCGGGCTGGTTCGGCATTCATGAGCCGGCGGGTTGTGGGACATGCCTTTTTTCATGAATCTGATGAACTTTGGCTGGTTTGTCAGTCCGTTGGTCCATGAAACCAGACATCCTGGCGCCGAGCGATCAATTCCCTGGGCAACGTAGGAGTCATTTGGAGACCTTCTGCTGCTCTTGAAACACACCAATCTCACCCTGAAAACCTTGATAGGCAGCTCTGGCTGCCAACCAGAGAGCTCCCTTTATTCTCTATGTGAGCGTTTAGTATATAAGCCACAGTTTCACATTCCAGCTGGTTACTGGCTCAGCTTGTTGCAGGAGCTTTTTTTAGATTGCGCCAGAGAGAGGCTTGGGGCTTCTGTTGCAGCAAGGCTCTGAGTGGGAGCAAGCTTACAAGGTTTCCTTGGATGAGGGCTCATTCTTGTTTCTCCCTTTTTCCCCTTTCAATTCTTATTTGCTTGTGGGGCGGTGGGCTAACTTAGGGCTGTGCCACATCCCAGTTTCAGAGCTGCAGTCAGGCTCTGGGGGCAAGCTTATTGGGTTTTCTTGGCTGAGGGCTCATTCTTGTTTCTCCTTTTTTCCTTTCAGTTCTCATTTGCTTGTGGGGCGGTGGGGCTAGCCTAGGGCTGTGCCCCAACCCAGTCTCAGAGCTGCAGTCAGGCTCTGGATGAAAGCTAATTGGTCTCCTTGAGGGCTCACTCTTCTGTCTCATTTTTTCCCCTTTCAATTCTGATTTGATTGTGGGGTGTTGGGCTAACCTAGGGCTCTGCCAATTGCTGCAAGCCAATGCACGTCAATTGGTGTTTGCAGTTCCTATTTATATACTGGAAGTTTCCTGAGGTGGCCGTTTTGGGGGGTCTGTAACAGAGATCTGAAATGCAATCTTGACCAAACTTGGAGGGTGGCTGGAGGAGAGTCTGCTGAAGACACTCTGTGAGTTTGATATCTCTGAGTGTAAAGGGAATGGTGCTAGGCTCCCCAGAAACCAGTCTGCAAACTGGGGTGGGTCCATGAATGGTCCATGGTCTGTGGTCCATGAAATGTGACAGACCATGGACCAACAGTTTGTGGCTTTTCCCCATTCTGTTTCCATGTCTACTAGCAACCTTATATTGGAGTGTCCATCTGTACTGGAAAGATAATTATGAATATTCTTCTCACATTCTAATCATGCCCTGTGAGCCAAAACACAAAGTTCAGGTTATTTGCATTTCAAAATGGTTCTCTTGGTATATGGTTCTTCTTGGAACTAGAAGCAAGTGGTATTCTTATCCTACATTGCGAGTTGCTAGCCGCTCTTTGTAGTTAGCTGCTAGCCCTTCTTTGAATACAAGTTTACAAATTACAATACATAATTAAGCACAAAATACAAGAAATGTGTGAATGGTATGGTTTCCGCTAAGTTTATAAACTTACAAAAAGTTTATGTATAAAATAATGGGAGAAATGTGAGGATACCAAGGATTAAGTTCTGCCTTATTTAATTTCAACATTTTTGACACTAACAATTTATATACATAAAATATACATTCTTGGGCTTGGTGACAGAGGTTTAAAATTCATTTTTGTTCTCTTGTGCCTATGTATATTACAGACAGTCTGAATCTGATTTGTAGGGTAGCACTTTTTTTATCAGGCTGTATCATGTGACAAGCTGTTATAAATATGGCAATCTGCACCTGGTCACTGAAATAAAATGTAGTAATTGAGAAGAAAAATACATATTTTAAACAATCTTAGTTAGTGTGCTATGACAGCGATGTCTTTTTTCTCTAAATTAATACTGCATATTTATGTCAAATGTTGAATGTATAAATTTCCTTGGGCTCTGGCAGCAGTTTTTCTCCCAGTCTCAAATAATAATTTAGTTAGTGAAAAGATATGTATTAAATCTTGTTACATTTCTTCATTTGTTTTCCCCATCCTTTTTGACATTTTATTGTGTTTTTGTCATTTATCTATATGTACATGACATTGTATTAAGCAACAGATTCAATCTGGCATTCAAATTTAACTGAGTTGCCTGCATAAATAATATATTATGTATTATGTATATCCATTCTAATAGAAAGGAAGAAAGATATCCAGGTTTCACACAACTTATAATTGTCATAGTTACTAAACCAAGGTTAAAGATACAGTCTTTGCATATCAGAATTTAATTTTTGGATATGCTTTTATATGTATGTATGGGATTATAAATGCAAATTCAAAATTGCCCACAGAATAGTGGTGGTATAGGACCATCGATAAGGCATGTCACCATCTAGTGGGAAAAGGTAAATAAAAAGTTATTTCAGATGAGGGATTTAGCATGGATTAAATGAGGTGAATTGTATCAATCAGAGATGCTCACTAATCTAGTCATTTGGCTTGCATCCTGCTCACCATTCACACAAATTCATATGTGACAATTTGCACAATTACAGACTGCTTTTTTGCTGCCATCTCCAGTTGTTTAAAGACACACAGTTAAGTGAAGAGAAAGATTCAAATCCAGTAGCACCTTAAGGATCAACAAGATTCCCAGGGTATTAGGATTTCAAGAGTCAAACAAGTAGGAATGGAAATCCTTGATTCCATCAGGAGGCAGGAGAGGTGTTCCAAGGAAGGGAGTCAGGATGCAAAGGTAGAATGCAAAATGTAATCAACTGGATTAGAGCAGGGGAGAAATACTTGGGGGTAGGAAATGCAGGTGAAAAGCATCTGTGGTAAGATAAGAATCCTATGTCCCTAGTCAGCCCTGGGGTTCCATTGTTCTGAATTTGTGAATGAAAAGTTAGCAATTTTGCGTTGTAATCTCCCCTTTTTTTAAAAAATAATTTTTTATTTTTCAATATCTAACATACAAAACTACAATGACAGTAACTACAAAAGACTACAATAGCACAAGGGAAGGGAAAGAAGGGAGAAAAAAGAGAAAGGGAAGGGGGGGGTGGAAAAAAAAAAGGAAAGGTAACCTACAAACACTAAACGCTACATTTCAATGCTTTCCCTTCATACTGCCATAGTAAAAAAAATAGCTTAATAAAGTAGTGACAGAGTGGTTGATCATACAAATTACAAATTACAGTTCAAATTAAATCTTTTTCCCTCCCCTGGGCCTCGGACGCAATTCCCTCTGCGCAGCTACCGCCACAGCGCTCATTGCCTCCCCCCTCCCTTCAGGCTTCGGATCCTCTTCTTTTTGCTTGGTGTCTGGTCCAAATTCTGGATTTTTATCCACAAAATCCCTTAGCTGATCTTCCGAATTAATCTTGTGAGCTTGATCTTTATAACTAAATCCGATTCCTTCCGGGAGTAGCCATTTGTACTTTATGTCACGTTCCCTCAAAAGAGCTGCCAACTTCTTGTACTTAAATCTTCGCTTCCGAACTAAAAATGGAACGTCCTTCAATATCTTGACTTTATTTCCCAGAAAGTTCAATTCCGCATTGTATGAATTATATAGGATACTGTCCCGGACCCTCTTAGATGAAAACTCGATAACAATCTCGTGAGGCAGCTGCCGCTTCATTGCATATTTTGAAGATGCCCGACGGACTCCCAAAATGGCGCTTTTCACTTCTTCTTTAGTTGCCCTCGTGGGTGTCGCTAAAAGTTCCGAGGCGAGATCCCACAAATCCTCATTTTCCTCCTCTTTAACATTCTGGAGACGCAAAATGGTTTGTGTTTGCTCCACTTGCAGTCCGATCAGCTGGTTTTCCACCAACTTTAATTCCCTGTTCGTTGCTCTCGTAAGTGACGCACTTTCCTGGGCAGACTTCTCTGCCCCCCCCCGCTGCTTCTTTAATGGCTTTCACATCGCTTTCAATTAAGCCCACCCTTTGATCTGTTTCATTCAGCTTGTCAACAAAGGGTTTTATGGCTTCCATAACCGCTCTTTTAACCAGTTCCTCAAGCGTCTCGCCCCTCTGCAAGGCAGCTGTAACTGACTTGCCAAGAGCAGGACTCTGCTTTTTCGCTGCCATTTTAGGGGGGGGGGGAACCACCAATCTTCCGAGACTCTATGAGGGGGGAGAAATCCGAGTCTTCTAACCTTCAGACCCCCCCCCACTCCTCACATACGCTTGTAGTAACAGAAGGGATTCGCTTACTTGCAGGCTTTCGCCTAATCCTGTTCCTTGCCGTTTTCCATAGCCCGGCAGCACACTAGGTGCCGCGCTCTTCTGCCGGCCTCCATAGGGACAAACGGGCAATTTACCCCCCTGCCTCGATCTGTCAGAGGGCTCTTCCCACCGCGCCCCGGACTCAGACTCCCTGCCTGAGAGTCTGGGGGCTAACCTTTGCAGATCAGCCGCCCGGCCAGGCAGCTCGGCCGCTTCTTCTCGGACCTGCCGAGAGGAGCATCCGACATGGCTGCGAAAACGAAACCGAATCGCGTTGTAATCTCCCCTTGAAGCTTCTCTGTTTGAGGACTGCTGCACTTATGGAATGTCCTGAAAGATTAAAATGTTTCCTCATTTTTTTTCAAGCGTGACAGAACTAGAAGACAACTTTCCAGTGCTGTTTGCTGCAAACATTTTACACAGCTTTTACAGAGATGAGAGCTCTTGTTTACTTTACCCAGAGAAATTTCACCACAAAAGACCCTTTAAAAAAAAGAAAAGAAATGCACAATAGACAGGGCCCAAAACCAAGTGAAGGAAAGGCAGCTATTTGTGTCACTTTAAAAAAAATCAGGTCTAAAGAGATGGGATGTTAAGGGACAATTATGGTCTTTTGAAGGGTTTTAAAGATATTAAGTAAGATAAGATATAGTTAAGATCTTTATCCATAATGAGACAAGAACAACTATAGTATAGAAATAATGTGATAATAATAATGGGGGGTTGGGGTGCTGTTGGAAGTCAACATGGAAAAGGGGGAGGGGAGGGGTGGGGAAATATAGCTGTGGGAAATTAAATGAATTGTACATGTATTTTAATTTGATTGTATTGACCCATCCAATAAAAATTATTAACCAAAAAAAATCATGTCAATAGGCATGGTTTCACTAAACCTTCTAATCAGCAAGGCTAGGTGACTCATTCTTTTGAAATAAGACAAAATTACCGTGGGAAATATGAGTTAAATCCAATGTGTTCATGTGCATGCTCCCAGCATGCATGTGGTGTAATGAGGATGCACATATTATATTATATGCACAGTGGTGGACATGGAAGCAAACCTGGAGTTTAGGTTGGTATGAAAATTCTGAATCTTGCGCTGGATGTAGCGATTCCAGTTTACCTTACTCTGATCAAGGAATATCATCAAATTAGTTTTCCTTCCTTGTTTTTCCAGATGTTGATTGCTGAAATTTGTAACAATGATTTTTTTTAAAATGGTTTGGATCCAGTGATACATAAGCAGAAACATAAATGGACTTAGCACAGTTCTGCTTGTGCAAGATCTTGTACTGCAGCCTAACACTTTCCTCCATACATATTATACTGCTGGGTTGCCATCCTCCATTCAGGGTTTGGAGATCTCCCAGAATTACAACTGATCTCCAGACTATAGAGGTGAGTTCAACTGGAGAAAATAGCAGCTCTGGAGGGTGCATTCTCTGGTATCACATCCCTGTTGAGCTATTTCCCTCTCCAAACTCCGCTCTTCCTAGGCTCAACCTGGGAATTTCCCATTCTGGAGTGTGTGTGTGTGTGTGTGTGTGTGTGAAGTTATAGCCGAACCCGTAGAGGTGGGTATCCAAAAAGGTTAGGACCAAAGACAAAAATTAAATATTGCTCAAAGCATAATACAAATAAAGTATCAGTCCAACAATTTAATTAAATAGCAAATAATACAAAAATAATACAATGCAAATAATAATACAAGTAATACAAAAATGTGGTTAAAAGCAATCACAGTGGGCTTCATTATATTAGTACAGTACTATTGTATATTCATAGGGTTTTTTTACTGGGGACCAAACAGGAAGATTGTCAGAAGGAGTAGTTAAAACTGAAGACCAAAGAGAGCTGAAATAGTTAACCGAAGTAGACGATGAGATACAAAAAGGGATATTGTGATAAAGGTTCATTCCTGAGTTCACAATTAACCAAAATATAGAGGAATTCTTATCTTTAGCAGTAGCAATTGTTTCCAGCCCTTATGGATATAGTTGTGTTTCTGATGTGCCAACAGGGATTTATAATACCTTTTTATAGTTTCCAAATATACAGGTATTACAGTACATTTATCACCATATGTGTAGAATCAGACATGTGTCCCATGCTTAACTTCCGAGATCTAACAAGATCAGGCTAACCAGGGCCATCAAGGATAGGGTGGCTGGCCACGCCATGTAGTACCCAGAAATTAGTTGCATAAGATCTTGTGCAAGCGGAAACACAAATGACTATAAAAGCATAAGAAGAACTGTACTAGATCAGACCAGTGGTTCATCTTGCCCAGCATCCTTGTAAGCTCTCAGAATGGATGTTCCCTTTATTCATCTTGACTAGTTATCATTAATGTACCTATTCTCCATTAATCTTTCTAACTCTCTTTCAGAGCCATCTATGCTTGTGGCTATCACCACCTTCACTGGCAGTGAATTCCACAATTTAATTACTTCCTTTTGTCCATCCAGTAACTATTGCCATTCAGCATCATTGGGTGCCTCTGAGTTTAAGTATTATGTGAGAGGGAGAAAAAGCTCTCTCTATCCACTTTCTCCACCCCATGTATAATTGTGCACTGGATTCAACTCAGTATCTAGTGCAGGACCAAATCATATACAGCACTTCCAGGTGCATATGTTCACTAATATAAACAACATTAGCAGCATTGCTTATATTCTGTTCTTCTAGACAATTATGAAAAGGATAGGATATGCAGTTGTAATGTAAATCTAATCATTGGTCTACTTCTATCCCTGCCATCTCGGCCCTCAAAACACACTGTGACTGCATGTTACATCAACCTCCAGAAAGTTAGGAATTAGAGAAGGGGAGACATTAATACAATTTCCCTTAAGGATGCTGAGAAGTTTTCAACAAACGTGATTGCCATTTTAACTTAGGGCCAAGCTACACATGACGAATGACACTTGAACAGCAAGTGTATTTCTCCCTGTTCACTTGCCCTCCAATCAATCCACTTGCCGTTCAAGTGTCATTCGTCATGTGTAGCTTGGCCCTTAGTGTTCACAAATAATTGACCTCTGGATTTAATCACCTCCCTGTTTCGCTCAGAGTCAAAACTGGATCCTTTTGTGACTGCTCAATAGCTGCTTACAAAGTTTTCTTGCATAGGTTTGTCATGAGCAGGGTAAATATTGGAAAAGAGGCTATGTCTGTATCTTATGAACTGCAGCTTATGATGACTTTTGTACCTATGCTGTCAGCATATAGATAATTTTTGATAGCCAGTTAAGGTGCACACATCATATTTGGGTCATTTTTCAAGCTAGACAATGTGGCACTCCCAGCTAGCTGCTAGGCTGCTTAACGCCGGGGGATGTGTTTTGCCGCTTCGCTGGCAGAAGAGCAGCAGACGCTTCCCTGGATACGGGGAATGAGGCAGGGGCAGAGCCAGAGGGCTTTTAAGGCAGCTCCGCTCATTCAGCCTCTGGCAGATGCTGTTTTGCTCAGAGGGGAAAGGAACGCTTTCTCCCTGAGCGAGGCAGGAGAACTGCTGCTGCTTGCAGTTCTCTGGTTTTCTGCCCTGCTGCAAGGAGCGTGGGAGCGACAAGGCGGGCAGTCAGCGTTGGGGAGGCAGGACTGGTTTGGCAACTGCCTGCTGCATCGGCCGTGCTGCTGCTGCACAGCTGTTTTGGGCGCCAGGCGTGTAGAACAGCCCAATTGTCCTTTTGGGCTGCTGGGTTGTTCCGCGTCAGTGTTGTGTGGGAACAAAGGCTTGTCACCGGGGGGAAGGCCTTTATACGGCCTGGTTAGGGGCATTTTCAAGGCCGTTTCTTGTATATGCCGTTGAAGGCCTTTTCCATGACAGTTTGATTTAGGTGGGAGAGGGGGGGTATTTGACCATTACGTCCCCCCCTGCAGCTTATTTAAAATTGGGCTTTGACTGAGGAATTTATTGTTGGGGCTATTGGGGCAGGGTAATTTCTTGTAAACCTCCCCCCCCCTCTGTTTTTATAGCTGCAGGGGTTGTAGTTATTTGCTGGCTGCACCTGTGGCAGTTGGTTGGTGGCCATTTTACTTGAGGGCAGTACTTGAGGCCTAGGTTGCCCAGGGCAGTTTCTAGCAGGCCCTGTTGGCCATCTTTGTTGTGGGGTGGTGGCCATTTTTTGTTTAAGGCCCGATGGCTATTTTATTATTGGCTCTGACACTACTTTAGCAGGAGACAGGAGGGGTCATTTTTGGGAGAGCATTTGATCAGTGGCTTGAGTTGTGGGCTAATTATCACCCATTTTAATAAAGCTTTAATATTGGAGCCCATTTTCCTTGATTGTATAGTTGTTAGCCATATCACTTTGTGGGCTGTGGAACAATGCCACCCCAAAAAGGAGGAGGTTGTTCCAAGGGCAAGCAGCCAGTTAAACGGTCAGCACCAAAAAGGCTATGTCTGTATCTTATGATCTGCAGCTTATGATGACTTTTGTACCTATGCTGTCAGCATATAGATAATTTTTGATTGCCAGTTAAGGCACACACATCATATTTGGGTCATTCATAGTTCATCCATGCTTTATGTCATAAGAAACAGCTCAGAGAGATGCCTTGGTAGGGATGGGGACTAAACACTGGGTTATTGAGTGCCGTTTGTTGATGTAGATATGTGTCTACTAGGGAGTTTCCACACTGCTAAACAACAACAACAACAACAACATTCAATTTATATACCACCCTTCAGGATGACTTAACACCCACTAAGAGCGGTTTACAAAGTATGCCATTACTATCCCCACAACAAAACACCCTGTGAGGTGGGTGGGACTGAGACAGCTAGAAGCTGTTACTGACCCAAGGTCACCCAGCTGGCTTCAAGAGGAGGAGTGAGGAATCAAACCTGGTTCTCCAGATTAGAGTCCTGCGCTCTTAACTACTACACCAAACTGGCTTTCAAACATGTCATAGAAATTGGGGAAACGCTGGGGAAAGGCCAATTCTGCATCTCTTGCCTCCTTTTCTCATGTGGAACTCTGGAGATCAAAAGAAGCAGAATGAAATCTTAATTGCTATAAATTGACCATGTGGAATGGGGCTTTGTACATTCAACTATTATCTGGGCTGGATTTCCTTGGACTGCAGCAGCAAGGGTTAAAATAAATAGGTATAGCATAAGCTGACACTTTAGCCCCACAAATACCCAAAGTAAGTAGCACTTCATTTCCCATTATAATGCTGAGTTATTCCTGTTTCCACCTCTCTGCCCAAATGAGGGCGGTTCTAGGCAAAGATGTTAAGAACATTTGCTGGTGTGCTTAGAATCTTCCTGGGCACATTGAAAAAGGATGGATAAAGAGTCAATTTCCTTTCCTTTGTAATAAATGTTTATGGCAATACCTGTCTTGAGGTTGGAGGCAAGAGTAAGGAGCAGTTTCAGTGTTAAAGCATGCGGAAAGTCCCAGTGTGAAAGATCTCAACCTGAGACCCCAGGAAGCCACTGCCAGTTAGAGTGGACTATACTGACTTTGATAGACCGATGGTCTGGCTCGGTATAAGGCAGCTTCATGAGCTTAAATGCACATCTTTTGTGTTTCACCTTTCAAGAAAGATGGATGGTCAAGCCACTATGAGCACATGCTAAAAAACTTATTACAATGGTTGTTGTGGGTTTTCCAGGCTGTATTGCCGTGGTCTTGGCATTGTAGTTCCTGACATTTTGCCAGCAGCTGTGGCTGGCATCTTCAGAGGTGTAGCACCAAAAGACAGAGATCTCTCAGTGTCACAGTGTGGAAAAGATGTTGGCAGGTCATTCGTATCTACTCAGGGAGGGGTGGGGTCGAGCTGAGTCATCCTGTAAGAGTTTCCCAGGGTGTGGAATGCTAATGCTAACAAAAACTCCAATCACCACCCCCGACAGAAAAGAGGCATAATGAAAACATTAGTGGATCGTGCAAGACGGATATGTGAGCCGCACTTTCTCAATGAGGAAATTAATCATTAAACCATGCACTTCAGGCAAATGGCTAACAAAACACTCTATACTCAACAATAGCCCTGCAGAGAAGATTAGCACATCAAGCCCCAATCCATATGCAAAAGAACCTCCTCAGGATACAGTGAAGCCTCCCGCCATTCCACACCCTGGGAAACTCTTACAGGATGACTCAGCTCAACCCCACTCCTCCTGAGTAGATACAAATGACCTGCAAACATCTTTTCCACACTGTGACACTGAGAGATCTCTGTCTTTTGGTGCTACACCTCTGAAGATGCCAGCCACAGCTGCTGGCAAAACGTCAGGAACTACAATGCCAAGACCACGGCAATACAGCCCGGAAAACCCACAACAACCATCGTTCTCCGGCCGTGAAAGCCTTCGACAAAACTTATTAAAATATTTTTGTATTTTTAAAATATTTTTATTTTATTAATAGAAATAAAAGCCCATAGAAAGGGCAGAAAACAAGAATAAAGAAAAAGTAAAAAAAATAGTGAAGAAAGTTTACAAGCAAGAGTAGAAAAAAAAGAAGAGAAAAAGAAAACAGAACTTGCAACTTAGAAAAGAAAAAGAACACTAATATATATTTCAATTCTATTCTTCTCTACAACACTTGTCTTATTTTAACAAAGTTACAATCTCTCCAAAATTTTCTTTTCCACTGCTGCCTCCCTTCTGTTTTATATAATTTACCTTGGGTGGCCCGTTCAGGCTTATGGCGGTGTCAACAATCAAGCGAGTGCGAGTAATCCCCAGTTCACTTGGGGGGTCAGTGAGGGACAGTATCCAGGGGCCCAGGCTGCTATTGGACAGTTTCCACCCGGTCCTTCTTGGGGGTTTCCGCCTTACGGCATGTCTCCTTATGGAATGGTGCCGTACCGTGCTCTGCCGTTTGGTGACACGGCACTCCCCCTTGGTGATCATCTGACCCAGGCCACCGGGATAAGATAGTTAGAGGGGAGTACATTGATGTCTTCAGCCTTCTCTTCAGGGAACTGGAGAAGAAGGACAAGGAAGACTTGGACGACCGGGATAAAGAAAAAATTAAGAGGAGGAAAGTGGACCACAACTGGCACAATTGGCTGCCGGGATTTTTAATTTATGCTGGAGTGCTTGGGAGGGCCCAGCCTTTATGGGCGGTTGCCCTTTTCTAGTAACTCAACATAATTTACCGGGGGTATACTGACTTCATTGGTGCTGCATGGTTGCAGTACGACGAAGGATTTAGGATGCGTGCTGCACTTCGTCCTCAGTTGCTGTGGGATCAGATTCACCAGCAGCTTTGGCTGCAAGTCATGTCCCCGGCAAAGCCAAACTCCGGCGATAGGGCGGATAGCGGCCATTTGATTCATCTCCCTCAGGCGACGTCTCTGACCCGCTCCCAGGCGGGGCAGCCGATTCAACCCCGGTTGCTCTGCTGGGACTTTACGTCTAAGGGAGTGTGTAATAGTAGGTCATGCAAGTACAAGCATGAATGTCCCTCGTGCTCAGAGCCTCATCCCTATACAGCCTGCCCCAGAATTAAACCAGGGGGAGGAGGGAGAAGGTCTGGTGGCAGTGGGCCCCAGCATTCTGCTGGAAAAGGGCCCCAGCCCGGTAAGAGTGAGAGTTCTTGAGAGATTATTGAAGGTTTATCCCAAGTGCCAGGATGCCTTGTATTTGTTGAATGGTTTTCAGTATGGTTTTAGGATACCATTTCAAGGAGTTAGGGCCCCTTTCATGTCTGACAAGCTGCATTCTGTTGTTGGCATGGAGGGGATTGTTATGGAAAAAATTGCGTCGCCGTATGCGATGCCGCGACACGGTGCATTATCTTGATGATTTTTTGTTCGTGGGGCCAGCGGGCACTGCCCAGTTCACCAGGCTGTTAGCGGGTTTTCAATCCCTTGCAGTTGAGCTGGGCGTTCCTTTGGCAGGGGAAAAAACTGAGGGCCCTGCCCAGGTTTTAACTTTCTTGGGCATTGAGCTTGACTCAGTTTGTCAGACCTTTTGTCTCCCGCCCGATACGGTTGATAAACTCAAGGAGCGCCTGTCAGAGATCAGGGGCAAAAAGCAGGTCTCCCTGCTGGAAATGCAGCAGCTGGTAGGTCATCTGAACTTTGCGTGCAAGGCTGTTGCTCCAGGTTGCCCCTTCTTGTGCAGGTTATGTGATGCTATGGCATCGCTTCGTGCACCCCATCATCATCTGCAGCTCAATAAGGGCATGCAAGCTAATATTGAGACCTGGCATGAGTTTCAGTGGTCTTTCAATGGAGTTACTTTCTGGAGGGAGGACCTGTTGATGGGGGATGGTTTGCAGGTTTCCTCTGATTCGGCGGGAACCATTGGTTTTGGAGTTTATTTTCGGGGTCATTGGTGTGCCGACCAATGGCTACGTGAATGGAAGGTTATGGGACTATGCAGGGATCTTACGTTCCTTGAGTTTTTCCCCATCTTAGTAGCAGTTTATGTCTGGGATCAGGAGTTGTCCAACCATGTGGTGCACTTTTGGTACGATAACATGGCAGTGGTCCAAGTAGTGAATTCTCTCACCTCTAAATCAGTTCGGGTGATGCAGCTTGTGAGGGCGTTCACTTTGAAGTGCCTCCAGCTGAACATTTTATTTAGGGCCAGACATGTCCCTGGCGTTGACAACGGATTGGCGGATGCTTTGTCTTGCCAACAGATGGACCGCTTCTGGCAGCTAACCCCCGATGCAGACAAGTGTCCTTCCAGGATGCCCCCAGAACTGTGGCAACTTGGGAATCTGAGGTGAACAGAGCTATTCTGTTGGCTATTGCCCCCAGCACTCGAAAGGCATACGAACGTGCGATAGGACAGCTCGGTGAATTTTGTGTTCGTTCCGGGTTGCAGCAACAGTGGCCCATCCCTATCGAGCACTTGTTGCAATTTTGTGTTGCTCAACGGGAACGTGGAATGGCAGTTAAGTCTATTAGGGGGCAACTCGCAGCTTTAGCATTTGTTAGCAAGGGTCGGGGAGTACCTGACTTTACTGGTGACTTCCGGCTGCGTAAAATGCTTGAGGGCTGGGCTAGGGAGTCTTTAGCCCCTAGAGACCCTAGGCAGCCTATTTCCCCTGCAATTCTTAGGGAACTATGCTCAATATGGGGATCGGTTTGCAGCGCTGATTTTGAAATAAGGCCTTTGCACACGGCTGCGCTGACTGCATTTTTGGGGGCCCTCCGAGTAAGTGAGCTGGTTGTCCAATCGCAGGGTGATGATTCTGTCCGGGCTCTGTGGTAGCAGGATGTGAGGTTTCTTGATGAGAAGGTGTCCATCCTGATCAGGCACTCCAAGACAGATCAGAAGCGGGCGGGGTCTGAACTTCTCTTGGGTCCCTGTTCAGAAAAGGGTTTGTGCCCCGTTAAGGCCCTCCGGCATTATGTTGCTGTTAGGGGCAATGGTCCTGGGGCATTCTTCCGTCATGGTGATCTATCCCCGCTGACGCGTTATCAATTCTGGACTGTAACTTGTAGGGCCTTACAGCGCTTAGGCTTGTCGGGGGTCAAATTTGGCACCCATTCTTTTCGAATTGGGGCTGCCTCCACTGCGGCTATAATGGGGTATCCCCGTGATGCTATTCAGAGGGTGGGCAGATGGCGGTCTTCTGCTTATCGGTCTTATGTTCGGCCCTTGCCAGTTTTGGGATTTTCTACTGATTGGTTTTTTCCTTAGGTGCGGCAGGTCGCTCTGAGAGGAAGCAGTTCCTCATTGCAGGACACAGTATGGTGTTCTGGGCGGCCGTCCAAGCCAGGAAGTTCCCGGTTGGATCTCAGCTGGGGCTGAGCGACAGTGCCACTATCGAATGGTGTAGCCAGCGGGGGCTTCGGTGGTCAGGGTTACTGCCTCTTTTATTTAGGGGACGGAAGAGTCCTCCCACGCATGTCGTTGTCATCCATCTGGGTGGCAATTACCTGGGCTTGATGAAGGGCAGGGCCCTATCTCTGCAAGTGATTGCTGATTTTAGGGTGATCAAAGTACGATGGCCAGGGACCTATATATTTTGGTCCGCAATGCTCCCTCGACGGGTGTAGAGGGAGACGCTCAAGCCTAGAGGAATGGCACGGGCCTTGCGCAGGGCCAATAGAGCCACCCAGAAGGCTTTAGCTGGGGGGTTGGGTATTTTTCTTCCACACCCTAGGATTAAGGCCGCTTCTGCCAACCTTTACAGGAATGACGGGGTACACCTGTCTCCGGCAGGTAATGATATCTTTTTAGATGACCTGCAGCAGGGCCTCAGGTTGGCACTAGGCCACCTGTGGGGCACAGGGGCCTAAGCAGAGGCTTGGCCTTCACATTGGCAGGAGAAAGTAGGGGAGTAGGGAGCGGGCCGGTGAGCACCCCTTTGGCAATTCCCCATAGGTGGGGAAAGGGGTCTGTCAGGAAGGAGGGTATGCTTCATGGCTACCACCACCTGTCTAGACCGCCTCCAGGGAACCCCGGGTACAAGTCCTTCCCTCATGCTGTATGGCTGAGGCTTTAGGAGCTTGATGAGGGGGAACCCTTTGCCTGGCTGGCTGGGTCCAGACCATTCTTGGAATGGCTCAAGACCGGGGCAGTGGGGCTCGCCCAGGCAGGTCAAGGCAGAGGTCCTGGTTGGACCCTGTGGCTTGACCTGTACCGCCAGTTGGCCTTGCCACAGTTAACTGTTGTTGTTTGTTTAATAAAGCGGCCTTTAGTTCCAAATATTGTGTCTGTCTCTTCCTTCTGACTGTGAGGGGCAATGCGGCACTTACCCAGCAGCTGCATCGCAGCTTGGCTGGGTGCCGGAATTTGCCCCCACGGATGGAGGAGGAGGCAGACCTTTTCTTCCCAGGCATCCGGGTCTTCAGCTGGGGGCGGGGACAGCGGCCTTAGCAGGCGTCCCTGTCCTCCAGCTTCAGTCTCTCCGCGTGATCAGCCCACCCGCCTCGCCCTGTTTCAGTGCAGGATTAGCCAGCTGCTGTTTTGAGCCAGGTAGGATTTTTTTCCCATTCCCTAATTGGCCAGATGGGTTTGGGTTTTTCGTCTGCCTTGTACTGTAGCAGGGAGAGAGGCCTTTGTGGGGTGGTGCTTAGTAGGTGTCACTGGCAGGAGAAAGTAGGGGAGTAGGGAGCGGGCCGGTGAGCATCCTTTTGGCAATTCCCCATAGGTGGGGAAAGGGGTCTGTCAGGAAGGAGGCTATGCTTCATGGCTACCACCACCTGTCTAGACTGCCTCCAGGGAACCCTGGGTGCAAGTCCTTCCCTCATGCTGTATGGCTGAGGCTTTAGGAGCTTGATGAGGGGGAACCCTTTGCCTGGCTGTCCGGGTCCAGGCCATTCTTGGAATGGCTCAAGCCCGGGGCAGTGGGGCTTGCCCAGGCAGGTCAAGGTGGAGGTCCTGGTTGGACCCCGTGGCTTGACCTGTACCGCCAGTTGGCCTTGCCACAGTTTACTGTTGTTGTTTGTTTAATAAAGCAACCTTTAGTTCCAAATATTGTGTCTGTCTCTTCCTTCTGACTGTGGGGGGCAAATGTTGAAATATCCTTTTTCACCATTTAAATGGTACATCTGAAGTTAACAAAGGTCTTGTCTGGAAGAGGAGTAACATCCTAGGTAAAACATTCATCTTAATAACTGATATTCTTCCCAACAAGGACAACTGCGCTCTTAACATATCTTTTTAAATTTCTTTCCATGTTGTAACATAATTGTTTTGAAATAGCATACAATTCATCCCCGTCAGCATAATATCTATATATTTTACCTTTTTTAACCTTAAAACCTGTAATTTCCCTCAATTCTTCCTGATATTTAATTTCCATATTTTTTGCCAACATTTTTGTTTTTTGATCATTTTTTTTAAAACCTGCCAGAGCACCAAACTCTCTCAGTCTCTCTATCAGTATTTCAGTTCCATCTAATGGGTCCTCCAGAATCAAAACTAGGTCTTCTGCGAAGGCTCTTAATTTATATGACTCTTTTTAATTTTAACACCCTTGATCCTTTCATCCTGTCTAATGTCTCTATTCAAAACCTCCAACACCAAAATAAAAAGGAACAGTGACAACGGACAACCTTGACGTGTTCCTTTCTGAATTTCGTATGGTTTAGTTAATTCTCCATTAACAATAATTTTGACATTCTGTGATGCATAAATTGGTTTCACCCATTTTATAAATGTCTTCCCCAAAATAATCTTTTCTAAGACTTCAAACAGGAAAACCCAGTTCAAATTGTCAAAGGCCTTTTCAGCACCCAAAAAAATAAGAGCCGCTTGTTTTTCATTAAGTTTATCCAAATGTTCCACTATATCCAACACAATTCTGACATTGTCTTTCAACTGTCGTTTGGGTAGAAAGCAGCTTAATCCTTGTGGATAAAGTCTTTAAGAACATACTTAAGTCTTTCTGCTAAGATTGAGGTAAATAATTTATAATCATTATTCAGCAGTGATATAGGTCTATAGTATTTTGCTAATGTCAAATCTTGCCCTTCTTTAGGGCTCAATGTAATATTTGCGTCTTTCCAGGTCTTTGGCATCTTGCCTCCCAATAAAATTGAATTCATTGTATTTTGCAAGGGTATCAAAATCTCATCTTCAAAGCATTTATAATACCGACTTGGCAGTCCATCTGGGGTGTCTTCCCCATTTTCATCTTCTTAATTGGTTCTACCACCTCTTCAAGAAAGGTGGATGGTCAAGCCACTATGAGCACATGCTAAAAAACTGATTTCAATTTAATTCTCAGACTCTAGTGATAATATGCTTATGCTGTCGCAAAAAGTCTACGTTTGGAAACTCATCACATCATAAAAAGAATGTTTGGTTGTCTTCTTAATACATAAACTTCTGGCTTGGTTTTTCCTCCTGGCCCTTTGCTGGACATGGGGAGAAAATCAATAACCATGCCCATGACCTGCATTGGACAATCTCCAAGGAGTCCTTTAGGGTTTGTGAGTTGCTTACATAGGTTAGAGTTTTAGTAAGCAGAACTGTTGTTCTGTTTAGTTCTTATCTTTATTCTGAACCTTAATAAAGCTATCCTTATTTATTAGTATATGGGGCAGGATCCGAAGAACCAGAAGCAGAAGTCTGTCATTTGGAACAGATCTTGCCTACTTTCTTTTTATTGTTGTTGTTGCAGTCCCCTGCTCTTCTCAAAACAACTCCCAAGGATAAGAGGAGTTCTTCACTCTTCAGTGGTGTACAATGGAGCTTGGAGAGCTGAAACTGCAGGATAGAATCCATAAAAGCCACTAGTATGCAAGCAGAACTGTCTTCCTTTTCCATCAGGTGGACCTGAGTACGGCTCCAACATCTCTGTGTTTTGTCAAAGGCTTTCACGGCCGGAGAACGATGATTGTTGTGGGTTTTCCGGGCTGTATTGCTGTGGTCTTGGCATTGTAGTTCTCACTGTGACACTGAGAGATCTCTGTCTTTTGGTGCTACACCTCTGAAGGTGCCAGCCACAGCTGCTGGTGAAACGTCAGGAACTACAATGCCAAGACCACGGCAATACAGCCCGGAAAACCCACAACAACCATCTATGTGTTTACTTTTTTTTTTTTGCCCAGGGTATTAAAATGATTTGAGACTCACTATTTAAGTTCAAGATCAGAAGGAAGGAAGGGCTAGTAAAATGTACCATAAGGCAGCCATGCAATGCTGATAGTTAACTCTGATATGTATATTTTGGCTTTGAGATAAAAAAAACAGCAGTGTTGTATGAATATTACATTTTTCCATTTCTTTAATTTAGCAAGAGAGTATTACCACTAGAATGTTTATCTTGTCTAGTTTCTTATTTCTCTCCCCTGTTTATTTCTTTTATGGCACAGTGCCATTTTTAGAAATGCCATTTTTATGATGTTTTTAACACCTGTGCCATTTTAACATCACTTTTTTTTACTCCATTTCATTATTTTGGTCAGTAAAAATGGCTTTCAAATTTCATCCCAAATGTCAATTAATTGTAAAAATAAACTCAAACTTTGGAATCAAACCAGAATAGTCACAAAATTCAGTAACGTTCCCTCTCCCCAAAATGGGAACCCCATCTTATTTTGCAGGGGTTACACAGGGTACGCCAGATTACAAACAATACCAAATTGGATTTCTAAATGCATTTTTTTTCTTTAGTGCTCAGAATAGTCTGTGTTTTGCTAAATAACTAAACTGAGTATTTCTGATTAACAATGCAATTTGAAAGTTGTGTGGGACTCTAAATTATCTGCTGGAAAGGACTACATCATTAAGCCTAGCAGTCACTGCTAAGGAGGCATCTAGCCTATGTATTATACCAATAAACAATGTCATGTATCTTCACTGACACACATACAAATGGAGCTTATTTTGTTTACTAATGCTATTTCTCTGCTGTTCAAAGTTTCTCTGAGTACTGAAAAATGGAATGTGCTAGGAATGTTTTTTTTAAAATAGAATGGATCCCTGATCTATACTGCTAATGTATAAAAATCTTGAGGTAAATGAAAGTTGGTAGCATTTATACATTTACTGTTGGGGCAAAGCCTTAGTCTCAGGCTGCCCTGCTTTGATGTTGGTAGGTAAGTGGCGGAGATTAAAGCAAACAAGCAGGAATGAGTTAGGTCAGGCATGAGGCAGGCAGGAATCAAGGCACTAAGAGCAAGCCTTATGGAAGCTGTTGAACCCGCAAAGCTTGCAAACTTTTACAGGTTTATATAAGAGGCTGGGATCCCCACCCTTTCTGATGACTTGGCTTAATCACAGCTCCTGTCAGTAACTATGAGGGGTGTCCAGGGAACAAAAGTTTCGGTTTTCCCACTTTGGAATTTCCAAGGTGAGAAAAAGAATAGGAATTAAGCAATTTCTGACGCAGGAAGCTACTTGGGAAACCACTTATTTCCCTGCTTCAGTATGCCCCGTGAAGATTTAGACCACGCTGAAACTTCCTGCCCCACTGCTTATTTCACTTGATGGGAAGGGGAAGAGGGGGTTCCCTCCTCCCCCTCCTATCAGGTGAAATAACTGGGGTGAGGCTTCCCCCAATTCAGATGGCCTGCAAGGGGGGGATTTCTCCTGCCGGCCATCTGAAGTTTAAAGAGCCCTTTCCATGCCACTTGCAAGCAGCATGGAAAGGGCCCTTCCCTCACTTCTGTTGACCCATGGGGGGGATTTCCTCTGCTGGCCCACTGAAGTTTAAAGAGCCCTTTCAGTGACCCTTGAAAGAGGCATGGGAAGGGCCCTTCCCACCTTTCAGCTGGCATGGGAGGATTCCCCCCACCAGTCAGGGGAAGTTCAAAGAAACCTTTCTGTGCCATTTGGCCCTTTAAACTTCAGCTGGCTGGCAGGGAGATCCTCCTGCAGGGCAGCTGGAGCCAGCCATGAGGTTTAAAAATGCCCCAAAGCTTCCTGAATCTCTTCGGGAAGCTTTGATTCAGCATTTCTGAATCGGGGCCAGTATGCTGGGCCCAGTTCAGAAATCCCAAATCTTTACAAATTGGGACCAATGTGGGTATTTATCCTGAATTGGAAACCCAAATTGCACACCCCTAGTAACTACCACACCTCATCTCCTTCATGAGAGAGACTAGAGAGGAAGACCCTGGGCTGCTCAATGTGTCTTCTTTCACTGGGTCTCTGTTTCCACCACGGCCTTCCTTCATTGTGAAGCACGGGTTGGCTCTGTGGAGAACTTGTGAAAGAAGTAACATATAAAGTGATGTAAATCAAGAAAACCCTCTGTAAGCTGCTAGTACAGAAATTGTTGGAGAGTGGACAAATTGCACAGAAACTCCAGTCAAGATGATCCTCTTTGTTAAGAACATGTACTTAAGGAAGACAGGGAGATGGCAGAGAAATTGAAATAATTCTTTGCATCTGTGTTCTGGGGTTGTTAAGTGGAATTCTCTTAATTCCTCTTTGCCAAATTTCTCCCTGCAATCCAGAAATCTGCTAATATCCCTTTTTTTAGGAATTCGAGTCAGTTTTGAATCAGTTTCTCTTTTATGAAGAGGAAAATTTGATTTAGATGTCTAAAAAAGGTTAATATACAAGCATGGTTGAAAATTAAGAATAAAGTGGGCCGTTAAAAACAATTAAACACAAGCCAGGACTTGCCTGAACGTATCTTTGATGCATCAAATTTCTTTTTACTCTTTGTATCATATTATAGTGACTGAACAACAGGCAGGACTCCACAGGTAACAAAATTGAAACTATCACTGGTTTAAAAAGCTCAAATATAAATGAATGAAAAATCAAAGAGAATCCCACTTTTGAAAGAGGAAAAGAGAATAAGAGGAACCAATTGCTATTATCTAAAAAAGAAAATTTTAGAAACAGAAATTCCATCCCCCAGTAACAACCCTACTGTTTTCACTGTGGAAAATATGGGATATGTACTCATGTAAGAGCTGCTGTTTTGGGGAAGGGTTTCTGAAAAAATGAGTCAAATTGAAGTGACAAGATGAAATTCTAGGATTTTTAGGCAAACTGAAGACTAATAAGTCTCTGGGGCCAACAGTGAAATTGTAGCTCTACCAACCTGTATATGTAACTTGTCACTAAAATTAGCCTCCATACTGGAGGACTGGAAAGTAGCAAATGTTAAAGCACTTTTTAAAAAGGGCTCCAGTCCAGAGGAGTTCCAGGCTGCCTAAATCTGTTGTGGGTAAATTAGTAGAAATTGCCATTAAATATAGAATTATTATGTACACAGAGGAACAAAGCGTATTGAGGGGAAATCACCATGGCTTCTGTAAAGGTGTGTCTTGCCTCACCAACTTTTCAGAGTTCTTTGAGAAGCAAGTGGGTAAGTGTAATTTGGGAAGTGTTGTATGCCTAGTCTTCCAAGAGGCTTTTGACAAAGTACTTTACCAATGACTCCAGTGTAAATTTAGGATAAAAGGATGTGTCCTGTTATGGATTAAAATTGGTTAAACAACAGGAAGCACAGAGTAGATATAAATGGACAGTTCTTACAATGAAAGGAAGTGAACTGTACTGTTACTGTGCAGCTGTGGTGAAAAAAAATATGGAAAAGGTTTGAAAAGAAGCTAAACCCCAGCCTCATGTGGAGAATATCATGTACAGTTCAGGTTGCTGTATCTCAAAAAGGATATTGCAGAGCTGCAAAAGTGCAGAAAAGACCAATCAAGATGTTTAAGGGGTTGGAGCACCTTTTCTATAAGGAAAGTCTAAAGAGTCTGGAACTTTTCAGTAAAAAAAAAGGTGCCCGGGGTGTGTGTGTGTGTGTGCGTGCAAGATGAAGGTTTATGAAAGTACACATGGGTTGAAGAAAGTGCAGAGAGTGAAATTTTTCTCCCAGGTGCCCAATTAAGTTGATGAGCAATAGATTCAGTATGGGCAGAAGGAGACACTACTGAGTAATTAAATTGCACAATTCACTGCCAGTAGATGTAGCAATGGCTGAAAGCATAGGTGACCTGGTAGTTCCAAAAGTGGCTACTAGCTGGGTGACCCCATGGAATGTCACCAGAGGCAATGAGTATTTGAATATCAATGCTAGGAGGCAACATCAGAAAGCGTCATTGGCCTCTACACCTTGTTATTGGTTCTCCAGGGCAACTGGTTTGCAGCTGTGTGAAATAGGATTCAGGACTAAATGGACCACTGGTCTGATCCAACAAGGTTCTCCTTATGTTCCAATCTTCTTTTATTTTATAAACTATATCCAATAGTTCATTCGTTCATTCATTTAATTTATAGTCCATTCTCCCTGTAGGCAGGCTTAGAGCAAATTTACATTATTATCTTGGAAGTTTAATTTTTTTCCCAAGTTGCCCCAACTTAAAGATATCTCTATGTAGGCAGAGTGTCTCTTGTTGATTAGTGTTTTCCTGTTTAGTGATTAGGTTAAAGCTCCACAGGGTCTTCTTGTCTTATGTGTGTATCTCAGCTTTTATAATGAGAGATCAGTTTTATTGATGGGCTATAGGAGAAAGTCAGGTCCTCATTTAGCCTTTCATACTAGTCTTTACTTAGAAGTCAAGTGATTACACCTCCTTTGCATGGTTAGGACATCACGACCATTGAATTTTTATCACTGGGCAGGCAAGACCTTTAATACTTATGTCCGGGGACGGGCATCCCCTCCCTCACTCCCGGCACCCCCCGGTGCACCGAAGAGCCCCTGACTCACCTGGAGGCCACATGGGGCCACCGACGAGGCGGCAGCAAGGGGGAAACAGCTGCAGCCAGTGCCGGGCGGCCCGAAGCCTTGACGGCCGCCGCAGCAGCCGGGCCGACGCCGACCGTGCCGCCCGGGGCAGGAGGAGCGCAAGTGGCCCACCAGGTGCTGCCGCTTCGAACACGACGGACCAGCCCGGCAGCCACCCTGCCAGCGAGCCTCATCATAACTTAGTAGGCTAAAAATGATGTTTTGGTAAACAGTTGGGACATGTTAGCCGAGTTCCTTATATGGCTTTTGATTTGTCTTTGGGTACTCATGTGTTGGTGTTACAGTCTGGTTGCTAAAGTAGCCTGTGAAGGTTTATGGTGCTTTGTGGTAGTCTGATTAATTGTCAGTAGTTTATCAATATCTGATGAAAGAATGTGCCAAGAGAAGTTAGTTCTCATTACTAGTTTTAGCCGTTCTTCTTCTATTTGATAGGATGGCTCAGGAGGTTAGTTTGGTGTTTGAGATTTCTTAATTTTGTGTTTTGACATGATTTTTTTGGTGGCTGGTTTATAGCCTACTGGTTAGTTTTGGCAGGTTTGCTCACTAATTTCGGTTGTATCCAATTACAATAAGACTGTACCCTCGTATATCTTCTAGGCTTGTAGGCAGGGTCTTATTGTTTAGTATGGGCTTGTGACCTAGAGTTGAACTTAAATTCATCTAAATGAGCAACCAGCTATTTCCAGACTCGGTTGGCTTTTCACCTCTTACCTCAAGGTCTTCACACCCATTTGACACAGAAGTGGGTTGGCCTATGGAATGTAGGCTGTCCTAAGGTAAATCGACTGGATTCGGGAGTTCAGGTTGTAAATTCATTTAATCTGATGTTACTTGCTAAACCATGATGCAGGAGGTACGGGGACTAATCCTTGCTTCATTTTGATTAATTTTTCTCTTTTCTTTCAGGTTTCCCTTGTGGTACTGTTCCCTATTGTGCCTGTTGAGTTGTTTTCTATCTTATATACTTACGTTAGTAAAATGATTTATTTTAATAAAGTCAGCTTAATTAGAGTGTGTGGGTGAGCTAGCGTTGGCTTGAGGAGATTGTTATAGTGAACATGGTTTAATTGTAAGTTAAAAGCTTTCGGGTGAAGCTACTCCTTGAAGTCCAAGCACACTTTCTAGTACACTTACCATGTTACGACTTGCCTCATCTCGTTGTTTGTTGTTGGTTTATTTAGGTTAATTGGTGTTAGTGTGATGAAGGTCACAGGTGGTGTGTACGTGTCCCAGAGAGTGGTTCAATTAGGCTTTCTTGCTTGATTTTCTTCTAAATCCACCTTGTGGGCAGAATTTCATGTTGCTTGTTGTGGTTCTCTATCCTGGAGAATGTAGCCCATCTCATAATAGTGGTTGTGATTCAATTCAGATCTTGATTAGTTGTAATCTCACTCCACAGTCTTATTGATTTTTACAATGTAGAACACTGTTGTTATTAGAAACTTGTAGCTACCAAAGCAAACAGTCATGGGAGACATAATCTGTCTTTTATCACTATTGTTATCCTTCTGTCTAGGCATTTAGCTTTCTCTGTTTACAGTGCCATTCTTGTGTAATTGTTTTATTTCCCCATGCCAGATTACAGCTCACAAGTTGTGGAAAAGACTCTTTTATTTTACAAAATCAAAAAGAGTCCAGTAGCACCTTTAAGACTAACCAATTTTATTGTAGCGTAAGCTTTCGAGAATCACAGTTCTCTTCGTCAGATGCATGGACGGCCAACAGAAAGTTATAAAACAACATTGATATAATTGCATAAAATATTAGAGACTGTCACCAGAATCCAGAGACTACGCTCCTACAGCATTCAGTGGGCCACTTCAATTTTTTTTAAAAAATGCAGAGGTAGTCTGATCCTTTAATCCTGTGTCCTGTTCAACAGTCCCTGGAGTGGAGCCAACCAGCTTCCAAGGAGCCTTCCTCCAGCCTAAGGTACCTTCCTCTAACTTAAAGGAATCATCCTGCAACAGAAGAGCCACTTAAGCTGGAGGAAGTCTCCTTAGGCTAGAGGAATGCTTCAAACTTTGCTAAGTGGAGTAGTAGGATAGAAGCAGGATCCACCCCACTATGAATAACTTCAGTAAGCATATGCACAAACACAAGAAGAGTGGCTTTCAGTACATCCACAGTGAATGTGTACATAACAGAGGACTGCTTACATTTTGGGGCTGAAGCAGAAAAGAACTGGCCAAGCCAGCTGTATAAGTAGCTCTGAACTTCTTCAACCACGCATTTGTGGATTAACCCTGAATGGCTGATATGTGCCAGGATCTCCAGTCGGTTAAGCCTGTAGACACTGTTAGCATTTTGAGAAAGTGGCTGCCACAGGGGTGCAGCCATTCGCAAAAGGCTGAATGCGCCCGAATACTCTCCCAGGGTCTGCTAGATATCTAGCCTGCCAGTTGTAGTCCTCCCCACATGACCCTGCTATCTGTGCTGTACCTGTAGATGCGATGAGGTTGATGACAGGGTTTTCAGTAATGCAGAATATCCATGGAATACCCTCATACATGAGGCTCACCTAGTGCCTACCCTACTCTCTTTTAGGTGCCATCATTGATCCCCCAGCTACCCACCCCCTGCAAAACAAATGGTTTGATTTTTTAAACTGCTTAATCTGCTTCTAGCTTGTAGATTGTTATGAGGATTATTTTGACTGCCAAATGTTTTATGCTTCTGGGCTTTTATGTGCCTTTATCCTCCTGCACTTTATTTTCTCATTTTTAATTGTTAATTTTAATCATTTTATGTTTTATAATGTTATTTTTTACTTTGTTAGCTACCTCAAAGAAGTCTCTGAAGAGGCAGCATATAAATACTTTACATATCTAGATATACATAAATAAATATAGCAATAAAAGCTATCATATAGTATATTGCTTGGGGGAAAAGATACTGTTTGGTTCCAGTTTCCAAAGAAAGGGAAAGACACAGAGACAGGTATAAGAAAGTCTCTGTCTATGGCCAAATGAGGGAGCAAGGCTGTCATGTAACTTCCTGGGAAGCTCCCAGGGAGTTGTTAATCAGTCAGGTGATAGAGAGTGAGTCAGGACATCCTTTTCCTGTCCCATTCAAAGGCCTTTGGATTTTAAGGAAACATATAGGTGTGCATCATAGCGCCCCTTGGTGCTATGCTGAGGATTACTGGTTTATGTTATTCTAGCCATCCTCAGTGCTGATTCATGAATACAGGAACCCCAGGAGGTACTGCAACCTTCTGTGCCTTGGAATTCCCCATTACCCCATAGGCTAAACTGGCATGGGGCCAACACACAGCTGTAGTATTTTGGTTCTGAAGATCCAATCATGCCCCATGTGAAGACATTTGTAAGAACTGAAAAGCAATGAGCCATTCATCTTGTCCATCTGCATTTAGTTATCCTAATTATAGGACAAGGGAGACATGATGGAGTGGGCTTTGCTGTCTTGTGCTGAGTTTTCTACTCTTCTGTCCGACTCCTAACTCATCTTCTCCACGTGCCATCAAGATTAATGTTTTGAGTTACAAAAAGCACAATCTTCCAATCTCATACAGATGGCAACTACAGATGAAATTTCCCACTATTGATTTTTCCCTTTTCTCTTTCCAACGTCTAAATCATATCTGTTTGAATTATGAGCCAAGGCACTCACTTCTTATTTCTAGAGTTTCTATTAGAACCACACAGTACCCAGCTTTATGTTATTGATCAGTAGCAGTCTGATGCCTGCTCCACCAACTGCATGTTTTTCTCCTTAGAGAGATGTTTCCTAGGGGTGTGAACTGAGAAAAAATTCCATTTCAGTTTTGAAACTGATGTTTCCATTCAAACTATATACCGTTACTGGTTTTTTTTTCCCTGATGGATCATTGCCGGTTAGGATTTAATCCATTTGGGTTTTTTTCATTACCATGAGTTTTAGACCCATTCTTCACAATGAGGTCTTCTAGGCTCTGGGGGCACCTGTTTTTGCACTTAACAGTACGAAACTTGCAAAACACAATCCTTCCTCTAAAACATTGACCCTCTGAGTATGAGCACACACAACAACAGGGTTTTGGTTTGCAGACCCCGAAGAATGCTTTGGAAGGCATCATGGCAAATGTTGCTGGCTGTGCACATTCATACCGTTCTTTTCAAGAAGGGGTTGGGTAAACAAGGCTCTGTGGCAGAAATTTTCACACTTAACCAAAAACTGTATCAACCATTAGTTCCCTTCCTTGCTAAACCATCAGTCCACCAAGTTTTCCCTCAAGCACAAGAGTCTAATCCAAATATTTCCTTTTGATGCTCAGCATTCTGCTGAAAAACAGGGTGTTATTCCATTAATCACCATCAATCTCCATCACTCAAATGCATTTTTTCATAAGTTTCCCTTTTGCTGGGGGCAAGAAGGAAGCTGGAGGGGCTTACAGTAGTTTGGAAACTTGAAAAGTACCCAATTACTTTGATGGGGATGGCAAAGACAGACCAGTGCCTGGTTAGTGCTGCAAAAAATAATGTACTCATGTACATTCCTCCTTCCCTCCAATAGAGTTATGTAAGGGCTCTCTCCCCTTGGATGGAATGCCATTAAGGAAAACAAGATGCTGTCTGCCTGCCTTCTGCCACCACTGCTTGGTAAGAACTGAAACAAAACACACAAACTTTTTGGTGGAAGCATGCCTGTGATGGACTGCACTTTTTAAAAGCTTAGAAGTGCTATAAAAACAACTGAAGTACTGTAAAGGGTTAATTCTTCACAGAAACAGAGAGTCTTGAGTGACAGGCTACTCCAAGGAATGTGATTGGGTAGCATGAGTTGAACAGAGAAAGATTTCTGAACTGGATGCTGGGGAGAAGAGAGTGTGATTTCAGCCCTAGCTGAGAGAAGTTGAATACTGACAGTTTCAAGATTCATCCCTGACTGAGAGCAGTTTAACACAGACAGGAGAACTGGGGGGAAATTGGCAAGGAAGTTTGGGAAGTCAGTGAAGACTCCCAGTTTGTTGAGTGTCAGGACTCTAATCTGGAGAACTGAGTTTGATTCCCCACTCCTCTGTTTGAAGCCAGCTGGGTGACCTTGTGTCAGTCACAGCTCTTCCAGAGCTCTCTCGGCTCCACCCACTTCACAGGGTGATTATTGTGGGGATAATAATAACATACTTTGTAAAACTCTGTGAGTGGGTGTTAAGTTGTCCTGAAGGGCAGTATATAAATCAAATGTTATTATATTATTATTATTTGGGCTAAAGAAAGGGGATCATCTTCTGAGAGCAGAATTTCCCTACCCAGTCAAATAGGGAATTAGCTCTGAAGAGTGAAGAGACCTCTGGTCTAGTGTGGCTAAAAACTGCCTTAAAAACTCAAGACAAGTACTGGGGTTTCAAGAGATGGGGCTTGGGGTACTGGAAAGAGGGTACCAGCCTTCTGGAAACCAAAAAGGGTAAGAGAATACTCAAAGAAAGTATACTAGTTTGGGAAAACACTGGAACAAAAGCCTCTCAACCTAAAGATTTAAGTAACTGTGAAGAGCTCAAGAAACTCTCATTAGTCTGAAACATTAGACCTTAAGTCTGTGCATGTACTGTTTTTACCTCAGAGTTACCTATACTGAATTCAGAAATTTTCAATCCCTAATTTAATATGACCTTCCCCCTCTATGTTAAATAAAATATTTTGTTATTTCTGAATTTAAGAATGCCTGTACTGCCATTTAAGTTGTTTAATTCAAAAGGGGGGATCATAGTGCCATTATAATTTTGTTTCCTGGATTTAGTACAGTGTTCCAGAAGCTGCTTTAATGAAATGAAACGGAGATTTCAGAGTGTGTTTTCTGTTAGTTTGATTCATTTTAAACACCCTTATACTGCCAATCCTGCTTGGGGCCTGCCCCACCTTTAAGCAGGTGGCAGTCATTTGCCCCACTGCTGGGATGGAGGCAGACAACTTAGCCTTATTTGGGGATCTCAGCCTGGGGGCGGAGTTTCGCGGCGTCTTTCTGCCTCTCCGCCCCCGTGGCTTCAGTCTTGCCTCGTGCTCGGTGGAGGCAACACGTTGCTGTTCGCTCCCCGGCACGAGGCCTTGGCCGAAGCAGGACCCGACGTCTATTTCCCGGCTGGGCGAACGGTTTGCTGAGGCGTAGGGGCGGAATTTGTTCTCCCCCTCCGTCTGCGCGGCGGCTAGCCGCGTGGCCTACTGCTGCCCGGTGCGGGGTCGTTGGGGTGGCAGCTTTAGAGGGCTTGTGCAGCCGCTGCCTTTTCTGCGCTTTGGGCCCCGGTGGGCGGTCGCGGCGGGCGGCTTTCCTTCCCCCCGCCCAGGTAGCCGGGGCTGCATTCGCGTTGGCCCGTGTGTCGTTCCCCCCCCCGCCCGCTGTTTAGCCATTAGCGGGGCGAGGGGCCGTGGTGAAGGAGCGCTCTTGCCTGGCGCTCGGCGCGGCCGCGCCCCGACTCCTTTTATGTGAGCGGCGCTTCGCGAGGCGCCCGTTCGGCCTCTCTGGGCAGCCGGGCGCTTCTCCGCCGCGCACCGGGCTTCTCAGAGCGCGGGGGTGGGGTGCACTTCTCCTGCTGCTGCTTCCACTGCGCGCCGTCGCTTGCGAGCCGGTGTGCCGTTTGCTGAGCCCTCCCCCCTCAACCCGGTCTACGGCGGGCGCGCGTTTGGTGGCCAGCCTCCCGGCACGGTATCTGCCGGCTCTAATTTCCCCCGGCTGCGCGGCGGCCATTTTGTTCAGCCGTTGTCGGCCATTTTGGGTGCGGTTCCTCAAACGGACATTCTGGGCCCTTTAGGTGCCATGGGTACTGGGGAGTTCATTGCAGGGCCTGACCTGTGTTATCTCCCCTGAGGCTGTGGGCTGGATTTGGGCTGATTTCCCGGGTCTGGGCCTTGTGGGGCAGTGGGGCATAGTGGTTAAGTGGCTGGCTGCGAACCCGTTTTCTTGGCCAAATCTCACTACAGTGTTGAGGCTTTGAAGGCGGCCTACTGAGCCTCCCTCCCAGCTCCAGCTTTTCAGCTGTTTCTGCAGGGGGTGGGGTCAACCCCCCCTGCTAGAACTGCTGTAGCGCAGTGGTTAAGTGGCTTAGCTGTGAATCAGGGTTATTGTCTTTAACAGCCACTTCTTTTGCTTGATTTAGGATGCCGCCCAAGAAGGGTACAGGCGTGGCTAAGGGAAAACAGCCTGCAAAGCGCCCACCCAAACGCGTGGCTGCTGCCTTATCATCTGACGAGGAGGATGATGTTCCCGCAAGACGCGATATCTTAGCCAGGATTGCTGCTTTAGAGCAAGCACGAGCATCTTCAGCTCCGTCAGCGGAGCCGGCGAGTAAGAGGCCAGTGAGGGTTGCATCTAAGACCGCGTCGCTTAACGATATTCTTTCTCGTTTAGCGGCTTTAGAGGGGGCATCCTCGGGTGTTTCTGCGGCTCCATCGACTTCTACGGCTGGTAATATCGTTGAGGACGAGGTGGCGGAGTCGGCTGCCACGGATGTAGAGGGGAATTGGACCCAGGATGCTGGCCAAGTGGCGCTGGTGGTGCAACCGCCCGAGGCTGACGGTAAGTGTCCTTGGCCACAGCAGCCGGGAGCTTGGCCTTGGGGGCAGGCACAGCAAAATGCACCACATGTGGCGGGTACTCACTCCGGTTCCTCGGGGGGTTCATCTAGTTCCGGTTTGTTTCCGGATTGGGGCAACTGGTGCCAGCCGGCTGTCCCTGGGCAGCCGCCTGGGGCTGCTAGTTGGGCGCCCCCCCCTGCACAGTTTCAAGGCATGGGCATGGTTCCACCATGGGGCTCTTATTATGGAGTTCCCTGGTCCAATTATGGTTCGGTGCCTTATAGGGCCCTCCCAGTTGGGGACACGGCCATGCCGTTAGGAGATCATCTTACCCCGGCTACTAGGGAGAAGATCCTGCTCGGGGATTATGTAGATGTCTTTACCCTTCTCTTCAGAGATCTGGAGAAGAAGGATAAAGAAGACCTTGAGGACCGCGACAAAGAACGCATCAAGAGGCGCAAAATAGATAGGACTTGGCACAATTGGCTCCCCGGTTTTCTCATTTATGCGGGAGTCATAGCCAGGGCACAGCCCTGGAGGGCGGCGCCACTGTTCCAGTACATGGACATTATTTATAGGGCTCATACGGAATTCTTAGGAGCAGCCTGGCTGCAATACGATGAAGAATTCCGGATGCGGGCGGCCTTGAACCCATCGCTGCCTTGGGATCAGGTGCACCAGCACCTGTGGTTGCAGCTGATGACCCCGGCTAAGTCTTCAGTCGGGGATAGGTCAGATAGCGGTCATATAGTGCAGCGTTCTTCACAGGCTTCTGGGGGGTTTGCCCAGGGTTCTTACGGTTCCCGCGCCTCGGCGGGGCAGTCGGTTCAGCCCCGGCTGCTTTGCTTTGAGTTTACCTCAAAAGGGGTCTGCAACCGTAAAAACTGTCGGTTTGGACATGAGTGCCCGACCTGCCGAGGCCCGCACGCTCTCAATGCCTGTAAGAGGCAGCGGCCGTTCGGAAAGAAAGGGGGTGGCCCCTCAGGGCAACAGGGGCCTGGTAAAGGGCCCCAGCCCAGTAAAAGTGAAGGTCCTTGAGGCCATGTTGGCTGACTACCCCAACAAAGTGGATGCCCAGTTTTTGTTGCAAGGTTTTTTGTTTGGTTTCCGTATTCCTTATCAAGGCCCCAGAACCGCCTTCATGTCAGCCAATTTGCGTTCCGTTATTGGCATGGAGGATGTTGTGCGGGCAAAGATCCAGAAGGAATGTGCCGAGGGCAGGGTTTTAGGCCCTTTTCCCTCCCCTCCAGTTCCTTGTCTGCGGGTTTCCCCATTGGGGGTAGTGCCTAAGAAGGCAGTAGGTGAATTCCGGCTGATTCACCACCTGTCTTACCCTAGGGGCGGTTCGGTTAACGACGCAATTCCAGAGCATTTTTGCTCGGTGCGTTACACTTCCTTTGACCAGGCGGTCAAAGTGGTTAGACGTTGCGGTCGGGGTGCAGAGATGGCGAAATGCGACATCAAGTCCGCATTTCGCCTTCTCCCTGTGCACCCAGACAACTTTGAACTGTTGGGGTTTGCCTTTGAGGGCAAATTTTACATGGATAGAGCCCTTCCCATGGGATGCTCCGTTTCCTGCGCAGTGTTTGAGCGTTTTAGTACGTTCTTGGAGTGGGCACTACGTCACAGGCAACGCTGCCGTGACTCCGCCCACTATTTGGATGATTTTATCTTGGTTGGGCCCCCACACACGGGTCAGTGTGCTCGTCTGCTGGACGGTTTCGTACGTTTAGCCGACGAGTTGGGTGTTCCCTTAGCACACGAAAAGACAGAGGGTCCCACGACGGTTTTAACCTTCCTAGGGATAGAATTGGATACCGAGCAGCAGACTTCGCGGCTCCCCTTGGTAAAGCTCCAGGAGTTGCGGTCCCGATTGCAGACCCTCTTAGGCAAGCGGAAAGTTTCCCTAGTGGAGCTACAACAGGTCGTAGGCCATCTTAACTTTGCATGCAAGGTGGTGGCGCCAGGTAGAGCCTTTTTGAGGCGCCTTTGTGATGCAATGAGGCCACTGCGGCTTCCGCATCACAGGGTTCGGGTTTCTCCAGGTATGAGACAGGACTTGGAAGTTTGGTCCCAATTTTTGGGCAATTTCAATGGAGTTTCTTTTTGGAGACAAGAGCTGTTGTTGGAGGGCGACCTTCAGGTTGCATCTGATGCAGCGGGCTCCGTTGGGTTGGGAATTTATTTCAGGGGGCACTGGTGCGCCGAGCCATGGCCCGCCGGCTGGATAGATGCTGGCCTCTGTAGGGACCTTACGTTCCTTGAGTTCTTCCCGATTCTAGGGGCAGTTCACTTATGGGGTGAGGAAATGGCCAACCACTCCGTGCACTTTTGGTGCGATAACATGGCAGTGGTGCAGGTCGTGAATTCCCTCTCTTCTAGATCCCCCAGGGTAATGAAACTGGTCCGAGCCTTCACCTTAAGGTGTCTCCACCTTAATATTCTGTTCTTAGCCAGACACGTACCCGGGTTGAATAATGAAGTGGCAGACGCCTTATCTCGTCTGCAGATGGACCGGTTTCGTCAGCTTGCCCCAGAGGCGGATTTGCTGCCCGCCCAGGTTCCTTTGGAGCTATGGAGGATTGGGAATCCGAGGCACTCAGGGCTATCCAGTTAGCTCTGGCCCCTAGTACCAGGAAAGCCTACGACAGGGCGGTGAGGTACTTTGCGGAGTTCAGGCGGGAGTCTGGCCTTCCGCAGATTTGGCCAATACCAGTTGAGCATGCAGCCCAATTTTGTGTTGCTCAGAAAGGTAAGGGGCATACGGTTAAGTATATTCGGAGTCAGCTGGCGGCTTTGGGCTTTGCTTCAAAGGCTCGGGGCCTGGTTGACCCCACGGGTGACTTCCGCATTAGGAAAATGTTGGAGGGCTGGTCCAAGGAGGCCGTCGTTACAAGGGACGCCAGGCAGCCTATCTCCCCTAGTATTCTCCAAGGTTTGAGGGCCATGTGGCCGGTGGTCTGCTGTTCCCCTTTTGAGGAGCTGTTATTCCATGCCGCTTCTTTGGTTGCATTTTTTGGAGCTCTTAGGGTCAGCGAGCTCGTTCCCCAGTCCCTTAGGGACGTTTATGGTCGCGCCGTCTCCCTTTCTGATGTTAAAATTCAGGGAGACCAGGTGACGGTTCGCATTAGGCGTTCTAAGACCTATCAAATGCACAAAGGGGTAGAATTGTCAATTGGGCGATGCGCAATTAAGGATTTGTGCCCGGTGGCGGCTTTAGAAAAGTATTTGGGAGCGCGGGGCTCAGCGCCGGGGGCACTGTTTTGCCATGAGAATAGCTCCCCGCTTACGAAATATCAGTTCTGGACTGTCACGGGCAGGGCTCTCGCAAAGTTAGGGCTAGAAGGGGTCAAGTTTGGGACCCACTCCTTTCGTATAGGCGCGGCTTCCACGGCCTCAGCTATGGGTTACTCAGGAGCTGAGATTCGGAAGGTGGGGCGGTGGCGCTCCTCCGCTTACAAGGCTTATGTGAGGCCCCTAGTTGGTGGGCAGTCATGCTGACATTGTTTTTCTTCCAGGTGCTGTAACGTGGCGCGATAGGATACGCATTCTCATATGTGGCCATAGCATGGTCTTTTGGGCGGCGCACCAAGCGAAGAGGACGCGGATCGGGTCCCAGCTTGGACTCAGCCGTTGGGCCACAGTGGAATGGCAGGGCAGAAGAGGCCTGCGGTGGGCAGGTTTGATGCCGCTGTTGTTCGAGGGTCGGAGTCTCCATCCCCCACAGATTCTTGTTGTCCATTTGGGAGGCAACGATTTGGGTCTCATGAAGGGCGTGGCCCTGTCTTGCCAGGCACGAGACGACTTCCGGGAGATTATGCGAAGATGGCCCGGTGTTTTGATCTTCTGGTCGGCGATGCTTCCGCGCCGGGTATGGCGGGAAGCGTTGGACCATAGGGCTGTGGAAAGGGCGAGGCGGATGGCCAATAGAGCCCTGTTTAGAGCAATGTCGGAGGGTCTTGGGATCTATTTGCCCCATCCGCAGATAAGGGCCGAGTCTGCAGACCTCTACCGAGGGGATGGGGTACATTTATCGAACGGTGGTAATGCCATTTTCTTGAACGACCTGCGGCAAGGGCTACGCCTGGCCTTAAGCCATTTGTGGGGCACCGAGGCCTAAGCAGAGGCTTGGCCTCTGCGGTGGCAGGGTGTTAGTTAGGGAAGAATCTGTAGCGGGCCGGTGAGCACCCTTGGCACCTCCCCATTGGTGGGGAATTGGGGTCTGCCAGATGTGGCTGGCTGCCGTACGGCCCAGCTGCGTGGTTAGACGCCCTGGTGGGGAACCCCTGGACAAGCCAGTCTCCCCCCGCTGCCGTACGGCCGGGTGGGGGAGCTTTACAGGGGTGAACCACTTCGCCTGGCCAGGCCGGGTCCCAGCCATTGTCTGATGGCTCGCACCTGGGGCAGCGGGTGTCTCGCCCAGACAGGTCAGGGCGGGGTACGGAGCGACCCCAGGGCCTGACCTGTACCGCTAGTTAGGCCCTTGCCGTAGTTAATATTTATGGTTGTTGTTTATTAATAAAGCGGCCCATTTTTATAATCCAAATACTCTGTCTGTCTCTTATTCCTAATAGTGGGGCAATACTGCCAATCCTGCTTGGGGCCTGCCCCACCTTTAAGCAGGTGGCAGTCATTTGCCCCACTGCTGGGATGGAGGCAGACAACTTAGCCTTATTTGGGGATCTCAGCCTGGGGGCGGAGTTTCGCGGCGTCTTTCTGCCTCTCCGCCCCCGTGGCTTCAGTCTTGCCTCGTGCTCGGCCCACCCACCTCTCCCTATTTCAGTGCGGGACTAGCCGGTTGCCTATTTGGAGCCAGGTAGGAATTTTTTATCTCACAGTCCCCGATTGGCTTTGGGGCTGGAGTTTTTTCGCCTACCTCGTACTGTTTTGCGGATGGGGGTTAATTGATTTGGTGGGTCTGAGTTATGCCACGGCTGGCAGGGTGTTAGGGAAGAATCTGTAGCGGGCCGGTGAGCACCCTTGGCACCTCCCCATTGGTGGGGAATTGGGGTCTGCCAGATGTGGCTGGCTGCCGTACGGCCCAGCTGCGTGGTTAGACGCCCTGGTGGGGAACCCCTGGACAAGCCAGTCTCCCCCCGCTGCCATACGGCCGGGTGGGGGAGCTTTACAGGGGTGAACCACTTCGCCTGGCCAGGCCGGGTCCCAGCCATTGTCTGATGGCTCGCACCTGGGGCAGCGGGTGTCTCGCCCAGACAGGTCAGGGCGGGGTACGGAGCGACCCCAGGGCCTGACCTGTACTGCTAGTTAGGCCCTTGCCGTAGTTAATATTTATGGTTGTTGTTTATTAATAAAGCGGCCCATTTTTATAATCCAAATACTCTGTCTGTCTCTTATTCCTAATAGTGGGGCAAATGTTTCTATTCACAAATGGCTACTGTTGCTGCTGGGCAAACACTGCAGAATATGCTCTTCTGGGGTAGTGATGGCGGCATATTTTGCCATGTTCATAAAAAAACCCCACCAGTCTCCTAAAGAAAAATGGTTTTCTTCTCTTTCTTTTTATTACCTCAAAAAACAATAAGAGAACTGAAGGGATCACATGCTGCCATAAGTGTGAAAAAGCAGAATCTCGCCACTTGTACGTGTATAGATAAGAAATGAAAGTATTCCTCACATCCTCCTTAGCTGTTTCCCAGTTTGACAACCCAAGAAAACTGGAAGAAGGAAATGAAATTAGAAGAAAATACTTGACAGCTTAAGATCAAAGGCTACATTTTGGCCTGGCCCTTTTGGAATTACATGTTAAGATATTACTTCTGCCTCTTACACTGCAATATCAAAAAGAGTCCAGTAGCACCTTTAAGACTAACCAATTTTATTTTATTGTAGCATAAGCTTTCGAGAATCAAGTTCTCTTCATCAGATGCCTGATCCGAACTGATGAAGAGAACTTGATTCTCGAAAGCTTATGCTACAATAAAATAAAATTGGTTAGTCTTAAAGGTGCTACTGGACTCTTTTTGTTTTTGCTACTACAGACTAACACGGCTAACTCCTCTGGATCTATTACACTGCAATATATCTCAGCTTTACAAACACTGGACTTCGTGATGTATAGTTACTATATCTTGTTCCCACTCAATATTGAACAACAGTTTGGTGTAGTGGTTAAGAGCATGGGACTCTAATCTGGAGAGCTGGGTTTGATTCCCCACTCCTCCACAAAGCCAGCTGGGTGACCTTGGGCGAGTCACAGTTCTCTTGAGCTCTCTTAGCCCCACCCACCTCACAGGGTGATTGTTGTGGGGTAATAATAACACTTTGTAAACCGCTCTGAGTGGGCATTAAGTTGTCCTGAAGGGCGGTATATAAATCGAATGTTATTATTATTATTATTATTATATACAAAGGAAGCAAGAATCATCACAGTCCAAGTATATTTGGCTGCCAAAATGTGTTTACCTAATCAAAAGGTCTAGGAGAACATTCTGCATGTACTCAAAATCATACAAAATATTTAATCCAGAATTATATCCCAGGAATTAATTGTTGAGGCTGAGCCTGGCTCAGATTCAGGCTGTTTCCCCACAATCTAAAAATAGCGAGTTATTCATGGAAGGCTGCTAGCTTCCTTGCATGATTTTTGATGCCATCCTTTTACAAAATGCCATGAAAGCACCATTATCACTGCCTGCCTCCATTTTGTAAATGGATGGTGTCAAAAATAGTGCAAAGAAGCCAGCAGCCTTCTATGAGTATCACATTATTTTTAGATCATGGGGAAATGGCCTCAGTTTTTGGTGTTTTACACAGTGGAGACTCAATAAACTGTAGTACTTAACATGAGTGGAGGCAGGAAGAAGGCGGTGGAATCCGGTGACTCCCAGAAATACAATAGTCCTTTTTGTTACTCTGTACTATGTTGGGTTTAGGTTTGCAAATGTCCATTGTGTTCCAGTGTATGAGTAGAGGGATAGCATGGATGACATAGAATGAAAATAAACAGAAATCCTGCCTTTTGCTGGGGCAGATCTGCACAGCATTCAACTGCAGTAGAGATGGGCATGAACTGGAAAAAATGAACCATATGGTTCATGGTTCATCACCTTTCATGAACCATGAACCACGAACTTTCATGAACCTCCCCCAGTTCACAAACCAGTTCGTTTGATTTGTGAAAACATCACATCCGGCTCAGCAAATTATCACTTCCAGGCCAGCAGAAGGTTTGCAGAAAGTCCATCCCATTATCTAGGAAACTGATTTATTGCTGCCAGGCTGTCTGCAGTGACAAACCAAAAAATGAACCAAACGAACCAGCCTAAAATTCGTGGCAGTTCGTCAGAAATGGGCTCTGACAACCTGCTGGTTCACAAACCACAAACCAGCCTGGTTCATGCTGAATTTTGGTTCGTATCTCGGTTCGTGCCCATCTCTAATTTGCAGTCTCCCTGAGGCAGAACTGACCTTTTCCTCCAGCTAGTCTGCTTGATCCTGAAAGGCAGACAGGTTCTGAGACTTCCAAAGCCTCCTGAGTCAGATTCTCCCGCAACTAAACTCTGGAGAAAACAAACCGTATCTGCTCACATTCATTTATTCAGCCTACTTACACACTACACAGACTGTGAGATAGGATCCTTCCAGTCTCTATTTCTCTGAAGGTCAGACCCTAGCTGATGTGAGTTCAGAGTGTAACAGCTTTTTCTCTCACCCCACCCCCTTCTCATCTAGCTCCTCCAGCCCTTTCAGGGATCCTGATTGGTTACTAGCTACACTGTTTACGCACCAAACAGAATTTTAAAAGATTGGTGTTTTACGTCTCCAGGGCAGGACAGCCTCATATTCATCACACCTGCACAGTCCCAATAAATATGTACAAGAGACCAGCTGGTTGTCACTGGGCTCACTATATATGTTTGAATTTGCAGACATCAGGGATATGGCTACGGAATACATTCCTGCTCTCCTTCCCATTTTACACTCGTCACTACATGAGTCTATGAAGTTATCACATTTCTTTACTTCTACCAATGATGCAGAAAGGTGGCAGGGATTACATTCTTTGCTTTACGTTATAAATATTAAAGGGGCAGAGGAGGAGGAGACATGGGGCTGCTGCTTTTGCTGCTGTTTGGCAGATAGTTCCAGCCTCTGGTTTATCTAGCAGGCAGGTCTCTTAAATCATCTTTACATACGTATGTGCCCTCAGGTTGAAACCAAAATATGGAGACCCCAGCAAGGATCTTTCAGTGCAAATAAGCAGCAGAGGTAGCTAGCACTGCCTGCCTCTATAGAGTTTTCCTTGTTGGTTCCCTCATTCAAGTATTGACCCTGCTTAGTTTCCAAGTTCTGACGAGATGGAACTATACTATGCTGCCTTCCCTCCCTAAATCATTTTTACTTTTGTAGAAAAAGTCACTGTGTACTTCAAAAGTTCACAATAATGTGGGATAGGATCCAATGGAAATTTTGAATATGTTCCCTACAACTCAACTGCTGATTATATTTTATCAAAATTGCATTTATGTTCATTATCTATCTCTTTTGAATGTTTGCAAAGGGCAAGCTGGGTAATCTGATTAAGTGGCTGAGCTCAATAAAGGTTCTGAGAACTGGGTCATTATTGCGATTAACTACTGGATTAAAAGGATTCAGGAAAGTGGTAGGATTTGATTTGCATATTGCTCTAAAGACCTTTGACTTATGTTAAGTCTTCCTCTTAAACACTATCTCACAGAAGTATTGCATCAAGCAATTTAGCAAGTTGTGTTTTACTCTTGTCTTTTTTGACCTTCTGTAGTGCAGCACTAATATTTTTAAAACGCAGTTATTTTCTGTCATTTGTAATAGGTAGTGATGCATGGTAGAACAATGTAAATGAAAGGGGGCTATGAACAAGAAAGACTCATATTGTAGAATAATTAACCTTACAAAGCTGCAAGGATATTTTTTGGGTTTCATTTGAATACCTTTAAAAACCTGCACTTTAAATATCTGTGTAAATGTGTGTCATTTGCTTCTGTTTGCCTCAGAGGGTACTGTCCCAGCCTTGCCAAGCGCTATTTTTTGCCCCTTTAAGGGATACAGAAGTAATGAACTCATAAATGGTGAACATGCAAATAATTAATTTTATTAAGAGCTTAAGTTGTCTACAGAAGAAAATGACATCTACAGAATAATCAGTGCAAGAAAATAATATGCTTACATCCCTTCCCTGGAGAATGACAATGGATGGACACCTAGAACTGGCCAGCTGCACAGTACTATTACAGTTTCTATCTGCACTAAGGTTCCAGTCTCAGGACTATGCCAAGGCTTTATATACTGTAATTTCAACAATGCTTGTAATAATATATAACTGACCTTGACAGGAGTGATACCTCTCAGACCCCCCAAGGCCAACTGCTTAGCAGTGGTGTTTGGCAAGCTTCCAATATGATAACTGTGCTATATTCTCACTACTCTCTTAAGCAGGTGCATTAGTTATTGATTAACATACTCCCTAGCTCAGTACATCAACTAGAGCAGAGACAAGTGTTTGGGTCTGCAAGGCTTCCTATCTGCAAGGTAATACAGTCACAAGTGGAGAGATTGTGGCACACCATCTGACTCCTTGAGATGACAGTGTTCTTCTGCCATTTCACTATATGTAGAAGCCTCTCCATTGGTCACCCAAGCCCCACCTCACATAGCATGGGGATTTTACTTTGTCATTAAGCCTATTGTCCTCTCACACTGAATGGCCGAGTGCCCAACAGTCTGTCTCTTATCATGTTACCTCACATCTTAATGAACTATTGAGAAGCTCCTTTACTGCTTCTCAACTTCTGTCCCCTTCCAACAGTTTCCTCCATTTTAAAGAGGCAGTTGCTCTCCCATAGACGCTGTGGCAGAGGAAAGCCCCTTGTCCCCATACTGCTCCCTTCCTGGTCTATATTTTCCAGAGAGCAGCCCTGATAGGTCTTACATTACAATGATTTCACTTCTAATTTCACTGTGGCTAACTTCAGTCAGGGCAGCAAAGATGCTGCTGCCACTACATGTTCTCAAGTGGATGGCTTCAGACAACTTTTTTTTGAAAGAAATCTTTTAATAACAACAACAATAACAACAACAACATTTGATTCATATCCCACCCTTCAGGACAACTTAACACCCACTCAGAGCAGTTTACAAAGTATGCCATTATTATCCCCACATCAGCAATCACCCTGTGAGGTGGGTGGGGCTGAGAGAGCTCCAAGAAGCACTGACTGACCCAAGGTCACCAAGCTGTCTTCAAGTGGAGGAGTGGGGAATCAAACCCGGTTCACCAGATTAGAGTCCTGCCTCTCTTAACCACTCTTAAACACTACATCAAATTGCTAAATATAAAAGGTTAGTAAAACTCAGGTGTCATTTCAAAACTTTAAATATTTCCTTTCCTAATTTTTGCTGCATTAAGAGTAGAGATGGGCACGAACCTGAATATGAACCAAAAAACCCATGAACTAGCCTGGTTCGTGGTTTGCGAACCAGTGGTTCGTGGAAGCTCATTTCCACGAATTTCCACAAACTGGTCTACTGGTTTGTTTGGTTCATTTTAAAACAGCAATGCTCCTTTCCCTGCCACTGCAAAGTGCCAGGGAAAGGGGCATTTAAACCCGTAGATCAGCTGCTTGTTGGGAAGATCCCTGAGAAGCAGCTGATCATTTAAACAGGGGGGGTTGGCTGCCCGGCCAGGAGTTTCCGGCTGGCCAGCCAAGCCCCACCCACACTTTAAATGGCCATTTCCCTGCTGCTGGGAGTGACCATTTAAATAGCCCCTGTTTAAATGATCAGCTGCTTGTTGGGGATCTCCCTGACAAGCAGCTGATCCGGGGTTTAAATGCCCATTTCCCTGCCACTGCTAAACAGCCTGAAAGGGGCATTTAAACTCAGTGAACCACGAACTGGTTCATGAACTTGCCCCATTTCATGGGAGTTCGTGGTTCCTGGTTCATGAAAATGCCATGAACCGCGAACCGCACGGTTCGGGTTTTTTTGTGGTTCGTGCCCATGTCTAATTAAGAGACCACTAGATGTATTTCCTTGTATATACAGGTCCATACTATATAGGTAGCTGTTTCCAGCTGTTTCCTGTTTCCAGGAAGCAGTTCTAAGCCCCTTCCTACTTTTTCTATGCAGTGTCCTGTACAATAAAATGTGTGGGATGGTAGCATTGTGCTCTGATTTCTCCCATTCCTACTCATCATTCACTGGCAGCCACTTGTAGGGGTGCTGAACTTATAATTCAGTGATGTCATAGCATGCAAATTGTAGAATACAGAACAGATAAGTGAGGCTGCAAGTTTCAGACAGAGCTATACTATTCCCATAATACCTGGTTCAGCCAAAAAGTCAGATTCTATTAACTAGAAATTCACTGGAATTTTGTCGATTTGAATTCCATAAATGACGACACTGAATTTAAATAAATAAGTTTTCTTATCAGGAAATAGGGTATGGGGGATCCCTTTGGTAGAAAAAACTTTACTTTTGAAACTTTACTTTTGAAGCTCTATGAATATTTTCATGCAGTTTGCAAAGCTGCCTCTAGGAATCACCATTTCAAGAATTTGTGCTCTTTTTAATCGGTTTTAACTATTGGATCTCAAAGGTCTGTTGACCATATAATAAACTTATTGCTGTTAATAGCAACCTGATAGTCAAAATAACATAAAAATCTGCCTGTGTTCTAGAGCTGATGAACAGCAGTGCTGATTTTTCATGTTGAGAAAATAGCTCTCTGTGGGCTTTGCATTTAAAAAAGGTGGACAAATTTGTAAGGTAGGAATAAGGGTCTTAATAAAGGACCCCATTCTTTATTACTGAGTACAATGCATCATCCCAGCCAGCTTAGGGTCAGTCACCATTAGCTTGATAGAAAAATGAAAGAGGAGACAGTCCTTTTTAGTTCCCCAAATCACGTACTTACTCACATTGACCAATCACTCATACCTCAATTGCAGTCTATTTCCTGCCATCACCATTAACCTGACTTAGACTCTTGTCGCTCTAGTGCATACCCTCTATTACTTTAAAATACCAGGCTCAGCTGGCTAGCCATTTTACCTCAGTGCTTTATATTACATTCCTACTTTATAATAAAGAAGCTAGATTAAGTCATTTCAAATTATTCTCCTGTCACCCTCAGGTTCAAATACACATGCCTCACTCAGGCTGCTAAAACTCCATCCCTGCTGACATATAGTTTAGAACGCTAAATTCAGAAGAGCAGCTCATGAAAGTAAATGAGCTTGTACATAAGCATTTTCCTGGAGAAGGGGAAAAGGCCCAATCTATCTCCTCCTGCTGTCACTGTTAAAGAAGTCATTGTATTGCTACTGAAAGGATTTATGGGCCCTGTTGGGGCCCTTACATGAGTAAGTCTCCAGCATGTTAAGGATGACCAGTATTTGGCAGATCTACAACAGTTATTTGGATCTATCTATCTATCTATCTATCTATCTATCTATCTATCTATCTATCTATCTATCTATCTATCTATCTATCTATCTATCTATCTATCTATCTATCTATCTATCTATCTATCTATCTATCTATCTATCTATCTATCTATCTAAAACATTTATAAGGTGCCTTTCCACCCACATAGAGTCCCCAAGATGGCAAACATCAAGGTACTAAAAACATTTAAAACATTAAAACACTATTTAAAATGTATATATAAATATTTAACAATAAAGGGAAAACATAGACATACAAACAAACACAGCTAGGGAAGAGGGCCAATAAGAGTACCTCAAATGAAACAGAAAAGTCTCCACCCACTGGCAGAAGACAGTTACAGAGGGAGACAGATGAATTTCCCTGGGGAAAGAGTTTCAAAGTGTCAGTGCCACAGCTGATAAGACCCTTTCTTAGGTTACCTTCCATTTATTGTCAAATAGTACAAGGTCTCTGAAAATGACTGGTGTGGACAGATAGTTGGCAGCTACAAGCCATACAGGGTTTTAAAGGTCAATAGCAGAGCCTTGAATTAGGTACCAAAACCAATTGGGAGCCAATATAGATGGAACAAAACTGAAGTGATATGGTGCCTGCAATCTACTCTAGTTAACATTGCGGCTGTAACATTAATATGAACTAGTATTCTGGCTTCAGGCTTAGTACAATTACCATGACAGAGGTTAAAGGAAGAGGGAAAAAATCAGTAGTCACATGGAGCATGTATCCTCATAAATCTAAACATTGCTCATACCTTCAACATTCACAGAGAGAGAGAGAGAGAGAGGTATTGAAGTACATGGAAGGACTATTACTTAATTAAGTCATCATGTGTCATCTTTACAAAGCTTTCCAACTTTCTCTTTCTCATTGTCCCAGGGTTCTAGAGGGTATGGTACTAGAGTTAGTCAGATGAGACTTGTGAAAACTGGTAAATGTCTATTGCTAGCCCTTTAACACTCAAGATATATGGAAAAGCTGGACACAAATTTACAAGTTGAGACATTTCCCCAGATCCCACTTGCTAAATCTGTTGGACATAGTGACTGCATATGGCTTTAGTAAAAGTCTTCATGAAGATTTGCACAGAATAAATAATTTAAAATATTTAATGCTGGAGGCAATCACCAGTGTTGCCTCAATGGAGAAATACAAGGGAAAGGAACTGCTCCTTACATCCAAATGAGCTTACTATCTAAATTTTGATTCAAGGAGGAGAACAGAGAAAGGAGAAAGTAAAGGCAAGGGTAGAAAAACAATGAGAGGGAGGAATGGAGCGAGTAAGTATCATTGAACATAGTGGGACTTAAGTTCTGACTAAACATGAATACCATTGTACTGACAGAATAGCATTCTATATATCTTTTCTTTCCACAAAATAATTTAGAATTTAGAAGAGTTCTTTTTGTCTGCTTCTTAGATATGAATCTCTTTAAAGTTAATGGTAATTTATAGCAGTATGTCTATTCACACACACACGTAGAACTGCAGCTAGCCTGTGGGTTCTTGTTCACACTAAAGATTAAAGAAGTCTTTGCACGGCTTATACAATCAACACACTTATTTTTAAATGCATGTGCTAAACAGCAGTTTTTCTTGTCTAAATTTTCTTTCCTAAAATTTTCATTCCTAAAATTTCCAAGGCAAGATATCTAGCAAGAACATTTTAAATAATGCTCCTAGTGGAGAAAGCAATGGTAAGAGATAAGCACCATGATAAGAATTTCCAAACTGACATGTTTCAGAGAGGGACAATAACACATGTGTTTGTTTGTTTGTTTGTACATACCCAAAGCAGCTTATGTCCTCCTTATTTTCTCCATTTTATCTTCAAGATTCTGTGAGGTGGGTTAGGTCAAGAATATGTTACTGGCCCAAGGTCACCCAGCAAACTTCCATGGCAGAGTGGGGATTTGAAGCTGGGTCTCCCAGATACTGGCCCAATACTTGTAACCACTACAATGCAATGGCTACTTAGATTACAAATGACAATCTGTTTTCTTGATTCCTTTTCATGCTACTAATTGTAAACATGCCTTCAAAATCACCATAATTTATTGTCATTCATATTGTAAAGTTGAGAAAGCTTTACACTAGTTAGTCAGAGTTCTGGAGACTATGCCTTGCCGACAGGGCCTCATCTAGTAGCAATGGGAGTGCAGACTTTTTCTGATGTCATTTGATAAGCACTCAATCTCCAGGCCAGATGTGGTGGCATTGCACAGCAAGAATTTTGGGGAAGGCAGCTCGACCCTTTGAGTGGGAAGTCTGTAGAGTGTTGGTCAAGGCTTTGCAGTACTATACAACAGAAGAATATGACATGGCTAGAGAGGAAGGCCGTGGGGTGCCCCATGATTAGTTCATGGGGCTTAGATGATAGTCTTTGTTGGGGATGGCCCTTCATGATCAAGAGAGCCTACAGAAACACTTCTGGTCATTTCAGCCCTGTTTGATCACAGTTTTGCAAGTCTATTTTTTCAGCATCCCATTTCTTCTTTCTACTGCTCATGACAATGGGAGGTGGTAAGGAGTATGCCATTTCTGTTGGATGCCCAGTACTTTTAGTACTTGTTGCATTGCTGTCCCAGTGAGATATGCTCAGAATCTATGGATTGTGAGACACCCCAGCAAAGTATAAAATCATGGAGAAGTCACATAGCCACTGTCATAACATCTGGCTTTCTTCAAGAGAATGCTTCAATCCACCCATCAAACAGAATACAATTACAAGGCAGTATTCATATGACATGGCTTTGGGTAATTGAATAAAATCCATTTCTGAGTTCAGAAAATGGCCACTTGCTGCAAATCTAACAGCTCTGCCCGTCTTTACAGGTTTACCTGGATTGTATTGTTGACAAATCAAGTAAGCTGCACTAGTAAAAGCAAATGTGAAGCAACCCAAGTTTGATTCACCAGGATTATAATACCCCTTTTGGCTATGTGTCTGATGAAGTGGAAAATGCAGACAATGTGGTGGAAGCAGATTTGTAGCGTGACAGAGCAGTCAGAGCTATTTCACCACAAATCCATCGACATGCAAGAGGCATGAAGCCTTACTTCAAAAGGTTTTTTCCAAATCAGAAGCAGTGTCCTAAATGATTGCCACCTCCTAAAGGAAGGCACTGGAGCAGGCACAGTAGAAATCTGAAGGGGGAACATGGCAGCAGCCTGAGGAGGAGATAACACAGCTGCTCTAGTGGCATTTCTTTTAACACCTTCAGAATCAAGGGGACCATGAGCTTTACACTCTACAGAAGGCAAAAGGAAGGCATATAGAAGAGCATGACCTAAGGACCATATTGCATAGAAGCACTGGCAGAAGCAAGAAACCCATGTTGTTTCCATAATATCCCAAATTCTTGCATGCAACCAAAATCATGGCTTTGGGATTTTTTTTTAAACCTATTTTGCAAGTGCCAAAGCAGCAACCCAGCTGCTTTAAAACCCCACAATTCCCCAAATCAAATCAAAACAAAAAAAACTGCACAGAAAATCTGCTCTCTTTTTCAGCTAATTGTGGTGCCTTGTTACAGACAGATCACTGAGCAAAACCTATGACTTTCAGAGACTTTGATCAGAGTTGTGTGTACCCTTTAGGGGGAAAAAATCTCTTCTTCTTCAAGAGGCTGCTTTCCCCTCCCCCACTGAAAACCTATGTGGCAGCTATGACAGTTTTCTCCAAAATGAAAAAAATAATAATGAATGGCAAATCCATCTAGTCTCTGCACTCCCTCATTTCAAAAGCCAGCTTCTTACAGAGGGAGGGCAACTGTTCTCAGCTCTTTACTCCCAAAGGAGTTTGTGTGGCAGGGTGGGAGGACTGGAAGAAAACAGCTAGGAAGATACTCAGCCTTAAGCAGGCTGCTTATACAAAATCCACATAGTGAGACTCAAGACCAAGCTATGGGGCAGGGATGGCTCTGGTGGCATTAATTGATAATCTCCACCAGAATGCAGACAAGGACCATGCTTCTTTGTTGCTTCTACTGGATATCGCTGCAGCCTTTAGTACAGTAGACCACGCCATCTTGTTGAGGCATGTGGAGGAACAAGTGGGTTTCAAGGGATATGCCCTGGACTTGTATAAATCGTTTCTCATGGAATGGCCTCAATGGGTTGCTGTTGGAGAACAGCTATCTCCAGAATGGGAATTATCTTGCAGAGTTCCATGTGGTGCAATCTTATCCCCCATCTTAATCAACCTCTATGTAAAATCTTTAGGAGAACTCATTTTTAGCCATGGAATTGAATCGCATCAATATGCAGATGACATCCAGCTATATCTCAGTATCCACCTCTCCCTTACACTCAGGTGGCAGAAGTGCTGAGTTCCAAACATGAGCCCCAGAATTGTAGTGGTAGTTTTAACTCGGAAACCTGTATGGAGTGATCTGTGAAAAAAACCCTTTTATTTGAGAAGAGGAGCATGTTCAGAATAACCAAAAATTCACAAAGAGACAGAGATACATAGAGACAAAAGTTACACAACTTGTGGACCTACAACAGCTATTAGTATGGAGTAGCTGATGAGTGTAGGTCCTGTACACAGTTTCAGCACACATTATATACTTTTACAGACCAACGATCTTTAACTGATCCTTGGTCTGATATAAGGGCAGAGATAACCCTCTCAATTCTCTATCTCCTGAGCCATAAATCATGAAATTCCAGTTCTTAGTTCCTGTCCACCAGACCAAATTGTCCTTTTGATTTATCAGTAACTTTGTTCCGTATTTTCATCCAAACCGTTATCAGAACTGCAGCCTTTAATGTCATAATTTTGAGTTGTGACTAGAGATGGGCACGAACAGAAAAAAACGAACATGATGTTAATTGTTCATTGCCATTCACGAACAGGGACTCACGAACAACCACAAACATGGCCCTGTTCATGAATATGTTTGTGGTTGGCTGTTCGTGGGGGCCAGCAGGCTCTCCTCCAGCCATCATCCAAGTTTGGTCAAGATCCCTACTGCACCACTCCCAGAAACCTGACCTGAGCAGGCACCAGGAAAGGTACCCATAATAAATAATAGCTTGGCCCCAGAGCCTGGCAGCAGCCCTGGAACTTGAAGGGGTCGATCCCTATCCCACCACACACAAAGAAAATTCAAGCTCCAATGCACTCTCTCTATCAAAATGCCAACAGCAACTGTCTCTCCACTGTCTGTAAAGTCAGAACTGGGAACCCCCTCCCCCTGCTCTTTGCTCCCTTGTTGTAACAAATTTGGAGCTCCACCCTTGAAAGGAAGTGCCTATCAAGCTAAATTGGTCTTAGATTGGGGTTTCCAGGGCAACAGCAGGAGTTCAGACAGAGTTCAGACAATCTCTGCCTAAGTTGCCAAGGGAATTGATTGCAGGTGCCAGACTGTCTGGCTTGATGAACAGCAATGAACAAGGCTTGCAACTACCACCTGTTCATTTAGAATGGGGCCTCGTGAACCACTGGTTCATGAACAGCAGATTGCGCTGTTCGTGCCTTATTTTGTTCGTATTGCTGTTCGTGCCCATCTCTAGTCGTGACTATATCTTAATTGGAAATAGTTTCAACAAGTCAAGGTTTTACAGAATAAAGAACATGATACAAAGAAAGAGAAATAGTTAATAAAATACATCATTGGGAAGCTGGAGACATCAACATTTAAAGCTTGAATGATTGTGTTTGTGATGTCTTATATTGGGTCTGTCTACAGAAGGTATTTGTTTAATCCTGCAACATAAATCGACAGAGTTCCAAATATATTCTTTATCAAGATAAATCACTTTTTGAAAACAATGAAATCAGCTTGTACAATTGCCTCTTTTAACAATACTTAAGAATTAATGGTTACCATGCCCACTAATAAATTTTATTTAATTCAGTATTAGCACACAGGGAAGCAACAGATCATTGTGTTTTCATATCAGACAGACCATTTAGTAAAGTTTAACAGTATTTAGAATGTATTAGTAATATGTGAGGGAAGGGAAGATTGTACACTAAAGGTCTACCATATGATGGAAAGAGAAGGAATTTTAAATAGATAATGACTCTCAGATTAATTGGGTTGATTTGTTGCTTGAATTGGTACTCAGGTTGCTTTGAGGTGGGACTGGTTTGGTTAAAAGGAGGCTTAGAATTGTTGCATTGTCACATATCCTTGATTACTAGGTAAAGTTTGCTATTCCAGCATATTCCCACACTTGAAGTGGTAGAAGACCCAGTTTATATAACCCGCCCCAGCAGCTGATCAAACCTACTTTTCCCCAGAGTCTCTTTTAATTGTTTTTGTTTAGATTTGCTGGCAATTATTTTACCCCTACTGTCAATCACTGGAATTCAGAATGGAGTCAGGTACCTGATACGATCACTCCTAGACACATTCTTAAACTAACCAGAGCCAGATAGATCCTTGATATAATGAAGAAATTCAGGCAATAGTAGAGTTTGCAGCCAGAGTGTAAGTGTAAGACAAAGTATAGGGTATAGATCAGAGCTTGTTTTAGAGCTGAGTACATGGCAGCAATCATGATAATTATTATATTAATATTAATAGAGATAAGATATGAATTGTCAGCTCCTGCTTTCAGCCCCTGCCCGCAAGATTACACTGTTAGTCACTTAAGTTTATATGTTTCTTTTTGTTTTCATATGCTGTTGATGTGAACCTTTTCATTTTGCCTGTTTTAATTGCTAGTATTCTGGATTTACACTGTGATTCTATTAACTTCAATGGACTTAGAAGAGTATAACTTTGTTAGGATTGCACTGTTAATGTCATTTTATACCACGTGTATATTCTATGCCATTCTGTATGTAATTAATATGTAAATAACATTCAACATAGCATACTTATCTATCTATCTATCTATCTATCTATCTATCTATCTATCTATCTATCTATCTATCTATCTATCTATCTATCTATCTATCTATCTATCTATCTATCTATCTATCTATCTATCTATCTATCTATCTATCTATCTATCTATCTATCTATCTATCTATCTATCTATCTATCTATCTATCATATTTATTCCTCACTTTTCTCCCCAGAGAGGAGCCAAACTGGCTTACAACTAGACATGGGCACGAACCAGAAAAAAACCTAACCATGGGTTTGTGGTTCGTGGGGTTTCCACGAACCATGAACCATGAACTGGCATGGAACTGGCCCAGTTACAAACCAGGTTGCATATATCATCTGCCCCGGCTGCCATTTGAGGGGTGGAAAGGCTGTTTTTGGCCTTCTCTGCTGTCCTGCGCACCCACAGGGCAGCAGGGGAGGAGGAAAAGGGCCCTCCTGCCATTTGAAGGGCAGAAAGACCGTTTTTGGCTTCCATCTGATGCTGGGGTGGTGAAGGCCTCCTCTGCTGCCCTGCAGGCGTGCAGGGCAGCAGAGGAGGCCAAAAAGGGCCTTCCTGCCCCTCAAATGGCAGCCATGCCATGCCCCCAGGGAAATGGCCATTTAAACTGGCCCTTTAATACAAACCAAATGAACCAGTAGTCCAGTTCTTGGAAGTTCATAGAAACAAGCTTCCACAAACCCTGGTTTGCAAACCCCGAACCAGGCTGTTTTGTAGGGTTTTTTTGGTTCGTATTTAGGTTTGTGCCCATCTCTACTTACAACATTCTCCCTATCTCCATTTTACTCTCACTAGAACTCTGCAAGGTGTGTTAGGCTAAGAGTATGTGACTGGTCCAAGGTCACCTAGAAACCTTCCTTGGCAGCGTGAGGATTTAAACCAGGGTCTCTCAGATCCTAGTCTGATATATTGTCGAAGGCTTTCACGGCCGGAGAACGATGGTTGTTGGGGGTTTTCCGGGCTGTATTGCCGTGGTCTTGGCATTGTAGTTCCTGACGTTTTGCCAGCAGCTGTGGCTGGCATCTTCAGAGGTGTAGCACCAAAAGACAGAGATCTCTCAGTGTCACAGTGTGGAAAAGATGTAGGTCATTTGTATCTACTCAGGAGGGGTGGGGTTGAGCTGAGTCATTCTGTAAGAGTTTCCCAGGGTGTGGAATGCTAATGGCGGGAGGCTTCACTGTAACCTGAGGAGGTTCTTTTGCATATGGATTGGTGCTTGATGTGCTAATCTTCTCTGCAGGGCTATTGTCGGGTGTGGAGTGTTTTGTTGGCCTGGTGTTTTTCAGAACTGGAGCCCATGCTCTGTTCATTCTTAAGGTTTCTTCTTTCCTGTTGAAGTTTTGCTTATGCTTGTGAATTTCAATGGCTTCCCTGTGCAGTCTGACAAAGAACAACCACCTAGTCTGATACTTTAACCACTACGTCACAGATTAATTGGGAATCAAAAGGAACAGAAAAATGTAACAACAATGATGCAAAATAAGGACTTATAGGTTCAGTTCATGTTAAAAAAAATGTATACAATGTGGTGGTGTTGCAAAATTTGGTAGCATCCCTAATTAAAGTCAAGAGGAATGTCTAAAAGTCTCCCCTGCTGCCAGATCTCATTGGTGTGTTAAGCTGTCAGCATGGCTTCCAGACCTTATGTTTTAAAAATGTGGGATATAAATAATCGATCACTCATTCCCAACCCTGAGACAGTCTCTGTAAATTCAACACAAAGTAGTTTTGTTAAAACCACCCCTTGACATAATTAAGAGGCTTTTCACACTGCCGATGTAAAGCATTTGGGATGTTGGTTGATAGTGCATTGAATAGAACATCTCACATAAAACCAATTTGCTAGCGGGTTGAAAGCAGGGTTGTGTTGGTTTTATTTTTAACTTTCAGACGAAGCTGATCACATCCTGTTATTGATGTAGCGTTGTGCTGGCTTTTTAAAAAACCCTGCCATCCTGTTTTCACTTTCTTAAAACAATTCCCAGTCAGATCAGTTTGCCATTTGAAATATTCGTCCACATTCCATTTCTGTTTTCCTGCCCCACTTTTTTCTTCCTTTTTTTTCTTTTTTACAGATTATGAGAGAAGCTGGTTGTTCCTTGTTTAAAGAGTGTTCCTATTTATCGTCTGTGTTTTATTTGAACCTTCCTTGTAAAATAAACCATATCTGTATGATGAATTAGAATTTTTCAGTCACTCAGATTTTAGAGCCATTCTAGCATGAAAGTAGCAAACTATAATAACATGCTCAAGATCCTTTAAGAAAAGATATTTGGCAGCTGATTTCTTGTATAGACAGTTGTGAAGGCCTTGGGCATTTACTCTAATTTTAATTGCCCCATTACGTCTTTGCCTTTTAAACAACATTCTGTGGGCAATGGTACAAGCACCCTAACAAGTGTCTTTTAAATTATCACTTTCTCACTTGGGTAATTAAAAACACAGATAGAATGCCATAGGGTCATTTAGCATCATCTTTATATTTTTGCCTGAGACTTGGCTCATCCTATTGTGTGAAACCTCATCATGGCTTTAGGGTGCTTTATCTGCAGTTTTGTAAGTCCAACATGTTTTTAATTCACCTATTGAAAGGTATTCTGTGGGAGCAATTGTGGTCATTTGGCAATTGCATACATTGCTGATAGGATGGACTGTGTAAACATGAAGCTGGTGTTTGGAACATCAGAGCTCCAGAATTTTTGAACTCTCATAGAATTAATAGCAACATGCGTATCATTATGACAGACATGGTGTGACAGAAAGGTTGGTATACGGCATGCACTACAACTACAAGGAGTACTCTACTATATGATTATGTGTGCTCTGCATAAAGCAAACATTCGGTTGAGCACATACAGAGAGTTGTGCACATGATCTAATCAGTGAGAGTCTAACCTCTCAGTATGTGAGAGCAAACTAGACTAGAGATGGGCATGATTCGAATTATGACCCAAAAAACCGCACAAACCAGGTCGGTTTGTAGTTCACGAACCAGTGGTTTGTGGAAGCTCATTTCCACAGACTTCCATGAACTGGTCTACTGGTTTGTTTGGGTCATAAAGGGGCAATTTAACTCCCCCCCCCTGCCGCATGCCAGCTGACAGGTTAAAGGGACCTGCCGCTTGCAAACTGCAGGGCTCTTTAAACTGCCCAAACCCCACCCCCACCACTCCAGCCCGAGCCCTAGCCCCACACTTACCTTGGCCTGCGGGTCCGCGGTGTCCTCCCATTCCTCCCGCAAGGGGTGGGAAGGCTGTTTTTGACCTCTTCTGCTGCTGCGTGGGCCTGCAGGGAGGTGGAGGAGGCCAAAAACGGACTTCCCACCCCTCAAATGGAGCCGCAGTGGCCATTTGAGGGCCGGGGAGGCCATTTTGGCTTCCTTTGCTGCTACGCGGGCCCACAGGGCAGTGGAGGAGGCAAAAAATGGCAACCATTTGAGGGGCGGGAAGGCTGTTTTCGGCCTCCTCCACTGCCCTGTGGGCACACAGCAGCGTAAGAGGCCAAAAATGGCCTTCCCATTGTTCAAGGGAGGAGAGGGAGGACGCCACGGGCCCATAGGGCAAGGTAAGTGTGGGGCTGGGGCGGGGGTGGGGGCGGGGGTGGGGGCTGGAGTTTGGGCAGTTTAAAGGGCCCTGCTGCTTGCAAGTGGCAGGTCCCTTTAAACTATCAGCTGGCAGGCGGCGAGGGGGGGGGACCTGCCACTTGCAAGGCAGGAAAGGGCCCTTTAAACTGTCAAAAGCCCCTTTCCCTGCTGCTACTAAGTGGCCGAAAAGGGGCATTTAAACTCCATGAACCATGAACTGGTTCATAAACTGGCCCCAGTTCATGCCAGTTCATGGTTCCTGGTTCGTGAAAATCCACGAACCACAAATCTCATGGTTTGTTTTTTTGTGCTTTGTGTCCATCTCTAGACTAGACAGGTCTGGAGAGGTCCTGTAATTCTCACTTTAATTTTGATAATTTCTTTACATAATAACTTTTAGGCATCGACTTCAATTGGGAAACATTTCATCTGAATGCATTATTTATCACATTTCAGAGAAATGCCTGTTACTAGATTTGGTACATTTTAGGTTACAATTTTAGAGTTGTATTCAGTTGTAATGAGCAAACTCCAATAAGCCTGCTTTGTTTTGCAGCTCATATGATCTCTCCTCCTCTTGTGTGCAGAGGTAAGATTGAAGACTTCTTGCTTTAGAAAGTCTTCATCTAACCATAATTTGCTGTGACATATGTAGCAGGGTGCGTTAAAAAAATGGAAATAATTTCTCATTCACAAAACCAGTGTTCTATCCAACCCCAATTTGTTAAAGTGATCTGAATTCAGATGTTACAATATAGCAACCTACGGTCGGATCTAAGGTGACCTAAAGCAGGAAGTCCTCCATCTCAGCTCCATGCAGAAGGGAAGGAAGAAGCAGTGTGTAAACCCAAGAATAAACCAGGATTATTTTCATCATGAATAAGGAGTTTTTTAAATATGTTTGAATATAAGCTAGGATATACTCAGGGGAAAAAGTTACCATATAAAAAGGCCTAGTCAAGCAACATTGTAGTGCCTATTCTATGTAAAAAATGAACATGCAATGATTCATTTTCTTTAAACTCTTTAACTGTAGAAATTTAAACTCATTCCGTATCATGTTGACCATTATTGATTTTACAGTTAGAACAGATTTGCAGTTTCAAACTATGACATCATCTGGGGGGGGGGCGAAGCTTAAGAAATCTATTAACATGTCCTTCAGTATGAAGGGTGATCCAGATTTTGCATCTAGTGTTTGTTTAAAGCCATGCTCTAGTTTAAAAATAATTTTATGCATTGGTTGGTAAGGAATCAACAAGCACCTAAGGCTAACAAAATGGTAAATAAGCTGCTTTCCTGGATGGGTTCTGATGTACATTCAAATAATACGAGAAGTATAGTGTTAAACCAGAATATGAACAGAAGGGAAAGCAAAAAAAGTGCCCCCCCCAAAAAGCCACAGTGTTTCAGAAACATTTTAAAGCCCCATTATCAATTACAGAGACACAATATAAATACTGGGAAACTTTTGCATGCAAGAGTCACTTTGGTGATTTGAAAAAAAAGATGTTTGCAGAGCAGAGTTGGCACTGGAGTTGGCAGGCAGAGTTGGCACCAGAGGCAAGGTTGTAGTGGAGGCATGACCGAGCATGAAGAGGAGGGGTGTCCATCTTCCTCTTGCCCAGCGGTGTGGCCAGAGCCATTCTCCATTGTCCACGGAAGGAGTAGAAAGTTCTCTGAGGTGAGTCGGAGGGCTTCTGCTGGGACACGAACTCGCTCCCGGCCAGGGTCTGACCAGGGAGGGGCTGGGGAAGGGGATACCATGGGAGGGGGGCCATGCCTGGGTGGGCCCCTGGGGGCTCCTTCCCCCTGATTTGTCATGCTCCGCAGTGCTGGGGTGCCTGGCGGGGCCTGGCCTCGCCTGGCTCCTACCAGGCCGCAGGCCTGTGTGGTTTGGCCTGACTGGTCCGCTGGGCCTTGCCTGGCACCATGCATTTGGGTGGGCAGCGTGTGGCCTGGCTGGGCGGTGTGGCCCACATAGGTGCACACAGAGCATGCTGGGATACCTGGGGCTGGCTCGGCACAGCCGGGCTGGGCAGCACAACCCAGGCAGGTGTGCATGGAGGCCCAGCGGGGCTTTGCTTGACCTATGGGGGCCTTGCCTAACTCCGGCATGCTTGGGGCAGCCTGACATGGCCTAGCTATGTGCCGTGGCCTGCGTGGGCCCTCAAGGCGGCCCAGCGAGGTCCTGGCTGGCCCGTAAGGGCCTTTGATCGGTGTGGTCACTCCTGGGCCTGCCTTGCACAGCCAGGCCGGGTGGTGCTGGTGACCTGGTGGGCCTGGCTGGGCGGCACGACTTGAGAGGCCTTACACAGCTCAGGTGCGCTGAGATAGTCCTGGCGCAGCCTGGCTGGGTGGCGCAGCCTGGGTGGGGGTGTGCGGCTGCCCAGCAGGGGTTCTGGCTGGCCTGGAGGGCCTTGTCCAGCTCCGTCATGCCCCGGGGTGGGCTGGCCACAGCCTGGTTGGGCAGCCTGGCCATGAGGGTATGCCCGGGGTCTCTCAGTTTGCCTGCCCAGCCCCCAGTCTGGTGGTCTGCCTGGTTGGGCATGGCGTCACTGGCTGGGCGGTGTGATCTGTGGCAGCGTACACCATGGCCCATTGGGCCCTGGACAGTCCAGTGCCCCCCCTGGCCCCCAACCTGACAGTTTCCTGGGTAGCATGGCGGGGGAGCTGGGCTCGGCCACACCAAGTGGCGAGCACCTGCTCCACTGCCCTCCGGGGCTGAGGACTGCGTGGGCAGATTGGGCTGCCTGTTGAGCCAGGTTGTGCCCCCCCCTGCAGGGGGAGGAGGGCATGGAGCTGCCACCCTCCTGACTCTCTGTTAATGAGCTGAAGCTGATTAGCCAATAGCTTTTGTGGCAGGAAGGGTTCTCTGTTCTTCACTTATGTATTCCGGACCTTAGATGTCTCCACAATGTGATATTAACATACTCCCGGCTGCCTGGCATGTGCTCCAATGGGCTACTGGTGCTTCAGATGGCCTGGGGCCACTCTGAAACTGTGCAGGTCCTGTTCAGCATTCCCTCAACTCGCTATGTCTGGGAGAGTTGTGTTTATTTGCCTCTTGGCATTGTGCCTGGAAATGGCCTTGAAATGATTGTGCTAATTTCTCATTGTGCAATCCATCCTGAGTCTCAGTGAGAAAGACAGAATACAGGACAAAACATCCCCAATCATAATGATAAATAGTACATAGATTGGACAGTGTGGGGCATGTTGACTGGCCCATCGGGCTGGGTCAAGTCTCCCTTGTGCTCCCCGGCTGGGGAGTAGAGGGAACGGTGCCAAACAGAGGTGATGAGCATCCTCCTCAGGAGCCCAGGGCTGGATGCCATGTGCTAGCCAACAGTGGGTGCCAGGGGGCAGTGGGAGATCCATGGGCATTGCTTCTCCAAGTGCCAACCCCAGTGGGTTGCCAGGCTCCAGGCTGCAGCCGGATGCCCCCATCACATCACAGCTTCACCGCTTGGAGGGCAACCCCCTGTGTGGGGATCAGCTCAGGTGGCCAATTTCCAGTTACTGGTTGCCAACCCTCAAGGGAGGCAGGAGGGCTTCTGGAACCACAACCGGCTGCCAACCTCCAGGCGATGGCGGGACATCAACTGGAGACCACACCCGAGGTGGTGATGGGCAATCTCCAAGCATTTCAACTGAACCCTCTGGATGCCCCCACCCCCTTGCCAACTGCCAAGGATGCCCCATCCCTTTGCCAACTGCCCAATTTCCCTTCCACCCCCACATGGGCAACTGCAGGTGAACAGGGCTTGATTCTTGTCCCCCCTCTGGGGGTTGCACAGGGGCCTGGGGTGTTTTGTGCAGGCCTGCCATGGTGGTCATTGGCCAGGGTTGCTACATGACAGTTGGAGGAGCAGTTTGGAGAAGGGGTCCATAGCAGGGCCTGCCTGGCTATGGGCATCAAGTGGATTGGCTTGCAGAACTGTTGGGGTGGCTAGGGAGGCCATAGTGCAGCGGGCCAGACGGGACAAGTGTGGTCAGTTCCACCATGTGTTGCTTGGTGCAACAGGGGCACATGTCCACCCAGCGCAGCAGGTGAGGTGCCAGTCAGGTGGGCTGGCATGCTGCCACTACAGCAGCAAAATTCTTTGGGGGTTAGGAACACTATTGGAAGCACAAAGCAGTGGAGGCCCAGACTCCAAAGGATACCCAGTGGCCACACGGGGTGCCCGAGGCCTTTTCACCCAGAATTGCCAGATGCCACACAGGGTGCCCATGGCATTTCACCCAGAATTGTAGGCAAAACTCTGGCAGGACAACCTTATGCATGATCACCGCACTACTGCCCAATGGACCCAGGGCTGCAGTGTACTGAACCTACAAGCCAGCAGATAGAGGGGCAGCTGCGCTACCACTGCTGTGCCTCCCAGTGGTCCCCAGGGGGCACTGTCATCCTGCTGGTTTGCCAACGGTAGCTGAACTGCCCTGTGGACCCATATGTTACTGCAAGTGGAAAATCATTCCCACCCGGGTGGCACGAGAGGAGTGGGAGGCAGGGCCTGCTCAGGGTTCTAGTGACCAGGTCTGGCGGCCAGGGTGTGGCCCCTCTTTTGCTGAGCAGGAGGGCAGAAATGCAGCAGAGGGCAAGGCAGACTGGGAGCGAGCCACAGAAGGTTGGGGGGACAGCACAGCCAGGGTAATGCATGGATGACAGGTGTAGCCTGTGGGCACACCTTGTCCAGTGAGCAGAGTGCTGTATGTCCCACACAGGTGCCTGGGGAATGCCAGTAAGCAAGCAGATATGGAAGAGGCGATTGATTTCCATAGTTAGTTATAAACATATTTACTGCTCTTCTAAGAATATTTATTGTCACAGGATTTTTAAATTAATATAGTGAGCCCCCTTCTTCAAAAAAATTCCTGTTCATTTTCAACAGAAGGAAACTATCCACAAAGACGTTTGTCACCGATTATTTATTTTATTTTATTCGATTTATATTCCGCCCTCCCCACATCAACAAGCTCAGGGCGGATGTGCTATGTGCTATGTCAGTCTGAGTCCCAGCAATAACACACACAGACACCACCGTTTGGTTGGAATGGCCACAACTTTATTGATTCCAGCAAGATGGAGCATTGGCCTGGCCTATGGGCAATGGATCCTTGCTGGCATCGGCAGGCCCACTCGCTGATTGATGCATATCACTCCAGCCCCATGCTAGTGCACCACAGCAATCGTTCTACCGTCGCCAGCCATGCTGGTCAGCTGTTGACTTCAGATCTGTCGGGGTGAGCTGCCCAAATGCTTTACTCACCCTTTGAGGATCCAGCCCAATGCCCCAAAACTGCCAAACCCATAAAGTTGTGACAACCCCCACTGCTGCCCTGAGAGCAGCGGTTGGGTGGGGTACTTGCTGCTCCTGCTGTGGACAATGGAGAATGGCTTTGGCCACAACGCTGGGCAGGAGGAGGATGGACACCCATTCTCCTCAGGCTTGGTCACACCTCCACTACATCCTTGCCTCTGGTGCCAACTCTGCCTGCTGATGAGTCTGTAAGCATCTTTTGTCACCTATGTGCTACATCAATCTGAGTTCTGGCAATAACACACACAGATACCACCGTTTGGTTGGAATGGCCACAACTTTATTGATTACAGCAAGATGGAGCATTGGCCAGGCATATGGGCAACAGATCCTTGCTGGCATTGGCAGGCCCACTCTCAGTCCACTTTTTCCTTACAGTGCATATGAGTGAAACCTTTGCCACTGTTTAGCAGGTGCAGGAACACCCCCAGTTAATATAATCGTTTACGGAAACAGTGTCCATACAAATATAGAATCAGTAAGTCCTCCTCTGGTCAGTGAGGGTCTAAGGATTAGCAGAATGTGAAAATACTGCACACAGAATTGCTAACTGCATAATCCTGGTTGATGAGAAGGTTGGCTAATTTTTTGTTTGGATAATATCCCTGTCAAGCACATACATGCTGAGTCACTTTCTCCTTTCCCCTTCCAGCAAAGTGGCCAAAGAACTCTTATATGGGAAGGCATTCAATCATTCCTGGGTTTCAGAAAAAATTATATTCAGGGCCTTTTTTCTGGGAAAAGAGGTGGTGGAACTCTCTATTACCACATGCGCACATGCAAAGTGCACACATGATCCCAGAAATGCATGATGACACCATTCCCAGAAGTGACGCTGCTCCCAGAAGTGATGCCGCTTCCCAGAACCCAGCGCAATGCATTATGATGAGATAAATGTTAGTAAGCTTGGAAAATTATCCTCTACAAAAAGTGAAATCTTCCATTCCCTTTCCCAAACATTTAATTTCTTTAGAATCATATTTTAAAATATGCTAGAATTTACATATGTATATTTTTACACACAGACACACATATATGTATAAGGAGCAATTTTGTATGTAGATTGTGACACGCACATGAGGATATGTACTGTTTCCTTCTGAGAAAGAGGTTTATCCTATGCATTGCAGACCCTAATCTCAGGCATGTTTTCATATGACTTATTTGCTGAAAGGGATATCTCTTCTTAAAGATAAATCTATATATCTATATCAAAGATGGAGCCTGAAGAACCAAAGCTTGCCTAAAGTAAATACATGTGTGGAACAAGATCTGAAACATCCTATTCTCATAATTCCTGCTCACTTGCAGGGATGATGGAAAACTAAAAATGCTTGTATACATACATGTACATCTATATCTGTGCTCACACAAACACAAATTCTCCTTAGGATATATGAACTTTCTCTTGGCACTACTAGTCACAGCTATTGTAAATGAAAGAATCAATTTGAGATTTCTAGTCCTTCTCTCCCCAGCTGTTCTCTATTAATGGGCATGATGTGTGGCCACTTTTTTAAAAGCATAGTGAAATCTGTTGTTGCTTTCTTGTGGCTAGAAATCCCTCTGATGTCTCCTTTATGTGCTTCCATGTGTGTTTTCTTTATAAAGGATCTAAGGCTGAGCATTGTTGAAATATTACTTCCTGTTGTAATTTGTGCATGGATGGAAGTTTTTCATGCTGCTGTTCCACAAGGTTTTCAAAATGACAGATAGAAACAGTCAATCCCAATGAGTGCCAGAAGTTGTTGTAATGTCATCATCATTTCTTAAGCAAATCGGACACTGGCAGTCTCAGGCGATGTGTGAAACCCAGTTCATTTATCAATTGGCCATCATGCATTGCTTTCATTGTCGGTGGGATAATAAAACTGGGGGACAGTCTTTCGGACAAATACCAGGCATCAATTTGCTCTTGATCTTTTGACAGCACATTGGCTGGGTTGTGATCTCTTGGTTTTACATAGATGGAGTGCATATTGCTTTTGAAAATCATTGCCATAGGCTCTTTTCAGGAGAATGGAAATTGCCAATGTGCAGTAACTGTCAATTAACACAACAGGGTTTATAGTGTGTACTAGTAAAAATTAGGTTAACATGCCATGGAAAAGGTTGCTTCAATTTGATTAATACTATATTGCCTTTTTCAAATGTATCTTTCCTTTACATAATGAGCTGATGCAAATTTAGCAACACCACTATTTCTTCATCTGACATAAGTGGCTTTCCCAAAATTGGGTTTATTCAAGCAATTAAAAACATAGTAGTAGAAAGGGTACAAGATCCACAGTGATTATGTAAGAATGTTAAACCTTGTTTGTTGTGAACCCCTTGAGTCCATTATAGGGGGACAGATAGGAGAGAGAGAGAGAGAAAGCATGCATTGCTCTTGGTTGAGCTCCAAACTAGGAAACTGGAGGCAGGCTACTCTTTCTCTGGGTTTTGTCCTTTGGGATTATATGTGATTTATTTCATTGGGTTGTTTTGAGGGCAAACAAAATCAACACCATAAGGCATTTCACAAACCTATATTGCAAACCATCACTATTATCATTGCTTTACAGAATGGATAATGATAAGGGGAAAGTTGGCCTGTAGACCCAGATTTCACAGTGCAGTCCTAAGTACAGTTACACCCGTCTAAGTTCATTGAAAACAATGGGCTTAAAAGGGTATAATTCTGATTAGGATGTCATTGTAAGTCTACTAAGATAGAATAGCTCTCTCTCTCTCTCTCTCTCTCTCTCTCTCTCTCTGTCCCTCTGGTAACTGTTAATGTAACCTGAATTAGAGAGGTCATGGACAGTTGAGTTCCAGTTAAGCAGGAGGCAAAAAGATGGGTGTGTCTGTATAGCCTAGATTTAAATATAATATTAGCAATATCATTTCGTCACTCCCATTCAACAGATAAACAAAAGGCAATTAATAGGCTGTGAAAACCCACTCTGTTTAGAACTTAAATAAGGTTCCACATATCCCTGTTCTTTTTAATTCCTTGAGAATGTGCGTGTAAGTGAATGCATTCTGTGCTGGTGCATTACAGTTACATGTTTAAAAGTGTTATAAATACATGTGTGACTTGTTATTGTGAGGCTGTGTAAAAGCCCCAGCTTTGCCAGGATGCATGTTTCTGGACTTCCTGAAATCAAAGGCTTTACTTTGAACTATTTCTCATCTTTGTCACAATATGAATGAGTTAACACTGAGCCATCTTCCAGTTTCCATTGCCATCTGAAGCAATGGATTTATTTTATGCCATTGTCTGTTCTCATTTCTGTCTTTGTCAGAAGAATGAATTATAGCAGCACCATAATGTCAGTTCCTCTTGTTAGAGACTTTTATGTGTGTTGTGGAGATGGTAATCAGAACAGAACATTGTGTAAAAAAAATATAGACCATTCTGATGATAATGTTAAAGGTGTGAAGAAAATGAGAATATCTGGGGCAAGGAAAGGAGACAATATTAATCAATTTCCCTTGCACCATTTATCCTGACAATTAAACAAGCCAGCTCATCAAAAATGTTCATTATGGCAGCATCACTGTCATATTCGTGCAAAGAAGAAGGCTGATATTTGTTGATAAATGCAATAGATCACTATAGCCAAGACTAAAGCATCTTATACAATTGTAATATTCTCTCTCTCTCTCTCTCTCACACACACACACACACACACACACACACACACACACACACACACACACACACACACACACACACACTACATGTGCGTGTGTGTGTTTGTATATATATCTCCTAGGAGGATGGCTGCACCTGGCACAGTACAAGTGACTCAAAAAGGGAATAAGGTTCTGGCAAAGACAAGATTCTCTTGGCTGTTTCCACACTGTCTCCCCCTCCCAAAAAATAGTGCAAAACTTACGGAACGACGTGCCTTCATGGCACAATTTTCCATCATGACTTTGCTTCGTGGCACATTTTCTGATGTCATCACGCCACAAAACAAAGTCATGTCAGGAAATTGCGCCATGAAGGTGTGTCGTTCAGTAAGTTTTGTGCTATTTTTCGGGAGGGAGAGAAGACGTGTGAAAATGGTTGAATTTTCTTCATGACATACCCTGAGGTCACCAAGTATGGACTAAACTAAAAAAGATGTGGGATATTTATGACTGGCTTACCTATTCCTTTACATTTTGACAAACAGCAGCTGTGAGAAAAGGCCTTAATGGCATCAGGACTATAGCAATGGCCAAAGTGCAGGGGGAGATTGACCCTGCCATTTGTGCTGTTTTCCTTTTGCATCCTGGAACTGCCATTGATAGGCAGAACATAGTTTGTTTTCCACAGTCTGGGACAAGTAACATTTTGGGGGGGACTTTATTAGGAAAACCATTATAAGGAGAAGAGTTGACACTCATCCATTCAGTGCTTCAGATCTCATCCAATAGGAGAAGGGAAAGAGTCATTATTCATATACATTTAAACAGATGGGAGATCTAATCACAGTACTAGTATCTCCTCTAGTCACATCCTAAACTTGTCTCAGGAGGCACTTCTATATACTGCACATTTTAATTCACCCTTTCCTTCAGGAAATAAGGGGGGGATACATAGTTCTCCTTTCCCTATTATATTCTCACAAAGATCCTATGGCTGAGAGACAGTGACTGGACTAAGGCCATCCAGTGAGCTTCCTAGCAGAACTGGGGTTTAAACCTGTGTATTCCAGATCTTAGTCCAACACTCTTGCTAATGTGCTGCAGGGGTTAGAGTGTTGTACTAGGATTTGGGAGACCCAGGTTCAAATCCTCAATCTCCCAGGAAAGCTTGTTGGGTCACCCTGGATTAATCACATACGTACCTCAAAGGGTTGTAATAAAGACAAAATGGAGGACAGAAGAATGATGTAAGCCATTTCTCCCCTTTGGGGGTATAAATGAGGTAAGTAAATAACCACTACTTTACATGTTTGTTACTGGGCTGGAACCCAGTTCTCCCCAGTCTAGCTCCCTAGAACAGTTTTAATATAATTGGAAGAAAAATGCAGTTCCCACAGCAGTCAATCGGTAATTTTCTGATGTGAACCTCATCTTCCATCAGGGTGCTAAAAACCATAAGTTTTGCAACTCTGTACAAGAGCCTGACCTTTGTTCCCCATGATGCGCACTGATGCACAGTACTTATCTGAAAACAGAAAATGTCTTAACATCAATAGGATGGATAAAGACCATGTCAAAAAACCTGAGAAAAGTAACATGCACTGCAGAGTCAGAGATCCACTTGGGCACACTGGGATTAGACAAAACTCCAGTCTATGAAACTGAAATGAAATTTAGAAAGGGCTCTTTTTCATCCCAGGTCTCTGCTACAGCTTTAAAAATGCCAGTCAGTGAATTCTCATCTCTTAGATGTAGACATGCTTTGGTTTTGAGCAATTTTACAACAGTGTGTTTTAAGTGGTTAACATACCTTTGTTTTGCTTTAAGGAAAAAAAGCAAAATAATACCAATCAACCTTGAATAGTAATAATTCCAGTCTTCTGCCACTTTCCAAGTACAATAGCATTACGCAATTGTCTCATTTATATCCACGTTCTAATGATTGCTGAGAAAAAGTTTGTGATTCAATAAGCTTTAGACACAATGTTTCCTTTATTCTAATTTTTGGATACAATGTTGCTAACTGACATTATGTATATTTTCCCCTCCTCTACCAACAAGTAGTAAAGTTACTATGGATATGACTTTTGTCTGAGAATTCCTAAAAAGGACACTGGTAAATACTTTGCATTCAGCATGCCTGAGCAAATGACTGGGTCCTGGCTTATTAAATCCTTGGATATTGCACAAATGACAAAAATTACAGAGATCTTCCAAAGGATAAATAATACAAAGAAACATATAATTCACTAGCAACCTTTTGTTCAGTTCATGGTTCACCTTTATATAATATGTCTAAAACCAATATCTGTATTTGTTTTGTTCTGATGTAATCTGAATATGGAAGAGTCTCTGAATACCTTTTTGAATGATTTGGTATTGATGTGGAGGTACCTTGAAAACCTAGTGTATGATGAACTCTCTTTCTTTTCTGTTATTCTTCACAGAAATAAAATCTGTTTTTTAAAAGACCAAAATAGGATTATTGAATCAAGAAAAATCAAGAAAATATTGGTTCTATTTTTTATATAACTATTGATACAGATTCCTGTGCTTCTTGTGCAGCTTGAAAATTGCAAGTATTTGGTAAATAATGACTTATGTTAAGATTTAGAGCAGTAAATTGACAACTTTGGTCCATGTTACCAATTTACTGTTTTTAACAGTAACTGGTAAGATGCTACTGGAACTTGAAAAACAGGGCATGACATTGGCAGTCATCCTTTGTTATGGGTTCCAGTGGCCAGCGTTCTAAGTTACATAGCTGTTGTGCATAAAGGTACCAAGCAGCTATGATGATTCCTTTTATTTCTGTAATTCATAAAGTCATCTGATCTCGTGCCCATAAGTGTAATAGCAATGCCATCTGTAGCTGTGTGACAGTCGGATGAGATTATTACTAGTGTAGTCACAATAATTCTTTATTATCTGATATTCTAGAAGAATAAGGAGTAAGGTTTGTTAATTTTTTACAGACAGAGGTGGGAAGCCAAATTATATGGTCTTGTATAAATTACTATTTTTGCTTTCATTCTTAGTCTGTAGAATCAAAATCACTGTGGATTATCTGTTTATTATGTTGTGAAGTTAAGTCTATAAAGCATTTTACACTTTGCAATTTATAAAGGACTTTTAAAATTAATAATCAAAATATCTAAGAGCCTTCTTACATTATTACTATTACAAAAATTCAGAACTGAGTTTCTGCTTATGTGCATGTTTGTATGTTTGTGTATAAAATTATGAACCTAGTGAAGCCTTTATAAAATGTGAATGAACCATAGGTATTAAGACAGCAATGTGAAATATGCTTTTAAAATATCTACATCTTATAAGATATTTCATACCATATGAATTTTAGCCATTATATTACTGTTAAGCTGATTAGAAGCCAGCAGGTGATGTTTCTTTTACTTGCATTTTAAAGGTTTGCTGGTTAAAGAAGAGTTTCCTTTTGTTCTGTGTTCCAGCCATATTGAAGAATAGATACTTTCTAAACAAATTTTATTGAAATACATGCTGTAACCAAGTTCCTAATTAACCTTTTCATAGCATTGCTGCCACTGATCTATAGGAGAGTTGTGGCAACATTTCTTGAAAGCATTAATATTTTTTTTAAAGTTTTGAAAAATTATTGTGAGCTTCCTCCATGTATATTATTCTTTATCCTAATGGTTGTAACATGAATCTCTGGATTATTCAGGACTGTCCTTGTAATTCTCAAATTCCAGGTTCCACAAAATAAAATATTCTTCCAGTGGTAAGAAAATTACATCAAACCTGGGTAGAGTTTTGAAATTGCTTCTGGCCAAAGTTGAATAGCTGTTACTATTGGGAAAATAACAAGAACAAATAAATTCCTGGTAATACTTGTTTATATTCATTCATGGGCTGTGGCTGGGTTTACCTAAATACTTCAAATCCTTGGCTATCAGCAGTGTCCATGTGCATTTAGAACTCTGCTTCTAACAATTCCTTTCTCCAAAAGGAAGACTCCATTGCAATCCTTCAAAACTCATGTCCATGTTGCCAAGTCAGCCCTCCAGGCACTTGTATCTTTAATTTTATGATGTTGAATTCATAGCTCCAACATAATTTTATGTAACTCTGGTAAAAAGCCCGTTAGGAAACATGACAGAACCAGTAGAGTTCAGGTACCAGCCAGTGCCTGTATCTCACACAATAACCTTTTTGCTCTTTTTAATCTCTTCCACTAACTCCTCTAGGGCAAGCAGTTTATCCTCAGGCAGCTGTTCTGTATCCAGCTCTGTCTCTAGAATATCAACCTGTTAACTTTTATCTTGTTAACTAGGCCTTTACTTCTTCTATTATCATAATAAATGTTAGCCTCAACCAAGTGAAATGTTTAGTGTTTTCTTGGCTAGTAAAAACAAAATTGTCCAGATAATGTGCTGTGATAGAAAGTTGAGCATGTTCCCTGATTTCCCATTCCTACATGGTGTTGAACTTCTCAATCACTGTGTAAGAAAATGATATCTTTACATTACATTTTCTCATCAAGACTCCCTTAACAAAGATCTGGATCCAGATGGTACTATCAAAGGTGGTATACTTGATTGACTGGAACTCTGATGGGATTGCATCTTAGAATGGTTTGCCCTCTGGGTAAGAAAGATAGTGGATTAACCAGATTGCCCAGGGATCTTCTGGGTCACAGCACCAGTGGTGAAACATGCATGTTTTTGATGTGCAATACACAACATGGATCTATCTTTCTACCCTCACTTATCATTTTTTTGCCTGACAACCCTTTTGAGGCTTGCTACTGACTTGAGCAGGGCAGGGAGGGTCAGGAGGACTTGGAGCAGTGTTCTTCTAGTTCTTGTGGCTGTATAGTTCAGTTTGCAGATCTGATTGCAACAGATAAAGGACAAAGGATAAAACAAGAAATTAAATAAAAAGTCCAGATTCAACTCTAATTAATAGAGTTCATAAACATAATATACAGAATATAGAGGCAAAAATTAGGCAAAATGAAAAAGATTGGTCATAATAGTTAAAAGAACCGGAACAAAATCTCTGTTTTTATGGTTAAGAATCCTAGTTTGTACTAAAGCAAAGACTTGTGTGAGTAGATATCTGTGACATTTCTCCTCCAGGTTTTGCTCCTTCTCTACAAACTGAGAAATAACAGAAAGAGAAAAGCTCTACAGAATTCTGTAGATTATTTATCCTCGATTTGGCAATCTTATATTTATGAAACATCTGAATTCCCAGCTGAATACTGCACAAATGAAAGGGATTCAAACAGAATCTGTAGATCTCCCCAATGTTCTGGGCCTTCTTCAAGGTCAGTGATGCCTAAAGGCCTCTGAACAAGGGGAGCCATGTGGTTTGCAGATTGCACTGCAATGGAGTCATCTGGCAGAGCTGGCAGAGAGTGCCTAAGCTGTGCTACAGATGCTGCAGCTTGTGCAAAGGCCCTGGAGACTCCTGTGTGTAGGAGTCATGATGACTGACCCACATTAGCCCACGCCCAGTAAGAATGAGCACAACAAAAGGACTCTGATGGAATCATTAAAAAGTGAAGACTTGTTTACCTCTGTTTGAGCAGAGGGGAGACATTCTTTGGAATGCAGCAGAAGTTTTTCCTAAAGACAAGCAGTATGTACTTTAAAACACCCCCATCCTCCCTCAAAATTCAGATAACTGCAGTAAAAAGGGACAGATATACTTGTTTAGATTGAAATTCACCTCATAACTATGATTTAACTGAAGGAGGGTTTTCAGCAGCAACAACGCTATCACAGCTCACAGCAGACCCTCCTTAAGGACATACCCACCTTGATGCCAGAGTTCTCTGAAATTCCTTCATTTAAACCACCAAAAAGGATGAGCTGCGGGTTGTGGTACTGGCATGGAAAAACTGAGGAATGGAGTCTGCTGTGAGGTAGGGAATTGGATAAAACTGAAGAGAAAAACTGGTAGGCTCAAGCCTAAGCCAATTTAACACACACCTAGCAAAGTCTAACTGGAAAGTTTCTTTAACCAGTATACATAGAATTTAAGGCAGCTGTGACACTTGGGGTCTGACAGGAGACACTTATTAACATGAGAACATATGTAGCTAATCAAAATAAATCCAAGTAGAGAAGAAAGGTAGCCAGCTAACTTGTATGATCTACCTGGGGAACATAGCATAGGACTATCTGGATTGATAACTTGAGCAAGCAAAGCAGTGTAGAGCTGGAGACAATATGCTGGAAACTGAAAAAAACACACATATTTTAATCTCAAAGCAATTATGTCCTACACAAAAATCAGAAATCATGGTAAAAATATCCCCTTCTTTGAATCCTGTGTTACCCAAAGAGATCTCCTCATGAGCTGGGGGAATTAGCAACAAGGAGAAGCAGCGAGAGGAGGGGTAACATAAGGATCTTTCACACCTATGTAGAGAACTCTTTCAATAAATAAGCAGGTGTTCAATCAAAAAGGAGTTTTTATTTAAAATAATAAAGATCAATTGCACACAAAACACACAGCACACACACACACAGCTAATTAGAAAAACAGGGAGGAAAATTGGAGAGAGTTGCAGAGTTGGGTTATAATTGTCAGTCCAGAAGATAGAGGGTGTCCAAAGAAGACCAGCTTCAGTGACCTGCACTTTGCAGCAAAAAGAGGGAAAGGGGCTCTGATACACAGTCCAAAAGTGCATGAGTGGGCTCCAAGCACGCACACTGAATGAGGCACTGGGTAGTCCAATTGTACTGTGGCGCATACCTGGGCTGGGATTGCATCTTCTGGTTTGATATGAAACTAAACTAATGATTAACAACCCATGATGGCTGGATAGGTAAGGCTATCACCGCTCTGAATAGCCCAAATGGGAGAACAGATAAGGAAATATCAGAAAAGTGTGTGAAGGGATTAATTCAAGTACTTCTGGAGACTTCCATTGTTCTATGGTTTTACACAGGGCTTTTTTCTGGGAAAAGAGGTGGTGGAATTCAGTGGTGGAACTCAGGACTGCACAGTGACGTCACTTTGGGTCAGCTGGAACAAGGGGGGAGTTTTTAAAAGTTTAAATCGCCCTCAGCAAAAATGGTCACATGGCCGGTGGCCCCGCCTCCTGATCTCCAGACAGAGGGGAGTTTAGGTCACCCTCTACGTGGAGGGCGACCTAAACTCCCCTCTGTCTGGAGATCAGGGGGTGGGGCCACCGGTAATGTGACCAATTTCAAGAGGTGCTGGAACTCCGTTCCACCATGTTCCTGCTGAAAAAAAGCCCTGGTTTTGCACATCTCCAGGGCATGGAGCTGAGAGCTAGTCTTACCTCACTACTCACATTCCAGTACTTTTCCATCTCCCGTCTGGGAGCTGACATGTCTGTGTTTTAAACACATGACGAGAGGGCTCATGCTATTCCATAATCATAAATTGCCCTATTTTCCTGAGAGTGGATAGGATGACTAACACCTGGATCCAAAGTTAAAACATTCTCAGAGCACACACCTATTGGGGAGAGCCCATGAATGTCATTCACCCTCTTGCCACTTCTCTGAAATCAGTGACTTCTGAAAACAACCTCCCTTCATTGGATAAATTGAATTGCATTGTTGCAAACTGCATAGACTATACAGTTTTTCAGTTAAAAGCAGCAAACTATGGATCAAAAGTGCACAGTTGCTAAAGCCAATGACATTACTTAAAGTTGGCACTTGTAATAGGAGCTCTTGGTGTGGCAGAAAGTGGTGAGGTCAGATATAATCACTTAGAGATATCAATAGCTGGACTCAATCCAAGTGTTATCTTCATCAAACATGCCTGCTCACTACCGTGAAAATGATAGCCTCCTTTTGAGGAGACAAAGTCCTGATCAATAATGAATCTCATATTGTCTATTGGACAGGTTTAAATTATTTGTGACATGATTGCAGAGTTCTGGCAATAAGAATTGTTTAATGAGGAATAAATAGAAAAACTGTATGTTAAAAATGCTAATGCAGAATTTGATGCATGCTTTACCAAAAGAGAAAGTTATAGTTATTAGACTACTGAGGAAATTTGGAGTGGTATTCGTTTTAGATTTGATATCTACCCTGAAATATAGCTGAACATTTTTAATAGTCTTATTTCCTAGAGATTTGCACAGCACTTTTTCCTACCTCATTGTTTAAACAGTAAAATTTCAGCCTCAATATATGTGCTGAATGTAGCGTCAGATGCATAAGCATCCTTATACATATTTGGAATATTTTTGATCCATTCTTCAATTTATAAAATATTTAGAGGTGGCAAAGCAAAAATGTTTTACATAGCATGAACTATTTCTAGAGCAAAGTTCAAAAACCATTTGTTACTTTGAACTGTCCTTATTTAGATTAATATTCAATTAATATTTTAGATTAATAGTACATTGCATTCCTTCATTTATATAATATTTAGATAAAGTAAAGCAAGAATTCTTTTAAATAACAACCATTTCTAAAAAATGTCAAAGGTTTTAACTTTCTTTATTTAGACTAAGATTTGTAGATTAGCATTCTGGAAATGAAGAGCAGCTTGATGTGATTGTTTAAACAATAATCCTTACTTTGTAAAATCCAGTTGATATAGATCTTCCTAGAAGGTGGTTTACAAAACTCCATTTAAAATTAAGAGGAACAGTTTGTGTGAGGGATTAACATGGCAGTTATACCTTACATATCAATGCATACTTAGACCAATGAAAACATGCAGTTATTTGTTCTGTTAATACTATGAAACTGAGTATGGGTCAGATCAGTCCGTAGGATATACGAGTATGCAGCTTTAATTTCTTCTTGTGGCCAATTTCCTCATGAACATAGGTGTATCTTACTTGCCTGTAGCACGAGGCTCACATAGGCCAATAGTGCAACTATATGCGATAGGGCCTGGGACTTTATTCTCCTTCCCTCATTTAGTGATGTTTCTGGTATTCTAAGAGGCTCCTTTTACTCATGTTCCTGCAGAGATATTGGAAATTCCGTCAACTTATAAAAAGTGAGAGGTGGCTGTGGGCAGTGGGCAGGAAGTAATACTCTTACATGATGTGTATGCTGTGTGAAGAGGAAAAATACTTTTCAAGGATTTTTAGCAAGTCTCTTCTTGTGTCTATTAAACAGATGTGCCTACAAGTATGTTCAGTGTTTTACACACACACACACACACACACATAAACACCTAAATAGTTCATCAGCTAAAGCCTAACATTTTAAACATGAAGACAATATTAGTTCTCATCCTGTTTCTATTTTTTGTTTTACATGTGTACTGCATCCAAAGATTGTTTACGTTGTTCACTTTTTCTAGTACATTTTATTTTAATGATTACTTTTCCATCATATTTCAGCTGTTGCATTTTTTCAAGTTATAATTACCACTATATAGAATGAAAATGAAAAGCACTTAATTAGGCAATTGTTTCAGAGACAACTAGATAATTAAGGCCCTGAGCAAAGCAGACTAGGAGCAAAAAAGGCTTAACTAAAAGGTAGAGGAAAGATCATACAGTTTTTTAAAAAGGAATAACTACCTCTGTGTAAGAAAGAAAATGGGTACTTTGGAAAATATGCCTTTATCTAACCTTTGAGCATGTATTCCAATAAAACTACAAGTGCAGAAGTGGAGACAAAGTCCTGCATACTCCAATGACAGTGTGGGGAATTCAGACCTAGATCTCCCAGATCCTGGTCTATCAACTACGCCATACTGTCACTCAAAATCTTAAAATGAATCTCTTTTTTAAAAAATTATTTTATTGATTTCAAAAAGAATACATACATATACACATAAACATCACATCAGGGGATATCAAGCACAACTTCGTAAGAAATCAACGGCGATGATAACAACAAACTATGTATTATACTCATTTTCCATCTCTACAGTTCCTTCTTCTTTATATTTTGTTTTCCTTATCCAAAACCTAATTTTCCTATAAGTCTACTCTGCTTATTTCCTGTAAGTATTATCTCCTATCTTCATATCTTATACTTAATTTCTTAAAACGAATCTCCTGAAGAGATAACAATGATTATGGCTAAAGATTAACCATGGAAATCTTTTAAACCTAATCTTATGGGCTTTATGCTGCTAACAGTATACTGATTTTTTACTGTTGCTATTATGAGCAGAATGTTTTTTACTTTTTCTGTTTTGGGTTTTGTCACGTATAGTGTTGCTAATACGTTCTGAATTATTGTGCCCCCTCCCCCATTTTATGTTATCTCACGTTGCCTTCATATTTTTATCAACTGCTTTGATTTCTTTTGAACTCGTTTTAACCTGATCATTTACATAGAAACATAGAGCTGGAAGGTACCCTAAGGATCATCTAGTCCAATCCCCTACACAATGCAGGAAATCCACGTCTACATCCCCCTTCATTCCTCCAGTGGCCATTGCTCTATGCCCAGAGGAAGCCTAAAAACCTCCATGATCCCTGGCCAATCGGGCCTGGAGGAGAATTCCTTCCTGACCCAAACATGATCAGCATTATCCTGGACATATAAGAAAGGACCCCAAGAGCCTAGCTCCACCTCATTCCTTCATGTCTTCCTTCTCCCAATCTGCCCAAATTCATATTGAATCACAAAATCATCACTGTGGTCAGATAGCCATCTAGCCTCTTCTTTAAAACCTCTAAAGAAGGAGAGCCCATCACCTCTCAAGGAAGCCTGTCCCACTGAGGAGCCTCTCTAATGGTCAGGAAGTTCTTCATAATATTTAGCTCCAAACTCTTTTGATTTAATTTTAACCCATTGGTTCTGGTCCAACCCTATGGGCAACAGAAAACAACTCTGCTCCATCCCCTATGTGACAGCCCTTCAAATACTTGAAGAGGGCTATCATGTCACCTCTCAGTCGCCTCTTCTCCAGGTTAAGCATACCAAGTTCTTTCAACCTTTTCTCATAGGACTTGGTCTCCAGTCCCCTCACCATCTTTGCTGCCCTCCTTTGAACACATTCCAGCTTTTCAACATTCTTCTTAAACTCTGGTGCCCAAACTGAATGTAGTACTCTGAGTTCTAACGAGAGCAGAGTAGAGTGGTACCATTACCTCATGTGATCTGAACACATTACTTCTGTTGATACAGCCTAAAATCAGTCTAAAATTTTTAGCTACCACATCACACTGCTGACTCATGTTTCGTGTATGATCTACTAAGACTCCTAGATCCTTTTCACATGTATCATTGCCAAAACATGTGTTTTAATACTGTGATTTTATGTTTATAATATGATATATTTATTCTTTTTATTTATTTATTTTATTTATTCCTTACCTTAATTTTTTCTAGATATACACACAAATAACAAATGAAAGACTGATCCTGGAGAAGACAAAACAAGGCATTACTAGAGTCTAGAGCACACATTCACCCAATCCATTGTGATTTGCCTTTTTAACAGTGAATGATAAATATTGATATGCTACCACCAGTCCTAAGGCACAACTCACAACCATTTGTGTGGCTGTTTGCAAAGAAATGGTTTACTATGACTACACCCTTAACAGTGCCATCTTAAACACAGTTACATCATTCTAAATCTATTGGTTTGAATTTAAAAGTATATAACTCTGGCTTAGGATTGCACTGCAAGGCTCTTAGGAAGCAATCCTGCACAGGCTTACTCAGAAATATGTTTCATGTTTCACGAGACTTACTCCCAGAAAGTGTTCTTAGGATTTGCAGCTTTACATTACTTCTGAAAAGACTTGAATAATGATACTGGCCCTGTTTATTGCCTGACAGACAAAAATTAGACAACTGTAAATTTTCCTTCCATGATTTTAGTCCAGTAGAACTATAGAGACCAAAAAGATTTTCAGGGTATAAGCTTTTGAGAGTCAAAGCACCTTTCTTCAGATTCTGAAGAAAGGAGCTTTGACTCTGGAAAGCTTACACCATGAAGATCATGCTGGTCTCTAAAGTGCCACTGGACTCAAATCATGCTATTTTACTGCAGACCAACATGACTACCTATCTGAAACTATTTTCCTACCATGAAAATGTGGTGAGGGAAACTTGGTTTCAAGTTAGGGTTGCCAACTCTGTGTTTGGAAATGTCTGGAGAATTGGGGGTAAAGCTAGGTTTGGGGAGGGAACTTAGGTATAATGCCAAAGTGTCCACCCTCCAAAGCAGCCATTTCCTCCAGGGGAACTGATCTCTGTAGTCTGAATATTAACATAATTTTGGGAGATCTCCATGCATCAGCTGGGGGTTGACAACCCTACCTCAAGCTCATGGAGTTATTTACAAGTTACTCTGAAGTAAATCCAGTTTAATTTAAAGACCACTTTCAGTTCAATCAATCAGAGTTCAACAAATTATAATTGGCTAATTGTATTATACCTAATGCAGACTTTTTAAAACTCTCTCTCTCTCTCAAACAAAGGAGATTTAGAACACAAATTGCCTAAAATGTTTTTGTACCTGAAATGCATCTGTGAGTCTTTATTTCCCTCTACTTTCTGCTAATTCTCTGTCTATGGGTGGATTCTCCATCTATGAAACCACTGGATTTTGGTTTTGGTTTTGCCATTCATCCTGCCTCAGAAAAGCCACCAGTCTAGTAATGTGGCAGGTATGGTGGCCATGGTTGATAAGATTCTGATCTTCCACCCTCTGCTGCTGAGCTCTGTTCTCTCTCTTTCTCAGTCTGTATATATAAAATGTAAAATGGAACATTTTTACTTCACATTTCTCTTCCATGATTTTATTTTCATAATAAATAAACCTGATGTTGCCAACAATTCAATGAGAATTTGGCAAGCATAAGGAGGAACACACTTCATTATTATTAGTTTTACAATAATTATTGTGGAACATATTCAGGCCATTGCAACAATAGTCTTGCAGCTATAGTATTTCACTTCAGGCTCAGGATAACAGAATCAAGGCTTTGGGGCTATGTAACAGTGGCCTCTAGTGGAACACTTTCAGCAATGCAGCTTATGTTTATTCTAACTGCTAATACAATATTCTCTTCCACTAGGTCTTCAGATTGTTATGGCACCCATTTATTCACTTTTAATTTTGTTATAATTGTATTTGCTATGCAATACAATTCATGGTGTATCACAAAGATACCAATATTATAAGATATTGTTCTGTTGATGATATTTCATCTGATGAAATCAGCTCTTATTCATAAAAGCTTATGCTGGAATATATTTTGTCAAGTTCTAAAATGTCACTGGACTTTGTAGCTACTGACTAATGCAGCAACCTGTCTAGAAATACAGATAGATAACACTAATAGGTTTAAGAATTTTTTAAAAAAGTGATCTTAAGAATATCTGAGAAAAACAATGCTATGAAGTTTACAGGATCCTTGTGTTTATTATTGTGTTTTGTAAAAGCCATCATTTGAAAAAAGGAGAAACAAAAAAGGTGGAGGATTTGATGCTCCATAGGCAAACATTTGTATTTTTGTAGATGCCAGTATGTCCTTTGTTTTGTCCTCAGTCTACTTAGAGGACTGAACTGAACTGCTTTATTGCATTGCAAAACCACAACCAAAATAATTTCTACAGCCTGAAGCCGTTTGACATGGATAAAGCGCTTCACACTTACACAGACTGAATTGCTTTTGTTCTCAATTACTCCCATAGGCTAGGCAGATTGGTGCTGTGAGCCAATCAGAAGCCAGTTGTTAGGCTGCACATTCTATTTTTAGCATGCCTAAACACACATGCCCAGAGGCGCAGACAGTTTCACAATGAAAGATCAAAAATGACTGTCAGCAGAATAAAGCTAATACTTCCGTGTGTTGCGTAAAAGCATCTTAGCTCTTGAATATAATCTGAAGAAATAATCAGAGAAACCTTGTTGTTCGGTTTTAATAGAGGAAAACAGTCAGGCTGATTCTGTTTCAGACTTTTCTTTCAAGGAAATATAATTACTGAAAATTATGAAATAAGCTGGATATCCATAGTAAACAGTCTTCTCCACAGGCACTTATAAATAATGGTGAATTTGTATTTTGATTATTTTTCTAATATCTGTGTACAAGGTGCTTCTGAAATCTTAAAATACAAGATGAAGCTGAAGTTGGTTCCCAATTCCCTATTCCCAGTTCCTAGTTCCTTATTCACAAAGCAAACACAAATATTAGGAGAACTTAAAAAGCACTGTACCCCAAATGAAGTTTGCACAGAAACACATATCACACACCTTCATATTCAGCAGACTCTGTCCTCTAAGTAGACCTATACTGGGTCATCCTACGAAGCCCAGTTCTTGAGTTAACAGCTTCAAAGTAGGCTGCCCCCTGAACAAGGCAATAAGAAAAAAAGGGGGCAGCTGCAGCTGAAAAAAAACTCTGGATCACCCCAAATCACGCAGCCCTTAATTCCACAGACTGTCCTCTACAAGAGGACATGTGCTGGTGCTGATCCAAATACTATGTTATCTGGAATAGGGCTCCTTGCGAGTAAGTGGGAGAATTAGCAGCAAGGAGTATGGCTATGCGGGAGGGGTAACAATGGGATATTTCTGCAAGTATTTATAGGGTCCCTTCCCCAAGGAGGCAAAAGAGACTGGTGATCTTTAATAAAAGAGTATCTTTATTGAAGGGGGAAAGCTCTCTCTGTCTCTGTCTCTGTCTCTGTCTCTGTCTCTGTCTCTGTCTCTGTCTCTGTCTCTGTCTCTGTCTCTGTCTCTCTCTCACACACACACACACACACACACACACACACACACACACAAGAGATTGTTCGCAAACACACAAGATGCCTAGGAAAAACAATGGTGAAAGTGGAATAAATCTGAGGGATTTCAGGGTGATAATTACCTATCCAAAGAGCAGAGTAGTCTACGGAGGAAGAGCTTCAAATGTCCAGTGTTCTTGGCCAGGAGAGAGAGAGAGAGTCTTAGGGAAAGTGACTCCAAGGGAGCAACACTTGGATCCAGAAGGTATGCACAGTTTGAATGGGGCAGATCCCTGGTTCTTATAGAGCAAAATGTGTCCTAAGGCTGGGGAGCCCCCCTCAGCCACTGGATTAAAGAGCCTAAAGGTCAGTTCCTGGGAACTGCAAAGGTTTGATTACTTTGATTACTTACTGCTGGGGTGTGTGAAAGGAAATGCAAAGTCTCTCCTGCTGCCTCACAAAGGGGCAGTTTTGCTAATGAATCTCCCCAGAGCTGAGTTGATGAATTTAGATAGGGATGGCATCATCCCAGGAACAAATTATAAATTTATTAGTGCTGATTGATTGCTCCTCGATCTTGCGGTGGGGATTTCATCACAGAAGGAGGGTATCGGAATGTACTAAGAGGGGTGACTCAATGAGACCTGGTCTTATCACAGCTCATGTCCATAGCTGGGAAGGCCGGAAATACAATCACTGCAGTCACTCTGCATTTGCATGAAAGTCCTATTCCTGCTTGATCTCCTGAGCAGGATTCAGCAACGCTTGTTGCCCAGCCAGCTGGAATCCCCCCTGATGCAGATCAGGCTGCATTAATCCAGGGGCCTTGCTATTTTTATATCACAGACAGTTATCAAACAGTTATTAAATATGGTGGAGGCCATATTTGCAAATGATGCAAAACCAAATTATTCAAAAAGGCTTTTGTATTGTTGAGATGGGCTCTCAGATGCTTTGCTAATAAGTTGATCATAGACTTCACCACTATGTTGACTTACATACTACCTGTTGTCTAAAATATATACTCCTATGAATTACTTGTGCTTCATGTGATCTAATGTCAGCCCTAGATTTGCTTATGTTCTGTTTCAACTCTGTATGTCTTTGTAAAATTGTGTTTATTTACCCTATGACATTGTTTATGGAAACGTCTTTGAAATTGACTGTACTAATCTCACACTGTGTAATCTGCTTTGAGTCTCATTGAGAAAAGCAGACTATAAATGAGATAAATAAAAATAAAATAAAGTAGCTTTAAACTGTATAGACAATTTAAAGGTACTTTATTTATATATATATAAAGCTAAAATGTTGGACATATCATTCATTCTATACCATTCATTTCTTATTTTTAACCACTTAGGAAAGTGACAAATGTTCCAGTTCTATCTGGCTTCCATTGAACAATATTATGCTGTAATAGTTGAATTGTTATAAATAATACATTCAGTGGACTGGTTTGCTTTTAAAATTATGCATCTTTTAGATATTTTGAATGGAAGCAGGATAGCTTAATCAAAATGTCAGATGCAAAGCATCTGTGACTATCTGATAAGGAATGTACATTATGTTGCAGGGCAAGAATAGTTGAGTATAAGAAAAAATCTTCTGCAGGATACTTAGTATCCCAGAATAATAGGAAAATCATACCGTTATTAGGTAAGAGTTCTAGTCTAACAGAAAAAGCTAGACTTGATTACCTTCTGTCTGATAAGAATGTCAAGATTAGACATGGGCGCGAACCAAAAAAATTTAATGAACCAGTGGTTCACGGTTTGGTGCTGACAACAATCCCGTGATTGTGAACCACAACGAACATTTTCCGTTGCCAAACGAGTTCACAGTTCACGGTTCGTGGGGCGTGGAACAGCCCCCGTGGCACTTACAGAGCCCATATTCCCGGGGAGTCTTTTGCAGGCTCTCTCCTACAGCCATCACCCAAGTTTGGACAAGATTGCAAAAGGGATCTTGGAGTTATACCCTCTCCAATCCAAGGCCCCCAGGAAACTCCCACTTGACACAATTAGAGCCTCCAGTTGACATTGGCCCAGTGTACAGAAGGTGGGTGCTGACGGTGGCCCCCGAGCCTGGCAGGCACGGGGAGGCAGCAACAAGCAACCTCCCCTTTAGGGTGCGGAGGGTCTGGCTGCTCACTGGTGGCACCCCCCATGTGCCCGCCCGCCAGGCCAAAGAGGAGCGCTCTGGTATTCCTGGTGTGGGTGGGAGAAGACATGTCATTCAGACAGGGGCCTGATCCCCCAGCAAGCGAGCGTCCTCACCCGAGGGTCCCACTGAGGAACAGTGCAGCAGCAGCTGACAGCACCCACCTTCCTGCCTTGCTAGAAAGGACGGAAGGAAGAGGAGATGCCATTTGGAGGGGAAGTGGGAAGATCCACCAACAGCCGCGAGGCCTCCTCCAAAGCTCCCACTGAGCTACTCTGTGGCGGCAGCTGACAGTACCCACCTTCCTGCCTTGCCAGAAAGGACGGGAGGGAGAGGAGATGTCGTTTGGAGGGGTTGGAGTGCTCTAGAGAGGGACAGGCCGAAAGAGGGTCTGTGAAGTCAGAAGACCCCAACAGCCGCGAGGCTTCCTCCGAGGATCCCACTGAGGAACTCTGTGGAAGCAGCCAGCATCAACCACCTTCTTGCCTTTGCGGAAAGGATGGAATAGGACAGGACCAGAGAGGTCTTTGAGAGGGGACACAGTGTTCTGCAGAGGGTGAGGTGAGAAGAGGGACCGTGTACTTGTGTGAGAGAAGAGGGCCGAGCCCGAGGCTTCCTGGCTGCATTGCGCAGCAGGACCGGGACGGAGGGATCCCACATCCACCCTGAAGGAGTGCACAGACTGCTGTGGCAAAGCCTTGTTTGCTCCCCCTGTGTCACAGTGGAGGCTGTTGCCAGCATCACTCACCTTCCTGCTTTCATGGAAAGGATGTGACTGGTCGTGATGGCATTACCCATTCACCCCTGCCCAGAGGGGACCGCCGCTGCTGTTGGCAGGGGCCACCGTGACGTGCAATTTTATGCACAACAGCAGTTGATCTGTCCCTTGTGGCCCAAAGCTGAAGCATCATACAGCACCCACCGTCCAGCCTTCATGGAAAGGGTGTGAGGATGAAGGACCAATTCCCCCTTGCTCAGAGGGGGCAGCAGGTGCCCATGGAAAGGGGGGATCCATGCGGCACCACACTAATACCAGCAACAGCTCCTGAGCTGCCCCTCGTGCCCAAAAGCAGCAGCAGCAGACCTCAACCACCTTCCTGCCTTCGCAGAAAGGACATGTGACTGGTCGTGGGTCCCATTCCCCCCATGCACAGAGAGGACAGCAGGTACACATTGATAGGAGTGCACCGTTGAGGGAACAGATCAGGCACTAATGTGAGCCCTCACCTGAGGTACCCACCGAACTTGGCCCCAAGGCCTGGCAGCAGCCCTGGCACCAGAGGGAGGGAGGGACTAGAGCCCTAGCCCACCACTCCCACCGACCTGAATAGATCAAGTTACGTTACACCATTTTACCTTAACTGCATGCTGAAAGACCACAGCAAAAATTTTTATAGGCACCATTGAGGTATCTAGCCTTATTTTGCTAGAATTGAAATAAAATCCAGGTTTTAAAAGCTTCCCCCCCCCAAGCAGGTTTTACTTTGACTCTTTCCATTAAAGTATATTTTATCATTGTTACCAAATGACCAGACTTACTAATCACCTGTCCACTAATAAAGTATCCAAAGCAATGTACAATAAAAACACCAAGAATAGAACCGAGAAAGTTTGTAATCTGTTTAGAGTTGCTGTTCCCCTGAGTGGGGGCAGGTGATCCCCCACTCCCACCCTCTGTCCCCTTCTAGCACTCACCTGACTGGCAGAGTGGGGGGAGGCAGAGGAACCGGCCTCTAGAGTGTGTTACCACGGTGGCTCAATGACATCACTCCTGGAAAGAATAAGGAGATGGCCAGGTCCTCTCCCTCCCTCCCTCCCTCCCTCCCTCCCTCTGGGAGGGTAAGAGGACCTTGTAACCCTAAATCTGTTCCATTTTCTTTAAGATTTTTTGCTGCTGTCTCCAAGCAGGTTATCTTGTCTGTCCTCCCCTTGGGGCCAGACTGCCATGTGGTCACAGTTCAGAAGGGCAGGACTATTATTTCCTTGCTTTAAAAGTTATTGGCTCACACCCTGTTTTTCTGAGAGCTAAATGTAGATGAACCTTACCATTAAATGAATGCCCACATACAGTCAGTCATGACTGATGCTCTGTCCAAAATGAGCAATCTTACAGAACTGAATACATCACTGAGTTATGCATCTTTAAGCCCACTGACTTCAATGGACTTTGAAGGGTATAATTCTGCTTAGGAATTAAACTGTGAGAGAGGTCACCCTCTGGATCATTCTATTATGTTTTACTATGGGGAAAATATGATGTTTCCTACAGTAGTGAGAACACTGTTGTTTGGAATGCTATCTGATTATGTAATTATTATCATGCCTAACATCACTGATGAACAATGACATTATTTTCCTTGATGCGCCTTCCATTTTATAACCCTGGGTGCAGGACATTGTTAGAAAATAAAAGTGCCTTAAAGCAAAGTATGAAGAAGTGCTTTGGAATGTTCAGACTTAATCAGGGCTTCTTGCAGAGGTCAAGCTGAATATACACCCTCCAGTTGTTAAATAAGCACAAGAGAAAGAAGTGCATCTATTCTGTTCCTCCACCAAGGCCACCAACTTGCTTTATGAATGTATTATTAATCACACCATGGAATTACAATTTGCAGAATTATTGCATCAGGGATATAATGTGGAAAGAACATGCTTTGCGTTTATCATCTGGATATGCCTGGAATGTACAGACTTTGTTATCTGCTTGTGCTATCCAGGAAAAAGTAGAAGATAGTTCTATACAAAGATTTTAACCTTTGGTGTTTTCAGCAGAACTTGGGCTTTCTGGCGATTCGTTTCTCTCACACGGAGCAGCTGCACCCTTTCTCAGGCTTGAACTTGCCCTTCACTCCTATCAGTGCAGCTCCTGCTCAGAGGCACAGCATTTCCTTCTCTATAAGAATGCTTAAAATAGCTGCCAATAACATACTTCACACAAATACCTAAAAAGCTCACAGAAAAACTTCAGATCATCAGTTATTATTTTTTAATTAAATTTCCTTAGCTTCAAACCTATGCACATCTCCCCCTCCTGCCCTTTACCTATCAAGAAATTGAGTATGTTTCAAAGCTGGTAACTTTAATAAATATTTTACACACTGTTGAATGCTTTCTCTTTTCAATGGGTTGTCAGCCTAATGTACAGAATAAACTAAATTTTCTCCAAGATAGGTCACTCAACATAGATTCTGTTAGCTTTTGCTGATCCCATTATATGCCATGATGTGAAAGTGAAGATGGTGCTGCATAAATATCAATCTAGCATTTTTGGAGATTTCACTCCTCATTCATTTGCTGCCTGACCCCCTTTGCCATTTCCTTTCTGCCTAATCATCACTGCTGAACAAACCAGATTGGGGGAGGGGGGAGAATTTGCAAGATTAAAACATCAGTTTAAAATAATGAATAGTCTCGAGGGCAAGAAGGAATCTATGTAGGATTATTCGCTTTAGGGTTTAAAAGTGTGATTTGGAATACCTTGCCTTTTATTCTGTTCAGTGCTGGTAGAGATGAATATAGTAGATCTTTGTTCAAAAACTTTAGTAGACAAAAACTAATACCAGTTCTGATGGCAGAATGCACCAATTTAGGGCATAAAGAACCTTCCCTCTTGTAGATGCAGAGCCTCATGCAGAAGCACCATGTGCACCATGTATTTCTGTTCCCATTCTGTTGTTACATTGATTTGCCACCATTCCTCCAAGGAGCCCAGAGCAATTTATGTGTTTCCCTTAGGGTTACCAGTAGAGATGGGCACGATCCCAAAAAAATTAACAATCCAGCTGATCATGGATCAGCGCCGGCAATGATCCCGAATTAACAATCCACACCGATCATCTCCCGTTCCCGAACCGTGGATTGTGGATCGTGGAGGCCAAAGCAGGGCATGCAGCAGCCCTGGCACCAGAGGAGATAGATCCCTATCCACTAAAGCCAAGCACAATTGTACTCTCTCAGTCTCTCTCTCTCTCTCCAAAGGCTGGCAAGTAGCAAGCAAGAGCTCTGTCCCACTCCACTGCTCGCTGAAAGTGAAACCCAGCCTGGGAGCCCATGGCATGGGTCCCATTCAGCAACACAGGAGGTCTGTGTCTGGCCATCAGAGCTGCCTATCAGGGTTTGCAGGGATGAGATTGGAGTGTCCATGGCTACAGAACACTCCCTTCCCCCTCCCTCCCCTGGGTGTCTTCTTCCAACTTGTGACTGCTTTGCTGCTCCGTGGTTGGAAGGAAGCCCTGCTGATCAAGGAAAGCTGGGCTTCCATTCGGGTTTCCAGGGTGACAGAAGGAGGGCAAACAGAGCTCAGGCATTCCCCTAGCTCCGTTGCCAGGGGAATAGATTGCTGGCGCCTGAGTGTCTGGATCCCCAATCTGAGCCCGATCGCCCCGATCTAGGCCCCTTCCGATCGCTGGATCATTGGCCATGGACGATCACGATCCGTCAGGTCACGATCATGCGATCGCCATTATCGTGGGGTTTTTTCGATCGTAATGTGGATCGTGCCCATCTCTAGTTAACAGCCTCCAGGTGTGGACCAGAGCTATCTCAGAATTACAACTGATCTCTACACTACAGAGATCAGATTCCCTAAAGGAAATGGCACAGTTGGAACGGAAGGCAGACACATCCCTGGGAAGTTCCCAACCTTCCCTAAACTCCTTTCTCCCTAGACACCACCACAAACCTCCAGGAATTTGCCAAGTTGGAGTTGGGAACCTTGATTTCCCCATGCTATTTTCCAGTTAGAATAGCCTGAGAGACAGTAACTTGCCTATAGTAAAGCATCCGTTTTTCTCTCTCCTCAGTAAAGATGCTATTGAATTTCTAACCAGACACCAACAGCATCTTGCCCAGTTCTTGTACCTCTTGACCAGGGCCCTGGGAATTTTCTCCCCCTAGCACCCTTCTTTTGCTGCAGTCTTGCTTGCTGGCCAGGAAAAACAAGCCATAAAGCTAGCTTTTACTTGTTTGCTTTGCTGTTGGGGGAGTAAAAGGTTGTAATTGTGTTAAAGTTTATCATAATGCAGCCAGTTACCAACATTATGGGACCATAGACTTGGCCAGCCAAAGACCTAATATTTCTGATTAAACTGTTTTATGAAATAGATTACAGCATGAGAGTCTTTACAGATGTGTCACTTCTGAGCACATCAGTCACAATGGATTACATGCTGTTCAGTCAATCAGCCGTATGAGTGGTGCCATACGCAGATGTGTTGGGGATGCTTCAGGCTTACAGACCTCTCAGCTGTAGCTCACAAATTCTTGATGTCATGCAGGGTATAGGTCACAGAAACTGAAACACCACATGGCTTTCCTGGATGCTGCAAGCAATGGTGAATATTAAACACAAACAGGGGACCTACAAGGACTTGCAGGGGGATATCTCATTTCCTCAGTTATTTCCTATTTCTCTTCCCTGAAAGGATCTCCACTTTTCCTGCTTCCTTCTCTCCTTCCCACCCATCAGCCAACCTTTTTCTTTCTTTCTTTCTTTCTTTCTCTTTCTTTCTTTCTTTCTTTCTTTCTTTCTTTCTTTCTTTCTTTCTTTCTTTCTTTCTTTCTTTCTTTCTTTCTTTCGTCTGTCTGTCTGTCTGTCTGTCTGTCTAGTCCACCTTTCTCACTTAATGACTTAAGGTATAAGTCAATAAGTGTAAATCAATATAATAATATAACAATAAGTATAAGTCAATATAAGCAAGAGGATGAGACATCCAATAAATAAAGCAACAAGATTTAGATTGCAGAAATCTGAAACCACTGGAACAAAGTATAAACATTAACATGACATATTAAACAATGCAGAAATTATATAGTAGGATCTTATTTATATTGGAAATTTTTATATTTAGGTTTCTTGGTTTAAAACTATAGTTATCTGAAGCCTTTATAGTAACACAGCAGAGTTATTTAGGCAGAAGCGTTTAAACCCTTAAAACGTGCTTTAATTAGTCTTCAGACAAAATCATAGGAAGATACAACTTACAGTTTTATTGAAGTAGATTCCTTCCATATCAATATCTTGCAGTAAAAAGGGAAAGATCCTAATCTAAAGAGTTACATTCCCTAATTCTAAACCACAGCCTGAAAACTAGGCAGCGAGGCTGAAAGTGTAGGTCTGAGGATGAGGCCTTCATGGCAGAGCACGCAGGGTTACATCCTTCTCCTTAGAAGACCATGAGGCAAGAGAGAGATTCTCCCAAGAGGCATAGAGACAAGAAGGAAGAGTCAGGATGGAGGCGTTCCCACCTTAGACAAAAGAGTGACAGTTTGCTAGACCTACATATATGTTCAGAGAGACATGCAGCACTCCCCAATGTCCAAGGCAAGCTGAGTCACCTATTCCAACAATTTAGAGCAACAGGCAGTAGGTACTACACAGAGTAGTATAGTCCACATTCTCTATCCCTTCACCAAAGCATCTTCCGGAACCATTTTGTTACAGTACAGCTCTATTAACTTCTCCTCTTTAAGCCCATGAAGCTGTATACTGAGCTGGGAAGCCTCTGGTAGCGTGGTTGATATTAAGCTTCAACTTTCCTTCTTGTCCCACCCTTAGGAAATATTAAAAAATGGTTACCCAGCCAAGTCTTAGTAGGGGACAGATCAGGGGTTTGTGCTTCCCTTTAGCAGAAACTGGCACACAAGGCTTGGGGAGGTTCAAAATATAACAGAAGGTTTATTTACAGAAGGTTAAAATCAAAAGGCTGGTAGGCAGATGTTTGAACTTAAGTAACAGAAAGGTTTTTATACAGCAACTTCTCTGGTGTGAGGCACAAAACACTTGGTTTAACACTAGGTTGCTGGCTTCTTTCAGAGGTTGACACTGCTTCACAGATGTTACACTTTATATACTTAAACACAAACACAGCATGACTTTCCCTCCTCTCCAGACCTTAGGGCGCTCCACTGAGACAAACCCTTCCTAAATACTGGGTAGGCATTATTGTTATGAGCTATAACCCTGTTCCTGGCACTGAAGAGGAGACTCCTCTCTACCCACTTCTTTGGCCCACTATAATTCCCAGATCTCTCAAGTCAAGCAGGAGTTAGTGCTGGTTTTTCCCACTTTAGTCCTAGGACTAAAAGTGTTTCCCAAACATTATTTCCTCTCACAGAGGATTCTCTGGCTGATCCTCTCTGGTCAAAAGCCAGACTCCACCTCTCCCACTCTCTTGATTACTCTCCAACTCCAACTGACAGCTTCCCCAACATTCCATCCCCAACTGCCATTTCAGGCTAGCCACATGGGGTGGGGGGGGGGGGGAGAAACATGTCAATCATAGCTCACTGACTGGAAATCTCAGAATCTGAAGCTGAGTCTGTCACACCTGTGTAAAAAAGCCACCTGAATCATTCAGTTTTTCATAGTTTGCAAAAAGCAAGGAGAGCGAGAGTCTTCCAGACCTCATCAGGCAGACCATTCCAGAAGCTGGATTTTGCCCATTTGCAGGGTGGCACTTGCAGAAGGCCCTGCTCAGATGAGTGAAGCTGTCATGGTGGAGCACAGGAGTAGATGCTGTCCTGCAGATAAGATGTTTTTTTTTTTTGCTTTCTGGAACTGTTTTTTTTTTAAAGTTTTTACAGAAATAGGAAAAGTCCACAAGTTCACAAAACTGTGGGGGAAATATCACTTCTTCCCTCCTCAGAGAGATCATATGCCTCAAAGTTCAACCAGCAGAGCTTTTGTGGGTAACAAAATACTATATTTATTTATTTAGAATATTTCTATTCCACCTCTTCAGAGTCCTGATTGATGCAGCTTGCAATTAAAACAATGTAACACTATAAAAACAAGCCATTAAAAACAAGTCATTGGGCATAAGCAGCATAAAAACTGTCCATAAAACAGAAACCATCATTTAAAAAGCTGATAAGACAAAAACCCTCTGATTAATAGCCTGGGTAAAAACATGTAGTTTGACATGGAGAATAAAAGAAAATAAAGTAGGGACTAACCAAGACTCAGTGGGAAGGGTATTCCAGAAAAGGCCATGCCCTTAGTCACCACCCATTTCACATCTGAAGGCAGAAGCATAGAAAGCTGATCTGTGAGGGAGATCTTAACTAATGGGCTGGATAATACAGGAGAAGATGGTGCTAAAGGTACCCTGGCCCCAAGCTGTTTAGGGCCTTAAAAGTACGAACTAGTACTTTGAATTAGTTTTAGGTGGGTAGCCAAGTTGGTCTGCAGTGGAACAGCAGGTTCCTTAGAGACCAACAAGATTTTCAGGGTGTAAGCTTTTGAGAGTCAGAGCTCCCTTCTTCAGACACCCAGAAGGGAGCTCTGTCTCTTAAAAGCTTACACCCTGAAAATCTTGTTGGTCTCTAAGGTGCCACTGGACTCAAATCCTGCAGCACATTGAACTGAGCCCAGAAAAAGATGGGTAACTAGTGCATATCTTTCAGCACTGTCACCAACCCTGACAATAGCCTAGCTACCATGTTCTGGACCAATTGAAATTTCTGAACCATTTTGAAAAGGCAGCCCCACATACAGTACATTGCAGTAATCTAACTGGAATGTGATCAGGGCATAGATCTCCGTGGCCAAATCATACTTTTCAAGGAATATATGTGGCTTGGGAAACAGCTTGAACTGCTAAAATATGCTACATGGCATGGTTGAGACCTGAGCATCCAACCATAGCCCAGGATATAGTAGCATCTCCAAGCTATGAACCCAGTCCTTCAGGTAGAGTTCAACCCTCTCTAGGACAGGTTGATTCTGTAGTCCCAAGCAGCTTCTCCATTGACCATCAGCACCTCAGTCTTGACAGGACTGAGATTCAGTATATCATCCCATTACCTTCTCCAGGCACCTATTCAGGAGGACTTCCACAGATCCACTAAGTTTAGTTGTTAAAGAGAATTAGAACTGGATGTCATCTGCATATTGGTGACCTAACTCCAAATCTCTGGATGAATTCACCCAGAAATTTCATGTAGAAGTTAAATAACATAGGGGATAAGTTGGAAACCCTGTAGGACCTCATAGTATAAATGCTATGGGGCCGAGTAGAAGTCCTCCAACATTACTTTCTGGAATTGGTTGGTCATGTACGAGTGGAACCACCAAAGTGTAGTGCCCCCTTCTCCCAACCCAGCCAGCTTCTTCAGAATGATGCCATGATCAATGATATCCTATGCTGCTGAGAGGTCCAGGAGATTTAATGGGCCTTATAGAGATGGTGTCCTCCTCAGAGATCCCGTTTCATAAAGTGGAAGATACTACAAAAAAAGAATGGGTTCTGGTCAATTACAACTGGGCTATCTTAGGCAGGGAATGAAGATTGTAGATGGCACAAGGGGACATTAATAGGCTGAATACGCACAGTGGGGTGAGTCCAGCATCAGCAGGAATTTATCCAGGATACAAACTCTATGATCAGAGCCTATGCATGGAAAGACTGAGGTGTGAATAGGGGTTAGGGGAGAGACCAGAGGCTTCTTTTCTTACCCCTCTTTTCAAGTATTCATTCACCTTACATAGCTGTCTACACAGAATTCTTACAAAGCCTCCAAGAGCATTTGTTCTTTCAGCTGAACTGTTCAAGAAGCAACATTTACGTGGAGTCCTGAAGTGCTTCTTGTGATTGGAAACAAGTCACATTAATTCAAAGTAGCAGCTCTGCCGGAACATTTCACTTTTCTAGTATCCTTTTTGTTAATTTACCTGGTTCATAGGCTAAAAGGGACATTAGGGAGAGAAAGCACAGCATGTTCTTAATATGCAGAGCCAGTCTGTAGTTCAAGAAAACAAAAGATCACCTTAAGCTGTTTCTTTGAAGTTTCACTGATGTTTTTATACTCATTTCCTCCCACATGGAAAAAGTCTGCCTGGAGCAGGAGAGAGAGAGAGAGAGGGAGAGAGAAAAATACAATTAGACTACCAGAGGTTTTGTATGATTCTTGTAGATTGCCAGTAGGTTAAACAACTAGAAGAGGCAGAGTGTTTTTCCATAAAGATTTTACTTTAAATAGCCCCATTTTTATTCCTCATAATTATGCTATTCACTTATCAGTACAAATATCAAGGAGGAAGTGCTGGTGTATCTTACAGATTCCGTGTAGTTCCCATGAGATATTAGATTATTTACTTTATTTTAGAAAATTATAGTATCCTGTGGTATTTCAGCTAAGTAGATTTTTTTCATCCATTGATTACATTTTATTTGATCCTTCTTCTTGACATAAACCATCCTCCTTTCCATTATTTTATAATATAAAACAACATAATATGAAATAATCCTCTGAGGTAAGAATTTATTCTTCCCACATTAAAGAGTGTACAGATTGGGTCTGGGAGAGCCATCTTGTATAACAGACAATTCCTTCAACACATTCCATTTTCCTGACTAGAAATGATTGGGGGGCACTATTTGACCTGTTGGAGAAACCCATGACTGAACTTGTAGTTTCCTCAGTGGGCCAACTAACAAACCTCAGGGACCATTGTAGGTGGAAAACCAGTACAGGCAGGAAGGCTGAAACTTCTCCACACACACCACTAGAGATGGGCACAAACCATAAGATGAACTAAAGTTGGTCACGAAATGGGCCAGTTTGTGCTTCGCAAACCAGCGGTTGGTGGAAGCCTGTTTTCCATGAACTTCCATGAACTGGTCGGCTGGTTCATTTGATTCGTATTAAACCCCAATACCCCTTTTCCTGAGGCTGCTAAGCTGCAGGGAAAGGGGCATTTCCACCCCCAGATCAGCTGCTTGTCGGGATCTCCCTGACAAGCAGCTGATCCAAGCCTGCAGGGGTGAAATGCAAATTAATACTAATTTAACAAATTAGGTTTTTTTAAAAAAGAAAATTAATAACAAATTTTGACTCATTACAAAAACAACTGCCCATACACACAGACACACACATTAAGAGTATGGAATATAAAATTACACAACTAGAGAATACAATATATCAAACCAGAATTTTTCCTCTAAGACAACCCTTTCTGGTCACTAGTCAGATGCTCAGACCCCTCGAGATCTAACTCCCACTCCATCCCACCTCGTGTAGTGCTGGTCATTCCACTAGGCATTCTGCTCCTCACTGCCAAATCTCTGCGTCTCAATGGACAGGTAACGTATCGCTCCCCAATTATCTTTCCTGCTAATGCAACCTCTCTACACCCTTTCCACCCTTTGATTTCCTAGTTCTGTATTGAATGTGTTTGTGATTCTTAGACCCTGTAAGCTTAGAGGTTCTTAAGTAAAAGCCATGATTCATTTTAAAGTATTAGTCTCCTTCTTCATTGTGCGCGCTCTGGAAACTCTGACCCTGGTATACAGAGATTATGATCCCATAATATATGCCCATTGCCTATTAATTCCCCCATCTTTGAGGCAATTCTGCCAACACTTTTCAGCATAATTATAGGCATAAAGACATGGCTTTTATGTGTTCCAGAAAATTTTACCTTGCTGTTCTAAATAATTCAGAATAGGATATTTGCCACTTTAACCTGAATTCCCTCCTACACTACAATTTAAGCAGGGTCAGGCATAATCAGTAATTGGATGGGAAGGCTGGTTGCTATGCGGAGGAAGGCAATGGTAAACCACCTCTACTCATCTCTTGCCTGGAGCATCCTGTAGATAGGATTGCCATTAGTTGGTGTAACTCAATCAACAGCACATTCTCCTTCTTCTGCCTCTCTATCTCATTCTTCTTCTTGCCTCCATTGGTGGTGTTCATGCACTACAAAGCCAGGAACAGATCCTCAGTAAACAGAGAGATTGTACTCTGCTTTAAGAGAGAATTTCAATTCTACCTTACCAGTAAAGATGGTGGAATAATCAGAAGCAACTCTGTGCTGTTCCAATCTCTTTTGTGTGTTATGCATTGAATTGGACCTGGATGCAGTGGTAATTTGCCTTTATTTACTGTTTTGTATTTTCTCTTGCTATTAGTTTGAGATACGTGGGCATATAACTTTCAACTATGAGTCATAAGAGGAAAGATACAAAGATGGCCCCTCCTTCCTCCCCTAGAGCTGGTGTGGAAGTTCAGGGAGAAGTAATTTTTTTGATTGAAGAATGTGAGGGTTCAGCTGGAAAAATAATCTGAGCAACTAAAAGAACTTTGCACTAATGATAAGGCAATTGATAAGTCGATTCAACAACTCCAGGAGTCGCCTGAGGCTACTGGTATGTGAGTTCAACAGATGAAGACTAAAATTGCTGCCTTGGAAGACAAAACCATTGCTCATGAGACAGTTGTTTTAGCTTCACTTAATGTTCTCTCTTACCAAATCTTTCATCTAGAGACTTATATCAAGCATCTAAACATTCGTGTTCTTGGATTATCAGAAGAGTCTGGAAAGACAGAACAGAAGAGGCTGACTGAACTCACAGAGTCATTACTTTGCAAGGTCTTGCAGCTTTCTGCTGATTATCGGTTGCAAATTGAGCTTACCGGATTCCTTGGACACCAGGCAGTGTAAACAAACCAGCTCGTGTAAACATCCAGTTTCTACCAGTGGGAGCGAAAGATTACCTTTTACGTTTGACATGTGACAGGACTTATATTGGGGTTCTAATAAACAGCGGGTCATGCTTTCCACAGATTATACTGAAGAAGTGTCAATATTACATCATCAATTTACAAAAGAAAAAACTCTTGCAAGAGAGCTGAATTAGCAATACTACATCAAGTATCCTGCCATCTTTTGTGATCAAATTAAGCAGTGTTACAATGCTCAGTCAGTAGAAACTTACCTCATCAATTTTTTAAAACATGTTTGTACTGACCATGTGAAGAAATATTAAAGTATTTGACTATGCGATCTGGGCATAATGCCAGCTAGAAATAAGGCCTTTGTGTGTGTGTGTGTGACTACATGTTTATCCCCACCACCACCAAGTATCTCTAAGCTTTAGACAGATATATGGTCCATCAATAGTTATATTTATCTATATAACTATAAAGGAGTGAGTGGCTGGTATTGTGGGGATCTCTGGCATCTTATCCAGGAGCAAAGATTTCCCCCCCTGTTTTTTATTCTTTTTTCCCCTTCAGTTTTGGTATGGGGTAAGAGCTCTTATTGTGGACAGCTGCTGGCTGGTTAAAAGAATTATGATTCAACTTATTTTGTTTAAATTAGTATTTGCCATGTGTACCTTTTTGCTTTTTTAAAAATAAGTATCTTGCTTATAATAAGGTTCTATATAAGATATCCTGCATTTATTCAATGATAAGGGAAGAGGGCTTTATTGGTGGGATATACTATTTTATGGGTCTATGTTCCATGATATCATGGAATGTTAAGGGCATGAGAGATGCTACCAAATGTGAATTATCTCCAAATTCAAAAATCTTAATGCTGACATGGTTTTTTTTTAAAAAAACCCTCATATAATGGCACATGATAAAAACAAGTTGTATGGAGACTGGGTTGGAGAGGTATATGTTACAGGCACATCTACTCAATTTAAGGGTGAGGCTATATCTATATATATAAAAACAAGTGTCCTGACTGACTCATCAATGCCCAGCCCAAACTCCTGGACGTAGAAGCGTGAACTTTGGGAAGGACGTTCCATTTGTGGTGTAGAGGCTCACTAAGAAGGGATTTTAAGAAATTCGCCCCCCTAAGGGAGTAAAAAGGGGTAAAATGTGTTTTCCCATAGGGATACAGCTTCCCTGTGTGGCTGGCAGGCTGCTCACCCCCTCCCCCTCGTCAATTGCCAACTCAGCCACTCTGCCCTGAGATGATTTGCATATGTGACCTTGATTGGCTATCATCCCAAAATTCTAAACAGTAGGCAGGACACATGCAGTACTCAGGACACATTCAATGATTCCCAGTCATTGAACATGTCCTGAGGCAAAAATACACCTCCCCTCTAGGGTTGTCAATCTCCCTGTGGGGCTTGGCTTTCCTCTGTGGCTGGCAGGCTGATGGGCCAGCTGTGGAACTCTGTGTTCTGAGGTAAAAACCAGGTAAAGGAAACTGCAGACAGTTGAAGAAAGACAGTACAAGACTCCTGAAAAGGGATTTTATATAAAAGTCAGTATGGCAACTGAGTTTTTAAATGTTCATGGTGCACGACATTTCTAGAGGCCATTTCAATATGAACCTCTCACATGAACCTGCTGAAGGGCCCACCCTCAGTCCAAATCCACCTCATACCTCTTGTAGCCATCACCTCTTACTGCCCCCAAGAAGCCTCCTGGCAGACGTTGTACAAGATATACAAATACTAAAATGAGGAAGCAACTTAGAGATGCGGCAAAGAAATATGCACATTGTACTCCTGCAGTGCACAGAGCAGCAGTGCCCAAGTACCAGCAAGTCTTGTGTTCAAGGGAAATCCATGCAGAAATGTCGCTGTTCAGCATCTCAAAACAAAGCAACATGGCCCAAGTGCTGCAGAACTGTAAGCTCATTGTTTGGGATGAGAGCACCATGGTGCACAAGAGGTGTTTTGAGGCACTGAGCATAACCTTAAAAGATGTCAGGAGCAACAAGGGAGTGATGGGGGGAGTCACTGTGCTGTTGACTGGAGACTTCCAGCAGACTCTGCCAGTAGTCCCAAGGAGAACTTGAGCTGACGAGGTTACCATGTGTGTCAAGGCATCATATCTGTGGCCCCTCATCAGGAAACTTTCACCAAGGAAGAACATGAGGGTCCACTTGAGAGGTGAGGGGTCTGCTGGGGAATTCTCTGAACTCCTACTAAAAATAGAGGATGAAGAGTCCAAAGGAAAGGTGACCATCCCTGCAGGCCTGGGCACAATAGTGATGACCCTAGCAGACCTAACAGCCATGATATACCCTGATATCGCCACTATCAGGGAGTAGTCCATGGATGGGCTGTGCAAGCGTGCCATTCTGACCCCCAAGATTGACAAGGCTGCCATCATTAATGAAACACAACTTAACTCCCTCGAAGGGGCAGAAATGGAGTACAGATCTGTGGACTCAGTGGTGCAAATGGATGATGTGGTCCACTATCCTGTGGAGTTCCTCAACATGCTCAACCCTCCTGGCTTCCCAGCCCACAAGCTTCTCCTCAAAGTGGGGGCTCTAGTGATGCTGGTCCAGAACCGCAGCTCACTCAAACTCTGCAATGGCACCAGACTACGAGTGAAAGCCCTCCACAGGAACATCATTGAGGCCACATTGTTCATCAGCAGGGCTCGGGGGGGGGAGTCGGTGTTCATACCATGCATACCATTCATACCATCAGATAACCTCTTCGAGTTCAAGAGTAGACATGGGCATGATCTGAATTATGATTTCAACCCCCCCCCCCAATTTTGGTGTTTGCGCCATCGTGACTCAGCTAATCGGTTCCATCCATGGCAACCTATCCAGCAGTCGGGGGTTTGCTTGTTCGGGACTTGATCGGATATATCAGTTTCTGTTCGGAATTGCAGACACTCTGGCACCAGTAATTTATTCCCGGGGCAACGGAACCAGGGGAATGAGCTGTGTTTGCCCTCCTTCTGTCGCCCTCGAAACACGAATGGAAGTCCAGCTTTCCTTGATTAGCAGGTTTCCTTCCAACCACGGAGCAGCAACCCAGGGGAGGGAGGGGGAAGAGGATGTTCTGAAGCCATGGGCACAAAGGAAAGGCAAAAGGCAGCGCGGGAGGCTGGGAGGCCGCCCGCGCCATTCGTCTTTCCCCAGGACAAGGGGAGTGTGAGCAAGCCAGCCGCCCCTTGTCTTGGGGAAAGGCAAAAGGCAGTGCGGGAGGCTGGGAGGCTGCCCGTGCTGTTCGTCTTTCCCCAGGACAAGGGGCGCGTGGGCAAGCCAGCCGCCCCTTGTCCTGGGGAAAGGCAAAAGGCAGTGCGGGAGGCTGGGAGGCCGCCTGCGCCGTTCACCTTTCCCCAGGACAAGGGGCGTGCAGGCAAGCCAGCCGCCTCTTGTCTTGCGGGGCAGGTGAATGGCGTGGGCAGCTGCCGAGCCACTCACGCTGCCGCCAGCTCCGCAGCGCACCGGGACAGCCGGCTTGCTGCGTGGGGAGGGGGGCGACCCAGGAGCGCGCACGCGTGCGCAAGAGCTTGACTACAGTTGCCCTGGGCGCTGGCAACCATAGATCCGGCCCTGGGAATGTCCCCTCCCTGAGGGGAGGCGGCTCGTTGCTGGGTTAAAAACTCCCCCCCTCTACTCTAAGTGTGTGTGTGTGTGAGTGTGTGTGTGTGTGTATAAATGTCCCCTCCCTTGCCCGCCAGGCCTGGCGGCCGCTGCCACCACCCACCGTTCCTATATCGCTGGAAACAGCAGGGCGCCCTCCCACTTTGGCCTTCCCGATTCCGGATCAGAAATGGGACTTGATCGGTTAGAAATAGAGCAGAACCACAAGTGACAAAAGGCACAGATTGGACACTTGTCAGCTTCCCTCAAGTTTTGATGGGAAATGTAGGCAACTTGGCGGAATGTTGGACAAGTGACAGTTGAAAAGTCCATTGGACAGCAGGCGGAGAGCCAAGCTGCAAGACCAGGATGCCTACATTTCCCATCAAAACTTGAGGGAAGCTGACAAATGTCCAATCTGTGCCTTTTGTCACTTGTGGTTCTGCTCTCAGTGGCCTGGGTTTGGCAGCGGCCCGGATCCACGAACGGCTTAATCGGTATTTTTTTTTAGATTGTGACCGTCTCTCTTCAAGAGATTGCAGTTCCCCCTCATCTGCTTTGCTATGACGATCAACAAGTTCCTGTGGCAGATACTGAAGGTGGCAGAAATTGATTTGAGAGAGGACTGCTTCTCCCATGGGCAGTTCTATGTGGCCTGCTCCAGAGTGAGCTCACCCAGCAGCCTGCTGATCCTGAGGTGAAAACCGCCCATGAGGTCTACAAAGAGGTCCTTCAGTAGAAAAAAAAAAGGTTGTACGTATTTTTCACTTTATTTACTGCACTACAATCTTTTCCTTTTAAAAATCTCTTCAATAAATGTTACATTTCGAAATTCATTTCATCTCTTTTAGGCATCAACATGCTTCACTTTATTCAAACACTTTTGTGAAGCTTGGGTACTATGCTATTATACTACAAAAACAACTCAACACGCCCCCTCCCCCAAAACCAAAAACGTTACTTACCCATAAATATTATAACTGAATTTAAAGCAGTTAAATACCATAGCAAAGCAGGGGCATCAAGCTAGTTAATACATAAACATGTCTCTTTTCAGGTTCAAGAAGTATTAACAGACCCAAATGGCCACTTTATTATTTTGGTAGTGAAAAGCTTTGATTCTGTTATGGTTATTATGATTAATGTATTCAGTCCAAATACAGATTCTCCAGATGTTTCATCAATGTTTCAGTAACTTGGTAGATCTTAGATATGGTTATTTGTTAGTGAGGAGAGATTTAATGAAATACTAAATGCAACTTTAGATCGAAGCACACTTTCACATAAGGAACTTTCATTGGGGAGATCTACAATTAAAGCCTATGTGGTTGAACTAGATTTGATGCATGTTATACCCAAAGGACAGAGACTATACATTTATTTCTTCTTTACATCATAATTGTTTTTGTTTTAGATTATTTCTATTTCAGCTGTGCTGATGCCTCAGATCAAAGCATGTGATATAGATGTAACTGTTATTTCTGAACATACCCCTATTTCATTAGGTCTCCAGTTTCCTGATTTAGTAAAACCACCAAATTTATGGTATCTTAAAGCCTTTATCAGATGAAGGATTATTGCATATGTGTCTCACAAGAAGAAGCTTAGAGAAAGGGAAGAAATGAACATGAAAAATAAGTTGAAAGTATTTGTTCATTCAGTTTGCTACATCTCCAAATCCAGATCTCTATCGAGAGCTGCAAAAGGTTAAATATGAGTTGAATAATATATTGTCAATGAAAGCAGAACATGCTTTGATATGCTTGTGCCAGTCATATTGGGAAAGAGGAGAGTGAGCTAACAGATTATTGGCCCGTTGTTTAAGGCAGTGAAAAAACAAGAATTATATTTCTATGATTGATGAGGAGAATGTAATGCATGCTAAACTCAACTGAAATAAATTTGCAGTTTCAACTCTAAATTGTTTAGTAAGGGCAAAGAACTATCAGGAGAAGGCTTGGAAACATTTTTCTCTCACCTTGATTGTTCATATTTAGATGTGGCTCAACAACAGCTACTGGCTGAACCTTTGCATATGGATGAAATTAAGGCTGTGATAATGAATATAATCACTGGTGGTAAATCTCCAGGACCAGATGGGTTCCCCATTGAATGGTATAAAACCTTTTCAGATTTTTAAATTCCAAATTTATGTCAATTGTACGATGAGATTTTTGAATCTAGTATATTGCCAGCATCACTGTCATTCCAGTGCTAGGCAAAGGCCACAATCAGTGTGCAAATTTTCAACTTTTGATGAATGTGGAGGTTAAGATATTAACTGCCATTCTTGTTAACAGACTTCAACAGGTTATTAGAACTTTGGTACATGTAGACCAGGTAGGAATTATATGAACTAGGCAAGGATCTGATACTTTTAGATAGGTTGCTGATCTGATTGCATTAAGTAGAAAGATCAAGTTGCTATTCGTTCACCTGATGCTGAAAAACATTTAACAAAATACGCTGGAGATTTATTTTCTCTGCATTGATTAAATTTGGCTACCCTCATGAATTTTCAAAATGGATTAGAATTTTGTATTCATCCCCTAGATCTAGGCATAGGTGTAAACTACGGGGGGGCTGAGGGGCTCGAGCCCCCCCAAATTTGGCCAGGGGGGCTGAGCCCCCCCCGGGCAGCCAGTGAACTACATGGGGGCTAAGGGGCTCAAGCCCCCTCAGATCTCACATGAGGGTCTCAGTTACAATAGCTGATGAAGCACAGGATTGTCCCCCCCTTCCTGTTATATTATAATTTCTATAATTCTTTGGGGCTTTGTTCCTGTTTTTTGCTTGTATGTATTAGTGTGTTTATTAAGAATTTATCATTTTTAAAGGTATTCCAGTTTGTCTAAACAATTTACAAATAAATGTTACAGAAGAATTAAGAGACTCTGGTAGAAGATATTTGATTGTGAAAATCAGGTTCCTGGAAGGCAAGATTTACACACTAGCAACAATATATGCACCAAACAATGCAAGAGAAAGTTTTTATGAAAATGTTTTCCAATCCATTTTCGATTTTCAAGAAGATAATGATCTTTGGTCCCTTTAAAGTATCAGCTGGCAGGCTGTGGAGGGGGGGATCCCCCTGCTGCCTGCCAGCTGATTAGTTTAAAGGGACCTGCCACTTGCAAGGCAGGAAAGGGCCCTTTAAACTGTTAAATGCCCCTTTCCCTGCGTTGTTAAGGCCAGAAAGGGGCATTTAAACCCCATGAACTGGTTTGTAACTGGTCCAGTTCTGTGGTTCGTGAAACCCACGAATCACGAACCTGCTGGTTCGTTGTTGTTTTTTTGTTCCATGTCCATGTCTACTCATGAGGACTTCTTCCTCAGAACAGATCTGTAGGTAGGAAGCTCTCTTCACTTTCCTATCAAAGTATGGAGTTTCTATAATAAAGAACTCTGACTTCTTTTTTAAAACTAATTTTTTTCTAAAACTGCTTCCCTTTTAAAACGTATACACTCACACCAGCCAGCACGCTCCAGCCACCCATCATCACATTTTCTCTGCAGTCAATGCTACTCTGTTAAGGACCAGTTTCTATTCCTTTTAACAGGGAAAAAGGTGAGCATCTATTTTACTTTCCAATAACCTTATCATTACATTGTACTTTGGAAATGGAACACTGGGAAAGGGTAGGCCTTATGTTTCCTTTTTGAAATAGCTTTGTTTGTTTGTTTGTGGCTTTTTTTTTTGCTGGGTGTGGGAGAACAGTTAGTTTTTTTCATGGTAATGTATGGGGGGGCTGCTTCAGCCACTCCTAAACTCCTCTTTCAATTTCCATTCCATGTTTAAATGGAGAGGTGGTATCTATTGCAGAAAAGGACAATTCCTAAAAATCAGTGCTGTCTCTCTGAAGCAATGAGAAGCCCTATCTGCATGAACAAGATTGGAAGAGGGGAGGGGGTGCAGATCAGTGGCCTTTTAAAAATGTCCTTTTGCCCTGTATCCAGGCTCTGATTTGGTTAATAATGTCTTTTAAGGTGGAGTTCAAGCAGTGTGCTAAGAAAACAAGGTATATAAAATCCTAGGTAGTATAACTGCGAGTTTTCTTTGGGGTCATGACTAGAGATGGGCACGATCCAAAAAAAATTAATGGTCCAGCTGATCGTGGATCGGCGCCAGCGACGATCCCGAATTAACGATCCACATCAATCATCTCCTGTTCCCGAGCCATGGATCGTGGATCGTGGAGGCCAAAGCGGGGCACGCTGTATTCCCAGCTATGTGGGAAGGTGGGTTGTGGCAGCGGCTGACTCTCTCAGTCTCTCTCTCTCTCTCCAAAGGCTAGCAAGCAAGAGCTCTGTCCCATTCCACTCCTCACAGAAAGTGAAACCCAGCCTGGGAGCCCATGGCATGGGTCCCATTCAGCAACACAGGAGTTCTGTGTTTGGCAGTCAGAGCTGCCTATCAGGGTTTGCAGGGATGAGATTGGAGTGCCCATGGCTACAGAACACCCCCTTCCCCCTCCCTCCCCTGGGTGTCTTCTCCCAACTGGTGACTGCTTTGCTGCTTTGTGGTTGGAAGGAAGCCCTGCTGATCAAGGAAAGCTGGGCTTCCATTCGGGTTTCCAGGGTGACAGAAGGAGTTCAAACAGAGCTCAGGCATTCCCCTGGCCCCGTAGCCCAATTGCCCCAATCCAGGCCTCTCCCGATCGCTGGATCATTGGCCGTGGATGATCACGATCGCGCTATCACCATTATCGTGGGGGTTTTCCTATTGTAATGCGGATTGTGCCTATCTCTAGTCATGACTAGCACTGTTCTGAATTGCCTCAAAATGTGCTTGTATTCACTTATAGGATATGAGTTTGAAGTGAGAAGATGGTAGTTTGCTACTACTTTGCACTCTATACACTGCTCAGAAATCGAGTGCACAGCAACTGTTTTGTATTCTGCCCTGGTTCAGACTTCAACCATGCATTTACCAAACGAAGGCATCTGCAATGCCGTAATTTAGTAAATTTCAGTACTAAGTCACCCTTATTTATAAGGCAGAATCAAGACTCCTGTAAATGAATGTCCAGGAAAACTTTAAAAATGTTCCCTTACAGGCTTTCTGTGTTGCCTTTCTTAGTGTCAAATTTGTGACCATTAGTTTGTCCTATACACATGGTATATATAATTATAGATCATAAAGTGACTATCCTAAAAGTGAATTTCAAAAACAGGACACAGCAAGAGATCGCTGAGATAGCACTATAACCACTGACCAACTCCCGCGTTTTCCTAGGTTTGGCCCAGCTCAGGGGCATTGTTAGGGGGTCCCTATGGGTGCCTGGGTCCCCCTAAATTTGTGCAGAGCCCCTCCCTAAATCTCCTGTGGCCCCGCCTCCATAGATGGTAGCAATGGAAGCCCCTCCCTGTGATGTCATTGGCTCCTCCCTGTGATGTCACTGGCACAGCAATACCTCTGCCCTGGCCTCAGCTCCCCCCCAGGAAATTGGAAAGTCTACACCCCTGGATCTAGGATACAGACCAATAGTATTCTGTACCATTTCTTCTAGGCAAGGTTGTCCTCCTTCTCCTCTCATTTTTTATTTATGTTTGGAACCTCTGGCTTTTGCTGTTAGACAAAGTAATAATATACATGGCTTTATACATAATTCTTTAGAATTTAAAATTATTTTATATGCAGATGATATTTTATTATTTATTTCAGAATCTCAGTCTTCTATTCTTGAATTAATGAGTTTGATTAATAATTTTGGTCATCTGACTGCTTATTCAGTTAATTGGACAAAACTTGAATTGATCCCATTGGGAGACAATATATCACAGAGTGTAATTAATGAGGGATATTTTTGATGGTGCCCAGATGCTGTTAATTATCTTTGAATATTGATCCCGAAGAATATTAAGGACATGATTTCATTAAATTTTAATAAACTTATCTCAGATATATCCAAGACATATAGCAGCCTGGCCACCCAATCTGTGACACTACTGAGTGCCGTGGGGTCCCAGCCCAATTCCCAGCATCAGTGTCAGGCCCTTGCCCTACCTCCCAGCACCACCACCAGTCCATTGCCACCTCCTTGTTCACCTGCAGGCATACTACTGAGGCTGCTCCGCTGTCATCTCATCTGCCTGAGGACAAACACAGGTCACCAGGCTGAGGCTGGTGCATGTTGCTCGCTTGTGCAAGAGCCGACATGCAAGAGCTGAGGCCAACACTCTCACTTGCTTGTGTGAGGCTAGGGTTAGTGCCTGTTGGTTTACAGCCAAGGCTGGGGCCAGCACCCTGCCACTCATGACAAGGCTGAGGCTGATGCCCACTCACTCTTGTGATGCTGGAGCCAAGGCCAGTGTCTGTTAGCTCATGTGAGGCTGGGGCTGGAACCAGTACCTGCTCACTCATACAAAGCTGGAACTGGGACTGGCACCCACTCATTTGTGCGAGGCCAGGGCTTGAACTCGCACCTGCCTGATCACATGAGGTCAGGGATGGGGCCAGTGCCTGCCTGCTCACTCACATGAAGCTAGTGTCCCCCTGCTCACAGCTAGGGACAAGGCTGCACGAAGGACCCCTAACAATGCCTCCCCGGATCTTTTGCTCAAGCTGATTGGCGGTATCAGTGCGTGGGGCCCAGGAGGCTCAGAAATTTAAGCCCTGCCTGCGGACTGGACTGAAACTTGCCTGTTCCAAATTCACACTGAGCAACAATACCAGAGGTACCTCCCAGTAATATAACCAAGTAACTCAGTGGTAAAACCACAACGGGAGGTGAAAACAATAACACTGTAAATAATTTATAAGTGTATTCAAATGAAAAGTGACTCGTGCTTCTAATAAATACTTACAAATATTTAAAAATCCAATAACCAGAAATATATGTTGTTCCAAAAATACAAGTCAACAACTGTGTCAGCCGAATTCAAAAGGTAAGTAACAGTCTCTTTGGGTATAATAATCCACTGATGTTTTTTTCTTCTCTTTTTAACAAATGGTAATGCCGAAGAAGGATGCTCAAATGAAGACTGAAATTCAACAGGTGAGTATTTCACCTGTTGAACTATTGGCATACTCACCTGAGACTGTTACTTACCTTTTGAATTTGGCCGACACCATCGTTGACTTGTATTTCTGGAACGACATACGTTTATGGTTACTAGATTTTTAAATATTTATAAGTATTTATTAGAAGCACTAGTCACTTTTCACTTTAAGACACTTATAAATTGTTTACAGTGTTATTGTTTTCACCTCCAGTTATGGTTTTACCACTGAGTTACATGTTCCAAATCCACAGGCAGCTCCCTCCATCCCATGCATGGTGTCTGCTTTTGCTCCATGCCCAGCATCCCACGGCTTAACAAAGTGGCACCCCAGGTTAGTCAAGGGCTGGGCTTTCATGGGCAATCCTAAACCTGTCATTATGGGGTAAAGTAAACACACTCAAACTGAATATTATACCTCAAATTATATATGTTATGCATGCAGTTCCTTTTTATACACCTTGTAGATATATTCTAATCCAAAACTCTGGAAGCATATAGCATATGTCCCACAAATCAAGTGATAAATACCTTGATTGCCACAGGAACATACTGGCCCCAAGAAGAGGCTAGATAGATATAATATATGATTATAGTATGGTAGATAAATATATGCCCTGGCCTGGATAGCCCATGTGAGCCTGATTTCATCAGATCTCAGAAGCTAAGCAGGGCCAGCCTTGGTTAGTAATTGAATGGGAGACCTCCAAGAAAGACCAAGGTTACAGAGGCAGGCAATGGCAAACCACTCTGTTAGTCTCTTGCCATGAAAACTCTGCCAGGGGTTGCCATAAGTCAGCTATGACTTGAGGGCACTCTCTACCACCACCAGATAGGTGAGTAGATATGTATGTCTGTATATATGCCCATGCTGTAATTTTGTGACGTGAAACAAAGACATTTTCCTGAGAGCAGAAATGCAATGCATACCCTAATTAGGTAAAATCAAAGATTACTGAAGATCTTAAAATTCTACTGGGACCCAGGCATGCTTAACCCTTCCTAGGTTATAGTCAGCCAGTAGACAGACACTGGAACATAAAAGCATGGATGTTTAGCAACAGATGCAACATCATAAGGGGCATGTAATATCACATGATTATTACATTTGTACTGAAATCTGCCATATTTACTTAGATAAAGTAATTCAACATCTTTTATGTTGGCCAAGGTACATCAGCTTTTTGTGCTTTCTGTTTGCTTTGTTGCCGTTAAGTTCATATTTTGGCTCTATTACACATTCTAATGTAATCAGTTTGGAATAATAAGCTTCTTTATTCTGTTCAGTGTTGTATTTGTAGTCCAGTTACTTCATTCTTTATAGAGACACTTCCATTGTTTTCTGAGACTAGAAGGATCTGAAGGCCTCTGTAAGTGCAAAGACTCTGTGCCCATATACCCCCCAGCTCTGTAACACTAAATTTCTAGGCCCCAAGAAGCTGTTCAGCTTTACAGAGATGAGGGATGGCCTTAACCTCCTAGATACAGAGCTCCAAGAATATTTGATCCCCAGATCCCCAGAAAGCATGCCTTAAACTGCCCTGATTGCCTTCAGTGCCTATCTGCTACAGTACTTAACTACATGGCAGTTCCCAAATATTATCACCAGCCTGTTTTGCCCACAGAAAGCATATTTGAAATCTGCACATATGCATAGCAGAAAGAAATGGATTGGTTGGTCTGTTGGGTACATCAATAGCAGCAAAGATTCCAGGAGTTCAGTTATAGAAAATGAGCTTTCCCAAATATCAGCAAAAAGGCCAAAAGTTACTACATTTGAGGGTGGGAGAGGGGTACAAAAGATTGCACATTAACCTTTTTAATTCTCAAGAAAGCTTTCTTGGCTTCTGTGATGCTTATAACTTTTCTAAAAATGCCATTTTTAGTTCCATTTGGCAGATAATCTCTCTGGCCACTTGATGTCACTATTGCTACCTTCAGTTCTGAGCACACAAATACCCTGTTTTTTATGTATGGCTGTTTGTCCCATGTGGACTAGCTAACTAAAGAAACTCATTAAAATATCTTGAGACAGTATACTTAGTTTGAAAAACACATAAATAGCTACATATAAAATATGTCAAAATCCATCTTGTATCAATTATCAAGATACACATAGGCACACAATGTTTTCTTAAAGGTATAGTTTCTTCATATTGCACTCTAAATATACAATAAATACCATGTTGCTGTGATAATAGGCAGCTCTCATTAGTCAGTGGCAGAGTGCTTTCCTGTTGTAAGTTGTAAGCATCAATTTCTGACATTTCCAAATAAAGAATCACAGGCAGTGGACTTCAGAAAATCTCTACCTTAGATCCCTAGAGAGTTGCTCTCAAGTTAGAATAGATGTTGAATTATGTGGACTGGAGGTGTGATTTAATATAAGATTGGTTGATATGTTTGTATAAGCTCTAAACTGAAATTCTTTTTAAAAAGAGAGTTCTGTTCAAAGTACCTAAATTCAGATTCAAAAAGAGTCCAGTAGCACCTTTAAGACTAACCAATTTTATTTTATTGTAGCATAAGCTTTCGAGAATCAAGTTCTCTTCGTCAGATGCCTGACGAAGTCTCTGTATCAGGCATCTGACGAAGAGAACTTGATTCTCGAAAGCTTATGCTACAATAAAATAAAATTGGTTAGTCTTAAAGGTGCTACTGGACTCTTTTTGATTTTGCTACTACAGACTAACACGGCTAACTCCTCTGGATCTAAATTCAGATTCTCTCTCTGACCACCAGATGGTAGTGCAAGCTTTAGATGAAATGTTTCTTATGCTTGTTGAAACCATTGAAGCATTTTTTCCCAATTTCCTCTCATAGCTAATAGCAGAACAGAAACAATTTTTAAAAATACAAGCATAAGCATAGTTCTTCATCATTTAAGCAGACTAAAACTGTGTGGATTTAATTCTTTTAGATCCAGTTGAAGTCAATGGAAGTTTGACAAAAACTTAGGAACTTCAGCCTAACCTACTTAGAGATGAGGTTGTAAGTAATAGTGGAGCATCTGCCAGTAAGAGTGCAGCATCTAGAATCTGGCCAACTGTGAATGCGCACTGTTACTTGAATGCACACTGTTACCTGAATGACTACTCAAGTTTGTCCCTTGGCCTCCGGAGGAATCCCTCTGAGCACATCCAAAGTGCAAACCAAACCAAAAACAAAATATAAACATTATATCAGGACATTTCCTGTGTATACTAGAGTCCTGTGGAAAAGGCTCTCCCTCACTATTAGGGGGAAACACCACTTAAAAGTAAGAGAAAGATTCTATAACTCACTAATGTGGGGAATTAACGACACCTTACTAACTTGAAAGGAACAACACAGACAACTCATGGCTTTCTGATATAAAAATATTTACTAGGGGCGTGCATACTGGAAAAAAACCCAGACAAAATATATACAGAACTCACTAGTTCAGCTTGTTAAAGTGGCTTCTGAAATGGTGAACCAGATCCAGGAAACTAAGTTGTCACGATTTCCTCCCACGAAAAACTTTGTGTGCCTTATTTCGTACCTTCCATCTGCAGGGAGGCACTGGGCTTGCCTCGCAGGGCAGCAGCTTGTTTTCCTGAACAGCTCACCAATGAGATCCCAAGAGGAGAAAGATCTTACCTTATTCATTAACTCTGTTGGTGGGAAGGGGGAATGAGTCCAACCTGCGTGAGTGCAACTCTCCACCTCCTCCATCGCTACCTGGGAAATGGTCTGGTCTTCCTCTCTGCCAATCAGTTCATCACAAAAGGACAGCCCTCCCGTCCTATCTGTTTTGGACATTTGGAATGGAGACTTCAATCATAGGCTGCAATTCAAAAGGCACTTCCCTGGGAGTATGTACTAGGGGTGTCCGCTTCGGGTTTCTGATTTGGGTTTTTAACCCAAATTGGCCCGATTTGTAAAGATTCAGGATTCACGAATCAGCCTCAGCACTGCTAAGCTGATTTGGGAATCCTGAAGCAAAGCTTCCTGAAGTGATTCATATCTTGCCACTTGCAAATGCTTTCAAATGCCCACCATTTTTCAGCTGTTGGGAGCAGGATCCCTCATTAGCTGAAAAAAGCTGCCAGTGTTTGGAAGCCGCAATTCTTTTCTTGCCGCACAAGAAAAGTATTGCTGCTTTCAAACACTGGCAACATTTTTCAGTTGAAAGGAGGGGGTGGAGGGACTCCTTTGAGCTTCAGTGAACTCCGTAAAGATTCCTGCATCTTTGCGAAGCATACTGAAGCATTTAAATACCCGAATCATTTTCCCACATCAGGTAAACCCAAAGTGGGAAACCCAAATATTTTTGGGGGACACTCCTCTAGTAAGTACTATTGAATAACATGGGGCTTACATCTGAGTAGAGCTGTTTAGGATTGCTTCCGTAGTCTTTCAGGGCTCTCCCCCGTTTTCGGAGTCAAATGGCAAACATATCCTGCTCCGCCCTTTCAAAACCAATCCTGCCTGCCCCAACGGCAAATGGAAAACTTATGGGGAACACATAGGTCTGTTTGAGCTGGGGGGATTCAGACCATCATTCTGCTTGCCTTCCCGCCTGAAGAAGATTGTCACTGATCGCAGTACTTTCCTGGTTGGGAACTCCCCACTGTCACTGCCCCACCCACTGCCACTCTCCTGCCACGAGTCCATTGTTCTGTGTGTGTGTGTTACTGTGCTTGAGGAAAAATTCAACGGATCAATGGCTTAGACTAGGAGAGGGACTAATGGTTGAAGTGTTTTTTGGTTACGTGCAAAAATATCTGCCCCAAAGCCTCATTTCCCTACCCATGAAAAGAACATTGTGCACCTGCAGCCAATGTGAATACAATGGGCTCAAACTCATGAAAATGAAAAAAAATCCCAAACATGTCAGTTCTGAGCTGGCACTAGCCCACCTGGAACAAACTAGTAAAGGAATGGAATTTTTCCAGAACTCAGCACCTAAATTGAAATGGAAATTTTCTTGGTACACACCTCTAATGTTTACTAACGCAGTATAGAAATATACAGGAATAATAGCAAATGTGATAATCAAAATCCATACCTGTATAGCAACAAGACCAGTCAGGAGTACAATTTCTCATTCATTAGGCAGATGCTAGTCCCACTCTCTAGCTCTAAGATCTAACACGAGGCTTGGTTAGAAATACATATAGCATTAAAAGGAATAGTGAGGCAAGACGTTCCTCTGCAGAAGCCATGCTGATTTTCCCTCAGCAGACATTGTTCCTTTCTCTTTAATATCAGTTTCTACTAATTTAATCAGAACAGATATTAGGCTAATGATCCTGTAATTTCCTAGATCCCCTCCTGCCCTCTTTTAAAAAATTAAGGTGACATTTGCTATTTTCCAGTCATCTGGCATGGAGGCCAGTTCTAGCAACAAGTTACTCGTGCTTATTAGTAGAGCAACAGTTTCACATTTGAGTGAAGGTAAATGCCATCTGGACCTGCAGACTTCTTCAGATCCAGTTTGTCTAGTAGCTCTAGAACTTCATCTCTTGTCATTTCAATTTGACTCAGTTTTTCTGACATCTGTTCTAAAAACAGTAGCTCAGGTCTGGATGCGTGCCCCACATTTTCCATAGTGAAAACAGCTGCAAAGAATTCATTCAGTTGTTTTGCCATCTTCCCATCTTCCTTAAGCATCTTTCAACTACTCAGGATGAAACATGCCACACAGATGGAAGTATTTTCTAGCAGATTCCAGTTCTTTACATATCCTTTTGATAGCATAGCATCTGAAGGCTTAGCCAATACAAAGCATGATTTATCTGGAACAAGATTTTATGTTCTGAGCCTAGCCAATGCCTCCTTTGTCACAGAAAGTCTTACTTGGATTCTATTTTGATCTCCCTGTACAAACATTTTAGATGCCTCTTTATACTTTAACACACTTTAAATTTCAACCATGATCAAAGTAGCCAACTATTCAAAGTTCTAACATGCACAGTGAAAAACATGTACAAGCCTATAAATTATCAATTTTCTTAATATGATCACATTTCAAATGGTTAAAATCGAGCAAACCTAAAAACTGGAGACAAACCAAAAACTTGTATTTGATTTATTACTCTACCATGCTCCCATATAAACAAAAGAAAATGAAAAATATATTTCTGGAAGATGTTCTTTTGTTTTTCATAAGCTATTAGTTACATAGTTATTCTGCAACTTTCCAATGCTTTGTTTCAGGTATACAAGGCATAACAAAGCTAGTCGAGTACTTTGAAGTCTCTTCAATATGTTAATGGGAGAAATTTAAGCACGTGTTTCCTTCTCTTATTGAAATGAGCAAAACTTCAAAGCATTTAACTTTGGCTAGATTATGTCCACAGCCAGGGCTTTTTTTTAAAGGGGGTATGCGCTGGTGAAGAGTACCAGTACCTCCTAATGAAGTGCTGGCACCTCTTGGGCATTTAGGATTTGGAATGAGAAGAGAAAATATCATAAGTATTGGCACCTCTTTTTTAAAGGAAAGAAGCACTGCCCACACTGTTCCTAAAGCAACCAGTTTTATTTTAAAAGTAACATGCTCACTATTTAGAGAGCTACTATTTTGCTTTCTGCGACAAAGCAGCTATTGTCTCCAGAGGAACTGATCTCTGTAGTCTGTAGATCAGTTGTAATTCCAAGCATTGGATTTGGGAGGTAGTTCTATCAAACTGACCCAGGGTCCCCACGCCCCATCCATTTCATAATGTTGGAAATTGCAATGTCTGGTGTACAGCAGCAACAAGGAAGGAAGAAGGAAAAAGAGACTTCTACACAGGGGGTAGCAAGGATCATTTAATTAGAACAGTGAGAAGAGCTTCTCTCTTGTCTCCTATTGGGCTAAACAGGGCAATATCCTGCTTCTTCTCTCTCCTGCCACACATTCTTCTCATAGTGAGGAGGACCTCTCTCTCTTCTCTTTACTCTCAAGCATGTAGTTCCCAAATAAACCTTTTAGCCTCTTTAATCAGCACAGCGTGACTTCTCTGCATTTATTTGCACTCTGGTATTTGCACTACTGTATTTATTTGCACTCTGGTATTTGCACTACTGTCCTAGCTGTTTTTTGTTAAGAAAGCCTAGTTTGATGATTGGCGAAGTTCTAACTAGATTGTCAGGAAATCTGTGGGCATTGTAAGCAGAAAATTTGATAAGCATCCTGAAGCATTGAATGATTAAAGGAATTAATCCAGCTCAGCTACTTATCAGATGTCAGGGCCAGAGGAGAAGAAGGGGCTACAAAGCTGTAATATACTTGCAGTGCAATCCTAAGTATTTCAATCGTCTAATATTGGAATAATTCTTCTTAGGATTGCACTGTTTGTGTGTCTGTGTTGCATTTGTTCATTATTTTCTGTGCACATAATTCAGTTGTTTATAGTAGGAAATGCATTTTTATTATCTACTAGCTTGATACCCATGCTTCGCTATGGTATTTAACTACCTTAAATCCAATTATAATACGTATGGGTATGTACCAGCCACACAGGCAAGGCAGGCCCCACAGGGAGACTTGACAACCCTAGTGAACTTTTAGGGGAAGACTAAGAGGCGCATTTGACCTCAGGACACATTCAATGACACCCAATAACAACTGCAGACTGTTTAGAATGTGTGTGGTGGGGTGAGGACCAATCAGGATGCATATGCAAATGACCTCTGGAATGGTGTAAGCCCAAAACAGCCTGCATATACAAATGACCTTGAAAGGCTGGCCCAATCAGGGAAGAGTGGCCAAGCTGGCAGTGGGCAGGGGTGCAAGCAGGCAGCAGCCTGCCAGCCACACAGGGAAGCTGTATCCATTTGTTAACAAAGCCCCTTTGTCTTTCATTAACTTCTTTAGTAGATGTCAAGGAATGAGTTTCTGGGAACTAATTCCTCCAAGTTGAAGGAATGCACATTGTTACATAAAAGGCCTGTTATATTAGAAAGATAGTTGGAAGAGATATAGGCAGACTTCAGCCAAATAAAATAGTATGAATCTCAAGATTGTTCCAGGCTGAGAATTCATTTCCAAACAGCTTTGTGGGGGGTATCATAACTTTTCAGAACAGGAGGAAAGGACTTTTAGTATTAGTAGTTATCAGGTTATGTTGAATAATCTTCTCTCTATTGAAACAAACAGTGAAGAAGCCATGTTGGGAAGATGGGAAGGCACTATCAAACTGTTATCCCATCCTTTCCTCCAAGGAGCACCTCCTCCTTCCTTAATTCTCTCCTCCATTTATTCACATAACAACTCTGTGAGATAGATTAGGCTGAGAAAAAGTGACAGGACCAAGGCTAGGTAGAGAATGTAATTCAGGTCTGATACACTAACCACGATACTGCTATGGATTTCAGTATGAAACAATTAGAACAAAAAACTTCCATGCATCAGTGTAGAAAATAAAAACTCTTATTTTCTTTTTGATGAGACTCTAGAAATTTGTTCACAATTGGCATAAACCTGGGGATCTCCAATTCAAAATCTGATACATGTCTCCTTAAAAATTAGTTTGGAAACAAAACTCATGAACACAAAAGGCTTATACTGAGCCAAACCATTGATAGCTGTTCTCCAGTGTCTCATGCAGGACTCTCTCATATTACCTAAGCCTTTTAGTATGAGATAACGGGGACAGAGCTTGGAGCCTTCTGGACGCAAAGCAGATGCTGTACCAGAATGCCACAGACCTTCCTCTAAAGGATGAACCATTATTGGGATTTTGGTTTTTACTTTAAATATATAGTTTATAGGAAGTTAAAAATTAATCTCTATACTATAAGATTTTAATATATTGTAACAAAGGGGAGGGGCCAAAAGAGGAAGCCAGAATTATTTGGGAGGGGGGGAGTGTCTGCAGTCCCTTACTACCTCATAGAGTAGGGTAGTCAGGCCTGGACTGGCAGTATGTGTGAGATTAGGGGAGGGGAAGTGGAAGGATACTATCAGTGACAGCATGATGTCACTTTCAGGAAAACCAGTAAGTGAATTCACACTTATCTAAGAATTGCCAAAAACTACATAGATTTAAAAAAACAGAGTCTTCAGCAATTGCAAGAGACGTATGGCATCACTTCTGGGTTTCCGTAAAAGTGATGTCATGCTGTTGACAGCTAGGTTTTTTTTAAAAAAAAAATCTGTTGCCAGCTGCTGGAATGCTGACAGGCAAGGACCACTGGGGGTGGGAAATTTCCCACCCACAGCAGGCACATGTCAAACCTACCATAGTACTATCCTTGACATCATCACAAATAGATGCAACCGAGTGGCAAATTTGAGGTTTGGATGTTCAGAATATTTCTTTATAAGTACAACTGGAATAATGGAGAGTAGTAATTCCCAGTGTAGTAAATGGTTCCATAGAATTGCTACCAAACAGACAGCTAAAGCCATATGTACTGAGAAAACTCCTACTTCTAGATTTTCTACTGTTGTTAGATTTGAATGTAGATGTTACTGCTCAAAAGTTACTAGCTAAATAACTATGCAGATATTAATACTATTATATTATATTATTATTTATTAATATTATAGTCTAAACATTGGTTGTTTCCTTTGAGCATTACCTGGCTGTAATGATCCAGAGGAGTTAGCCGTGTTAGTCTGTAGTAGCAAAATCAAAAAGAGTCCAGTAGCACCTTTAAGACTAACCAATTTTATTGTAGCATAAACTTTCGAGAATCAAGTTCTCTTCGTCAGATGCATGATACAAACTGGTCAAATACAGAAGAGGAGGAGGGAGAGGGGAGAGAAGGGCCTATAGCTCCCAGCTCAAACCCATCCAACGTATCATCAGTGAGCTACAACCCATCCTGGAAAATGATGCCTCTCTCTCAGAAGCCCTGGGTGGAAGACCTTTCCTTGCCTACAGACAGCCCCCCAACCTTAAACGACTTCTCACTTACAATCATGAATCAGCCAGCAGAGTCACCAGCACAGGTACCAGGCCCTGCAACAGACCCAGATGCCAGCTCTGCCCCTATATCTACCCAGGGAATACAATTACAGGACCCAATGGCATCAACTACACTGTCTCTGGCTCTTACAGCTGCTCATCCTCCAATCTGATATATGCCCTCATGTGCCAACAATGTCCTTCTGCTCTGTACATTGGAAACCAGCCAACCTCTACGCAAAAGAATAAATGGACACAAATCTGACATTAGAAATGGAAACGTCCAAAAACCAGTGGGAGAACACTTCAATCTACCAGGACATTCCATCAAAGACTTAAAGGTCGCTGTGGTTCAATAGAAACCTTTCAAAATCAAAATCCAACGGGAGGCTGCTGAATTGGAATTCATATGCAAATTTGATTCTGTCAAGCTGGGACTGAATAGAGACTATGAATGGTTATCACATTATCACAGGTAACAGATTTCCTTTGAAGCAGCGTGGTCTGGGGGAGCCCAGTGGCGCCTGGTATGGGCTTTTGGGGACCACAGTTCTCTTTGTCAGATGCATCTGGCAGGGAGAGCTGTGGTTATCGAAGGCTTATACTACATAGGAATTGGATGCTTTTACTGCTGCAAACTAACACGGCAAACTGACTCCACACCAAAAGGAGATGTTTACATTTACTAGCAAAGGAATGTTTTGGTTGCCTCCCCGCTAATTGCATCTTGTCCACTTCTGATATATGTCCCCTTCTCTCCCCTCTCCCTCCTCCTCTTCTGTATTTGACCAGTTTGTATCATGCATCTGACAAAGAGAACTTGATTCTCGAAAGCTTATGCTACAATAAAATTGGTTAGTCTTAAAGGTGCTACTGGACTCTGGCTGTACTGAGGTGCTGTACAAAAACAACAAGGAGAGGCGCAAGATTCTAACAGTGAAATCCTAAGCAGAAATCCTGGCCTTAGACTGGAGTAACTCTGCTTAGGATTTTACTGTAAGAATGCAATCCTAAACAGAGTTACACCTTTGTAAGTGCATTGAAATCAATGGGCAGTGTAACTCAGTTTAGGATTGTACTGCAAAGCATTTATTGTGGCATAGGTTTCATACACTAGGTGATTATTGCTGGAGAAGCGACAGCCTGCTAAGTGTCTAATTACTGTAAATTCTGCTGAAAAAGTAGTTTAGTCCACTTGTACCCTAGGGGGAGTTGTGGAGCATTCTCTAGTGTTTAGGGTTTATTGATTGTTTTCTCTTGCAGTTCAAGCTACCTCTTGTTGTTCTCGTTCTCTGCTGTGCATCAGTATGTGTTAATGCTTGTGCTCTGAAGACCTCTCCGTTGCATTAATGGCCTGCAGTCAGTTATTGTCTTTCGCAAAAATCCTGTTGCAGTAAATTCAATGAAAGCAAATTTTAAATCATGGCTTGGATTATTTCCTGAATTCTGCCAACAACAGCTATCAAATGTACATAGTGGTCTTTTTGTATATATTAATAGAGCTGAAGGTGAAAGAACTGTTATACCATGAGACTAAAGGAGTATGTGTGTAAGAAGTACTTAATCCAGTCAAAGGTATATTCTACCAGAGGAGAGCCAAATCAGCTCATGCTCAGTTCAGCTCATTCAGCTTGTATATATGGGAAGAATGTAGACATGATCCCCTTACATGTAAGCACTGGTGATTTCAGTGGGCTGTAATCACACTGCTAGCATTCATCTGAAGACTACGAATATACGTTATTTTATATATATATATATATATATAATGTATTTTTGTGTAAGTTGTGATGTTCTGACCTCTGCTTTCTGCTGCTCATTTCTCACAGCAGTCCAGTCCCTTTTCTTGTAGTCCATATTGTCTTTGTTCCATATTGTCATTGTTCCTGTAAGGCTGTCTGCTTGGTTTATTTTGGAAATATATCTCTGACCTGTACTCAAATAAGCTTGAACAATATGGGTGTATTTGAAATTGTTTTTAGTTCATTTTGTTTTTTAATCATTTCTTTTATTTTCATTATTCTATTATCTATTCATTTCCTTGAGTTGCAATTTAATTCAATAGTTTACAGAGATCGAAGGGCTATTTCACCACTGAATTTCAGTCAGGAATCATTCAGGGACTTCTATGTGAGTAAATTAATTTCTGTCACACTCCTGCAACATTGACAAACAGTTTACAGCCGGTGTCCTCCTTTCTGAAGGATTTACTTGAACCAGAGCAGACCCTCTTATACACAGGGTTCCAATCTACCCAGTCTGCTCCACCTTAAGGCAGACTCTTTCTATAATTCATCTGCTCTCATCAAGAGTCAGAAGACAAACTCACACCTGCTCACTCCTAGGTACAGACCCAGGGGCGGTGCCAGGGTTTTTGGCGCTAGCGGCCGACTGGCCGCCCCCCCCCCAGCGCGCACTGGCCTGCGTGATGACATCGTGCGTGCCCCGCCAGCCCAATCGCTGCAGCAGGTGGCTTGGACTGTGCGCGGGTGGCCTCCGAGCTCTCCCACTCGGTTGCCTTCGCCACTGCAGGCGCCTGCCCACGGCTGCTGCGGCCAGCCAGGGGCGTGTGCTGGCGGTGGTGGCGGCGCAGGAGGGATAGGAGGCTGCAGCTCTGTGGCATGCGCTCCCACCCCCCACGCCTCCTCCGGCGCTTCCTCCGGCACCCCGTGCCTGAGACCACCGCCTACCTGGCCTCAATGGGCGCGCCGGCCCTGTACAGACCTCTCCACTGTCAACTGCCTGCACTTTCCCAAACATTGTCAGCTCTCTGAAGGCTAATTAGATGCCTTCAGATCAGTTCACAATTCACAGAGAGCAACGTGGTAAAGAGTACCAACTATACAAGGATATAATTGCCCACGTTGTAACTTATGTCTACAAATTTATTCCTAATTACATACACTTATATGAATCAATTAATGAATATCATAAAAAGGAAACCACATGCAAGAAAACAACAAGTCAGAAATTACATTTGCTCAGGTGTCTATTATCTTCTTTACATTAATAACAATAAAGTGCTGTGTGCTCAAAGTGCTTCTTATAATTCCAATTGCACATATGAATAAAGTGCAAATGCTCATTAGCACCATACAAACACCAGTCCTTGTAATGCCATTCAATCTTCAAGACACACGATATTCCAACCATGTGGTAATACAAAGTCAATGAAACATAACAGTTGACCGTAGAATTCACAGAATGAAAGGTCCTTGGTCATCTCTTGTGTAATAAATCAGTTCTTCTGTGATAATAACTCCTCTAACGGGTGGTCTAGATCCTTATCACGCCCGTTTCAAAAACCTCTTTTTCAAAGACTACAGTCAATACAAATTCTTCAATCATCTCTTCAATAGCCACTAATACAATCATTCCTGTGACACAGGAAATGATTTCAAAATATTTTGAAATGTTTTTTATTGAAACCAATTGGAAACAAAAAAAATCAAGTTAATGCAAAAATGAACGATACAAAAAAGGATGAACTTTATAAATAACAATTGAACAGAAATGCAAACAAGAAAAGCACACACCCCGTTCCCATTTTCTACATTGCTCCCAACAGCTGTTAACATCTTTCTTGCCTGCTTATGAATTTGTAGAGCACACAACAGACACAGACTCACAATCTTTCTCTACTAAAGTTCCTGGGAAATGGCTTTAGCCTGGGATTGTTACAAGAATGAAAACAGGCAAGGAAGCTTTTCAGAAAGTGGGCAAAGTCATTATAAGGCAGGGATTGCTAGTGGCTGCTCTTGTTCAAATGAACGGGGGGTTCTATTGAAGGATGAGGAGGAATGGTAAACACCTGGGCTTTCTTTAGTCAATGTAGGGTTCCATTTCCCCCTCAAGATTTTTTTCTTCCCAGAAGATATGAGGAGAGAAGTATTCCATTTAGATCCACCTTTTGAGGCAGCCATTTGGGGTTGGGCTCGACCTTAGTGACAGTTATTTTGGGGTGGTGCTTACCCTCCCTCATAATCCCAAAGGTTCCTGCAGGCTCAAAAAGATTTAGGGCCCCTACAATAGAAAAAAAAATCACTATCTTATTTACGTGTTCAAGTTATCCTATAAGCCTATTTGTACAAATACTAGAAACAAACAGATAAATTCAGAATTAACTTGATTCTTGTCACTCTAGGGGGCCTTCCACACATGTTATCTGTCTTGAGCTCAATGTTTTTTGGAAGCAGGTTTTTTTTTCCCTGCTTTCCCACAGCATCATGGTGCATTTGTGGAATTTTTCTTTATTTAAACTATAAACAATAACATAAAAGCTATAGACAACAAACATAGAAGATAAACAAAACATTCTAAAAAGAAGACACACTAATAATGCATAAACAAGTGAAAAAAAAACCTCTTTCTTTGCCAGTTTTCAGAAAGACAAAAGAATTCCTACTTCAAAGACAAAGTGTTTTTTCCATATATCAAAGGAATTACTGATCAGATGGGAAAGCTTATGAAAAAGCATAACCTTCAAGCAGTATTCAGACCCACCCGAAAAATACAACAGATGCTACGATCAGCAAAAGACAGTAGAGACCCCCTCACCTCTGCAGGAGTATACCGTATACCCTGCAGCTGTGGACAAGTTTACATCGGGACCACAAAGCGTAGCATCCAGACAAGAATAAAAGAAAAGAAAAACACCTAAAACTAAACTACAGATTGAGTTCTGATCTTCTCTGCCACAAATACGGGTCATTTTTAGTGTCTTACTTATTCTAAGTTAAACATAAGAGCCCTCTTTTTTCTATTGGTCATGATTCTTAATCCATAAATCCAGATGTCATCAAGTCTTTATTATCCATTTCATGTAAAAAGTCTATAAATGGTTTCCATTCAGTAAAAAATGTAACTAATGTATTTTCCCTAAACAGTGAAGTAAGTTTTGCTATTGACACAAACTCCAAAACTTTTATCCACCATTCCTCTACTGTAGGCAATGTTAGAGTTTTATACTTTTGTGCATAGAATACTCTTGCTGCTGTAATCAAATATAAAAACAAAGTTCCAAAGCTTCTTTCCAAGTGGCTGTCCATTATTCCCAACAAAAAAGTCTGGTTTCAACTGGATTTTAATTTCCAGAATCTTCTGAATCGATGATAGCAGCGAAGCGTGGTGATATCGAATGCCTGCACTAGACACACAGAGTGACAGTTGAGGTTCAGGATAGGAATGCCATGCGTGCCTCATGGCAGGGGAAGCCTGCTTAAGTACCCCAAAACATATCCTGAGGCGGGTGCCATCCATGCGATTCTCAAAAGGGGAACAAAGGTTTAATGGGTCTACAACTATCCCTAATGATAGTTACACCTCGGGAAGGGGGGACAAAGGAGGGGAGGGGAGTACCAGGCGGTTTGATTGAATCTGCTAGGAAGCTGGAGTTGTCTTGATGGCATCAGCTCTGGAATGCGGTGGTTGTATTGAGATGCGTCCATTAGGTGTTCTGGACAGCCGGCACGTAGCTTCCATTCCGGGGCAGCTTCCAAGATATGCATAGCAGGGCAAGGTTGGCCGCTGCGGACGTGACAGGCATGCATTCACAAAATGGCAACCTCAGAGTAAACTGTCCAAGCTGGTTCTTTGCTGCCTGGGAACATGGCTTCTTCCTTGGTATGGCTTGGGCTTGCTAGCAGGCTGCCCAGTGGTGAGGGCAGACCCAGTGACCATCCTGCAAGGGGCTCCCTGCAGGAACTGACCAGGGGGTGCCTGGCCAGGCTCGTGGAGATTCACCCTGGCTGGCACTGTGCTGCTGGCAGCATGGCTCTGGGCCCAGGTGAGGTAGGTGCCCAAGGAGGCAGGAAACAGGCATAGGTGGCACAGTCTATTACAGCAGAGAGAACAGGAAAAACAGTCTCCTACAGGAAAAGAGTCTAACAAGTAAAAATTGCACTTTGGCTGAGTATGAAACAAAAAAATTACATACCAAAATGTGTCACCCATTGAAACCAATGCTAATTAATAAAGAATTGAATAAAGAAATATTTTTGGTTACTATGCCTGTGATGTTCTTGGAATTTCCCATAGAGATTGGGGAATTTCCTAGACCATTGTTCACACAGTAATGTCACTTCCAGATGATAGCCCTAAGTGACATTGCTGTATCATTAATACTGTCCCTCCCTATGTTATGCTCTCCCAAAAGCTTTGTGGGATTACCAGCACAGGTCTGACAACTCCAGCAACAATAAACAAAGAGAAGAGAATTGAGACCCCCAAACAGGTGATTTAGAGAACAGTTCAGGCTGACAGCAGCCTCCATATTAACAAGGAAAATTTGTCCAGCAAAATGTCATACTCTAATGAAGCTAATAGTATGTGAAGAGAGAGTTCTTTCAGCTCTGGAAATACAGATATATATATGGCAAATACATTTCTGGGAATAGAGATATAAGGCTGAGGATTTTAAATGTCATTAAAACTTCATTTGAGTAATAGGAAAGGCATGTCATTTTGGAACCTGGACCTTTTACTCCTTTTACGGAACTCTTCTAGGATTTACAGATTGCAGTACAATGCTGTCTCGCTGGCAAGCAGGATGGAAATTCTGAAAGCACTTTTGAGTAGAAAAGCTTTTTCGTGCTAGGTTACTGTATTTTAGTTAACCCTAGGAAATTGAAGTATCTTTTGAGTTATGCAATGTTGAGTCATAAGATGAAAACCAAGAAGTGATTCAGTTTGTTTTGAGCTCCAGCTCCAGCTTAACTTTTTGTTTTCATGATTAATTGTAAAAAAAACAAACCCACTTGTGACTCTGGAATGACTTTTACATGTTTGTAAATCTGCACTCGAGTATCAAAAATATTCTTTGCTAATCTTTCCTGACCAATATAGAACCTAAACTCTGTTATAACTTTTGAATATGAAGTGGCACATTTCTCTTTGGATCTAAATGCGATAAGTTTTCTTATTTTCATTAACTAAGGTGAATAGTTCCCTCCCTCTTCTTCCTTTTATAGTCAGTAAGAGCACTTAGCATGAGATGACACTACATTTAACAGAATTCAATGATGTCTCTGTGTGTGTGGAATGAGGATGAAACTAGTACAGAAACTGAACTGATACGTAAGATATTTTGGAAAAAGCATACCTTATCCATTTGGATTCTTTTTAAAGCCTTCAGCTATATATTTCTGTCAGCAAGCTTGTTCTCTGTCAGATTATGTATGTATTTTATTCTGTAAACATAAATAATTATTATTGAGTCTATTGGTAGTATATTAAGGAGCAACAAAGTGGCTGCCAATGGCACTAACAAGTGCTTAAGGATAAAACCTAGGGCGGTATATATAGGGCCTTTCCCTGAAGAGTTCACGATGTCTTACCACATGCCAATAAGCATGAACGACTGCATTAAAAATGATAGTTAAATATTGATAGTTAAAACTAGAGGTAAGCACGGATTGGAAAATGGACCAAAATTTGAAACAGACTGGCCCAGTTTGGCATGTGTGAACTGGAGGGTCGTGGGATGTGCATTTTCCATGGACCCAACAACTTTTGGGCCAGTCCATCGGTCCATTGGTCCATGACTTCCCTGGGACTTCCCCTTCTGCCAGTTGAAGCAAGGTGTGGGTTTAAAGCATCCATTTCTGTGCCCCTTGCTTGCAAGCCACACAGAACCGGGCGCTCCCCATGGGGCTGGCTTCAGCTGATAGGTGGGGACTTCCCTGCCTGCCAGCTGAAGCAAGGCATGCCGGGTTGCAAAGCACCCCATTCTGTGTGGCTTGCAAGCTGTGGAGAAAGGGGCACTTTAACATTTAAACCCCCTCAGCTTGCTTCAGCTGACCCATGGGGACTCCAGCTGACCCATGAGGAGTCCCCAAGGGTCAGCTGGAGCAAGCTGAGGGGGGGTTGTAAAGCACTCCTTTCCATGCAGCTTGCAAGCTGTGGGGAAAGGGAAAGGGCTTTAACTTTAACTCGGGGAGTCCCCATGGGTTAGCTAGAACAAGCCGAAGGTGGTTGCAAAGCACCCCTTTCTGCATGGCTTTCAAGCATGGGGAAATGGGTGTTTAACATTTAACCTCCCCTGGCTTGTTCTGCTAACCTGTGGGGACTTGCCCACCCGCCAGCTGAAGCAAGGTGTGGGGTTTAAATCACCTGTTTCTGTGCCTCTCGCTTGCAAGCAGCATGGAAACTAATGCTCACCCGCAGGGCTGCCTTCAGCTGACAGGCCCCCAAAAGTGATGGACCATGGACCAACAGACCGGTCAATGGACTGGCACAGTCCATAAAAAGTTCATGGTCTGTGGTCCGTAAAACGTGATGGACCATGGCCCGACAGCCCATTTTTTTCCCCAATCCATGCCCACCTCTAGTTAAAACTATCAACAACAAACAGAATAAAACACTCCGCCTGACAAAAATTGACTACAGACAGAATCATGAGGGGGATAAGGAGTGTATTCTGGAATAGGATGTCCCTACATTTCTTTTTAAAAGCCAGTAAGAATGGCACACTCCTAGCCTTCTCAGGCAGACAGTTCCGCAGAACTGGGACCCAGCATTCATCAAATAAGTTGAATGCTTTTGGAGAGGCATATAAACAAGAGTTGCTAAGGGAAGCACAACTGGTGCATGGGCTTTTCTCTTTGGCTTGTAAAATATTGCTGTAAGCATATTGTATTTATTTAGAGTAGTTTAGGCCACCCTTCCTCCAAGGAGTTTAGAGCCTCATACATTGTTCTCTCCTTCTCACAATGACCCCGCAATGTAAGTTAGGTGATTAGAGAATGACTGGCCCAAAGTCATTCAAGTAAGTTTCATGGTAAAAGGAGGATATGAACTGGGGTTTCCTGGTTATAGTGCAGTACTCTAACCACTACATGACTCTGATTATTTTGATACCATGCAAGGATCTCTAGAGGGTTAGAAAGGTTAGAAAATTGAGTGCATTTAGAAGTGGCTTGAGCTCAGAACAATGAAGAAACTCTATACTATATATCTTTGCTTTTTGAATTGTTTTCATAATGAGTAAGGTGAGCTATAAATGAATAACAACAGCAACAACAAATTTTTTATGCTATCAAGAGCTCTTTACCCACTTCTACATATTCAGCTTTCATTGAAGGACTCCACTTTTCCACCCAACTTCATGATCACTGTGAAGAGACATCCTAAAGATTCCTTAGCCTTTTACACACTGCCTGCACTTATTTAAGCTTTCTCAACACTTATGAGCACAACCAACTTCCTTTATTGAACTGAAAGCTGAGCCTCTTGAAAATATAAGAAGTGCTCATGAAAAGCCATACTTTGTCTGGCCATAAATTAGTTCAAATGTATTTGGCTGAGATATATCTCATTGTTAATTCCATTTTTATCTCCAAAATCCTATAATCACATTCGGTATCATTATCTTTTCCAGGTGGATGTTTCTGGCACATAAAACTGAAAAATAACAGCAGTAATAACAGAAGAATTTTGCCTACAGTGCAATGAAAGCTTCAAAATGTGCCGAGGCATAGAGCAAAATGTATAAATGTCAGCAGTCAGCAATTGGAATGAATATTTAAAAATGATACATGGGGAAATAATAAAAATATGAGCCCTGGAGGCGATCTTAGATGTTTCAAATATTCAGAAGGAAGTTACTAGTAATAAATGTTAAGTTTAACAACTGCAATCAAACCAATTGGAAAAGAGATATAATTATTTGTTGTTTGAAGTAAATCGGTCTAACTCATATGCCAATGAGTAGTGTGTCTTTTGCTATGCCACAATAATCTATGCTTTAATAGGTAACAGCAATACAGGTGACACCAAAATAACAATAACAATAACAACAACAACAACATTCAATTTATATACCGCCCTTCAGGACAACTTAATGCCGACTCCGAGTGGTTTACAGAGTATGCCATTATTATCCCCCACAACAAACACCCTGTGAGGTGGGTGGGGCTGAGAGAGCTCCAGAGAACTTTGACTGACCCAAGGTCACCCAGCTGGCTTCAAGTGGAGGAATGGGGAATCAAACCTGGTTCTCCAGATTATAGTCCTGTGTTCTTAACCACTACACCAAACTGGATATTATAATAAATTAATCAATTACTAAGCACAACATACTTGAAACAGAGGCACGTAGTGTATTCTTTATGAGCTGGATCAAATGCAACTTGATAGTCTCACAAGCCTGCACAGCCCTGTCCTGCCACTATAAGAGAACTCATCCATGGGTCAATTGTCCCCAAAATGAAGAAACTAGACAGTCATATGTGGATTTAACTAGTTTAAATGATTGATGATTTATGACTTGATGATGCAAGGCCCCCTATTTCCCCCACCTCTTAGCAAATACTAATGTAATACTAGTTTAGTGAGGCACAAAACTGTACTCCTTGACAGCATATTGTAGGAAGAGGAAACTGATGTGGTTTGCATAACAGAGACATGGTTGGAGGATAAGGACATTGTGTGTCTGTCCCAATTAATACTGCCTGGTAGAGATGGGCACGAACCAAAATACGAACTAAAATTCATGACAAACCAGGCCAGTTCGTGGTTTGCAAACCAGCAGTTCATCAGATGATTCAGATCCCATTTCTGACGAACCACCATGAACTTTAGGCTGGTTTGTTTGTTTTGTTTTTGGGTTCATCACTGCAGACAACCTGGTGTCAATAATCAGTTTCCTAGGCAAAAGGGGATGGACTTCTTGCAGACCTTCTGCTGACCCAGAAGTGACCTTCTGCTGGCCCAGAAGTGACCATTTTCTGACCTGGATGTGATGTTTTCACGAACCAAAACAGGTTTGTGAACTGGGGACAGGTTTGTGAAAGTTCGTGGTTCGTGAAATTTGACAAACCATGAAGCACATGGTTCATTTCCCCCTTGGTTTGTGCCCATCTCTACTGCCTGGTTATACAAAGCCCTTCATGGCTTTAATCCTTCGTATCTACGGAATTGCCTTTCTCCCTATGTTCCGCCATAGCAGCTTTGTTCATCTGAACAGGGCCTTCTGAAGATGCGACCTTGCACATGGGAAAAATCAATGGCTGCCCGTACATACACATTCTCTGTGGTGTCCCCTACCTTATGGAATGACCTACCTGAATAGGTCAGGAAAGCTCCTACTCTTCTGGCTTTCCACAAACTATGCAAAACTGAATTATTTGGAAGGGCTTTTTGCACAGGTAATAGGACTGAGCTATAAAGAAAAAGTTCAGAGAGATGTTTTGTTAAAGTGATAGGGACTGTGGGCTATACTACTGTGCACTGTCTGTCACTGTAATTACATTCCCATCGGATAGTTTCTCTGTGTCATTTAATGTCATGTCAGTTTGTGTATGTTTTGTTTCAGCATTGTTTCAGCTCTGTTTTGGATTCCTACTTGTTTTCCAAATTTCTATTACGTTGTTCATTGAATGTTTTGTTTATTGAATCGTCAAGCCATAACTCTCAGAGCTAGCAGAATAGGTGCAAGAAACAGCAATACAGTCAAAATATACTACATATCTAAATGAGATTTATAGTCATACAATTTCCCTATGAAAATCTGGAAACTGTATAATGCAATCCTAAGAACACTTTCCTGAGAGTAAGTGCCATTGAATAAAATGGGACTTACGACTGAATAGACTGTCTTAGGATTGCTCCTGTAGTTCTGTGTATGTGCTAGCAGTGAAAACCTAAATAAAATTTCCAGGATTTTCTGAACTATAATTTAGCCAGCATATGACTGAAGGCTAGGTTTGCCACTATGACACAAATTGATGGACAGTAGTCAAGTGAAACCATTTTCCTTCTGATTTTCCTAAGAAATATTAAAGCAAGTACTGTACTTTCAAAGCAGTTCAAAAATTAAACATGCAGCACACAAATCCCTCAAGTACACAAAGCCCATCACGTAAATAAACGGTAAGAAAAATTATAGAATGACTTGCATTAATTCAGTACTTCAAATATGTATGAGTAAATTTTAGTTCACCATAGAAACCAAGCATTATATCATGTTGTTATAAGAGAATTTCTTATACTCATATTGTAGTCATTTGACCCAACAAAAGAGAATATTGCAACTGATACAATTAAAGAAAGCTACATTGCAGCACAGATTCCCCCTTCTTTGGACTATAAGTGAATTCAAATGGGCATGGAACATGGTATACTTCATTGTGATGTAAGTCTATGGGCTTAAACTTAGGTTCATGGACTTAAACTCATTTAATTTGTTTAAAAGATCAAGGTCTAAAGCTTTTAGAAACTATGCTATACTTTCTAATGGGTGCCACTAGTTTAGCTTGGAAAGTTCTGTATAGAGATGGGCACGATCCAAAAAAAATTGCTGATCCAGCTGATTGTGGATTGGCGCTGGTGATGATCCCAACTAAACAATCCACAACGATCATCTCCCGTTCCTGATCCGTGGATCGTGGATCATGGAGGCCAAAGCGGGGTGCACTGCTATTCCCAGCTATGTAGGAAGGTGGGTGTTGGCGGCGGCCACCGGGCCCAGTGGGCACGGGGAGATGGCGACGAGCCGTCTCCCATCAGGGGGCAGGGGGTATGGCTGCTCGCCGGCGGCACCCCCCATGTGCCCGCCCGCCAGGCCAAAAAGGAGCACGCTGGAAAGAAAAGAACGGTGGGTGATGCCAGCGGCATCTGTGTTTGTGTTTGGCTGTCTGTGTTTGGCCATCAGAGCTGCCTATCAGGGTTTGCAGGGATGAGATTGGAGTGCCCATGGCTACAGAACACCCCTTTCCCGCTCCCTCCCCTGCGTGTCTTCTCCCAGCTGGTGACTGCTTTGCTGCTCCGTGGTTGGAAGGGAGCCCTGCTGATCAAGGAAAGCTGGGCTTCCATTCGGGTTTCTAGGGCGACAGAAGGAGGGGAAACACAGCTCAGGCATTCCCCTGGCTCCGTTGCCCTGGGAATAGACTACTGGCACCTGCGTGTCTGGCTTCCGGATCCGAGCATGATCCAGCCCCGATCCAGCCCCCTCCCAATCTCTGGATCGTTGGCCGTGGCCGATCACGATCCGCTAAGTCACGGTCGCGCGATTGCCATTATCGTGGGGATTTTTGGATCGTAATGCAGATCGTGCCCATCTCTAGTTCTGTATGCTATTCCTGGTTCATTTCTCTAAACCAGTGGTTCCCAACCCAGTGGACGGGGACCTCTGGGGTCGAGTCATTACAAGGAGCCTGCAAATCCATCAAGCTTGGGAAGTTTTCTGCCTTCCCCCATCTATGCCTCCGCCTTGCACTGGCCATCCACCCCAAATCTGTGTCAGTCCAGCTGTTGGTTGGGCTTCACCCACCAGCTTGCTGCAGAACAGCCATGCCTCCTCACTGGGCCCCTGTCCAGGCAGGCAGCATATGCTTTTTGCATAGGAAAGCTGTTGTAACATGGCTGGGATGTGAATGTGGCTGGGATGTGGCTGGGATGTGAATCAGCACTCTGCTAGTTCGATTCCCACTACTTCCATGAACTCTGCAGGTGAACTTGGATAAACCACTTTTCTCAGCTCCTGCTCTCCCTCTGTATTGTGGAAATAATAATAACACTGATCTTGTTCTGTTCTCTGAGTATGGCACTAATCTCTTCAGAAGGGCTGTATATAAGCACACTGTCATTGTTTTTATTGTTATCATTATTATCATCCTTAGCTGGAGGTCCCCAAGAGTGCACTGGCTCAGGCAGGGCTGCTGAAAGAAGACTCTTCCCTCGTGAGAGGCTTGGATGGGGCATATTGGCTCCCATTGCCAACCCCTTCCCATCTCCAGTGACAGCTGGAAATTCCTGCACCTTACATGGAGGTATGTGCTGTGGCCCTTTAAGGAGCTGCTGTTCAGCTGGCTGCTTCCTTGTGGGCCTTTTAGTTGTCTTCTTTGGCATCTTCCATATCTTTGGAAGCTTGGAAGGCTGAGACTGCATCAGTCAGCATCAGCAGAAAACAGCGTCTCCATCTTAATCACACCTAGGCTTGCCGTCCTCCCACCCCCAGCCCCACACACTGGCTGGCAGGGGGAGGGAAGGCATGGGGGTGGGGAGAAGCATGTGAACACATTTCTATGCTCTTCCATCACACTGGAGCATTTAAATGTGAAGAAGGAAGGAGTCACAGTGCATGTGCACTGAAGACAGCTGAGTGAAAACTTCCTTCAAAGATGCGTTTTTCACTCAGCTCTGTTTCAGCGCACAACAGGATTGGGGGAGCGCAGGAGCGTGCACGCTCATAGTGCACACACAGTAGGTTATTATCCTACTGTTTTCTTCCCACAAGTCCTCTACACACACACCTTGGGCCCCTGGGACCCTTGGCAATCCTAATACACCAGGGTAGCCCGCTAAGTGCCGTGGAGGAGGGGTCATAGTTCATGCATATGAAGGGAGAAGGAGGATGGACTTGGGGGTTGTAATTTTATTTTGGTTTTCATTGTAACGTTTTTTAATCTACTATTGTAAGATGCTTTGAACTAAAAGGAAAATGTTTAAACAAACAAATAAATAAACTCTGATTCCAGAAATGTTATGCTGGATTAATTTTTGTTAATTGTGGTGCCACTCGAATTCTCATTGGTTTTGCCACCTAGATTAATAATTGTTCGGTTATCAGCTGTGGGAAAGAATTGTAGCTCAACACATGTGCCCAAAGATCTGATAGCATATTCTGGAGATGAGATCCTCCTTCCTCCAACCCAAGTGCCAACTATTGCTAAGTTCATGGGGTGGGGTGGGGAGGGGGAGCAGCCAGGCCTCCATACCTGGATCCAGCACAAAAGAGAATTATTTCTACAAAGAACATTTTATATTGGACTTTAATCTTTAGGGAGCTGGAAATTGTGAACAAATACCTTGAGGCAATTTTGGGATGGATGGGGGCTAACAAGCTGAAACTTAATCCTGACAACACAGAAGTGCTACTGTTGGGCAAAAGATATGACCCAGAAATGGGGCATTTTCTATTTTGTATGAGGTTGCAGTCCCCCTAAAGGAGCAAATTCATAGCCTCCTACTGGGCCTTTTTGCTGGATAAACAAGTGGCAGCAGTGGCCAGGAGTGCCTTTCACCAGCAGGAAAGATCCTGCCACTATATTGCATGCCCTGGTAACATCCAGATTAGATTACTGCAATGCATTTTATTTTGGGGCTGCCCTTCAAGACTCCCTGAAGCTGCAAGTGGTACAGAATGCTGTGGCCAGAGTGTTGGTTGGAGTGGATCATAGGGATCATATAGTTTGAGTCTTGTTCCATCTACAGTTGGCTTCTGGGCCTAGTTTAAGATTCTTTAATCCTTAATAGAAAAGAGTCCAGTAGCACCTTTAAGACTAATCAACTTTACTGTAGCATAAGATTTTGAGAATCACAGTTCTCTTCGTCAGATGCAATCCTTATTATTAATCCTTAAAAGCCCTATACGGCTTGGAACCAGCGTATGTTAGTAAAACAGAATATACTCTCAGGTCTAAGAAGTTCTCAGGTTGTCTGCTTCTGTTAAGGAAACGGAGCAAATCAGGATAGGCTTTTGTTTTGTATAGCAGAAAAAGGAATTTAATTAGGAAGGAATGTTAACCCTAGCATAACCTTTCACTCCTACATCAATTTAGCCTGTTTGACCTTTTCACCCATGATAGAAATACTTCATAGAGTTGAGATTATAAAATTCCAAAGACCCTTTTGGAAATAACAGCTGTACTTTTAAAATATTTACTACAGTAATATACATACCAAATTTTAAAAATTAAACCTAATAATTGGTGTGCTCTGTGTTTTTATCCAGCACACTAGCAATATAATCCTAAACAGAATTATATACTCCAAAGTCCATTGACTTCATTGGATGTAGAAGAATGTAACTTTGTTCAGGAGATACTGTAAAATATATTTATCCAGCCACTCCTTAAACACTGCCAGTGAAGGGGAATCCACCACATCACTGGGCAGCCGATTCCTGCTGAATTACTCTTAACATGAAGAAGTTTTTCCTAATAATAATAACATAAAAATAATAACATTCAATTTATATACTGCCCACTCAGAGTGGTTTACAAAGTATGTTATGATTATCCCCACAACAAACACCCTGTGAGGTGGATGGTGCTGAGAGTGCTCCAGAGAGCTGTGACTAGCCCAAGGTCACCCATCTGGCTTCAAGTGGAGGAGTGGGGAATCAAACTTGGCTCTCCTGATTAGAGTCCTGCGCTCTTAACCACTACACCAAACTGGCTGTCAGCTGGTGCAGTTTAAATCCATTGTTTTGAGTCCTATCCTCTGTTGCCAACAGGAACAGTTCCCTTCCCTAAGTGACAGCCATTTAAATACTTAAAGAGATTGATAATGTCTCCCCTCAACCTCTCTTCTCCAAACTGAACATTCCCAGGTTCCTCAGTCTTTCTGAGCCTGATCAATGCACTATATAGTGGGACAGTGTGGGGTTGCCAGCTCTGGACTAGGAAATTCCTGGAGATTTTGGTGGTGGACCCTGGAGAGGGTGGGGTTTGGGGAGGGGCCTTAGCAGGGTATAATGCCATAGAATTCATCCTCCAAAGCAGCCATTTTCTTCAGGGGAAGTGATCCCTGTTGGCTGGAGATCTGTTGTAATTCCAGGAGATCTCCAGCCACCACCTGGAAGCTGGCAAACCTAACATCCAGTGATTTGGATGTTATGTCTTTGTTGATACACCCCAATATTGCATTCACCTTTTTTGCTGCTGATTCACACTGACTGCTCATATTTGGCTTCCTATCTACCTGTACCCCAAGATCTTGTTCACATACACTGTCACCCAGAAGTGTATCCCTCACGCAGTATACATGCTTTGTATTTTTCTTACCCAGGTGGAGAACCCCACACTTATCTACATTAAATTGCATTTTATTTAAATCTGCCCATTTTTCAGTGAAATGAAACAGAAACATGTTTCTGTTATTAGAAGGAGTGTCCTGACGTATTGAGACCTAATTAGTGACATTGCAGGGTGTGAAATTTGTCCCTTTATAACTAAGGAGGACTAGAAATGTTAAGGACCTGGTAATACAGTCAGACATCAGCACCCAATTAGTACTGGCGTGACAAACCCTACCTGTTGGACATTATCATTGTGGTAGATATGTCCCCTTGCATTAGAGGAAAATGAATTCCTATTGCCTGGGTCCCAGCAGAGTATACCTTTAAAGGCCTTCTCCTCATTCAGTACACCTAATGTGGTCTATGTGGTAATCTGCAGCTGCCAACAATTATATAGTGGAAGCACAAGCAGACCTGTGAGAGTAAGATTAATGGAACATCAATTCAGATTCAGAATAAAGAATAGGGTCATGGAAGTGGCTATGGTCTCACATTTTGCAGAAGCAAAACATCATGAGAATGATTTCAAGTTCTTAGTGCTGTGTGTGGGGACACAGTTTTGTGATATACAAAAAGAACTTTGTAGACAAGAGGCATACTGGATTTTTAGATTAGACACCATGGCCTCAACAGGAATATTGATTTCTCTGTCTTTCTTCAATTGAACAGCTCGGAGAGTCGGTTATGTGCGTGGTTCTTTAAATAGTAAGTCTCTACTGGGGTTAGGAGTAGAGATGGACACGAACAGAAAAAAAACCAAAAATGATGTTCATTGTTCGTTGCCATTCATGAACAGGGACTCACGAACAACCACGGACATGACCCTGTTCATGAACATGTTCGTGGTTGGCTGTTTGTGGGGGCCAGCAGGTTCTCCTCCAGCCATCATCCAAGTCAAGATCCCTACTGCACCACTCCCAGAAACCTGACCTGAGCAGGCACCAGAAAAGGTACCAATAATAAATAATAGCTTGGCCCAGAGCCTGACAGCAGCCCTGGAACTTGAAGGGGTAGATCCCTATCCCACCACACACAAAGAAAATTCAAGCTCCAATGCACTCACTCTATCCAGATGCTAACAGCAGCTGTCTCTCCCTCTCCAAAGCCAGAGCTGGGAGCCCCCCTCCCCCCTGGTCTTTGTTCCCTCGTAACAAATTTGGAGCTCCACACACTTGAAAGGAAGACCTGCCTATCAAGCTAAATTGGGCTTAGATTGGGGTTTCCAGGGCAACAGCAGGAGTTCAGACAGAGTTCAGACAATCCCTGCCTCCAGTTGCCAAGGGAATTGATTGCACGTGCCAGATTGTCTGGCTTGATGAACAGCAATGAACGAGGCTTGCAACAACCACCTGTTCATTTAGAATGGGGCCTCATGAACAGCTTGTTCACAAACAGCAGATTGGGCTGTTCCTGAATTTTTTGTTCATATTGCTGTTCATGCCCATCTCTAGTTAAGAGGAAGTGCCTACCTATTAAAGGAAATTAGCTTTCTGGAATTTGTCAGCTAGCCGGTTGAATGTAACTGACATAGGAAGTACACAGAAAAAATTACTGATGGCTGTGAGTATTTATTGTCATTTAGCCTGTAAGATGGAATCGTTTATTGATTTTTAACTTTGAACTATTTATTTAAGTGGCAAATTCCTTGAGAAAGATATCGACTGAAACAGACTCACTAGCCGGCTACCTGTAGGACCACAGAGCCACCCTGCATTCCAGCTACAGCTTTTCTCCAGTCTCCCATTCTTAATTTTGGTGGACTTTAATTTTGGTGGACTTTATATCTAAGTATTTACTGACACAGTACAGATGGACTAGTTTAATTTTGGTTACATTGTTATCAACTGTGGATTTAAAGGAGCTGTATATATAACAACCTATCATGAGATTGGGAGTCTCTGTAATTGTTTGAGCCGGAAATGTTCTATGCATTTTTGGACATTGTTGCACTTTATGCATTCCTGATTTTGCACCGAAAAATACTTAAAAAAATATATTTTTGATACATAGTTGTTCATAATTATTTATTATATAGTACAGGTTAGGAAGGGTTTGTATAGTTAGTTATTCTGTATAATTAGTTATTCACAACACAGTTTTCTGTTTCATCTCTTCCCGTGAATCTCTCTTTGCTTCACTTTTTCAGTGGGCTCAGATCTTGTTAAATTCTATTCTTATCTTTAAGGGTGTTCACTCTCCCAGTTTGGTATCACCTGTAGATTTAATGAGTAATCCCTTCACACCCTCATTCAGATCATTTATAAAAATATTGAAAAGCTCTGGGCCCAGATCTGAGCCCTATAGCACTCTACTGGACACCTCCCTTCAATCAGTTATGATGTCATTGACAGGTACTCTTTGGGTATGGTTATCTAGTCAGTTCCCTATCCAGCTAAGCATCCTAGAGTCCAGCCTACAATCCTCCAGTTTACCCATCAGAACATCATGAGGATAAGGAACCTTTTCAAAGACTTTCCCACAATCTAGTAAGCTTGTCACTTGGTCATAGTAGGAGATGTGGTTGGTCTGGCAGGACCTGTTAGGGATAAATCCATGCTGACCTCCATATCACCTTGTTGCCCATCAGATGCTTGCAGATTGGTGCCTTTAATATCTGCTCCAGTATCTTCCCTGGGATAAAGATCAGGCTGACTGGCCTGTAGTTCCCAGGATTGTCCTTTCCCCCCTTCTTGAAGATTGGGATGGCATTTGCTCTCCTCCAGTCTTCTGGCACATCACCTGTCCCCCAAGAGGACTGGAAGATGATTGAGAAAAGGTCTGCAAGCTCTTTTAAAAGTTCTTTAAGCACTCTCGGGTGCACTTCATCTGGCCCAGGGGATTTGTACACATCCAGTGCAGCAAGGTGCTTTTCCACAATGTCTCTACCCATTTCAACCACCAGCCCCAAAGCCATGCCTTGCCAACTACCATCTTTAGGTTGGCCTAAAGTCATTTATCAATACATATATAATGAAATAAATGGCTAAACCAAGATTGTTTTTGATAAGTATACTAAATGTTGCAGCATTCATTATGGGTTTGCAGATTATCGAAGTTTGTAATCAACCACTCTCATAATTACTGTCCTATGCATACACAGATAACAACTACACACATTTCTTTTTAAAGTTTGTGGAATGTGAAAAGCAATATATATTTGAAATATCAGTCGAACTGATTTTTCAAGGACTTTTTATTTTAGAGTTCTTTTCCAGTTTGTATAGTGCCCTGATAATGTCCTTATTTACTAATCATAGTAATTTGAATTCCACTGTGGTATAGTGGTTACACTATGAAGATTTATATTCAAATCCCCTCGGAAAATATGTGGGTGGCCTTGGGCCAATCACTCTTCTTCAACCTGACAAAGTTATTATAAGAATAAAATGGAAGATCTGAGTATTTTATTTATTTATTTATTTATTTATTTACTTAGATTTACAGTCCGCCCTCCCCAACCAAGTGGGCTCAGGGTGGATTACAACAATTTAAAACACAGTACACAATACATCAGGAATAGCCATTTAAAATATAAATAATACAAATCATTCATTTAAAACATTGGCACCATATAAATACAGCTATCAAAATTGCAAACATAGCAGCACGTTATACATTCACCTATAGACGATCATATAACAATGTGAGATGACTTTGGGCGGGAGGGCACAGAAACTCACCTCCCCCCACTGGAGGGAGGGGCACCGCCCAGCATCACCCATATGCCTGGCAGAACAGCTCCATCTTGCAGGCCCGGCGAAATGATAACAAGTCCTGCCGGGCCCTGGTCTCACAAGACAGAGCGTTCCACCAGGTTGGGGCCAGGGCTGAAAATGCCCTGGCCCTGGTCGATGCTTGGTGGGCCTCCCTAGGGCCAGGGATCTTTAACAGATGTTTATCGCTCGAGCGAAGAGTCCGCTGGGGATCATATGGGGAGAGGCGGTCCCGCAGGTACGATGGTCCCAGTCTACTTAGGGCTTTATAGGTTAGTACCAAAACCTTGAACCTGATTTGGTCCTCCATGGGTAGCCAATGCAGCTGGCGCAGTACCGGTGTTATATGCTCCCATATTGGTGTTCTGGTGATAACTCGTGCCGCTGCATTTTGCACCAGTTGTAACTGCTGGATCAGGCTCGAGGGAAGCCCAGCGTAGAGTGCATTACAGTAGTCCAGTCTAGAGGTGACCATTGCTTGGACCACTGTAGTCAAGTCGCGAGATGACAGATAGGGGGCAAGCTGCCTGGCCTGACAAAGATAGTAAAAAGAGGACCTGGCAACCGCCGAGACCTGAACCTCTATTTTTAAGGAGGAATCAAGAATCACCCCCAGGCTCCTAACTCTCGGAGCCAGTGTAAGCACTGGCCCATCGAGCACAGGAAGCTGGGGTCCTGAATCCACATTTCTATGACTCAAGTACATGATCTCCGTCTTCGTAGGGTTCAGTTTCAGTTGGCTGTATCTCAACCATCCAGCCACAGCCTCAAAAACACGCTCCAGGACATCTGGGGCCAATCCGGGCCGTCCGTCCATCAACAGATAAAGTTGGGTGTCATCTGCATATTGGTGACACCCAAGCCTGAAACTCCACACCAGCTGGGCGAGGGGGCGCATATAGATATTGAACAATAACGGGGAGAGTATTTCTCCTTGTGGCACACCGCATTCTAGTGGCCTACAAGACAATAGCCTCTCCCCTAGCACCACCCTCTGTCCCCGACCATGGAGAAAGGAGACTAGCCACTGTAGTGCTGTCCCCCGTATCCCCACATCGGCGAGGCGGTGGGTCAGAAGGTCATGGTCGACCGTATCGAACGCTGCTGACAGATCCAATAAAATCAGCAGCACTGATCTGCCCCGATCTAGCTGCCTGAGAAGATCGTCTGTGAGGGCGACCAGCAGCGTCTCCACCCCATGTCCTGAGCGGAAACCAGACTGGAAGGGGTCTAGGGCTGAGGTCTCCTTCAGGAAGTTCTGCAGTTGTCTCTCCACTGCCCGCTCAACCACCTTACCCAGAAATGGCAAATTTGAGACTGGGTGGTAGCTGACCAGATAGGCAGAATCCAAAGATGGTTTCTTCAGGAGAGGCCATACCACAGCTTCCTTTAGTGCCTTAGGAAAAACTCCAGAGCTTAAGGATAAGTTAACAATCTCCTCCATGGAATCCCGTAGTCCGCTGGCACTGGCTTTTACCAGCCATGACAGACACAGGTCCAAGGGGCATGTGGTAGGTCGCACCACCTGCAGAACCCTGTCCACCTCCTCCCCGAAAAGTGGGCTGAAACGATCAAATATCTGCCCCGAAGACGGCCAAAGGGCCTCTAGTTCACATACTGTATCAACTGTGGCTGGTAAGTCGCGATGGAGAGACAAGATCTTATCAGCAAAAAAACTCGCAAAGTACTCACAGCTTAATTCCAAATCCAAATTTTGATGGTCTTGGCCTGATGAGGCAACCAATGAACGAACCACATTAAACAATTTAGCCGGGCATGAGCTAGCTGATGCAATGGAAGCTGCATAGTATTCCTTCTTCACAGCCTTCACTGGCATCTCATAGGATCTTATAAACAACCTATAGGATGTTCTTGTCTCCTCATCACGAGAACGCCGCCACATGCGCTCAATTCGTCTTAGTTCCCGTTTTTGTCGCCGTAGCTCCTCTGTATACTAGGGACCTCAGTGAGTACGGCAACGAAGAGGATGACGGGGAGTGATTTCATCAATGGCCTCAGAGAGCTGGACCTGCAAGTCCTCCACCAGCTCATCCAATGAACCGCCATGGAGCATCGGTTCCCGTAGAGCATTCTGGAAGTTGGATCCATAAGTCTCCATGGGCGAGCATAAATTTGCTCACCGCCCTTGCAGGGGGTGTGTGGCCTCCAGAACCACGTGGTCTGACCATGGCACTGACTCTATTATATCCAGAACCACATGTAGTCCCATCCCAAAAATTAAGTCCAGCGTGTGGCCCGCTTTATATGTGGGTGCCGATACAAACTGGGAAAGTCCCAGGGTTGCCATGGCTGATACCAGGTCCGCAACCTGCCCAGAGGTGGCATCATCAGCATGGATGTTGAAATCCCCCAGCACCATCAACCTGGGGTACACCAAGGCCCACCCCGCAACCACCTCCAGCAGGTGCGGCAGGGCATCTGCTGGTGCGCTAGGCAGTCGGTACACCAGACAGACAGCCAAACTTTCTTCAGCACTCCACACCAGTCCCACACAATCAATGCCAGGGATTTTTGGGATGAGAAGCGGCTTGAAGGAGAATCCCTCTTGGGTGAGGATTGCCACACACCCCTGACCTCCTGTTTGCGACTGATGAAGGACCGAGTATCCTGGAGGGGTCAGTTCACCTAAAGCGACTCCTTCGCCCTCCCTAACCCAAGTCTCGGTCACGCATACCAGGTCCACATTAGCTGCCGCAGAGGTATCGCACAGTGTCATGGTCTTATTATTTATGGACCTGGCATTAAACAACATCAGTGTCAAAGGGGAGTTTCTCCTAGCTCCAACACCAGAGTGTCTTGGGATGGGATGTAGGTTAGAAGGGCACTGAGCCTTCCCATATCTCCGTGACCTTCTCTTCTTTAACCAAGTCCCACCACCATACCTCCCTTGTCCCCAGAGAGCTGGGATCCCTGGCCCTATCTCAACTGCCCTCCCTACTTCTATCATCATCACTTTATTGTGCCCAGTTTTTTCTATTTGCAGCAGGAGAAACCATTAACAATGGTCAATACCCAGTTTTTCCTGTTTGCAGCAGAAGACAGCGTGCCCAGTTTTTCTATTTGCAGCAGGAGACAGCATTAACAATGGTCAATACCCAGTTTTTTCTTTTTGCTGCAGGAGAACAGCGTTAACAATGATCATATTGAAGGTAGCATCAACTCTGCTCCAACCTATTAGTATGCCCCTCTGTACTCCTTAGCTGGAAGGTAAGGAGATGTCTTGAGCAACAGTAGAATAAATCTTGCAATTAGGGATTCATAAATATTAACCACTTCAATTCATTTCCTGTTCACTAGTTGCAGCAAGGGAGCTGATTTTATGACCTGTTCATGGTGGTTTGGCTGGTAGCTTTATTGTATTTCTTCTTAACAGAGAAGTACAGTACAATTGGATATGCTTGTAGCCATGGCTGCCATTTTTCCTGCTTTGGTGCTGGACGCCTTTTTGAAGATTTTTAAATGGTAGTTGTTACTGTAAAGAGTGCTCTAACATTCTATCTATAGCCATGACTTCTGATTTCTAAGTTTTCTTTTTTTAAAAAAGTAAATGCATAGCCTTTTCTTTGCTGAGTTATTAAAGGAAAGACATAGTGGATGTATGATTGAAAGTACACACCCTCAGCTTTGAGACTTGGTTCATTTGTGAAATGCTGAGATGTGGTCACTCAACTCCCTTTCACTCAACTCCCTTTCCAGTCCCCCATGCCACCTTAAAAACTTGGGCTCTTCCACACTAATCAGGCCAGTTTGATGTAGTTGTTAAGAGCACGGGACTCTAATCTGGAGAGCCGGGTTTGATTCCCCACTCCTCCACTTGAAGCCAGCTGGGTGACCTTGGGCTAGTCACTGTTCCCTGGAGCTCTCTCAGCCCCACCCACCTCACAGGGTGTTTTGCTGTTGGGATAATAATGACATACTTTGTAAACCGCTCTGAGTGGACATTACGTTGTCCTGAAGGGCAGTATATAAATCAAATGTTGTTGTTGTTGTTTTTATTATAGTATAAAATTCCTTTATGGCCCCAACACTTGGTGACCAGTTGGGGTCTCCAACAAGGAGATCAGTTGATAATGCTAGAATAGAAGAAGGGCAGGAAAATTAGCACTGGAAGTAGTTCCTGGATTCAACTTCCTTTAATTTAACAAAGTATCCCATTTGATCCAACCCTCAATTCAACAACTTGTGTGCTGAATCACCTGTGTGGGAGCCTATTGACATGGACATAAGAGAAGAATTGCTGTTCTTGACTGAAAGGATTGAGGATGATGCTTTTGCAGGCTGGAATCATGACAGGCCTGGTATCCCAGCTAATTATGCAAACAGGAAGTCCAGAAACCCATAACAGAACAGCCTTGAAGAAGGGTAAAGAACGGAAGAACATCAAATTGGCCTCTAGTAGATTAGAAACAGAATAATTACTATTAATATATGTAATATGTGTCTGGGCCCAGGAGAAAAGTATCTGAGAATGGCAAAAATGCCCAACTAAATACAGAAGTGAAGAGCCTGTCTCTTCCAGGTGGGTTTTTTCTCTCCAAGAGATAATGAATTCTAATCTTATTCTTAACCCATTCATTGGATATGGGGCTCCTTTGTGCAGTGACAGAGATGCTTCTCAGCTGCAGTGCAATAGAACTAGCATGGGATGGGGGCCTCCATCTATTGGCATACTTCCTATAATTTGCAACAAGGACTTGGCAGAGGGTGAGGGTTTTTTCCCCCTGCCTTAAACCTAGTATGTAGAAGAGAATAATGTAGGGTTCTAAATATGAGCAGAGGCAGAAGCATGAATGGCTTAAGGTGTGTGCGGTTCAGGTTGCTGAAGCTGGCAGTATGCCAAGCTCTTGGTACTGGTGGTGGTGGGCGACCAGCACATTTGCCACTGTGCAAGTTGGATGCTCGACTTTGAGCTGATGTAGGAGAATTACTCATTCCAGTCACTTAACCAGCTCACTCCCTGTTAGGCCACTAGCTAATTCTGCTGGTGCATGGATGAATGTTCTCTGTGTGTATTAAACAAAAGAGCGAAAGAATTTACCTTAGAGGCTTTTGTAAGGATGGCAATGGCAGGTGTATGAATGTGGAGTACAGTAAGTCCTGTGCAAACGTTATGCAAATAGGGGCTGCCAGGATGACAGCAATAAAGTGGACAGGGGGTGTAAGACTTAAACGGTTGCAGCTATTTTTAAATGTTATTCCTTAGCGTTCTATAAGCAATGTGTATCACAAGGACTAAAGGATACTGCTGATAACACATGAATTTGGTTTGTTTTTTTTTGCAGTTTAGCAAGAGTGCGAAAAAATCTGAAAGATGTTATGTACAGTTTCTGTGAACAAACTACAAAATGTATACAGCCTTATTAGTGTTCCCCACTGCACCAATGTATCCTTATGGTCCTTTAGGACCCTCCTATCACCAGAAAATCTAATTACCAAAACTATGCAATAACTACTCATAAAACATGCAAAAGAAACATGTGTCAGGATTAAAATTGCTAATGGAACATCCATTTACGAAGCTTATTTTCTCATCTGAGCAACAAAAGCTGGTTTTGAATTGCTTTCCATTTCCTCAGGTGTCTTCTATAAGACCTGGTGTTTCAATTTACACAATGGATGGCACATTTGAACAGCACTGGCTAAGTTTTATCTGACCTGAAGCCAAGGGGATTTCTTCAGTGCAGAAGCATGTGTGATCTGACCAATGCTTTCCCCCCCCCTTGTTGTTCATTGCCTTAGGGGCCCAAGCCTGCTGGCCAAAAGAGGTGATGGTATTGTGGAAAGAGGTGCCAGTACTCTTTATTGTAGCATATCATCAGAAAAAAAGAAGACCTGGGTCTGACTGCCCTAAGAACAACACATCTCAAAAATATACATCTGTTGGATTGTTTCAAACGAATTCACACATCTAGCTTTTGGAACTGAGAAAATCTATTTTCAGAACCAGCCCCAATTGGCAGACCTGGAAAAGAAATTCTCAGCTTTGTTGGTTTGATTTAAAACATGCTGTTTGTGTCGGTTATTTCTATCCTCAGGGAAGATTCTCGACTATCAACTTGTTGGATTTCTAAATGGAGATCAAGAGAGAAAACAGGTATCTTTTATGCCTTTCTCAGGCACTTGCAATCAGATCAGTTTATTTTTATTTTTAAAAAATTTATGCCACCTTCCACCCAACTAGGGACCCCAAGGCAGTGATTAACCAAACATTAAAAAATGTAAAACATAAAAGCAGAAAGTAAAATATTTATACAATTCAATAAAAGCATATAAACATCCAAAAATGACACAATGGGGTGGGGAGCAATACAAGTTACAAGGGGTACACTAAAAAGAAAAAAAATCACCCACTGGTGGAAGACAAGGACAGAGGGAGACAGATGAATCATCCTAGACAGGGAATAGGGATGCCCATCGGGGGCAGGAATCCTCTGCTCCCACCCTCCACCCCTGCCCCCCTTCCCTGACTGGCAAGAAGGATGGGCCTCCCAAGGTACAGCACAGGATGGCACGGCACACAGGAGCGCACTGCAGCGGCCTGATAGGAGCCAAATTTGGCCCAAATCAGGCTGCTATGGGATGCAGGAGCACTCCTGCGCTCCACAGCAGCCAGATTCAGGCTGACTTGGGTCCAATTCAGCCTGAGTTGGCCTGTACTTGGGCAGAATTGGGCCACTGTGTAGTGCAGGAGCACTGCCGTGCTCTGCAGTAGCCGGATCCAGGTCGATTTGGGGCCGATTTGGCCCAGATTGGCCCACAGCATAGCACCGGAGCGCTGCTGTGCTCCTTAGCAGCTTGATTCGGCCTGATTCAGGCCTGAATCAGGCCAAATCTGGCCCAATTCATCCCCCTCGTGAGCATGGGAATGTTCCCAGGATGGCCTGTGACCTGCACTTCTAGGATGTGACATCATTGCACAAGCTGGGAGTGTGCACTCGCTGTGCATGTGCACAAAGAGGAAAAACCCCAAGGTAGGAGCCAGGCCCCAGATCTCCTTTTGGGGGTGGGTGTCAGGGGATCTGGCAACCCTAGCAGGGAATTCCAAAATTTCGGCACCACAATCAAGAAGGCTCTTTCTCAGGTTGCCACCCATATAGTCTCAGTTGGTAAGGGCCTCCAAAGCAGGGCCCCCAAAGATGACTTGAGTGAATGAGTCATATGAGAGAAGATGGGTCCTTGAAGCATTCTGGCCCCAGCTGTACAGAACTTTAAAGGTCAATACCAGAACTTTGAACTAGGTCCAGAAGGAAATTGGGAGCCATTGTAGATGGAAAAAACATAGATGGATAGATATATTCCTTTTAACCTCCTCCAGTCAAAATTTTGACCACAACATTCTGTACCAACTGTAGCTTCTGGACAGTCTTCAAGGGCAGCTCCACATAAAGGGCACTGCAGTAACCTAATCAGATGTTACCAGATCATGCAGCACAATGGTAAGAAATTTCCTGCCCTGGAATGGCTACAGCTGGTTCACCAGCTGAAACTGGTAAAAAGCACCCTTGTCCACCACTGCCACCTGTTTATCCAACAGGAGGCTGGCTTTAGGAACAACCACCCCAGTATAAACTTGCTTCTTCAGGGGAAATGCAACCCTATCCAGAACAGGAGATATCTCATTTCCTGGGTCAAACCTTTCCCCAACCAGTAGTACTTCTGTTTCTTTGGGTGTAAGTTTTGGTTTTTTTAGCTCCCATCCATTTCAAAACTGCCTCCAAAAACCTGTTCACAGTTTCCATAGCCTCCCTGGGATCAGCTGGAAATGCAAGATAAAGTTATGTGTCATCTGCATATTGGTGGCAACTCAGCCCAAATTCTCCCAGTAGCTTTACATAGTTATTGAAAAGCATGGGTGATTAGATGGAGCTTTGTGGAACCCTGTAGGCCAAAAGCCAAGGGCCAGAGCAGCTGTCATCCAGCATGACTTTCTGAAATCTACCTTCACAGAAGGACTGAAACCACTACAGGACAGTACTTCTCAGTCCCAACCCTGAAAGGTGGTCCAGAAGGATACCATGATTGATGGCACCAAAAGCTGCCAAGAGGTCCAGGAGAATTACCCCCACCCCCTGTTCATTTCCCAGCGCATGTAATTTACCAGAGTGACCAAGGCTGCTACATGGAAATGAATATATTGAGGGAAATTATATATATATATATATATATATATAGAGAGAGAGAGAGAGAGAGAGAGAGAGAGAGAGAGATGATATTTTATAGATATAGATATATAGATACAGATTAGAGATGGGCACGAAACAAAATTCATGATGAACCAGGCCGGTTCATGGTTTGTGAACCAGTGGTTCGTCAGATCCCATTTCTGACAAACTGCCACGAACTTTACGTGGGTTCATTTAGTTTCTTTTTTGGTTCGTCACTGCAGACAGCCTGGTGCCAATCAATAATAACAATAATAACATTCGATTTATATACCATTCTTCAGGACAACTTAATACCCACTCCGAGTGGTTTACAAAGTATGCCATTATTATCCCCACAACAAACACCCTGTGAGGTGGGTGGGGCTGAGAGAGCTCCAGAGAACTGTGACTAGCCCAAGGCCGCCCATCTGGCTTCAAGTGGAGGATTGGGGAATCAAACCTGGCTCTACAGATTAGAGTCCCATGCTCTTAACCACTACACCAAACTGGCTCTCAGTCCTAGGCAATAGGGGATCCGTCCTAGGCAATAGGGGATGGACTTCCTGCAGACCTTTTGCTGACCCGGAAGTGATGATTTTCTGACTGAATGTGACGTTTTCACAAACCAAACAAACCAGTTTGCGAACCAGGGGCAGGTTCGTAAAAGTTCGTAGTTTATGATTCGTGAAATTTGATGAACCACGAACCACACGGTTCATTTTTTTTCCTGTTTCATGCCCATCTCTAATACAGATACAGATATTTCCTCAATACATTTCCTCAATATATCCTCCTCTTCAATATTTTATTTACTTTATTGAATGATCATTCTTCAAAGTTGGTGAAAGAGAATTGCCTCAGCTTGTCATTAATCACACGCAAGCTATCGCCATCATCATCCTTCTCTTCCTCTGGTGAACTAGCCATCTAGCCAGGTTACCCCACCAATTCAAAGTGGTGTACAAAGTCATGTAAGAATTCAGGTCCTATATCAGGTCCTATATCAAAGTGCAATTGCTTGCACTTTATTAAGCTGCGATGCATCCTAGACACATGCACAACCTGCAGGACCCCCTTTAGAAGGAGTGTTACACCATTGTGGGGGTTAGCGGGGAAAGCCAGTTATTTCCTGGGGGTTCCTACACATATGTAGAACCTTTTCCTGCCTATCATGTCAGGCTGTCTTGCTACCTCGAGTGTTTCTTTAGAAGAAGAAAAGTGCCATAAAGGTTTATTTCCTGACTAATAAATACCTAACCAGCTGATCACGTTCTCACATATGACCCAGGCTAGGTCCTTAGATTGTCAGCTGGATTTTTTATTTTTGTCACGGCACCCCAAATACGGAGCACTCTCTCCAAACATATTCACCTGGCAAACACGTTTTTTTATCACATCAAGTGTCCAGTGAAAGCAGTTTGATTCTCCCAAGCTTTTTAAAGATGATATTACTGTGGATTATTTAGGTGTTTTATTGGCTGCTTAGAATGATGCTGATTTTAGTCTATCCCAACTGTTTTCTTTTTTAATGTTTTTTCCCATATATAAGTTGTCTTGGTGGTTTCTGGGTTGAAAGATGGACATTTTATATATCATTTGGCCTGGCAAACACGTAATTCAGAAACAAGTGTTTATCAACTAGTTTATGCCTCTGAGCCCATTTAGGGATCCAGGTATCCATCTGGTGTTGCAAGTTCATTGAGCAGAGGGCTGGTTGCAGTGCAGACTCTTTTCAACCCATTTTTATTCATGTTTTTTTCAATTATTGATGATATGGTATTTATTGTTAGATGCTTTTAATTTCGAAATGTAGTTATCATCAGCTGTTATCCACCTTGGACCACACACTTGAAGAAAGCAAGATGACAATTTCTAAATAAATAAATAATAATAAAAGTGAGGGATTATTTACATATGAGCAAATATTTTTATAAATGGGATGTTTTCATGGAGCTCATTGATAGCTGCTTTTAGACAAGAAATTTCTACTTGAATTTTCAGATAAAGATTATTGTATTTCCCCCAGCTTTAGAAAAACATGCCAGCACCTTTCTGTTGATTCTTTGGAACAATGGTGATCAGAAACGTAGGCAGCATCTTTCCAATTCCACATGTGATTTGCAAGGGATGCTCATCAGATGCACTATTTGAACTGTGCAGATTTCTTAAGATGGTAGTAACTCTCTACCAAGTGCTTGTTTAAATAATCTAGTTTTATGTTTTCAAAAAGATGTGTATAATAATAATATTTACAAATCCACACCAAAGAGAGATTGAAGACAAAGCATTGCTGCCTCTTAAAGTCCAGTCATGCCTTTTCTTCTCTCTTTCCCTCTCCCTAGTTTATCAAAAGCAAGATTGCAAGCAAACTTTAATTGAAACAAAATATTTTCCAAGTATATATACATTTTTGTGTGTGTTTACTATTTCTTGAACACAAGCAGGTGCACTGAGATAGCCAATACGCAGAAGAAAGATTTGTTGAAACAATTCTGGGCCAATGGGAAATGCAAGGGCTGTTAAAGACAGGGTGCTCCTCCAGGTTGTGTCCTGGCCACTCAACTCAGATAGAAAATAGGACCTGCTTTTCCATAGTTTTTTCCTGCTATGCTACTGAAACTTTTCAAAGCCTGCAGCTATAGGGATGGACTAGAGTGTGGCAGCCTTTTTCATGGAATCTGCACCCTTGGGAAATAACCAGGACTCGATCAGATATGCTCTAAACTTGTGCATGATTAGAGGAAAACCCAACTCTACTTGAGCTTAATGTGTGATCCCATTCAGAATGGTTTTGGGGAAGGAAAAAGCACTCCTATGTGTGCTTGCAGAGTAGGGCTGCCAGACCCCCGGTGGGGGAGGGGATCCCCCACCCCCACCTACCTGGCCAGCGGGGGGGGGCGCACTTTCAATGCACACAGCAGGCCTGTTTTGGCCTGGATTGGGGCCCCTGTGGAGCGCGGGAGCATTCCTGCGCTCTGCAGGGGCCCACAACGGGCCCAATCCATGCCAAAATGGGCCCAATCCGAGCCCATTTTAGCACAGATCGGGTCCGTTTTGGAGCAGATCGGGCCCATTTTGGTGCAGATTGGGCCCGTTGTGGACCCCTGCAGAGTGCAGGAGTGCTCCCATGCTCCACAGGAGCCTAAAACTGGCCCGATCCGTGCCAAAACGGACCCGATCCACGCTAAAATGGGTGTGGATTGGGCTCGTTTTGGCATGGATTGGGCCCGTTGTGGGCTCCTGCAGAGTGCAGGAACGCTCCTGCTCTCCGCAGGGGCCCACACCAGGCCCAATCCACACCCAAAACAGGCTGTGTGGTGACATCACTAAGTGCCGTCATCATGCTTGCAGGAGCACGTGTGCGCGCTCTGCGCGCGCACCCCCCCCACACACTCAGGTAAGAGCCAGGCCCCAATCTCCCGCTGGGAGATCGAGGGGGCCTGGCAACCCTATTGCAGAGACAGGATTGGCTTAATCTGTCCCAGCATTTCACCTAGCGCACTTTTGCAGATAGAAAAGAGTCGTGGAGGGGCAGGCACTTCCCTTTTTCTCCTGTTCCATGTGTTTCCTGGTCAAATGTGATAAAAACAAGAAGAGCCCCCTCATAGCTGTTTTCTATATGCAAACACATGCTGGGTTTAAAGCACTGCCAGTCGAAGCTGCTTCTGCCTCTATGCACTCTTCCCCCATACTATTTTGAAGGTGAGTTTCCCCCAATCACACACGAGTTTAGAGCACATCTCACCAGGCCCCTAAATTATCTGTCCTATGTAAGTAATTTCAGGCGGGTAGCAACTTTGGTCTGCAGTAGAACAGCAGGATCTGACTCCAGTAGCACTTTAGAGACTGCAAGAGCTCTGACTCTTGAAAGCTTACATCCTGAAAATCTTTTCAGTCTCTAAGGTGCCACTGGACTCATGCCCTGCGTAAGTGGTTACAGGCCTCTGTACTATCATGAACAGAGTTATACCTTTGGTGTGGGATGAACCTGTGGAAAAGCAGTTCCTACAGCAGTGATGTGATATAGAAAAGGCAACTTTGACACTCTGGGGCCATCACCAGATGGTGTAACAAAGATGGGGCTACCTCTAAAAGTCATGTTTTTGCTCTCCCTTGTAATATTTAGAAATACAAAACGTGTGATGGGAATGTCATTTGTTGCATCATGAGTCCCATCTCCCCCTACCCTGCTCCCAAAACAAGTGGCAGCTAATGAAGCAGGGAATCAAAGCTATTATAAAAACAATGGTGATGACAATGAGGTTGGGTGGAAAAACAGCTCCTCAGGACTTGAACAGTATATGCATGTTTAGGGGATTTTTTTCTAAAAGATCTGAGCTTGACCACTTTGTCCCTTCCAAAAGCATTAACAAATTCTCCAGTGCAAGAGCTATACTGCCAATGCTTGCCCATATTGATAATAAAATGCTTTCTTTGAATGCCTGGTGTGGTAAGCAAATATGTTTGAAATTCCTGTATGCTGCTATTATCCTTTTGGAAGTGAGGTGGCGCTTGTGTAGTCTGTCTTTCTCTCACACACACTCTGTCCCAGAGCCAGGGGAGCCAGGCGGACCCACCATCTGATTCTGTCTACATTTCCACAGACCAGAGTACGGCTGTAAACATCAGCAGGGACACTGCTGAGTCTTACATTACTGTACATGTTTCTGCAGGACAGCGATAGCTGTTTATGTTGGGCTGAAAACGGATCTCTTCTGTTTGTAGTAAAACAACATTCCTTATGTATTTTGTGCAGGCCTTGTTTCTAATTTGCTCATTAAAAGTGAGCAGGCCTGGTTTTTGTCTGGGAAATTAAAAAGCCTCTTCCCATCTTCCTCATCTAATTAATACAAAATTCTGACAGGCCTATCAGCCAGCTGGTCTATGTCGGGAAGTTGGTGTGGATCTTTCATCCCAAGGTTCAGATATAGTCAGTTGTTTGTGTTTTGCTTCAGCAGGCTACTACTGCTGAGCTGTAAAGAAAAAGGAATCTTGCCATTTCCCCATCAGGTATAATTGAAAACTGGTTGGAACATACACGCACATTTACAAAGTGAATGAAACATGGCCATCTGTGGAAATTCTAGTAGTGTTCTGTATATTTCCAGATTGGGAAGGAGGATGGGACAGCTGTCTTACTTTCAAGGGAAGGACTATAACTCATCTCATTGCTTGCTATTGACACAAAAATCCTTAAAAATGGGTATTTGTTAGTACTCCTTAATAGCACAAAGCAGCCACCAGTCTAATCTTATTTGTATTTTTCTCCAGTATAAACAGTAATTCTAGTGATGGGGAGAATCATTGTCTCCTAATATAATGGTCCAAAGGAGTGATAGAAGCATAATGATCCCAGATGGGAAGTGCAATCAAGTCCATCCCTCTCCCCATACTGAAGCTTGGAGTCTCTACACACATTAGCCTCCCACTGTGTAATCCTCACTGAATCAAGTTAGTTTTGCTTTTCAACAGAACTGGGTCAGATTGTGGTTTTGAATTTTAATAACATAAAATGTGTTAGGAAGTTGGCTGAAAAATCTTTGAATGCTTGCTGACTGCTTTTAATGATAAATTTGAAGGATGTGAGCAAATTGCAAAAGAAAGCTGAGGGGAAGTCAGGCAACAGAGCCACGAAGAGGAGCACACAGAGACCAGCAGGAAACCACGTGAAGCAAAATGGCTATAAACTGTAAAGCCTGGTTTTGGAACACCCATATTTTGCAATTCATTGCAACATCAGATTGCATCCAAGGGGAACCACTTAGGAGGCCAGATGAGTCAGGGGAATCATAATGTCTGTGCAGACAGTGGGTTACTGGCTAAAGTATAACTGTGTCAAAAGTATATGAGAGCAGTTCTCATACAGTTATTGCTCAGCAGCCTACGAAACAAACCGCTAGTCTGTCTCTCATCTGGTTTCTCTGAAAGGAAAATGTACATCTTTACGAACCTGTAAGAATGAAGTTCCTCACTGAGTGGCCTCAGCAGACAGAGGAACAATGGAGCAGCTGTAGATGCTGACCAACGTGTATCCCTCAGTTTAGCCAGGATGGAGCAGCGGTTTCTTATTCTCAATCTTCTTGAGAACTTATTGATACGACCTTAAAGCAACAGTCACTTGAATCAGCTCAGATCTTCCTGTGTAATAAAGGGGAACCACATCAAAGGTTGAATGAATGAGGAAAAGAATTGCTCTAGAATGTGCCTCTGTTTCATCTTCAGATGACATACCTTAAGAACGTTAGAGTAATGCAATAGCTCTGCTCTTCACCAGATTTTTTCCATTGTACTGCTGCAACACTTGAAGGCCCTCACTCATGTGTACATAACAGCTCAGCACAAAAGTATCTCAAACAGCTCAGGAGGAATGCTGAAGACCTACCAGTGCTCCAGAAATATTATGGCTTTAATCCACAAAGTAGACACTCCTGTTTTGAAGAAAGGGTTAAAATTGGCAGCCAAGTGTGATTTTCTGTCACCAAGATAGCTTTTGTCCCCTTGAGTCTACTTTTCAGAAGGGAAAAGTAAAGTCTCTGTTGTAAGTACAGGCTTAGTTTAACATTACACCTTTCTGTTATTTTGCTCACTGTTCTGATCCTACAAACTGTCTTCTGAGAATTTTCCAGTTTTGTGTTTGTGTTTTGTAGAATTTTATGCTTAGCAATTACAGATGCATTTTCCTTAATTGCACTGAGGCTTGACTGGACTGTTGTAGAGAATCTCACTCATGCAAAGGCTCCTTGCATCATTCAACTTGGAACCAATGCTGACCAGACATCACAGAGCTAGTAACACAAAACAGGAGAGCTCAGGAAACGTGGGGAGGAAAACTCAATTCTGGATCTGTATCTTTGCCTCTCTCACACACACACTGATTTTCTGGGGGACTAAGAACACCCAGGATACTCAGAGGGGTATAAGGACCCAGCCTCTTGGTGGTGCTAGGCACTCTACCAAAGGATTAGGTTTCAAATTAAGGGACGGAAGAAAGGTTTTCCCCCCCTATAGCTTGGGGTTGGAGGGGGGGGGTTCAAGGAGAACACAGGCCAGTCCCTCTTGGTCTGCCTGAAGCAAGAAGACAGTACTGACTGAAGAAGGCTCCCACGGGTATGCAACCACCCCATATTAGACCAAAGGTCCCCATGAGAAACAATACAAATAATAATCTATATAATTATTTTCTATTTAAAGTGCAAAGTGCTCATACTTAAAATGTGATTGGCTATAACTGCCCCAGTATACCATAAACAGTAACAATTACAACCATTCATAAATACAATACAATTAATTATGTTAGTTACAGCAGAGCAATCATAAATTGTATTGTCGAAGGCTTTCATGGCCGGAGAACGATGGTTGTTGTGGGTTTTCCAGGGTTTTCACGGCAATACAGCCCAGAAAACCCACAACAACCATCAATCATAAATTCATTATTTACTAGTCATAAATTAAGTTAGAATCATGAAGACCACGATCAAGTAATAATCAATAATCCAATAATTATGCCACCAAATATAATAAATATAGCCTTCGACAATACATAATAAATATTACAATAAATAACAATCAGCTATTGTTGATGAAACTAGAGTTCAAGCTCTTATAATAATCCTAACCAATAGAGTAGAATTATTTAGGAAGGCAGGTAGGATCTGTCTCTTTAATGTCTCTGTTTATAATCCTTAGGTTCCAGTGAAGAAAAAGAGAACTCTGTTCATAAGATATATTCACAATCCCATGCAAGTCCACCTGTACTGGAGAGTGCAGATTGATCTTCCCCAACAGGATGCTCGCTTGTTTCCTGTTTCGTTAATGTCTTTATCAAGGGACAATCAATATCCACATCCTAAAGTATACAAACACAATACTAATGTCCATAATACACAAATATATTAAATCAATACAATGTCCAATAAAGTCATTACTTACAAATCATGGTCATTCACTCTGTGTGGATGGCTCCCTCTGCATTTTCCAGGAGCACGTGAATGTGTTAGCATTAACTGGTTATTTAAAGGGTCCATGCCCTCATCGCTTGTGAGGGATTGGTTGATGTAGTAAGGCAATAAGTGGATTTGGCAGAGGTGTATAACTTTAAGAATTTGTGATGAGGCCAGGGATGAGCTGGCAGGCTGCAGCTTGCTGTTAAAGGAGCTGCTCCTACTCTGAGGCCACTGGGGCAATTGTTACACTGAGAAAAGCCCCATGTTTGCACAAAAATCTAAGATCTAAAAACAAAAAAATTACATTCCAAAATAATAGAAGTACTCGATGGCCATTGTTAGGCAACCATAACAGTATTGCCAGTTTTCAAGCCTTTTTTATTAGCCGGGGGAGGGGCAGGGCCTTTTCCATGCCTGTTTTGGCCCTTGAGGGAGGACACATCACAGCCAGGTCTGGCTGCAACCACTGGGCAACTTGTTACCACTTAAATTTCATGACTCACCCAGGCTTATATGCTTGCTATTGTTTAACAGCAGTCACACCATGAAAGTCAATGTGCCTTAGTAGTTAGAGTTTCAAACTAGGTTCCGGGAGACCCAGGTTTGATTCCCCTCTCTGCCATGAAAGCACACTGGGCAAGCACCTTGGGCAAGTCACATTCTCTCATCCTAACTTACCTCCCAGAGCTGGTGTGAGGATAAAATGGAGGAGAGGGGAATGATGTTATCCACTTTGGGTTCCTACTGTGGAGAACTATGGGGTATAAATGAAATAAATAAATAATAAATATAGCTGAGGGGGGCAGATAAAACTTGGTTGGTTTGTGGGTGAGAAGGAGAAGCATGGAAAAGTGAGGATATGGGGTTGCCAGGAGGTGGAAAGAGGAAATTTTATGGGGCAAGAGAAACAAGGGAAAGTGAAGTTCCCCCTGAATGTCCTTGCAGGTTTCTCACTAAGCAAAACCACAGTTAAGATTACCTGTGGTCAATCAAGCAGCTTCAGTCCATGGTTTCAGATACTGGTTTGATAGTGGAGTGGCCCACTAACCATAGTTAGTTTAATTAAACCATTGGTTTTATACTGTGTCTGAAGTTAGCCAGTATATTAAAGTTGGCCCATGTTACAAACCCAAATCAGCTGGCAGACCAAAATGGAGATAAAAATAATTAGTGAACTACAAAATAATATGATCCAAAAAATAGTCATTGGCACTGATAACATATACATAACTAAATTTCTATGTGCAACTGTAGGCTACTAGTGCACTTAAGAACTGAGGTTTCTTGGTCTTGTAATTATCTTCTTTTTTCTTTCCTGTGGCTGAAGAGAATTGTTAAAGATTCACATACGTACAAGGATTACTTTAGCCAAGTCACCACTAAATACGTAGCACTGGCACTTTTCAGCAAAATAGAGTGGAAAGTTGGGATAAACCATCCTGTGAAAGGAATTAAGTTATATTTTTTACCAGTTGCTGTTTGGAAGCCAAAGAGTAGTAGAGTTTTAACTTAAGATGGGTGTTTGTCATGTCTGGTTTTATCTAGGAGTTGGGAAGTGGAAGCTCAATGCTTTGAGAAGGGTATTTAGTCAGAGGCAGACATTTCCAAATTTCCATCTCTGCCACAATTTACCGGCCACAGTTGACACAGTATGTGAACTATAGCCCCCTTGGCCGTCTTCGGGGGTGATATTTGATCACTTCAGCCCCCTTTCTGGAGAAGAGATGGACAGGATTCTGAGGGGAATGAGGCCTACCACATGCCTCCTGGACCCATGTCTGTCATGGCTGGTGAAAGCCAGTGTTGATGGATTACGGGACTCCTTGGAGGCCATTGTCAACTTGTCCCTGGGCTCTGGGGGTTTTCCCAGAGCACTTAATGAGGCTGTGGTGATGACTCTTTTAAAGAAACCATCATTGGATCCAGCTGACCCGCTCAGTTACCACCTGGTCTCAAACCTCCCATTTCTGGGTAAGGTGATTGAGCAGGCGGTGGAGAACCAACTGCAGAATTTCCTGAAGAAGACCTTGGCCCTAGATCCTTTCCAGTCTGGGCTTCGGCTGGAGCATGGGGTGGAGACATTGCTGGTCACCCTCACAGACAATCTCCGCAGACACCTGGATCGAGGTGGATCAGCGCTGCTGATTTTATTAGACCTTTCAGCGGTGTTGGATACAGTCGATTATGGTCTTCTGACCCACCGCCTCACCAATGTGGGAATTCAGGGGACAGCACTATAGTGGCTTGTCTCCTTTCTTCACAGTTGGGGACAGAGGGTGGCTCTAGGAGATAAGTTATCGTCCCATTAGCATTAGTATGTGGTGTGCTGCAGGGGTCGATACTATCCTCATTACTGTTTAACATCTATATGCGCCCCCTCACCCAGTTGGTGCAGAGTTTCGGGCTTGAGTGCCACCAATATGTGGATGACACTCAGCTATATCTGCTGATGGACTGCCAGCCTGGATCTGCCCCAGATGTCCTGGGCATGCCTTTGAAGCCATGGCTGGATGGTTGAGACAAAGCCAGCTGAGGTTAAACCCTGCGAAGATGGAGATCCTGTACTTGAGTTACGGAAACATGGATTTGGGACCCTGGCTTCCTGCACTCGATGGGGTGGTGCTTATGTCAGCCCCAAGTGTCAGAGGCCTCGGGGTGATCTTGGATGCCTCCTTGATAATGGAGGCCCAGATCATGGCGGTTTCCAGTTCTTCTATCTCCGGGAGGCCAGGCAGCTTGCCCCCTCTCTTTCATCCCACAACTTGACTACAGTGATCCAGGCAACGGTCACCTCTAGGTTAGACTACTGTAATGCGCTCTATGCAGGGCTTCCCTTGAACCTGATCCGGCAGTTACAGCTGGTGCAGAATGCAGCGGCGAGTGTTATCACGGGGTTGCCGCTGCATGAGCATATAACACCAGCACTGCATCAGCTGCACTGGCTACCGGTGGAGTACCGAATCAAGTTCAAGGTTTTGGTATTAACCTATAAAGCCCTATGCAGACTGGGACTGGCATATCTGCGGGACTGCCTCTCCACATATGAACCCCAGAGGAATCTCCATTCTAGTGAGAAACATCTGCTAAAGGTCCCTGACCCTAGGGAGGCTTGCCTGGCATCAACCAGGGCCAGGGCCTTTTCAATCCTGGCCCCAGCCTGGTGGAAAGCTCTGTCTAATGAGACCAAGTCATGGCAAGATTGTTAACTTTTCACCAGGCCTGCAAGACAGAGCTATTCTGCCAAGCATATGGGCAGTACTAGGCAGAGCCCCCCTGGCCAGTTGATGATGGATTAGGCCCTCCCCACCACCAACACCCCCGTTCAAAAATCTTTTACTGCAAAGATGCTCTGACAATTATTTAAATCTGGTCAGTGGAATCTTGTGCTGCTATGTTGATGTTTATATATGTATTTTAATCTGTGTAAATTTGGATGCTCATAGGATTGTTAATTTACAATAATTGTTTTTTATATATTTTAACTTCTATGTGTCTGTAATCTGCCCTGAGCCTGCTGGAAATGTGGGGAGGGTGGAATAAAAGTCGAAATAAATAAATAAATAAATAAATATCACCCAGTCGTTCAAAACTCTGCCATGTTGGCATGCTGATATTCTGTTAGTCTAGCAATTAGGGTTCCCAGGTGCTTGCCAGCAGCAGGCAAACTCCCAGTGGTTTGCCCACATGACTGCCAATTACTGGTGACTGATGGGAGGTAGCAAGCCACTTGGCAATTGCCCACCACTGGCATGCAATCTGGGCAAATTTATGGTGCACACACTCTCAGCAGAGTGGAACGACATCACAGTTTTTATTTATTTATTTATTCATTTAATTGTATTTTATTTTCAATTTCTATTCTGCCCTCCCCGCACCAGCAGGCTCAGGGCAAAAGCCTCACAGCTGATATTCAAATTCAATTTTTGACGATCTCCCCCCCCCCCCCCCGATAGAGAGACCAATGAACGTACTACATTAAATAATTTTGCTTGGCGTGAGCTAGCTGACGCAATGGAAGCTGCGTAAAATTCCTTCTTTACCGCTTTCACTGCCACCTCATAGGATTTCATAAACGACCTATAAGATGTTCTTGCCTCATCCTGAGATTGCCGCCACAGTGCTCAAACCATCTTAGCTCCCATTTCTTCTGCCTCAGCTCCTCTGTATACCAAGGAGTTCGGTGGCTATGGGGGCAAAGGGCAATGGGGTTTGATTTTGTCGATGGCTTCAGAGAGCCAGAATTGCCAGTTTTCCACCAGCTCATCCAACAAACCACCATGGAGCATTGGTTCCCACAGAGCATTCGGAAAACCAATTGGATCCATAAGTCTCCGAGGGCAAGCATAAATTTTCTCGCCACCCTTGCAGCGGGGTGGTGAACCAAGCCTTCAGGACTGCGTGGTCTGACCATGGCACTGGCTCTATTGTATTCAGAACCACAACAAACCCCACCCCAAAGATCAGATCCAGCATGTGGCCTGCTTTATGTGTGGGGCTGATACAAATTGGGCAAGTCCTAGTGCTGCCATGGCCGACACCAGGCCTGCAGCCAAACAGAGGTGTTAACAGAGTTCTGAAAAACACCAGGCTAACAAAACATTCTATCCCCGACAATAGCCCTGCAGAGAAGATTAGCACATCAAGTACCAATCCATATGCAAAAGAACCTCCTCAGGATACAGTGAAGCCTCCTGCCATTAGCATTCCACACCCTGGGAAACTCTTACAGGATGACTCAGCTCAACCCCACCCCTCCTGAGTAAATACAAATGACCTACATCTTTTCCACACTGTGACACTGAGAGATCTCTGTCTTTTGGTGCTACACCTCTGAAGATGCCAGCCACAGCTGCTGGCGAAACGTCAGGAACTACAATGCCAAGACCACGGCAATACAGCCCGGAAAACCCACAACAACCAGAGGTGTTATCGTCAACTTGGACATTGAAGTCCCCCAGCACAAGCAACTTGAGATACTCCAAAGCCCATTCTGCCACCACCTTGAGCAGGTGTGACAGAATATCTGCTGGTGCACTTGACGGTCGGTACACCAGACAGATAGCCAAACTTTTCTTGGCACTCCACACTAGTCCCACACAATCAATGCCAGTGATCTCAGGGATGGGGAGAAAGCCTCTTGAATAAGGATTGCCACCCATCCCCCCCCGACCTCCTTTCAAGACAGGTGGAGGACCGATTACCCCGGGGTAGGGGGTCAGTTCTCCCAGAGCAACCATTTCAGAGTTTGCCACAGTTCTTAAAGTTCATTTTCATGTCTTCATAAATGTAGGACTTTTATCATTCCAGTTGAATTTTGTTTTGCCTCATAATGATACAGATACCCATCTCAGTCCCCAGTCATGTATCTTTTCTACCTGCTGCATCTATCAACCTTGTCCCCCTGTATGTACTCCATTGCTACTGCCATCTGAGACATGTTCTCCGAACCAAACAACAGTAGAGAGGGAAAGGGGGTATCAATGAGCAGATAGGTTCTAACTGCCTTGATAGTACTCTCAGCTTCAGGGCTTTCCCCAAACATCAGAGAAAGAGGGGGGGGGAACCAGGGAAATTGTAATGGAGCACAATATGCAAGTCTTTAGAATTTCTTCACCGCTTACATGGGATGAGGTGGAAGTATTAAATGATAGTTACCCTAGTTTTCAGTATATGAATCAGGTATGCTTGATCACCTTCTGGTTTGGTTCACATGTGATCATCATGGATGAATCTTCAAAAGAAAAGGAGGTGGGGGTCACCTTTGTTCACAAATGTTTTGCAAAACAGGTGGTTGTTTGTGTACTTTCAAACCATTGTGGCTCCAGCCCCCACCTCCTGTTTCCTTCAATCTTTATGTACACAAAACATAATGAATTCACAGTTTGTGGCTTACAGATGAAAGGAATCTCTCTCTTTCCCTTAGGGCTGCTTGGCTCTGTTATTGGCATATCTGGAACAATTCATGCATCTCATGCACCCAAACACAATTGTAACAACTCTGACTCTTCTACAGCTGCAGAATAGCATAAAAATTTCTTTCTGGCCCCCTTCTCAGAGAGAAAAAGTTATCCCTGTATTGTTGCATGAATAAAGGACTTGAATTTTTTCCCCCTTAGTTGAAGTATGCATTTCCACAAAAGCACATTCCTAACTTTTGAGACCATAAAATATTGGATGATAAATGTTTATCCAAAGAACCACAAAAATGTTCAAAAGATTACTTAAATATTCTTTGTGACAAAATGAATAGGAAATTATACTAAGTCTATGCATATGGATAAAAAAAAGAGCATGTTTCTTACTTTCAAAAAATCCACATATGCTTGTTATATTCATTAACAAAAAGACATGCCCCCCTTCAGCAAAGCAGAAAACATGCTGACTATGAGCCTGGATTATGTTTGGAGATGGGGGGTCCCATCTTAGTTCAGAGAAATTAAGGCTTTTAAATGCTCAAAAAGCTGAAATCCAAGTTCTTGGAAAACTTGGAGTACCATTGTACACCATTAAGAGTATCAAGGAGTTCTAGATGCTATCCCCAAATTGTCGCCTCTTCCCTTTTGCTCTTCTGCCCCAGCCCAACTTAACTGTTGTATGGATGAGGAAACAGTGGCCTGGCAAGACAAAGCAAGTGAGAGGAAAAAATGTGTTTTTAGTATAATTCTGTGTTCCTTTTTCTTTCTTTTCCTTTTCTTTACTGCATTCTGGGAATTGAAGTTCCAAAAATGCCTGCTAGCTAATACTAGGAGTCCTAGGAGTTACAAGAGATTTTTTTTAAAGGAGATGCTGGGCAATTACTTTACCTGCTTTACCCTTGGGAGAGAAACCAGGGCAGGTAGAAAATATGAGTGGGGAGAATTCTTTGGCTAAGGCTGACCATGCAAGCCAGAGAGAAATGAGGTTCACTTAACTTTGATAGAGGGTTTTTTGAGCAGCTCAGACTCCAAGCCAAAAGATCCAAACTTTGACAGCATCTCCAATTATGTTACTATCTTCTGAGATCAAAGAATGGATTTGTACAATTAATTTCCCAAAGTTTATAAAGTATTCAAAATGTTTGTAGAACTGAATGTTGATAGTTTCAGAACTGAAAGGCACTAAATTTTCCACTGAAAGAACTATGATTGTATTATAGCAAGCCCTGAATGTGTGAAATAAAGATTTTAAAAATTAAAAAAATGTGTCCACATAGAGAATAAGACAGATACTTGGGACTAAATTAGCATTTAAAATGATGAATTCAAACATGCATGCTCATCATTCAGCTGGGAAGTGACCATTCTGCTTCTCTCCACTTCCATGTTGATCCCAATATCAACTGGAGAAGGGCTGAGCCTGTGTGAAGATAGAGATAGCTGCAATACTAGTGTACCCAGAACTGTAAAAGGGCTCGTTGACTCACTGGAGGGCAACGTTGCAGCCAGGGGGTGAAGCTGAGAGTTGGGGCAAAGGGCTATGTTTGGGGATGCGTGGGGAGGAGCACAGGCATGGCTGGGCTCCTCTCCAGCAGCCTGTGTGGTCACCGGCATTGTCCAGGTGGCAGTGGAGGAGAAGGAAAAATTTCCCCTCCCTCTCCTGGGGTGCCGTGGCACTAGGGAGGGGGCTTGTCACAACTTTAGGCAGTTTGGAGGGCTCTGGGGTGAAGACTGGGCTAGTCATTGCAGACTTTGCCCTAAGTGGCAGAAGCCGCCTGGCCAAGCCAGAACTGTAGTACATCACCTGCTATCCTGCAGTTGTAAGCGGTCAGAACTGCCCCCATGATATTAAAAGGTGTGTGGTTATGGACATGCCATGAACCCCTTCTCTAAGTATATTTCCAGCATTAAAATTACTGCCCAAGAAGGCAAACAACATGGAAGCCACTGATCAAGAAGGTAGACAAAATGGAAGCTGCTGCTCAAGCAGGCAAGTCAGATCCCACCCAGCAGATGGAATGTGCAAACATGGGAAGAAACAGGCAAGGCCAGCTCGACCCCCTCCCTTCCCCCAGAGGCACACTAAGAATCTAATACAGTAGGGCCTTCCCGGAGTTCCTGAATTAATCAACGCAACTCACCCTAGTGATCTCACCTTAACCACTTTCCTATTCTTAAGCAATTCAGAGACATGATAATTTCACCCATCCACCGCGCAAGTCATCAGTCATAATTTCATAACTTTAGTTCCACCCAGGAAGACTTAATCAAACTTTCCTAATTCTTTGCTACATCTTGGAAATTGTTTACTGGCTTATTATCCCATCTTGGGAACAGTTCACCAGCTCTTTGTCTCATCTCGGAGACGACTTTGCAATCGTTTGTCCCATCCCGGGACCAACCACTCAAGCCTTTGTTTTGGGGGTAGAAGATGCAATACTGCCCCAAGGTAGGATCCATGGTATAAAGTGGGCTGCCTCTCAGCCCCGAACTGTGTGAATGCTTGGATCCAAAATTCCACCCTCGAACACCATTCAAGCCCTCCCACCTTGAAGCGCAGGCCAATCATCTCTCCCTCGGACGTCTGGATGGTAACTATCCCCTGACTTTTACTCTCTTTCCTAGTTAGCCTTGAATGTGTGTAGCCTGTTCTGTGAATGTGTTTTTTTTTAATATTTTTTTTCTAACATAAAAAACTACAAAAGACTACAAAAGTATAAGGGGGAAAAAAAGGAAGGGGGAACTGGGAAAAAGGGAAGAGCAACATACAAACAACAAACGCTACACTACATGTCTTGTATTCCCTTCATGCTGCAATTTTTCTTAAAAGTTAACTTTCTAATATGCTATCAGATTGGTAGATCTTATACAATACAGACTATATTCAGGATCAGGTTTTCCTTCCCCCCCCTACGTCTCGGTCTCAGTTCTCTCTGCGCAGCTGGAGCAGCTGCGCCCGCTCTCTCCTCCCCCTCCCCCCACTTTCCCCTTCAGACTTTGGACTTTCTTCTTGCTGGAACTCCTGATGGTTGAACAAACAGTCTGTCAGCTGCGCTTCCGATGTAATCTTGTAGGTTTGATCCTTATATCTAAACCAGACACCTTCTGGAAACAACCATTTATATTTTACATCACATTTCCTCAAGAAAGCCGCAAGTCCTTTATACTTAAATCTTCTTTTACGAGCCAAAAATGGAACATCCTTCAATATTTTAACCTTATTGCCCAAATAATCCAAGTCCACATTGTACGAATTATATAAAATGGTGTCCCGAGTCTTCTTAGATGAAAAGTCAATAATAATCTCGCGAGGCAGCTGACGCTTCATTACATACTTTGAAGATGTCCACCGGACTTCCAAAATATCGCTTTTTAACTCTTCTTTAGTTGCCTTTGCGAATGGTGCCAAAAGTCCAGACACCAAATCTTTTAGATTTTCACTTTGCTCCTCTTTTACATTCTGAAGACGCAGTACCGTTTGGGCACGGTCCACTTGCAATCCTATTATTTGATTCTCCAAAAGCTTCACTTCCTTACTTGTTGCTTTCATGAGTACTACGTTCTCGTGTGCAGACTGCTCTGCTCCGGTCGCTGTTTCTTTAATGGTTTTCACTTCGCTTTCCACTGAATCAACCTTTTGCCCCATTTCATTCAGTTTCGCTACAAAGGGCTGCACAGCATCAAAGACTGCTCGTCTCACCATCTCTTCCAAAGTTTCCCCCTTCCCCTGTAATGTCGCCATCACCGATTTACTCATTGCTGGGCTCTGCTTTTTCATTGCCATCTTAGGGGGGGGGGGCGCCAGCTAAGTTCCGAAACTCCGTGAAGGGGAAGAAATCCGCACCTTCTTAGCTTCAGCTCCCACCAATCCTTCGGATACGCTTTGTTCTGTGAATGTGTTGAGTACTTCTGATTTTTTTTTATTTTTAATAAAGGTTCCCTGTTTGTATGAAACATCTGTCTGTTTATTGAAAGGTGTTCTCTAGCTGGGACAATCCCTGTGTACATAGACGAAAAGATCCCTAAGTTACCCCTCCTCTCACAAGTTTCTTCTTGTTGCTAATTCCCCACAACTCACAAGGAGACCTCATTTGGGTAGCACAGTGCTCAGAAGGTGGGCTCAGGAAGCAACCATCAAACGGCGGCAGACTGGTTTTTTTGTTTGTTTGTTTTGTTAATAATTTTTATTGGATGGGTCAATACAATCAAATTAAAATACATGCACAATTTATTTAATTTCCCACAGCTATATTTCCCCACCCCTCCCCTCCCTCTTTTCCATGTTGACTTCCAACAGCACTCCAACCCCCCATTATTATTATCACATTATTTTTATACTATAGTTGTTCTTGTCTCGTTATTGGTAAAGATCTTAACTATATCTTATCTTACTTAATATCTTTAAAACCCTTCAAAAGACCATAATTGTCCCTTAACATCCCATCTCTTTTCCATATATATTTTTTAGTTTTTTCCAATCTTCCAAAAACCTTTTCGGATCTTGATCTTCCAAATTTCTTGTTAACTTGTCCATTTCAGCCATGTACAACAATTTCCTTGTCCATTCTTCAATTTCAGGTATTTCTTCTTTCTTCCAGTATTGAGCATATAACATTCTTGCTGCTGTTATCATATAATATAACAATGTCTTATCATTTCTATTAACATCTTCTAAACGCAAAGATAATAACAACATTTCTGGGTTTTTAACAACATTATACTGGAGTATCAAAGACATCTCAACACAAATTTTAGTCCAAAAGTCTCTAGCCTTTCGGCAAGTCCACCACATATGAAATAGAGAGCCCTCATGCTCCTTACATTTCCAACACTTATTGGATAGCTGTTTATTGGCTATGGCTAATTTTTTCGGTGTTAAATACCATCTATATATCATTTTATAGCCATTCTCTCTTATACTGGTACATGTTGATATTTTTAACGTGTTTTTCCACAATTGTTCCCACGCTTCCATCGTTATTTTATTATTACAATTTATTGCCCACTTTACCATCTGTACCTTGCCTGTCTCATCTTCTGTGAACCACTTCAATAACAATTTATACATTTTTGAAATTGCTTTAGTATTATCTCCTAACAAAAATTCTTCAAATTCTGAGTTTTTAATTCTAAAACCTGTTTTCCTTTGGTCTGAGTCAAATAAATCTTTTATCTGTCTGTATTGTAACCAACCATACTTAAAAGGCAACTCCTCATTTGGTTTAAGCTTCAGCTCCTTATCTGCTACTTCTGTTAAGTCCTTGAGGGTAAGCCATTCTTTTCCCTTATACTCTAGATTTGGGTTGATCATCTCAGCTGGTATAATCCACAGTGGTTTCTTCTGATCTATATATTTTTTGTACTTTAGCTAAGTCAACAATAAATTCCTTCTCAAATAGTGGTGCTGGAACATTGCATTCATTTTATACTTATCGTACCACATATATGCATGCCATCCAAAAAGCTTATTATAGCCTTCCAAGATTAACAAATTATGATTGGTTAAAGACACCCATTCTTTTAACCAGACTAGGCATATTGCTTCATGGTAAAGTCGAAGATCAGGTAACTGCATTCCACCTCTTTCCTTCGCATCACAAAGTACTTTCATCTTTACTCTGGGTTTCTTTCCTGCCCACACAAACTCCGATATTTTCTTCTGCCATTTTTCCAATTGCTTTTTGTCTTTAATGATTGGTATTGTTTGCATTAAGAACATAATTCTAGGGAGCACATTCATTTTAACTGTGGCAATCTGACCAAACCACGTTAAGTTTAATTTATTCAATTTTACCATGTTTCTTTCAATTTGTGACCAGAGCTTTTCATAATTATTCTTAAATAAATCAATGTTTTTAGCTGTCAGCTCTATTCCCAAATATTTAGTCTTGTGTACCACTTCACAGTTTGTCAGTTCACACAATTCCTGTTGCTTCTTCTTGGTCATGTTCTTAGTTATTATTTTTGATTTCCTTTATAAAAAATCCTGCTAAGTCTCCACATTCTTTAATTTTATCCAGTAATCTTGGCAAGGTTTGTATCAGGTCTTCTACTATAAACATCACATCATCTGCAAAAGCTCTTAACTTATAAGAAGATCCCTTTATTTTTTATCCCTTTTATGTTGTCATCTTCTCTAATCTGCCTTAGTAATATTTCTAAGACCATAACGAAGAGCAAAGGTGATAGTGGACATCCTTGTCTTGTACCTTTCCTTATTTCAAACTTCTCTGTCAGGTCGTCATTGACACAGATTGTCGATCTTTGTTCTTTATATATTGTTCTCACTGCTTCTATAAATTCTTTACCTAAATCCATCTTTTCCATTAATGCAAACATAAAATCCCAGTTCAAATTGTCAAAGGCCTTCTCTGCATCTGCAAAGAAAAAGCCAACTTCTTTGTCTGGTCGTTTATCAAAATATTCAGTAGCATTTATAACCACTCTCAAGTTGTCTTTTAATTGTCTGTTTGGTAGGAATCCAGCCTGATCCTCTCCTATAAAATCCATTAGCCATATCTTTAGCCTGTCTGCTAATATTCTTGCCATTATTTTATACTCATTGTTTATCAGTGAAATTGGTCTGTAGTTTTTCACATCTGACAAGTCTTGTGATTCTTTCGGGATCAGAGCAATGCTCGCTTCATTCCATGTGTTTGGAAGTCCTTTTCCTTGAAGTATATCATTCATTATAATTTTTTAGTATCGGTACAAGGTCCTCCTTCATTACTTTATAAAATTTAGCTGTGATCCCGTCCGGTCCTGATGCTTTTCCAATCTTTGTTGCTTCTATTGCTTGTATAATTTCTTCCTCTGTTATTGGAGCATTTAGTCTCTGCTTCATATTTTCTGATATCTTTGGTAAATCTGTTTTTTGCATATATTGATCTATTTCTTGCAAGTCTACTGCCTTCTTTTGAAATAGTTTCGCATAATATTTGTAAAAGGCACGTTTGATTGTTTTTGTTTTTTTAAAAAAAAATTTGTTGAAAATTTTTATTTTTTAATGTCTAACATAGAAAACTACAAAAAACTACAAAAATACAAGGGAAAGAAAAAGGGGGAAAAGGGGAGGGGGGCTGGGAAAAGGGGAAGAGCAACATACAAACAATAAACACTACACTACATCTCTTGTATTCCCTTCATGCTGCAATTTTTCTTAAAAGTTAACTTTCTAACATGCGATCAGATTAGTAGATCTTATACAGTACAAGCCATATTCAGGATCAGATCTTCTCCCCCCCCCTTGCGTCTCGGTCTCAATTCTCTCTGCGCAGCTGGAGCAGCTGTGCCCGCTCTCTCCTCCCCCCCACCGTCCCCTTCAGACTTTGGACGTTCGTCTTGATGGAACTCCTGATGCTTGAACAAAAAGTCTGTCAGCTGGGCTTCCGATGTAATCTTATAAGTTTGATCCTTATAACTAAACAAAACGCCTTCTGGAAACAACCATTTATATTTCACATCACATTTCCTCAAGAAAGCCGCAAGTCCTTTATACTTGAATCTTCTTTTACAAGCCAAAAATGGAACATCCTTCAAAATTTTAACCTTGTTGCCCAAATAATCCAAGTCCACATTGTACGAATTATATAAAATGGTGTCCCGAGTCTTCCTAGATGAAAAGTCAATACTAATCTCGCGAGGCAGCTGCCGCTTCATTACATACTTTGAAGACGTCCGCCGGACCTCCAAGATGTCGCTTTTTACCTCTTCTTTAGTTGCCTCTGCGAATGTCGCCAAAAGTCCAGACACCACATCTTTTAAATTTTCATTTTCCTCCTCTTTTACATTCTGAAGACGCAGTACCGTTTGGGCACGGTCCACTTGCAATCCTATTAATTGATTCTCCAAAAGCTTCACTTCCTTACTTGTTGCTTTCATGAGTACTGCGTTCTTGTGCGCAGACTGCTCTGCTCCGGTCGCTGTTTCTTTAATGGCTTTCACCTCGCTCTCCACTGAATCAACCTTTTGCCCCATTTCATTCAGTTTCTCTACAAAGGGCTGCACAGCATCGAAAACTGCTCGTCTCACCATCTCTTCCAAAGTTTCCCCCTTCCCCTGTAGCGTCGCCATCACCAATTTACTCATTGCTGGGCTCTGCTTTTCCATCGCCTTCTAGGGGCAGGGGGGGACGCCAACTGAGTTCCGAAACTCGGTAAAGGGGGAAGAAATCCGCGCCTTCTTAGCTTCAGCTCCCACCAATCCTTCGCATACGCTTAAGAATCAGAAGGGATTCACTTACTTACAGGCTTTCACCTTAAATCTGCTTATTGCCATTCTCCATGGCCCGGCAGCACACGCGGTGCTGCGCAAGTCTGCCGGCCTCCGTTGGAGCAAGCGGGCAATTTACCCCCTGCATTACTTCCAGAGGGTTCTTCCCGCGGCGCCCCGGATCCAGGCTCCCTCACTGGGAGTCCTGGAGGTTAACCCTCGCTGGTCAACCGCCCAGTCAGGCTGCTCAGACAGTTCCCCCTGGACCTGCGGAGAGGAACGTCCGACATGGCCGGGCAAACGAAACCGAATCACGTTTGATTGTTTGTTGATCTTTCAATTCTTTTCCTTCTTTTATTATCTTGTTAATAATTTTCTTCTCCTTTTTCTTCTTCAGTTGCCAGGCTAGGTACTTTCCTGGTTTGTTTGCTCCTTCAAATGACTTCTGTTTTAATACCTTTAATTTCCATTCTAGTTCCTTGTTATTGATGGCTCTTATTTGTTCCTTCAGTATTTTAATCTCTTGTCTTATTGATTTTTTCCCAGGTTTTTTCTTTAGTTCCTGTTCTTTTTTATACAATTTCTCCTGTATTTCATGCCATTTCTCTTGCTTTCTTTTCTTGTCCCTGTTATTTAGTGAAATTAAATTTCCTCTTATTACTGCCTTATATGTATCCCATACCATCTGGATTGAAACTTCATTGTTATTATTTATTCGAAAAAATTGCTTTGTCTCCTCTCTCAAATACTTCAAATTTTCTTGATTTTGTAATAGATATTCGTTTATTCTCCATCTTACTTTTCTCTGACCCATTATCGCTTTCCATAGTATTGGATTGTGGTCTGAACTCACCCTTGGCAAAATTTCCACTTTTTTTGTCCATAGAACTAGTTCTTTTGATGTCCAAATCATGTCCATTCTTGAAAATGATGAATGCCTCACAGAGTAGTATGTAAAATCTTTGCCTTTAGGATTTTCTTTTCTCCACACATCCTCAAGTTGTTCTTGCTGGACTAATTCAAAAATATTTTTGGTAATTTTCCAGATTTCTTGTTACCTCCCTTTATATTCCTGTCTATTTGTAAGTCCATGACACCATTGAAGTCTCCAGCCATTATCATCTGGTCATATGATGATAATCCAATTTATCCATTATTGATCCAATTTATCCATTATTTCTCTGAAAAACTGGTCCTTTGCACCATTGGGTGCATAAAGACCTATTATCAATGTTTTTTTAGCATTTACATTAATTTCCACAGCCACATACCTTCCATTCTGATCTTGAAAAATTAATTTAGTCTCTATACCCTCTTTATTGTAGATCACTACTCCTTTTTTCTTTTGCTTGGACGATGTTATATATTCTTTTACTAATTGTTTGTTTTTTAAATATTTAATGTCTTGATCCTTGATATGTGTCTCTTGTAAACAAATTATATTGCAATTTTGTTTTTTTAGCCAATGAAATATTGTTTTTCTCTTTTGGGCTGAGTTAAGTCCATTTACATTCCACGATAGTAGTTTGTATTCCATTATGTTACATTCTTAATGGTCTGGGAAAATCCTCCTCATTTTCCTCAAAAAACTTTTCCATCTGCTCTCTTGTCTTGATGATGACTCTTAAAGCTTTATAGTAAAAACTTAGTCCTTCTGGTATCTCCCATCTGTATCTGATGTCCCTTTCTCTTAGTTTCTGGGTCAACTCTCTATATTTTTTCCTTTCTTGGAGAATCCTTTTTGGCATCTCTCTCATTATCTTGATTCTGTTTCCCTCCACTGTTAAGGGATTTTCAAAATGCCTTTTAATAATTTCCTCTTTCATTCTTTTTGTTACTAATTGCACAATAATATCTCTTGGTATCTTCTTTTGTTATGCATAAGCTGAATTAATTCTGTATACCAGATCCATATTTGCTGTTATTTCCTCTGTTTCTTTATCTAGGAATTCTGCCAGAATTTCTGACATTTGTTCCTGTACAGTTTGTGTATCTGATTCCTGCACGCCCCGAAATCTAAGTTGCCTCTCCGTCACCTTACATTCCATCATTGCCATTCTTTCTTGCATCACTTGGTTTTCCTGCTTCATATTCACCACTATATCCTTAGTCTTTTGCTCTACCTTTTCAACTTTGTTGTTAGTTGCTTGCAATTCCTTTTTTATTCCATCAATATTTTTTGCCAGTCTCACTACTTCCGCCTTAATAGTATCTTTCGTATCTTTTAAATCTTTTGCAAGCTTTTCCTGCATTTTTTGCAGCAGCTCTTTATGATTCTCCATGACTTTTTTCTCTAATCCTTCAACCGCTGCATCTACTGAGGCTTGCCATTCTTTATCTGCTTTTTTTCCAGCCATCGTGGGACTCGGCTTCGTGCCTCCCCAAGTATCTGCTCTTTTCCTTAAATCTGTTTTGACTTCTTTTATTCTTCTCTTCTTTCAATGTATTTAAATGTCTCTTATTTGGCAATTAAAAATAGTTTCTCTTAATTCCAAAATGTCAGGCGTTTTTTCTCTATGGCTTTTCTGCCACTTCTCTATGGTTACTGGCTTTGCTTCATACCTCACTTAAAATGGCGTGCTTCCTGTTCCTGTAATCCTTGTAGCCTCTCCAGTGTTTCCTTTGTTTTGCTTCCAGGTCTTCCTTCTTCCAGTCGGTCTTCTTACTTCCTGCCCTCTCCTGTCCTCTCTAGGCACCAAGTTGTCTCCTCGCCTGTTTACTTCCCGTCTCGCGATGTTTCCCCTAGTCCACACCTCCTCTCTCACACTGGCTATCTCTCTTCTAACCGCAAGTATGTATAAACAATATTTCTTTTCAATTTTTTTAGTCCTTAAAACTTCACCAGCTCCCAAAAATTTTACTCAACAATTGTTCCTTGTCATTTACTCTGTTAAATTCTGTCCTTTTGAAATTTTTATCTTGGGTTTTTCACTGCCATTTTAATTTACAAAGTTCGATAATGATCTTTACCTTGCGACGATTCTGCGGCTTGTCTATGCTGTTTCCTTCACTTATAGTTGGTTAAAGCTGTTACTGAAGCTTGGTTTCTGATGATCTTAAGCCAATTAAATGACTCCTGGGGTTCTGCAGAGATAGTAGCTCGCTCTTCTCCGAGGGGACCTCAAGGTGGTGGGAGAATCCTTGATTCAGAACCCCCCCCCCCCACCGAGATCACACTGTCTCGGGGATGTGTAGCGTTCAAGCCCAACTTCTCCCTGAAGTTGGGTTGGTAGCAGGCGTTCGGCACCTCGCTTTCCAGAAAAACAGTGCCTCGGATAGCCCAGATCTCTAGGCTCCTCAGATCACCATTAATCCCAAACCAGAAGTCCCCAAACGGTGGCAGACTGTTTGATGAGATTGATTCATTGCCCTATGCCTGGTCAATGATCCAATAGCTGTAATCAATAAAGTTGTGGCCTATTACATCCAACAATGTTTTGTGTCATGACTCATGTTTTCTTTGCCTAAAGTGCAAGCCTCACCGTCGCCCATATGGATGTAATACAGAGTTCTACAACCCCCTGAAGATTAATAATAATAACATCTGTACATGTCACAAGAACAACCCAACATTTGAGCAGCACTTTAGGCTGATGTAGCATCCCCACATGCCATGTGAACATGGCCACTTGGAGCAGGTGAAGAGGGCTTGCCTCCTTCCACCCACATGTTCCCCCTCCCTCTAGCTGCACCAATGGGGTAAAGAGGCAGGCAGGCTGAGGCATGGATGGAAACTGAAGCATGCAAGTGAAGTAGTGGGTAGCCAGAGGGAAGCCTAAGCAGATGGATGGGGGAGCATTTCCCCTAGTTTTTCTTAATATTCTAAAAACTAGGTAAATGCAGGCATGTCCACTGTTCAGCTCTTTAAAAAGGAAGATGCAAGCATGTAAAGCTGCCTGCCCAAATAGAATGCCTGCCATTCAAATAGAACCACTCCTCTCTCACTGACATTGAGATGAAATACATAAATTCACATTTTGCACATTCTCACATTTCCGTTCATGCTCACACATTCTCTTATTCCGAAGCTGTGCGAATGCAGGAAGAAGCAGGAAAGCCACAGGAATGGGTGGGACAATGATATTTATTTTTTAAAAGAGCTGACTTTTTTCTAATCTCAACACATCTCTAAAAAATCTTGATTAACCTTCAAGGTGGAAGAATGGAAGGAATAAGCAATCTTTCATTTGTTTCCAAAACTAACAGAAATGTTCTGTGTTGAAATTTCTTTCACTTACCAACACAGACTGGCTCTTACTCACATGGTGCAAAGATAGAATTACTTCCAATGGAATGCATTCCTTCACAGATTTTTGCCTCCAAGGCACACTCACTATGCCACGTAAATTCAGACAATGTTAAAACTCTGAAAATTCATGTGTCTATAAAATAGAATCATAGGCGAGGAGGCAACAAATATATTGACTGAGATATTGGAAGAAAGTCTGATTAGAGGTGTGCATTCTCTGTGAATAACTCACATTTCAGTGGGGGGAATCTTCTTTTTCTCTTCAAAACGTTTTAAATTATTCCAATTTCTTTTCATTATTTCCCCTTTCTCACTTCCTGTGCAGGTTGAGCTAGTGAAGAGGCTGGGACCTGGAGTACTGCTACTAACCCATCTAGTCCAGACTGGAGGCCAATGATTTCTAAGAGTCTGTCTCTTTCTGTTGGCCTGTCCTGGCAACTTGGCATATAATTAATGTGCCCAAGATGCAGTATCTGAATGCACACTGTGAAATGTAGTCCTAGGCTGTCTGACAATAATAAAGAAGAGCTCTTCTTCAAGAAGGAGAAAAAGGAGGATCCAGGTAACTACCAACTCATCAGCTTGATGTCTATACCTGGAATTCTTTTAGAACAAAATATCCAATAGTCAGTCCTTGAGCATTTAGAAAGGATGACTGTGATTACTAAGAGCCAGCATGAGTTTCTCAAGGAGAAGTCATGTCAGACTAACCTTATCTCTCTTTTTTTGAGGAAGTTACTTACTACCTTGCTTATCCTCTTGGAGAAGAGTTACAAGTGGCATAGCTCAAGGATCAGTTCTGGGACCTGTTCTGTTCAACATTTTTATAAATGATTGGGATGGAGGAATAGAGGGACTGCTTATTAAATTTGTAGATGCTACTAAATTGGGAGGGGAAGCAAATCCAATAGAAGACAGTGTCAGGATACAGGATGATCTTGACAGGCTGGAAAACTGGGCTAAAACAAATAAAATGAATTTCAACTGAGATAAATGCGAAGTTCTGCATTTAAGTAGGAAAAATCAAATCCATAATTATAGGATGGGAGAGACTTGTCTTGGCAGTAGTTTGAGCAAAAAGGATCTGGATGTCTTAGTAGATCCTCTAGATCCTTAGTAAATCCTCTAGATCCTTAGTAGATCCTCTAGATCCTTAGTAGCCAAGGAGGAGGGGTTGCTATTCTCCGTGAGTCCTTCAATTTCTGTAGATCTCCAATAAAAGCGATAGTTGGTATTGACTGCTTATACCTGTCTCTGGGAATTAAAGATAGATTGGTTATCCTTCTTGTGTATAGACCTCCTAGCTCCCCCATAAGCACCCTTTATGAGTTGGCAGAGTTGCTAGCAAACATGGTGTTGGAGACACCTAGACTTATTGTTCTGGGAGACTTCAACATCCATGCTGAGTGTTCAAAGTCAGGCTCAGCTCAGGAATTTATAGCTTCCCTGGCAACCCTGGGCCTCTCACAAATTGTGACAGGCCCTATACATGAAAGAGGCCACACCTTAGACTTAATATTTTGCACTGAGCCTTTAAGAGAAAACCTTGTCTCAGCATTGGAGGTTTGGCCTGAACCATGGTCAGACCACCATCTGCTGAAGGCAAAAGTTAATATAGCCCCAATTCCCCACAAAATTGGGGGTCCAGTTAAAATGATTTGCCCACAAAAGCTCATGGATCCATCTAGATTCCAAAATGCCTTAGGGGATTTTAGAATTCCAGACACATGCCCCATGGTAGCTGCTGTAGGAGTGTGGAACACAAAGCTCATTGAAGCTATTGACACCATTGCTCTTTATTGACTGCTCCGGCCCTTGGTACAGACACCTGTCCCATAGTTTACCATGGAGCTGACTGACTTAAAAAGGGTTGGAAGACGTCTAAAAAGGCACTGGTGAAAACTCGCATGGAAGCAGATAGAACATGCTACAGAACCGACTGGAGGACCTATGAAGTGGAAATTACAGTGGCAAAGAAACATTATTTTTTGGCAACTATTGCGTCAGCTAGTTCATGACCATCTCAATTGCTTAAGATATCCAGACTGCTCCTAATGCCTAAATCGGAACCTTTACAGTCCCAAGAACAGACAATTAAATGTGAGGCCATTGCTAAGTTTTTTGCTGATAAAATAGCACAAATACGCTCTGATCTAGCTGCTAGCTGCAATGCAAGCAAGACAGAAGAAATGATGAATGCACCATCCAGCTTACATTTGGATTACTTTGAACCAATCACAATGACAGATCTTAACAGGATCTTGATGTCTATGAATACCACTACTTGTGCGCTCAATTCTTGCCCATCCTGGCTGTTAAAATCAAGTAAGGACTACATAAGTGAACCACTGAGGTCCATTGTAAATCAATCAGTAACTCAGGGCAGCTTTCCCTGGCAGCTCAAACAGGCGATTATCCATCTGCTACTTAAAAAACCATCCCTAGACAAAAATGATGTTGCCAATTATCGCCCAGTCTCTAATCTGCCATTTCTGGACAAAGTGATTGAGAGAGCAGTAGCTGACCAACTCCAGACCTTCTTGGATAACTCTATCACTCTGGACTCTTTCCAGTCAGGTTTCAGACCAGGGCATGGGACAGAGACAGCACTAGTAGTGTTAGTGGATAATCTCCATCTGAATATAGACAAAAGCCATGCCTCCTTATTGCTTCTATTGGATCTATCGGCAACCTTTGACACAGTAGACCATGCCATCCTGTTGAGGCATTTAGAAACAGAAGTGGGCATCAAAGGATGGGCCCTGGATTTGTTTAAATTGTTTCTCTTGGGGCAGACTCAAAGGTTGGCCATTGGAGATCAACTATCTCCAGAATGGGAACTATCTTGCAGGGTTCTGCAGGGCACAATCTTATCTTCCATGTTATTCAACCTCTACATAAAACCTTTAGGAGAACTCATTCACAGCTATGGAGTAGGATGTCATCAATATGCAAATGACACCCTACTCTATATCTCGCTATTCAAGTCCCCACAGGATGCAGTAGAAATCTTAGGTCACTGCCTGACATCCATGGTGAAATGGTTGAAAAACAACAAATTGAAATTGAACCCAGACAAGACTTAAGTGATGCTTGTTGGGAAAGCAGAGATCTTGAAAAACATTGTACTCCCCACTTTTGATAGGGGTTGTCTGACCCTTGCAGACTCAGTTAAGAGCCTAGGGGTTATACTGGATCCAGCATTATTACTAGAAAAACAAGTTAAGGCAGCGGCAAAAAATGCTTACTATAACCTCACAACCTGGAAGATGGCTTCTTATCTTGTCACGGATCACCTGGCCACTTGGACCCATGCTATGGTAACATCAAGGCTTGACTATTGTAATGCTCTATACATAGGTCTCCCATCTAAGTTAACTAGCAGGCTCCAATTAGTGCAAAATGCTGCAGCTCGACTGTTATCAGGAGCGAGCAGGAGCAGGAGCATCACTCCTATTCTACAGTTGCTCCATTGGCTACCCATCAGTTACCGTGCTCAGTTCAAGTTATTAGTCATTACATACAAAGTTCTTCATGGCTTTGATCTGGCATACCTACGGGACTGCCTCCCTCCCTGTGTTCCTCCATGGCAGCTTCACTCATCTGAACTGGGTCTCCTGCCTCTGGCTTGGGAATCATGGTGGTCTGATGCAGTTTGGGGAGCTGAGCTGTCCAAGTTGCTCTTTGTCAGGGCTGGTGGGGTGCTAGATCACCCACGGCCCCCTGCTCTCAGGTGGAGAGCAGGCAAGAATGCTTGAGACCCTGAGGGAGTGTAGATCTTGGCTGAGGGGGGTTCTATGCAAAGGATTCCCTCCCAGCCTTGAGGTCCCACTCTAAGAAGGGTGACAGAAATCTCTGCAGCAGCTTTGGAGTCATTGAGTTGGCATAGGATCACCGTACCCAAGCTTCAGTAACTAATTTGGACTAATTTGAACATCTGAAACAGTGATTACAACCCAGAAAAGACCCGGCAAGGTAAAGATCGCTATCTCTTCTATGAGTTTGAAATTGGACTAGAGGATTTAAATTCAAGCAGAAAGCTGAAGTAGAAAGTTTAAAAGGACTAATTAAGTTCACCCCGGTAAAAGAATTGTATGAAAAGAAGCTTTTAGAAAAGAATTAGAGGCAAAGGAAGGATTATTATTTACATACCTGTGGTTTAAAGAGATAGCGAACTGTGGGATCAGAGAAACATCGTGAGAGAAAGTAGCGGTGCGACGATGGGGAAGGAACAGGAAGTGCATCATAAACATCAAGATGTGAGGCTAGAGCGGAAAAGGAAAAGGCGGAAGCGGAAGTGCGCCATTTTGAAAGAGGGCAAGGGCAAGCCCTCATTGCAACCAGAAGTGGGCCATCTTGGAGAAGGGTAAGGGCAAAGCTTTGATATAAAACCATAGAGAAAAGACACCCACCATTTTGGACAGTTAAAGCGCCAACTTTTGGACAAAATACTAGTAAAACAAGAAATTTAATTTGGGAACTTAAATATTTAAGCCACGGAATTGCGAAAGAGAGCAGACTCATGGGAGCGGAGCAAATTGAGCCCCACGATGTCGAAAAAGGACTGGCAGTCGGCATTTGATAATTTGGGTAAGAAAGTGGCTGAAGGCAACAAAGAACTAAAAGATGTAATGCAAGAGATGATGAAGGATCTTAAGGAGACAATTAAATCTGAAGTGGCGGAGTTAACAAAGAGTATCGACGAGGTCAAGAAGGAACTACAGACGATGCAGCAAAAAGTTAATGAGGTGGAAGAAAATATGGAGAAGCTAACCACTACATTTAAAGCAGAAACCACAGGCTTGAATGAAAGAGTGGCGGTGATGGAATGTAAATATATGGAGAGACAACTTAGATTTCGTGGCATTCCAGAGAAGGAGGTGAAGGTAGCCCAAGAACAGATATCGGAAATATTAGCAGAATTCTTGAATAAAACCATGGAAGAGATCGTAAGACATGTGGACGTGGCATACAGAATTAATTCAAGATATGCAGCTGCCTAGAGATATGATTGTGCAGTTTACTACCAAAAAATGAAAGAAGACATTGTGAGCAAGCAATTTCAAAACCCACCGGTAATGAAAGGAAAAAAGGTGAGAATAATGGAGTTACCTAAAAAAATCCTAATAGAAAGGAAAAAAATATAGAGATCTGACTCAGATTTTGAAAGAGTTGAATATAAGACATAGATGGGAGATTCCAGAGGGTCTGAGTTTTGAATTTCAAGCAATTAGGAGAACTATCAGATCGCGGCATGAGATGGAGATGTTCTTGTTGGACAATGATAAAGACTTACCTAAAAGACCCAGAATTTGATTATGGAGTGTAAAGTAATATCATGGAATGTAAACGGACTTAACTCACCTTCCAAGCGTAAAACTATTTTTCATTGGCTATCCAAGCAACGTTGTAATATAATTTGTTTACAAGAGACCCATGTTAAAAAACAAGATCAAAAGTACTTAAAAAATTACAAATTAGGAAAAGAATTTGTCGCTGCAGCAAAACAGAAAAAAAGGGGAGTTGTGTTATATATCAAGGAGGAGCTGCAACCTAAAATGATATTTAGTGACTCTGAAGCCAGATATCTTGCGGTGGAAATTATTTGGAACTCCCAAAAGACACTAATAGTAGGGATTTATGCACCAAATGGAGCTAAAGACAATTTTTTTAAAGAATTACAGAAGCAACTAGACGGAGTGACTTATTCACAAATAATCCTGGCAGGGGACTTTAATGGAGTGGTAAACTTACAGGAAGACAAGAAAACAAAGGGGACTCAAAAGAAACTGGGATTATTGCCAAAATCTTTTTTTGAAATACAAAAACAAGAAAATTTGGAGGATGTGTGGAGAAGAAATAACTCCAAAGCCAAGCAATTTACCTATTATTCGGCAAGGCACTCATCGCTATTAAGAATTGATATGATCTGGGCCTCTAAGGAATTGGAAGTATGGACTAAAGAGGTTAAAATTATGCCCAAAGTAAGCTCAGATCACAATCCAGTTATGTGGAGATTTGGGAAATGTATTAAAAAATTTAGATGGAGAATTAACGAAGATTTACTGCAACAGGAGGGCAATCTAGATTTGTTACAGAAAGAAACCAGATTTTTTATACAATATAATTTGGATAAATCTGTACCAATGTATAAAGTATGGGATATGTACAAAGCTGTAATGAGAGGTGTCTTAATGGACTTAAATGCGAGAGACAAAAAAAGAAAAGAAGAAAAAAGGAAAGAAATTCAGGAAAAGATAAAAATCAAAGAGACTCAATTAAAGAAAAGACCGGGGGGGAAGAAAGTACACCTGGAGATAAAGATTCTGCAAGAACAATTAAAAGCAATGGACAACAAAGAATTGCAATGGGAATTGAAGAAACTAAAACAAAAAACATTTGAGGGTGCCAACAAGCCGAGGAAATATTTAACTTGGCAATTAAAGAAGAGGAGGGAAAAAAGAGTGATAACTAAGATTATAGAAGAAGATAAGACGTTAATGGATTAATCAGCCATAAGTAGAGTATTTTATAAATTTTATGCCAAATTATATCAGAGTAAAGTGGTAAAGGAGGATAGTATTGATCAATATTTGAGCAAAATTGACTTACCAAAGCTATCTGAGAAGTGGAAGCAAAAACTAAATGCTGAAATAACAGAAACAGAAATTATGGATGCAATACAGTCGACTAAATTGGGGAAGGCACCAGGACCTGATGGAATAACGGCTAAATTTTATAAAGTAATGGCAAAAGAGGTGGTGCCTTTCCTGAAAAAAGTGATGAATGGGATCTTAAAGGGACAAAAGATTCCGGAAACCTGGAATGAGGCTAATATATCACTGATTCCAAAAGAAGAACAGGACCTGTGTAATGTAAAAAATTATCGACCTATATTACAATCTAAGGACTGTAATAAATGCAATAGAATACTATGACAGACACTGTGAAAAGGAAGTTGGTGTCTTTTTTGTGGATGCAGAGAAGGCTTTTGACAATTTAAATTGGAATTTTATGTTCGCCACAATGGAGAAGTTACAGATGGGAAAAGAGTTCATCCAAGCGGTAAGAACTATATATAAAGACCAGTGTGCAGCAATCGTAGTAAATGACGAATTAACTAAGAGACTGGAAATACGGAAGGGTACAAGGCAAGGTTGCCCTTTGTCTTCACTGTTGTTTGTCTTGATATTGGAAATTTTACTGATGCAGATACGAGAAGACGACGCCATAAGAGGTTTGAAGATTAAGGGATTTACATACAAAGTCAGAGCTTTTGCGGATGATGTGATGGTTATTGTAGAGGATCCAATCCAAAATATGCCAAGATTGTTGGATAAGATAAAAGAATTTGGTGATTTGGCTGGATCTCATGTTAAGAAAAGAAAATCTAAGATATTATGTAAGAATATGGTGAAACAAAGACGACAAGAATTAACGGAAATTACCAACTGTGAGGCAACACATAAAGTAAAATATTTAAGAATAGAGCTTACTGCTAAAAATATTGACTTATTCAAGAACAATCATGAAAAGCTGTGGTAACAAACTGATAAAGACTTAATCAAATGGAATAAGTTGAATTTGTCGTGGCTAGGAAGAATAGCAGTAATTAAAATGAATGTACTTCCACGAATTATGTTTTTACTGCAAACAATACCAATAATAAGAGACAACAAGCAATTTGACAAGTGGCAAAGGAAAATATTGGACTTTGTATGGGCAGGGAAGAAGCCTCGAGTGAAGATGAAAGTCTTATGTGATGCCAAAGAAAGAGGGGGATTACAATTACCAAATATAAGACTATACCATGAAGCAATATGTTTGGTGTGGCTTAAAGAATGGATGTTGTTAGAGAATCTTAAACTCTTAACTCTCGAAGGATATAAAAAAATTTTTGGTTGGCATGCGTACTTATGGTACGATAAAATTAAAGCGGACTCTATGTTTCTGTATCATTATATTAGGCAGAGTCTCTTCACCGTCTGGCAAAAATATAAAAAATATTTGGATGAAGGTATCCCGACGTGGGTGGTGCCAATGGAAGCCATTGACCCGAGGATAATTTATAATAGGAAACAATGTGTGTCATATAAAGAGGTGTTGAAAATGGAGCAGAATATGATTAAGCTTAAAACAGAAGATGAAGTATCTTATTACGGATGGTTCCAATATAGGCAGATTAAAGACTTATATGATTCGGATCGTATAAAATGGGGATTTAAATGGAAAAATTCGGAATTGGAAGACTGTATACTACAAGAAGGCAAGAAAAAGATTTCTAAAGTTTATAAGATCTTGTTAAAATGGTATACAGAAGATGAAACTGTTAAAATCCAGATGGTGAAGTGGGCTATAAACTGCAATAGAGGCATAACAATGGAGACATGGGAATAATTATGGAAAAATACATTGAAGATATCGACTTGTACTAATATTAAAGAAAATGTTTACAAGATGATATATAGATGGTACCTAATGCCGAAGAAAATAGCACATGGGAATAACAAAATGTCAGATAAGTGCTGGAAATGTAAAAACCACGAAGGTTCATTATATCATATGTGGTGGATCTGTGAGGTAGCAAAGCAGTTCTGGGGAGATATTATAGAAGCTATGACTGCAATTTTACAAATTCAAATAAATAAGAACCCAGAACTGTTGTTGTTGAACTTGAATATGGAGGGGATTCCCAGGCAATATAGAACATTACTATTTTACATGACAACAGTGGCGAGAATTTTATATGCCCAGAAGTGGAAGACAAAAGAAGTACCATCTATTGAAAATTGAATACAAAAATTGCTGTACATGGCAGAAATGGACAAAATGACAAGAAAGCTGAGAGAACAGAGTCCAGAGGAATTCTTTAATGATTGGGGGAAACTAAAACAGTATTTGGAAAAGAAGTGGGACATAAAGGGAGAAATGTGGGTGCTAGATAACTATTAATTTGGCAGAAGGGAAGAGCGGGCGATCTTTACAAGAGGAGAAGAGATAAGTTAAAAACGTTGTAATTGTTAATTTGATATTAGGTTTTTTATAGTTTAACATATAATATCTATTTTAGTAGTATATTAGAATGAAGAAAAAGAAATATAAGCAGTAGATTTAGACAGCGGGTTGGAAAACTGTTGGAAGTCTGAGATAAAGGGGGGAGGGGAAAGGGTGGGGGAATATGGAAATGAGGGTATTAATCAAAAAATTTGTAATATTAAATTTTACTCGCCCAATAAAAATCTTAAAAAAAAAATGAACTGGGTCTCCTGCAGGTGCCAAGCTGCACACAGGTGAAGTCAGCAGCAGCCTGTACACAGGCTTTCTCTGTGGTGGCCCCTATCCTGTGGAACGACCTGCCTGAGGAAGTTTGAAGAGCCCCCATTCTCCTGGCTTTTCATAAACGATGCAAAACCGAACTATTCAAAAAGGCTTTTTACTCAAATGGGAGGGCTGTATTGTAGGGAAGGGGTCTCAGATGCTTCACTAATGAGTTAGGGACCATAGACTTCATCACTATATTACCTTACATGATGGCTGCTTCCACACATGTTGGATAATGCACTTTCAATGCTCTTTAGTGATCATTTGGTACTGGGTTTTTGTGTGTGGAACACAAAATCCACTTCTAAAGGATAACTGAAGTGCATTGAAAGTGCATTATTCAACGTGTGTGGAGACGGCCATTGTCTGCAGCTTTAAATATGTACTCCTATGTACCACCAGTGCTCCACATTGTCTAATGTTAGTCCTAGAACTGATTATGTTCTGCTTCAATATTTTTTTCTACTCTGTATTGGATTCTTGCTAATACCATGTCTTTTAAACTTGTATCTATTTACCCTATGGTATTGTTTATGAAATGTCCTTGATACTGTATTGAAATGTACTTGATACTGATTGCACTAATCTCATACTGTGTAATCCACGAGTCTCAGTGAGAAAGGCGGACTATAAATAAACAAACAAACAAACAAACAAACAAATAAATAAATAAATAAATAAATAAATAAATAAAACAGACCATACACTGAACATGTGTCATCAGTGTCATGTGGTAGATAAAAGGCAAATGTGATTTGGGGCTGTATCAACAGAAACATAGTGTCCAAATCACACAAAGTGATAATATCGCTCTACTCTGTTCTTGTTATACCTCAGCCAGAGTACTGTGTTTATTTTGGGGCGCCACAATTTCAGAAGGATATAAAGAAGCTGGAAAGTGTCCAGAGGAGGGCAACAAAGATGGTAAGGGGTCTGGAGACCAAGTTTTATGAGGAAAGGTTGAAGGAGTTTTTTTCACTGACAAATAACATACATAAGAGTGATTTATGTTTTAACTCATACTGAATATTATATAGTTATAGATTATTTTTTATTAAAAGCCTTATTCTCACATCTTTCCTTCTTTAATGTCACCCTCTTTTTTGGTATGTTACAAAATTCCACAGCTTTGCTTACAGGATATTGAAAGCATGTTTTCTGTCAGATCACTCCTCTGACACATTCAACCCACATATTGTTCTTTTCCTGCCAATAACCCTTTTAGTGATTTAGAACTGTATGTTTGTTTAGCTGTCAGAGATCTATAGGACTTGAGCTTCAGTAAAATATTTTTAAATTGGTTTAGAATGTTGAAGAGATTACAAAATTAGTATTGGACTGTTTAGCCTATGGATTTCATACATATTATAATCTGAGTTTATTCAGGACAAGCTGCTGATCTTAAATATGTTTACTCACAGTTAGGGATGTGCGTTTCGGCATTCAGAATGCCGAAAGAATGCCGAAACAAAAGTGTTTCGGCTTCTTTCGGGGAATGCCGAAACGTTTCGGGGAATGCCAAAACGTTTCGGGTAGCCGAAAGAAAAAAGCAGAAACGTTTCGGGATTCTTTCGGCTTTCTTTCGGCTTTTCAATGGGAAAATGCCTCCGTCTTCCCGGACGTCTGGGGGAGGCATTTTCCCACCGAATAAGCCCAAAATTGGTGGGGACCTTCCTCTAACCCTTCTCTAACAACCACCCAAGTTTCAGACAGATTGGACTTTGGGGGGCCATGTTATGGCCCCCCAAAGCAGGTCCCCCCATCCTCCCATAAGAAAGCGAAGGAGCAGCATATTGTTAGCATGCTGCTACTCATCTTCTTCATTATTTCCTATGGGGAAAAAATGAAGAAGCAGGCTTCCTTTGCCAGGAGTGGCATTTTGCATGCAAAATGCCCCCTCACCCTCAGGGGCCCTTCTCCCACCCCTCCTCCCACCCCCCACCAAGGCTCAGACTGCTCCCACTTGGGGGGGCCATTTCATGGCCTCCCCAAGTAGGTGCTCTAATCTCTACCACTGACAGCTGGGGAAGGCTTGTCTTGCCAGGGGTGGCATTTTGCATGCAAAATGCCCCCCAGCCCTCTGGGGCCCTTCTCCCACCCTTCCTCCCACCCCCCACCAAGGCTCAGACTGCTCCCACTTGGGGGGGCCATTTCATGGCCTCCCCAAGTAGGTCCTCTCAGCCCCTAAAGTCCACCCCTTACAGCCCCACACAAACCCAATTCCCCCCCAGCTGCCACACACAGACCCAAATCCCCACATTAGCCCCTCACAGACCCAAATCCACCCCCACCTGCCCCACACCCATAACCCCAGGAACAGGCTGGCAAAGGCCAGCCCTCTCCCTTTGTTCCCTATGCTGGGAACTTCTAAACTCTCTTTCCCTGGGCAATTCTGCACAGCCCAGGGGTGCCACGATGGTGGGCACACTTCTGAGTGCCAGCTGGTCCCTGTGAAAGAGCACCTGAACCACAGACACCCTCCCTCAAATTCCCCCACCACCTACAGAGATGGCTGGCCAGCCAGCCCCATTGTTCCCTATGATGGGAACCAACTGCACAACAAAGAATAAAACAAGAACAACACAAAATAAAGTTTTAAATTTTTTTTCTCCCTTCCAAAGTACAAGTAGGCAAAGCATTATGACACATTACACCAGCAGTCCCCCACACAGAAAAATAACACAACTCACTTAACATCAGAGAATCACAAAGCAGGATTCCTGTCAAAAACACTTTATTTCTTGAACAGCTTTAGGTTACACAGCAGGGGGGGACACCAAAGGGCATGGCAGCAGTATCTTACACAAAAATAACACAACTCACTTAACATCAGAGAATCACAAAAGCACAATTCCTGTCAAAAACACTTTATTTCTTGAACAGCTTTAGGTTACACAGCAGGGGGGAACACCAAAGGGCATGGCAGCACTATCTTACACAAAAATAACACAACTCACTTAACATCAGAGAATCACAAAAACACAATTCCTGGCAAAAACACTTTACTTCTTGAACAGCTTTAGGTTACACAGTAGGAGGGCACAACAGGGCATGATAGCAATGTAGTACAAAAAATAATACAACCCACTTCACCGTTTTTGACAGCAATTGTGTTTGTGTGATTCTCTGATGTGAAGTGAGTTGTGTTATTTTTGTGTAGTACACTGCTTTCCTGCTCTGTGGTGCCTTCCTACTGTGAAAAAAGAAAAAAGCCGAAAGAATCCCGAAAGCCAGGGACCAGGAGGAGCCGTAGAGCGCCAGCTGCCACTCCAGCAGCACTCCTGCTCGCAGCGCCTCGTCCCCTGGAAGAGAGAGCCGTTGAGAAGAGCAGGCCCTAAGGGGACGCCGAGGAACTGCCCAGGAGCAGTGCTTGCACGTCGGGGGGACCCGGCAGCCCCAGGGTGAGCCGGGCGTTGGCGGGCCAGGAGGGAGGGCTGGGAAAGGCAGCCAGGGCAGGGCCCAGAGAGAGTTCCAGCAGGGCGACCTCCAAGCGGTGGCTGCTGCCCGAGGTGGGAGCACTCACCGACATCATGGATCACCAGCCGGTAGGTACCCTGTGCCTCCTCGCCCCAGCAGCGCACCGTGGAGAAGGTCCAGTCCACAAAGCCATTGGGGTCTCTAGGAAAGAGCAGAGGACGGAGCCAGTGAGGAGAGGCGGCGGTCTGCAGGGAAGTTAGACTCGCCTGCAGACGGTGAGTCAAGAGACAAGGAGTCTTCTCTCTCGCTCTCTCTCCCTGTTTTCATTTTGCCTGTCCTCTAAGCAGCTCAGGCGGATAGGCATTTATTCATCGGGAACGTTTATATGCTGATACTTGCTCAAGGTGGCTTAGAACAAAGCCCTGACAAATCAGGCAGGACATAAAAACAGCACAAGACATGGAGCAGCTCAAAAGGATATTGAGAAGACAGTCTCTGGGCCAGAAGCAGGCCATCAAACAGCTAGAAAGTACAGCAAAGCCGAAAGAAATGCCGAAATAATGCTGAAAGAATCCCGAAAGCCGAAAGCCGAAAGAGATTCTTGTTTCGGCTTTCGGCTTTAACGATAGAGAATCTTCTTTCGGCTTTCTACTTTCGGCTATAGCCGAAAATTTTTGGCTTGCACACCCCTACTCACAGTTTAATAGCACTTACTCCCCAGTGGGCTACACATTTGAGTAAGAACTTTTATTCACACAATGTGGATACTGGGATTTCCATGGATTTCTCTCTCAAGCCACTACCTCCCATACAGTATTCCACACCTTTCCTGAAGGTTCCCCATTGACATACCCATGTTTTAAAATCTGAGTAACCTGTTTTGCATATTATGCAAATAAAGCACGTCAATAGTTGTGTTATTCTGGTTGCTTTGCATTTCTTCCTGTCAATTAACACAAAAAGATGGGAAAGGAGCCTATAAAATACATCTTTATCTGATGTCAGGCTCCACGCTGAGGTTGTCGGAGCCTGGGGAGGGGCATGTCATCCATGTTGGCCTCCCCTACCAACTGGGCTTTGGGTAGGCCTCAGAAGTGGGGGGAGGAGGGGGTTTACACTACAGCACCCTCAACCTTCTCTCCCTCCAGTAGGCAGACAGCTTGCTTGAGCTCTCTATGTTACTTCTCTCGCTCTTTCTCTCATCTCCACTTTGAGCCCGCCTTTCTGGTGGGTAATCACTGATCCCACCAAGTTTCACCCTGTCATTGGCTGACCCACCCCCTTTCCAGGGTGATTGCCAGCCGAGCTAGCCTATCCCTCTGACTTCTGCCTGCCCTTGGCTCCTCCCTAGGTGTTTGCTGTCTCTCTGCAGGGTGGGGCTGGTTGGGCCTCACCAGGCCCTGTAGCTCTGCAGCTGCCTGTGTGTGGCCAGCTTTACTCCCACTCTGGAGGAACTCCCAGATCTCCTGGCTGGCCCTGTTACTTCTCCTGGGGTGCCCCATCCCTGGTGGCTGAGGTGATGTCTCTCAGTCCTCCTGTGGATTGTGCCACTGTCCTGGCAGCCCCTATGGGCCACGTTGCTGCTCCTAAAGCCTCCTTGGGATGCACTGCCGCTCCTGCAGCCTCCTCAGGCCCTGCCACCACTCCTGCAACCTCTGCAGGCCACACCACCACTCCTGTGACCTCCTTGGGCCTTGTCACCACTCCTGCAGCCTTTGTGGGCCTTGCTGCCACCCCTGCAGCCTGCTCAGGCCTTAAAAGTAAGTCTGGGGGAGGGCAGGCAGTCATCCCTGGACACCTGACTAGACATGGGCATGAACCGCATTACGAACCAAAAAAACCCATGAACCGCCTGATTGTCTGTTCGCGATCTAGCATTTCATGAGGGTCCATGGCCAACAAACCAGCATTCGTTGGAAGCCCTTGGTTTATGAAGCCAGACAGTCAGGCACCATCAATCAATTCCCTTGGAAATGGAGCTGGGGGAATGCCTAAACTCTGTCTGCACTCCTTCTATCGCCCTGGAAACTTGAATCAAAGCCCAGCTTCCCTTGATTGGCAGGTCTTCCTTCCAACCATGGAGCTGCAAATTGGTTACATGGGAGAAGACACCCGGGGGGAGGGAGGAGGAAGGGGATGTTCTGTAGCCATGGGCACTCCAATCTGATCCCTGCAAACTCTGATAGGCAGTTCTGACGGCCAACCCCTTGTACACTGGGCCAACGTCAACTGGTGGCTCTAATTGTATCAAGTGGGAGTTTCCTGGGGGCCTCGGATTGGAGAGGGTATAACTCCAAGATCCCTATTGCAATCTTGACCAAATTTGGATGCTGGCTGGAGGGGAGCCTGCTAAACACTCCCTGTGAATATGGGCTCTCTAAGTGCAACAGGGGCCATTCCAACACTCATGAACTATGAACCATGAACTGGTTTGGAAACGGGAAATGTTCATTATGGTTCGTTTGTTCGGGTTTGTCGTCGGCACTGAACCACGAACCACAGGTTCGTTAATTTTTTTGGTTCATGCCCATGTCTACACCTGACCCTTTCCTCATGCTAAGATTTACTTAAGCTCTCTTGTGAGACAACAGCAAAGTTTGTCTGAGAGAAAAAAAGATGGAGTAAGGTATTGTGCTCTATCATTGGTTTCTGGTTTTGTTGTTCTCACAGTACATGGCTCTGCTTTTGCTCAATTAATCTGCAAGTAGACTTTCCCATGCAGGAGATTCTTATTAAGTCTTGATCCCTTGACAGTTAAATATAAACACATACACATCAGCTTATAGCATTTAGCCTTAGTTAGTAGAAATGGAAAATCCTCATAGTCAGTGGAAGTACAATTTGGGCTGTTGTTGTGTATGTGTCTACTTCCAATTAGTTTTAGTGGTGTTCTGAGTAGAAGTAGATCTAGCAGAATATTTACAGAACCTTAAGATTGTTAATGGGATATAGGTTCCTCCCAAATCCTCAAAAACAGAAGGCCAAGGCCCAGGTCCACCATACCTACAATATTGCGAACGTCTGATCCATTTCTATGAACTGCACAGTGACAAATATGATGAAATTGGTCTTAAAGAGGAGAGCAATCTGGGGTTAGGAGGAAGGGGGAAGGGAAGGTTGGTGTCTTCAGGCTGAGCTCTTGTACATGTATTTTGTAAAATAAAATTTTGCAATCAGTTCCAAATGACTCCACAAAGTGACTCAAGTCAGTAATCCTTAAAAACAAAAGGAGAAGCATTCTTTCATAATGCCAAATAAGATACTTACTCGTACATAACCATGAACCAAAATGTATCACAATAGTGGAAAATAACATAGGAGTCATCTATGCCATTCTATTTTCTGTCCCTACTTTGATCTGATTCTTGCTTCTGTTAGTCCATAGGGTTGCTAGTTCCAGGTTGGGAAATTCCTGGAGATTTTGTGGGTGGAGCCTGGAGAGGACAGGGTTTGGAGTAGGGTTGCCAAGTTCCCTTACCCTCCTGGCAGGAGGGGAGGACCTGGCACTCACCTTCTTCAGTGGGAAATGACATCATCATGCAGGAGCTAGGCATGTTCCCATGCTTTGCAGTGGAGCAATTTAGGCCCCAAATGGGCTCAATTCAACCCATTTGGGGCCCAAATTGGGCTGTAGTGAAGCGCAGAAATGCTCCTGGGACACTATGATGACATCACTTCCATGAGTGATGTCATCATGCTGCCTGGGAGTGTGCCTAGGAGGCTTCTCCCCTGCTTCCATCCCCCCAGCAAGGAGAGTGGTGACGCGGGTGGAGGGTGGGAAAGGGGGATACCCTGCCCCCACTGGGTGACCTGGGATCCCTAGTTTGAGGACAGGAGGATCCTTAGCAGGGTTAATGACATACTGTCCTCTCTCCAAAGCAGCCAATTTTACCAAGGGAACTAATGTATGTAGCCTGGAGATAAGTTGTAATTTTGGGAGATCTCCAGGCTCCACATGGAAGCTGGCAACTCTTGTCCCAAACATTACATGTTATAGGGCATAGCTTCCTCCTTCCTTAACACCAGGATATTATTTATGGAATTTTAAGACTATACTCAATCCCCCCTGAAATTTCTTTCTTTAAAGATATAATGCCTTTCCTTCTCTCATGCACTCTTCTTAAACAATAGGGTGACTGCACCCAATTACAAAAAAAGACTGCAGCCAAATAGCTTGAGCAGTGTGCACTTATTTCAACTTGACCTCCTAGAAGCTGGTGTGCCTAAGGAAATTCCAGCTTATGTCTCTTATTTTTCTGTCCAGACAATTATTACTCATGGCCACCATTCTTATTATATATGTAATATTTATTGAATGTCAACAGCATGTTGGAAGAAACAAGGTCTAACAGATATATGAGCAAAGTTTATAAACAATTAAAAAATAGTCAAAAAAGGATCAGGAGCATTGAGAGGTAGATGGTTACAAAACAAACACATTCATGATGTGTAGGCTGACTCTCTCAGAAGCTTGCCTCTCTAGCATTAACCAAAGGAGTTAAACCTGAGGGCAGATCAAAAAAGAGAAGAAAGAATGTTAGCAGTTTTATCAGCATTGCTTACAGCTTTGAGCACCAGAGAATAAGGGCTAGACATGGGCATGAACCAAAAAAAGTTAACGATTCTGCTGTTCGTGGTTCAGTGTCGACGACGATCCTGAGGTCGCGAACTGCAACAAACATTTCCTGTTGCCGAACTGGTTTGAGGTTCGTGGTTTGTGGGCGTCAGAACAGCCCCCGTTGGAATTAGAGAGCCCATATTCCCAGGGAGTGTTTAACAAGCTCTCCTCCAGCCATTATCCAAGTTTAGTCAAGATTGCAAAAGGGATCCAAGCTCCAATTAAACTCTCTGTCTCTCTCCCCAAAGGCTAGCAAGTAGCAAGCAATAGCTCTGTCACACTCCACTGCTCGCTGAAAGTGAAACCCAGCCTGGGAGCCCACTGCTATTTATAAGCACAGATCCCATTGAGCAACGCAGGAGGTCTGTGTTTGGCCATCAAAGCTGCCTATCAGGGTTTGCAGGGATGAGATTGGAGTGCCCATCGCTACAGAACACCCCCTTCCACCTCCATCCCCTGGGTGTCTTCTCCCAACTTGTAACCGCTTTGCAGCTCCGTGGTTGGAAGGAAGACCTGCCAATCACGGTAAGCTGGGCTTCCATTTGGGTTTCCAGGGTGACAGAAGGAGTGCAGACAGAGTTCAGGCATTCCCCGGCTCCATTTCCAGGGGAACTGATCGCTGGCGTCTGACTGTCTGGCTTCCTGAACCATGGTCGAACGCACTGAACCAGGCTTCTTCCAAACGCTGGTTCATTGAACAAGGATAATCACGAACCGCCGGATCGCGATTGCACGATCGCCAATTTCGTGGTTTTTTTAAGTTCATAATGCGGTTCGTGCCCATCTCTAATAAGGATATCATGAGTAAACTCATTCAGGGCACCTAGCAAACTATACGTTTGGCAGTGTAAGACACATTGTGGCAGAGGAAAAAGAATTGAAAACTCCATAAATCCAGGCACCTGGGAAGTCCATGTTAAGCCCAACCCAAGCCAATCCACTGGACTGGCTAAGCATGTGGTTTTCAGATTTCATACACTTGAACATCTCTCTTTACTCTCCATTTACATGGAGACTTACTTTCTACAGAAAGATGAATTGCTTGCTTTTTGGAGGCCAGCACCAGCAGCTGTTTTCTTCATCCATTTGAACTTTACATAACCTATTTCATAATGTTCTAAGGAGCTTATTTTTCCTTTGTATTAAAAGGGAAAATCAAAACTGCAATGCAAGAACGTGAGCAACACAAGCAGTTAGAACTGCCTAGTTCTTTTTGTGCTCGGTGCAGTTGAATTTGTAATAAGAGCTTCACCAGATGTTTTCAAATGCTCAAAAATGATGGTAGGAAGGAAAAAAAAATGAGAGATGAGGCTATGCAGGGTCTGTACTTAAGGGATTTGCTTCTCTGCAAGAAGCCTTTGCAGGAATGTCTCAAATTGACAACTCTTCTGTAGCATTTTGACATGGCTAGTGAAGCTCTTTTCACTCCCTGCATGCAACCCACATTATTTAACGAGCCTGTGATAAATGGTGCAACTTCTGAAAGACTTTGAATGAGCCTGAAAAGAACACAGGCTCATTCTTATGGTTTATTCACACTAGAATTTTTTACACAAACATCACTGCTGTGTAGGTCATCATATGTACCACACATGTACACTGTCATATAATTATTGCAAATGTCTCTATTTTACAGTGTGTACTTGTGACAGGAAGTCATCATTGGAGTCAGATTCTTGTGGCAAGTATGTATTCACTCTTGTCTGATGGTCAATTTCCAGGGCCGGATCGAGTGGGGGGCAGGGGGGGTAGCCTGCCCCCAGCGCCTCCAAAGAGGGGGCGCCAGGCGTGGCTGCCAGCTGCCTGGGAGGCTGAGCGCAGGGTTGGGAGACCCTCGCCAGCCCCGCCGATGGGGCGGCTGGCTGGCTTGCCAAGCAGGACCTCCCAGCCCTGCGCTCAGCCACTAGTGCGGCAAGCCAGCTACCCCAGCACATGCCCTTGCCACCGCCAGCTCCGTGGCTCACCATGTGCTGGGGCGGCTGGCTTGCCGCATGGGCAGCACAGGGCAGCGGGGCACACTAACTGCATGGAGGGCCTCCTAGCCCTGCGCTCAGCTGGCCATGTGGCAAGCCCGGCACCCCAGCACCTGGTGAGCCGCGGAGCTGTCGGCAGCGAGAGCGTGCGCTGGGGTAGCTGGCTTGCCGCGCGGGGTGGCTGAGCACAGGGCTGGGAGGTCGTGTGTGCGTGGCAAGCCAGCCAGCTGCCACAGCGCACGCCCACACCGCCGCCAGTTTCATGGCTCACCGGGTGCTGGAGCGGCCGGCTTGCCATGCATGGCTCCCGCCCTGTGTGATGACGTCACAAAAGTGACATCATCACGCAGCACCAGGAGCGCGCGTGCGCAGAGTGCGTATGGAGCGCCCGGGCAAGGTTTGCCCCGGGAGTCCGTGCGCCTGGATCCGGCACTGTCAATTTCCTACCATTTTTTCATGCCTCCTACATAAAAGATACCCTAACTGCACCTTAAGAAGTGTGTACTAGTCCATGAAAGCTCATGCTGGAATAAAACTACTACATTTAAGCAGTCAGCTTCCACAGACTACATAACAACTAGAACATAGAACCAACCCAAACACTCAGATGTGAAATAGCAACTAGGGGTGTGTGGAAACAAAATCCTGACCCATAAAAATTGAGAGGGAAAAAAACTGATTTTGACCCTTACTTGCAACCCTCTGGAATGCAGATGCTGGTCTGGACTGCTTGGTAGTCATGGAAATTCTTCCTCCAAATATTCTGTGATATATTTCAACTTTGTGTACTTCGACTAGTGCCACATCATCATGGCAGCGCACAGGCACATCTCAGTTATTGCATTTTTTTCTAATCCACGCCCCACCCCCCACCCCAACCACCAACCACATTTCTTCCTTCCAATCTGAGAAATCAGGGCAGGAGCTGTGCCAGCCAATCAGCTTAATCTTGGATGGCAGGGCACATCTTGTTTTTCTTTTCTGAATTCCTGGGCCACTAGCTGCATTTCTCTCTTCTAATCAGATCAATGATCATAGAGCTATACTAGCCAATCATCATTTGGTGCAGAATGTTGAGCATCAAAAGTTACTGGGTATTATGCTTAATCACATGCAAGAACTGCACACTGGAACGTTTTGCCTGTCCTCTTAAAAGGACCTCAATAACAGAACACTACTAATTAATAATTTTATTGCCTCTATCACAGTACAAGAACAACAAAAAAGGAAACGAAAAGCAGGATTTCTTGTCCAAATGTCATTGGCTAGCACAAGTGGTTGGTGCTCTGCTCTTCTGCTTGGGTGCTGGCCTGCTGCTAATGGTCTACTTGCAGTTTCCACCATAGGAGTCAGTAAAATGACGAGCCTGAGCCACCATCACTCACTTCAGGATTGGTTAACACTAACCCCCTTGTTTTTGTGTGTGGGAAACTGAATGAGTTGATGGTTTAGGGGGAGGACTATATTCTGTGCAATTTTGGTGCCATTGAGTGAAATAACAGCATCCCCAGAGATTCCGATTGTTCCCACTCCCTTTTGAAAAGTGTGGCACAAAAATCACGAGAAAGGGGAGGCGAACTAATGTATCAACCAGGACCAGGGCCTTTTCGGTCCTGGCCCCAACCTGGTGGAACTCTCTGTCTAAGGACACCCAGGCCTGCCAAGATCTTGTTTCCTTCAGGTGGGCCTGTAAGAAGGAGATGTTTCACCAGGTGTATGGTTGAGGCCATCAGGGATTCCATCAAATAAGCCTCTCTCCCCATCTCCCTTATGTCTGTGGAGGGTGGTATTGACCATCTACCCCCCATATATAAGCGACCGTGCATGGTAAGCTGCACCTCCACCTCCCTCAGATGCTATATGATTTTTATATGGTGAGCAGGTATGTGAAAAGGCTGTGTTAAATTATTGTGATTTTATCTCTGTATATTATTATTATTGTTGTTGTTGTTGATGATGATGATGATGATGATAATTTTTAGAAATGCACACCCCTAACAGCAACCCCTACTTGTTGGGATGGTTATATAATGATTACAGATTTATCTGTGAGTTGGGTGGGTGCTCTGTTTTTTCTTCCCCTCCCCCAATGATATTGTAAGTTCTGCATTTACAAAGGAAATATAGGTACAAAGCATCCCCTGATATTGGAATGATAGGGACCTCACAAAAGTTTATTTATCACACACCCCTGCACACACATGTACGCACGCACAGACAGGTGAAAAATAAACTTAAATCATAGGTCTTAGTTGGGTTGTAAATTAAATAGTTTTTGACATTACAATTGAAAATGAGTTTGTAATAAAATAAAGATATAAAACCATAAATTAAGGAAGCAAATATTTCCATCAAAATAAGTATTGAAATTGACTTTTTTAGAAATGAGTTAAACAACAACAACACAAGCTTGATGGGACACATGGTCCATTGTATGTGTTCCCCATAATGTAGCTTCATTTCAAACAGTTCTCTGGAACTGCTCTTTCCACTGTGCTTGCTTCCCATGCTAGGAAAAGGATAACCACAACTTTTGTATTTCATTAACAGCTCTTGCCAAGATGCAGTTGGCAAGCAGGCAACAGCCAGCTGTAAGCCTGCTTTTAATTAAGCTCTTGTTCCATAGAATTATGGAAACAAATGTCTTTGTTTCCTGTTGGACAAACATGTTCTGATTCAGCAATAAGTGAAGCCTGAACACTTTGATAAACTCAGCTTCAGTGACAGACTCTAAATATCAACAAAATTAACAGTGACTTTGAGCTGGTTTTGTTAGTTATAAATCACATGGGAAATGAACACATTAAGGGTGGTCATTTGGCAATTCCTACTGGACAGGAATCTTGATAATGTATATTTTCAAACAGTTGCTGTTTTACATGGTGTCCAGGTATCTTCAAAGGCAGCCAAACATTTAATTAGCCAAAGACATGTCTTCTGGCTCCTTGCACAGCTGTTTACAATTTTTGTAAACAAACCAATATGATTTTCAAATTGAATATAAATTAGAATTAATCAAATCTAACTCCTTTCAATAAAAAGACGAATCTCAACTAGAGTACCACATAAGTGATACAGCTAATATTACATCAGTTCTCCCCTTTGGAGCCCTGAAGACACACCTTATGCTTTAATTCTATGATGCTGGGTCCCTGCATGAGGCCATTTTTGAGACTTTAGAAGGACCCAGAGATTAAAGCTTCATTTAGACATGATGCTATTACAACAGATGAACTGACTTACTGCAGATGTTACATATTCCCACTGTCTCATTTAAACTTGAATCTCAGCCTTTATGGCACGTGCAGGTTTAGCACACTAGAGATCTCACTCAGGTGGTCATTACTCTGGCATGGCAACATTATACAGCATCATTGCATTGCATTCTATTTTGGACAACTTTCATATACTAACAATTCACTGGACATATTGGGAGTACATTTCATTGAATCAAAAGCCTCACAGTTCACAATCTTCTTCTGCATCAATTACATGTCTAAAACAGAATAATGACAATAACTCTCCTTCCGAGAGATGGAAAATCTAGACCCCTTGGAGATAAGCTATCCCTTTTTTATGATAGAAGCTCCAAGGACTGTAAAATCAACCAGTCAGGACTGAGGATGTTGAATTTAATATTGGAACACAATTTGGTAGTGATCAATGGGAGAAGGGGAGTGGATAAATTCAGAGAGTACACATTTTTTCCTCTTGAGGGCATACTTGATTGATTATTTTATTTCCCCTGCATTACTTACTTTTGCTGAAAATTTACAGGTGGGTCCTTATCTTGGTAGTGACCACCTGCCGGTTACACTTTCCTTTGGTGGGTTTCTTAGGGGAATCTTTTCCAGAACATCATGCTTCCCTCTTGAGGGTCCAGAATACATTCAGAGTGTGATGAAATGCAGATGTAGAAGGAAAAGTGGTTGCTCTTTTGGACTCTAGATTTTCCAGAATTTACCACATACAAGGATGCTCCCTTGGAATTCCTTCTGGGAATGCTGGACAGGGTTGCGGGACTATTGAAACCAATTCTAGCCAGAGACCAAAGGGTGAACAAGAAACTACCTTTGTTTGGCAGTAATAGCTGGTTTGATAAACAATGCCAGTCTCTCAAATGCCAAATAAGCTCTTTGAAAGCTGAGGAGAACCAGTAGCTCCCAAACATATATCAAGCTGACCCAGCCAAAGAGGAAATTAAACAAGGGGTCAAAGATAAAAAGCATGAAGAAATTAGATAGGGATGGAACTCTCTAATTCTTGCCTCTCAAAGCAATGATTCAAAATTTTCTGGTCCTTGGTCTCCGCTGCTGTTTGGGAAGAATATTATGATAACTTGTTTGTTTGTCTGCCAATGAGCAAATTGCTCCTGTGGGATCAAGTGCCCCTGTAGGAGCAAGAGACACTCCCAGCCTGGCCTAGAGTCTTGCCTGAGGAGATAGAGACCTTAATTAAGAGACTTATGCCAGGGAAGGCCCCCAAAGCCCGACTTGACTATGTCTGAAGTTCTTCATTCTAATACTGGATAGTGGGCCCAATTTTGGTACCTATTTTTATGTTGATTAAAAACACAGGCAATATGCCTAGATCCTGGCACCAATTCATAAAAAAGGGGACAAACTCAGTTCAGCTAACTACCGACTGATTATCCTTTTGTTGGTGCTGGGGAAACTATATGCATTATATTTACACCAGAAACTTGAACACTGGATCTACACAGAGCATGTTATTGGTCCCAAGCTGGCAAGGTTTATGCATGGCTGCTCTACATAAGTGTACAAGTCTTTACAATCTGGCAGAAAAATATATAATATCAAATGGTTTCCTATATGTTGCTTTTCTTGCTCTACAAGCAGGTTTTGATTCTGTACCTAGAACCTAACTATGGACCAAGTTGAGAACCACTTCCATCGATTGCAGACTGTTGTGGTTAATCAAAAGACTATATGAGCCCTCTTATGCACGTGTTCGTTGCAGCAACTTTGGCCATTTGTCTAGATCTTCTCTTTTGCAGAGAGAGGTCCTTCAGGGATGTGTTCTGGATCCTTTATTGTTTACTCTGTATTTGAGGGCCTTGTTTGAAAAGCTAAAATCACTTGACCGTCACTCTCCTTCTCTAGCTAGTGTTGAAATTCCTGTATTGTTATATGTTGATGATACTCCTCTTCTGTACACCTGTTGACCTCCAGCATTTGTCGAAATCTTTTTCTCAATATTGCATTGGGGGGAAACTGGAAATCAATAATTATAAGTCTAAGGTTATGATTTTTATTCAGCGACAGTGACTTTCAACTTATAACTGGGAAATTAATGGGCATAAGTTAGAACAAGTCAAACAATTTTGCTGTTTGGGAATACTCTTTCAATATAAGTTGTCAAGGAAATAACATATTAAGGAGGCCCAATGGTTAGCTGTTTGAACAACCAATGCAATAATTTACTTTTTTCCAAAGGAGGCCAATATATACCTGTTACACCCTCAGTGTAAAACTCTAAGGTTGGGAGCTTAATTGTTATATGGTGCCCCAATCTGGATCTCTGGTTGCCACGGTCAACTTGACACCTTTTTTGCATAGCAGGAGCTATACTGAGATCTGAATTAGGTATGCACTCCCTAGAGGCAAGGGCCAGGGTATCTGCGTTTAAATTTTGGCTCAAGCTAACTTATGCTTCTCCAGGAATAGGTGGGCTCTTTTGAGGATGGATACCTTTAAAACAACTTGGCGGAAACTGGTAACCTCCCACTTGGACTGGTTGGGGATTTCCCCCAATGATATCGACCAATTTTATTTTGAAGCGTCTTTATGCCTTAGATGAGTTCAGTACTAGAACCCAGGCCCATAGAGTTTGCTCCCCTCTACTTGGGATTAGTATATCAAGAATTTAGCCCAGCATGTCTTAATTACTTGATGGTTCCTAAATATTGACAAGTCTTTATGTTGGCTCATTTTAATGCAATCTCAATGGCAGAACTATCTAATCGCTTTGGAAGGATCCCATTAGCTGATAAGGCAGGGAGCCTTGACACCTTGCTCCATTGTTTGTTGGATTGTCCAAGATTCCATAGGTAATGGACTATGTTTGTTTCACCCTTTGTAAAGGATTTGGCCTGTGTCCCAGCCCACCATAAGCTACAGATCCTTTTGGCTGGAAGTGATCATATTACTCTGGCAGTAGCCAAATTCTTCTCCTATGCGATTAAATCTAATAGATAACCAGATCTGGACAACTTTGTGTTCCAGCTGGGTGATGTTGGTTATATCCATCTTTATTATTATAATAGCTTGCTGTTATCATTATAATTGCTTTCTGATCTTCTGTATTGTTGAAGCTCAAGACTGTAATAATTAGAGCAGGGAATAAATAAATAAAAATAATGCTCCTTCCCTGGAAAATGTCAGAACCCTCCTCCCTCTTGCAAGCACACATACTTTCTGGCCGTTTTCACACTGCTTACAGGCCGCAGAACATGGTACAAAGCTCCTGGAATGACAGCGTCTTCCTGGCACAATTTCCCATCATAACTTCAGTTCTCGTGTGAAATCGCACCAGGAAGATGGTGTCATTCCAGGACCTTTGCGCAATATTCCGCAGCCAGTAAGCAGTGTGAAAACGGACACTCAAACACGCATGCACACACATTGGAAGTGTATATATTTTCTTAGCAGGAGAGATCTTTGAGTTTTATTTCAAATGAGATAGATGGGCATGTGGGCAACCAACAAATATTTGTATCCCTTGTGCCTCCTGTAACATGTCACACATGCAACAGTTGTCTGGTTTTCTTCAAAACTGGATCCAATCATAAGAGATCATTCTTCATGCTTGACTAAAAAGCCAATAGATATTTTAATAGTTTTTGTGATGCCAAGGAAATTTTGCACTTAGATGGATATTGGCAGTTTCATAGCAAGCTATTATCCAGGGAAAAATGTGAATAATCTGAATGGGTTCCCTGATCAAGAGTTACACAATAACATCTCCTTAAAAGGGCTCTGGGTATATTTTAATAAATAAGTCTGTGGCATTCCTTAGATACCGTTTCTAGGCAAATGCAGATGAATGCAGTCATGCATCAACAAAGCAGGCCATGTGGCTGGAATATGGGGGAGGAAAGGCTCCTCTAAGTCTCAGTGAATGGATTCTTAACTACATAGGCAAACCCTGTAAAAGTAGCACTGCCCTCTTGGAAAGACGAGAAAAACCAACATCACAGAGCAATAAACTCAATAGCCTTGTCCCTTTTTCTTGCTTAACAAGTAATAGGATTCTTGGAAACATTTATGCTGGTTGTGCAAGCTAGACTTAATAACCTAGAGTTTTTATCTTTTTATCTTAGGTATCATTTGAAAAATTAAACTTTAATGGGTTGCTTTTTTCCTATGAAACAATCAAAATAACATGAACATGTACTGAGCAGACAGATTGGAGATAGGAGACACCCTTGAGGAAAGCAGTGCAAAAATATGTACACACAAACTAGTTGTGATGGAACCAAATGCTCCCACCAATGAACTCTGAAAGTAAGATTGACTGCAGTATTGATACTAGTGCTTAGGTTTATAGGTTAAAAAGTAGCTTTCTCTTTGATGTAGACAGTTTGGTGTAGTTAAGAACAGCAGGACTGTAATCTGGAGAACCAGGTTTGATTCCCTTCTCCTCCACTTGAAGCCAGCTGGGTGACCTTGAGTCAGTCACAGCTCCTCAGAGCTCTCTCAGCCCCACTCATCTCACAGGGTGATTGTCATAAGGATAATAATAACACACTTGGTAAACAGCTCTGAGTGGGCACTGAGCTGGCCTGAAGGGTGGTATATACATTGAATGTTATTGTTATTTCCATGTCATGTTGCTAGTTCAGAATGCTATCCTCCATTGGCACAAACTGTTAGGAAATAGTGCTTGAGAGGTTGGAGAAAGTGATCATTGCCAGCTGAGGAGGGGGGGCAGGTTTTGCTAGAAATAGAAAAAGAGGCCAATGGTAACTGTGTGAGTTGTACTCAATTTGTGTATTTGTAATTAAAGCAAATATTACAAAAATATCATAAGGTCTAGTGCTTTTTCTTCCAAAGCAAACCAAAACCCATGCCCTTAGACACTCAAAAACAAGACATAGGTTTAAAACTATGAACTGATCTTCTAACAGCTGAGGCAACAGCTGAAGTAATTTAGGTGTTTGAACAATAATGGTAATTCGGTAATTTGGTAAGAATAGCTGCAGTAATTCGGTAAGAATAGCCACAGATAAAGAGGCAAATCATTCATCATTCTGTTGATGGACGGCCAGCCAGACACAGCCCTGGACAATCTGGCCAGAGCTCTGGAGGCTGTGACGGCATGGTTGAAACAGAGCAGGCTGCAACTGAACCTGGTGAAGACGGAGGTCCTGCAGCTGGGATGGGGGCTGCCAGACGTTGGAATCCAGCTCCCTGCCCTGGATGGGACACCACTGGCAACTTTGCCAATGGTGAAGATTCTGGGCATGCTCCTGGATGCCTCCTTGTCGATGGAGGCCCAGGTCACAGCGGTTGCCAAGTCTGCATTTTTCCATCTCCGTCAGATTAGGTAACTTGCCCCTTTGTTAGGTCTGTTGCCCAAAGTCCCTCCATCTTCACTAGTTTTGCAATCAATCTATGTGTTTGTGTGTAGATTCTTTTCACAGGCCATCCAGCTCCTGGGAAGACAGCACGCTTATCTCGGATGGCTCACCACAGCGACCTTGGGACGGTTCCTTCCTCTGCTCCCACAGACTATGCCCAGCTGGTTGGGCACTGAGGGTGGGGGGCTTACGGGGAAGGGCTGGAACTGTGTAGCAAACATTCCTTACATCATTCTCAACAAGTGCACTGTGTACAGCCAGACACTATTATTGCTTCTGTATATTCTATGGACATATATACGCTATAATTTGCTTTCTCAATAAAAAACCTTGACTCAAGAGAACTTGGATTTCTTGCTGCAAGGGGGGAAGTCAGATCCCACATATTCTGTTTTCCATAGACTGACACCCTTACCTGATGCCCCAGGACCAGGCTATAGTGATCCATGCAACGGTCACCTCCAGACTAGATTACTGTAACTCACTCTACACTGGGCTACCCCTGGGCCTGATCCAGAAACTACAACTGGTCCAGAATGTGGCAGCGTGGGTCCTGACTGGTATATTCTACCAGTCACATATCACACCTGTCCTGCGCCAGCTGCACTGGCTTCCAGTTGAATTCTGAATCAGGTTCAAGGTGTAGGTTCTTACCTTTAAAGCCCTTAGCAGGTTGGGACCGCCATATCTTCAGGAAAGCCTCTCCCTGTATGTTCCCTGGAGACTGCTTTAATCAGTGGATAAATGTTTACTGGTGGCCCCAGCCCTAAGGAAGCCTGCCTTGCTTCAACCAGGGCCAGGGCCTTTTCAGTCCTGGCCCCAGCCTGGTGGGAGACCTGGGCCCAGCAGGACATATTATCATTCTGCCAGGCCTGTAAGACAGAGCTGTTCCACCAGGCGTTCGGTGGTTGAAGGGGGAGGTGCCACGTTGGCCTCCCACCTTTGGGTGGGGGGCTCTCCCCATCAATGCACTTTAATGTATTTGGCTAATTTATTTTATTGTTGTTTATTGTATGTTGGTTTTAGAATTGTTTTCTTGTTTTTATTGAGTTTAACTGTTGTTCACCGCCCAGAGCCTGAGGATGGGCAGTTTATAAATTAAATAATAAATAAAAATAAAATTTATTACTGAGTAATGAATTTCTCATTAAATTATAGTTGCAAAAGAAACTTCAAAAATGAGAACCAGATGTAAAATTGGTATTAAAAGTCAAAAATGAAATAAGTGAACTTGGAAAATTTGTAAAATAAACTGGTGGTGGTAAGTGCTGTGAAGTCACAGCCAGTTTCTGGCAAGCTCATAGGGTTTTCATGGGAAGAGATGAGCAAAAGTAGTTTGCCATTGCCTACCTGTACATAGTGACTCTGGTCTTCCTTGGTAGTCTCCCATCCAAACACTAACCAGGGCCAACCCTGCTTAGCTTCTGAAATCTGACAAGATTGGGCTTGCCTAGACCATCCAAGTCAAGTTTTTTTTAAAAAAGAGGACTGAATAAACCTCAAAAAAAACTAACACCCCCCTCCCAAAAGATACAAGAAGAATACAAAAGAACCCAAAATGTGCATGTTGGTATAGCCCTAGAGCATATTTATACCATCTGATTAGGAAAGAAACTGTGAGGGACAAAGAGGCAGAAACAGCTACCGTAGCAAGGCAGCAAGATATGGTGGCAAAATGAATGAATAGCTGTAATTAGATGCCAAGATTTCTGTGTGAAATTCACAAGATGTAGACTTTAGTTGTTGTCTCTACAGTAGCAGGTAGTTTTAATTTATAAAAGACAGGTCCATCCTTAGTTACAAAACTGGTAGTGCAATCATAAGCAGAGTTACACCCTTCAGTGAACTTAGAAATATGTAACTCTACTTAGGATATCACTGTATCATCTACACAGTTCTTTACCTGATGTGAATAAATGTAGCACTAGAAACAAAAAGCACAACAGAACCAACATTAGTTGCCAAACTTCCCTGCCTCTAATGTTGCTGCAGAAGTCTATATATGGGAAGTCTATATATGAGTTAGCTTCCACTAAAATCTATAGTATGCTTCCTGTTACATTTTACACTGTACAAAGTACTGTACTTTACAAAATAATGGGTTCTAATAATACTCAAGAAAGTAGTTGAATTGCAAAAAAATACTAGCTAATGACGCCAAGAGGTTAGCCAACACTACAATTGTCTGCAAAACGGATTGCTGCTTCAGTAACCATCAATCATTGTGGACCACATGAGATCCAAAATGAATGCAGCAAGGTTATTTAATACTCTTAGGATGCTGCATACAGGGAAACTTGAAACTATTCTTACCTTTCCAATTAACTAAGCTGGGGCCCATATCTATCTTTTTTCAAACATCTAGGAATGAGGGGCACACATTTCTTATGTTCAAACTTGCATTCATTCTCTTTCTGGAAGCTACTGCATGACTTTCCCAGGCATTCTTGCTGCATTCTCCTTCTGGATGTTCTTTTTCTGAGACATGCCACATATAAACTTTATTTTTTAACTCTTTGTCAAGACCAGACTGCAACAATCAGAGGCTGCAGCTGAGTAAAGCATATGACATGCCAAGGTTAGTGGCATAAGTCAAAGGAGAAGTGGAGGGAACCTGAAGTGTAGAATGCAATATACACTGCTTGAACGACCATTTTATGGAATGGTCTACCTGAAGAGGTCAGGAATAGAGATGGGCATGAACCGGGAAAAAACCAAACCATGTGGTTAGTGGTTCATTAAATTTCATGAACCACGAACTTTCATGAACCTGCCCCTGGTTTGCGAGCCGGTTTGTTTGGTTCGTGAAAATGTCACATCCAGGTCAGAAAATCATCACTTCCAGGTCAGCAGAAGTTCACTTCTGGGCCAGCAGAAGTTCACTTCCAGGTCAGCAGAAGATCTGCAGGAAGTCCATCCCCTGTGCCTAGGAAACTGATTGATTGGTACCAGGCTGTCTGCAGTGACGAACCAAAAAATGAACCAAATGAACCAGCCTAAAAGTTCATGGTGGTTCGTCAGAAATGGGATCTGATGAACTGTGGTTTGTGAACCACGAACTGGCCTGGTTCATGCTTAATTTTGGTTCGTATTTTGGTTCGTGCCCATCTCTAGTCAGGAAAGCTCCCTCTCTCCTCCAAACTATGCAAACACAAATTCTTCAAGATGTTTTTTTTACATAGGTAATAAGGCTGTGCTGTATGAAAATGGTTCAGAGAGATGCTTTGATAAATGGATGGGGATTGTAGGCTATAATATAGTGTACTGTTTGTCTGGGGTCTGAGCCTCAGCCCCCAGCCTTGCCAGGAGGAAGCAACGGAAGGCAGCCCTCCAGGTGGAGCTGCTGAAGGCACTCTACTGGAAAAGCTAGGCAGCCAGCCAAGGGGCCACAGCTGGGCCTGCCTTCAGCAATCAGCTCAGCCAGAGAGGCCTGGCAGCCAGCCAACAAGACACAGCTATTGCTGACCCAGGCAGCCAAGCCACCTACCCCAGCTGCAGCAGCTTGAGACAGCCCAGACCAATGCTGGTAGGCCAAGGAGGGGTGTGGCCTGGCAGGTGGGGCCTGCAAGGAGGGCGGGGTGGTGAGAGAAGGCCCTATAAATGATGGCTCAGCAGAGCACTGGGGGGGGTGAGTAAGGAGCGATGGTGTGGAGTGAAAGAGGAGCAGTGTGAGAGTGGAAGCTTGGAGGAGAGTTCTGGGCGGAGGAGATGACGGAGGTTGCAGGGGGTTTGCAGGCCAGGTTGAGCAGGCCAGCAAGTGGACTGAGAGGGAGTCTGGGTGATGTATACCACCCCTCCTTCCACGGAGCAGGGTCCTGCAGAACCTCTGGCACCCCTCTGACATCAGGGCCGGCCCAGCCGGCGCCCTGCCCAGCAGCAGCGATGGCGAGCCCTGACACTGTTGTTGTAAATATACCAGCTAGTTTCCATGTCATTTAATATGTCATGTTAAATTGCTTATATCTTGTTTCAACTCCCTATCAGATTTCTGCTTGTTTTTTTTCAAATTTCTTCTTCAAGGAGCACTGACTCTCAAAAGCTTACACCCTGAAAATCCTGCTGTTCTACTGCAAACCAACACAGTTATCTACCTGAAACTATTTACATAGGACAGATAATATGGGGACCTGGTCAGATGTACTCTAAACTTGTGTGTGGTTGGGGGAAAACGCCAAGTCTGCTTGAATTTAAGTGTGACCACACTTGCCTTCAAAACAGTTTTGGGGAAGGAAAAGGTGCTCCTCTGTGTGTGTGCATAGAGGCAGAAGCAGCTTTGTCTGTCCCTGGTTTCCACTCAGTCTGCTTTCATAGATAGAAAAGAGAGGCAGGGAGGGGGGGAGGCTCTTTTTCTTTTTTCCTCATGTTTGCCCAGGAGCCACATGAAACATCTGTCCCTGCTTTTCATCCAGCCTGCCCACCCCCACGGCTCTTTTCTATCTGTGAAAGCATGCTGAGTGAAAAGCAGGGAATGATATAGCCACTCCTACTCTGCAAGCACACACGAGAGTGCTTTTTTTCCCCTCCAAACTATTTTGAGTGTGATCACACATTAACTCAAGTAGAGTTGGGTTTCTCCCTAATCACACACTAGTTTAGAGCACATCTGACCTGGCCCTGGTTATTTCCCAAGCGTGCAGATTCCATGGAAAAGGCTGCCACACTCTAGTCCATCCCTATAGCTGCATATTCATATGTCCATCCATATAGCATTGAAATGTTTCAGCCACGCAGAGGGAGAAAAGTAGGCCTCACATTCTCTCTGAGCTGAGTTGCCAGGACATAGCCTGGAGGAGCTGTGTCTTTAACAGCCCTTGCATTTCCAGTTGACCTAAAATTCTTTCAAGAAAATCTTTTTTCTGTGTATTGGCTATCTCACTGCACCTGCTTGTGTTCAAGAAATTACTTTGTACTTATACATGTGTTTGTAAACACACACACAAATGTATATTATTACTTGGAAAATATTTTGTTTCAACCTGAGCTACAATTGGTTAAAGTTTGCTTGTGATCTTGCTTTTGATAAACTAGAGCAAGGGAGAGGGATTCAAACTCTGCTAAAAATGATGCAAAATATCTCTAAAACTAGAAGAATAGTCAGTCTCTCTCATTGTAGCTTCTGTCCTTACATACTGGTGGTATATATGTCCTTACATACTGGTGGTCCCCAGCCCTAAGGAAGCCCGCCTCGCTTCAACCAGGGCCAGGGCCTTTTCAGTCCTGGCCCCAGCCTGGTGGAACACTTTGTCAATGGAGACCCAGGCCCAGCGGGACGTATTATCATTCCGCCGGGCCTGTAAGACAGAGCTGTTCCGCCAGGCGTTTGGTGGTTGAAGGGGGCAGTGCCATTTCGGCCTCCCACCTTTGGTGGTGTGTGTGGTGTGGGGGGGTCTCTCCCCACCATTGCACTTGGTTAATTTAGTTCATTATTGTTTTGTATGTTGATTTTAGTATTGTTGTTTTCTTGTTTTTATTGATTTTAACTTGTTCACCGCCCAGAGCCCCTGAGGATGGGCGGTATATAAATTTGAAATATAAATACAAAATAAAATATTCATACTGGCATGTTCAAAAAAGTGTGCACAGCTGTACATTCTTCCAGTCCAATTGTGTATTGCAGTACTTCTGAACTGGATGCTGGGGAGAAGGGAGTCAGATTTCAGCCCTAGCTGAGAAGAGTAGAGTACTGACAGTTTCAAGATTCAGCCCTGACTGGAAGCAGTTTAACATAGACAGGAGAACTGGGGGAAAGTTGGCAAGGAAGTTTGGGAAGTAGGTGTAGATTCCCATTTGGGCCAAAGAAAGAGGATAGATCTTCTAGTGAGAGAAGAATTTCACTACCCAGTCAAACAGGGAGTTAGTTCTGAAGAGTGAAGAGATCCCTGGTGAGGTGTGGTTAAAAAGTGCCTTTGGAGAACTTAGGAGCCAGTTAAAAACTCAGGACAAGTACAGGTGTTTCAAGAGAAGGGGATTGGGTACTGGAAAGAGGGTACCAACCTTCTTAAAACAAAGAGTAAGAGAATACTCAAAGAAAGTATACTAGAGTGATTGGGAAAACACTGAAACAAAAGCCTCTCAGCAAAGATTTAAGTAACTGTGAAGAGCTTAAGAAACTCTCATTAGTCTGAAACCTAAGAACTGAAGTCTGTGCATTTACTGATTTTACCTCAGCGTTATCTATATTGAGTTATGTCAGAAGTTTTCAACCCCTGAATTCATCTGGCCTTTCCCCTCTATGTTAAATAAAATATTTTGTTATTTTTGAATTTTAAAACTCCTCTAATGCCATTTAAGTTGTTTAAGTCAAAAGGAGAAGGCATCATATTGATACAGAGTAAATGGAGAATTGCTTGAGGATCCCAAGTATAGTAATGCACAAAATCGTCCACATAGAAAGCACTTGGGGAAATCTCTTTCATTCTACATTGTATGGGTCTCTGCCATTTTGCATCTGGAAAACAGGATTTTCTGCTGGGAAAACCAGGAAACAGTGTGACAGTACCTGTATAAAATATTTTTGGAAGGCAACAGTAGTCACTTAATGGGTAGTGGTGTGTGCTGAGAAAGATTTCATTATAAGTTTGGATCTGGGCTTTGGGGGGGGGGGGGAGGTTACTATGATTGCTTATTTCCAGTTAGAACATTAATGGTTCAGAATTCTGATCTGTGTGATTGTTAGGTTCCAGAGTTTGGGACTATTATTTTCAGCTGGTACAGAATGCAGTGGCGCGGGTTATTACTGGGAGCACCGGTGTGGGAGCATATTACGCTGATGCTTCACCAGCTGCATTGGTTACCAGTGGAGTACCAAATCAGGTTCAAGGTTTTGATGTTAACCTATAAAGCCCTAGGCGGACTGGGACCGACGTATCTGCGGGACCGTCTCTCACCATATGAGCCCCAGAGGACTCTTCAATCTGGCGGAAAGCATCATTTAAGGGTCCCCTGGCCCTAGGGAGGCCCGCCTGGCATTGACCAGGGCCAGGGCCTTTTCGGTCCTGGCCCCCGTCTGGTGGAATGCTCTGTCTTATGAGACTAGGGCCTGGCAAGATTTGCTTGCATTTTGCCAGGCCTGCAAGATGGAGCTATACCGCCAGGCATATGGCTGATGCCAGGTGGTGCCCTCCCCCCGTGGAGGGGGGGGATTAAACCACACCCCTATGTGAACATAGATGCTGCTGTCCACGCTTAATTCTGTCCACACTTAATACGGCATACATTTGCTCTGGAAGAATCGTTGTACGGAACACCAAATCTATATTATGTGCTGCTTTTAATTAGTTATATGTAAATATACGACATTTATATATTTGCATAGTTGTAATTTTAACTGATTAGATGTAGTGTGTTAGATGTAATATTTTTAAATTTTTGAATGGCATTTGATATTTGTATTTCTGTTATCCGCCCTGAGCCTGCGAAAGCAGGGAGGGCGGATAATAAAAGTAATAAATTAAATTAAATTAAAATTAATACAGATATATTCGAGGATCTAGGGCAACTTCCAGGAGGGACATCATCACACAGGTCCTGGAATGCTTCCATGATTCGCACTGGGCTGATGCTTAAGAATCGGCCTGTTTGGGAGTGACATCATCACTGTTCCCCTGCTGGCCAGGTAAGGGGGGGGATTGAGGACTGAAAGTGGGGGATCCCTCTCCCCTACTGGGGGATGGGCAACCCCACCCAGCTAGCTGAGAGGACCACAAGAACACAAGGAGAGGGCTGAGTGGAAAAGAAAAAACATCACTCCAGCTAGATTGCTGGCCAGCTGAAGAGGATCTTGAGAGTAACTGGACTCAGTGAGAAGCAGCTAAAATGCTTCTGCTTCTGCTCCACCAGCCTGCTGCCCTTCATGACTAGTAAATAGGAAGCTGCAATGGGAAGGGACACACCACAATGACTACCCTTACTCTTGCTCTTCTGCTCAAAATGTGGCCCCACTCCCAGCCTCTCTTCAGCCTTTTCCTCCTCCTCTGGCTCCAGCCCACCTCCCCTTCAGGTTCACTTTGGGTGCAAGGAAGCAGCTATCCATCTTAAAGGCACAGATGGAAGAAGGCAGGAGCAGCCATTGAGGAGGGCTACTCTGTGCCTACCTTCGGGTCATGAACCGCACTGGGAAATGCTGCTCTAGTTCATATCCTGGCAGTAGGGATGCCAAGCTCCCAATGGCATATACTCCACTGAGGTCCCTCCCTTCTTAAATCCTCCCCTTCCCAGGTTCCACCCCCAAATATCCAGCAATTTCTTGAGCTAGAGCTGGCAATTCTACCTGGCAGGTAAAGCGACTGGTCATACAAACCAAAGGCACAGTCTGCATAGACTCTGCCAGATGTTGTCTTTTGTGACAATTGTGTCATATATTCCTTGCAGCAGGAAAGTAGGACTTGCTCCACCATGTACTGAAAGATCAGTTTGCCCCAATCCCATTTTGGTAGTTAATAACATGGCATGTCAAAATGACTGGTCAAAGGCTCTCTGCGCATCCTCAGAGTTGTCGTTTCCTCTTGTCGTAGCAGCTGTGCAGGACTGAAAGATCTATTTGCTCCCCACTCCAGGTAAACTGGCTACTGACACATAGCAAAGTTGCTCTGCACATGCTCTGTGTCACTGCTTTGTTTCTATAGTTTGCAGTCCCCAATGTGGCACCCACTGGCGCTATGGCATCCACAGGCAACACTCCTGGTGAGTGTCAAGTTTTAGAAAGCAGCCATACCAGATGAGGCTTTATCCATTGGAGATACGATAGTCTGTACAGATTTTGTAAAAGTTGCTTCAGCAACAGCTCTGTCATAGTACAAGAATCTTCACTGTTTGACTGAAGGTAAGCTATATGTATGCAACAAATATTTTCAAATAATATGTTCATTTAAAAAGGCACCCTGCAAAACAGAGCTTCTGCCGAAAGGCTGCAGACATAGTATTAGAGTTATACATGACCTCACTTCTTGGCATTTTGTACTGGGCTCCACCTCTTGTAGCAGCCATTTTATAGTTGCATCCACTACCCTGTGTCAGAATTCTAAATGTGCTTGCAGGCTCAAAAAGGTTGGGTACCCCTGCCATAGTTCATATCCTGGTGGGAGAAGGGACTGATCACATCATTCAAAGCCACTTTTCATGTATTCTTTCCTTATGTTATGGCAGTTGTATAATGTGTACCTTGTCACTGGACAGTACGACTTGCTTCTCAATTTGGTGACAGATCTGATTGCATTCCACCTCAGCCAGGTGAAGTACATACTTTCAGCTGCCCAAAACACTCTGTATGTGATGGGAGGCATTGTTTTCCCATGTCATGGTAGCTGTGTAATATTTGCCATGAGGCAAAATCTGACAAGCAATTGTTTTTCTTGGTCAGACAACAAAATAGCAGATACCTTCCATTTAACAGTTCGATAGGCTATTTTGATTGTCTTGAATAACAGAAAAAGCCTCCATGAGACAAAATCTGACAAGTAGCATTTTCTGAGACTGCAAAAGACCCTGAGATTTCCAGTTCAGTGATTGAATCCATAACATTGTGGTTTTGTAATAGGCAATCTGCAGCTTCAAATTAGCTATTCCAGAAGATGAATAATAATACCTGTAGTTTTCTTCTTCTTGATAAATGTCAGATCTTTAATAGGCACTGCTATAAGATACTGATTAAATTAAATGGGGATGAAGATCTTGCTAACTTCTGTGTATTTTGGATTAATGTCCTGTTTGGGCAGGTGTCTGAAACAGAAGAAAAACAATAGTTTCCACTTTATATAAGGGATGTGGTTGAATTTGTCATTAAAAATTGCACATAAAGAATGATGTTAAACTATCAACTTTTAATACAGCATTTTTTGACAAAAGTAACTTAGTCTGCAATTCCTTTCTTAGCAAAAAAATGTATAGAGCTGTTAGTATATCAGTTTTCCACAAAAAATGACTAAAAATGGTAGTGTGTTTCTTTTGAATGACTCAACAAGAAATTAAATGTAAATGAATGCAAGTCAGGCTAAAAGGCTACAATTTAGATTTGTTTAAATTTTGGAAGAACTAAATCAGCTAAGATTCAATCCCTCAATCTAAATCCAGTTGAAACCAGTGAAACAACTGCATCATGACCGGCTTAGCTCATTCTTTCCTCAACTTTAACTGAGTTGGAATCTAAATATTTTGACCACATTAATTACAGATCATGCTGTAAGTTTAGTATCTGGTTCAAGATATTAAACTCCCAACATGATGAGACACAGTTTTGTGAAAATACTTCGGCTCCAATCCAGCTGAAGTACATCATGACTAATCTATGAAACAAATGAAGTTTACTACAAAGGAAAAAGGAAGAAGAGTGCAGCAATGTGAAGCTTAAGATAAGACTGAACTATCTGAACTACAACCTAGATTTATCCAGAGGCATGTTGGGCCTCCTATTTCCAAAAGCCAACAGGAAAATTCCCTCAAAGCAGGAGTTCAAAAATTATACATAGATCCTCGATATCTAGAGAGTAATGAACAAGATGCCTGGTAAGAGAGATGGCATCATAAGAGAACTTCTCGCTACCTGACTTAGCTTGCTGTTGAACTGAGAATACTGGAGTACAGGGTTGGTTCCCTTCCAGGGCCATTCCCACATGACTTACCTGAACCCGGACCGCTGCACAGCATGCCGAAAAAAATGCGGAAGATCGCGTTTTCTCTCGTGAGTTTTGCGTGATGTTGCGTGACGAGAGAAAACGCGATCTTCCACGGTTTTTTCGGCATGCTGCGCAGCGTTCTGGATTCAGGTAAGCCGTGTGGGAACGGCCCAGGTTTCCCTTCCCTTACCAGGTTTTAGCAATACAGGTCAGGTGTGCCCATTCTTCCAGGATCAAGTCATGGTTTATTGTTTTTCTAGCTTCTGACCAATGTTCCCTTTGAGCTATGCAGTGTTGTGAGCTAAAAATCTACTTCGTGAGCTGAAACAACAACTTTCATTAAAATGTTGAGTCCGCCTCCTTAAAAAAAAATTATTTCAGTCTACAAACATACAAAACATACAAACATAAACTACAAACTAATTTATATTGTTTCTTGCTTAGAAGCAACAATTCAAGCAGTCATTCATACATGGATTCTAAATATCAAACTAAATTACTCTTCAGGTAAAGTTATTAATACTTCTCCTTCCTAACTGTTTGATATATAAATATAAATATATCTGAGAACATGTGCTAGGGTCTGCTGCATCCCATCCTGGGCACATGTTAGCCTTCTCTATTCCAACAAGATTGCAGCAGGTAGGTGGAGAGATTTACAGTATAATCCTGTACAAAGTTACTCCAGTCTAAGCCCATTGATTTCTAGCTTCTGTAGAATCCAAAACCAAAAACCATGTAATACATTTTGATTACAATAAAAATAAATTAACAATAAAAACCAGTTGTCCAAGACCATCTAGTGTCATTAAGTGAAAGGACCACAAAGATAAGAGTATACTTCTGTATAAAAATGGATATGTTCATGCTGATTGCAAAGGGGTAGCTGAGTTAGTCCGTTGCTGCAAAATAAAGCAGACACCCAGTGGCTTAAAGACTAGCACATTTTTTCAAGATGAGCTTTTGTGAATCAGTGCGAACTTCTTCAGATATGTATGGAAATCAACCTGAGAATCATTCTTATGTTTTCTTTTTCCCACATAATGAATCTGCACTTGAAAGACTCATGACAGAATTCATCCTTGCTCTTAATCCCTACCTCACCCAACCTGGCCCCTAAGGATTCTGAGGGCCAAGCTACAAGTGATGAATGACACTTGAACAGCAAGTGTATTTCTCCCTGTTCACTTGCCCTCCACTCAATCCACTTGCTATTCAAGTGTCATTCGTCACTTGTAGCTTGGCCCTAAGTTTGATTTCTGCATCTGAAGAAGTGAGCAGTGACTTGTAAAAGCTCATACTAGAATAAAAGTCTTTAAGGCGCCACTGGACTTCTATTTTACATTCCTGGCTTTCTTGTGGTTCAGGTGCGATTCTGACTGTGGATTTCTCAGCTAGGGCAGTTAGCCACTACCCTGTACAAGAACCTGGAAATCTGACATTTGGGACAATTGTGCTTTAGACAATTACAAAATACATAAAAGCTGTCCAAATGCAGTATCTCTCTCATTGACTTCTATTCTTCTCCGTGTTACAGAGAAAATGTGGCTCATCTACTCCTTTCATTTTAGACAGAAGCTCAGGAATGGCAAAGCTGGCATCTTAGTAACTTTGTGCATGCAACTTCAATAGCCTGAAGTCCATTTGCCAGTTTTCTGGGGCAAATAAACAAGATCTGTACAGTGTTGCTGCTCAGAGAGATAGGATGTGCAAATACAGAACTACAAGCTTTGATTTTTCTTTAGAATATTTATATACCACCTGTACAGATTGCTGCTTGAGGTGGCTCACAAACAGAAAACAACATAATTTTTAAGAAGTCAGGAATGGATGATAGGAGAAAAAAATTCCAGAATGCTTCAATCTATCATCATTAGGCTACTCTAAAACTAGGCCCGTCAGCAGGTTGCTAGCCAGTTAACATGAACAAGATCAAAATCTAAACCTGTAGAGTTGGCCAGTAACCCCTGGTTTTGGACAAAGTGAAAGAGGAGACTTTGAGCAGAACCACAAGAGACAAAAGGCACAGATTGGACACTTGTCTGCTTTCCTCAAGTTTTGATGGGAAATGTAGGCAGCTTGGCGGAATGTTGGACAAGTGACAGTTGAAAAGTCCATTGGACAGCAGTCAGAGAGCGAAGCTGCGAGACCAGGATGCCTACATTTCCCATCAAAACATGAGGGAAGCAGACAAGTTTCCAATCTGTGCCTTTTGTCACTTGTGGTTCTGCTCTTTGTGGCACCAAAAGAGTTTAAACTTGATAGCCATCTTGGTTTGCAGTAGAACAGCTGGATTGGAGTCCAGTAGCACCTTAAAAACCAACAAGATTTTCAGTGTATAAGCTTATGAGAATCAAGGTTCCCTTTTTCTTTATATCTGAAGAAGAGCGCTTTGACTCTGGAAAGCTCATATTCTGAAAATCTTGTTGGTCTTGAAGGTGCCACTGGACTCAAATCCTGCAAAATCTTTAAGGGTTCCTGTTTAATTCTGCACCTACAGACTCCCCTGTGAACAAGGGAGCCTTCCCTTAGCTTCTGCTGCAGGAAAGAAGGCAAGTCACACACAGCTGCCCTTGCAGGCTCACTTTAGCTTCAGATCCAGATTTGGGATGTGGGGCGAAGAAGACCTGTGAACCTGTGATCCTGCAAAGAAGAAGGTGGCTTTAAAAAAGAAAATGAGAGAGCAAAGCTGGAGCCAGCCCCAAAGCAGCCGTGCTAAAATAAACCCCCAACAGCGCAATCCTAAGCAGAGTTACTCTGGTCTTCGTTCATTGATTTCATTTTAGATGGAGACACTCGGCTTGCCGAGACAGGGCAACCAGATCTGTCTCTTGGCTGAGTCTGCATTTCAGGCTGTAAAAGCCACTTTGGAAGAGGCCTCGATAAGGAAGCCTTGTCAACGGCAAAGAACCAGCTTCCTTCAGCACCGCAATGGTCTTCTCCTCCTCATCTGGCCATCGGTGGGCACAATGAGCACCTGGCCCAGCCCTCCACCCTCATTCCCCAGCCAGGAAGGAAGGAGAGAAGCGAGATAGGGCTCCATCCCTGCTCCATCCCTATTGGGCCCGCCTGCTGGCACCGGCTGAGTGGGAGGGCAGGGCCACCTGATTGTTAATACCTGTGAGCTACAGCTGAGAATCTGTGAGCAGTCAGAATCTGTGAGCAATTGCTCACGTGCTCACATTAGTGGGAACACTGCTTCTGACCTAGCATTCAACATCAGAATTTTTTGACCAGAATGCAAGCTGTTAGTGTCTTTACATAGAAGCAAGGTCAATGGGGAGGCAAGTTGTCAGCTGTCTTTGCTCTCCTCTCCTTCTCTGGCTAATCCTAATCCCATGCAGCAACTCCTTCTACACAGGCCAATAGAGATTCCCCCCCCCCCCACACACATCCAATAGAGATCCCCCCCACATCCAAGCAGCCTTCCAACTTAAAGCACATTCGTCCCCCCAAACACATTTCCCCACCATAAAAAGCAGTCCCTTTACCACCTGGTATTGCTTGGAGTAAGACAAGTAGGTACACGATAATTAGCAGCAGTTATTTCTTAGATTTCAGCAGGCCAGAGGGTAGGCCAAGCAGATAGAAAAGGTCAGCCATAGGGGAGAGTTGCCCCCAAGGTTAGCTACACTGAACAAGGCAGAATTTCTTTACTTCAAGCTGGCATTATTGTCATTGATTCAGATCCATTTGGGCCTTGTGACCCAAGCCATGAACCCTATACTAAAAGCCAAATGTCAAGAACACCTGCCAAGAATCTTACCCTTTGGCTCCTACCACATGCCTCTGGGAAACCCCAGACCTTAAGTACCTGGAGACATGGGAACAGAACAAACACTCCATACTTGTTCTGAGATGGCTCCCTTTCCATTTACACATTTTAAGTAATCAGAAACATGGATAGACTTGCTAATATAGATTAGCATATATTCTTCACCCTGAAGTCTTAGTTACATGAGTGGGAAAACACTAACAATCCACACTCTGTATGCAAAAGTATGGATAAGATGTATTAACAGAGAAATAATGTGTGTTTGTGCCAGGACTCCTCTCCAACGATATGAGACTGCAGTTCAAATGTAGGGTTTTTTAAATTAAATGGCTGGCCATCATCACCACACTACTTCCTCAGGTTTTTGAAGGACAAGTTGCAACTATGGCAGCACACCGGCCACCTGCATTTTTATGCAACTCCATATTTGGGTTAACAGTAAGTCCTCTCCCCTGCTGAGGGGCAGTTTATAGATATGAAATCATAAACACTCTTCCTCATATAAAATGAGTACAAGGCAGTGCCTAGACTAAAAGGAAACAAAATGGATGCCAGCCAGGTAAGAGCCTGGGAAATATATAGAGATGCATTGTCATATCCAGTTTTGTCATTTGTTTAATTAGAAAGAAAAATACCAAGCTTGCATCTCTTATTTCATTGTAATTCCTAATATTGGCTTGGGAGATGAGATTTCTAATAGGGAACCAGTGAGGGAGAAGAACTATCTTCTTAGTTCATTCACACAGACTGGCAGTTGTTTATAAAGAAAATAAAAGACATCAAGTTATCTGTCCCTTTCAACATGGATCTCCACATCTTGTCTTGCTTGAGCTGACCTGCCTCTTGTTTTACTGATTGAAGTGCTCACACATTATGGAGAGAATATGGCAGAGGTTTTTTGGTATCTGTGAAAGAAAGTGTAACATTTGCACCTCTTCTCCTTTCCAGGGAGTGGAAGCAAATCATTTATATCACTTGTCAAAATCTCTTTCCTCAACGTTTTTATAGCATAGGTCTTTACTTTTCAAGCATTATCTCTGTCCTTCCAACTGTCTGCATTCTATAAATATTTGAAATAAAAGCATATACAAATTCTGATGTATTTTGCACCTGTCTTCTGAGTCCACACTATTTCCTTTTATGGCCACATGACATAAATGGTGACCAGATGAGTCCTCACCATTTGAAACTAAATCAATAGCAGCTTTTGAAAGGAGGTTTTAATTACAGCAAACTCAGAACTTTTGTAATCCCTAGAAGCCAACTTGTTTTCCTTCTGATATTACAAAGCAATTCAACTCACATTATTATCTAGGAGAGGAAATTATGCTGGATGATGCCTCAATTTTCATGTTTCTTAGAGTCCTCCTGAGGCCTAATGGTCAATTGCTTGTGGAGACATGAAGACTATAAAATATTATGATTGATTCAGAAGAACAGTTGAGTTACCAATCTATCCAAACCAATCAGCACACTGTACATGTCCAGAGAAACAGTGTTCACATTTATTTCTTATATGTGAAATATTTTAATGAACTCTATTAATTTGGGACATTACATGAGCCCCTATAGACGTGTAGATGAGTGTCTATGAAAATGCCACACAAGACATCTGTTTTTGTTTTATATTATTTATTTATTTACCCCTTTCTCATTGAAAACCAAGGCAGATTACAGAATGTGCAACAAAGCATAACTAATTTCCATGACATGTTTAGCAGTGTGGAAACTCCCCAACAGGAGCAGATCTGCATAAGCAGACAGTACGCAATAGCGCAGTGTTGTATAGTCCCCACCTCTAACAAGGCATCTCTCTGAGCTATTTCTTAAAACATAATCCTGTAATCTGGGTAGAAAGCCCTTCTGAATAATTCAGTTTTGCATAGTTTGAGGAAAGCCAGGAGAGTGGGAGCTTTCCTGACCACCTCAGGCAGGCTGTTCCATAAAGTGGGGGCTGTCCCAAATAAAGCATGTTTGTGGGCAGCTGTTGATTTTGCTCAGCTGCAAGGTGGCATCTGCAGAAGACCCTGAGCAGATAAGCAAAGCCGCCATGGCAGAATATGGGAGAGAGGCGGTCACACAGATTTGAGGGTCCAAGGCCAGGAAAAGCTTTCAGTGTGATAGTCGTGACTAGGGGTGTGCAAGCCAAAAAATTTCGGCTAAAGCCGAAAGCTGAAAGAAGAATCTCTTTCGAATAAGCCGAAAGCCGAAACGGCCAGCCGTTTCGGCTTTTGGCTTTCGGCTTTCTTTCGGCTTTCGGCTTTTTCAATGGGAAAATGCCTCCGTCTTCCCGGACGTCTGGGGGAGGCATTTTCCCACCGAATCAGCCCAAAATTGGTGGGGACCTTCCTCTAACCCCTCTCTAAAAACCCCCAAGTTTCAGACCGATTGGACTTTGGGGGGCCATGTTATGGCCCCCCAAAGCAGGTCCCCCTATCCTCCCATAAGAAAGCGAAGGAGCAGCATATTGTTAGCATGCTGCTGCTCATCTTCTTAATTATTTCCTATGGGGAAAAATGAAGACGCAGGCTTCCTTTGCCAGAGGTGGCATTTTGCATGCAAAATGCCCCCTTACCCTCAGGGGCCCTTCTCCCACCCTTCCTCCCACCCCCCACCAAGGCTCAGCCTGCTCCCACTTGGGGGGGGCATTTCATGGCCTCCCCAAGTAGGTGCTCTTTTCTCTACCACTGACAGCTGGGGGAGGCTTGTCTTGCCAGGGGTGGCATTTTGCATGCAAAATGCCCCCCCAGCCCTCAGGGGCCCTTCTCCCACCCCTCCTCCCACCCCCACCAAGGCTCAGCCTGCTCCCACTTGGGGGGGCATTTCATGGCCTCCCCAAGTAGGTGCTCTAATCTCTACCACTGACAGCTGGGGGAGGCTTGTCTTGCCAGGGGTGGCATTTTGCATGCAAAATGCCCCCCAACCCTCTGGGGCCCTTCTCCCACCCTTCCTCCCACCCCCCACCAAGGCTCAGTCTGCTCCCACTTGGGGGGGCCAGCTGGTCCCTGTGAAAGAGCACCTGAACCACAGACACCCTCCCTCAAATTCCCCCACCACCTACAGAGATGCCCCATTGTTCCCTATGATGGGAACCAACTGCACAACAAAGAATAAAACACGAACAACACAAAATAAAGTTTTTTAAAAATTATTTTCTCCCTTTCAAACTACAAGTAGGCAAAGCATTATGACACATTACACCAGCAGTCCCCCACACAGAAAAATAACACAACTCACTTAACATCAGAGAATCACAAAGCACAATTCCTGTCTTTCCCAGCTTTAGGTTACACAGCAGGGGAGCACACCAAAGGGCATGGCAGCAGTATCTTACACAAAAATAACACAACTCACTTAACATCAGAGAATCACCCCAAAATATTGCTGTCAAAAGCACTTTATTTCCTTAACTGCTTTAGGTTACACAGTAGGAAGGCACAACAGGGCATGAAAGCAGTGTACTACATAAAAATGACACAACTCACTTCACATCAGAGAATCACACAAACACAACTGCTGTCAAAAACGGTGAAGTGGGTTGTATTATTTTGTGTAGTACACTTCTATCATGCCCTTTGGTGCGCCCCCTGCTGTGTAGCCTAAAGCTGTTCAAGAAATAAAGTGTTTTTGACAGGAATTGTGCTTTTGTGATTCTCTGATGTTAAGTGAGTTGTGTTATTTTTGTGTAAGATACTGCTGCCATGCCCTTTGGTGTGCCCCCCTGCTGTGTAACCTAAAGCTGTTCAAAAAATAAAGTGTTTTTGACAGGAATAGTGTTTTGTGATTCTCTGATGTTAAGTGAGTTGTGTTATTTTTCTGTGTGGGGGACTGCTGGTGTAATGTGTCATAATGCTTTGCCTACTTGTACTTTGAAAGGGAGAAAATAATTTTTAAAAAACTTTATTTTGTGTTGTTCGTGTTTTATTCTTTGTTGTGCAGTTGGTTCCCATCATAGGGAACAATGGGGCTGGCTGGCCAGCCATCTGTGTAGGTGGTGGGGGAATTTGAGGGAGGGTGTCTGTGGTTCAGGTGCTCTTTCACAGGGACCAGCTGGCACTCAGAAGTGTGCCCACCATTGTGGCACCCCTGGGCTGTGCAGAATTGCCCAGGGAAAGAGAGTTTAGAAGTTCCCAGCATAGGGAACAAAGGGAGAGGGCTGGCCTTTGCCAGCCTGTTCCTGGGGTTATGGGTGTGGGGCAGGTGGGGGTGGATTTGGGTCTGTGAGGGGCTAATGTGGGGATTTGGGTCTGTGTGTGGCAGCTGGGGGGGAATTGGGTTTGTGTGGGGCTGTAAGGGGTGGACATTAGGGGCTGAGAGGACCTACTTGGGGAGGCCATGAAATGCCCCCCCCAAGTGGGAGCAGGCTGAGCCTTGGTGGGGGGTGGGAGGAGGGGTGGGAGAAGGGCCCCTGAGGGCTGGGGGGCATTTTGCATGCAAAATGCCACCCCTGGCAAGACAAGCCTCCCCCAGCTGTCAGTGGTAGAGAAAAGAGCACCTACTTGGGGAGGCCATGAAATGCCCCCCCCAAGTGGGAGCAGTCTGAGCCTTGGTGGGGGGTGGGAGGAAGGGTGGGAGAAGGGCCCCAGAGGGTTGGGGGGCATTTTGCATGCAAAATGCCACCCCTGGCAAGACAAGCCTCCCCCAGCTGTCAGTGGTAGAGAAAAGAGCACCTACTTGGGGAGGCCATGAAATGCCCCCCCCAAAGTGGGAGCAGTCTGAGCCTTGGTGGGGGGTGGGAGGAAGGGTGGGAGAAGGGCCCCAGAGGGTTGGGGGGCATTTTGCATGCAAAATGCCACCCCTGGCAAGACAAGCCTCCCCCAGCTGTCAGTGGTAGAGAAAAGAGCACCTACTTGGGGAGGCCATGAAATGGCCCCCCCAAGTGGGAGCAGGCTGAGCCTTGGTGGGGGTGGGAGGAAGGGTGGGAGAAGGGCCCCTGAGGGTAAGGGGGCATTTTGCATGCAAAATGCCACCTCTGGCAAAGGAAGCCTGCGTCTTCATTTTTCCCCATAGGAAATAATGAAGAAGATGAGCAGCAGCATGCTAACAATATGCTGCTCCGACAATACAATATGCTGCTCCTTCGCTTTCTTATGGGAGGATAGGGGGACCTGCTTTGGGGGGCCATAACTTGGCCCCCCAAAGTCCAATCGGTCTGAACCTTGGGGGTTTCTTAGAGAGGGGTTAGAGGAAGGTCCCCACCAATTTTGGGCTGATTCGGTGGGAAAATTCCTCCCCCAGACGTCCGGGAAGACGCCGGAGGCATTTTCCCATTGAAAAGCTGAAAGAAAGCCGAAAGAAGCCGAAACGTTTCGGCTTTTTTTCTTTCGGCTAGCCAAAACGTTTCGGCTTTCTCCTAAACGTTTCGGCTAACCCGAAAGAAGCCGAAACACTTTTGTTTCGGCTTTCTTTCGGCATTCAGAAAGCCGAAACGCACATCCCTATTCGTGACCTTGAATTCAGCCCAATAACTGATGGGAAGCCAATGAGTGACTGCAGAATGGGAATGATATGCATGATTTCTCAGGCTCCTGAGAGAAAACGAGCTGTATTGTTCTGCAGCAACTGAAGTCCCTAAGCTGACTTTGAGGGGAGACCTATATAGTGTGTATTACAGTAGTCTAGTCTTTTTATATATATATAATGTTTTTTATTTTTAATTTCTAACATAGAAAACTACAAAAAACTACAAAAATATAAAAGAAAAAAGGGGACTGGGGAAGAGGGAAGAGCAACATATAAACAGAAAACACACACTACAGTAGTCTAGTCTTGATGTTACTGTGCCATGAATCCAGGTGGCCGGATTAGCTGTGTCAAGGTAGGAGGCCATCTTCCAAGCTAGTCTGGGTTATGAAAAGGCTTTTTTTTTTTGCAGCTGCATTTACTCACTTCTCTAGCAGCAGTGCTGGTATAGTATAACCCCTAGGCTCTTAAGTGAGTTAGCCAGGGTCAACTGAACCCCATCAAAAGTCAGAAGCACAATGTCCTTTAAGATCTCTGTTTTTCCAATCAGCATCACCTGTATCTTGTCTGGATTCAGTTTCAGTTTGTTTGCTTTCAATCGATTGACAACAGCTGCCAAGCAGTGACTCAGTGCCTCTACTGCATCACCAGGGGATTTAGATAACAAGATACAGAATTGGGCATCATCTGCATATTAATGGCATCCAATACCATAGCTATGAATGGGTTCTCCAAAAGGCTTTACATAGAGATTGAATAACATAAAATAACACCATGTGGAACCACACAAGATAATTCCCACTCTGAGGCTAGCTCAAGTAACAATTAATTATTGAAGACCCATTGCGTCCCCTCCACACTTTTTAAAGTATGATATTTGCTACTGAATATGTTTTGTATGCAAGTGAGGGATAAATATACTTTCACTATTACTATGGTTCAAATGCAGTGAAGTCTTAAATTTTCCAGGCAAATCTAGTTGTGAAGGAAATGAGAAGATGAATGGAGTTATGTGACAATAATCCAGAGTCTGGACTGACTTCAAGGCACAGTTCAAGCCACATGGCTTTATGTCCTATGAATCTCTATGCTATTTAGGCCCTGCGAACCAAATAAAATACTTTTTAAAGGACACTGAAAAATTTCTGCTTTTTTGGACATGAGAAAGTCCTTCAAGTCCTACATTGGTATAGGTAGAGCGATCATTTCTTATTTTGCATCACTGCTGTTTTGACCCTAGAACCTCCTTTGTGAGAATCAAAGCTGTGATTATTTACTTTCATACCATTTTCTGCTTTCTCATGCTGATTTTTTTAAATCAAAGGTATCTTTCAACATTATTTCTGTGTCAATATGTCAGTACTATACATATTTGTATAAATGTACATTGTGTGTATGATATGTGTATAATAATGTGTATAAATATATTGTGAGTCTAAATTTCATATTAAATTATGTATGAAAACTGTACCACCTGCATAGGCAATAGAAACAAACCTACCAAAGCAACTTTGAAAAGTGAACAATCACTGAAAACAATATGAACAAATATAAAAGAAAACAAAACATTTGCTCAGTACTAGAACCTTCTATTCATGACTATGGCAGAAAACTCTCTGAATATCTGTAATAATATGGAGGCAATGTATTTTTAAATTTATTTATATTTTATTTTACTTCATTTATACACAGCATTTCTTCCCAATGGGGACCCAAAACAGCTTAGAGCGTTCTCCTTTCCTCTACTGTTTCCTCACAACAACTCTGAGAGGTAGGTTAGGCTGAGAGTCATCCAATGAGCTTCCATAGCAGAGCAGAGAATCGAATTTGCATCATCCAGATCCTAGTCTGTCACCCTAGCTGCCGCATCACACTGGCCTCCCATAAGAGGAGGGCCTTGCCCTTGACTTCTATGCCCTATTTGTTGACTCTTGTGGGCAACTCATTAGCAAATGCATGAAACAGGTTGCCTGACTGAGTAGACCAGCTGCTTTGATCCAGCAGGGTTCTTATTATATTCCTTTAACATTACATGTGTTGAAATCAACATATATAGAGGAAAAACAAGCACAGGCATGTTGGCTCCATCCCCTGCCTATACACAACTGCTTGGAAATTATGAGTATAGAGTGTACAAACATAAGAAGTGTACATCTAGGCTCCTTCTGGGTGATCAGAAAAAACTACTTCTTTGAATGATGCTGATCATGGGCAGGAAGCATATATACACTTTCTACATGCATAGACTCCATGCTCATGAGTAGAGATGGGCATGAACAGCAATACAAACTTTAAAAAGCCATGAACAACCCAATCAGCTGTTTGCAAACAAGCTATTTGTGAGGCCCCATTCTATTGTTTTTTATAACAGATTTTTATTAGATTTTTTAAAAAGAAAAAAAAACTTTTTAGCATCAGGTTTGTGTACAAGATAGTCATACATCCAAAATTTCAAGAAATTTGCAATACAGACATCAATCCATAAAAAAGAGACTGATTAACTGACTACCCCCGCTTTCCCCGCCCCCATTTATACAATACACTGTCCATTCAGATCTCTCCAAGCACCTTTTAAATTACTTGCTCTTTTACCCAATTACTCAGTTCCTTTTCTCATTTCTTACTATTATTTATGTTCTAAGTGAGCAGATTCTTAAGGTGCACTTCAATCCTTTAATTCTTAAGACTAGGGTATTAAGCGCATAGCCAATCCGGAGACAGAGCTAAAAAAACAACTACAACAAAAAGAGCCACATCTTTGTCACCTAGGTGCTATGCCGGACTGCGTTGCGGCTAAGTAATCACACCAGACACTTGTATGGGTTAGAAATGGCCACATCTTTATTGATTACAGCTGTATGGAGCATTGGCCTGGCATCTGGGCAGGATCCCCATTGGCATCGTAGGCCTGGCTGCCGACCGATGCATCATCCACCAGCCTGCCGCTGGCACCTCGGCACATGTTGTTCCGTCGCCGGCTCTGCTTCCCTTGCTTCCAGATCCGGCGGGGTGAGCAGTCCCGCAGGCCCACTCACCCTGTTGGGATCTGGCCCAATGCCTCAAAAACTACCACAGGAGGCAGGCCAGCGGCCCGGCTCCCGCCAACGCTCCAGCTGCTGCAACCAAAAAAAGATGGAGCCACCCCTTACCCCCAGGGTCCCTGACTTTGATGCCCAGAGGCAGGTGAAAAAACCCCAAGTGGCCTCGGCCAATCTGGCCCCTTGCGGGAAAAATTCCTCCCTGGCCCCCGAAGGCGACTGGCACAACAGCCCTGGTGATCTCCACCAGGGACGTCCAGGGGGCCCACTCTCATCCCCCCTGACTGAGCTGCTCCCGTTGTCATGCCCGTCATCAGCATCCATGCAGTCTCTTCTCGGGGGGTGCCGTGCCTGTAACTGAATCACACAACATTAGTATATTCCTTCCTGACATAACCCAAATAGGCTCTGGAAGTCTACCTGCCCACATTTTTTATCATGTCAGCGGACAATCCCACCTCAGCAGCTGTGGTTGCCGCTCCGATGCAGAATGAGTAGGACCCGTATTCACCTGGTGGGAAGCCCATCGCTCACAGGCTGGCCCTCAGGACAGCTGTGAATTGGTACCTTGTGAGCAGTCCGCCATTGGCGTGCACCAGGAGCTGGCCGGGTATGGCCGGGCGCCTGTCCAGGTATGCCATAACCACCTGCACTGGGCAAGGCCCCCCCCGCCCCACGGCGTGGAGCCGAACCATCACTCCACGCCCCAGCTGGTCGATCTTGGACTGCCGGACCTTGATATTCAACACGCCACCCCTGATCGAAACATCTGCCCCCACCAACGCCCTGTTGGACTGATCCCCTGCTGAGGCTGCCGCCAATTCACTAACGTGAAAAGCCCCATAGAATGCTAGGCTGAAGGCTGCCTCAAATATTGTGCCCTCAAAGGGTGACTGGCATATAGGGCCCAGTTGTTTCAATATGACCTGCAAAATGTCAGCTGTGATGGGCCGCCAGGCGTCCCTGCAAGGAGGCTCCCGGTGGGCCCAGCCCACTATGGCCCTGTGGGCCAGAAAGCTGCCCGTTGGGTCTGCCCGCCCCGTCGCCTTGCAGAAGAACAAGATAGCAGCCACGTGCAGCCTGATGGTCTTGGGTGTATATCCAGCCTCGTCCATATGCGCCAGATATTCCAACAGGGCCTATTCCAGCACGTCCCTTCCCGTCCGGCCAGGCCGTTCAGAGAGGAATGCCATGAAAGCCGTGACCGCTGCCCTGTAAGCCTGCCTGGTCGTAGGTGCCAGTGAATTCAGCACTCACTGCAATATCCGGAGCTCCCAAGCTCCCACAGCTCCTCCAGGAAGGGGTCTGGGTGTTGTTTTGCGTCTGGTGCCATCTCTCGAAACCTGTCTTCCTGAAAGCGAGAAAGGGCATCTGCTATGTTGTTGTCAACCCCGGGTATATGGCGAGCTCCAAACACGATGTTGTGTTGCAAACCCAGTAGGACCAGTCTGCGCACCAGGCGCATGACGCGCTCTGAGCATGATGTCTGCCTGTTCACTACTCGCACCATGGCTTGGTTGTCACACCAAAAGAGAACCTTTTTGTTGCGGAACTGGTCCGTCCAGAGTGCTATTGCCACCAGGATAGGAAAGAGCTCCAAGAACGTGAGGTCCCTGAGGATGCCCTCCCCTAGCCAGGCCGCAGGCCACCTCTGAGTGCACCACTGGCCCTCCCAGTACACTCCAAATCCCATGCCTCCGGCAGCATCGGAGTGCACCTGTAGGGATGCCCCCAGGTTGAGGGGCTCCTGCCACCAGGACACGCCATTGTAGTCCAGCAAGAAGGTGTCCCAGATACGCAGGTCTGCTTTCAGTTGCTTTGTTATCCTAATGTGGTGCTGCGGCGCTGTCACCCCGGCCGTTGCTCTGGCCAGCCATGCACAGAATGGCCTCCCCGGCGCCACTACCCTGCAGGCAAAGTCCAGGCTTCCCAGGAGTGACTGCACCTCCCGCAGTGTTTTCTTCTTGGCCTTAAGCGCCGATGTGACTTTTTCTTGCAGGCCTTTCAACTTCTCGGGGGGCTGTCTGCAGGTTCCCTGCACCAAGTCTATTTCTATCCCCAGGAACGATAAGCAGGTAGAGGAACCTTCGGTCTTCTCTTGGGCCAGCGGGATGCCTAACTCCTTGGCCAACCCTTGAAACAGCCCCAGGAGCCTCTGGCACTCATCACTGCCCGCCGGTACCGACATGAAAAAATCATCCAGGTAATGAGAGATGAATGGGGAGCATGCCAGGTCTTTCAGCGCCCACTCAAGGAATGTGCTGAAGGTCTCAAAGGCCAAGCAGGCCACGGCACAGCCCATAGGCATGGCCTTGTCTATGTACCATTTGTCCTGGAATTTGAACCCCAGGAAGCACCAGTCCTCCGGGTGAACCGGCAGTAGCCGGAAGGCGGATTGAATATCGCACTTGGCCATCAGTGCGCCATGGCCGCAGGTCCGCACCAGGTTAACAGCTTGGTCAAAAGATGCATAGCGCACCGTGCAGAGCTCTGGTGGTATTGCTTCATTCACGGAGGCTCCTTTTGGGTAAGACAGGTGATGAATCAGCCGGAACTCACCCGGCGCCTTTTTCGAGACCACCCCAGTGGGGACACCCTCAAGTTGTTCATGGGGGGCATGTCAAATGGGCCAGCCACTCACCCAGCCTGCACCTCCTTTTGAATCTTGGCTGCCACCACACCCGGCATGTCCCGTGTGGACTTAAGGTTGGGAGCATCTGTAGCAACCCGAGGGCCCACGTAAGGTATCTTGAAGCCCTCTGTAAAACCCTCCCAGAGCATGGTGGCAGCCGCCCGGTTGGTGTATTGCTGCAGCCAAGGCTGGAGCGCAGCCGGGGGAATGGCATACGGGCGAGAGAACACCAGTCCCCCGGGCTGGCTGTCTCACTTCTTTCCTGGGCCTGGGGTAGAGCCCTGAACCCCTGCTGCTGATGCTCTGGCCCCGTCCTCCCCTCTAGCTCCGTTCCCCGCTGGGCCTCCCCGAAAGGGCCGTTGGGATCCGGAGCCTCTGGGGCAGTCACGCCGTGGGTGGTGGCCATGGCAATCCTTGCACATGTGGTCAAAGCGGCACCTTGTCTTGCGGCAACCCCTAGCATTGAACTCCCAGCAGGGTCGCTTGGTGGTGTGTCGCCTGAACCCTGAAGCCTCAGCCCTAGTGCGCTCCCCATTGCCCCTGCTGTTGACCGCCCGTAGCCAACCCATGCTGTCTGGCTGGTCCCAGAGAGTGAGCTCGTTACTGGATGCCTTCTTACGGAAGGTCTCGTCATATTTTAAGGCCACCCGGTCGTCCGATGTGGCTTTGATGTGTGTGATCTCCTTCATATGCATTGTGAGGTGGCAAGTGCGTTCAGGGTATGCCGCCTGCACCACCCCTGGGTACTCGCAGTACCTCAAAAATCCAATTAGTGAATGTGCGCTCAGCCGGCCTCCCCCTGTCCTGTTGCCTGTGCTTTCTTGGGGATCCGCTGTCCCCTACCGGCTCCTCTGATTGCAGCAGGGTGAATACATCCACATAGTACCCATTTAGGATCCGTTCCCTCACCCGGGCAGGCAAATGGTACCCAATGGGGGCCTCCCCCGGACCCACTGGTGGTGGGGAATTCCCCCGCCGAGCTGAGTGGGCCTGCTCCCATGCCGCCTGGGCCCCTGCAGTGGCTCTCCTGCGGTGCCTGTGGCGCCGAGCCCATTCAGCCAGCCCTGGGATGTAGGCTGCTGCCTCCCAATAGTCCCTTGCCTTCCTTTCCCAATCCTCGTCTCCTGACAACTCACCTCTCAACTCTGGACGATAACGTGCTGCGGCTCCAGCTCCTTCGATGGGACTTGCATGTCCATCGGCCTGAGGCCCGGGACCGACCCCTGTTCTGTCCTCGTTCCGTGTCGCTCTCCCATGTGCCCTTGGGGCTCTCCTTGTCCGCCTTGTCTTCATTCTCTGGCCTCTGCCGACGGGCTCCTCGGTGCTAGGTGCCTGGCCTTCTTCCGCCCTGACCCCTGGGGGGGGGTGAGCGGCCACATGCGTGCTTGCCCACTGCCCCCTTTGGGGGACTCTGGCAAGCCGCAGCAGACGGGTGGCTTGTGGTGGACACCCCGCCCCGGCAAAAGTGGTGGAGAGTACTGCCATGCACTCCTGCATGCCTTGCCATGCTGCCTGGATGTCCACCCCTTGTTCGGGGGGGGGGGCGCCTGGCATGCATCTGGCTTCCCATTAGGCCCTGACCACACTCCGCTGGGAGCTTTGCGGGGGGGCCCCGCCCCGCAGGGCACCCAACAGGGTTCCCCCCATGTCTTGCAAGGGGTCCCTGCTGCGCTCCTCGTGACCGGGCCCTGGTGTGTGGCCTTGGCCGCTGCCTTGCCACTAGCACTCGCACGTGGAGACATCCTGCCGTAAAAGAGAGAGAAAGCCCGCCGTGCAAGGCGGTCTGCTGGTCAGCTCATGAGCCACCTTTGGCTTGTGCAGATAGCTGGGGCCGCTTCTACTCTGCTTGGTCTAGGGAAGGGCTGGTGAAGGGTGCCCCCAGGCATCCCCACCCCCGGGCTCCAGCTTCGCTGCATGGGCCCGCCTGGCCATGTACAGCCACCCCGCCCCCGGTGGAAGGCCGCCTGCCCTGGATGGATGGGGGCCACGCAGTCCGGCATCTGCAGGTCATCTGCAGTTGCCACACCATGGCAGCTGCCGGGCGGCCCGCTCGTGCCCTGTCGACGGAAGGCCCCAATGCCGGAGGCCCAGCCCTGCTGCCGGGTGTGCGAGGAGAGTCTCCCTGTCCTTGCTAAGGACCTGGGCTGGCCCTGTTCTGGCCCCAGCGATCAGATGGGTTGGCCACTGCCCGCCCTGCACCGCCGCCGAGGGAAGGCCCTCTGGGCCAAAGGCCACGGCGCAGGCTGGCCGCAGCTGCGCCATCCTGCTCCGGCGGTGGCTGGGCAGCCTGCCCTGTGCCGCTGCTGAGGAAAGGCCCCCTGGGGCCAAAGGCTGCGTGCAGGCTGGCCGTGGCTGCGCCACCCTGCTCCGGCGGCTGCCGAGCAGCCTGCCCTGCGCTGCTGCCAAGGAAAGGCCCTCTGAGGCCAAAGTCCGCAGCGCAGGCCAGCCGCGGCCGTGCCACCCCGCTCTGGTGGCGGCCAGGCAGCCCGCCCTGCGCTGCCGCTGAGGAAAGGCCTGCAGGGGCCGGAGCAGCATGCCCAGCCCTCATGCCTGAAGTGCCTGCCGGGAGGCCGGGGGCTGCAGTAAGGCAGGCATGGGGGGCCAGGGGCAGCAGCTGCTCGCCCTCAGCCCCCCACGCCCCCCCTCCCCACCCTGGGGAGGATCATGGCCCCTCCAAATGGAGGGAGGGGGAGCCCCAGCATGCAACCCCCCCGCCAGGCGCTGGGATGTGGGAACCATCCCACCCGAGCATCTGGCCTTACCTGACAAGCTGCTCCTGCAGATGCTTGAGTAGCAATGGCGCTGACCACGCGGCTGGACCGGCTTTGGATGGACACTCCTCCTCCACTCTTCGTCCCACCTCCACTCCGTCCTGCCCCAGGTGCCAACCCAGCTTGCCGATGAGTCAGCAGCTTCCTTTTATGTTCTATTATATTAGTCCCATTATTTGTGTATATCATTGACTAAATAATTTCTTATAGGAGAAAAGTATACAGAAATATTTTTGTAACAGCCTACCCTCTGTCTTTCATGCATCAAAACCCAAGCCATCTAAGGTTTTGTACTTGTATTTTCATTACAAAAGGCGAGAGAAAGTGTATAGGTAGACTTCGCTTAGCCCATCGTTTAAGTATTGAAATTTAACAGATTTACAAAGGTTCCTCTTCCTCCCTAGTGTTTCCCCTGTTAATCCTAGAAGATATCTTGTCTCAACAACTTTCTTATACTTTTATTTAAACGAAATAAATCCAAAGAAGAAAATAAGGGGCGAGAAGGAAAATAGAAGACTACAAAGACCCATTTGCCACACTTCCTCTAGTAACCACATGAAACAGAAGGAGGCATATTAAGCCTAGTTTCTTTCCAGATTCTCTAAGTTTTTTGTTAAAGCAAATTAAATAGCATTTAGAACATGGACATATAGAAATCCCAATATGTCCCATATACCATCCTTATCTGCAAAGGCCCCTAACAACCCTATTTAACCCACCCTTTTAATCTCACTTCAATTTAAAGCTCTATGCCATATAAACAGAAAAGAAGAGGCGGGGGGAGATAGAGAAACATGAGTCACACTTTAAGTTTCATTTCGTTTCTTCTTCTTTCTCCCTCTGGAATAGTATTGAAACTCTTTCTTTCCGATGATCAGCCATAGCCGGCTCTTTTTGCCTTCTAGCCATTCATGCGAGGTGCTGTTAAATATATTATAATGTCCCTGTTTATCTCTCTTCATCTTTGTGATATGTTTCTTGATTGGAGTATGTTGTATGCTTTTTACTTCATGCAGAAGCAGTACGCTTAAACTCTTCCTCACAGCTTTCTTTTCAGCACGCTCCACCCACTTCTCCACTTTCTGTATTTTCACCAAAGATAGCTGATTTTCTCCATTTTGTTGGGAGTATTTTTCACAATTCCACCCCAATTTTCTTTTAGGTAAGTCTGTCCCATCAAAATTCTCTTCTAACTTGGCATCTAACACAGTGCTCATGCTTGTTTTTATTCCAAGTGTTTCATCTGCTTTTCTTAATACACAATTCATCAGTTTAGAAATTTGTTGCAGCTTTAAAAGTATTTCTTCAGAAAACACAATTTTGTCCACTCACAAATATTCAATCACAGATCTTTTAAAACTGGTAAAAAGCTCCTTTGCTCTTACTATTTGTAGTTATAACGTTTTTTGCTCCCCAGCTCTCCATCCCAGGAAACCTCTCCTTACACTTCACTTCTTGTGTGTCAGTTTCCTAGTCCATGAGGCGGCCGCCTCTCCAGGGGATAATAAAACCCCCCTCATCAAGCTGTTTAGCTGTCGTAAAGCAATAAACAATACTCTTACTTGAAGAGATGTCAGGTAAAATCACTCCTTTTCGGTCTTTCAGTTGTCCTTGCATCTATCTTGTCAGGAATCCTTGCCTTGTTTTAGCTTGTTTCAAAGTCTTGGGGTTTGTAGCTTATGCGCCATTAAGGCTTCTTCCTCGATCCTTGCCTTCGAGCCAGTGCAGGGGCTCCAACAGGGGGTCCCCAATCCCCGTGAGCTCCTCCACCTTGCTCTGGCTTACCCCCCTCTCCGTGGGGGAGTCTTGGAGGCCCAAATCCTTGGCTCCCAGGGGATCGAGAAAATCATGGTACTGAGCTCATAAACTCAGCTGCTGTGACATCGCCACGCCATTCCGGAAGCTGTGAGGCCCCATTCTAAATGAACTCTAAATGAACAGGTGGTCGTTGCAAGCCTCCTTCGTTGATGTTCATCAAGCCAGACAGTCTGGCACTTGCAATCAATTCCCTTGGCAACCGGAGGCAGGGACTGCCTGAACTCTGAAGTCCTGCTGTTGCCCTGGAAACCCCAATCTAAGCCCAATTTAGCTTAATAGGCAGGTCTTCCTTTCAAGTGTGGAGCTCCAAATTTGTTACAAGGAAGCAAAGAGCAGGGGGGAGGGGGGCTCTCAGCTCTGGTTTTGCAGATAGTGAAGAGGGAGAGACATTTGTTGTTGGCATTTTGAGAGAGAGACAGGGAGAGTGCACTAGAGCTTGAATTTTCTTTGTGTGCAGTGGGATAGGGATCTACCTCTTCAAGTTCCAGGGCTGCTGTCAGGCTCTGGGCCAAGCTATTATTTATTACTGGTACCTTTCCTGCTGCCTTCTCAGGTAAGGTTTCTGGGAGTGGTGCGGTAGGGATCTTGATGGTTGGAGGAGAACCTGCTGGCCCCCACAAACAATAAACAACAAACATGTTCGTGAACAGGTCATATTCATTAAAGTTCATTGTTCATAGATGGCAACGAATACCATGTTCGTTTTTTTCTGTTTGTGCCCATGTCTACTCATGAGCCAGCAATCAAACAGAAGCAGGGGCAGGTCCAGCATTCTCATGCCCCCTTCACTTGCAAAGACTTCAGTGCATGCAATTTCATGTGCAGAGGTATGGGCTTCAATGGAATTAAAGCTCATACTATTTACTAGAATACTAGAATTTACTAGAATACTGAAAACATCACCATTATATTCATGCTGCCATCCTGAAGTGCTGTGAATGCTTATTTTTCAATTGTTAAAAAAGATACATTCCTTAGGTTAGAGGCCTCCCTATATTCTTTGCTTATAAAGAACCTTTTCAGTGCTGCATACCTAATATTTTTTCTGACCTTTCTTGTGATCACCATTTGGGCCTGGTAAGAAATGTCAGCACTAAGGAAGGAAAATGCAAACATTTGAAGCCAAAGAGCAGCCAACCACAACTTCATGGCAATGCCCTTTTTTTGATTTTCAAAGTATTTCTCTTCTCCGTCTTTTTTAAAAGCAAAAATATTATTCTAGGAATAAAAAGAGAGGTTTCTTCCCTTGCTTTCATATTCCAACATTTATTAAGATGTAGCACAAATATATGAGCACAAATTGAGGAATATTCTGAGTAGTGTTTATCTTGGTTGGTTCAGTTTTGGTAATTAAAAGTGTAACTGCTCATTCCATTTTTCATTCAAGACAAAGTACCTCAGAACCATGAGAGAACATGATAACATTCAATAATAATAAGAACATCCGATTTATATACCGCCCTTCAGGATGACTTAACACCCACTCAGAGCAGTTTACAAAGTATATCATTATTATCCCCACAACAAAACACTCTGTGAGGTGGGTGGGGCTGAGAGAGCTAAAAGCTGTGGCTGACCCAAGGTCACCCAGCTGTAAACCAAGGTCACCCAGTAAACTACTAATACCTAGAATTTCTAGAATGTCTGAGGCACTTTTGCCTCCGCATTTTTGTCTGGATATGACATTGATATGAAGCGTAAATCACACTTGCTCCTTGCCCCTCCCCCAAGTGGGGCCTGGCATTCCTATGCTTGAGCCATTTCTCTGGGCACTGGGAATCCTGGGCAAACTCAGGAGATCTAAACCAGGAGTTGTCACAGCCCTGAATTGCCCAGGACTTCAAGAGTCAGTACGTAACCATACGGAGCTTCATCAGTGCTGAGATAGCTCTATCTTCACACTTATAGGCTATGACAGAAAGTACCTGTGGTGTCTATGAATTTATGAAGCTACAGGAGAAAAAAGAAGAGCTACACACCAGATTCTTAATGGTAAAGTTTGTCTTACAACAGCTACCAGCTCTTCATCTGTACTTCTGGTGGTATTGATCTTGCTTAGCTGATGTCTGTTAGATCTAGGAACCATCCTGAACAGATGGAGAAGAAACTGATCAGTCCCTGGAACTGTACATTTTATTTATTTACCACCATTTTATGTTGTCTTTCCACGAAGTTTAGGGTCCTCGAGCTGGTGAACAATCAAAATATTAAAACAGAGTCATATATAAAATTAAATAAAATATATAAACGGATAAATAGACAGACAAACAGGGAGAGAGAATGAGAGTTAGGGTGGGAATACCAAACAAAACCAGTTTTTACCTGTTGGCAGAAGTCAGTAATAGAGGGAGACAGACGAATCTGCCAGGGGAAGGAGTTCCAGAGCTTTGAGGCCAGGACTGAGAAGACTCTTTCTTGGGTTACCACCTATCTAGCCTCATATGGTGGGAGCACCTGAAGCAGGGCCTCTGAAGATGATTGGAATGGTTGGGTAGGTTCATATGGGAGTAGGCACTGTTCAGGAGATATTAATCTCTGGCCTATTTAAAGAAATAAAAACACTTATCCAAGAGTTTTCCTTGGTATTGCCATTCTGTTCTAGACCTCTGGGACGAACAATTTCACATCTCCTATTCACCCCTTGAAGAGGTATTAGCAGATACCTTTGACTCCTCAGGCCAAGAGAAAATGGACTTCACTTGGGCCTGCTGCCTTTCAAAGGCATTACTTAGGCTTTGTTGTGGATACTTGGAGGGTGTAGCCCATGAAGGGCCAAAGTTTCATTTATCTCACTATATAGAGAAAAAAGAGGTATTGTGGGTTTATCCCAATTTCACCATTACATCTAAACACACACCCTTGTGGAAGTCTTTTTAAAAAAACTAGTCTCCCAAGACAGCCTGAACCCCTAGCTTTCTAGTTAAAAGAAGGACGTATGGACAAAATGCAGTAAAATAGCCAATTCAGAACCAATACATTTCACTGCATCATAATCCTAAAGTAAACCTGACCCAGCTTTTTCTTGAGCCTAGGTTAAATGAAGCTACACATCTGATAATCTCTTCTTGTCATTTTAAAAATATGTACTTTTGGTTATGGTAGACATGAAACCAATGCACTCTAGAATAGGTGACTGCCCTATTCAACCATGGAGGGAATAAATATAGTTGAGCAATATTGGGAGATGAATTTCTTTGATAGCCCTGCAGCAAAGTTTGTTGCTAAAAGCATGCTGAAGAATTACATCAGATTAGATATATTGGCAATACTAATTGACTGCCAATGGGTACTTAGGAAAAGGCTGCGGTGTTTATACTAGTATCTGGAAAAATTACAAAACCAAAAATCTGGACTCTTCGTTCATTCTTGTGGGTTTGCAAAGGCTTTCCACACAGTCAACTGGAAAGGTTTCTGGAAAGAACTGGTCAGAATTGGCCCTGATCTGCTGCTTTTCTTATTCCATAGTGGTACAACAGCCAGAATTAAGACAGATGGTGAAGTATCCCACAGCTCTTTGCCATTCAGAGCATCCTTACATCAAGGCCATTCTGTACTTTGCTTGCTTCTGTATTTATTTATACCTTCAGAGACTGGATAAAGGTATTTATGTCTGCCTCAGGACTGATGTCAAATTGTGCAGCCTTCATTATCAACAGTCCAAGGCAATGCCCTTTAAAGAAATTGTTTGAAATATTTGTTTGCTGATGACTGTGCTCTTGCTCTCTGTACAGAAAATTGTTTCCAGATCATTTCCTTTTCAGATGCTTGTAAAACATCTGACCTTATTGTGAGTCTGAAGCAGACAGGCGAGCTAGACAAACCTGCCTCTTGTGGCCCAGACAAGCTATCATGAATAGTTTTCTCTGCTTGCAAGACTGACTTCATCTGTGGCACTTCTAGAAGTGGAAGGACACAGTCCACTGGAAAGTTCTCTTGTGCAATCTTCAGGCTGGCAAGGACTAACAGGCAGGTACAGCTGCAGAAATGGAAGGAGAAGGGGAAAGTCAAACCCTGACAGATTCAGTAAATCGCAGGAAAGTTACAAACATACCTGCAAGTCCCATAAGCATCCAGATCAGGTGTGGTGAACAGGAGGGAGCACTTTTTAAAGCCTAAGACAGTAAAAAGCACCTGAGCCTGTGGGAGATGTGCAGGAATGCTTTGGGATGTCATTGCATAGCTCTACACATGTTGTATATAACTAGCCAAAAAGACAAAAAAGGAGATCACACAAGATGTAGAAAAAATAATAATAACCCATCGACAATTTTTCCAGTCTACATGGCACCTATTGAGTTAGATGTTCTTTGTGAAGATGAAACTACCGGTAACAATGGTCAATAAAAATCTTTAAGATAAAATTGCTATTTGAAATTGGTCTTTATCTGTACTCTACACACCTGATCTATAGTGCACTACAGTCTCTCTACACAAGACATCTTATCTAGGGATGCTCAAGTGAACTTCATTTCACATGTCCCCCCTCCTACTTTCCATGCACTCACTCACACAGTCGTACTTCTCACAGCAAAAACAGAGCTGAATTGGTGCTTTGTCCTCCAGAATAACTTGTGATCACACAAAGGGAGCTCCCATGAAAACAGCATTCATGTGTGCCGAGCAAGAACAGCCTGCACATGAATTGAGGACTACACATACAATCCTGCGCTTGAGTGTCCCTAGGTACTTAGTAATGTGTATTTACACCTGTAGTTAGAATAGGATCTGGGATTCACAGCTTCAAATCTGTGCTTGCTAGCCAGGAAGTTTACTGGATGACCTTGGGCCAGTCACCATGCAATCTAACCTACATCCCAAGGTTGTTGTGAGGATAAAATGGAAAAGAGTGTAGAACCATCAATGCCACTATAAATTTCTTGGAAGAAAGGTAGGGTAAAAATGTATTAAAATAGCAGCAGCAACAACAATAACCCAAATCATGCACTAGTTAAAGTAATCTCTCAAAGACTCAGTGTAGTTATAGTTTAGTGACAGCTGGGAGATTGTGGCTACAATCCTAAAACAACTCACCATGGAGTTCAGTGGGACTTAATTCTGAGTAAATATGCTTAGGGTCTTCTGATACTTGCTTTATCTGAGCAAAACCACAACAGCTCCAAGCATCATCACATTGACATAACTGCCCTTTACTTTTTGTTTTGCAGTGCTCACATACCTTAAAAGTGTGCCAGGAAGGTACTGACATCCCCACACCTGAGAAGTTTTGTGGTGAAGGTCAAAGGTCCACCTCTTAGTTTTCATCAAGTAAGAATGTCATGATAGATTTGATTGAGTCCATCTATCACATTCTGTCACATTAGCAATTCTCCCTTTAAGTGAGGACCTATTCATACAAGTAAATCTAAGGCTCTTGTTTAAGTTAATTATGCACTGCATGAAGTAGTGGCCCCCAGACTTACTTGGGTGGCCAGATTTGCTGCCTGTAGGGCAGCATCAGGATGGGGCATGGTGGCCGCCATGTTGGGGCCTCCCATGGTTCCATGGGAGGCCCACTGCCTAATCAGTTTAAACTTCCAGCTCACCCAATCAGGGCCAGCGGGATAGGGGGCATGGGTGGGCTCCTGACCAGAGGACAGAGGTTTTCCCTCAGGTCTGCCAGTTGGGTTTAAATTCAGGTGCCGCCCCTGCCTCAGCCATTTGGAGCCAGCCAGCGAAAGCCCACCCAGCCCTCCCTACATTTATGGGTTTGGGTGTTTTCTGTTTGGGGTGTTTGTTTTTTATTGTTTTATTCTGTCACAACTTTCTGGGCATTTTGCATTGGGATCGAATCCCTTTGTGGGGAGATGGAGCCTGCTGGCTCTATCTCCCCATTAAGAGGATTCCCATAAGGAATCTTGGGCTAAGTCTTGGAGGTGCATGCCCAGCTCGGGGGCTGCCAGGGCAGACTCACTCCCAGGTGGCAATGGAATTCACACAGGGGTGTACACCCATGTGGTATCGCATGGACTGCCACTCCTTGGGTTCCTGGGGTCTGAGTGGGTGGGGGTCATCGACTGGCAGGCAGGTCAGTCAATGCTTGGGATCTGAACCTTGTGTGCCATCACCAATGCTCCTTTTAGCTGTAATTTTCAATAAAGTTGTGGCCTGTTTTACCTCCAGTCATGTGTGTTGGCCAATTTTGTTGCTGTGTCCCCTCCCCTTTGCTGTCCCTCAGCTCTGGGCTGCAAGCAGTATTTCCTTTTTTATATCTTGAAGCTACTGCTAATCAATTTCATTAAAGGTAAAGGTAGTCCCCTTTGCAAGCATCAAGTCATCACTGACCCATGGGGATGTCGCATCATGGCATTTTTTGGCAGACTTTTTATGGGGTGGTTTACCATTGCCTTCCCCAGTCATCTACACTTTACCCTCAGGAAACTGGGTACTCATTTTACCAACCTCGGAAGGATGGAAGGCTGAGTCAACCTTGAGCTGGCTTCCTGAACCTAAACCTAACGATGTAATACAAGGGCAACACAATATAACAAACAATGTAACGAAATTTAATGTATCAAGAATGAATTAAAGTCCAAGGAGTAAACCAAACATTAAAGTAAATTCCCACACAGGGGAGACACAGGCAGCAATAGTCAGTGCAACAAAGCAATGTAGTAAAGTGCAACAAAAGTGCAACTGCAATAGTCAGTGCAACAAAGCAATGTAGTAAAGTGCAACAAAAGTGCAACTGCAATAGTCAGTGCAACAAAGCAACGTAGTAAAGTGCAACAAAAGTGGGGACTTACTTTAATGTTTGGTTTACTCCTTGGACTTTAATTCATTCTTGATATGTTAAATTTTGTTACATTGTTTGTTATATTGTGTTGCCCTTGTATTACATCGTTATGTTTAGTTTCGTGTGGGCTGTTGTGGCTTCCTGAACCTGGCTTCCTCCAGGATCGAACACAGGTTGTGACAGAGCTTGGACTGCAGTACTGCAGCTTACCACTTTGCGCCATGGGGTTCCCAATCAATTTCATTAGATAGCCCTAAATTTTATTAAAGAAGAAAAATGTCTATTCACTTTCTCAATGCCACAAATAATTTTATAAGCTTCTGCTATGTCTCCATTTAAACAAAAGAGCACCAAATGCTTTAGGTTTATCTCACATAGAAAAGTCTTCCAAATCCTGGTGTTGGGATAGGGTCAGTGGCTTTGTATACAAGTTAATCTATTTTTTGAAAAAAAAATTAAAACAAAACACAAACATATAACTATGCAAGGAAGATGCCCAAAGGTTTGTGTATCAATATTCATTGCTGGTATGGTTCATCATTTGCGACTATAGAGATTTTTAGGTTTGCTGGCCCATTTTTAGTAGGCTTTAGTAGCAACTATCTTACCAGCTAAATCTTTTTGATCATTGAAAGTTGAAAGTACACAAAATGGGAAAGTGTATTGTTTAACAGTGGGAGGAGAAAATCTTACAGAGAATTTTGTTTCAACCAGACCACCCACGTGTTCAACAAATGCATCTTCAAGCTGTACTAAACAAAGCTGAACAAAATTTTCTTATAAAGTAGTAAACTAATTCCACTTCTTATTGATGAAGTAAATGAAATAGTTTGAACAAACATTAGATCTGAAACATATCAGTTCATTTTGACAGTCTTCAATGCTTTAATTATAAACATAAGCTTATTTTGTGGTCTCATTTTTGAGCAAGATCTTTTCAGATATAATTTCACAGGAAAAGCCATAAAAATGTTTCCAGACAAAACCTTCCCTTTGAGGCCCAAAGTATATTTTAGCCAATTTGAAACCTTTCTGCTCTCTCCAGCATACTTAGTGGAAACATTTTGTACAAGTTTTACCAACATCATTATTTTTTAAATAGAAAACATACTGGAAAAGAGTTTTTAAAGGATTTTAAAAGACCGCTAGAGAAGAAAAATTGAAAATTGTTATGAGTTATTAAAAGAGTCAAAAATAGCAGACAGAAGAACAAGGATGAAAGATGCCTCTTCATCATAATGAGAAATGAGAAAATGTAACTTCAAGGTAAAGAGTAGGAATGTGCATGTATTTTAGCATTGTTTTGAGTTTTTCTCTAGTTTAAAATCTTTAATTGTTTCCATAATATTCACAATTCAAGCTAATATCTTTATTCAGTTTGGGTTTGTTATTTCCATTGGTTTCAGTAGATGACACATTTCATCCCAACTGAGATGAAATGCCGAGGGGATGCCAGATCATCTCAGAGACGTTGCTTGATGTTACACCTGAACATCAGGCTAAGCATATGTGTGCAACAGCTGCTTGGTGCTAGAGGAACAAGGGATAAGCTACATTTGTAACTTACATTTCTGTAGCTTGTGACCACTTTTGCACCTGCACAATTATCAAAATAAATGTTCTTGACCACCAAATCCCTCAGGGTCATGGCTGGATCATTAAATGTACTGTTGGGCACAGAATCACTTGCTGCTTATTCCCTTTTTGTGCCTGTGCACTTAGATGGACCCTTTCCAAGACTGAAACTGCATACATTATTACAAATGTTTACCCAGTTGGGACAGTTCTGATGCCTTCTTTTTCAGTTGTCAAGGTGAATGTGACATGCCAAGGACAGGAATATTGTGTTACAGGTGCAACAAACTCAGACACTAGGGGTGCCATGTCCTCCAGAGGCCAAACCAGGGGTGGGGATGGGAGGGCAGAGGAGTACTTACCTGAGCCCTTCCATCAAGCCAGAAAATGACATTATTTAGTGTTGGGAGCAATTTGAACCAACTTGTCTCCCAGTGCAACCCCTAGCTTCCATGTTGCATGACAAGGAAGCATGTGCGCTTCACTCACGTACCTCACCCTTAGTTGCTTTTCCCTTCTGTGGGCTAGGTAAGCAGAGATGAGAGGTAGGGGCTGGGGCAGGGGATTAGAAGGCAATCTTATTAGAGACACATCTCCTTTAATTTTGTTTAAAAAAAAATTAAAAAATTATGTGGATATAGGGGAAGGGTTGGTATAGGGGAAGGGTTTGTATAATGTTGCCAGGGGCATGGAGTAGGTACCATCAGCACAATGGCATTATGTCACTTCTGGGGAAAACCCACAAATGATGTCATGCCTCTCTAGAGTGATTTCTAGAGAGGCATGACATCACTTCCAGATTTTCCACAGAAGTCAAGTAATTCCATTGAGCTGATGATGATTTTTAATTTAATTTTTCTCCCACTGGCCAACAGAGTAGCAGTGGAAAGTGATGGGGGAGGGCTCCTGGCAGGAGGTCTCCATAGCAGAAAAGCTGGCAAAAAATGCTTTCTGCAACTTCTGTGTAGCATGGAAGATGGCCTCCTACCTTGTCATGGCTGATCTGGCCACCTGGATCCATGCCACGTAACATAGAGACTTGATTACTGTAATGCAATGTACATAGGTCTCCTCTCTAAGGTAACTTGGAGACTCCAGTTCGTGCAGAGCTCTGTGGCTTGGCTATTATTGGCTATTATCAGGAGCTAGGAGAAGAATGACTACTGCTCCTATTCTGCAATCACTCCATTGGCTACCAATCAGTTACCAGGCTCAATTCAAGGTACTGGCTATCATATACAAACTCTTCATGGCCTTGGTCCAGCATATCTACAGGACCACCTCTCTCTCTATGTCCTACCATAGCAGCTTGCTCATCTGTAGGTGCCACCTTGCACAAGGGCAAAATCAACAGCTGCTCATACATGTGCATTCTCTTTGGTGGCCCCCACCTTGTGGAACACCATACCTGCAGAGGTCAGGAAAGCTCTCACTGTCCTGAATTTTTGCAATAATGCAAAATTGAATGTACTATAAGAAAGTGGTCTCAAAGAGATTCATCAGTAAAGAAATAGGGACCATAGACTTTACTTCCACGTGATACTATGTATTATCTGTTGCTTGAAGCATGATCCTACTGGGCAGTTCTATGTTGTTTAATATGTTGTCTTTAATATACACTATTACATTGTTTATTGAAATATCCGTTAAATTGACTGCATTAACTCACAATGTGTAATCAACCTTGGGTATCAGTGACAAAAGTGGACTATAAATATATAAATAAATAAATCCCATCAAGCCATGCAAGAATGCACATACATAAATTGATATGGATCCAGACAGCTCAGCAGCAATTGGAGCCTGAGTAATACAGATCAGCCCTTAGTAAGCATACATAGCCATTTGCTTAAACAGACAAAAAAATATCCTCAGACGAATGTGTCAGCCACTTGATTGATGTACATTAAAAACTCCGAATGTATCAGACAGAAGTATCAGCACAGTGATATTTTATCACAGTGATTTGGTGACAAAATTTGTGTAACTTTGGAAAATGTGCCTCTCAGTTACATATCTATTGCTGACAAGCTCTCCCTCCTTTCCTCTGAAATTCATGAAATCTGAGCCACAGACAGCTGAAGAATAACAGTGAGATCTGAAAATTATCTAATATTACTGGTGTGTATGTGTTTGTTATAACAACTTTTTAAAACCTTTTTAAAACAAAGGATGATTTTGGAGAATAGGGCATAGACTTACTCAAGTTATACAAAATCATCTTCAGTCATTTAGCAGTAGGTGAAATGGAATTGGGATCTCCTATTGGAGGAAGAAGTACTTTGTCCATTTAAATCCATTTACCACCAGGGATCCTGATAGAAGCCTCTGATCTCCTTCTTCCTCAATTTGCTGTTATTGTTGTTATTGTTACCCAGTTGTTATCATTTTTGTCCCTTTCCACTAACTCTCTTCCTCAGGTGCCTCAGATCCCTCTATCTACTTTTCCAGTACAAGCTTCTGTGTTTCTATTTGAATACCAGCCTCCTTGCTCCTGGATCCTTGCTCAGACCAGAATGTTGCCTATTGTATTTCCTGACTCACCCATACTCCATGAGCTGCTCTTGGACTGTGCATACTCCACCTCTTACTTGTACCATTGGTAATCCGTTTGGATCGATACTGTCTGGGCCCGTCATTATTTGGGCATGATCTCCCACAATAAAACACAGTCAAAGGGAAAGTATAGCTAAAGTATAGCTATGATGGCAGCCCCAAAAGTGCATTTTTAAAACAGTGTAGCAAACTTTTGGCAATTTTTTTTTAAAAACCCCAAACCAATAGAAATTATTTCAGTAATTAAATTGTCAGCTGGTTAAATTTTTGTAGTATATTTTTCCAAAGGTATTAAATTGAAGGTATTTCCATGGTCCTTTGATCTTTGTCATAATCTTCTTTTGATGACTTGACTACTAAACTAGGTACAGATTAGCACACTTGATTTTTATCATTCTTCAAAGTGAATTTTTTTGGTGGGTGGGATTTAAAACAGAGATGAACTCTTCGCTGGAAAACATTACAGCTTAGTTTTGCTGCTAGAGAAGCAAGGAAGAGAGGGTTCCCTTTGACCCCTCCCCCCAAGCCTATTTTGGGGGTCTTGGGACCTGCATGGGCAAAAGCAGATGTGATCAGGGCTGGAGTAAGGATTAAATGAGACTGACAAACACACACTTGGTGCACTGACAGCATTAAAGTGAATTATTTTTATTCATTTCTTTATTTATGTCATTTACAGTCATTTTCTCACTGAGACTCAAGGTGGATTACATAGTGTGAGATTAGTGCAATCAGTATCAAGGACATTTCCATACAGCATCAAGGACATTTCCGTACAGCGTCAAGGACATTCCATAAATAATGTCATAGGATTTTATAAAGATATAGCATTCGCAAGGATCCAATACAAAGTTGAATAATTGCTGAAACAGAAAATAATCAGTTCTAGGACTCACACAGATTACATGAAGCACAGGTAGTATATGGGAGTACATATTCAAAGCGACAAATAATATGCAAGGCAACAAAGTGGTGAACTCTATGGTTCCTAACGCATTCGTGAAGCATCTGAGACCTCCTCCCTACAATACTTCCCTCCTATCTGAGTAAAAAGCCTTTTTGAATAATTCAGTTTTGCATACTTTGTGGAAAGCCAGGAGAGTGGGGGCTCTCCTGACCTCCTCAGGAAGGCCAGTCCACAGGATAAAGGTCACCACAAAGAAAGTCCGTGTGTGGGCTGCTGTTGATTTTTCCCATGTGCAAACTGGCACCTGAAAGAGCCCCTGTTCAGATGAACAAAACTGCCATGGTGGGACATAGGGAGGGAGGTGGTCTCATAGGTATGCTGGGCCAAGGCCATGAAGAGCATTGTATGTAATAACTAATACTTTGAATTAGATAAGGTATGTTAATTTAGATGTGTAAATTACATAAGACAAGTGGGGGGGGGGCCTGCAAGGATTTGCAGGAGGCATTTCATTTTCTCCTCCCCTACCATGGCCTCTTTCCCCTTCCTGCCTCCCATAGGGTCTCCCCCTTTTCCTGCTTCCTTCTCTTCTTCAAACCCACTAAACAACTTACCTTTTATCTGCCCCTTTTCTTCAAATATATTTTTAAATTTACTTCATTTATATACTATCTTTCTCTTCAATGGGAACTCAAAGCAGCTTACATTATTCTCCTTGCCTCCATATTATCCTCACAACAACCTTGAGAGGTAGGTTAGGTTGAGAGTGTGTGACTGGATCAAGGTTACCCAGTGAGCTTACAATGCCGAATGGTGATTTGAACCTGGGACTCCCACATCCTGATCTGAAACTCTAACCACTACACTACACGGGCTTTGGGGCGGGGGGGGGCTGCTGTTGCACAGTATCAAGCTGACAGGCCTGGGTGAGTCATGCAAGTCTTGTGCTTTCAAGTTGCCTGGTAGCTGCTTTTGGCCTTGGACCCAATGAGTCCTCCCTCAAAGGCCTTGCCTCCTCCCTCTGCCTTTTTCTAACTGCAAAGGATGCTGGTGATTTACTGGCAAGCTGGGATTGGCACCGAGTGCAAGTCGGAGTGGAGGCGGGACTAGTAGGAAGAGGAGTGTCCATCCGGCGCTGGTCAACCGCATGGTCAGTGCCATTACTCTTGAGCATCTGCAAGCAGCTGGTCACCCTCCCACCCACCGCTGATCCAGGACTATTGGGGGGGCGCTGTCACAACTTTATGGGTTGGCGGTTTTGAGGCATTGGGCCGGATCCCAATAGGGTGAGTGGGGCCCTCGTGTCTGCTCACCCCGACGGATCTGGAAGCAAGGGTGCCAGGCAAGGCCGGTGATGGAACAACATGTGCCGAGGTGCCAGCGGGAGGTTGGCGGGTGATGCATCGGTCGGCTGCTAGGCCTACGATGCCAACAGGGATCCGTGCCCAGATGCTAGGCCAATGCTCCATCCAGCTGTAATCAGTAAAGCTGTGGCCATTTCTAACCCAAGCTAGTGTCTGGTGTGATTCTTAGCCAGTATGCAGTCTGACATAGCACATAGGTGACAATGAAGCCTGGAATAGTGGCTAAACTGCTATGGTTGCCTAGCAACAGCCACTGAGGGCATCTGATTAAAGCTATAGGCACTCCTTTTATTGTTTTCATTTTTTAAAAAGAAACAATGGGAGTTTTTTTTTAAAAAAATCAGATTTTTCTGCAAACCTTGGGCATTTTTTAGGTGTGTAGAAAGATCATTTTTGTCTGTTCATGACTCCAATCTCCAGATTTAAGTATCCTCATACCAAAGCCCCTTGGCTATCAGTTTATAAGATATTTAACAACTACATTTGCCTTCTTGTTAAACATAATTTAGGCCAAAACTAAATGGGAATTAACATCTGTCACATGATCTTGTCACAATTTGCACGGGAAAAAAAGATTGGAAAAAGAGACTAAGGTAATCAAATCACTCAGAAATTGTAGAACTCAGACTTGCCAAAGGGCTATTTGTAGGTTTTAAAAGAGTCAAGGTATTCCAGTTGTAGAGTTTTATATGAGAGAGGTAAGGTAAATCAAAGATGTGTCATATATATGTTTTTATGACTCATTGAATTTCCTATTTCATGATTTGAGGTCTATGTAGAATGGGATTAATGATCTACTACAAGTGATATCATCAAAAGAGAAACCAGTAACTATATCCATGAGGGAATGTATGCATCATAGGAAAGAGACATAGATATATACTATTCTCTACTTCCTTATCAGTTTTCTGGAGAGGAAACTTGATAAGAATAATTTTTTTTTTTTGAAAATTTTTTTATTGGGTTAGGATCAATTATTTTCACATTACAATCAATTCTCCCATTTCCCAATTTCTAACCCCCTCCCTTTCCCCCCCTTTTTGTTGACTTCCAACAGTTTTCCAACCCTTTGTCCCTTTTCCCTTACTCCTTTTATATTCCTCTATCTAACAAATATATATTCTCCCTTTATTCTAAGCAATAATTCTTTATTTTTGATACTCTGTACCCTAACTTTGAGTCCCTTTTTCCATGTTGGATAAACAATTTATCCCCTTTTTCATAATTTCAAATATTTCTATAGATCATAAACCATATAAACCATACATTCATATAAGTCAACCAATTTAACTTATGCTCTATGTGTTACTCATTCTACATATCTTCTTCTTTCTGCTTTAGTTATATTTAATTACATTACTGTTTTTGTTCCCCTTCAATTATAAATCTATATAACTATCATCATATAATATCAATCAATTTGACTCATATATATCTTCAGATAAACTTATTCAATTTGGTACATTATACAAATTTTACCAAAAATAATATTAATTAGTCAGACCTTATGATTAATCCTTATAGTTAGTTATTTTCTATCAATATTCTATATATTATTCTACATATAATCTAATGACATAACTGCTTAGAAATTTTCATTTACCTCTTCGCCCCCCCGGTAAAGTCACCCCCCTCTGCGTTTTATTGTATTTCAATAGTTCTCAAACTGCCACAGTTCTCCTCCCACCTCCCATTTCTTCACCAAATATTGTTTCAGCTTCTCCCAGTCTGTGTTGAACTGTCCTGGGTCAAGGTTTCTCAATTTTCTTGTCATTTTGTCCATTTCCGCCATATACAGCAATTTGTAAATCCAGTCTTCAATAGTTGGCACTTCTTGTACTTTCCATTTTTGCGCATACAAAAGTCTAGCTGCTGCTGTCATGTAAAGATAAGAATAATATTGAAGGCGTTGTAAAGCAGAGCCCAGGAGAAGGTAACGGTCCTTTCATTCTGGATAACTTTGTACTTAATCATCCAGTAACTAGGTTGTTCCACCATAAATTGGTCTGACATGAACAGTCTACATTTTCTGAGTTTAACCTTTTCAAGAATCATGAGGACAAGCAAATTAGGATACTAGTTCTGCTTTCATCATTTCCGGGGAAGTAGGGGAGACACTGTATTAAATAATGAGTAACCTGCATATGCAACATAGTTATTTTAGCTCTCTCTTCCAGCACCTGAGTGAAGGATATTAAAATGTTTCAAAGCAAAAGAGAAGAGGTTCACCGTGACCTACTGCCTGACCTTCCCTCTATCAATATTCTTGTTTCAATGATATCCAGGCAGCAGGCAGCGTAAGTGACCTGGATCTGAATACCTGAAATTGTTAAGTCATTGTAAAGTCACTGAACTTAATAGTGACACCTCTTTAAAAAAAGGCTTAGCTACTGCTAGATTCTTGAAAAACCAGGAGCATGAGCAATCATGTGTATCATAGTGTCTTGTCTGAAAGTTCTGCAAATTATTCTGCTCACTAAATAGTACAAAGGGAACTATGAGCTCTGTACAACTCCTTTGACTTAAAATCCTTGCAGGGTGGATTAGTATTCTCATTAAGTTTCTAAAAAAGTTCCTATAAGTAGTATTCTTTCTTTCACACAAACCCCTTGATTACAGCTCTTATCTGCAATCAGTAGTTCTAAAACCAAATTGTTCTTAGATCTGTCTCTATTTGTGGGAAGGAACCAATTTATTTTTATGTCTGTAGGATCCCAATCACAAAAATGAAGAGGGTAAAGTTCAAAGCTTGTTATAAGTTTAGCAACATCCCCTTCTCCTAAAAAGACTTTCACTGGCTCTGCCACTGCACCTGGTTCAAGCCTGAGGGGAAGGAGATCCATGCATGTTCAAACACAGCATAAGAAACCCATACATTTTATACTGGAAAGAAAAGGGAAGTGACATTTGCTCATGTGGTATTGCAGCTCAATCTTATGCATGTTTGCTCAAGAGAAAATTACTCTGGTTCAATGGGTTTACTCCAAAAATATGGCTGGGAATACACACTGCTAAATTCTAGCTATTGTAGGTGATTTCCCTAAAGCTTATATGTATACATTCTATAGTCTGAAAAATTAGTCTGTAATACCTGTACTGCATCTTTATGTCATATAGAATTATGGCTCATAGAACAAGTAAAAACAGGCAAAAATTTTTTTTAAAAAAGTAAAAATGTTCATTAATGGCTCTTTTAAAATCCATTGCTTCTTTACGAATTAGTTCATGTCAGTTTTTATTTCACATTTCTTCTGTACATTTTAAAATAGACTATGTAAAACATTTCTGGTGAGACATTAAACTAATGAATTAAACCACAATATAATAAAGGACAAATTGCACTCTTACATTAGTTTCTAAAGTACAAAAGCATCTGTATGTAACAAACACTAATCTAGTTCACTCAACTTATTCTTCTTGCAAAGACCAAGGCAAATTAGGCTTTGCAAAAATATTTTATCCTATTCATAGAACTCTGTTTTGACTCCAAGAAATGACTCCCATTGAGTTTCATGCACCACAAATGAAAGAACTCTTCAAGCATTTTTCTTTCACTAAAGAAAACAACTCAGTTAGAAATCCCTCAAGCTAAAAGGTGATTTTTTTGAAAGAAAATTGGGTGGGTGGGGGGGAAATGACATCAAGCGGCTGTGCTGATCTGTAAAAGCACTTAGGGAATGTGAAAAAGAAATAAAGGAAAAGAGAAAAAAAGGGGGCTGATAAAGTTTCTGGCTACAATACAGGAGACATATCATTACCATATGATCTACTGTGGGTGTCAGCCTGGGTTCTGTTCATTGAGGGAAATCTTACTTTTTTACTGTGCTGTGGAATGGAAGAAGCAGGAGGATTTTCCACCAAGTGACAGTCACCGAGCAGTAACCTTCCCCTCCTTCTTTCCGCACCTGCACGGTCTCCTGCCTGGGTTGAATATTTTAGTTTAATTGCATCTCAGCTCTGAGGGCGCCCGTTGCAAATCCTTGGATTAAAAGGTACGGCTTTCAAATAACTATCCTGAACTTTTGCTGCAGTACAGTAAAACTTCAGTAAATGCTAGAGGGAACATAAAGGCTGGCAGAAGAGTCACCAAACCTTTAGTACTATTCTAATTGCAATATTTCAGAATGCTCTTGAGAACTATGCACATTTCCTATCTTCTTTTTTAACATTTGAAGCTGTTTGTTTGCATTTTCATAAGAATCAGTATGTTCCTTAACGTGTTTTGCAGTTGTACATTTTCTGGTTGTTGTAATCTAAAGTTTGGAGTATATGATGTAAGAAAAAACAATGTAGATTCTTCATAGTTAAGTTTTGCAATTTGGAAACTGGAAGGTATTTTTATAGGAGGAAAATGCCTTGCCTAGATTAACAGACATCATTCTAAACATTGTAAAGTGGCATATTACATATGTAAACAGTGATTACATATTTCAGGCGAAAGGATTCTGGACTGAATGAGCTTAAGGTAAACAAATGCAGCTAGCGATGCACTGGTAAAATTCTACAACTAGGGTCAGCAGACATGCCTGTAGTTTTAAAATCTAAGGTTTTGGCATGTGCTTCCAAAACTTTGAGAATGCCCAGCAGAATGGGTTCCTCACCAGTTCTTGATGACTCGTAAGAGACTCCTGTATTTGTTTAGGGATATCTGTGTAAGATACTGTTGAAGCTTTTAAAAGGTGAGTTTGAACTGAAAAGGAGTTTAGCTGTGTTTTGATTCCTCTTTTTCTAGAAAGCCTCTGCTCAGTGTCTACATATTTTGAAGGCAATATGAATGCAGAAAGACTGCATCTTATTAACTACTTAAGGCTTAAGCCAAATATACTGAATTGACACCAGAGACTCTGTTCCACTGATTTATAGATCAGGATATAACTTCCTGGGTGCAAATACCACAACATAATTCAGAATGAAACTAATTGCTTCCCCAACCCCACCCATCCCTGTACCAAATGTGTACTTCAATGGCTTTCCTCATATAGTCTGTAGATTTTGCTCCATGTTTATATAGCATTTTTCTGACCATTTATTTTCAGTTTATATATCAACTCCTATTATATGTGGTTTAACATGCTAACCGTGGCTTGCTGCCTGATCAAACTGATCTAGAGTAGTTAAAGGTGCTGAAGGATAAGGCCCATGGATAGCTGGCAATCACGGAGAGTTTTGCATATATTTTAATCAGGGTGTCACTTCTCACTAAAGGACTAGGTAAGTGCCTAATAGGTTCTTGACTGAGTCAAGAATACTTCAACTTGAAAATACTAAATTTGCATCTTCAAAATTAGTTCATTTATTGCTATTGTTTACTTTGAGAACAAAATTACTCTGAGAATGAATATATCTCTTTTTAAGACTTCTTTTAAGCAGGGATTTATATGGGATTGCTGTGCCATATTGTGTGCCAAGTATATGGATGGCCAATCATTTCAGTTTATTAAAATGTTACATGTTTAAACCCATTTTATTCTAGGGTCCAGGGCTAATATACAGAACTCTCTTCACAGAGTCATAATAAACATTTAATATTACAAGAGGACTAAAAAGTCAGATATTAAAATCATGCCATGACCTGATTACTGACCTGATTTCCTGGAAGAATAAATAATAAGCCTATTTTATGTATCAGTTTTAGATACCCCCAGATTATGTAGTCATACAATATTCCTGTAAATTAGAATACTAATTACATACATTAATCTCTTCATCTAAAAACACACAACAGCCTCTTCATCACAAGTATTCACTTTTGATAAAGGGGTGGGAGGCTATTGAGATCAAGCACTAAAGTGGGGGCAATATTGGATGAATCTCAGAAACCTAGATTCAGGTGCCTCTGTGAGGAAATTTGTGAATGGACAAATTATTATCATAGACTCCTTCACAAGATAGTTGTGATGATAAAACAGTATGTGTGCAGAACCATATATACCACCCAGAACTCTTAGGAGGAAGAGTAAGGAAAATATATAAGGAAAACAAAATCTGTATCTTCATTTTCTCATGCTTATTCAGTTAGGAGGCAAAGAGAAAAATACAGTCAATTTATTTTAACTGTCATACTTATGAACATATTAATATTAGAAAACCATATTTATCTCTTTACCTGAAACATTTCTTCTCCTTTTTTACACTGTTCAAACAGCTCCCATAATTTAACATGCAATAATATGCATGTTCTATTTTATTATGTTTAATGGCTTTCTTAATAAACAGTCTTCACCAGCTGGCAGAAGATAGCAATAGAAGGGAATAGGAGAGTCTCTCTGGGGAGAGAAATCAGAGTTTTGGTGCCACAACTGAGAAGGCCCTTTCCGTGTTGCCACCTACCTAATCACGGAAGGCAGGGGCATCCAGAGCAGGACCTCAGATTATGAGCTTTGAAATGCCCCAAACTGACTCAGATCTCCATCTTCAAGATACTATAAACTACAAGGGGTTTGACAGACCAATTTCCCCATACTCCTCTGTTTTTTCTTCCACTGAGCGCAATCAATACAATGAACATTCTTACTGTCCTCAAACTTTCCCCAAGACCACGGCAATACAGCCCGGAAAACCCACAACAACCATTTTCCTCAAACTGTTTCTTTTTTGGGCAGATCTTTTTAGTGCAAAACCCTTACCTTGGCCTATAAAAGGGTCCTTTTTATAGGTTTCACAAGCAGTTTACATACACATATTCCAGCCCCCCTCCTGATTTCTAAGGATCTAAGTCTGAGGAAAGACAGATTTGTATAATGGTTAGAGTGTTGGTTTAGAATCTGGGACATCCAAGTTTAAATCCCCACAAGGACTTGCTGGGTGACCTTGGGCCAATCACAGATTCTTAGACTAACCTACCTCGCAGGTTTTCTTGAGAGGGTAAAAGAGAGGAAAGAAGAACATTGTAAATTGCTCTGAGTCCCCACTGGGGGAAAAGGTGACGTATAAATGAAGTAAATAAAATAAATAAATTGAGATCTTGACAAGCTATCCCCGTTTTCTCCTTTGATAATTTAATTTAGTCTGAATTATTGCTCCAGGCTTCATTTGCCCACCACCACTCCAAGCAGTAGCAGGGATTTTTTTTAAAGCAACATTGGCTACATCATAATGTCACTTCAGGGGAAACCCAGAAGTGATGTGGATAGCTCTAGAAGTCACTGGAAAATCTATGGTTTTACCAAATGGGATTACCATAGAGTTTCTAGCAATTCCTAAAGCTACCCCACCTGAGAATACCTGGAAATAACATTACAATGTAGCCATTGTCACTCCCCCTGCCATTTACCCCCTGCCCCCAACTCTCACGTTAGTTGCTAGGTTCAGCCTGGCAATGCTGTTCTGAACAGATCTCAGCATAACAGATTTCAACATATACTGTGCCTCCTAGAGCATGCTCAGTCCTCATCATATTGTAAATTAATCAAAAGGGGGAAACTATAGTCATATTCTTCTGTGCATGTGGAAAGTCCGCCTAAGTTTCTGTGACTCTGTGTGTGTGTGCATGTATGTATGCATATGTGTGTATATATACCTTATCTGAGGATAGTCTGGATTTGCTATGTTCCTAAGTGGTACAAACCTCCCAATTTATTATTAAATATAGCATATAGCAATGATGATAATGATATGGGGAGGCACAATGGACAGCAACCTATCATAATACTTAAAGGTCACACACCAAGACATTGCCCTTTGTTTCCTAACAACAACAACAACAACAACAATAACAACAGTGTTATTATTCTCCTCACAGTACAGCTGGGGCTAAGAGGAATGGCTTACCCAAGGCCACCTACTGGGCTCATGGAAGTAGTGGGATTTGAACCAGCAGAGTGCTGACTTGCCACCCAACCACTTAAGCACTGTGCTACAAGATGATGCCTCATTGGCTGTTTTGTGCTTTATCACTGTAGCCTGCACCATCTCATGTCACTGGTAACATTTATAAACAGAAATAACATGAATAAAATTATTTCTGTCCACATAACGGCAATGCTGGTATATAAAATAACCATGCTATCCCTTTATCCAGTGTAGTATATTCTATACATATTACTGTTGTCTAAATGTGACCAGATAGTATCCACATTGTAATGGATTTGTGTATTGACAACAAGAAGTAAACATTTATAGAACCAAATTGCACTTAACAGCAAATCACAGATTTAAAGATGATATGTACCTATTTATACATATCAAAGGTAGCCCAGTTCTATTGTTGAACACATGTTCTGCACACAGATGATAACAAGTTCAGTCTAGTTGAGGGACCTTGGTTCAATGCTGCTAATCAGAGTAGAGAATACTGAGCTCAAGGGACAAATGGTCTGATCTGATATACCTGAGAGTTTGTGACTGCCCCAAGGTCACCCAATGAGCTTCCAGAACAGGGAATCAAACCTGGGTCATTCCGATCCTAGTCCATCACTCTAGCCACTACACCACACTGGCTGTCCATCTGAAATGTTGTCTGGCTAGATAATGCAGATGTAGGGATAAAGCTAGTTTTTCTGCTTTATTAGGTGAAAAGTCCCTCACTAATTTTACAGATATTTGAACATTGGGCCAAATTCTAATTAATTGTCACAAAAGCCAAGAACACCTAACCTGAAATGAAAATAAGAAAAAGTCCTGTGACACCTTAAGGGCTAATGAATTTATTGTGACATAAATTATTTTGTGAGCCAAATACTCTTCAGCGGCTGAAGAATTACATTCAGTTGAAAGAGAGTTTTACATCCAAAGCTACGAAGGGCAGGGGAAAAGAAACTAATGAAAAAGAGAGGTCAGAAGGGAGGCCCTATTTCCCAGAGAACAGATGAAAATAAGTACTAGTCAAAAGACTAAACTACTCATGGGGTGGTGGAGGACCACTCCCAACTGTTGATGATATTCACTCTACTGTTTAAAAATCTATGTTGGCTGTCCCTCTATTTCCAAGCATTATTTAAAGTACCAGTTCTTACCTTTAAGGCCCTAAATGGCTTTGGCCTGGACTCGAGTACACGAAAGACTGCCTCCTCCCATATTGTCCAGCCTACCGGTTAGGGTTGCCAGACTGAGCCTGGTAACCCTCAGAAGGGTGGGGTGGGGGCAAGGATGTAGGTTATGTGAGATAGCAACATCGCTGATGTCACTACATCACTTCCAGGTACAACCTGGAAGTGACAATGGTTAGCCATTGAGCCATAGAGTTCTGGGTAGCTCTATGGTTTTACCATAGCATTTCTGGTGATTCCTTGAGCTACCCATTGTCACTTCCATGTTACATCTGGAAATAATGTACCGCTGTAGAGGCCAGTGACCGTTTTTTTTTTCTTTATTTTTCTCCTGCAAGTACTTGGAGTAATAGCAAGCAACAGAAATGATCAGTAGGTGAGTTGTCTGCTACAAGCAGGCACGTGGTAAGCCTACCACCAGTTGTGATCTCTTCTCAAGCACTGCTGTCTGTGCCCCCAGCTGTAGAGGTAAAGTCAATGTCACTACCAGAGATGGTAGGGGCAGCAACTCATCTTTGGAATGCCCTTCCCTGTGAGCATTACCCTGATGCCTACTTTCTTTTCCTTTAGTTGCCAGACCAAAACTTTTCTTTTTACCCAGACTTTTAACTAAGGGGTTCCATCTTATTTGACTGTCTGATGGTCTGCTCCTAGCCTGATCAACATCATTTTAGACTGCTCCATTTCATGTACTTCCATGCCTTGGCTTGCTTTTAGAGGTGGTTCTTATTGGTATGGTTTTGAAGGACTTGTACTATATTATTGTTATTATATGTTTTTATTGTATGTTTGGTTTTATTTCCTCGTTCTAAGCTGCTTTGAGCAGGTTTAGAATTGCAACAGATAAACTTTCTAAATAAATAAATAAAATGCTACCAAATCGTAAATCTTTGTTTTGGTTTCTAGATTCACTGCTGCTTCCCAGAATAGATGAACTAAACCATGAAGGTGGCTGTCTTCTTTCTTCTGCTCCTGCCAGTTTGCTTTGCCAAGCCATTCCATCAGAAAGGCTTGTTTGACTTTATGCTTGAAGATGAACCAGGTTCAGGTGATGAAGTTACAGGATTGCCTTCCCTTGCACCGGGCCCTGTATGTCCATTCCGCTGCCAATGCCATCTTCGGGTTGTTCAGTGTTCTGATTTAGGTAAGCTGAATAACAAGTGACTTCGTAAAACGTCTGCTTATGCTGGTTTACAGCGGAACCTGAGTTATTTTAGGGTAGTAACTTGGACAGAGCCACTGACATCTTCTGACATACTGTAATTTTGTTGTTGCTGACTATGATCATCTTTGTATCATAGTCTTCCTAAAGTTATGTTGACAAGACAGAATTATACAGAGGTCAGTGGGAAAATAGGCTGGGCCTTTGTGGTGGTTGACCATGAAAATAACAGTGTCCATTTGCTTTCCCTTCATATTATCCTTCCTTTTAGTCAAGACCACAGGTATTTCTCTATAAGAAAAAGGTTGATTTCAAAGTTCTTTAAAGTATATACAGAAATGAACAAAATATGATGGGTCACAGAGTCAGAACAATAATAAAAACATAAGGAATTCTAAATTCTCTGTCCACCTTCTATTATTCTCACAGTATAATCCTAGGGAGTGTTACTCTTCTCAAAGCACATTGCAATCAATGAGTCTAGGTTGGAGTAACTCTGCATATTGTGCTTATAATCACATTCAGTAATTGTGTACTCCAGAGCCTTGGGGGTGGGTGGCTGTTGTTAATTTGACACACGGAACATGTGAAAACTAACATTTGCAGGCACTCAATTTCATTGAGGCCTATTAGAAATGCTGCTACTGGTTTTAGCATATTTTTTTCCAATTACAACAAAAATGGCTATTTCAGAGTTAATATTGTACAAATATAGAGATGGAGCAAAGGAAGTGACAGAGGACGGGCTTCTAGATAAGGAAGTAGAACATAAGGGAAAGGGCCTGTAGAAAAGGAAAGAAATAATGGCTTATCACTATGTTACAGAGACAACTCAGCTCCACCAACAGAGCAGAGAAGGGTTACTGGAAGACAGTCAGTAGGCTGCCTGTTCCTATCATAAGCTAAGGCCTATCCTTCTTTGAAAGCAGAAAAAGAAAGCAGGTAGTAGGAACCTAGAGTTGAGACTGAAGATATAAAGTCTTTGTAACTTGCTGGACTATGAGGCCATATCAAAGAACAGAGCCAAGTGAATATGCTCAGAGAACGTGGAAACATATGTAAATAGTAGGGGCAATCAGTAGTTTACTATTACAGTAGGATTGGACTATGGTTACCAGTCCCTTTACCCTCCTGGCAGGAGGAGCGGTGACCTACTACCACTCACCTTTACGAAGTCTTTGCTCCCAGCATGGTGTGATGATGTCACTTCCAGGAGTGATGTCATCACGTAGGCTGTGGGAGTGCTCCTGAACTTTAAGAATCAGCCCGTTTGGGGCCCAAATTGGCCAGGCGCGAAGTGCAGAAGCACTCCTGTAGCCTGTGCAATGATCTCACTCCTACAAGTGATATCATTCCATTGCACCAGGAGTGTGCCCTGGGAGGCCCTTTCTTGCACCTTTCCCCCCATCAACCAGGTGAGTGTGGGGGGCTGGAGGCTGGGAGAGGGGGATCCTTCACTAGGGGACTGGCAAGCCTAGATTGGAACAAGACAATTGGCAGAATGGCAACTAGGCCTCCTGCTGATTGTCTCTGTGGCCTCTTACCTCTCAGAGTGGCAATGGGAGAAAAATAAAAATACTGTAGGCCTCTGCACTGATATGCACTGATATGTCACTTCCAGGTGCAACCTGGAAGTTACAATGTAGCTCTTGAAATTCCTACAGAGTTTTACAATAGAGTTTCTAGCAGTTTCTGAACCCATTGTCACTTCCAAGTTGTAAATGGAAGTGATGTAATGTTGTATTTGTATTATCGTATCCTGAAAACTTTCACCATCAAAAAAATTTAGAAATGGGGATTCATGAACCTATACATTTTCTGTTCTCTTATATATTTAAGAAGGTCAAATTCTTCCTGCTTAATTTTTAAAAAATATGGAATTAAGAATGGAGCAGTTCATCAGATTCTAGTCTATTAGAGTTGCCAGCCTGCAGGTGGGGCCTGGAGATCTACTGGAATTACAACTGATCTCCAGAAAAAGAGTTCAGGTCCTCCAGAAAATATCTGCTTTGGAGGGTGGACTCCATGGCATTATAGTAATGCTGAGCTCCAGCCCTTCTTCTCCCTAGAACAGGTTTTCTAGGGGCATTTGTCGCTGCAGGTGATGGGAGGGGAAAACATCATTCTGTAGGAGCAGAAATCCTTGCACCTGCAAAAACATCTAGTCTGGATCCAACCCCACATCTTCTAGTTTACGATTCTTCAATAAACAATGACTTTGCAGCATCACAGAAAGACTGATCTGCTAATTGAAGTGCATCTTAGGGCCAAGCTACACATGACGAATGACACTTGAACGGCAAGTGGATTGAGTGGAGGGCAAGTGAACAGGGAGAAATACACTTGCCATTCAAGTGTCATTCGTCATGTGTAGCTTGGCCCTTAGGGAAAAAAAGTTTAACCACCAAACCCTGAAAAGCTGGCACCAATAATCACAATTGTTTTTGTGTGTGTGAAGCCTGTCTAGAAGCTGAACATGTTTGGGAGCTGTAAGTCTTTCCTCTAGTTAAAATCAACTGAAATTTCAGAATCCGCTTCAAAAAGCAAATGGGCACTTAAAAGTTAGTGTGTGTGTGTTTCCCTATCTTGCCTAAAAAAGTATAAGAAGGTTATTTTCTGGTTAGTTGACAAATTTATTACTCTGTCCTAGATTTGCAGGATTTTTTGCAGGATAAGAATTAGCCTATCATTTCACATAGGGTTGCCAACCTCCAGGTGGAGCTTGGCAATCTGCCCGAACTACAACTTATCTGACAACAGAGATCAGTTCCCCTGGGGAAAATGGCTGCCTTGGAGGGTGGTCTCTGTGCTGCAGTTCCCTCCCCTCCCCAAACCTGTCCTTTCTTAGGTTCCACTTCCAATTCTCCAAGAATCCCCAACGTGGGGATGGCAACCCTAACATTTCTATAACTTATCTGAAGCATTCATAAGACAAATAATTACATAACCAAACTGGAGCTATGTATATCACCTAACTCTGTCCAAACCAGAACTGGGACTTAAATGAATGTTTATTTGAGTGGGTTAAAAATTCAGTGTGAAAGTCACACCACATTTTCAAAGATCAAACGTGTACATGTTCTTGCATCTCTATTTTATGTAAACGATAGTGAAATAACTATAAGTGAGGAAGATCCTTTATTTTACTGGAGCCCCTTAAGACTATGAAGTGCTCAACAGGGCCTTCAAGCTTTTCCCATCCAAAATCCCTGTGGTAGGATTTATTCACCTTACATCAGACTCCCAAAATATAGTTCATCAGTATTGTAGAAATGGTGATCGACTATCATTTATTTACATGAGAAAAACATGAAATAATATACTTAGGAATGCTGGGGAGACAATGTCAGATTTTCAGTCTCTCAAGTGTGTCCCCAATTGCTACCTGTTTTCTCTGCCCCATAGTACCCAGCGGGAGTATAGTCTGCAAATGTGAAAAGTCTGGAGACAAAGACCTATGAGGAAAGGTTGAAGGAGTTGGGTACATTTAACCTGGAAAGGAGACAATTGAGAGATGATATGAAAGGAGTGATAGACTGGGATGTGGGTGACCCAGGTTTGATTCCCCACTCTGCCATAGAAGCTTGCTGGGTGACGTGGGCCAGTCATAAACTCTCAGCATAACCTACATCATAGGGTTTGTTGTGAGGGGGAAAAGTGTAGCCGAACAGAATGATATAAACTGCTTTGGGTCCTCATTGGGGAAAAAGTTTAGGTATAAATGAAGTAAACAAAAACATAGAGGATGGAGCAGAGTTGTTTTATGTTGTCCCAGAGGATCAGACCAGAACCAATGGGAAACAAAAGAGTTTTCAGCTAAACATTAGGAAGAACTTCCTGACAGGAGTGGTTCCTCAGTGGAACCGGCTTCCTCAGGAGGTGGTGGGAGGTTTTCAAGCAGAGGCTAGAAGGCCATATGTCAGCAATACTGATTGCAAGACAGAGAGCCAAGCTACAAGTGACGCCTGACACAGGTTGGACACTTGTCAGCTTCCCTCAAGTTTTGATGGGAAATGTAGGCATCCTGGTCTTGCAGCTGTAATGGGGAGCCAAGCTGTAAAACCAGGACACCTACATTTCCCATCAAAACTTGAGGTAAGCTGACAAGTGTCCAACCTGTGTAAGGCGTCACTTGTAGCTTAGCTCTCAGAATAAATTTAGGCAGATCATGAGAGGAAGGGCTGGAAGGGATGAGCCAGTGCTTGGCTCTTGTGGATCTTTCTTATATGCCCACAGTAAAGTGCTGACTGATTGCCACTTTGGTCTTAGGAAGAAATTTTCCTCCAGGTCAGATTGACCAGGGACCCTGGTGTTTTTTTGCCTTTCTCTGGGGAGCGGGGTGGCAGCAGCCGTGAATTTCCTGCATTGTGCAGGGGATTGGACTAGATGACCCTTGGAGTCACTTCCGGCTCTCTGTTTCTGTGTTTCTGACCCTTGGGGTCACTTCCAGCTCTCTGTTTCTGTGTTTTTGAGTATTTCAGCACCACTGGAGTCATAGAATAAGGACTTTTCTGTAGCTGTTTTCCACATCCAACAAATTACTGCTTTGTATCAGCTGCTGAAGATCCAAAACCTTGGCTGGAAACTCTATACAGTTCTAGTTGACTTTTGTCCAGAGTTCCTGCTCCCTAGTGTGAAAGGGTGGAACAAGATAACATTACCAGATCTTGTCAAAAAGCCTATTACTGCTTGTGCTAGGCATGTGGAAACTCCCCATGGACTGAATGATCAAATGTGAACACATTTTGGAGTGTCTATTTGGCTGTCTTGGGATCTTAGAATAATACCTACTTAAATGCTTAAAAAATTGGGTGGAGGCTCCATTTTTATTGTTGGGTTTAATAGTTGCAATGCAGATCTTTCTCAAAGCATTCTTGCTCCAAAGCCACTTTTTAATTGTTCACACAACTTTAATTCCATCCACAAGTGCAAGACGTATAAAGCCAATTGCTCATGCATCCTGTTCATCTGATTGGAGTAAAAATCTCTGAATTGCTAGAATCAACTCCTGGCTCAGTGTTTTAGCCATAAAGTCTTGTTGTCAATTTGATTGGATGCTCTTGACGAACCAATTAAAGGTTGTGTAAATGAACATTTGAAAACATTTCTTTTGTGATGGATTCTCTAGAATAACTTAGGAAGGAGTCTCCATTTATATTGTTGCGCCTTTTGTCCCCTGCAGAAATTAGGTAGGAAGAGTTCCATGCATTATGGCTTTTTTGTTTTGTTAAGGTTTTAGAAATCTTAACAGATCAAGTATTTAAAACAGAAGTATTTGTTTGGTGCAAGGATGTTTGCTTGTGTATACCAAGGCTGAAAATGTACTGTAAAATTGCTGTTTTGTGTCACCTCAAGTATATACTCCCCAAATACTCCCAAAATTCTGGGAGTAATGGAAATTAATCTCCCATAATTTCAAGAATGTTTTGAGGAGGCCAGAAATGGGAAGAATGGGAAAGTGAGGAAGTCATTGGCCTCAGGGAAACAGTTGATGTGTTGGCATCTCTCTTCCCTTTATACTTGAAAGGGCCATTCCATGTAGAATATAATGGCCTTTTAAGAGTCACTGGCTAATAGTGGATAGAGTCGGATAGATTTGGCTTCCCCCTCAAGTCTCTTTCAATTTTAAAAGGGAAAGAAAGAGACCCAAGGGTCTGTGCTTACCATGGTGGCATCACCCAGGTGGCAGCTCTTGAGCTGCATCTCAGAAGTCCTTCCTCCAGTATCTTCCTCACCCCTGGCATCAGAGGTGGCAGAGCCCATCCCAACTGCCAGGACACAGTAGGTGGGTGGGCTTGCTGGAGTCCAATGAGGTTTGGCTGGTGGGCTCCTGCAGTCCCATGGGGCTTGGTTGCCTTGCAGGAATCTTTAAAAAATAGTCAGATCTAGAATTCTGGGTCTGATAGTCTTGCTACCATAATAATATATAAAAACAAAGTTCCAAAACTTCTTTCCAACTGAATATCCATCATTCCGAACAAAAAGTCTCTGGTTTCAATTGTATTTTAATCATTAAACTCTTCTGAATTACTAATTGTATTTGTGACCAAAAAGATTTTGCTTTCTTACAAGTCTACTACATATAATAAACTGATCCTTCATGTTGAACACATTTCCAGCATAAATTTGAAGAACACTTGTACATTCTAGCTAGTTTCTCAGGAGTCATATGCCAACTATGTATCATCTTATAAAAATGCTTCTTAAGACTGGAGCTCAATGTGAATTTCAACCCTTTTAACCACATATTTCCCATTGTTCCATGAATATATCATATGCAATTTTTTGCCCATTTAATCATACATATTTTCACTTACTCTTCCTCAGTTTCAAATTTCAACAAAAGTGTATGCATTTTGGCAATAGCTAGTTCATCATTTGTACATAGATCTATCTCAAATTCAATCTTAGATTGTTCAAAATCATAATGCCTCTTGTCTAGTTTAAACCTTTCCAAAATCTGTATATAAGAAAACCATTAACAAGTATGTTCCTCTGGTGATAAATCTTCTCTTGATTTTATTTTAGCTTTACCTTGTGAAAATTCCAACGTATCTCGATGTGTTAACCATTTAAATGCACTCACTTCTTCGCTTCTAAAATGAGCTTCTTGTGGCAATAGCCACAGAAGTATTTTTGGGCAGATCTCAAGTTTATATTTAATCCATATTCTCAGAATAGCATGCCTAACATAATGGTTATTAAATTCTGTATAAACTTTAACTTTATCATACTACAAATAATCATGCTGTTCAAATCTTAAGGGGAAAAAAAGAATTCTGGTTCAGAAAAAAAATCCCAACATGGAATCCTGGAACCATAGCAGTAGTTTCAAAAACTGGGATAAAAGTACAACTGCCTTTGCTGAAGTTTAGATGTGGAATTAATACAGATTTTTTTAAAGTGCACAGCCGTTGTTTCACTCACTGTTGTACCGAATCATATTTTTTGTAGTCTTAAGTCTACATACATCTTAGTTTTTGTGCATGTGAGTGAAGATTGTTTAGTATACAGTCTGTTGAGGATATAAGCTGCCCAGTGATTCTACCCATCACTGGGGCAGACTCCATAAGGAAAACAGATACTGCTGAGAAGAGAAAGGTGGGAATCTAGCCCCTATGAAGACATCACTTTCAGAGTGAGGGCCATACCCAATGCCACAGAAGCCATGGACAGAAACACAACAGAGCATGAAAAGGCTGACCAGCCCTGTCAGCTGGATGATGGTAGAGATCACCCTGGCAAACTGCTGATGTTCTTCTTGCCAAAAAAGTGTGTGAAATGGCAGGTTGATTGCAAGGCTACAGGTGGTGGGACCAGGCAAGCTTGAAGTTTGGCCACCTGCAAATCTGCCAGAAGGCAGTGGGGCAGGGAAGTGCAACCTGTACTTGATCATGTTTGTCTCAGCCAGGTTGGGCTGAAAAGGACTCTTTTGCTGTCTTTCCTAGTAATCCCAAACAAAGGAGAGTCCAAGGCTTAAGGGGAAGCAGGGAGAGAATGAAGAAGAAATGGATGTGGGAGCCCCCTACCTTCCTGAGCAGGGGATCAGACTTCCCCTAAAGAAGGCCGCAAGCAACACCTCTAGCACGGTACCCAAGCAGCCCCTGGACACAATATCATACTTGTACATGCTTATTTAATTTTGAAGAGCAAATGAGATATGTGTGTCAAAATCAAGTTACCAAGTGGGGATGAAGCTAAGAGGACAATTTAAACTATAGCGTTGGCAAGAGGGGATGCCAATTAATTTCCCATTTATTTATTTAAAACATTTATTAGCTGTCTTTCTACCTTACAGAACTCCAGGAATTCATACCTAACCTTTCCATTGCTGCTCACTGGCCATTTTCTCTCAGTGGGACTTGGAACCCTAGATTAACTTCCCTGAGGACAGGTGATGGAAGAGGAGCAGTTTCAGGGCAGAGGGGGAATCCTGGGCAGAGGAAGTGAACAGTTTTCCCTTCTCTTTTGCAGTAACCCCAACCCAGGCTGCTCCCTACTCTCTGGGAAACCAGCATGTCCCACATTGTAACATGCAGATTGTGCCACCTTGCTAATCATGAATATAGATTAGTGCAAAAGAGATGGTTATGTCAGGAGTATACAGAAGGTTTTGTGCAAAATTTTCAAACAGTATGAGAAAACTGATTCATAAAAATGCAGATACCACAGGAAAGCATAATGTTCCTTCAAGTAAGCAGTGAAGCATAAGCAGGTACATTAAAAGTAGGATGGTACTAATAAAAAATGCTGAAATTTTCTTTCCTTGCCTGGACACCTTTAAGTCCTGTAACCAATTCAGAAGAAAAGCAGACACTGAAAGAGCAGCACTGTCATTGTCTCCAGGAATCATGATTCAGCACAGTAGAAGGGAGACAGAGGAGGCAGTAGAAGGAATGCAAGAAGCAGATGAAGACCACCAAGAGTCTGAGATAAGGCCATGTCTGCCATGATTTTCTTAATGCTGGACAGAATAGATAGGCTCATATATAGGGTGGTTCCACACCACAATCTTTTTGCACTGTTAAGACATTCATTTTCTGAGTTCAGCTGTGTGTGGAATTAAATTGAAAGCTATGCAGCTGACAGACAATGTTCAACCAGAAAACTTAATATATATTTCCATTCACATTCCATCTCTGATTGGCATTTCTCTGTGCAAGCTCCTCCATTTCCTTTGCTATCTTACACTGGTTTAGTGGGGGCACTCGTTCTTTATTGCCCTATTGGACATTAGTTTGATTTGTAGATTTGTTTGCACATTCTGGGAGAAGTCAGAGAGGGGTGAGGAAGAAAGGCAGACTTTTCTACAAACTTGTCAAATTCCCTCTACCCACCAGGGCGGACATTTGGAAACCAAGACTATTGGTTAGGATATTTAAAAGATGGCAGTTACTCATTGAAACTAGTGTGAACATTACCCAAACACAGTAACACTTCAAAATGTCTGATATGATATTAAAGAATCTGAACAGGCTTCTTTTAACAAAGAGAATGACTCAAACCCAAACAGTACAATTTCTGTGTCTTTTTACCCTGGAATACATCTCATGAACCATTTTATTCCTGTGAAAATGCATCTTACAGCTATTGCTTGGTGCAGTTGGTTGAACCTTATTTAGGGGTCTTTAATGCACTTTGCTGCTGTGATTTCACTCTATTCCAAACTCAGACTTGTGTTTCTTCAGTGCTTTAGTTTCTTGGTATGCTAAAATGGAATGAAGGCTACTTCAAAGTGATGTTTTCATAACAATGTAAAATGTTTTCTAAGAGCAGCATTAAACATTTCAGCTGTAAAGGCTTTAAGAAGTTGTCATGTTTTTAAATTCTTCCAAGTTCATTTTATGCAATCTGCTTGGCCTTAATCCCTAGTGATCTGGTGCCAGCCAATATTATTTTATTCTTTACTTATTTATTTTATATCATCTGGATACTTTAAAAAATCTTGAACCATTTTCTTCAGCAGATAAACGGTAAGGTAGTTTTCTTTAGCGGCTAAGCAACTGAGAAAAAAATCCACTTTTAGTTTCAGGCCTCTCCATATTCAGATGTGGCTTTCTGATACAAACTTTTCTTTCAGTTGTATCATGTAATATTGTTTCTAAATATTTATTTATAAGTGAATACAGCTGTAGACTTCTATTTTCAGAGGTTCATTTTCTGTCATGATAGGGCCTTCTTAGTGATAACATCATCCCTTTGGAATATTCTTCCCTGAGAGGTCAATCTTCAAGATCCTAGCACCTCCTAAGGCCGTAGTAGTCAGGAAGGATGAAGTTAACTTTAGAATTACCATGTAGTTTTTGATTGATTGATTGATTGATTGATTGATTGATTGATTGATTGATTGATTGATTGATTGATTGATTGATTGATTGATTGATTGATTGATTGATTGATTGATTAAAACCCCACCTCTATCCCCAATGGGGACCCAAGGTGGCTTACATAATTCTCCTGTCTTCCATTTTATTCCCAGAACCCTGTGAGCTAGGTTAGGCTAAGAATATGTGACCGGCCTAAGGTCACTCAGCAAGCTTCCATGGCAAAACTGGTTCTCCCAGATGCTAGTCCGAAACTTTAACCATTACACCATGCTGTTTGTCTTTAGTTCTACTACTGTTTTCAGGAAATGTGTGAAAACTTCATTCTTTTGTCAGGCATTTGGAAGCTGTGTGATTTGATGGGACAGTGACTCTGCAAAAAGAAACAAAACAGTATAAACTCTGGTCATCTTCTCTCAGAAGCCAGCCCTGTTGTTCACCACAGAGCTAGGTGACTTAAAGAGGGCTGGAAAATGTCTGGAAAGATGCTGGTGGAAAACCCATGCTGAATTTGATACAGCATGCTACAGAGCCCATTGGAAGACTTATGAATCAGGGATAACAGCAGCAAAGAAACTTTTCTGCAAGCATTGCATGAGCTGGTTCACATCTATCCCAACTGTTTGAGGTATCTTAGCATCTTTTGCCCCCAATGTTTGAACCTTTGCTGGTTCGAGAACAATTAGCTGTGAAACCATTGCAAAGTTTTTTGCTGATAAAATATCTCAAACACTCTTTGATATTGATGCCACGTATAATACAGGAGAGGAAGAAGTTAAGGCTTAACATGCCATCCAGTTCCTTTCTGAATCATTTTGACTCAGTTACAGTGATGAATATTGAAAAAATTCTAGCATCTGTGAAAGAAACTAATTTTACACTGAATCATTGCCTATCCTGGCTGCTAAAATCTTGTAAAGACCACATAAAGAAGCCCATGATGTCTACCATAGCCAGTCACTAACGCAAAGAACCTTCCCTAACATCTCAAAGAGGCAGTCATCTGCCCACTACTTAAAAAACCATCCTTAGACAAAAATGATGTAGCCTATTATTGTCCAGTCTCTAATCTCCCCTTTCTGTGCAAAGTGGTTGAGAGAACAGTAGCCTAAAAACTCCAGGCATTCTTAGACAGCTCTTGTGCTTTGGACCCTTTTCAGTATGGTTTTAGGCCAGGCTATGGGATGGAGATGGCTCTGGTGACTCTAGTCGATGACCTTCTCCTGAAGGCTACGTTTCATTGCTGCTCCTCCCTGATCTATCTGCAGCCTTTGATACAGTAGACCAGGCCTTCCTGCTGAGGCACTTGGAGGTAGAAATGGGTATCGAGGAATGTGCCTTGGACTGGTTCAAATCATTTCTCATGAAATGAACTCAAAGGGTTGCTCTTGGAGACCAGCTATCTTGAGTGTAGGAATTATCTTATGGGGTTCCACAATATGTAATCTTCTCCCTCCTGCTATTCAACGTCTATATGAAGCCTTTAGGAGAAATCATTCAGAGCTGTGCAATTGGATGCCATCAATATGCAGATGATACCCAATTCTCTCATGTATAATTTATATTTAATAAATAATATATCTTGTTATCCAAATCCCCTGGTGATGCAGTAGAGGTACTGAGTCACTACTAGAGATGGGCACGAACAGAATACGAACAAAAAAAAAGCCTTAAGCAGTCCAATCCGCTGTTTACAAGCAAGCTGTTTGTGAGGCCCCGTTCCCAGCAAACGTGTTCATTCCAAGCCCTCTTCATGGCGTTTGTCAGCTGTTCGTAAAGCCAGGCAGTCTGGCGCCTTTCAATCAATTCCCCTATCATCATAGGCATGGACTGTCTGAACTCTGTCTAAATTCCTTCTGGCTTTCCTTCTGGCTTGTTGTAACCCCTCAAAGTAGCATCCAGAAGACAGTCCAGTTTTTTCCACTGTGAAAAGAAAATGACATGAAAGGGGGAGACCCATGAATGATGCCTTTCCCGGGGTGCAATCTCTCTGTAACTTGGGGGGGAGGTCTTCAGAGGACAGTGAGGACTATGTCCCCTGCAAATTTGGTGGGTATTGGACATTGGCAAGGTCAGTTTGTAACCCCTCAAAGTAGCTTCCAGCAGAGAGTCCAGTTTTTGCCACTGTGAAGAGAAAATGACAGGAAAGGGGGAAACCCATGGATCATGCCTTTCCCGGGGTGCAATCCCTCTGAAACTGGGAGGTCTTCGGAGGACAGTGAGGACTATTTCCCCTGCATGTTTGGTGGGTATTGGACATTGGGAAGGTCAGTTTGTAACTCCTCAATTAGCTTCCAGCAGACAGTCCAGTTTTTGCCACTGTGAAGAGAATATGACATGAAAGGGGGGGACCCATGGACTCTCCTTTCTCCAGCTCAAGTTCAGCTAAGTCCCAAGGGGGGCGTTCTGGCTTCCACGATCCTCCAACTACAAACATGTTCGTGAACATGTCCTGTCCATCGATGTTCGTGAATCCCTGTTCGTGGATGGCAACGAACAATGAACATCGTGTTTGTTTGTTTTTCCTGTTCGTGCCCATTTCAATCACTACTTGACAGAAGTTGTCAATTGTCTGAAAGCAAACAAATTGAAATTGAGTCCATGCAAGACAGACGTGTTGTCACTTAGAAAAGCAGAAATCATGAAGGACCTTTTTCTGTCCTTCAGACAGAGTTCAGTTAAACCTAGCTGACTCAGTTAAGAGTCTAAGGGTTATAGTGGACTCACCACTGCTGTTAGATAAGCAAGTAAATGGAGCTGCAAAAAAGGCCTTCTCACAACTCTGGACTTGAAGATCATCTCTTACTGTGATACTGTTGATCTAGCCACCTGAATTCATTCCAAAGTAATATGAAGACTAGAGAATACTATAATGGTCTATAATGGAGTACTATATGGAATACTATAATGGAGAATATATAATGGATATATATATATATATATAATGGAATATATAATGGAGAATACTATAATGGTACTTAGGTCTCTCCTCAAAGTTGACTTGGAGATTCTAGCTGGTGCAGAATGCTGCAGTCCATTTATTCTCAGGAGCTAGATGTAGCATGCATATCACTCCCATTCTGCAGTCACTCCATCAGTTACTGAGCTCAATTCAAGATCACGATGATCACGTTCAGATTATCACATGGCATTGGCTTCTCATATTTGTGCAACTGCCTTTCTCCCTATCTTCTGCCATGACAGTTTTGCTCATCTGAATAGGACCTTCTGCTGATACTGCCCTGCAGCTGGGCTAAATCAACAACTGCCCATGCACACACTTTTTCTATGGTAGCCCCCACCTTGTAGAATGGCTTGCTCAAGGAGATCAAGAAAGCTCCCACTCTCCTCTCCTGGCTTTCTACAAACTATGCAAGACTGAATTATTCTGGAGGGCTTTCTACTCAGATTATAGGACTGTGTTATAAGTAATAGCTCAGAGAGATACCTTGGTAAGGAACAGGGACTGTAGGCTAGTCCGTCTGTTGATTGTAGATATGCTCCTACCAGGGAGTTTCCATGTTGGTAAAGATGTTATGTTAATTAGTAATGCTTTTGTTTTCAGAAAGATTTCATCTCTGTGGTTGACTTTAAGCTTGTATTCAAATTTTCTGCTAGCTCGCCTTATTGTATTTGTTCATCAAATGCCTTGTTGATCATTTTTTTTTCCAGTGAATAGCCTAGCTGTTGACTATATTGTCTTTCACTTCCACTGTGTAATCCATTTTGGGTCTCAGTGAGAAAGATGGACTATAAATAAATAAGTAAATAAATAATGCAGGATCAAAGCCAGCATGGGCCAGTAGGTTTATTAGGTAGTTTTTTTCTTCAAAAACAAACCTTTTAATCTGTGACATTTCCATTAAGAGAATTTCTTTTTAGAAAAGGAACATTGTGTTTTTAAAAAGTACCACCCTTCCTTAATGCACGAAATGTCATTCATATAGCTCCAGTTCTGACCAATGAGTATCCATCCAGTCCCTAATTTAGCTAGACACAGGAGAGAGTTCATACCACAAATCTAGGTTCCAAAAGTGAGATAAACTTAGATGAGCTTTAGAGAAGTGTGCATCCTGTTTCCTATACATGTCTTCAAAGCTCATATGCATTACATCTCATTGCAAATCAGTATATGAGCACACATCATGGTCTCATGCACCATTTGAACAAGTGGAGAAATTGAAATTGTACAGGACAGCACAAGGAAATAGACACAGATGATGATAAGTCATCCAAGGTATGCTGTCCTAGGTCAGGTGGTGGGACTAAATGATCAGGAGCATTCCTTTAAGATTGATTTTAAGACTCTTCTTTTGTTATTTTATTTGTTTACTTCATTTATACCCTGACTTCCTCCACAATCATCTTATTAAAGAATAGTGAAATGCCTGCTCTCATGATAGGCAGCATGCAGGGCCGGCGCGCCCATGGAGGCCAGGTAGGCGGTGGCCTCGGGTGCGCGGGCACTGGAGGGGCGCTGGAGGGGGTGTTGGGGGCAGAGGCGCACGCAGCGAAGCTGGCATGACGGGGCCGCCTGTAGCTACTGCTGCAGCCAGCCAGCCAGCCCCTTGCTGCCGCCGCCGCCGCCGCCACCACACACCTCAGCCGGGCGCAGCCTCTGTGCGCTGCTTGAGCAGCGGCTCGCGGCTTCTGCGCCCAGCTGGGGCGCGCGGCGGCGGCAGCACGGAGCTGGCTGGCTGGCTGCAGCAGCAGCTGTAGCCAGCCACGCCAGCTCAGCTGCGCGCTCCTCCGCCCCAGCCGGGTGCAGAAGCCGTGAGCTGCTGCTGGGGTGGCGCACGGAGCAGCCTCCGTGCGCCGCTAGAGCAGCAGCCCGCAGCTTCTGCACTCAGCTGGGGCATGTGGCGGCGGCGGCGGCACGGGGCTGCCTGGCTGGCTACAGCTACTGCTGCAGCCAGCCACGCCAGCTCAGCTGCGCGCTCCTCCGCCCCAGCCGAGCGCAGAAGCTGTGAGCTGCGGCTGGGGCAGCGCATGGAGCAGCCTCCACGCGCTGCTCCAGCAGCAGCCCGCAGCTTCTGCGCTCGGCGGTCCGCGGGCAGCCCAGCCCCCCTGTGGTGCGTGATGACGTCTGCGACGACGTCATCACGCCTCCCGTGGGGCGCGTGCGCGCCCACCGCCGCAGGTGCTAAAACCTCTGGCGCCGGCCCTGGCAGCATGCATGTGCACAATCCAGCTCCGGGCCCTATTTCTTGGTTACATTAGAATGTGATGAAACCTGAGGAAATAATTCATATACATGGAAATACTGAAATAAATAGAACACATGTTCTTATCAGTTAAATGGATATGTTACATGTCACTGCATAAATTTTCTTTATTGATTGTACAACCAGATTTACTGATTCTGTTGAAATATGAAAGAATGTACCCAATCGGCATGCAAGATGTTTTGATTAGAATGATTTATAGCACAAAAGCAACCTTGGGTGAAGCTAGCTGGCATTATTGAACTCTAAACAGATTTATTTGCATTGCTTCATCTGAGCTATCTGAGAATCATCATACAAGTGTTTTTAATTTAAACTGTCTGATGTTCTTCTGGCAATCATACTAAAGCAAAGATTTGTTCTTCATCTTCAATCCCCTCCTATGGGATATAATTATAGTTTCAAAAAGAAGAGGTTAAAAATTAGTTATGTAATTTCATTAGAAATGTTGTTTTTACAGATCCAATAATCTGAACATTTTAGAAGGGAATATATATATGAACACTGACAGATGAAAAAGTCTAAATTTTAAAATCATGGTGGATGTTTTCTTTAATTATACATGGATATTTTACTCATTACACTCAGTGATAATTTAGCTGTTTACTCTAGTGGGAGAAGGATAAATCACGAAAGTCATGTCCTTGCTCTCACTACTCTGATTACATATAATTTGCTCTCTTCAAAAATGTATCAAGAATCTGAATCCAAACATAGCCCTTTTTAAAGCACTTCTTATTGGCTTAAGTTAACAGAAAACATTTGGAAAGTTTCCAACACTGGGTCCTTGAACATCATCTAGAATTGCAGCTTAGGGTCTGACCATAATTAGAACATACAAATATAAATCAGTGCATTTACATTTTGATTTAACATCATGCACACTTGTTTGAATGGGTGGAGAAGAGAAACCTGAGGGACATGTGACTGATTTAAGCAAAGGAATGGGAGAAATATAAGTTGAGAGGTCTTCATATAATGCTTCCTTAGTGTGAGAATTGAAAGAAATAAATGGTTTTGTGGCTAATAAAACACATTGATGGGGAATGTTGCCAAAGCAGAGGACTTTATATGGACCCATAAGATTTGAATCCATTAGTGGAGAACAGAACTATTTTTGATCAGATACATTGGGTACAAAAATAGATTTCCATGCGATTTTTATCTGATGGTCCACACTTCATATCCACATATAAAAATGTTGTGTTAAATGGGCTTTAATGAGATCATTCTGTTTATATACACACACTCATTAAAGACAATAGCTATCACCAGAGAGGTGCACCATTTGTCTATTTCAAAACAGCTGTTCTTTCAAACGTTTATGTTGTAATTTGTAGAGTGCGAAATCATGAAATTAGTTGTTCTGCTAAAAGAAATAATAACAGCTCTTGACCTGAGGGAGGGGCTGTAGTTCATGCTTTGCATGAAGAAAGTCCCGGGTTCAATTGTCAACATCAATTAAATGGATCAGGTATTAGTTGATGCGGACGACCTCTAATGGAGACCTTGAAAAGCCGCTGTAGACAGTATGGCTGGACCGCGCTAGACTAATTGGTCTGAGGCAGCCTCATTTGTTCTTTCAGACATTTTGATTCTTTTATAAGAAATTGCTTATCTTTCTTTTGCAATTACAGGTCTGGAACAAGTTCCAAAGGATCTTCCCTCTGACACTACCCTCCTGGATTTGCAGAACAATAAAATTACTGAAATCAAGGATGGAGATTTCAAGAATTTGAAAGACCTCCATGTAAGTTTTAACAAATACCCATTCAGTGTTGGTTGTTGTCTAGACATATCATAGCTGATTTAGCCTAGTGCTTTAAAAAAAAACCTAGAAATGTTTTTGATGGCATTTTAAAAAGAACCAGTATGTACATCTGAAGAAGAATGTTCAAAATAGATTCAGGTCCAGTAGCACCTTAACAACCAACTAGATTTCCAGGACATGAGCTCTTGAGAGTTAAGATTCCCTTCATCTTTAATGTGCTACTGGACCTGAAACTTGCCCTTCTACTACAGTCCAACATGGCTACACACCTGAAGCAATTAAAATGGAGTTGTTAGCATGCTGTTACAGAATTTTGCCCTCTGAATTTTTGGGTGAATTGTATTTGAATTACCTTTTAATGGTTATTTATTTATTTTTGTATGTTCTTTTTATGTATTTGATAATACTTATGTACTGTGGAAGTAGAGAAAATTGACACTTATCTTCGATTGTATGTATTATTTGAAAAAAAAATACCATTTTCAGCTAGTGGGCTCAAGGTGGTTTATTGCACATTTTTTCACATATATGTTATACCCTTCTGTAGTTCTGTTCTTTTGTTTTGTCTGCTTGTTTCCTCTCTTTTTTGGTTTGTGGTTTGTAAAGTACAACCTGCAACCCATTTAGATTCTGGTTTATAATGTAATTCAGGGATCAAGGAGTTCACTGCCCCTGTGACATTGTTCTAGTGCAAAACCTGCCAGCTGCACCTAAGAGACATTACCTCATAGGCAGTATTAACATCTCCAGTCCTTCATCTGTGTATCTTGGAAATTATGTATATTCCAGTATACCAATAAGTTGCATAGAACAGAGATTGTGGGAACACAAGAGGCATGGATGCACTTTCTATCCCATATAATGGCCTTTTCTAATGCCTGTACTTGTGCATACCAAGGTGGGGATGATAGGGAACAGAGAAAGCAGGGCTCAATTTCTGTGAGATTTCTGTAGTGATGGGCTCCCCTTGGGATCAGGTGTTGACCAACTAAGCTAATTGCTGATCAGTCAGCAAATAAATTGAATTATCCTGAACTTGATCAATTGGAAATTGTTGGAACCCCAGGGTGTTCCTGACAATGCCATGACCATGGAGTTCCAGATGTCCTAACCCCCCTCTCCACACCACCTGACCTCTATTGAGTCTACTGATCTACTGCTTGTAATCACAGCAACAACAGAAGTTGGGGGAAGGGGGGTCTTCTTTGGCTTATAATTTGAACTAAAGGACTACAATGTTTAGAGGCATCATTAGAATTTTTTGTGGAAAAATAATATTCTAGAGAAAATCAGTGCCAGTCCTGATATTGTTATTAATATGGTCCCACTTGAATTAAATGCTATCAGGTCAATATGTCCAGCATACTCAAGCATAACAGACTGACAGTGATAGACTCTGTCATAGCATATGGTCATCTGATGTCTCTGTATAATCCTAAAAAGAGTTACACCCTTCTAATCCAATTGACTTCGATGGATTTAGAAGGAAGTAACTCTGCTTAGGATTGCACTGTGAGACATCAGATGATCATGTTCTATGATAAAATGTGGACCAGATGCCGAGGCATATGCCTAGGTCATCATCACTTTCCTCTGCAAGCACCATCACTGGAGGGTATTGACCAGCTGCAGCCAAAAGATGTGTTGAGAAGGAACAGGACACAGATCAAAAAGGGTCAGAGCCTCCTGAGGCATCAAGTGGCAATCTGTGTGATCTGAGTCAGCTGCATGCACTAGAGTGACTTCTCCAGATATTAAAATGAAGTGAGCTAAGGGGAGAATTGGAGTGCATTGGCCTTCCTGGAAAGCCATACTGGGGGGGGGGTACTAAAATTCCGCCTCAGAACAATTTCATGTCTAGTTCAATTTAACTCTTGCTAGCAGCCAGCTCAGTCCAAGGTTTTTTTTCCTGTAGTACCTGTAGTGGTTGCAATAAAGTTAGCTGTCGGTTGTGTACCTTTTCTGTGACCTCCTCTTCATGTTACCAAATGAGATATTAACTTAAAGTCCTCTTAAATCAGAAGCCGGGCGGCAACACCAAAACTGAGATCAGCTCAGGGTGAAGCTACAAGTGACGAATGACACTTGAATGGCAAGTGTATTTCTCCCTGTTCACTTGCACTCCACTCAATCCACTTGCTGTTCAAGTGTCATTCGTCACTTGTAGCTTGGCCCTCAGTCACCTCTATTCTCATCCCACTAACCTTATTCAGAATTCCTATTCTATCTTGTGAGCCCAACACTAGATGCAAATAGTCAGGAGTCAATGATAGTTGAGCAGGACACCTAGCAAAGGGGACTATGGCAGCTCTGCTCCCACCTCAGACCCATGGGACTAGTTCTTGAAAGAGACAAAGGGGAGGGGGTATCACATGATAGATGAGAATGTAATTTTTTGGTTTTTGTTTTGCTTTAAGGCAAAGGTCAAACAGATTGTCTTTAAGGTGCTATTGGACCACATCTTGTTCTTTGACTGCAGCCCAACACAGCTACCCACCCACCTGAAACACATTTTTCAGGGTATACTTTGGAGGCCTGTTTGCTTGCACACATGTAACAGTTAGCCAATTATACTACATGATTGGCTTGTGATTCATATCATTTTTTTTTGCCTCAGATACTATTGACAGCTATGGTAGAAGAATTTCTGCATGCTTTTCATGTTCTATTTGGCAAAGAATAATTCCCACCCAAGGTTATATGCCCTACTTTGTGCAAAATCTGTTTCCAATCAATTACTGCAGAAGCTTGGGGGCGGGGGAGGTAGAAGAGTAGGTTTTTCCAGAGTATCCTACTGGCTTGATAAATTTTACATTATTTAAGAACAGGAAACTATTGCTGTGGTAAGAGATATACCGTAAACTGTATTTATTCATTTAAATTATGGTTATCCTGTGTCCATCAAAGCATAGTATTAGAAGTAGGTTCTGTGTTTGAATCTTGTTATTAAAGTCTCCATTTGTTCCATGTAGCTGATATTCTGTGGAAGGTAGACATGATATGCATAGTCATCTATGGCAAGCTATCACTACTGCTCACTGAGAGATCAAGAAAATTGTTATTTTTCACAGCAAATTCACAGCAAATATTCAGTCTTTAGGAACATGGATGCATGAAATTTTGATTACATTTAATGTGTTTTCCGCAGCAGCTGTAGCAGTTGTAATATTGGACACTGGTCATACAAAGCCCAATTCACTTGAGACTTGAAGGATATTGAGAAGACAGGATGCCCTCACTCTGCTGTTATTTTGGTGGTGTTTGCTCTAGAAACAGCCTCTCTAGCCTCCAATAAAGATTCCTCCATAGGGAGTAATGGACCGTTATTTTCAGAATCCACCCAAAAACCTGGAACTAAAAACAAAAGCAATGTTTTGGGACCCAGATATTGGAAATGCCGAAATAAAATAATTCTTTTTTAATGCATATTCCTATGTGCTCCTTTGCAAAATGTGCAAAATCAACAGCTGCTTATACATGTGCGTTCTCTGTGGTAGTCCCTATCTTATGAAATGGCCTGCCTGAAGAGGTCAGGAAAGTTTCTGTCTCCTGGCTTTCCAGAAACTATGCCAAACTGAATTATTCAGAAGGGTTTTTTTATACAGGTGTGTAATAGGGCTGTAATAGAGCTGTGCTGTAAGGAAGTGGTTCAGAAGGTTACTTTGGTTAAAAGGAGAGGAACTGTAGACTATTCTAGTGAATACTGTTGGTTGCTGTAAGTTAGCTCATACTGGGTAGTTTCCATATCATTCAATATGTCTGTCAAATTACTTATGTTTTGTTTCAGTGTTGTACTGGATTTCTGCTTGTTTTCAAGTTTCTGCAACCCATATCCTAGTTTATTGTTTACTGAATGTCCTAGGCATTAATCATATTGATTTACGCTGTATAATCCACCTTGAGTCTCAGTGAGAAAAGCAAACTATAAATAATGTAAAGAAATAAAAATAAATGCTGGGTTGACCCACAGATTATGTCAGCGATTCTTAGTCTTTAGTCCACTATATCTCACATAGAGGTAGGCACTAACTGCGAGAAAACTGAACTGTGAGGTTCATGGTTTGTGGCATTTTCATGAACCAGGAACCACGAACTTCCACAAACTGGGGCAAATTCATGAACCAGTTGGTTCATGGGGTTTAAATGCCCATTTCTGGCACTTAGCAGCGGCAGGGAAAGGGGCATTTAAACCCCTGGATTAGCTGCTTGTTGAGGAGATCCATGACAAGCATCTGATCATTTAAACAGTGGGGCTGTTTAAATGGCCACTTCCAGCGGCAGGAAAATGGCCATTTCAGGGCTTTTTTCAGCCAGAACACAGTGGAATGGAGTTCCAGAACCTCTTGAAAATGGTCACATGGCTGGTGGCCCCACCCCTGATCTCCAGACAGAGGGGAGTTTAGATTGCCCTCCACGCTGCCGAGCAGCGCAGAGGGCAATCTAAACTCCCCTCTGTCTGGAGATCAGGGGGTGGGGCCACCAGTCATGTGACCATTTTCTCTGAGGGCAACCCACTGAGTTCCACCACCTCTTTTCCCAGAAAAAAAGCCCTGGGCCATTAAAAGCCCTGGGCCATTTCCCCCTCCCCTACCATGTCCTCTTTCCCTTCCCTGCTCCCATAGCCTCTCTCTCAATTTTCCTGCTTCCTTCCCTCATTCCCACTGTCCTTTGCCCCCTGTTCATATTTTCCCTGCCCCAGTAGCCTCTCTCCTGTGGCCCAGTGCATGGTTCCAGCTAAGCTAGGCCCAATTCCATAGTGATGTACTTGCAAGTACTTTTGGGGATAGGGATACTACACATTTACCTGTATCCCCTTCCTCACACTATTCCCTCTTTCCCTCCTCTTGGCAGCCTCCACATGCTCACCTTTCCCTATGTCCTTCTTCCCTTCATACCCACTAAACTACTTACCTTTTATCTACCCTCATCTTCAGCTATATTTATTAATTTACTTCATTCATATACTCCCTTTCTCTGCAATGGGGACCCAAAGCAGCTTAGAACATGCCCCTTGCCTTCATAATATCCTCACAACAACTCTGAGGGCCAAGCTACAAGTGACAAATGACACTTGAACAGCAAGTGGATTGAGTGGAGGGCAAGTGAACACGGAGAAATACACTTGCTGTTCAAGTGTCCTTCGTCACTTGTAGCTTGGCCCTGAGAGGTAGGTTAGGTTGAGAATGTGTGACTAGATCAAAATTACCCAGTGAGCTTCCACAGCAGAGTGGGGATTCGAACCTGGATCTCCCAGATCCAACTGTGAAACTCTAACCCCTACACTGCACTGGCTTTTGTGGAGGGAGGATTGCTGAAGAGTAGCATGCAGCCAGGCCTGAGGGATTCATGCAAATCTTGTGGTATCAAATTGTCTGGTGGTTGCTTCTGGGCTTGACCCCAATGATTCCTCCCTCAAAGATCAAAATTACCCTGGAAAGAGCCCTGCCTCCTCCTCATGCCTTTCCCTGACAGAAACCTAGCCTGGAATGCTGGATAATTGGTTATGGTTGCCTAGCAACAGCCACTGAGGACATCTTATTAAACCTACAGGTGATTTAAAAACCTTTAAAAAAAAGATTTCAGATTTTTCTGCAAACTTGGGGTATTTTTCAGTTGTGTGAGGAGATCTATCTTGTCCATTCTTGGCTCAGTTGCTGGATCTGGGTACCTACAGATATGAGCCACTTGAGTATATAAGATAAGCAAGAATTTACAAATGCTGATGCATCATGTCTTACTGAGATGGGATGCTAACTAAGCCACTGCATGCAATACCAACAGATTCTTTGTGAATATTGTTAAAATATTTTACATTTGTTACTTTCAGAGAAGGAAAAAAATCTAAAAAAATAATGTAAAGTTTGCACGTATACTTGGTAATCACACTATTCAAGACAGAAGTTAAGATGATCAATTAAGAGTTCAAAACTCAGTCCAGCAAGGATGTTAATCTAAACTAGAGATTCCAGCTCACACACAGAGAACTACATAATTATTTCAATGTAATCGTAATTGAATATTGTAATGCAAGCCTACTATTTCAGATAAAACATTGGAACGATATTCAAGAATATTGTGTCCAGAAATGGGGAAAAAGTGATAAAATCTCCTGATTAAATAATAATATCCATTACTTGTAGTGAAAGGTATAAAACTTCAATCAAAATGGCCAAGATTTTTTGTAATGCAGAATGTAAAGAAGAAACTACCTTGTCTTTGGAGTAAGGTTGGACATACAGGTTGGTGGGGGAAATCAAAATTGGGATTGTTCTTTTCCCAAATGAAAGCACCTATACAACAAGGACCAGTAACTTGCCAGCAATGCCTCAGGATGATGCTGAGTGAGATGGATTTGGAATAATTTTCTGTCCCCTCCCCATTTCCATATCATGTGCACGTGAATCTGCATTGTACTGTAATGGCATTGCCACTGATGTGGCAAGGTCAGTATTGTCTACTCTTGGCTGGCAATGGCTTTGCTGTCTCAAGCAGAGGTCATTCACATCACCTACAAAGTGATCGCTTTAGCGGGCAATACCAAGGCTTGAACTTGGCACCACCTGCATACAAAGAAGATGCAGATGCTCTACCACTGAGCTATGCCCCCACTGCCATCATAACTTCAAATCAGCCTCTTCAGAAATGTGTGTGCTGGGGGTATATTTTAGAGAAATCAAAGTATACTGGAAAGTGCTGCAGTCTTTCCAGCTGCACTCATCCTGAATGAACTAGTAAGAGTAAAACTGGAAAAAGAGGTTGGGGATCACTATTCAAGTATTCTGCTGTTTCCAGATTATACAGTATTGTATAGTTGTCCAGCAGCCATTCACCCTGCAAGATCTACTCTGAAATTCACAGTAATTGGAAAAAGAGAAGTCTAGAGATGTGTATGTTTGTGTGTGGTATGTTTGCCGAACAGGGCAGGAAGAATTTGGCAGCCTATGTCTATATTGGGATGTAAAACATATGGAGAAAAATATTAATAATTTTCAAGGCCTGGAACTCCATTTGACTGGCTATTGGTTTGTTTCAGGGGTAATTCTAGTCTTTCTTTTATTTGGGAGAGTGAAATGTACACTCACAATTTCTAAATCCACTCTGAATGTTTTTGAGACAGGCTTCCTGCTGATGCTGAACTATGCATGACCTCATCCTCTCACAAATCCGTTCACTGCTGGCTAGCATGCAAAACTGAAACCATCCCCATCTATCCTATACACAGAGGAGCCATCTGCAAAGCATACCTCTTGTTTTACTGATGATGTACAGGAAATCAGATACACCAGGGAGAAAACACACCACACATTTAGCTGCTCAAAATAATAGCTTCTTCTTTTTTGCTGCTTCTTCAAGCTTTCCATCCAGAAATGGCTGTCACTGCAGCTGTTTATGTATTTTTTGGTATTGTTAAATTCCCCTCCCCCCCTCTTGCTTGTTTTAAAGATAGCTTGCAGAAGTTTAATTATGAAAGGATTTAGAATAGTTAGATATCAAAACACAGGGATATGAGCCATCTGTTTTTTCCATCCTTGCAAATACGATGATGCAGTCAGTGACGAAAATGCTCTACAGCTGTGCTTTACTAGTAGAAATAATAAATAAAAGTTTGAGTCACAAATAATTAGAGTTTTTCAAGCATCTTGAAACACTTTTCAAACATAAGTGCATTTAACCTCAACATAATGATGCAGGTAGACAGGAAGAAAAGATTAAGTTTCATATAATACAGCAAGTTCACAGGGAATCCCTAGTGCCCTAAACAGTCATAAACTCCCTTGGAGGCAATAGACAAGTTAAAGTCTTTTGTGCTTCAGTCCCCTAATTTCAAGTCATGTTAATAAACTCTATATTCCATTTGGGTTAAAACAACACCATGAACATCATATGCTCCAGGAAGAGTTAGCAGGGTCATAGCGAAATGAAAATTAGTATCCCTGTTGCTTAAGAACACAAGAAGAGCCCTGCTGGATTGTACCCATTGTTCATCAAGTCCAGCAGTCTGTTTTACGCAATGACCAAACAGTTGCTCTGGAGGATCAATAAACAGAACATGGAGGCTAAGGCCTTCCCCGATGTTTCCTCTTAGCACTGGTACTCAGAAGTTTGCTTCCTCTGAATATTATTTATTTGTTTATTTGAAAAATTTCTACACCACCTTTCCATAGAACATGCCCGAGATGGATATTGAGGTTCTCTTTGGTCACCAGTACCCAGTGAAAGACCAGTCCTCCATTAATCGGTCTAACTCTCTCTTAGTGGCCATCACTACTTCTACTGAATTCCAACATTTAATTATTCCTTGAGTAAAAAAGTATTTCTTTTTATCTGTTCTGAATCTACTGCTCATCAATTTCGTTGGGTACTCCAGAGTTCTAGTATTATGGGAGAGGGAGAAAAATTCATTGTATCCACTTTCTCCATTACATGCATAATTTTATAAGCATCATTCACATCTCCTCCTTTAGCCATATTTTTTTCTAAACAGAAGAATCCTAACCTAATTACTAACTGATTAAGCACAAAGGAGAAGGATGTGTGTTTGTAAGAAAAAAATCTTGCTTTGAGTATTGCTGGTTTCCCAGTAGCTGCCCATCTCAGCACAACTGCTTCTTCTCCTCAGCTCCTAGACAAAAACCACCACCAGCAGCCTTCTTCCCTCCCTCAGGGCGTAACCAGATGTGCCACTTTCTACATGTGCATCTATAAGTAACTCAAAAGAGTTCCCCATCTGTTTATGACCACTGGATATTTTATTGACTGATTTTTCTGTATTTATAGCCCATCTTTCTCATTGAGACTCAAAGTGGATTACGCAGTGCAATCAATATGATGACTAATAAGCAATGTACTAGGACTATGGTTTGAGAAATCTGAACACAGAATATCAGACATGACACAGAATGTAGACACAATGTGCTTATATATACTTTTGGACAGATTAATGCTACACTCAGAGTGGTGAACAAAGTCAGTGTTATTATTATTCTCACAATACAGCTGGAGGGCTTGGGCTGAGAGGAGTGGCTTACCCAAGGCCACCTGCAGAGTTCATGGCAGTAGTGGGAGTTGAACTAGCAGCCCAGCCACTTAACCTCTAGCTACAGCAGAATGCACATTTAAGGCCAGTTATTGATCTTGTCTATTGGCATGGCGGCATCCGCAGAAGACCCAACAGATGAGTAAAGCTTCCATGGTAGAACATAGGATGAGATGTGATTCTGTTGATATGAAGATCTAAGGTCAAGCAGGGCTTTGTACATGACAGCCAATACTTTGAATTGAACTCGGTAACTGATGAGCAGCCAATGGAATTGCTGCAGATTTGGTGTTATATGCATGTTCATAATAACTAAGCTGCAGCATTCTGTACCAACTGGAGTCTCTGAGGTGCTTCAAGGACAGACCCATGTAGAGTACATTACAATAGTCTCATCTTGATATTACTATGGAATGGATCCAGGTGGCTAGATTAGATGAATCAAGGTAAGGAAGCCATCTTCCAGTCCTGAAAAAGTTAGAAGAGTTTCCTGGGGCTGCATTAACTTGCTTTTCCACAAGCAGTGCTGGGTCCAGTATAACCCTTAGGCTCTTAACTAAGTCTGCAAGGTTCAGCTGAACTCCACAGAAAGTAGGAAGTACAATGTCCTTCAAGGCCTTACACTTTTCAAATAGCATTGCTGATTACAACTGCTCTTCAACAGCACCCTTTTAGACTCGCCCATAAGTCCAAAGCACATCCACTGATACCAGCTTTTGCCTCCAAACATCTCAACAAGATGGCATGGTGCACTGTATCAAAGGCTGCAGATAAGTCCAGCAGCAGCAACAAAGGAGCACAGCCTTTGTCTACCTTCAGGCAGAGATCATCAACTATACGTTGTCTTTGTTCCATAGCATGGTTTGAAACCAGACTGAAGAGCATTCAGAGCAGAAGAGTTAACCAAAAAGACTGGACATTGGTCTGCCCAGTGAGACGTTGGTCTCTCGATCACCTTGCCTAGAAAGGGCAAATCAGAGATTGGGCAATAATTAGCCATATCATATTTCTGTAATGATGGTTGTTTAAGTTGTGGGTGGATACCACCTCTTTGAGTTGCCAAGAGAATGCTCCTTCAGTCAGTGACTTATTTATGATGGACCCCAAGGGCTCATTAATGTGATCCTGACATGATATCAACAGCCAGGATGGATAAGGATTCATTCCAGAGCACGACTGGTGCCCTTCATAAGATCTTGTCAACATCCATCGTAATAACTGGGTTGGAATGGTTCATAAATGGACCAGGCAATGCATAAAACATATCTTCTGTTTGAACTGTTGCAACCTGCAACCAAATAAGAATGTATTGAAGAGATTTTATTAGCAAAAGCCTTTACAAAATCATCATAACTGATTTCTCATTCTTGAGACAATAAAGGCTCAGATTTAGGAGTCAGCAGAAACTGAGATATCTTAAACAGTTAAGATTGTCATGAACTAGCTGACAAAATGGTAGCAGAGAAATAACATTTCTTTGCCACTATCATCATTGATTCATTGATCTTCCAATGAATTCTGTAGCACACTTTCTCAGATTAAGCATAAGGTTTCTACCAGCATCATTCTAGATGCCTACAAGTCCTCTTCAAGTCACCCAGCTCTGTGGTAAACCATGGGACTGGGTTCCACTCTAAAGAAAGAGAGGTTGATCACAAGTTCACTTACTGATAGCTTTTAGGAGCTTCATGTTCTGAGCTTCCAACACAGCCTCAACAGATTATTCATTTGGGGTTATAAACCCCTCAAAATACTACGGAATCCAGTGGGAACCAAAAGTCTCCACAGGCGTACCAAATCTGGTACAGAGGGAAAACCCTTTAACATTGACAAGGATAAAAAGGAAGCACTATTTGCCACTTTGAAAATGCCATTGTGATGTAAGAGGAGAAGAGGTGGAAGAAAGGAAGGAAGGAAATGGGGGGTCACCCTTCCCTAGTCTTCCTTTGCTTCACTCCTCTCCTCTCTTGCTTGCTGTGCTATAGATGGTAAAATCAGTTCATTCTTCTTCCTTTCCTTTCCATTCTCCCAAATGGGATTTGCCAAGTTGCCCCAATTCTTACTTTCCACCCCCCCATCCCCTAACCCTGTTGAATAACCTGTAAATGTATATGTGAAAAGTGCCAGGCCTGGTGCCTCAGCCCTAAGTCTGGTTAGACCCACAGCCACTGAGGAAGACCAGAACATGCAACCACCAAGTTCCCACTAAGAACTTCTTGCTCCCTTTCAGGAGTCTGCTTTAATTTTGGGAAGAGCTCTGCTTCTTCTGTGGATGAAAAGAACGGAAGAGGGACTTGGAATGGATTTGTGGAGGGAAAGGAGGGAGTGTGGTTTGTGAGTTTTAAGGACTGGTACTGAGAAGAGATTCTTGGTGTGTGCCCTTGTACTAGAGGTAGTCCTGGAAATGAGCACAGAATAAAAAAAATGGGTGGCAGAGAAGGAGAGGGTCTTGGGGGAAAAGAGCTGTTTGAAAAGGCTGGTTGGACATCAGGAAGGGGCAATATTTTTAAAGGTGGTAGCGTAAGTCTGTGCCCTGAATCCTATACAAAGAGATTGGTATGTAGGCTATAGTTTGGGATAGGTCCCCCCCCCATTTTACACACAAACAATTTGTGTGGGAATTTGTGGTTGGATTTTTTGTGTGTGTTGTTTGGCTGAAAGACAATTTTTTATTAATTCTGAATGCAAAATACATCCCAGCTGCTTGTGATCTTTGTGTGTTAGATTTAACAGATCCCTCAAACACACATCTGTGCTGAATAAACCACACAGGGCATTTTCCCTGCATGTGGATGTTCATTACTGTGCTCATGTGGTGTCATGTATTAAAGTATGTTATGAAAATCCATACTGTAGGTACACTGTTGTCCAATTTAAATATGACACTGGAAGCTGGCCTGAGTAGCATTCTAATCCCAGTCATCATGTTTAAACAGGTGCCTCACCTGTTAGGCATAGCTCAGCAGCATTCCGTGCCCTGAGTGGCCACCAAATTGACATGCTAATATTACATACATTATGGCCAAGGCCCCAACTTAAAAGTCAAGCTGAAAATGAAGAATGCCAAATGAGTATACAAAAGTGGAGTGGTGCACACATATGCATGTCTGCTGTACAACTTGGCCTGTGAGTACATGTCAGGTAGCATGAACATGGATTGCTCATACCAGTTCCAGTTTTGCCAGTGCCATTCTACCTTGGTTTCAACAGAAACACAATCCCTTGCCTTACGAAAACGGGCAACTATGTTGCTTGAAGGAAAGAGGGGCATAATCAATACGTTGATGGCCAAAGACAAAGTGTAGAAGAAGAAAATGATAACACAGCCTATGAATAGGACTTCAGTGGTGTTGTCTTGAGTGGAGTGGAATGAATAAAAAAGAGAAATCTCAGGTTGTGGGAGCCACATATCTCTGGGATAAAAATGTAAGGACTCTTGAAAATGTACATTTGATTGTGTTCCTGCTTGTTCACTTTCCTTTGACCTAAGTATCTGATACAGATTTCATCACAACCAGAATTTTGAGGTCAGGGACCATGAATATATTTTAATTGTGTATGTGGTGTATTTAATGGTTGTTTTTAATTGTTTTATATCATTTATTATAAAATCACATTTTAATGTTTTTAATTGTTTGCAGCATTGGGTACCTTATGCTGAGTGTAAAGGCAGAACAAAATTTGATAAATAAATAAATACCTAAGAAGAAGAAAAGAGAGAGGTTGAAAAATAAGGTCTCAAACTACCCTGTTTTACTGGGCTGAATGACTGTGAGCAGGGGTCTTCCTGGTTGGCAGAGAGCTGAGGACAGGGAGCCTGGGCTATCCTCTTCTCAGTCTGCCAGGTACACTGTGAAGTACTGTGAGCATGGAAAAACTTCAAGATCTAAGCAAGACAGTCAAACAAATTTATGATGAAATATCCATTGTAGAAACTTAGTGACTTGGCCACATCAAAGGCAACATGTAAATCGGTAAAAACAAGCAGGGACCCACTGGGACTCCCACTATTTCTTCTTTCCCTTTCCTGAAAGCCTCCATAGCGTCTCCTCTTTCTCTCCTTCTTTCTCTCCCTCCCTCCCTGCCTCCCTCCAACCAACCTACTTTTATCTGCCCTCCTCCAGTCTTCAGCTTTTCCTCCTATCCTCCCTCTGGCAGCTTCTACCCAGGAAAACTATGACCCAGTTGTATGGTTTACAGAACCAAAAACTGTTGAGTGAGCAGGTCCAACAATGTGCAAATGGAGAAACCAAAGTACAAGTATACTTTAATAATAATAACAACAATAATATATTCAACAGTGAGCAACACAACACAATAAAAATAATTTCTCCAGTGCTAGATAGCCAATAAACTGATGCATGCAATAAATATATGGATGTAAGCAATATGACAAGGATTTATCACTTAACTAGTTCCTCAAGAACAACCAAGATTTTTAATGAAATATAAGATGTTTGCATAGAACGTGCCTGATTTCATTTGAATTAATTCACAGTGATATTAATACAATATTTTACTTTTCTGTTTCCTGCTTTACAGGCACTGATCCTTGTGAATAACAAAATCAGCAAAATCAGTCCTAACGCTTTTGTTCCACTGAAGAAACTAGAAAGACTTTACCTTTCCAAGAACAATTTAAAGGAGCTTCCAGAAAATATGCCCAAAACCTTGCAGGAGCTTCGGGCACATGAGAATGAAATCAACAAACTAAAGAAATCTGTCTTCAATGGGCTGAACAATGTGATTGTTGCAGGTATGCATCACAGCTGATAAAGTTTATAAGAGGCTTGTGTTAAAATGTAAACAGTTTAATATGATAAAGTCCAGCTCTGGCAGGTGTAGACACTCTTAGGAGATCATGCTATAATAGGTGGCTGCATGCACAAAAAGTGAGGAAGCCTAACTGGGGATATCTGACTGTGATACAGTTCATTCAGGGGTCAGTAAGGTGTTAAAATACTGATACACAGAAACAGACAAGTACTTTCCCATACATATTTCTTCTATGTGTTGTATTGGGCCAGGGCTGTTGCTCAGTGGAAGAGCCTCTGCTTTGTATGCAGAAAGCCCCAGGTTCAATCCCTGGTCTTTCCAGTTAAAAGAACCAGTCAGTAGGTGATGTGAAAAACTACTGCCTGAGACCCTGGAGAGCTGCTGCCAGACTGAGAAGACAAGGCTGACCTTGGTGGACTGATGGTCTGTTTCACTATAAAGCCGCTTTATGTGTGTTCATGTGATTTCTTTCCCCCACTTTGTTTTTTTCCTGATAAGACTCAACATAGAAAAGGAGGACGCAGGAAGAAAAAAAATCAAAAAGAAATTAAATAAATGTTAAATTCATAGTATTTCATTCCATTTCTTATGTATCCTCCAACTTCACATATTTTTCAATGGGGTGTATTTCACAGAATACTAAAAAAAGAGAGAATGCAACCAAGTAGAGGAAAACTACTACGGATTTCTACAGTCTGTATATTACTGACAGTGCAATCCTAAGAAGAGCTGACTTCAGTGGACTTCAGAAGAGTGTAACTTTTATAGTAGCATCCATAAGCCAGTTAAACCTTTCCAAGTCCATTGAAATCCATGGGCTTACAAGGATGTAACTATGCTTAGGACACTACCATTGCCAACCTAACCCATATCAGAATTACTATAGGTTCTCTTTAACCCAAAGCTAAAAAATATTTGCAAAGTACAGTGAAATTGACTGAATTGGGGAGAAATAATAATTTGGTATTTTAACAAATGATAGTGCTATGACTACACAGTTCATTCAGTTTTTCATTACAGAACTAGGCACCAACCCGCTAAAGAGCTCAGGTATAGAAAACGGAGCCTTTCAGGGGATGAAGAAACTCTCCTACATCCGTATTTCAGATACCAACATAACTTCTGTCCCTAAAGGTAAGAAGACTATATGAAGCATCACTATCTTACATGTATCAGTTTCTTGGAACAAATTATTACTTTACTTTTAGACTTTTACTTTTAGACAGTACAACCTTGACCTTAATAGTAAATATATGCCCTGAGGGAATAGTATGTGTGTATGTAAACAGCTGAATTTTCCAGCAAGGAAGAGGAACAAAATAAATAAAATAAATGTATTTAAATACATATTTAAATATTCATTTTAAAGCTGTTTATATATGTCTGATATACATGTCATAATTTTCTTTTGCATTGTTTCTAATATTTGTGATCCTATCCTATTGCATTGTCTGCTGGCTAGCTCATGCTATTTGATAGCATTCTCTTACACCATGTAATCCATTTGAGTGTCAGCAAGGAAGGCAGGCAATAAATAAATAATAAATATAGTAAATAAATAAATATACACATTAATAAAAATTAATCTCAGGGCCAAGCTACACATGACGAATGACACTTGAACAGCAAGTGTATTTCTCCCTGTTCACTTGCCCTCCACTCAATCCACTTGCCGTTCAAGTGTCATTCGTCATGTGTAGCTTGGCCCTCAGTGTTATAATGCAGTAGTCCAATATATTGTCAATGGAAAAGTCAACTGGGCTTATTTTCTGATCCCAGGGCCGTATTAAGTTTTCAAAAGGACAGAGAGAAGGCATTGCAAAGTAGTTCATGGGTTAAATTTATGCCAATACTATATCAAACTTTACAATAGCAGTGACCGTTATATAGATGCATTGCTGACATGTATAGTTAAGATAGCACAAATCAACTGTGTAGTTCTTCTAAACCAAGATATAAGCCTAGTGCCAATGCAAAACATATTTATTAGGACTAGTGTTTCTTTCTCATATGTGACAAAATGTTTCCATTGCAATGTTTTCTTGCAGGTCTTCCCCCATCTCTGACAGAACTTCATCTTGATGGCAACAAAATCAGCAAGATTGATGCAGAGAGTCTAAATGGACTCAACAATTTGGCTAAGTAATGGTGGCTTTATATAACTTCGCAATACTATGTAAAACAAGTGGGGGACCCACAAGAGCATGCAGGGTGTATTTCATTTTCTCTCCCCCATTATTACACTTGCATAAGACACTTCGTTTCCCCGTGTATCCCCCTCTCCCACGACTTCCTCTTTCCTTCCTACTGGCAACCACCTCTCCCTGCTTTCTTCTTGCCTTCACACCCACCAACGAACCTACCTTTTATCTGCTCCCCATCTTCAGCTTATTATTTATTTATAATATTTATACCCCAGCTTTCTCCTCAGTGGGAACCCAAAGCAGCTTACAGCACACAGTGAGCTTCTGTAGCAGACTAGGGATTTGAACCTGGTTTTTTCGCCTACAGTTCTAACACTACACTATACTGGCTGCTGTTGAACAGTAGCAAGCAGCCAGGCCTGGGTGAGTCATGTAATTTGTGTGGTAGCAAGTTGCCCAGTGAGTTGGCCTGGATGAGTCCTCCCTCAAAAGCCAAAACAGCTCTGGAAAGGGGAGCGAGCTTCCTCCATGTATTGCTGTTCCCTCCTCCTCTTCTCCTCCCCACCCTTTATGCAGCTAGATATCTTTTTTTTCAGTCCATTTCTCCCGAACAGTCCAAGAAAATACCAAACTGTTCGGGTGAAAACTGGATGCCTGGCACCCTACTAGACTATATAACTAGAATGGAAGTAAAGGAAGAAAAATATTAATTGTTTTTTCAACTCAAACATGGAGTTCTTTTGTGGGATGGAGCTGAGTAGGATATCAAAGAGGAGTACCCACTTCAGTGATGAAGCAAATCTGGATCACAATCCTGTGTATATAATTAGTACCCTGAGCCTGAATATAAAATTACTTACCATTACTCAATTATTTTTGTTCTAAATGATTCCAATACCACTGAAAGCTGGCTTGAAAACTGAGAGACTTGACGCTTCCACTCCTGGTCAGGTTTCTATTCTGTGCCTCCTTTTGAAATAGTAATAGTAAATTTCTTGGTTCTTGAAAACAGCTTCAGAAAAATGTGCAAATGAAGATTTTCAGAGCTCCTTCCAATTCATTTTCAGAATAAGGAGGATTAAATTGGTCACAGGGAAGAGCTGTAATGGACCTGAGATGCCTATGTTTTGGATATAGCATCTTGTGCATTATCATGACATGTTTTTATAGCATAGATACAGAATACAAATAACACAGACTAAATACATCAAGAGAAATTACACAAATTATAAGAAGTTAAAGTTTGTTTCATAGATTCGTAAGAACAAACAGTTGGCTATCGGAAAAGTTACTTGAACACAGTTTGTGCAATGTATTTTTTCCTTGTAGACTTGGCCTCGGCTTCAACAGCATCTCTGGTGTGGATAACGGCTCCCTAGCTAATGTGCCTCATTTGAGAGAGCTCCATTTAAACAACAATGAGCTTTCCAAAGTACCAGGTGGGCTTGGAGAGCACAAATACATACAGGTAAAGTAAAACATATTATCTCATATTATTATTTCAGTCACACATAACATACACTACTAGTAGTTATACAAAGATTTTAAGGAAGTTTAATAGGGCAATAAACTGTATTTTTTCAGTTTGCTAACATGCACATACACATGCAGTGTATCGCTTCCATTATACTGTGAAACAATTGTTTGGGGGGGGGGGTGGAAGCAGCAGAAGACGGTACAGCCTTCTTATTAAAATTTTAAAAAGGAAAAAATATTCCATTTCTCATATTTAATATACATTGCTTAGATAGTAGTCTTGAAATTATTATTAAAAGACATTTTAAATAGTAAGAAATTTTATATTTTGTTGTAGGTGTATTAGAAAAAAAAACTCTCTTATCAGTAATTTTGACCCAGTGGCTCCAATGAGCATAAAGAACCCCATGAGAACATCCCCTGCTTCATTCTTCTCACTTTCAGTAAATATTGCACAGGAGTGAAGGAAAAAATATTTCTCAATGAACAAAAGAATGGGGTCATTGCCAAGTTACTCAGAAATCTATGTTTCAGATTTTGATTTAATTTGTAATGCCATCCCCAGCTTTCAACTGAGTGAGAGAGGGATGGGATTTGCAGGCAGCCCAGGGGACAGGGAGCTGTGCCAGCACCGAGGACTAGAGAATGAGGGGTTACAGGCCTCTTTGTCCGTGTGCCATCAAAAAACTTGGCCCTTGTTTATCCCAACCAATGGTTCCAGCTCCTCTTGTTCCATGCCTACCTGAAATCTCACCTTTGCAAAGACAGCAGGTTATCAAGTATTTTAGCAAGGCACTTTAATGGTGTGTGGAATACTGTAGTTTCATTGAGGAAGAATAAAAAGATACTGGAAGTTCTGTTTCCTGATCTTTCTGCAGAATCACATGGTTGTGTGACAGGAGTGAGTGACATAAAGAGGGAAGACTGGGAACTGATCTTTTGCTGTGTGGACAGAGTGTAGCTGAGTGTGTGTTTTTGGCACAAACATTTGGAAATCCATGTACAAAAACAACCATAAATATTTCCTGCAAGTTTACTGCCATATAATAGCTCAATTGCCTGACATGTATAATGTTTATAATTTTCAGGTGGTCTACCTTCATAACAACAAAATCGCTGCCGTTGGTCCCAATGATTTTTGCCCTCCAGGATACAACACTAAAAAGGTTTCTTATTCAGGAGTGAGTCTGTTCAGTAACCCTGTGCAGTACTGGGAAATCCAACCATCCACTTTCCGATGTATCTATGAACGATCTGCAATACAAATTGGAAATTACAAATAGATGCACAGATGCATTTCAGCTATGAATACCTGTTACCTGTTAAAATTGTTGCAAATGCAAACCATTAAAGCCAAATACTGGAAACTTAACTGCAGAGTGGATATCATTATATATGTAAAAGACATATCAATCCAAAACAATAATGCCTAATGTACTTTCTGTTCACTTCATTGCCCTTGTGTGGCATAATTCTGTGGTATCTCTCAGTTAATTGAGTGCAATTGATTTCAGTCGTTTACTTTGTATGGCATTTGGGGTAAATATTTTTCAAGCTTTTCATATAATTAAAAAATTATTTAGGTAATAGTATTTTACAGCAGCAGAAATTAAAATGAGATGAAATATTCAGTATTCTGTAAGAAAAACTCTTGGGTAAACATAATCCAAACTTTAACCAAACTTCATAAATCTAATAGGATCTTCTACAAGTTAAAAGTCTGACTGTTCTAGTGCACTTATATGGCATAAACAATATCAAAATGTTGTTTTGACAGTAATCTCTTAATATATACACATTTTCTTTTCTGAGTAATTTTTAAACATTTTCCCTGATTATTCTATGAAAGGTTAGCAAAATGTTGTACTGAACAAAATAATACTAAAGAGTCACATTAGTATTGTAACCCTGGATGCTTCAATTTTTGCATTACAACAGCTCATTTCTAGAGGAATAATTTGTTTCTGTTCTAACATGATTAGCCCAAGCTAGCCCAATCTTGCCAAATGTTGGAAGCTAAGCAGGACTAGCCATGGTTGGTACTTGGATGGGAGCCCACCAAGGAAGTCCAGGGTTGCTTCATTGAGGCAGGCAATTGGAAACCACTTTTGAATGTCTCTTGCCTTTGGAAACCCTATGGGGTTACCATAAATCAGCTGTGGCTTGATGGGACTTTCCATCACCAACTTTTCCTCTCTTTGGTTATATGACCATGTATTTGGATCATAATCCACTGAGCCACATTCCCATTCCATTTCTATTCGTTCAATAGGATCTGCATAGGAATCCACTCAATGGAGTATGCCTGGTGATCTATAGGCATGAGTAAATTAAGTAGGAATTAGCCTTCTGCATTAATATGTTGCCCTTAAGTTCAAAAACAAACATTCATCTATTCTTTTTGTGGCATTTGAGTTTTAACAATATTTTCAAATACAGTGCAGGCATACACCATTTACTTGTTTAGCCATACACATAAACCAATATGCCAGGAGACAGGGAAACATCAACTTGCCAGACTTCAAAAAGCATAGTTTAGAAGCAATCGCTCTTGTGAAAGTCATCTGGAATCAATACTCATATATATATATATATATATCCCTATTACTGACTTCAGTTAGTAGTGAGCACGGAGCATATCAAAAGATGGCTGTACATTTCTAGGATCACTACAAAATTAATTGTATACTTTTTTCACGTCACACTTTAAAAAATCTGGATACCTCGTAACTGTCCACAATACAATCTTTTCAATGTATGTATATGTTTTTATATTAAACAATACTAGCAAACTCTGAAATCTTGGTGTGTGTTATGCTATGTCAGCATAGTTTCGGAAAGGTAACATATTAAATAAAACAGCAAATTTTAGGGAAAAAATGTTCACTGTATAGTGATTAGTATAGTACTAAAGCACATCTGGAGGGGAAAAAATCATTGTGAGGGATCCTGAATAGCTACAATTTCATATTTGTTCTCATTAGAAAAGTCAATAATGTTAGGAAAAGTTGAAGGCATTAGGAAAAGAGGGCTACCCAACATGAGATGGCTTGACCCAATAGCCACATCTTCCAGTTTGCAAGATCTGAGCAAGTCTCCTAATGATAGGACGTTCTGAAGGTCTTTCATTCATAGGGTAACCATAAGTCGGAAGTAACTTGATGGCACATAACATACACACATAATTTGTTACATGTTTTGATCATACAGACCCTGTTGGGTCACATGAGAAGTGAGGTATTTCTCTTGATCTGCACTCATAAGCTTCATTGTATGTTTCAACAGAACAAAAATAGTTTTAGAAACCAACTCAGAAAATATGCCAAACACTTCTCTTCATTGAGAATCTTGCTGTGGAGACTAGCCATCAGTTTCTGAGCAGAAAACTCAGCCTGCACACTAGGAATGTAAAATGACGGCCTGACCCCCCAGAAACCTGTTCAGACTCAAAAGTTATTCTTCTAAAGCTTATCATGTTTACTCATATGCATTTCTCAACCCCCATAGTTGTAATGCTCTAGAGACTTTGACAAATGATGTGGAAGTTCACTGGAATGGAAAAAAAAAACCAGGCATTCTGTAGAGGGGTTTACATGTTTACAGGGGTATGAGCAGAAGTGTGGTAGTTCAGGTTGCCAGCTAAGGGTTGGGAAATTCCTGGAGATTTGGAGATGGAGGCTGGGGAGGGGAGGGTTTGAGGAGAAGGGGGACCTCAGCGGGATATAATGTCATACAGTTTACCCTCCAAAGCAGCCATTTTCTCCAGGGGAACTGATCTTTGTTGTCTAGAGGTCAGTTGTAATTCTGGGAGAGTTGGCAGTCCTAATTAGGTCTAGCAATTCTGTAGGGAAAGCAGGACTATATGGAGGTTAGTGAGGAAAGCTGTTTTTATTACTTTTGAGCAGTGGAGATAGCAAAACCAGGATGGTATTTTTAAGGTACATGAAGATATTTTGTGGTACAACACTCTCTGGATACAGTAAATGACAATGAAAAAAGATTCAGAAGCATTTTAGTGCAACTAGGAAGTAAAGGGTAAATTTCTAATCCTTAGACCTGATATTCACAGTGCAACCGTATGCACTGAGCATAACTCTAGTCTAAACCCATACATTTCAATTGACTTAGACTGGAATAACTCTGCTTAGAATTGCACTGTAAGTTACTTATTGGTGACTAATATCTTTATTAATGGTTGTTAATTTCCCTTGAATCTTAGTTACTAGAAAAAGACAACTGCTTTTAAAAAGGAAACACACACACAGAAGTAAACAAACTTTACAAGGCCTGCAAAATTGTGGGATTTCTCCCAGTATCAACTGCTTGTTATCAAAATCTGAGAAAATCTGCAGGTTGGTGTTTTGAAAGTACAGAAGGGAGGAATCTGAGAATAAAAGATTGGTAGAATTGAGAGTGGGTAGAGAGTTCAAAAGAGTTGTGTGTTCATGGTAGAAAGCTGGGAGCCGCTAAAAGAAAATGAGCTGGAGAATAGTAAGTTTGTTGATGTACATGCATCCTGATCATTTGGTTCCAAGAACATTACTTTCAGGACTCTTTAACCTTCTGTTCTGCAAAGAGACTAGGCAATTTAACTTCTTGCACTGTAAGTATCACAGTGGCCTCTAGTGATCAGCAGTTGTCCATGCATTCATTTTGAGCTGTGTAGCAGCAAGTACTTTGAATAGACAAGATAATAGCCAGACAAGATAATATCCAAATGTTGGATATTATCATGCTAAAAATTTATGCAGCCATGATTGAAGAAGTTTACCATCCCATGATAGAAGTAATTTGAATTTTCTAATGATATAAACTCTAGATCTTTCAGGCTTTAGAGAATCGTAATGTGGTTATTTTCTATTGCCTAAAACAAACCACATTTTAAACCAAGAGCAGCTGCAGAAGTCAGCAAACCAGCTTTCACATGCAGAATCACAACATTCACATTTGGGTGATAAGAAATGTATCTGGTAGTTTCTCCCCTCCCTTTCCTTACATTTGTTTAAGATTAAAGTGGGGGGAGGGGGAGTAATAACCAGAGATAAGCTAATTGGCTGTTCCTGCTCTCTTCTCCACAGTTTCTTATCAAATCCTTCAAAATCAGCACAATTCTTTGTTAATTATCCTAACATATGAAGCATCAACATAACCAACACACAGTAAAATATAAAGGTAAAGTGAAATGTGACCGAGCAGCTGTATTATGGGCAATATGATACAAGAGTCAAATATGCTATCTGTCCATCTACCCACCTACCATATCCTCATGCAGAAGGGGCTCTACCCCCTTGATCAACTTAGGGCCAAACTACAAGTGACAAATAACACAGGTTGGACACTTGTCAGCTTCCCTCAAGTTTTAATGGGAAATGTAGGCTGCTTGGCAGAATGTTGGACAAGTGACAGTTGAAAAGTCCATTGGACAGCAGTCGGAGAGCCAAGCTGCAAGACCAGGATGCCTACATTTCCCATCAAAACTTGAGGGAAGCTGACAAGTATCCAACCTGCCATTCGTAGCTTGGCCCTCAGTTACTCTTTTCTACATCTGTTCCAGATTTAAATATCTTTCTTGAGATGTATTCAAAATGTACACAGTATTCTAATTATTAGTCACACCATAAAAATGTATTGTTTCAATTACATACACAAAGGGCAGGAAACAACATCAATATTACCTGCATTTAGAAACGTTGCTTTTGCAATTGTCTCTGTAATCAGTGAGAGCTTTGGAGTGAAGCTACCAGTCACAAATCGTCCTCCCCCCCATCATTTTTTTAAAAGCTGTATATCCTAACATAACTGTTAGAGTTAGGATAGAAAACAGGGACTTAAATGATGAAACTCTAGCCTGAAAATAAGTTATAAGGGGCTGTATTTTAGCTCTCCCCTCTTTAGTTTATATACATGAAATGAACAAAAGAAGAATCTCAGTATTATATGTAAAATGGCGTATTTTGCTGTACAGGCAAAATTAAACATGATTTTATACAGAAGTGTATGGTTGACTCCAAAGATGATTAATTCAGTATTATTGGTTCCATTACTAATAAATGATATGAAATTGTTTTATGCTTTATTTGTTTTTATTGGAATTACATATTAGTCATGGACTTCTGCCTGAGACAATAAAAATCTGAATCAGATAATAGCTTTATAACACTTGCTGTTTGTTTTGAGTCCTTTTCATATTACCAAGTTTGTTTTATTTCACTGTTGCAGGAAACTGATTTGACCATTTTCAGTATGATTTTCACCACAACCCCAAGCTTTTTCTTGGGAAGCCACAGAAAACAGATCCCTTCAACATATATGTAAAGCTGATGTTTACCATCCCAAGGTCATCCTTTTATGCTTATTTACCCTGAATTTCACCTGCTGTTTGATTGCTCATTAATCCAATGCCTTGGTCAGCCACAGCAGGTAGTTCTCCAGGCTGCTTTTTCAGCATCCTGCTCCAAGGTGAGGTTGGTGAGGGAAAGTTCCTATGTCAAAAAAGAAGCCAAAAGACTCAGCTTTGACTCAATACTCCTCCTAATTCTGGAGCCTCAGAAGGCACAACCCTGGCCAACCAGACATCTAAGCTCTACTCTTGCACAGGGAGCTGTTTGTCTCATTATAAGCTGACCCCCTTCTGTCTCTGCCCATGCTGGCAATGTTCAGAGGCAGAGGATATTAATGCACACCCTGTAGCCTCCATATTATGCCTTATCCAACTTTCAGGTAGGGAGCCTGTAGCCCTCTTAATGCCTTTGAAGGGCTGCATCCTCACTCCTTTGCTTCTCACCGGTGGAGGGAGAGAGGAGGAACACCGTGTAAGGTGGCTTGGAGATTTATCCCTGACAGTCATTTTTTTCTTTAGATAGTTATGTTTTATTTTCCTTTCCAATAGTAATCCACAGCAGCACACCCTGTTGTTCTCCTCCGCTCCACTTAGTCCTTATATCCAGGGTTGCTAGAGTGTGCCTGGCAATTGGTGGGAGCTTTAAGGAGGGACATGGAAGGGATATGGTGGGGGGGGGGGGGTGCTAGCCTTATGTTTGATTCCTAGAGCAATGAGACGAGGGCGGGTTTAAAAAAATTGTTTACCCTTGCCACTCAGAGCGTCGGTGGGCCACTGGGTTACAGCAGGAGGTCTCCCACCATAGCAGTAGGTGTGGCAATCCTACTTATACCTACAACTCTGTGAGATAGTCTAGGCTGGAGAGTGTGACTGGCCCAAGGTGAGCTTCCATGGCAGAGTAGGGATCTGAATCCAGGTCTCCCTGATCAAAACCATGCTGGCTCAAGATTACTGCTAGTTGGCTCTCCTGCTGAGTCCATAAAGCCACACTCATTGCTTGGAGCTTTTCTTATACAGTCTTCTCCTCTTGATGACCTAGCATTCTACTGACTCAGGGCCGGATCACTATGTGATCAAGTGGAGTGCAAGTGAACAGGGAGGAATACACGTGAGTCTGTTCACTTGCCATTCAAGTGTAATTCATCACTTCTAGCTTGGCCCTCACACATGTCTCTGACAGTTCCAGTGTGTGCTAACCCGCTTCCAGTTGACCCAGCAGCAGCACTGGGGGAGGGGGTCTGTCATCTTTCCCTGCTGAGTTTGTCACAGGGAGATATTAAAGTTGGCTGTACAATGGCCAAAGTCACTACACAAGGTTGAAAAAGCATCAGACAGTCCCACTTTCTTTACATGTAAATGAGAGGCTGTCGTTAAGATTGCCAGGCAAAGCCTGACTACTGGCATGACTCTGGGGGAGGACAGGACAGGGGGGCACTGGCAGCGACAGCATGATATCACCTCCAGAGAAAACCCAGAAGTGACATCATGCCTCTCTAAGAATTGCTGGAAACTCTATGATAAAACCATGAAATTTATGGTGGTTCCTAGAGCAGATTGACATCATTTTCAAGTTTGCTGTCATGCTGTGGCTGACAGTGGTTTTTAAAACATGGCGGCAAGAAACAAGAACAAGTGTGTGGGGATCCTCTACCCTTGATGGGAAAAAGGGAGCCCCAGGTGTTACCTTTTTTAAAAAAAATATACTAGGGCTAATAGCAACTAGAGGGGAGGTTCATGAGAGAAATACTGGAACTGCTTAATGCTTTTACAAAAAAATTACAGATGATCCTGAATCAACACTTCTTTCACCCACAAAGAGGTTCTCTGATCTTTTCTCACCTCCTTTCATCTGGCTTGGTGTTTATACGTGCTTTACTTTTACTGTAAGGGACAGGGAGAAAAACCTCAGATTCTCCCTCCATCTATCTCAGGAACTTCATCGACTCTATGGTGTATAACTAGTTTAAATATATGGTTGTTGTGGGTTTTCCGGGCTGTATTGCCGTGGTCTTGGCATTGTAGTTCCTGATGTTTCGTCAGCAGCTGTGACTGGCATCTTCAGAGGTGTAGCACCGAAAGACAGAGATCTCTCAGTGTGGCAAAATGTCAGGAACTACAATGCCAAGACCATGGCGATACAGCCCAGAAAATCCACAACAACCAATAATAACACACTTGGTAAACAGCTCTGAGTGGGCATTAAGTTGTCCTGAAGGGTGGTATATAAATTGAATGTTGTTATTTCCATGTTATGTTGCTAGTTCAGAAGGCTATCCTCCATTGGCACAAACTGTTAGGAAATAGTGCATGAGAGGAGAGAAAGTGATCATTGCCAGCTGAGGGGGGGGGGGGCGGGCAGGTTTAGCTAGAAATAGAAAAAGAGGCCAATGGTAACTGTGTGAGTTGTACTCAATTTGTGCATTTGTAATTAAAGCAAATATTACAAAAATATCATAGGCCTTCTGTACATGAGATTCCTCCTTGCCAGCACTGCTATCTGACCAGCTCCTTTTCTGCATGCACATATTTCTATGGAGGCTAAGGTGGGCTGGATCATCTTCTGAATTTCTTCTACTCTGGTCATATTTAAAATCTAGCTAAAAAAAATCACTCCCCCTTTTTGATGCTTTCCATACTCAATTTTTTCTAAAAAAACAAACAAACTAAAAAGGGGAGTCTCTTTTTATAAACACTGTGAAAGTAGACACTAAAAAGCAATGAGAAATGGGATCATACTACTGAGTCCTAGACATTTTCAAGAAAGAAGAACTGCAATGAAATGAGTAATTCTTCTGAACTCCCATAAGAAAGATGCGGGGATCAGATAAAGATTCTTGTGGTCTGTTAGTAGGTTGTACCAGGCCTACTGCTCTGTAAATCTCCCAAGCTGCCACTTCCTTTTTAGGAATGAAAAAACAAGCATGAGATTACCACAAATTTTGTAATGCTTATATTACGTGTTAATACTTTCCATTTGTAATGCAAGTACAGTATGGATGTCAGAAGCAAAATGAGAGACAATTTGTGAGCCTTTACCTCAAAAATAATGACTGTGTTGCTAAGCTTATTTCATTTGAATCAGGGTTAACTTACAGCTTTAAAAAATAATGGAGTTAAAAAAAATTAGAATGGCTGTGCCCATACAATGTTTCTTTAATACCAAACATACATACTGACTTTTAGTAGGTAGCCTAAAACCTACAGCTGCTATTTGCCACTTTCAACGCATGTCACATTTATTTCAACGAGACCTCACCTGTACTTGCAGAACAGCCACTGCATTTTAACAGGGATTCTTCTTCAACCAAAATAATTCTGCATTACACCAGCAACAATGGAGGTTATGTTTAATTGCTGATTTTCTATTCTTTTATATATATGTATGTTAGTTCTGGTTATAATTGTTTTTATGATGTGTTTTTTTATTGCTTGTTTTAACTGATAGCAATCTTAGTGGCCCTGATGGGGCAGAAAAGCAAGGTACATATTTTGTAAATAAATATAGGCAGTTGGTTGAGGCTACAATGTTTTAGGGTCACTCACTACTAGTAGAACAACATCTGACCTGCAGTATCATTTACAGTAGATATGGAAGTATACTTCTCAAACTGTGCAGTGATCAGACATGAAAACATGATTGCCAGGTGAACTTATCTTGGTCAAATATCTTCAGTTACATACAAAGAAAGCTCCTGATTGGCTCACCTTTAAGATTTTTGTCAAAATTTGTCAATAACTGCCCAATAACTTCCTATGCTACACAGTCATTTCATGCTTTGAGAAGATTTAAAAACAACAAAAAACACACTTTCCAGTCTCCAAAGAAGAGACATGTATCTACTGGAGTCATACCACATCATTAAAATGACATGATTGCAAGTTCAGAATTGCTTACAATTCATCCTCAATTTGCATTTGTGCAGCTCCCTGCTTTTTGCTCCTGCTCAAGCAGCACCATTCAAATGTGATTGCAAGAACTAATTGCAAGATTTGTTAGGTTCATAGGTAGAAAGGCAATGAAATCACACTGAGTCAACTAAGTAGTAAGTCTACACTTAAAAATCTCAAACAGATATTGAAACAATTGAAACAATTAAAGTCAGTGCTGACAGATAGGGGCAGCTGGAAAAAATGTAATCAAACAAATGGCTGCAACCACACATGTCTGGATGCATCTGAAGAGCTCAGTGTGCTATCAACTCCTTGATCATGGCAAACACGCAATATGTGAGTTGTATATATAGTGCCCTCAAGTCATAGCTGACTTATGGAGACCCCTGGTGGGGTTTTCTTGGCAACAGACTATCAGAAGTACTTTGCCATTGCCTGCCTCTGCAACCCTGGTCTTCGTTGGTGGTCTCCCATCCAATTACTAACCAAGGCTTCTGAGATCTGATAAGGTCAGGCTCACCTGGGCTATCCAGGTCAGACTCTGGGGGTGCTGGAGTATAACTAGCAATAATACCAAAATGTATTGAAGCAGACTTGTTTATGAGATCATAGTCAAACATGGGGGGGAAATCTAAAAATGACTGTATTCATGGAGAAAATTATTTACAATTTTCTCACAATGCATTGAAGCTGCTTGGGGTTATATTTTGTTCACTCTTGGAGGTCCATCCAAACAAACAATCTAATGTCTGATTCCAAGATTCATCCTTCATTCCTCTGGTTTGGCAGGGAAAAAGAAATGCCTAGCCCAGTTTTGAACTCAGGAGCAGCTCATAGTTTTTTTCTCCGACTGCAAATAGGAAAGGGGAATGTCTTTTCCCTGCCAGCTCTTTTTCTGCTCCTTTGGGACTAGAGCTTGAGAGAAAGGAAGCAACAGTCCATCTGTTGGAAAGCTGTGCCATGTTTGGCCACCATTGCTGAGCAGCAGCAAGGAAGTCACGTCTTGGCATATGCACTGCTCCCTCTCTCAGTGTTTAGTAGTGTACTGTCGATGGGCCAATGCTGAAAGATTGGGTAAGGCCAATGCTGAAAGATAGGGTAAGAGCCAGGTCCAGTAACAACTTAAAGACCAACTAGATTTCCAAGCTTTCGGGAATTAAAGCTCCGTTTGTCCAGGAGCTTTGACTTGTGAAAGCTCTTATCTTGGAAATCTAGTTGGTGTTTAAGGTGGTACTGAACCCGGATCTTGCTCTTTGACTGCAGACCAACATGGTTACCCACCTGAAACTATCTTGCCGAAAGAAGAGCAACAAACTACAGATGCAGATAATAACTAGACATGGGCACTACCCCCCCCAAAAAAACTCCAACCATGCGGTTCATGGTTCGTAGGGTTTCTACGAACCACAAACTGGTACGGAACTGGCCCAGTTACGAACCAGCTCATGGTTTGTGGAGAAAGCCAAAAACGCCCTTTTTCTGCCTTCTCTGCTGCCCTGCGCCCCTCAAATGGTAGCCGCGGCTGCCATTTAAGGGGTGGAAAAGCCATTTTCAGCTTCCTCTGCTGTTCTGCGCACCCACAGGGCAGCAAAGGATGCCAAAAAGGGGGCTCCCGCACCTCAAATGGCAGCTGCGGCTGCCATTTGAAAGGTGGGAGGGCCCTTTCCCACCTCCTCTGCTGCTGCGCGGGCCTCAGCATCAGATGGAAGATAAGTGGGGGGCTGGGCCTGGGGCTTGTAAGGGGGGTGAGGGGCTGGTGCTTGGGGGTGGAGGTTGGGCTGTTTAAAGGGACCTTCTGCTTGCAAGTGGCAGGAAAAGTTTAAATGGCCATTTCCCCAGGGGAAATGGCCATTTAAACTGGCCCTTTAATACGAACCATAGTCCAGTTCGTGGAAGTTCATGGAAACGAGCTTCCACGAACCCTGGTTTCCGGACCCCAAACCGGGCTGGTTTGTGGGTTTTTTTGGTTCATATTCAGGTTCGTGCCCATCTCTAATAATAACAATAATAACAAATTATTGTTATTATTGTAATGTGAAAACACATTGCTTACTTTCTACAAGGGAACATAGTCTACCTTGTTGTTGTTTTAAATGTATTTGTTTTAGGATTTTGTCCCAGTAACAAGAACACAGAGCAGCTGACAGGATATCACTCACTGGCAGCTACAGTTAAACTGCTGGTGGTATTTTTTCTTGTTTTTCAATAGAAAACAGATGATTTTTGGATCAATGCTTGTGTTGTAAATAAAAAACACTTTTGGTGTATTCTGCACAGTGAGGACAAAGACACTTTCTGTTGGAGGAAAGACTTTTTCTTTCAACAAAAGGATTCCTTTCTTTAACTGAAGATTCATTAGTTAGTGGAAAGTAACTATTTTATCCAACTCATTGTTTCTTATTATTGCCACAGAACAATTTAGGGAAGGGAAGACATATCAGCTGGAATTTGAGTGAGACATTATGTAGTGTTATGCTAATGTTGACATCAGAAACAAAGCCAAAGTTTTATATTATAATACTAGACAATCGTTTTTAATAGTACAGACTTTTTTAAATACATAAATTAAAATCCTAAGTGATCAATCTTAGTGTTCCCACTTTATGGATTGCATTTAGGGTGCTATACTCATTCCTGGGGATATGCAGTTGGAAATTTACTAATCAAGTTCCCACATAAACAACACTTGCAAATTTTGTAAAATGTTCTGAACCTGAACAGAATAATTTCTGACATTCAGTAGCAATCAGAAGCTTTCTGTTTTGATCATTTATTCTGGTAACTGTTTATTTTTATCGTCTTTGGCAACAGAAAAAAGAGTAGCATGAAAAATCATGTCTGACAAGGATGTTGTCCAACCAGAAAGTTATATCATCTTTTCATGAAGAGTGTTGTTTCTACCAATAATTGTACTATTTAACTGGCTTTGGGAGGGCTTTTATAACATGGGGAAGTTCAGAGGCAGAATCTCAGATGATTTTACTCCCTTGTCATTGCCAGTAGCAGATAAAAGGGAATGTCTTTACTGGTATACACTGGCAAGCAGGAAAGGTTTTGGCATCCTTCAGCAACAGGCATATTACCTACTCAGTACCTTGAAAGGAATAGAGAAAGGGGCTAAGGCTCCCCCCAAGATAGTAAGAAGAAATCACACGCATATACTGTTCAGATGTTTGAGTAAGATTAATCAAATTAATCAAATGGTCTTTCTATGTGATTTGCTGATCCAGGATATGAAATTTCTTCAGTGGCTTTAGTGTATTTAAAAGCTCTGCAATCAGGGTTAACTTAATACAAATCTGCCCTTTCACATTGAAAATAGGGAGGACAGGTTCTGAGAGTGAGAGCAGACTGTTTCTGAGAGCAGGCACAGCTAATCCTCCTCTTTCCCTTCCCCAGCTGTTCTCCACTTCCTGAAGCATATTTTCTAACAGCTGGATTCCATACAGGAGGATATCGGACAGGCTGGGAAAGAAATTGTTCTGTTTGCAACCAGGCACCTGAGGCAGGCATTGAGGCACAAACAGCAAGCACTATAGAACTGTTGATTGCACAAAAGCTAGAGCTGTACTGAGGCTGTTTATAGCAGTATGTGCCTGCGGCTGTAGCAGTGGCCTTGAGTCTGCAGGCACTCACAGCTGGACCTTATCCAGCATCCTGCAAAGTCTTGTGAACTGGTGTCTCATATTCAGCTAAGAGGCTTCAGGCAGCTGGTCAGACTGATGCACTCTGCTGTATGAGCTGTGCTTCTGCTCAAGCTTTCCAACTGTGGGATCCCTGGCAATAGGCAGCTTTCCTTCATGGGTCCCTCAGCAATCCCAGGTTCTGGTGGAGGCTCCTGCTCCAGAGGCACCTGGGCTTCTGGTCTGGTACACACAGCTGGCCTCAAGTCCTCTGACAGCCCCAGAGGGGTTAGAGGATGAGGCACCTCAGGATTTTGCCCTCTATGGGATCTTCCACTATGGATAGAATTGAATGAATTTGAATAAGAGGATCCCTGGAACTCTCTGCCATACCACTTTGTGGCTATCTGCCTAGCCTTGCCATTTGTCCGGCCATGGTGGGTTAACCTCCACCCTTGGTTCCAATCCCCTACCCTTAAGAAAATCAGAAGCAAGAGAAAATATGGTTGTAGAATAGCCTCCATAGTGATCCTCTAGGAATTACGTTCAGTATTTATGGTAAAGACCACAGAAACATGGTCTATATTGTCTTTACCATAGAGATTAGGGGAAAATCCTAGAGCATCACCTGGAAGTGACCTCACTACCATCCACCATCCTCAAAAATCTCCTACCCTCACATACCTATGTACAGAGCTGAGAAGTTTCCAGCCCTGCATTACTTTACTGTATCCGGATTCATCCATGTTATGACCCCAGCTAGGGCCTCTCTTTAGCATGCTGACTAGTGGCTGCCCTACAACCCCAAGGATTTGGCTTGGTCAGATAATTTTTCCTGTTCAATAGAGTATCTTGCTCCTCTACCCCAAAGAATATCAGGTGCCTCAGAGACTACTGCAGACTGAAGAAACTCTCTTGCCAAGTGGAAAGTGCTTAACTGTTTTAAACCTTCCCTTATACAGGTGAATGACAAGTTCCAAAAGAACCTGGATCCCCAATATGAGCAGTACTCATTCTTGAACTCTAGTAGGGCAACAAACAAGAAAGAGTTGAGGGAAGTCCAACTCAAATGGCCATCAGTATTTGGACCTCACAAATAATGGGTTTCTGTCTATCTGGGATGGAGATACTAGTGGGAGAGTGAATGCCAAAACTTCTGTCACAGATAACATGTTTGTGCCTAGCTAAATATTTATGCGTTGTGAAGATCTAGAATTGGAAATTAAAGCAATTTGATTTCCAACACTCCTGAAAATTCTGTTCTGGAATTAAAGCACTAACAGGAGGGTCGTGTCAGCCCAGAACAAGATGAGGCCCCTGTTAATGCTATTTGTCATTTTACTGGCCAAGAGGTGTTTGGTTAGTGAAAGGGACAACGCACTGTGAATCAATGCCTATGGCATTACCGTATATTACACCTGACCTGACTTTTTTATCTGTGAGTCTTGATTGAGTGAACCCAGCACTGAGGGCTATTTTCCTTTCTGAACTCCACCTATAACAAGCATAATGATAATAATATAAAAGTTTATTGCTGCAGTTTGGGGGATTCATGAGAATACATCCTTATTCCCCCCTTTTTAGTACAGCAAGGCAGGAATAGCAGATGTTAGTTCAAGTACAGTTGGCAGTGGGAACCGAAAAGGTCATTAAGATCCTGGATCCCTTTCCTGACTGTTTTGCTCCCCGCCACCACCACAATTAACCTAACTATGTCCTTAAATTATTAAATTGTATGGTTTTTCTGCTGCTCAAGATTTATGAATCAATTAGCTTCTAAAAGAATAAAAGGAATTTGTATGACATTTCGTAGACTCAAGAAGAGGGATGTAGTTTATATGACTAATGGGAGGAGCTAAAATTGAGGGAAGTTTGGGGTGGAGCTTCTGGAGTGCATTAAGCAACACTTTATCTTTCCCTCCAATAAATCTGTTGACTCAATTAGTCTTTTACTTCTCACTTTTAATACACAAATGATAGTGGATTGGACTCTATAATCCCTGCAATCACCAGTAGCCCCTTATTGCTCAATAAGACCAATATTTCTGGTCTTGGTATACAGAAAAAGGTTTCTTGTCCTGCTGTGCTGAGCTGGAGAGCATGTACTAAACCCACCACTGCACAGATTGTCAAGAAAGGAGACCTCGGCCTGATGACCTTGGCAATCTGGATGCTCATGTAAACATTTTTGTTTCATTTTCAGCCCCCTCCCTGAAAGGAAGCCTCTTCAGAAGTATGAAAGCATTCATGAAATCCCAACCCTACACCATTTCAGGTCACATGACCCCAATCTGTTAAGAACAGGATTTGGTACACACAGATGAATACTAGATCAATTTCATGATTTTTGTTTTTAAATGTATGTGGCAGGCTTAACATGGAGTATTGGAGAAGAGATCCGTTGTAGGTAACCAGATTAGGTTCTAACCTCAGATCATGAGATTTCCAGTTCATATAAGCTGTCACTATTTCTCATCTACAAGTAGCTACCAGGCCATGGTTCTTTTATCTGAATGTCTTTTGTCAGGTTGTTTCATTCAATCATCTGTATTTATTTGCGTGAACATATAAGCTGACTCAGGCCTAAATGCAATCTCAAACACCTTATGAAAGCATAGTAAATGTATTCAAAAATGATGTTGTTACTGTTTCTTATTTCATTGAAATATTTGTATGTCATGTTCCCAGCCAGTTAGGGCAGATTCAAGATGTCTTAAGCATACAAGGAGAAGCCATGCTGCTCTTTGTTGTTGCCTTTTAAGAGGTTTCTCTTATTTTCAAGGGTGAATTTTGACAAACCTAGCCTATCCATGGTGAAGAAAATGTTTTAGAGAATCCAAGAGAGGTTTACAACATTCAAAATCCTTTAAATCATATAAGCTTTCTGAACTCCTGAGTAGAGATGGGCACGAACTGCAAGACGAACTGAAGTTCATCACAAACTGGGCCAGTTCGTGCTTCGCGAACCAGCAATTCATGGAAGCCTGTTTTCCATGAACTTCCATGAACTGCTCTGCCAGTTTGTTTGGTTCGTGTAAAAGCCTAATGCAGCAGCACGGAAAGGGGCATTTCACCCCCAATCAGCTGCTTGTCGGGGATCTCCTGGACAAGCAGCTGATCTAAGCTGGTAGGGGGTGAAATGTCCCTTTCTGTGTCCCTTCATAGCAGCACAGAAAGGGGTATTTAAACCCCACGAACCACAAACTGGTTCGTGAACTGGGGCAAGTTTATGAAAGTTCATAGTTCATCAAACAGGACAAACCATGAACCACACAGTTCATGTTTCCCCCGGTTCATGCCCACCTCTACTCCTGAGTCAGTTTTTGGAAGTGACTGGTTGAGGTGCATATCAAAGAGGAGGTGATGTAGATATGATGGTTAATGATACCAATCTCCTTTGACCCTATATCAGACAGACAGCTTGTTGGACTTGGAAGGTGATACACGTATATAAAACCAAAAATTAAACACAGACAAGGAGGAGGGTCAGTAAGGGCATGCCAGACAAAACAGATGTCTTCACCTGCTGGCAGAAGACGATGATCAAGAGGGAAGAAATTTCATAATTTTGGTGTCATGAAGGCTCTTTCTCAGGTTGCCACCCATCTAGTCTATATCTTACTTTATTACTGTGCAAAACAGTAGAACCTTTAAAGTTGCTATACACTGACGATGTCTTGGAATCTATAAATCTCCTTTTCTGATGTAATAAAAATAGTGGAGTACCTTTTTGCCCCACTATTGGGAATAAGAGACAGAGACATAATCTTGGGTAATAAAATGGGCCGCTTTATTTAAATAAACAACAGCAAACTTAAACTACGGCAAGGGCCTAACTAGCGGTACAGGTCAGGCCCTGGGGTCGCTCCGTACCCCGCCCTGACCTGTCTGGGCGAGACACCCGCTGCCCCGGGTGCGAGCCATCATTAAGTGGCTGGGACCCGGCCTGGCCAGGCGAAGTGGTTCACCCCTGTAAAGCTCCCCCACCCGGCCGTACGGCAGCGGGGGGAGACTGGCTTGTACAGGGGTTCCCCACCTAGGGCGTCCAACCACGCAACTGGGCCGTACGGCAGCCAGCCACTTCTGGCAGACCCCGATTCCCCACCAATGGGGAGGTGCCAAGGGTGCTCACCGGCCCGCTACAGATTGTTTCCTAACTAACAACCTGCCACCCGTGACTTTAACTCGGCCCCCCAGGCCAGTTAACCTCAACCCCACAGTACGAGGTAGGCGAAAAAACTCTAGCCACCAGGGCCAATCAGGGGCTTAGAGAGAAAAAATTCCTACCTGGCCCCAAAACTGGCGGCCGGCTAGACCCGCACTGCTAGGGTGAGGTGGGTGGGCCGAGCACGAGGCGCAACTGAAGCCGAAGGGGCGGAGGAGCCAGCAAACGCTGCAAGACTCCGCCCCCCAGGCTAAACCCCAGATGAGGGGGTAGAGGACTCTGCCTCCATCCCTTCAGCGGGGCAAAGAGCTGCCACCAGCCTAAGGGGGCAAGCCCCTGGCCCGGTTGGCAGTATTGCCCCACTATTGGGAATAAGAGACAGAGACATAATCTTGGGTAATAAAATGGGCCGCTTTATTTAAATAAACAACAGCAAACTTAAACTACGGCAAGGGCCTAACTAGCGGTACAGGTCAGGCCCTGGGGTCGCTCCGTACCCCGCCCTGACCTGTCTGGGCGAGACACCCGCTGCCCCGGGTGCGAGCCATCATTAAGTGGCTGGGACCCGGCCTGGCCAGGCGAAGTGGTTCACCCCTGTAAAGCTCCCCCACCCGGCCGTACGGCAGCGGGGGGAGACTGGCTTGTACAGGGGTTCCCCACCTAGGGCGTCCAACCACGCAACTGGGCCGTACGGCAGCCAGCCACTTCTGGCAGACCCCGATTCCCCACCAATGGGGAGGTGCCAAGGGTGCTCACCGGCCCGCTACAGATTGTTTCCTAACTAACAACCTGCCACCGCAGAGGCCAAGCCTCTGCTTAGGCCTCAGCGCCCCACAAATGGCTTAAGGCCAAACGCAACCCTTGCCGCAGGTCATTCAAGAAAATATCATTACCTCTGCTAGAGAGGTGTACACCATCCCCTCTGTAGAGGCCAGCAGACTCGGCCAGGATCTGCGGATGGGGTAAATATATCCCCAAACCACCGGTCATTGCTTTAAAGAGGGCTCTATTGGCCATCCGCCTAGCCCTTTCAATAGCATTGTGGTCCAATGCTTCCCGCCACACTCTGCGCGGAAGCATTGCCGACCAAAAGATCAGGACACCGGGCCATCTCTTTCGAATCTCCACGAAGTCGTCCCGTGCCTGCCATGAAAGGGCCACGCCCTTTGTAAGACCCAGATCGTTGCCACCTAAATGAACAACGAGAATGTGCGGGGGAGGGGAACTCCTTCCCGTGAACAACAATGGCAGTAAGCCAGCCCAACGCAGGCCTCTTCTGCCCTGCCACTCCACCGTGGCCCAGCGGCTGAGTCCAAGCTGGGACCCCATCTGCGTCCTCTTCGCTTGGTGCGCCGCCCAAAAGACCATGCTATGGCCACAAATGAGGATGCGTACCCTCTCGCGCCATGCCACAGCACCTGAAAGAAAGACAATATCAGCATGATTGGCTCCCGATCAAGGGCCTCACATAAGATTTGTAGGCAGCGGAACGCCACCGCCCAACCTTTTGGATCTCCGCTCCGGAGTAACCCATAGCTGCGGCTGTAGAAGCCGCACCTATGCGGAAAGAATGGGTCCCAAATTTGACCCCATCTAGCCCCAACTTTGAGAGGGCCCTACCCGTGACAGTCCAAAACTGGTACTTTGTCAACGGGGAACCATTGCCATGGCAGAACAATGCCCCGGGCGCTGCACCCCGAGCCCTGAGGTACTCCCTCAAAGCCCCCACTGGGCACAAATCTTTAAGTGCGCAGCGACCGATAGTCAAATCTACCCCTTTTTGATGCTGGTCGGTCTTGGAACGCCTAATGCGAATCACCACGTGATCTCCCCGTAGCTGAACATCAGCTGCCGAAATAGCACTACCAGAATCATCCTTAAGGGACCGGGGGACGAGCTCACTAACTCTAAGAGCTCCGAAAAACGTGATCAAGGAAGCTGCATGGAATAAAAGCTCCTCAAAATGTGAACTGCAAACCGAGGGCCACATGGCCCTCAAACCCTGAAGGATACTAGGTGAAATAGGCTGCCTGGCGTCCTTCACAACAGCAGTCTCCCTGGACCAACCCTCCAACATCTTCCTTATGCGGAAGTCACCTGTGGGGTCGACAAGGCCGCGAGCCTTTGAGGCAAAGCCCAAAGCGGCCAGCTGGCTACGAATGTATTTTACCCTGTAACCCCTACCTTTCTGGGCGACACAAAAACGAGCTACGTGCTCGACTGGGATCGGCCAAAACTGAGGTAAACCCACCTCCTGCCTGAAGCCACCAAAGTGCCTTACCGCCCTGTCGTAGGCTCTCCTGGTACTAGGGGCCAGAGCTAACTGGATAGCCCTGAAGGCCTCGGATTCCCAATCCTCCATAGCTCCGGAGGAACCTGGGCAGGCAGCAAATCCGCCTCTGGGGCAAGCTGTCGAAACCGGTTCATCTGCAGACGAGACAAAGCGTCTGCCACCTCATTGTGAACCCCAGGCACATGCTTGGCTAGAAACAAAATATTAAGGTGAAGGCACTTCAACGTGAAGGCCCTGACCAGCTTCATCACCTTGGGGGATCTGGATGAGAGGGAATTCATGACCTGCACCACTGCCATATTATCGCACCAAAAGTGCACCGAGTGGTTGGCCATTTCCTCTCCCCATAGGTAAACAGCCACTAAGATTGGGAAAAATTCGAGAAATGTTAGGTCCCTACATAGACCCACGCGCACCCAAGCGTCAGGCCACTTTGCAGCACACCAGTGCCCCCTAAAATAAATTCCCAAACCTGTAGAGCCAGCTGCGTCGGAGGAAACCTGCAGCTCACCCTCCAGCAACAATTCCTGCCTCCAAAAAGAGACGCCATTGAAGCTGCTCAAAAACTGGCTCCAAACTTCAAGGTCCTGTCTCATACCAAGAGAAATCCGAATCCTGTGATGTGGGAGCCGGAGCCTCCCCATCGCCCCACAGAGGCGCCTTAAAAAGGCTCTGCCGGGTGCCACCACTTTGCAAGCAAAGTTAAGGTGGCCTACCACCTGTTGGAGCTCCAATAGAGAAACCTTCCGTTTACTTAAGAGGGACAGTAATCTCGCCCTTACTCTTGGAGCTTCGCAAAGGGTAACCTGGAAGTTTGTTGCTCTGTATCCAGCTCAATACCAAGGAAGGTCAGTACCTTCGTGGGGCCTTCTGTCTTCTCATGTGCCAGAGGGACACCTAATTCCTCAGCTAGAGCCATAAAGCCACTCAATAGCCGGGCACATTGTCCAGACCCAGGGGGTCCAACGAAGATAAAATCATCTAAATAGTGGGCGGAGTCACGGCAGCGCTGCCTCCGACGAAGGGCCCACTCCAAGAAAGTGCTGAAACGCTCAAACACAGCACAGGAAACCGAACAACCCATCGGAAGGGCCCGGTCCATGTAATAGCTGCCCTCAAAGGCGAACCCAAGGAGCTCAAAGTCCTCCGGGTGAACAGGGAGAAGGCGAAAGGCAGACTTGATGTCGCATTTTGCCATCTCCGCACCACGCCCACATCGCCTTACAACTTTGACTGCTTGGTCAAAAGATGTGTAGCGCACCGAGCATAAATGCTCAGGTATTGCGTCATTGACTGAACCACCCCGGGGGTAAGACAGATGGTGAATTAGGCGGAATTCACCAGCTGCCTTCTTAGGTACTACTCCGAGGGGAGAAACCCGTAAACAAGGAACAGGAGGGGAGGGGAAAGGGCCTAAAACCCTGCCCTCCGCACATTCCTTCCGGATTTTTGCCCTTACTACGTCCTCCATCCCACCCACGGAACGCAAATTAGGTGACATAAAAGGTGTCCTGGGACCCTGAAAAGGTATCCGAAAACCGAACGAAAAGCCATGCAACAAAAATTGGGCATCAGCCCTGTTAGGGTAACCAGCCAGCATGGCCCTAAGTACCCTCACCTTTATTGGGCTGGGGCCCTTTACCAGGCCCCTGCTGCCCAGGGGGGCCACCCCCTTTTTTACCAAATGGCCGCTGTCTTTTACAGGCATTAAGGGCGTGCGGACCTCTGCATGTTGGGCACTCATGGCCAAAGCGGCAGTTTTTACGGCTGCAAACCCCTTTTGAGGTGAACTCGAAACAAAGCAGTCGGGGCTGAACCGACTGCCCCGCAGAGGTGCGGGAGCCGTAAGTACCCTGCTGAGACACCCAAGAAGCCGGCGATGCACGCTGGACGATGTGACCGCTATCTGATCTATCGCCGACTGAGGATTTTGCCGGGGTCATCAGCTGCAACCATAAATGCTGATGCACCTGATCCCAGGGTAAGGAAGGATTAAGCGCAGCCCGCATGCGGAACTCTTCATCATATTGCATCCAGGCTGCTCCGGCAAACTCCGTATGGGCCCTATAAATAATATCCATGTATTGGAAGAGTGGGGCGGCCCTCCAGGGCTGAGCCCGCGCTATGACCCCCGCGTAAATGAGAAAGCCTGGCAGCCAATTAGCCCAGGTTCTGTCGATCTTACGGCGCTTAAGGCGCTCCTTGTCCCTATCCTCCAGGTCTTCTTTATCCTTCTTCTCCAGTTCCCTGAAGAGAAGGGTAAAGATATCTACATAATCCCCGCGCAAAATCTTTTCCCTCGTAGCCGGGGTAAGGTGATCACCTAATGGCATAGCCGTGTCACCCACAGGAAGAGCCCTATAAGGCACAGAACCATAATGGGACCATGGAACACCATAATAAGACCCCCATGACGGCACGAGGCCCATGCCTTGAGCCTGGGCTGAGGGGGCCATCCAGCCGGCTGCCCCAGTTGCCCCGTGCAGCTGGCCCGGGACAGCCGGCTGGTTCCAGTGGCTCCAGTCAGGAACCAAGCTGGGACCAGGTGGAGCACTAGCATGTGTACATGTAGCATGTTGTATAGTTTGATGTGCCTGACCCCATGGCCAGGTGCCCGGTTGCTGGGCAAGCGAACACTTACCCTCGGTCTCAGGAGGTTGCACCACCAGCGCCACTTGCCCAGCGTCCTGGGTCCAATTCCCCTCCATCTCTGGTGCTGCCGGCTCATTCACTTCATCCTCGACGACCTGACTGGCCGCAGAAGTAGACGGAACCGATGTACTACCAGAAGATGCCCCCTCTAAAACTGCCAAACGAGAGAGGATATCATTAAGAGACGCAGCCTTAGACGCAAGCCTAACCGGTCTCTTAGATGCAGGCTCAGCCGGCCGAGCGGCAGATGCCCGTGCCTGCTCCAAAGCAGCAATCCTAGCTAATATATCACGTCTGGCGGGAACATCATCCTCCTCGTCAGATGACAATGCCGCGGCAGCGCGTTTTGGCGGGCGCCTGGCTGGCTGCTTACCCTTCGAATTACCCACCCCCTTCTTGGGCCCCATCCTCAAGAAATCTCACAAGCAGGGAGCAGTGGTGAAGACAACAGCAGGCAGTCACTGCCACCCGCCGAGGTAATGGAACCAGACCCAACCAGCTAACAGCTGGGGGCGTGAGCGGAGAGGAAGAGCCTACCCACTGCCCACTACTCAGCTCAGGGCAGCAGTGGGATGTGAACCAGCAGATCCAGAGCCAAACCACTTAACCACTTTGTCAAAGCAGCTCTAATACAAGGACGAAGGCCCCGTAAATTCTGCCCCCTACCACCGATAAGGAACAAGGGGGGGGGTATGAAGGCCCCGGAAAAATACTGCCTTATCACTTAACAGTGCGGAGGCCCAGATGGCTGCCTGACGGAGACCCAAAATGGCTGCCGAGGTGGGGTCAAAATGGCCGACGCACAGCTAAAAGGGGGGGGCGTGCTGAACAGCACGGCTGTACACGAGCCAGCACTGGCAGGGGAGGGAGCAAACTGCCCGCTGCACCCACCCCTGAGCCGCCCGTAAGGCAAACGGAGGCGGCGTTGGGGGAAGAGACGGCTATCCCCTTATGCGCCCCCCTCCCAAGCCGCCCGCCCGGCCAACGAAGGCGGCGGCGGGGAGAGAAATAGCCTTCCCTTTAGGCGCAAATCCGCTGGCGCCGGGAACAGGGCAGCGGGCCGGCCGAACGGCAGCCGCGGAGCAAGAAACGCGGCAAAGCCGCCCCCTCAATCCCTTCACTCCCTCGGTTGCTATGTGCAACGGGAGCGGAGGCGGAGAAACGGCCAAACCCCACAAGGGGAAAGGAGCGGGCAGCCGCCGCGCTTCCGAAGCCCAGCCGACCCAACCAGCCAACACGGGAAAGCCGGGATCCAGCGCAGAGCGATGCGGCCAAAGACGCCTCAACCCGACGATCCTCGTAAGGAAAGGCCTCGTGCTGGGGAGCAAGCGAAGAGCTGTTGCTTCCACCGAGCACGAGGCGCAACTGAAGCCGAAGGGGCGGAGGAGCCAGCAAACGCTGCAAGACTCCGCCCCCCAGGCTAAACCCCAGATGAGGGGGTAGAGGACTCTGCCTCCATCCCTTCAGCGGGGCAAAGAGCTGCCACCAGCCTAAGGGGGCAAGCCCCTGGCCCGGTTGGCAGTATTACTTTTAATACCAATCAAAATATTAAGCATGAATTACCTAGCATCTTCTAATGAGATTCTGCATATGAATGCTGCAAGTCTTCTATCAGAGCAGCAACTCCACGGTTGGGATTTTTCTGTATGCTCCTTTGTATGCCAATTTTGTTCTGCTTCTTGGGAACATACCCTGTGTTAGACCTTCTGCCCAATTACAACTATTTTTCTCCATCTGTTTGACTATTAAATAGTAACATTTGATTTACATACTGCCCTTCAGGACAACTTAAAACTCCCTCAGAGCAGTTTACAAAGTACATTATTATTATCCCCACAACAATCACCCTGCGAGGTGGGTGGAGCTGAGAGAGCTCTGGAAGAGCTGTGACTGACCCAAGGTCACCCAGCTAGCTTCAAGTGGAGGAGTGGGGAATCAAACCCAGTTCTCCAGATTAGAGTCCCGCTTCTCTTAACCACTACACCAAACTGGCTCTCTGTCACATTTTGTTTAATAAACCAGCTGCTTTATACTGCTAGGTCCTACCAATAAACGGTGGTTTCTGGGAAGATTAAGGGGAGTGCTCTGGGTCCATCTTCATTGGGACCCCCTAGACCAGTGTCACAGCAAGAAGGCCTTTTCTTCTCCAGGACTGCCGGGTGCAGAAAAGGGAGGGCATGAATATGGTGGGCTTTGGAGAGCACCCTCCAGTGGTGGCAGGTTATGTTTCCCATGAGAAGCCCAATGAAGAGTTCTGGGAAATTCAAAGAATTGTGCTTGCTTTTCTATGATAAATTCAGGGGGTTTTTTTCCCCCATGGTCCAACATGGCTGCCTTCATTTGTTGTCTAATGTGATTTGTTTCTAGACTGTCCTGAAACGCCTCTCTTTTGTCCCTCTTGTCTCTCTCAAACCAGTTGAGTGTAAAGGTGAAGGTTTCTTAACAGAAGAACATATGCCTTAACAAACAGAGGTCTTTGATAGAAGTTTCGTGTAGATATTAGAGCCAGAATTAATACTTACACTCTGCCAGTGAATTTCCTTATTATTTTATGACATTATTTTTGGCAGTACCTTATTTCAGCAACTGTCCTCCAAGCTTTAGGATGCATTCTTGAACAGCATCCACGAAACAGACAGCACAGAGTTGATTGGTTCCAGACTCTGAAGGTCTAAGCCCTAACAGGGCCACATGTAGTTTTAGATAAACCACCAGCTTTCTGTTTCTTATCTTTAAGTTTATATGTGCAATTGTTTTCTTTATGCAAATATAACTTTAAAAAAGAACATTCAAAACTTTATGTGTCCCTTTGACTGTGTGGAAGAATATTTTCACAATGCAATGTGGCAAAAGAAAATCCTAGTTTGGTTTCATCACTGGGGTTATTTTTCCACTCCAGAGGCTTTCATTAAGCTATTACGTTCATAACTTAGTAGAAAGAAAAACAAAGGGGGAAAGAATGACTCCTTTGGTTCAAGAATTGTGGCTACAGTGAGGTTTGAGTGTTATTTGTTAGAGCTTGCTGAGGACTCTAAAATCAGCTGAAGAAATGCAATATCTGTTTGCAATTTGGGTATTATTTAAATTGTTTTTCCACTGCAGGATTCTGCGCTATGATAGGCAGCCTGAACGTTCCCAGTCTGCTTAAAGAGGTTATCTCTCCCGTTCCATAGGGAGAAGAGACGGGTTGTCCTTTACCACTGTCCACCTGCACTTGATTAGACAGCAGCCGCTTTACATGCCCCACCACCAGAATCTCATGATGACACAGAGAACAGCGTGACTAGGAATTTTTTCTTCCCCAAGCTCCTGTATCACAGAGGATCTGGCAGCAGATTACCTTCTGACACTGTTTATAGCATATATTGGTTGATCCAGTCCCTTACTGAATCTGCTGTGGGAATTAAAGAAAGCAGCTTCACATCAGAAAGGTAAGTGCTTTAATGCTAATGATCAGGCTGCTGAATGATGCACTAATGAGAACATGTCAGGCAAACTTTGCCAATTTACAGACTGAAGGCAAGCAGTTGCTTTTGTGTGTTTGCCTTTGCAGTTTGTTTTAAAGTGCTCCACATGTTTTGTGGCTTATCGCTGTTCTTCTTTTGCAGAACCGGCAGGCTTCTAAGAGAACCATAATTCAATACAAACGGCCAAGGCTTGGGGCAGGGAGGGGGAAGCAAACACCAAAATAACAATAGTAAATAATCGTCCAAAAAATGAATTAAATTGGAAGAACACGTTTCTTAATTTACCATGTTGAACTTTCCAGTAATTTCCAAAGTTAATATGCACTTCGAACTAAACTTACAAAATCTGATGACTACATTAACATGCATTATTTAAAGATAAGGAACAAATTTATTTTGCATTTTTAAAGGGTAATATAACTAAGTAACTAACTGTTCTTTTCAAGTTCATTGGTATCTTCATTCGAAACTTTTTGAAATAGACAGAAATGTTTGCTTGATTTCTATTAGGGAACTTCCCCCCCCCCAGACAGTATGAGCATAATTGTAAACAGAGTTACATGTTTTTAAGTCCATTCAAGTCTATGCACTAAGAAGGTTGTAACTCTGCTTAAGATCACACTGCAATTTCAATGCAACTTTTTAAGGTGCTCTTAAATAATAACACTTTGTAAACCGCTCTCGAGTGCGCATAAATCGAATGTTATTGTTGTTGTTGTTGTTGTTATTGTTGTTGTTGTTGTTGTTGTTATTATTATTATTATTATATTGATATAAACACACATGTGTATGGAAAATTAATAAGATTTCAAAATATAATTAGGTATGTTTCCCAACCTTTGCAAAAAAATTCTGAAAGGTAAGGCTTTATCATATGGATACTCTACACAGTTTAGGATTCAGTAGGAAAGTGACATATTGTGATATCCTCAACACACATAATATATTGTCTGTAAACACATAATTGATAATGGTAATGATATTACACATTTTATATGGAAGTATACATATACTTGAATACATATATCTGAGGTTCTTGTGTCTGCTCTTATGGAATGCCAGATAAGCATGATATATTTGACCTTCTTACTATTTAACACCATTATCTTTTGAAATTAAATTAAAATCAATGCATGCACACATAGCAACATATTCAAATAGCAATGTTTTTAACAACTTCTTCAAAGAAAATGCTAAAATGCTTATTATAATTATTAAAAATATTGTATTCTGTCCATCTAGCAGTCCATTTTTTCAAAACATTGCTAACTGGAATGTCTTAATGTTGAGATGAGCACAAATGACAAGGTCAATGTGTGCCAGTGACTTTACATTGTTTTAATGAAATAGCAAATGTTTATTTCCGTGATTGTTTAACATGTCAAGGCAGCCTATACATTAAGTCTGCTCAATTAATGATAATCTACAACAGCTGCAGCTCAAAAGTATTTTTTGGCAGTTGATTCAGTATGTTCTCATACAAGCACAGTTATGGTTAAGTTCCACTAAAAATGGGCACTTTTCCATTGTCTTCAATACAATCTCAACTGCACCTAATAAAGAAAGATCTCATCCAAATTTTTCTCCAGCTCTATCCTGTCAACACTTGCAAGACATCAAATGGGTTCTAGCTTGAAAATCTGCATGGAAAAAATAACTGTATTTCATAAATGTATGCCAAAGCTTAGTAGAAGTACTTATGACTCAGTGGCCAGAATAATTTTAACATACTGCAATCCCTATACATCAGTTTCTTCTCTTCTCCAAAGGGTGTGCATTGAAACATATTAGACAAACAGCTTCAAATAACTCAAGGTATGTTTGCAAGTTACAGTATTTGATATGATATTTTATAATTTTTATGTGATGAAGAGATCAGAATGTTTCAGATTAGGCACAGCCCAGGTGCTATGCAGATAATTAGTTCAAGTACAAGTGGGGACCCATGAGAGTCTCATGGGGAAATTCTCTCATCTTCTGGCTTCAGACACCCTCCCAGCCCCTTTTCTATTCTTTCCTCCCACTGCCACCTTGTCCTTCTCCAGTCTTTTCACATCCATTCCCTACTCCTCCCCCTTAACACCATCACTGATCCCCACCTCCCTCTTGCCCTCCCACTGCTCCCTCTCTCCTCCTTCTGACCTCCCCACCATCTCCCTCTTTCTCTACCTGCCCACACCTCTTTGCCAGGTCTGCCTACCAATTCACACCTTCCTTATCACTCTGCCTGCCCACCCACTTCTTGCCATTCTGCCAGCTCCTCATAGCTCTGCCCATCCCCACCTCTCAGCCATCCCACCCATACTTCTCCTCACTGCTCCACCTACCCATCTGCCCTCCTTGCTTTTCTGCTCACCCCTTCTTGCCACTCTGTTTGCCTTCCTACCCACCCCTCTTCCCACTTCAGCCCCCACACAGGCAAGCAACCCTCCCCACCTACCCCATATATTGCCACTTTCTTTGCCCTGCACCCATCATGACTTTGCAGAGGCACTTGAGGACACTTTTGTCACCAACACTGTCAACATCTCAGCTCAACCTTCATGTCAGCCCCTCAGGGGAGGCCGAGAAATGTCTCTCCTGAACCAGCTGATGCGTGGATCTTGGCCTCTGATGTTGCCATCATGGTGAGCAGCTTTTTCTCCTCCCTCAGAGAAGAGAGAGAGAAAGAGAGAGAGAGCAAAAGATGGCAGCTGGGCCAACAGAGGTGCATTGTGTGTACATGTACAAATGTTCCTCTGCTGGGGGGATTTCACCCCTCTATTTTTCTTCAAGTTTCCAATTTTTATGCAAACCTAGCAGGTCCCCCATGTTTGCAGGGAAAGGCCCACAGGCCACAATACACAGATTTAAGTATCCACAGATGGGGCCATGTTGACTATTAAGATATATTGATGATTAAATAGTTTGATTATTATTTATACCACACAAACATAATATTCTTGTTTGTACAAGAAATGAGAGTTTGCTACCTGTACATCATATACTGCCCTTTCATTCTGAGGTAGCTATATACATTTCCAAGATAAAGAAATCAACAAACTGTAAAATGAGGACACTAATTCCCTGTCATATGTGCTGACATGGACACCCTGAGTAAAAAAGGAACAGGAAAAAGTGTGTTGGCCTCACTCCCCTCTCATGATACCAGCTACTCATATATTTCATTTATGTGGAGACAGAACCTACAGGCATACAAATTGTCCATCCATAGAAACTGTTCCTATGATCAGGAACAACAAAGAAAGATTTCAGTTCAGTAGCACCTTCAAGGCCAACAAGACCAACAAGATTTTCAAAATGTAGGCTTTCAAGAGTCACAGCTAGAGATGGGCACGATCGGCATTATGATAGAAAAATACCCACGATAATGGCGTTCGCGCGATTGGGACCCGGCGGATCGGTGCCGCCCACGGCGACTGATCCAGTGTTCGGGGTGGGGGGAGGCTTCATCGGGGCTTGATTCAGGCCATCGGGATCTGATCAGGGATGCAGACAATCAGGCACCAGTAATCTATTCCCGGGGCAACGGAGCCGGGGGAATGCCTGAGCTGTGTTTGCCCTCCTTCTGTCGCCCTGGAAACACGAATGGAAGCCCAGCTTTCCTTGATCAGCAGGGCTTCCTTCCAACCACGGAGCAGCAACACATTCACCACCAGTTGGGAGAAGAGACCCAGGGGAGGGAGGGGGAAGGGGGTGTTCCAAACGTTTTTTGCTTTTTTAAAAAATGGGGCTTTGTAGGAGGAATGGCTGTTTTTCTGTCTGTTTTTAACCTGCTTTTAAAACACTGTATTTTGTGGGAAAACCTCATTTACGGCTCTGTGTGTGTTTGTTTAAAATATGCTTTTGGAAGACTGGCCGCTTGCTTTTAAAATTGGGTGGGGAGGAATGGAGGATTCTGTCCCTGCTTTTTTTAAAAAGCTGGCTGAAACATGTTGACGGGGTGTCTCTCTCTCTCTATTTGGAGAGGCAGGGACGGGTTAAAAACTTTTCCCCCCTCTGCTCTAAGTGTGTGTGTGTGTGTGTGTGTGTGTGTGTGTGTGTGAACGTCCCCTCCCTGAGGGGAGGTGGCTCGTCGCCAGGTTAAAAGCTCCCCCCTGCTCTAAGTGTGTGTGTGTGTGCGCGTGTGTGTGTGAACATCCCCTCCCTGAGGGGAGGTGGCTCGTTGCTGCCTCCCTGTGCCCGCTGGGCCCAGCGGTTGCCGCCACCACCCACCTTCCCACATAGCTGGGAACAGCGGGAAGCCCCTCCGCTTTGGCCTCCCCGATCCGATCCACGGATCGGAAACGGGAGATGATCGGTGTGGGTCGGTGATTTGGGGTCGTTGCCAGTGCCTATCCCCGATCAGCTTGATCAGTGATTTTTTTTGGATCGTGCCCACCTCTAGTCACAGCTCCCTTCTTCAGACACATGTCTGAAGAAGGGAGCTTTGACTCTAGAATGCTTACATTCTGAAAATTGTATTGGTCTCTAAGGTGCTACTGAACTCAAGTCCTGCTGTTCTACCACATACCAGTATGGCTACCCAGTACCACCTAAAACTATCTTTATCACAAGAGCATCACCTACATATATACAGATTGTATATAACACATATGTGAACAGAAGGGATGGTTCCAAAAAAACTTGTCATGAGAGGAAGCTGGACTAGTGCATTAGCTGCCACTCCCAAGCATTGGCTTTGCATTGGCCTTGCCTGTGCACATGTCATATATAGAGTGTCATAGTTTTACTACAGCTAGACAAATCCTATCCAGCATGGCAGTACAACTATTGCAAATTTCTCCAAAGAGACACTGGCCTGTGATGTACACCCCAAAGGTGGCCTCCCACCTTTGGGGTGGGGAAGGTTCTCCCCACCACTGCACTTTGTTAATTGTTTTATTATTTGTATATTGATTTTAGTTTTTGTTTTTATCAATTTTAACTGTTCACCGCCCTGAGCCCCTGGGGATGGGCGGTATATAAATTGAATAAATAAATAAAAATAAATATACCAAGCTCACAGGTATCCTTGTCTAATGGTGGCGCTACATTAACACTCAAGTTAAAATCTATTTCTATTGTTTGTTCAAGTAAACAAGTGGTTCAGTATGTGAAATGTGATGTTGTCTTTTTCTAACTTGTTTTTGGAGGCATGCCACATGAGAACTTGTTATGAATATATGGGCTATCATTTGCTAATGACAGTTTGGGTGCAAGTACAAGTGTGATGCTGAGTATGTATATCATATTTCTGTTATTTTTAAATATTTTAAGGGGCAGCATATGTTGTATGGTCTAATATAGCTCTTTGCAAGTGTTTTAGGTAAATTAGCAATGGAATTTGGTGAAGTTGAGCTATTTGCAAAAAGTACTGGCTTTCTGAGCACCATTTCATGCTTGGAATGGTTTCCCCTTCTCTGGCTCTTTTCTTTCTCTTCCTCATTGCTCTTCCTTCTACCTATCTTCTTGCAGCAGTTGTTTCTATTGCTGGTAATTCTGACAAGCTAGATGACATTCATTCAGTCTATCAGATGAGTAAGTAGAGAGTTTTCTCCTTTTCCTTCCCTTTCCCTCCTGACTTATTCCTCGTTCCATAACATTGGAAGTATGCCTAGGGCACTCTGAGAAATGTAGTCTACAGGATGTCTAACATACAATGTCAGGCTTTCTGTGGACTGTTTTCTAAGATACATACGCTGACTCTGCACACGTTGGATAATGCACTTTCAATGCACTTTATCAATCGTTTGAGGTGGATTTTTTGTTCCGCACACAAAAAAATCTGTTCCAAATGATCAATAAAGAGGATTGGAAGTGCATTATCCAACATGTGCAGAATCACCGATATATAGATGAAACTTAGATGCTGCCCATTAAAATGAATAGAAGGGGAAGGCCAGGAAGGGGAGAGAGATTTCTTCCCACATAATTGCTGCTGTCATCAAATGGATGATTGTCAAGGAGAAGTAAGGGAGGAAGATAATGGGGAATGCTTTTGGGGCTCAATATTTAGTTTGTCAGAGAAGAACTAAAAGCTTCATATTGAAAAGTGAGTATTACAAACTGCCCAAGGTCATACTTCCAAGCTCAGAGGTACAGGCTCAGCCAGCAACTCTAGTATCTCTGAAGGGAATCTGACATGTGAAGAAGTTCTTGAAACAGATGATATATGGCTTTTGTATCCCATCCTTCTACCAAAGAGCTCAAAGTAATGTACTTGCCAATGTGAGGATAAACTAAAGTGATACAGTCCCACTATACCCTCACATGGACAAGTAGGTTAGTCCAAATGGTAGCAACTGTCTCAAACTAACCCAATAAGCCTCAGAAAGTAAGACCAGAACCAATGGGTTGAAATTAAATCAAAAGAGTTTTCAGCTAAACATTAGGAAGAACTTCCTGACAGTAAGAGTGGTCCCTCAGAGGAACAGGCTTCCTCAGGAGGTGGTGGGTTCTCCTTTTTTGGAGGTTTTTAAGCAGAGGCTAGATGGCCATCTGACAGCAATGCTGATTCTGTGAACCTAGGCAAATCATGAGAGGGAGGGCAGGAAGGGTTACATCAGTACTTAGTTCTCGTGGCCCCTTCTTACATGCACAGGGTAATGCTGATTGCCACTTTGGGGTCAGGAAGCAATTTTCTCCGGGCCTTCCTGGAGGTGTTTTGCCATCTTCAGGGCATGAAGCAGGGGTCACTGGGGTGTTGGGGGGGGAGGTAGTTGAGAATATCCTGCATTGAGCAAGGGGTTGGACTAGATGACCCTGGAGGTTCCTTCCAACTCTATGATTCTATGCCTCATCTGAGTGGGATTTGAACCAAAGTGTCCTCATTCCAACACCAATGGTCTATTATTTGGCAATAGGGCACTTTTCTTTCATATGTTTGAACCATATGTTCACGAACCATATTCCTGTTTTTAATATTTATCATAGCTTTATTGTACAATTCTCTGTTTATTGTACAACTGGCCATACTGAGCTGTTATCAAAATGTATTTTTTTAAAATATTTTTATTAAGAATTTTCAATTATGTACACAGGGGAGTGGTGCAATAATACTGCAAAGTGATATTCTTATATAACTTGATTATACATCCAATATAATAACTAATATAAGTTTCATGATATAATATACTTGGTTGTCAAATTCAGCCTGACATATATGTCTTTCCATCTGTCTACAAAAGTTTTGTTATTTTCTAAATTCAGAATTGAGGTAAGTCTGTCCATTTCTATACAATGTAACAACTTCTCTATTAATTTTTTCTCATCAGGTACACACTTTTGTTTCCAGACCTGTGCATATACCAGTCTTGCAGCAGTAATAATATGTTGCAATAAGTATTTTTGTTCCTTTGGAAACTTGCTATCAAACATAGACAATAAAAATATCGTGGGATCTAGGGGAATATGCAAATCCAACATTTTCTTTATGAACAATGAGACCATATTCCAGAATTCCTTAGCTTTTTTACATGTCCACCAAGAATGAAAAAAGGTACCTCTTTCTACATCACATTTCCAACATCTATCGGAACAAGCATACATTTCTGCTAGCTTAGCTGGAGAGATATACCATCGATAATACATTTTATAGTGGTTTTCTCTGTATGCAGTTGATTTAAAATTTTTAATATCTCTCCATACCCCTTGCCATCTATCTAGAGAGATCTGATACCCTATATTCTGTGCCCATTTAATCATACAGTCTTTAACTTGTTCGTCAGCCATTTTATAGTTCAGAAGATATTTATAAATTTTACTTTAAAGCTTTTGATTGCTAGATAGGAGGATTTTGTCAAATTGGTTTAAATCTTTGTGGATTCCATTTTTTTTTTGTCAGAGTTGAACCTTGATTGAATCTGGATATATTGCCACCAGTTCAAGTTGTATCCTTCCAGCTTTAGTTGACTTGATGACTTTAGTATCTCTGCATTTACGAGGAGATCTCTGTATGTGAGTGTAGTTTTATATTGTAGTGCATCCTTGGATATGGCTTCCTGAGGAGAGAACCACGGTGGGATCTCAGGTTTAATGATGGTCTTTTTATCTTCCATGTTCTTATTAGGCATTTTCTGATCCAATGTTCCGTAAAGGTTTTCGGTGTTTTATTTGTATATGTCCATAAATAGGAGTGCCATCCTGAGGGGAGGTCATGACCTCCAAGAGTTAGCATTCTTTTGTCTGATAGAGTTATCCATTCTTTCATCCATACCAGGCAAGATGCCTGATAATATAATAGCCAATTTGGTAGTGCAAGGCCTCCATTTTCAATTCTATCTTGGAGGAGTTTATATCTAATTCTTGCTTTTTTGTGTAGCCAAATAAACTTCTTTATTTTTTGATCTAATTCATCGAGAATTTTAAACGATGTCAGAATGGGTAAGTGTTGTAATAGAAAAAGTATTTTTGGCAAAACATTCATCTTTACAGTGGCTATTCTACCCAAAAAAGATAAGTGAGTTTTACTCCACATATCCAAGTCTCTGTATATTTCCTTAAATAGTCTAAGCTAGTTATCTTCATAAAGAGAGCTGCCTCTTGATGATATCTGTATACCCAGGTATCTAACTTTCTTTGAGGTTGCAAATTGAGTTTTGGTTTCTAATATCTTAATTTGTTGTTTGGTCATATTTTTGTAAACGGTTTGTGTTTTATGTCTATTTATTTTTAGACCAGCATAGTTGGCATATCTTGCAAATAAAGATAATAAAGAGCCAATGGAATCTTCTGGATTCTCCAGGATAATGTATTAATACTCAATTGTCATTGTCATGTTTCAGCCAATCATTAATTGCATGTCTTACAAAAGAGTCTTTGGTAGAATTGTCACTACTTGCTGGATACCTATGGCATAATAATTTATAATTAATAGCACAGAGATTATAAACAAAGATTTTTAAAGTGATGTGGAATGAGAACCCTTTAGATATACTTCTCTGTTATGTCCATTCATCTAACGGTATTCATTTCATCTCCCTCAACAGAAAGAACACACACTGCCAAGATGCATCTGAATTCTCTCCCTTTCTTCCTTTTCTTGATCGGTGGCATCTTCTGCCAATATGATTATGATCCTGTTGGATATTACCCTTCAGAGCCAGATTATGGTTATGCTCATCCCATGTATGGGCCATCTACAGCACTCTGTGCACCAGAATGTAATTGCCCTGTAACCTACCCATCAGCCATGTATTGCGATGACCTTAAGCTGAAAAGTCTCCCAATCATTCCTTCTGGAATTAAATACCTATACGTGCGAAACAATATGATTGAAGGAATCGAAGACAATGCTTTTAATAATGTAACAGATCTGGAGTGGCTAATCCTAGATAATAACCATTTGGAAAATTCAAAAATTAAAGGCAAAGTCTTTGCCAAATTAAAGAGTTTGAAAAAACTGCACATGAACTACAACAACTTAACTGAAGTTGTTGGGCCACTTCCCAATACCATGGATGACCTACAAATCACTCATAACAAGATTTCAAAAATCAACCCCAATACACTAGAAGGATTAGTGAATCTGACCGTTGTTCAACTTCAGCACAACCAACTGACAGAAGATTCACTTTCTGGGGTTTTTAAAGGCTTGAATTCACTTTTGTATCTTGACCTGAGTTACAATAAACTTTCTAAATTGCCTCGGGGACTGCCCCCTAATATACTGATGCTATATCTTGACAATAATCAGATTACCAACATTCCTGATGAATATTTTCAAGGTTTTAAAGCACTGCAGTTTTTACGTCTATCTCACAACAAATTAACAAATTCTGGAATACCAAGCAATGTTTTCAATATTTCCACACTTGTTGAGCTGGATCTCTCCTATAATCAGCTGAAGAGTATTCCAACAGTGAATGAACACCTCGAAAATTACTACCTCCAAGTCAATCAGATTAACAGTGAGTATAATTTGCCATGTTTTGAGGTAAAGGGGGATTCTTTGTGTAGGAGCATATATACCCTTTTGTTCAATCTGCAGAATTCTTTTCTTGAGTGCTTAATAATACTACAGGGAATAATGACATGGCATTTTTTTCAAGATGCTAATCTCCTCATATAGATCACTATAGCCCCAGAACAACCTTCTAAATGGAAAACACCAGTCTTCTTTCTTTTCTTTAAATATGAGCCCCTAGAAACATACAGCAGCTGATATGAAATTCTGAAACATTTTAGTGAAGTCCAAACACACACACAAATCGGACATGTGCAGTGGCAAGCTCAACTTGTAATCAATAAAGTCAAGATTTAGGAGGCAAAAACTGCAATGTAGTTCTTCAATTCACATTATTGTTTCATAAAATATCTTATGAAAACTATCAGCCTATCTTGCCACAACATAATAGAGATAAACTACTATGAAAATCCTTTGCACAGTGCTATTAATATAGACAGTGCCATTTCAGCCATGAGGAATGGTAAGGGTGCAGGATTCATGATTTTCTTAAGAGAAATAATGTTAGGAATAGTTCTGTCCTTGAAGCTTATTCCAGCTGAAGCAAATAGCATGTTTTGAGAAGTGCACTAGCATTCTACATCCTTGGGCTTTCTGGGAAGTATTATTAAGGTCAAACAATCATAGGTAAAGAGATAGGAAGAAATTTCATTTAAAGAATGGCTATAAGTGCCAAGTCAATGGTCACACAGAATGAGTTATAGAGAGTTATAGGTCCCAGTAATAAGTAAGTAACTGAGCAAAAGTAAAATGTATAAAATTCCTGGACCCAAAGAGACAGCAGACAAACAAGGAACTGTGATGAACAGTTTGTCCAACTTGTTATAAATTCATATCTATCACTCTATCTAGTTTATTGGTTTAGGCAGCATACATGTTATCCCTGTGAGCTACATTAGGTTAGGAGAAAGAGAGAGAGCTTGACTAGCCAAAACAAGCTTCACCACACAGCAGTGACCTGAACTTGGGGTCTCCCAGATCCGAGCCAAATACCACAATGGCTGTCCAATAGACAAAGTAAGGAAGTAAGATTTGGCATTACCTACTTATTTTATTTATGAAGCACCTTGGGCAACCAAAATGACATAGATCTATTAAGATATTGTGCACCCATTCATGTACTGCACAAAAACCAGTTCAGTAGTAATATTTTGTTTGCCCAGACCATAAGTCAAAAGCATCAAAGCTGGAACATCCACCAGTGAATCAAAAGCTTTCCTAATTGTAGATGTTGAAATGCTCATTTTACACACTGAAAGCATAGGCGATACCCAGAGCAAGTTCACCAAATCAAGTAACTTGAAGAGTAGCCATTGTGAGCACAATTATTGATATATAGTTGGATATTTAAGCACACTGTATTAGACTTTATGTTTCAGTGTATCCTTTGGTCTTTCACATACCCATATATCCAACATTGCCTCAGCAATGCCACTTTAAGAGATGTATTCCATTATCCTATGATACGGAGATCATATCAACAAAGCTATATAAAGTCACAATCTTAATGTATGTTCTAAACTCAAAAAGGAGCAGGGAAAAATGTGTGCTCATGTTAGTGTCTTCACTAGACATGGGCATGAACCAAAAACATTTAATGAACCAGCGGTTCGTGGTTCGGTGCCGACGACGATCCCGAGGTTGCAAACCACAACGAACATTTTCCATTGCCGAACCGGTTTGCGGTTCGCAGTTTGTGGGGCGCAGGACGGCCGCCATGGCACTTAGAGAGCCCATATTCCCAGGAAGTCTTTTGCAGGCTCTCCTACAGCCATCATCCAAGTATGGACAAGATTGCAAAAGGGATCTTGGAGTTATACCCTCTCCAATTCAAGGGCCCTAGGAAATTCCCACTCGACACAATTAGAGCCACCGGTTGACGTTGGCCCAGTGTACAGAAGGTGAGTGTTGACAGTGGCCGCCGGGCCTAGTGGGCACGGGGAGGCAGCAACAAGCCACCTCCCCTTTATGGGGCAGGGGGGTCTGGCTGCTCACCAGCAGCATCCCCCATGTGCCCACCCGCCAGGCCAAAGAGGAGCGCGCTGGTATTCCCGGCGTGGGTGGGAGAGGACATGTCATTCGGACGGAGGCCTGATCCCCCAGCAAGCGAGGGTCCTCACATGAGGGTCCCACTGAGGAACAGTGCAGCAGCAGCTGACACCATTCACCTTACTGCCTTGCCGGAAAGGACAGGGGAAGAGGAGATGTCATTTGGAGGGGAAGTGGGAAGATTCACCAACAGCTGTGAGGCCTCCTCCAAAGCTCCCACTGAGCTACTCTGTGGTGGCAGCCGACAGTACCCACCTTCCTGCCTTGCCAGAAAGGACGGGAGGGAGAGGAGATGTCGTTTGGAGGGGACGGAGTGCTCCAGAGAGGGACAGGTCAAAAGAGGGTCTGTGAAGTCAGAATATCCCAACAGCCATGAGGCTTCCTCCAAGGATCCCACTGAGGAACTCTGTGGCAGCAGCCAGCATCAACAACCTTCTTGCCTTTGCGGAAAGGATGGAATAGGACAGGACCGGAGAGGTCATTGGGAGGGGACTCAGTGTTCCGCAGAGGGTGAGGTCAGAAGAGGGACCGTGTACTTGTGTGGGAGAGGAGGGCCTATCCCGAGACTTCCTAGCTGCATTGCGCAGCAGGACCGGGATGGAAGGACTCCACATCCACCCTGATGGAGTGCGCAAACTGCTGTGGCAGAGGCTTGTCTGCTCCCCCTGTGTCACAGTGGAGGCTGTCACCAGCATCACTCACCTTCCTGCCTTTGCGGAAAAGACGTGACTGGTCGTGGCGGCATTACTCATTCACCCCTGCCCAGAGGGGACCACCGCTGCTGTTGGCAGGGGCCACCGTGACGTGCAATTTTATGTGCAACAGCAGTTGATCTGTCCCTCGTGGCCCAAAGCTGAACTATCATACAGCACCCACCGTCCAGCCTTCATGGAAAGGGTGTGAGGGTGAGGAACCCAATCCCCTCTGCTCAGAGGGGGCAGCAGGTGCCCATGGAAAGGGGGGGTACCGTGCAGTGCCACACTAACACCAGCAACAGCAGCAGAGCTGCTCCTTGTGGCAGAAAGTGGCATCAGCTCGCAGCACCACACCTTCCTGCCTTCACGGAAAGGACATGACTGGTTGTAGCAGCATTACCCATTCACCCCTGCCCAGAGGGGACAGCAGCTGCTGTTGGCAGGGGCCACCATGATGTACAATCTTATGTGCAACATTAGGGCTTCCTGGCCGGTGCCCATGGAAAGAGGGGGTACAATGCGGCATAACACTAACACCAGCAACAGCTCCTGAGCTGCCCCTTGTGCCCAAAAGCAGCAGCGGCAGACCTCAGCCACCTTCCTGCCTTCGTGGAAAGGACACGTGACTGGTCGTGGGTCCCATTCCCCCCTTGGACAGAGAGGACAACAGGTGCACATGGATAGGGGTGCACCATGCAGCTCAAACCTGTCAAGGTCAGCAAAAGCTTCTGAGATGCCCCTTGGGGTCCAAAGCAGTGGCAGCAGACAGCACCCAACTTCCTGCCTTCGTGGAAAGGGTGGGAGGGACCCATTCCCCCCTGCTCAGAAAGGACACCGGATGCCATGGAAGGGGGGGTACCATACGGTGCCACTCTCACATTGGCAACAGCAGCAGAGCTGCTTCTCATGGCCAAAAGCAGCATCAGCTGGCAGCACCACACCTTCCTGCCTTCATGGAAAGGACGGGATGGGAAAGACAGAAGCGGTTGGGAGGCATCTGAGCAGATCCAGAGAGTGAGAGGTGTGAAGAGGGAATGGGAACTTGTTTGGAAGAGGAAGGCAAAGGGTCACCTGCCATGGAAGCAGCCCCGAGAACTAAGGGAGCTTTGAGCCCGCTGTGGATGAGCTGGGCTGGCTACAACCCCAGGGTGGCTCAGAGGCCGGGTAGGTCCAGGTCCATGGGAGGGTGCCCCAGTTGGTTGAGGTTGACCTTGATGAACGTCAACATGTCCACCAGGTCCAGGTGCAGACGTGCATGGCTGGGACGGAGGAGGTCTCTCAGGTGGGAGAACACCCGCTCGCTCTGCATGCAGGTGGGAGGGCAGGACAGGATGTTGGTGGCGATCATGACAGGTCTGGCCATCGGTCAGATTTCTTCGCCCAATATTGCAATGGGTTGGCATGGGGGGCTAGGTGGCCTCTGAAAGGTACTCATGCACCATGGCCCCTGCCGAGTCCTCCACTGAGAGGGACGCACCCGCCGTGCAGCGGCCAACCACGCAGCCCACCGATGAGGCCCAGAGATCAAATGTGGCCATTGAGGTGGCTCCTCCCTGGCATGGCTCTCTTCCCACCTCCTCTCCCTCCCCCTCCCCCTCCTCCACCGCCTGCCCCTCGCTGCTGCCTGGTTCCTTCTCTCCTACCCTCTGTCTCTGGAAATGGAGCACTGCACTGCGGAGCTCCTTTTTCCAGTGCTGCATCTGACCTGCCTGCGCGGCGATGCTGCCCTTGATGTGGGGGTCACAGAGAGAGTCCAGTTGGCATGGCGCCTCATCGCATAGAGGATGCAGGCATCCAGCAACACAGGCCTGGATCCTCAGGACAAAGTCCAGGAGCCTGAGGAGCAGCTCTTGCCCTTGCTGGAGCTCCTGGGCCAGAAACTGGTCGAGGCCGTGGATCAGAGGGAGGACCCGACCCAGGCTGCCCTGGTAGGAGCACAGGAGCTCAGTGGCATCCTTGAAGGGTTTCAAGATCTGGGACATCTGGGCAAGGACTCTCCAGTCCATTGAGCTGAGGCTCAACTCCTCTCCCATCCTCAGCACATCCAAAGAGGACAGGATGTCTTCCAACGCGTCCTTCCACTCCACCAGACAAGATATCATGTCGTAGGTGGAGTTCCAGTGGGTGGTCAGGTCCTGGAAGAGTTGGTGCTCAGGGTCCCCTCCCGCCCGCTGCCTCTAGAATCGCTTGCGGGAAGAGTGTATGCTGTGGGAGAAGTGGGAAGCGATGCGACGGCAGCTGTTGAGCAGATTGCGCGTCTGCAAGGTTCCCTCATCCCAGCTGTCCCTCGGCTTGCTCCCCAGCTTGAGCACATCCTGCATCATGAGGTGCAGCTTGTGGACCATGCACACCAGGCCCAGGAGGCATGCCTCTTTCAGAGCTGCCAACATGTTGGCTCCTGCATCCATGACCATGAAGCCATGGACAAACCCTTCCACCCCGGACATCCACTCCCTCAGAGCCACCTTTATGGTGGTGGCGATGTTCTTCCCGGTGTGGACCTCATTCATCCCCTGGGCCTGAAGAAGAACCACCCTGTAGCCCGAGGTCAAGCTGGGCACCTTTTTACAGCTGCCAGATCTTGGCCTGGGGAGGTGGAGGTCCTCTGGTTGCCACCAGTGGGCGGTGATGGCAAGGTACCCGTGATGGCAGCCGCTCCACAGGTTGGCCGTGAAGTGCACTGTTCTGCCTTGGGCGGCCGACAGGTCTCTGCACACCATGTCTCGCACTACCTTGTATAGGGTGGGCACAACTCGACGCCCAATGGTGCACTGTGACGACATGGAGAACAATGGGGCAAAGTGCTGGAGCAGCAGTTGGAAGCCCATGCCCTCCATGACCTATAGGGGGAAGGCTTGCAGGGCAATCGTCTGTGCCACCACACGAACACCTGCCTCCTAAGCCCTTGACCTCACCGTATTCAGCGGAACCCCCCTGACCCCAATGGAACAACTTCCCCCAGAGCGGCCTGCCTGATCCTTTTGCTCCCACCAGCCGCACCCTCGGGGCAAGGCTTCTTGCTTGGGGTGCATTCCAGGGGCCCTTCCATCAATCCCGGATCAGACAAGCTGGTGGCCCTTTGTCTCCCCCCGATGGATGTTACACTGGCCGAGGATGGAGACCACAGGCTCGGGTGGTGCCTCTTCAGGTACCGAGTCAGGGCTGTTGATGACAGGTGCTTCAGGTCATTGGCCCTGTGACCAGGCCCTCTCTCACACAGCACCGCGCCACGCAGGGGTCAGTAGGAAGGGACCAAAAGTGCCTCTAAACATTGAGTTTGAACGGTGGCCCACTAACAGTTCCAGGGGAGGGAGAACAAAGGGTTGCTACTAGATGTGCCATGGAGCTGGCAATGAAAGATGGAGTGATGGGTGGACTGCAGGCAGAGATAGCATCACTGGTAGTTTGGGATGGGGACAGGCTGGATGTTTCCTCGAACCCCAACCATTTCTCCAAGGATCCCTCAGCCTCCTCCTCCCCCAAAATTTTCAGGAGTTCCTCTTCGCTGCCGGCAAGAGCTCGTCAGCCTCCTCCACAGCCTCATCTGGTGATTTTTGGGGAGCGGGAGTCTCTGCTGCTCCAGAGTCCTGCACAGCACTGCTTCCCATGCTGCAACCAGGACAATCTCTGCACTTCCCCCCACGACAACTCTTGTCCCCCACCCGAAACCTCATTGTGCCAGCAAACAACAATTGAGAAGAAGAAAGGAGATGACACTGTGAACCCTCAGCCGAGGTGCCCACCGAGCTTTGCCCCAGGGCCTGGCAGCAGCCCTGGCACCAGAGAGAGGGAGGGACTAGAGCCCTAGCCCACCACTCCCATAGACCTGAACAGATCAGGCACTAATGTGAACCCTCGGCCGAGGTGCCCACCGAGCTTTGCCCCAGGGCCTGGCAGCAGCCCTGGCACCAGAGAGAGGGAGGGACTAGAGCCCTAGCCCACCACTCTCACAGACCTGAACAGATCAGGCACTAATGTGAACCCTCAGCCGAGGTACCCACCGAGCTTGCCCCCAGGGCCTGGCAGCAGCCCTGGCACCAGAGGGAAGGAGGGACTAGAGCCCTAGCCCACCACTCCCACAGACCTTAACAGATCAGGCACTAATGTGAGCCCTCAGCCGAGGTACCCACCGAGCTTGGCCCCAGGGCCTGGCAGCAGCCCTGGCACCAGAGGGAAGGAGGGACTAGAGCCCTAGCCCACCATTCCCACAGACCTGACCCAATCAGCCTCTGATCAATAATGGGAGCCCACGGCTATTTATAAGCACAGGTCCCATTGAACAATGCTGTCAGAGCTGCCTATCAGGGTTTGCAGAGATGAGATTGGAGTGCCCATGGCTACAGAACACCCCCTCCCCACTCCCTCCCCTGGGTATCTTCTCCCAACTTGTAACCGCTTTGCAGATCCGTGGTTGAAAGGAAGACCTGCCGATCAAGGTAAGATGGGCTTCCATTCGGGTTTCCAGGGCAACAGAAGGAGCGCAGACAGAGTTCAGGCATTCCCCGGCTCCGTTGCCAGGGGAGTTGATTGCTGGCGCCTGACTGTCTGGCTTCCCAAACCACAGCCGAACACACTGAACCAGGCCTCTTCCGAAAGCTGGTTCGTTGGCCGTGGACAATCATGAACCGCCAGATTGCAATCACGCGATCGCCAATTTCGTGGGTTTTTGTAGTTCGTAATGCGGTTCGTGCCCATCTCTAGTCCTCACATCTACTGCAAAAATTAATTTATACATGTTATTCCCATTCCACGGTGCTGATATATTATTAGATCAGTTTTGAACAAGCAGAAGACCTGCACGAACTCACAGGGGCACCTCTCCCACCCCGTTTCCCCCCATACACTATTCCTCTTTCCTTATCAACCCTTCCTCCCATAGCCTCTTCCATTTCCTTGCTTCAATCTCTCCCACCAACCAATCCATATCTACTCCCTTCCAGGCTACAGTTTTCCCTTGTTCCATCTCTCTGACAGCCTCTCTTCTTCTCTCCCATTCACCTAACTACCCTTTTCTGTTCATCCTTCCTTCCTCTGTCTTGTGGAGAATGAGATGGAACATTACAAAACACAAGATAAAATTTTACATTACATGAGTTGCCAATGAATTTAGTGTAGTGCAAAATTTCAGAATTGTTAGAGGGACCAGTTCAACCAAAAGATCTGTAGGAATTTCAAGGGGAGATTTTAAACAATTTTATCAGAATAGCTAAGAATGTGATAAATATACAAATATCTCCTCAAAAGAATATTGGGATATAAATACATAACTCCAATACAATTATATAACTCCAATAAAAATTACATGATAGACAAATGAAATTATAAGATATTATTTTATACATTTACACTACTCACACCCAACAAGACTTGATCCAAAGCTACATTAAGGAGGCAATATCAGAACTGTTAATTGTGTGTAAGTTACGTGCCATCAAGCTGCTTCTGACTTATGGCAACCCTATTAATTAATGACCTCCAAAATGCCCCGTCATTAACAGCCTTGCTCAGGTGTTGTAAACTGGATGGCATGGCTTCCTTTATTGAGTCAACCCATCTCATGTTGGGTCTTCCTCTACTGCTTTTAATTGTCTTTTCCAGTGAGTCTTTTTTTCTTATGATGTAACAATTACCTCAGTTTAGTCATTTTCGCTTGTAGAGATAATTCAGGCTTGATTTGGTCTAGAACCCATATATTTGTCTTCTTGGCAGTCCATGGTATCTGTAAATCTCTCTTCCAACATCGTATCAAACTTCCTCCTGTCAGCTTTCTTAATTGTCCAATTTTCACACCATTATACAGTTATGGGGAATACTGTACTATGAACTGTCTTAATTTAGGTCTTCCTTATACATAAAGATCATACTAGTTCTTTCACAGCTCAATATCCTTTGGTTAATTATTAACTAATACTCATTAAAAATTATAATTTGACCCACAAATTAAACTTGTTAATGGTCAGTTTTGGCCCACTGTTTTTGCTTTGTTTGTCTTTGTTTCATAAATAGTATTTCTTATGTTGCAACTCTGTTACCCCCTTCTGATCTATCCACAAAAAATGCACTGAACAAAAATATTCCTAGTTCTTTATAAATCTCTGTTAGACTTTGGAATTATTATTTTTGCAGCTTTATTACAATGGTGGCATATAATCACGTTATTATCCACAACCATACAGCTCCTGTTGGAAAGCACAGCCATTTTAAGGTGATGTGTCTGTTACCTTTCCAACCTGTGCTGCTGGCAGCCAGTTCTTGAGGGGAAGACAATCTCAGGTGTTGGAGCTCACCTTGGACCTGAATAGTATGGTTATGGGACAAGTCTGGGATGCCACAGGAGACCCCTATTGTCGCAGCCCATGCTACCACTGTCCTCCTTACCCATTTAAGATAGTTCTTCAGTAAGCCAGTTGTGATCAGAGGAAGCAACTTTTAAGTACCCCTTTATTGACCTTTAAAAGACTGTATGCTTAAACTTTGATTTCAGGTTATTTTCAGACCTTTTCCCTATAAACTCATGTATATGGTCAATGCAAGGGGAAAGAGCACAGCTACAGGCCCTGACTCTAATCTTCATGTGCTCAGTAAACTATGGGAATAGGCCCTACACTTGTACAAACTATGTAAATATAGACTTGTGAAATCAGACTTTGTCTTTTGCAGGGTGCCAGAATACACGTCCTGACTCCTGTCCTGAACCTATGTGCAGAAAGTCTGTGTGAGCAGAAGATCTGTTCTCACAGACTATTGAATAGGTTGGGATGTGTGAATTGGGTTTGAGACCCAACACAATGGAAATCTTTTGAATCTTCCTCAAGCTTGTCTGATCATTTCTATACATAAATGCAGTAAGATGAGTATGTTTGTGTTTATTAACAATGTGTCATTGATATTACAGAATTTCCAGTGAGCAGCTTTTGTAAGGTTGTTGGAGCACTTGCTTATTCCCGGGTCAGACATCTGCGTTTGGATGCAAATAACCTCACGAGAGCTGATCTTCCTCAAGAAATGTACAACTGTCTTCGTATGGCTGCTGATATCTCCCTAGAGTGAGTTGCGACGATTCACTTCATACTGAGGCCATCTCTATTTTCCTGTTCGACGCCAGAGTTACACTTTAAAAATAGAATGACACCCTGCATAATTATTTCTTGTGTTTGTTAATAATTAGCATGATTTTGACCACCTTTTAAACAGTTTGTATTTATATGTACCCTAAGTCTGAAGTACAAAAAAAATCTTAAAGCTATAGTCTCATAGAATGAGGACAATATTTTTGTGCTTTTTTAAAAGACTGTTTTAGGTGAGACAATGAAATACAGCCTGAGGTTTGTTTGTTTTTTAAGCACTGGGATACACACAATAAATACACCCTACATTCCTTGTAGGTGTGCAGTCCTACTCAGGTTTGCCAAAGTCAGGCATATTATTATCTAGATGGAGTATTTACTATGTTAGGGCTGGACCATTTATGTACATTATTCCCACAGTTTCCTATCAAAGTTCTATGTCCTTTCATAACTTTATTTGCAATTAATTGCAATTATATTTCACAGAAAACCCATAATCCATTATAAGTATATAAACTAATAACATTCATAGGAAAATATATTTCAAGAACCCATTAAGGATGATTCATGTGAAGGATTAAGAACTTTTAAAAATTTTGTTAATGCCTTTTTCTTTGTTAAATAAATATGTTTTTTTCTTGAAAAACAAAAATGTTACTTTACAGTGAAACATATACACCATTATTGTTATTCAGTTATTTGCATGCTATATTTAACATGATTGTAGAAAATAAAACATAGCAAATAAAAATACTGAGTCCAGATTATTGTCAAAATACATTTCCATTTTTTTAAAAAAATGTTTAAAAATGCAGATGAAAATAGACAAAAAAGCTATTTTATATTTTGCTTAATTATTGTAAAACTCCATTCAATAAATGTTTTTTTGTACTTTGTAGTTTTAAACGTTCTTAAACAAACTTTTTCTTAAAAAATGACTACCATTTGCCTTGCATCAAATTCCAGTAAATTTACACATGGATCAGAGCATGCTAAAGCCATTACTCTTTACAAAACCCCATGAAATCGATGGGGCATGAACATATGTAACTGCATGCAGGATTGCAGACAACAGCTGTTGAAAAAGCCACACGAGGTCCTTGTTTAGTATTCAGAAATGCCTGATTGTGTAGAGACGAAATCTATTTTATTGTGTGACTAAATGCAAAAATTCTTAAGAATACTAAAAGACACAATTACTTGGCAATTTAAGTGCCAACTGCATAAGAGAATAGCAGGATGGCAGCAGGAAATTCCTAGTCTCACTTGCACTTACATACCACAGAGTGGAGTAATACTTCATCCTATTACACTCAATAAATAGATTTAAATGTGACACCGGTCAAGCAAACAGCTTCCCTGTGAGATTTTGCTCATCCTCGCAGTTAAACTGGGCAGCAGCCTGTGCAAAGCAGGTTCCTGAGATGAGAAGACTGCTCTCAAGAAGACTTCAGCCAGAGGAAACATTCCAGCCAGTCTTCCTTCATTAGCATGCGAAAACAAACACAGACCATGCTTTTCCCACATGCCCGCTAAACTCTTAAGACAATCGTGACTCTTATTTTTCATATCCCTGGGTTCTCCAAAGCATCCCCAAACCTTAAAATCCCACCTGGTCCCTGGAGTACATGTTCCCTTGGCTCTACTAAACATGGGCACCCTGAAACTATGCAGACTTTCAAACTGCAGAGACTTTCAAAAGGAGTTTGTGATACTAAACAGATGCCTGCTGTTTAAAGTGGGGAGGGCATGACCAAACCCTTATACATACCTAAAATATCTCTTTGGGACCCCCTGTCTTTCACAATTAGAAGAACACTACATTTCCCACATGTGAGGTTATTCCCATGAGTGAACTTTGGCTCTCACATATTCACAGAAATTTAATACAGAACTGTACTATAAGTGGAAAGTAAAATACATGTGCAATGGCTAATAAACCAGGTCCTTTGTCTTACTTTTTATCTTACTTCCAGATCTATATCTTGAAGCATAGATTGTGATCAATAACATGGAAAGCTGTTCTCAAGACTATTCTATTCTTGATTAAGCTTTTCACTTTCCAAGTGCACTACAATGTTAGCCAGACTAAGAAAATATGGTAAATGAATAAATAAATAAAATAAATGCTCTACATCTGAATTAAAATATTTTCAGCTCTTGGGAGTGGTTTGAAACTTGTCAATCTGACAGTTATTCTGGCTCCTCAACCTTCTGGTTTAACTTTCCCAGAGCAGTAGGAGGAGCAACATGACAAAAGAGTGATTCAACATTTATATGCATAATGAGGCATCATATAAGCTGTTCTTCCATTCAAATCATATTGATTGATGTTTTTGTGGACAGATTTTCCACTTCTTGCAAAGAACATAAAGCAATGGTGCAGTTGAACCAAAGTGGTTTCTGCTCCCCTGTCCGTCATGGCACCATCTCACTGGCTTTAGGAAGAATATTTCATTCTATACACATGTGGGTATTATGTTTACATGAACAATTTCATTTCCTGAGCCTGAACATACTGCTTAACAGGCAGACGCAAACAATTTATTTGAACATGCTAGAAGACAAGGCAAAGATAGAAACATTTGCTTGTCTGTGTAGATAGAAAGCCCTCCTGCAAAATGAGAAGGAAGATCTTTGGTTGTACATGCTGGCAGGCAGGCAATGTTCCAAGCTTTGCCTCTCCACCATAGATGGTCCACATACCTTGAAGACTGGCAAGAAAGGAAATAAGGTAAAGTAAAATAAAGAATAAATACATACTCACTTAGAAAATTCGGCAGCCATATGTGAATTCTATACGCACAAGCAGAAGTGTTCAGACCAAAGTCAGTGTTGGACTATAGTGGTGTCCTATTTTCAAACTTATTTTTGATTTTGGGACATTTTAGAACTGGGGCAGGGTTTAGCTTTCCTTGCCTGAATCTGACTCGAGCTTTACAACAGTAAACAGCCCACCTCTCACTGCCTGGAAAGATGAAACATGGAAGTTGGTTTCTTGGATGTAATGAATAATTATCTTCAGATTCAGAGTATTTATTTGAAACTGGCCATCATTCAGATTGGATCAGGAGATCACCTAGTAATGTGTAAAGTAGGAAGGACTGGCATTTTATGCACATGTACTCAAGGTGTGGGCAAGGGCTAACCTGGTTTTCTCCTCCCCTCCCAGATCGCACTACTATTTGAAGCATACTTTTTCTCAGACAGTTACTGAAAATGGGAGATCAAGTAGACGTGGAGAATGATATGTAGAGAAATAAGGCACAAAGGAAAGCAGGGTCAATCTCTCTTTGCCTTCATTGTCTGTTTCTCAAAAACCAGACTCCCATCACCACTTGTGGATCCTGGGAAAGAAGCAAAAAGCTCAAGAACATGCTAATGTATCCCTTCTTCTGTCCATTCTGCAAGTGAGAATTTTAATTTTGCATCCCTGCTGATGGTTTGGGAAGACAGCTGCCTCTCCTTGTCATTTCTGTGGCTGGAACTGATAACACTGATTGCTAGAACAAAAACTAGATCCAAGGCCTGCCTCCATTTCTATCCCTTGCATAGCAATTCAAGCAATTCATTTCCATCAATGAAGGGAAGAGCCAGTTCTCAATTTTCCATATGCTTGTACAATTGTGATTTGTTTAACCATCTTAAAAATACTAAAGGAAAGCTGGGCTGTAAATCTTACAAATAAATAAATAAATAACTAGAATGTCTATATAACAAGGAAGTTTAGGAAGTTTAGAAGGAATGCTCCACAAATTTTAAGCATACATAAGATTTGTTAAGTTCTACCTAAATCTTACACCTCTTAAGTTCTTGAAGAAAAAAACCTGAATCCTTTCAATCAGCATCATGTAGTCACAAGTAGAGATGGGCACGATCCAAAAAAAATTGCTGATCCAGCTGATCGTGGATCGGTGCCGGTGACGATCCCAACTAAACGATCAACACCGATCATCTCCCGTCCCCGATCCGTGGATCGTGGATCATGGAGGCCAAAGCGAGGCGCGCTGCTATTCCCAGCTATGTGGGAAGGTGGGTGTTGGTGGTGGCCACTGGGCCCGGTGGGCACGGGGAGACAGCGACAAGCCGCCTCCCCTCAGAGGGCAGGGCGTCTGGCCGCTCGCTGGCATCACCCCCCATGTGCCCGCCCGCCAGGCCAAAAAGGAGCGCGCTGGCGAGAAAAGAACGGTGGGTGATGCCGGCGGCATCTGTGTTTGTGTTTGACCGTCTGTGTTTGGCTGTCAGAGCTGCCCATTAGAGTTTGCAGGGATGAGATTGGAGTGCCCATGGCTACAGAACACCCCCTTCCCCCTCCCTCCCCTGGGTGTCTTCTCCCAGCTGGTGACTGCTTTGCTGCCCCGTGGTTGGAAGGAAGCCCTGCTGATCAAGGAAAGCTGGGCTTCCATTCGGGTTTCCAGGGCGACAGAAGGAGGGGAAACAAAGCTCAGGCATTCCCTTGGCTCCGTTGCCCCGGAAATAGATTACTGGTGCCTGAGTGTCTGGCTTCCAGATCTGAGCACGATCCAGCCCTGACCCAGCCCCGATCCAGCCCCCTCCAGATCGCTGGATCATTGGCCGTGGCCGATCACGATCCTCTGAGTCACGATCGTGCGATCGCCATTATTGTGGGGTTTTTTGGATCGTAATGCGGATCGTGCCCATCTCTAGTCAGAAGATCAAAAAAAAAGGGGGGGGGTGCCATCTACCTCTGGAAAAAATTAAATTTATCTGGATCTTGTTATCAATTGATTTCAAAAATGACCAAGCCATATCATCAGAAATTGCTGCCTCTTTGACTGCAATTTTTTTTAGGCTTGTAAAAAAATGTATATCATTAAACCAAATACCAGGTCATAGGGAACATAGGGATCATAGAATCATAGAGTTAGAAGCGGCCATACAGACCATCTAGTCCAACCCCCTGCCCAGTGCAGGATCAGCCTAAAGCATCTCTGACAAATATTCATCCAGCCTCTTCTTGAAAACTGTCAGTGAAGGGGAGCTCACCACCTCCCTAGGCAGCTGATTCCACTTTTGAACTACTCTGACCATGAAAAAGTTCTTCCTAATATCCAGCCGGTACCTTTGTGCATGTAATTTAAGCCCATTGTTTCAGGTCCTACCCTCTACTGCCAACTGGAACAGCTCCCTGCCCTCCTCCAAATGACAGCCTTTCAAATACTTAAAGAGAGCAGTCATATCCCCCCTCAATCTCCTCTTCTCCAAACTAAACATTCCCAAGGCCCTCACCCTTTCCTCATAGGGGTCAGTCCCCAGACCCCTGATCATCCTCGTCACTCTCCTCTTCACCCTCTTGATTTTGTCCACATCCTTTTTGAAGTGAGGCCTCCAGAACTGCACACAATACTCCAGGTGTGGCCTGACCAAGGCAGTATATAGAGGGGCTATGACCTCCTGCGATTTCGACGCTATGGCCCCTTTGATACAACCCAGGATTGAATTGGCCTTTTTTGCCACCGCATCACACTGACTGCTCATATTTAGTTTACAGTCCAGCAAATGCTCAACTTAGAGAATAATCTTCATTATTAAGTAGAGATGGGCATGAAACAGGAAAAAAATGAACCCTGAGTTCCGTGGTTCGTCATGTTCCACGAACCATGAACCACAAACTCACAAAATTGTCCTGTTTCATGAAACAATTTGTTAGGGTCATGATTTGTCAGATCCCAGGGCCCTACAACGGCCCCGTTCATACCCAGAGATGCCAAACTCGCAGGCACCCTCACCCGACAACCTTCCCAGCAAGGACAAGAGCAGAAAATAAGAAAGACGCTTTTCAGTTTCTTTTGAAGCAGCAGCAAATCCAGCCAAAAGCTCTCAAATCCATTCTCACTCCAAGTCCCAGTAACAACTCCTCTCTCTCCCTCTGTCTACTGGAACGGAAAGCAGGAGGCACAGAGCCATGCCTTATATAAGAAACACTCACATAGAGCAGAACAGGAGGTCTCTGGTTGGCAGACAGACCTGCCTAAGAGGGTTTGGAGGGATGAAAGTGGTGTTCCCATGGCTACAGAAGGCCCATCTCCCCCCTGCTTGTTGCTCTCATAGAACAGAATGGGAGATCTCAGATTGGCAGGGAGAGCTGCTTATCAAGGTTATGTGGGCTAAGATTGAGGTTTCCATGGCAACAAAAAGTCTGCAGACATCTCGAGCCTATGTTGCCTAGGGAGTCAATGGATCAGTGCCAGCCTGTCTGGCATCACAAAGCATTCTTGAATCGAACAAATCAGCCCCAAAAGTCATGGATTTTGTGAAAAATGCAGCTCCACAAAACGCATTTTTGCGATACACAAAGAAGCCCAATTTGTCACAAAATTTAATTCATGCTCATGTCTGTTATTAAGGTTTGCATCATGTACAATGCTAGCACAACTGTACTTCATAAATGGCAAATTCTTGCTTCCCCCTTGCTTCAGCCTTTGATTGAAAAACTACGTTGTCCTGATAAATAATAGAGATTAAAGCAGAAACAATGAGTAGACTGAAGGGTAAAATCACCCTCCTTCTATTATTCAACAGAAAATGAGTGAAAGGGAAGGTAAAATCTATGTCAAAGATTTTCCTGACATTATTGTTTAAAAAAATAAACAAAAAGATTAACAGGTATGTCCTTTATAACCCATGTATTTCCCTTCCTTATCCTAGCAGCAGCAAATGGGGAGTGTTGATAAAAAAGGCAGTAGCCTACCAAAACAAGCAACCAGATATAATAGAAATCAGAAATATATCTTCTAGACAGTGGAAATTCCAAAGTATTTATTTTTATTATTGTACCTGTGCCTCGATGCACTGGGCCACAGCACTCTGCCGGAACTCCAACAATAGCCAGCAGAGGCCTCACAGTTCTCACTGCCACTGTAAGATCAAAGAGTTCTACCAGTGACTAAAACCAATCTCCTAGTCAGCATAGGGTCACCAGGTCCCTTACCTTCCCGGAGGGAGGAGGGACATCTGGCTCTTATCTTGCTGGTCTCCTTGCATTCATACTTCATATGTGCGCACTCCGATCAATCTCAATAACATCACTCTCAGAAGTGACATCATCACAGTTGGAGGCAGGCATGCTCTTGCCCTTCACAGGGATCAATTATAGCCCCTGTGAAGCACAGGAGTATGCCCACCACCAGGTGTAATGATGTAATTTGAGAAAGTGATGTCATTGTACCTGTGGGGAGCATGTCTGCTCTGCGCCGGCACAGGATTTCTTTTGCCTTTGGGGCCCATTCCCTGAGGCCTTTTTCCCCGGCCACTCACCAGCCAGGTGAGTCATAGTGGGGGCAGAGGTTGGGAGCAAGGCATCTCCTGTCCCCACTGGGGGACTGGAAGCCCTAAGTCAGCATGTCAAATGAGAACACTTTGTCCTCAGATGGTTAAGTATGCTGTGCTAGAGCAGTTTGTTTTAAAGAGGGTGTTAAATAGAGATGCAATGCTGAGAGCAAAAATATCTACATGCAGTGCAGAGCAAGTTTTGTTATAGTGCTTGAACATTGCATGGCCATGGGACACAGCTGCCTCTGAACCATACATTTATTTGCAGACTTGATGTACGAATGTATAGGTTCCATGGAGCTCAACAGAATTTAGTTCCAAGTAAATGGGTATAAGATTTAAACTTTTGATCCATCTGCTATGCTCACTGAATTGTGTTTGATCTATGCAACCAATGGATGCATTATTTTCTTAAAATTACACATTCAGGTCAAATGAATGTTCATAATGACCATATACAACTATTTGCTCAGATCACCAACCAATGATATTTACAAATTATTTACAAATTTACCAGGAGTGTTGAATAACTACCATCCAGTCTCTAATTTACCATTCTTGAACAAGATGATTGAACGAGTGGTGGCAGAGATTTTTGAATAAAGTGTTTGAATCCATTCCAATCTAGTTTCAGGACTAGTTATTGGACTAAAATGGCACTAGAGCCTCGGTGCATGACAAGCCCCAGAATATATACAGGGGGACTTGTTAATTCTCCTGGACCTCTCAGCGGCTCTTCATACTATAAATCCTGGTATCTTTCTGTACCATCTTTTGGGGATGGGACTGGGAGACACTGTTCTGTGGTGGTTTCAGTCCTACGTTGCAGGTAGGTTTCAGAGAGTGGTGCTGGGGGACTGCTGCTCAGCCCCTTGACCTCTGGCCTACAGGGTACCGCAAGTTTCCATCTCATCTCATCGTGGTCTTAAAGCTAATAAGCTGATCAACCAGAAAAAGACTTCAATATAACTAAAAAGTTATTGCTGTTCAATATTCATTAAAAACACACAGCATTTAAATGCAGCAGCTATATATTTATATACATCTCATGTTATGTTAAAATCAAGGTCTGCTAACAGAGTCATTAAATGATAACTAAAAGAATGAACAGGCTTATTTAGATGAGGATACAGAAATTTTCTTCTCAAATCTGAATAAATTACACAGAAAAAAGAAATGTTCAATAGTTTCTACCGAAGACTTATCACAGATACAAACTCTAAATCCCTTTCTTGGCCTGTAAATCATCCATGTAGGATGGCAAGTGGAAGTGAATTCATTCCTGCAAGAAAAAAATCTTTGGTAATTCGGCCCTCCCAGCTGGCAGCCTGTGGCTGCTTAGGATGGGGGCCACGTTTGCAGCCCCGGAGGGAGAAAGCGGCTATCCCGCTCCTTCCTGTTCACGGGCTTTTGAAGGGGTGGAGCCAAGCCTTGGTGAGGCGGCTCTTCCCCTTCAGCCCCGCAGTTGAGGCTCGTGCGCTCGGGAGGAAGGAGGCTTACCTTTCTTTCCCTTTGAGCGGAGCACGGCCTTGTTGCAGGGCTTCAGCAGCGATGGCGGCGGCGGCAGTGACTACTGCCTTCTGAGCCTGCTGAGCCAGCTGTCCCCTGCCTTTGAAATTAGAGCGTGGTCCGGCGAGGCGAGGCGCAGCCCAGCGAGGCGAGGCCCAGCCCGGCATGGGCTAGCACGGCGGGGCGCAGCTTGGCGCCAGCCAGCACTGTGCGCAGCCCGGCGCATCGGAGTGGTTTAGCTGGCTGCGGCTGGCTTTTTGGAAGGCGCACGGCGTGGGAACGTGGCGGAGAGCAGCGGTTCCGCTGTTCTCTGGGTTTGCTGTTGTGGGGAGGGTGTTCTTGGGCATCTGTGGGAGATTTTGAGAGCGGCCCTGGGAACCCCCCCTCCCCCGTTGTGCTTTATCAAGGGGAGGTTTGTGGTGGCTGCGGCAGTTGGGGGTTTGGGTTATTCTCCCCCCCCCCAGCTTCGTCGGCTGGGTGGCCGCTTCATCTTTATCTCAGCGCTATTGCTGCCTGCAGCTGGGGTGAGGAATTTTGCCAGCCTCGCTTGTTTGGGCATTGAATTTGGGCATTCTTAAACGCCAGCTATATACAGGCTGCTTTGGCTTCTTCCAGAGCTATTACTGGCTGCAGCTGGGGTGAGGAATTGTGCCAGCCTCGCTTGTTTGGGCATTGAATTTGGCTTTATTAAACGCCATCTATATATACATAGATATTTGGCCCAGGGGAAGCCCCCTGGTGGCCATTTTACACGGCATTCTGTTTGGTGTCCATTTTGCCTGGCAAGCAGCATAGCCCAGTCTAATCTATTTTGTCAGACCTCAGAAGCTAAGCAGGGCCAGCCCTGGTTAATGCTTGGAGGGAGGCCGGGTTTCATTGGCAGAGGAAGGGAATAGTAGACCACCTCTGTTTATCCTTGGGTAAAGGTATACGTAGGTTTTAGAGCTGAGATGCCTAAAGGAAAGGCCAAAGGCTCATCTAAGGGCAAGCAGGCTGTCAAAAAGCCTGCTGCAAAGCGTGTGGTTCCAGCTTTGTCTTCCTCAGATGAGGAGGATGAGGGTGTGCCTATTTCCCAGATTTTGGCACACATTGCAGCGCTGGAGAAAGCCAGGAGCGTTCCTCCTGCAACATCAGGGGGGACAGTACGTCAGAAATCTAGTCGGCTAGCCACAAAGTCGGCTTTTCGACGCGATATACTCACACATCTTTCTGCCCTTGAGGAGTCTGCAGGTGTGATGGCTGGCTTGTTGAGCGGTGATGTCCAGGCGGCTGGTGAGGTTTTGGAGGTCCAAGAAGCCAGTGGTACTGAACAGGCCTGGGCGGACGAAGGTGGGCCACTTGCATTGGCTGTGGAACCTCCAGTGGCTGAATCCGCTGAAGATACTGGTAAGAACACTTCCACACCACAGAATTATTCATGGCCTTGGGGGCCTTGGCCTCAAGGAGTTCCCTCTACACTGCCTGGCCATTCACAGGCACTTGGTTCTTAGGCTGGTTCCTCTCAGGCCTTGGCCACGGCCACTGTTGATTCACCATGGAGTCAGCCTAATAATTGGGGACAGTTTGGGGCCGCAGCACCTTCTGGCCATGGACAGTCTTTAGGATCTCAGGTTAATTGGTATGGGGGTGTCCCTCATGGGGCTTCTGGGCAGCCTGCAGTATGGCAGGCTTATCTCCCTGGTGGTTGGGACCCTCAAGTTGGGACGGTGAGTTATGGTATGGTCCCCTTTAATGCATTGCCATTTGGCGATACGGCTCTTCCCTTGGGAGATCATTTAACTCAAGCCACTAGGGAGAAAATCCTACGTGGTGAATATGTAGACATCTTTACCCTTCTCTTTAGGGAACTAGAGAAGAAGGATAAGGAAGATTTAGATGAGCGTGATAAAGAAAAGCTTAAGCGTAGAAAGGTGGATAGGAATTGGCATAATTGGCTGCCTGGAATGTTCATTTATGCGGGTGTCATTGCTCAGGCGCAGCCCTGGCGGGCAGCTCCGCTTTTTCAATATATGGACATTATTTACAAGGGCTATATGGAGTTCTCGGGCACAGCCTGGATGCAATATGACGAGGAGTTCCGTATGAGGGCGGCCCTCAACCCAGCTATGCAGTGGGATCGCATTCACCAGCAGCTGTGGCTGCAGGTAATGTCCCCTGCAAAACCCAATCCGTGAGACCACTCTGATAGCGGGCACTTTCTGCACAAATCTCATTCTCCTTCCGGCCCCCGCACGGCTGCGGGGCAGGCAGTTCAACCCCGCTTGCTCTGTTGGGAGTTTGGGTCTCAAGGGGTGTGCTCTAGGAAATCTTGTTCCTTTCGGCATCAGTGTCCCTTCTGTGGGGGCCCTCACCCCTTCACGGCATGCCCCAGGCAGCCCCAAAAAGGGGGCAAGCACGGTGGGGGTGGGGGCAGTGGCTCCCAGCAGCCTTTTAGTAAAGGGACCCAGCCCAATAAAACTGAGGGTCCTTAGGCAGCTTCTTGAAGGTTATCCCAAGCGCAGTGACGCATTGTTTTTGTTACAGGGTTTTGAGTTCGGTTTTCGAATTCCGTTCCGTGGCAATAGGGTCCCCTTCATGTCACCCAACTTGAAGTCTGTGGTGGGTATGGAGGAAGTGGTACGGGCAAAAATTGCCAAGGAATGTGCGGAGGGCCGGGTGTTGGGCCCATTTTCCTCCCCCCCAGTTCCTTGCTTGTGGGTTTCTTCGCTGGGTGTGGTGCCCAAAAAGGCAGCTGGTGAATTCCGTCTGATCCACCACCTGTCTTATCCCAGAGGTAGCTCGGTTAACGATGCCATTCCAGAGCATCTTTGTTCAGTGCGCTACACTTCATTTGACCAGGCGGTCAAGGTGGTGCGGCGATGTGGGGTAGGTGCAGAGATGGCGAAGTGCGATATTAAGTCAGCTTTTCGCCTTCTACTGGTTCACCCCACTGACTTCGAGCTCCTGGGATTCTCCTTTGAGGGTCAGTTTTACATGGATAGGGCGCTCCCTATGGGCTGCTCTATTTCATGTGCTTTGTTTGAGCGGTTTAGCTCGTTCCTTGAGTGGGCATTGAAGCATCAGTTGCAATGCTTTGATGCCTGTCATTATTTAGATGATTACCTTTCAGTGGGACCGGAGGGATCAGGACAGTGTGCCCGTTTATTAGCGGGCTTTATTGCCCTAGCTGAGGAATTGGGGGTCCCCTTAGCCCATGAAAAGACAGAGGGTCCAGTTACTGTTTTGACCTTTCTGGGCATTGAGTTAGACACCAGGCAGCAAGCTTCCCGTTTGCCTGTGGAGAAACTACGGGACTTACGTGCCCGTCTGGCATCATTCCAGGGGAAACGTGAAGTTTCTCTCTTGGAGCTTCAGCAACTAGTAGGGCATTTGAATTTTGCCTGTCGTGTGGTTGCTCTGGGAAGAACGTTTCTTAGACGCCTGTGTGAGGCAATGAGTAAGGCCAGTAAGCCTAATCATAGAATACGTATTACTAGAGACATGCGGGCGGATATACAAGTCTGGGAGGACTTCTTGGGCTCGTTTAATGGCGTCTCCTTTTGGAGAGAGGATGTGCTGCTTGAAGCAGAGCTTCAAGTTACTTCAGATGCATCCGGGTCTACTGGTTTTGGTGTATATTTTCGTGGGCACTGGTGTGCAGAGCAGTGGCCTGCTGAGTGGGCTGGTCAGGGGCTCACCAGAGACCTGACATTCCTTGAGTTCTTTCCCATCCTTGTAGCAGTTTGTTTGTGGGGGAAGGACCTTGCGAACCACTCTGTGCACTTTTGGTGCGATAAAATGGCTGTGGTCCAAGTTGTTAACTCCTTTCATCCAAATCACGCAGGGTAATGAGGTTAGTCAGGGTTTTTACACTGCAGTGTTTGCGATTAAATATACTGTTTAGAGCAAAGCACATCCCAGGGGTGAGCAACTGCATCGCGGACGCTTTGTCTCACTTGCAGATGGCGCGATTTCGACAGCTTGCCCCTGAAGCCGATTTGCAGCCAGCTCTGATGCTGCAATTTCTGTGGCAGATTGGAGAGCAGAAGCGTGCAGGGCCATTCGTTTAGCAATTGCCCCCAGTACTCAGAGAGCTTATGACCGGGCGGTGCGACAGTTTGCTGCTTTTAGACAGGCGGCTGGTCTGCAGCAGGTATGGCCAATTCCAGCTCTTCACCTTATGCAGTTTTGTGTCGACCGCAAAGGTAAGGGACTGGCAGTCAAGTCAATTCGGAGTCAGCTGGCAGCCTTAGCCTTTGCCAGTAAGGCTCGGGGCCTGTCTGAAGCCACTGGTGATTTTCGGATATGGAAAATGTTGGAGGGGTGTTCCCGGGAAAAGGGAGCTCGGAAGGATGATAGATTACCCATTTCTCCTTCCGTTCTCCAGGGACTAAATTCAGTCTGGGAAGATGTTTGCCATTCTAGTTTTGAGGTCCTTCTCTTCCATGCTGCTGCCTTGACGGCATTTTTTGGAGTGCTGCGGGTGAGTGAGCTCGTCTCGCTTTCCGCTAGGGACACGTCGGGGCGAGCGATGGTAATGCAGGACCTTAAGTTTAAAGGCGAGGCAGCCACACTTAGGGTTCGATGTTCCAAAACTGATCAAAGAGGTTTTGGGTGCGAGATAACGCTTGGTCCTTGTGCAGAGCAGGAGTTGTGCCGTGTACGTGCCCTGCGTTTGTATGTGCAAGCCCGGGGAGAGAGCCCGGGGGTCCTATTCTGTCATAGTGATGGTAGACCCCTGACGAAATATCAATTTTGGGCGGTGACTGGAAGAGCGCTTGGCAAATTGGGTTTCTTGGGCGTCAGATTTGCAACGCATTCTTTTAGGATTGGCGCTGCCTCCACGGCGGCGGCTATGGGTTACCCTGGGCCGGAAATAAAGAAGGTTGGGCGTTGGCGTTCATCCGCGTACAGGTCATATATTCGGCCGCTTCCTTAGGTTGAGCGTGTAGTTAATGCTGTTCTTTCTTTTAGGTGTTGTGTCTCACCGTGGGAGGCTTCGGATCCTCATCTGCAGGCACAGCATGGTGTTTTGGGCGGTCCACCAAGCCAAGAGGACGCAGATGGGGTCCCAACTTGGGCTCAGTGAGTGGGCCACGGTGGAATGGCAGGGCCGGCGGGGCCTTAGGTGGCCTGGGTTGATGCCGCTGCTGTTCAGGGAAAGGAGGGGGCTCCCTCCTCATATCCTGGTCATCCATCTGGGTGGGAATGACCTCGGTTTGATCAAGGGCAAGGCCCTTTCCTTGCAGGCGCAGGCGGATTTGCAGCAGATATGCGTGGCATGGCCCGGTGTCCTGATTTTGTGGTCAGCGATTTTGCCACGTCGTAAGTGGCATGAAGGTCTTGACGCCCGGGGTATGAATGAGGCAAGGCGCAGGGCTAATAGTGCTCTTTTAAAAGCTCTGGGTAATGGGTTGGGGATTTATTTGCCCCACCCCAGAATACGGGCTGCTGCTGCCCACCTCTACAGGGATGATGGGGTTCACCTCTCAGAGGCAGGTAACGAACTTTTTCTTGAAGATTTACGGCAAGGGCTCAGGATGGCCATAAGCCACCTGTGGGGAGCAAGGGCCTAAGCAGAGGCTTGGCCCTGCCCATGACAGGATAGAGTTGAAAAAAGGGAGCGGGCCGGCGAGCACCCTTGGCATATCCCCACTAGGGGGATTGCAGTCTGTCAGGATTGGCTGGTGGGCTTCATGGTGACCAGCTGAGAGGGCAGACTGCTACTGGGACCCCCTAGGTTGAGTCCTTCACTCGGGCTGCATGGCGGAGTGGTTGGAACTTCAAAGGGGAACCATTTGCCTGGCCGGCCGGGTTGCAACCGTGTGCTGTATGGCTTGCACCCGGGGCAACGGGGCTCGCCCAGACAGGTCAGGGCAGCCGTCCTGGTGCGGACACCGGGCCTGACCTGTACCGCAGTTAGATCCCTTGCCGTATTTGCAGTTTGTTAAATTGTTTAATAAAGTGGCCCTTTTAAATACCCAGATACTTTGTCTGCCTCTTTATTCCTGACTGGGGGGGCAATTTGGCCCTCCCAGCCAGCAGCCTGTGGCTGCTTAGGATGGGGGCCGCGTTTGCAGCCCTGGAGGGAGAAAGCGGCTATCCCGCTCCTTCCTGTTCGCGGGCTTTTGAAGAGGTGGAGCCAAGCCTTGGTGAGGCGGCTCTTCCCCTTCAGCCCCGCAGTTGAGGCTCGTGCGCTCGGCCCACCCACCCTCCCTTTACCAGTGCAGGAGAGCCGGTCGCTGGTTGCCAGGGCCAGGTAGGAATTTTTTCTCCGTTCCCCTTATTGGCTGATGGGGAGAGGAGTTTTTTGCCTACCTTGCACTGCGTGCTGGGTTGGGGGTTAGTTTATAGGTGGAGCCGTAAATAGGTAATCATTTGGCAGGATAGAGTTGAAAAAAGGGAGCGGGCCGGCGAGCACCCTTGGCATATCCCCACTAGGGGGATTGCAGTCTGTCAGGATTGGCTGGTGGGCTTCATGGCGACCAGCTGAGAGGGCAGACTGCTACTGGGACCCCCTAGGTTGAGTCCTTCACTCAGGCTGTATGGCGGAGTGGTTGGAACTTCAAAGGGGAACCATTTGCCTGGCTGGCCGGGTTGCAACCATGCGCTGTATGGCTTGCACCCGGGGCAACGGGGCTCACCCGGACAGGTCAGGGCAGCAGTCCTGGCACGGACACCAGGCCTGACCTGTACCGCAGTTAGATCCCTTACCGTATTTGCAGTTTGTTAAATTGTTTAATAAAGTGGTCCTTTTAAATACCCAGATACTTTGTCTGCCTCTTTATTCCTGACTGGGGGGGGGCAATATGGTACCATAATACTATAGAAATAATATGGGAACTGGTATTGATTAAAGCATGAATATCCAAAGTACATGGGTGAACATAGATGTGACTTCCCTTCCTGAAGACCATGCCATTCTTCTGCCATTCTTCCATCTACAAACCAGAGTATAAGCACCAGTCTTCCCTAAGGCCAGCAAAGGGTCACAGTTCAGATCAAGTGAGTTCAACTTATCTATGAGCAAATGAACCCATCCAGGTTTAAAAGAATCTAGTACTGACAGTGAAATTAGGGATTCCTTACTCTCTAGATTGATTGCAAGCTAATATTTAATTAACCATTAACTAGGCTTTAAAAGAGATTGTCTTCTGCCCAGTTTCCAATAGCAAGGAGGATGAGGTGATACATCTAGGACATGCTAAAATTGATCTAAAAAATTTTATCTGGATTATATCTAGTCACGTAGCCAGTCTACCAATCCACATTGGAAGAGCGTACAAAAAGAGTGAAATTATTTTTGTTCAAAATGCATCCAAAACTGCAGGAACATATTGAGCACCCGTGGTTAAAAAAAAATCCTGAAAATTGCAACTGTACTCTTAGTATTTATAGATATCTCTTTAGTGTGTAAAGCCAAAGAGAGTGAAAGTTGAAATGTAACTCCCAGATATTTATAAGATTGAACTTCTTCCATAATGTGACTTAAGATATTCCAGCGTAATAATTTCATCCTATGAGATCTAGCAAAAACTAGAAGCAAGGTTCCATCTTATCCCCCATGCTTTTCAACATCTACATAAAGCTGCTGGGAGACATCATCTGAAGATTTGGCTGAGTTGCCACCAACAGGCAGATACTCAGCTCTATCCTGGGCTTCCAGCAGTCCACAGGGAGGCTGAGGAAACCATTAACAGGTGTCTGGAGGCAGTTTTGAAATGGATGAGGACGAACAAACTGAAACTTAATCCCAACAAAATGGAAGTGCTACTTATGACTGGAAGGTTTGACCCAGGAAATGAGGTATCTCCTGTTCTAGTGAGGGTTCCTCCTAAAAGAACAGTTTTGTAGCTTGGGCTTACTGCTAGACCTAGAACTCCTGCTGGATAAACAGGCAGTACTAGTAGCCAGGGGTGCCTTTCACCAGCTTCGGCTGCTGAGTCAGCTGCAGCCTTCCTGGACAGGAAAGAACTTTTCACTGAGGTGCATACCCGGGTAACATCTCAATGAAATTACTACAGTGAGGCTTGAAGACAGTTTTGAAGCCTCTCTGGAAGTTGCAGTTGGGACAGAATATGGTGGCCAGAATGTTGATTAGAATGGGTTGTAGGGACCATATCAGTCCAGTCTTGTTCTATCTACATTGGCTTCCAATTTGCTTCCAGGGGACATTCAAGGTGCAGGTATTAACCTTTAAATCCCAATAATGGCTTGGGGCCAGCATACCTTAAGAACGATCTTCTCCCATATGAGCCTACCTGGCCACTCCAGATATCTTTGGAGGCCCTGCTTCAGGTGCCCCCAGCAGTTGAGGCAACTCAAAATAGGGCTTTCTCTGTCGTGGCATTCAAACTTTGTAGCTCCTGCCCCACGGAGATGTGTCTGCTTCCCTCCATCATTGGCTTCTGCTAGTGGGTAAAGACTAGAGATGGGCATGAACAGAAAAAAAATGAACATGATGTTCATTGTTCATTGCCATCCACGAACAGGGACTCATGAACAACCACGAACATGTCCCTGTTCACGAACATGTCTGTGGTTGGCTATTCGTGGGGGCCAGCAGACTCTCCTCCAGCCATCATCCAAGTCAAGATCCCTACTGCACCACTTCCAGAAACCTGACCTGAGCAGGGACCAGGAAAGGTACTAATAATAAATAATAGCTTGGCCCCAGAGCCTGGCAGCAGCCCTGGAACTTGAAGGGGTAGATCCCTATCCCACCACAAACAAAGAAAATTCAAGCTCAAATGCACTCTATCAAAATGCTGACAGCAACTTTCTCCCTCTCCACTGTCTGCAAACTAAGCCAGAGCTGGGAGCCCCCCTCCCCCCTGCTCTTTGCTCCCTTGTTGTAACAAATTTGGAGCTCCACACTTGAAAGGAAGACCTGCCTATCAAGCTAAATTGGGTTTAGATTGGGGTTTCCAGGGCAACAGCAGGAGTTCAGACAGAGTTCAGACAATCCCTGCCTAAGTTGCCAAGGGAATTGATTGCAGGTGCCAGACTGTCTGGCTTGAAAAACAGCAACAAACAGCAACAAACGAGGCTTGCAACGACCACCTGTTCATTTAGAAATGGGGTCTCATGATCATGAACAGCTTGTTTGCGAACAGCAGATTGGGCTGTTCGTGGCTTTTTTTTGCTCGTATTGCTGTTTGTGATCATCTCTAGTAAAGACTTGCTTTGTTTGGCATGCCCCCAATATGTGTGTTTCTGTGTTTATATGGTTTTATTGAATCATTTTTAGATATTTTATTTTAAATAGTTTTAATATTGAAATGTTTAATGTTTTTATATTTACCATCTTGGGAACCCTACTTGGGTGGAATAGATAGATAAATATTAAATAAATAATAAATATGTATTAAATTAACAGCAACTAAATAGACACTTCTTATACATTCAGTTATCTACTAGATAGTGAGGACTAAGCTACTACACTATGCTCAATATTGTCTGTGGCAACAGATTTATGACAAGATTTATACACCAGATTGGTAGATAGTATGGCCAAGAGAAACATCATTCTAAATCACTGGCATAGAATTGTGGAACCTTTGTGGAATCACTATGGTAAAACAAACACTGTAAAGGAAAAGGAAAATATACTGGAAACTAAAGGATTTCCACAATAAACTATACTAAACACAATCTGGAAATTTGGTTATAATAGCCAAGCTAGCATTCCTTTTAGATGGAATATTTTACTGAAGCAGACAGTAATAATTACCTTGGATAAATCATATATACAGTTTGCCTGAAAGACTCACCTGATGGCCATGAGAGTGGTGAGCTAGCATGTGTTCCATATAACAATGAAGATATTTCACCCTAACTATTTTGCTTTGAATTGGGGATTCAGGAAGAAATTTATCACATAAACTAGGTTAAAGTGGAATTTTTTTAGTGAATCATAACTTGATCCTAAAATCTCTCAGTTGTTTTAACCTGATTTGTCATGGAACCCTCAAATACATAAAAGGCTATTTAAATAAGTAGTTTGAACATTAGATGGTCATAGAGCTGCCAGGTCCCAGGGGCCAAAGTGGAGGGGGCAGTGCACATGCCCTCCTGCACTCCCCCATCACATTGGAAAATGATGTTATTTTCCAACGTGATGAGGGAGCCATGTTATTCTGAAGTACATGATTTGAGTCCAGTGGCACCTTACAGACCAACAAAGTTTTCAGGGTATGAGCCTTCAGATATGAGTAGGAATGGAGGTCCCTGAGCCAAAAAGTGGATGGGGTGTTACAAGGAATGGATCAGAATACAAAGGTACAATGCAGCTTGATTAGATGGGACGGGTGTAGCGAAGGATATCAGGATGTAAAGGTACAATGGTGCGATGCAGCTTGTACCAGCAGAAATTTGCATCTGTAGTACAATAAGAATCCTATATCTCTATTCAGCCCATGGGTTGTCCATTGTTCTGAATTTGTGAATGAACTCCATTTCAGCCGTCTCATGTCGTAATCTCCCCTAGAAGTTTCTTTGAGGATAGCCACTTTTAGGGCAGCAGTGGATTGTCCTGTATGTTCTTCCACTGTTTTTTGAGTGTTGTGATTTCTAATGTCAGATTTATGCTTAGGGACTGACTTGTTTGTCCAATAGGGGCGTACATAATGGAATAAAAGAAACTGAAGATACACCTGAGAATCAGTTTTATTTTGTTAAAGCAGCTTCCAGAATGCTGAACCAAATCCGGGAACTGAAATGGTAACAATTAACGAGTCCCTCTCACTAAAGAGTTGATGTGTTTCATTTTGCTTTGTACCTTGCAGAAGCAGGCTGGCACTGGACTCACCTCACAGGGCAGCATCTTTTTTTCCTGAATAGTATTCACCTGTCACATTTCAAGGGTAGAGACTCTTATATTATTAATTAACTGTTGGCAGGAAGGGGGAATGAACGCAATGCACATGAGTGCCCCTCCCCTATAATTGCTACCTGGGAAATGACACTGTCCCCCTGTCAATAAGGTCCTTGCAAGGGGAGACCCCTTCCCTCCCTCCCTATCAGCTTTGGAAATGTTTGGGAGGGAGACTTCAATCATAGGCTGCAATTCGAAAGACACTTCTCTGGGAGTAAAAACTATTACCTAACATGGGATTTATATCTGAGTAGACCTGTTGAGGCATATATTTTGGTTTGGTTTGCAGCACTGCCCAGGCACTGATCTGTCTCCACACTGCTCCCAGGCACTGGACAATCACTGTGAGGAAAAGTGCTGCAGTGGGGGAGAGGACAGTCTGGTCAATCAATTGAACTCGATAAAAACCTTGGAAGACTTCAATCATAGGCAGCAATTCTAGACACTTCCTTGGGAGTAAGCACAGGAAAACATGGCACCAAAGGTAATAATTTATTAGCACTACAGAAAAAGAAAGAAGTGAAAATAAAGCAGGATTGTTTTTAATGTTGCTGCTTCTAACCCACTTTCCCACAGTGTGCACCCACTATTACTTGTCTCCTTCAGGATCTGTTGTTGTATGTATATGTAGTATAATTAAGAAAAAGCTTGATGGGTAGATGGTTTAGAGGGAGAAATGTGTTCTGTGCGCTTTTAGTGCTGCTTTGTGCAAAAACAACTGCCCCAAAGAGTCTGGAAGCCTGCATTGCAAAGAATGGGGCCAAAACTCATGATAATGAAGAAAAAAAAGTGCATCTGATCCGAGCTGGCAAAGCCCCAGCCAGAAAAATATGGTAACAGCATATCTCGCTATCTAGGTCCCCACAGGATGCAGTAGAAATCTTAGATCGCTGCCTGACAGCCATGGTGAAATCGTTGAAAAACAACAAATTGAAATTGAACCCAGACAAGACTGAAGTGATGCTTGTTGGGAAGCCAGAGATCCTGAAGGACATTGTACTCCCCACTTTCTTTTTTTTTGAAAAAAATTTTTATTGGGTTAGAATCCATTATTTTTTACATTACATTCAATTTTCCCCAAATTTTTCACTTCTAACCCCCTCCCTTTCCCCCCCTTTTGTTGACTTCCAACAGCTTTCCCACCCTTTATCCCTTTTCCCTTACTTCTATTAAATTCCTCTATCTAAAACGGACTTCCGGTTTGGGATTTATGGAGGTCTAACGCAGCTCCATTTGCGGAGCTGACCGGACTGCCGTTTTAAGCGGCCGGCGGGGTGAAAATTAGCCCGCGGCCGACTGCTCTCAGGCGGAGAGCAGGCAAAGAACGCTCGGGACCCTAGGGCGCGTTGATCTCGGAACGAGGGGGGCTCTACACAACGGGTCCCCTCCCGATCCTTGAGGTCCCACCCTGAGACGGGTCGGCTACAATCTCTGCGGCAGTTTTGGGGCCAACTCGGCTGGCATAAGACCTACATACCCAAGCTTCGATTGGGGGAAGAAGTGGAAAGGAGAATCTGAAATCGAAACAGCGATTACAACCCGAGAAAAGTGAAGGGAAGGTAAAGATCACTATCTTCCGATACGGGACAGATTGATAAAAACAGAGAGGAAAAAAAGTAGACTTTTAAACTGCAACAGACTAGTGAAAAGGAGGGGAAGCTTCGGCAGGAGTTGTATTAGAAAAGAGACTAAGTTTAAAGAAGTTATTAAAGAAATCGGACTATTGTTTTGAATACCTGTGGCTTTGGAGCTGTGAGAAAAAGATACCATCGCGAGATCTGCTGTGGGAAGACGGGAGACAGGAAGTGCGTAACAACAATAGAGCGGCTGGAGAGAAGCGGCCCTGGCTGGAGGGCAGGAAGAAGGGAATCGCCATCTTTGAGAGGGGAAGGGCCGCGGCCTCAGCGGAAAAGGAAGTAGGCCATATTGGATTATAAAATCATAGAGAGACCATAGAGAAAAGACGCCCGACATTTTGGACCCTTTAAAATTAATTTATGCAAGAAGACTGGGACATTTGAAATAAAAAAGGTACTAAATTTAACGCCACGGAGTTAAGGAAGAGAGCGGACTCGTGGGAGCGAGCTAAAGCAAGCCCCACAATGTCGAAGAAAGAGTGGCAATCGGCAATAGAAAACCTGGATAAAAAACTTTTGGAGGTGATTAAAGAATTTAAAGACATGAAATTGGAGCTGATTAAAGAGGTTAAACAGACAGTAAAATCGGAGCTGTCAGAAGTAAAATCGGAGCTGTCAGAAGTGAAGAAAGGTATGGAAACAATACAAAGTGAATTACAAGGGACGCAGCAGAGAGTCAAAACAGTAGAAGGAGCGATGGATAACCTAGCAGATACGCAACAAACAGAGATGAGGCTGATGAGGGGAAGGATGGCGGTTGCGGAAAGCAGACATATGGAGAAGCAGCTCAGATTTCGCGGCCTGCCGGAAGTGGAAGGGAAGACAGCGCAAGAACAGATGACGGAGGTGTTAGCTGAATACCTGGGGAAGGAGGAGGAGGATGTTGTGGCTATCCTAGATGTGGCATATCGTGTGAATTCGAGAATTGCAACCCAGAGGAAACTACCAAGAGACGTGATTGTACAATTTACAACAAGAAACATGAAAGAGAAGATTGTGACTAAACAGTTTCAAGATCCATTGGAGATCGATGGCAAGACAATTATCATAATGAAGGAACTACCCAGATCAGTGTTACTAGATCGGAAAAAATATAAAGGGCTAATCCAGATGCTGAAGGACATGAAAATCAGGTACAGATGGGAGCTCCCAGAGGGTTTGTCCTTCGAATTTGGAGGCGCTAAAAAGCGTATCAGATCTGAGCGGGAGATGGAGCGATTTATAAGGGACAATGAAAAAGACTTACCAACAAGATTATGAATATGGAGTGTAAAGTTTTATCTTGGAATGTAAATGGACTAAATTCACCGAACAAGAGAAAAAATATTTTTCACTGGCTATTAAAACAAAAATGTGATATTGTTTGTTTGCAAGAGACTCATATTCGAAAACAGGATGTAAAATATCTAAAACTGGGAAAATTGGGCAAAGACTTTGTAGCGGCCTCAAGTAAAAAAAAAAGAGTGGTGTTGTATGTAAAAGAGGAGCTACAACCAAAATTTATAATGAAAGATGTGGAAGCCAGATTTGTAGCAGTGGAATGTACTTGGAATTTAAAGAGAGTGTTGGTAGTCGGAATTTATGCACCCAACGGTGCAAAAGAGAGCTTCTTTGAGGATTTGAGGAAGCATTTAGATGATCTTTCATATGACCAAATAATTCTTGCTGGAGACTTCAATGGAGTGACAGACTTGGAACTGGATAAAAAGACTACAATGACACAAAAGAAAAGAGGACTATTACCAAAGCTCTTTTTTGAGTTGATTCAACAAGAGACTCTTGAAGATGTATGGAGGAGAGAATATCCTAAAAGTAGGCAGTTTACTTTTTATTCTGCAAGGCATTCCACGTTATCAAGAATTGACATGATCTGGGCCTCAAAAGATTTGGCGTTATGGACTAAAGATGTAGAAATAATGCCGATGGTAGGCTCAGATCACAACCCAATTATGTGGAAGCTGGGGAAAAGGAGGAAAAGGAAAGCATGGAGAATAAATGAGGATTTGTTACAGGAAAAAGAAAATATGGAAATATTGAGAAGAGAGACAAAGTTTTTCATTCAATACAACGTGAATAAAGAAGTACCAACTGATAAAGTTTGGGATGCTTATAAGGCGGTTATAAGGGGCATACTAATGGACTTAAATGGTAGAGCAAGAAAAAAGAAAGAGGAGAAGAGACAAGAGATTGAGGAGAAAATAAAAACTAAGGAAATACAGTTAAAAAAGAGGCCAGGGAAAAAGAAATTATATCAGGAAATCAAAATATTGCAAGAACAGCTAACAGCAATGAGTAATAAAGAATTGGAGTGGAATCTCAAAAGGCTGAATCAGAAAGTGTTTGAGGGTGCAAATAAACCTGGGAAGTACCTGGCATGGCAACTGAAGAAAAGAAGGGAAAAGAAAACAATAAATAAAATTTGTGAAGATGACAAAACGTATTTGGAACAGAATACCATTAGTAGAGCCTTTTATAAATTCTACGCTAAACTGTATAATAAGAAAGAAGTAAATAAAGACTCAATAGCGTCATATTTGGAGAAAATGACACTTCCAGAAATCTCGGACGCTTGGAGAAATAAACTGAACAGTGAAGTAACGGACGAGGAAATAAGTAAGGCAATACAATCTGCAAATCTAGGAAAGGCGCCAGGGCCAGACGGACTTACAGCTAAATTTTATAAGACTATGGCCAATGAGCCGGCACCATTCCTAAAGGAGGTGATCAATGGAGTTTTAAGGGATCAAAGGATTCCAGACACTTGGTCTGAAGCGAACATATCATTGATCCCAAAAGAGGGCCAAGACTTGACTAGTGTGAAAAATTACAGACCTATATCGTTACTCAACAATGACTATAAAATCTTTGCGAAGATGCTGGCGGAGAGACTGAAGGGGTGGCTTTCGGAAGTCATAGAGGAGGAGCAAGCAGGCTTTCTGCCAGATAGACAAATAAGAGACAATTTAAGGACAGTGATTGATGCTATTGAATATTATGATAAGCGTTGTGACAAAGAGGTTGGTTTCTTCTTTGTTGACGCTGAAAAAGCATTTGACAACTTAAACTGGGACTTTATGTTTGCCACTATGGAAAAGCTACAATTAGGAGAAAGATTCATCAGAGCAATTAAGGAAATTTATAGAGACCAGACTGCAGCAATTGAGGTAAATGATGAATTGACCAAGAAATTGACTATAAGCAAAGGAACAAGACAAGGTTGCCCGTTGTCTCCACTGTTGTTCATTTTAGTATTGGAGATTCTGATGATACAAATACGACAAGACGAGGAAATTCGAGGAATAAAAATAAAGGACTATTCATACAAGGTCAGAGCATTTGCGGATGACATAATGTTAATTGTAGAGGACCCACTGGAGAACATGCCAAAAGTGATAGATAAGATCAAGGAGTTTGGAGATTTGGCAGGTTTCTTCATTAACAAAAAGAAGTCAAAGATACTATGCAAAAACATGACTAAGCAGAAACAACAATTGTTAATGGAAACAACGGATTGTGAAGTAACAAGTAAGGTGAAATATTTGGGAATTGAATTGACTGCAAAGAATATAGATTTGTTCAAGAATAATTATGAAAAATTGTGGATTCAGATTGAGAGAGACTTGATTAAATGGAATAGGCTCAATCTGTCATGGTTGGGTAGGATTGCAGCGGTTAAGATGAATGTGTTACCAAGAGTGATGTTTTTGCTACAGACAATACCAATCATCAGAGACTCTAAACAATTTGAAAAATGGCAGAGGAAAATATCAGATTTTGTATGGGCAGGCAAGAAGCCTCGAGTGAAAATGAAAGTTTTACAAGATGTAAAAGAAAGAGGCGGAATGCAACTGCCCAATCTGAGGCTTTATCACGATGCAATCTGCCTAGTTTGGCTGAAAGAGTGGATGACATTAAAGAACAAGAAACTATTAGCCCTAGAGGGATATAAAAAAATATTTGGGTGGCATGCATACCTATGGCATGACAAAGTAAAGGTCAACTCGATGTTCCTACACCATTTTGTACGCAGAAGTCTATACACAATCTGGAAGAAGTACAGAATTTACCTACAAGAAGGAACTCCTTGGTGGGTAGTTCCATATGAGGTGATAGACCCGAGAGCTGTTGACAATGAACGACAATGTTTGACATACAAAGAAATAACTAAAATAGAAGCATCTAAACTTAGAATAAAGACGCAAGAGGAACTATCACCGAACTACGATTGGTTCCAGTATAGACAGATCAGAGATTTGTATAACTCGGACTCTGTAAAGGGAGGTATACGAATAGACAATTCGGAACTAGAGCAGACCCTTTTTAAAGAGGACAAGAAAAGAATATCCAAGGTATACCAAGTACTGTTGAAATGGTATACTGAGGATGAGACAGTTAAAACACAAATGGTGAAATGGGCTATAAATTTTAATAAAGAGATAACAATGGAGGCATGGGAATACTTGTGGAAGACTACAATGAAGACAACGACATGTACAAATATTAAAGAGAATATTTACAAAATGATCTATCGTTGGTACATGACACCAAAGAAGATTGCGCTAGGGAACTTGAACACTTCTAATAAATGCTGGAAATGTAGGAAGCATGAGGGCTCCCTCTATCACATGTGGTGGTCGTGTGATGTAGCTAGGCAGTACTGGGGGGAAATAATAAGAGAAATGAGTGAAATTTTACAATTTCAAATAAATAAGAACCCAGAACTCCTGCTACTAAACTTGGGAATGGAGGGAATTCCAGCCCATCATAGGACGTTGATATTTTATATGACAGCAGCAGCCAGACTTTTGTACGCGCAAAAATGGAAAGTACAAGAAGTGCCAACTATTGAGGATTGGATTTACAAATTGCTGTACATGGCAGAAATGGACAAGATGACAAGAAAACTGAGAAATCTGGACTCAGGGCAGTTTAACACAGATTGGGAGAAGCTGAAACAATATCTGGAGAAGAAATGGGAAGTGGGAGGAAAACTGTGGCAGTTTGAGAACTACTGAAATATAATAAAATGTAGAGGGGGGTGACTTTACCGGGGGGGGAAGAGATAAATGTGAATTTATAAGCAGTTAGATTAACAGATTGATATATATATAGATATATATAGGTTAATAGATAGAATATTGATAGAAAATAATTAATGATAAGGTTTAAATATAAGTATTGAGTAACCAACAATATTTTCTTTCTTTGATAAGATTTGTATAATGCACCAAACTGAATGTATAGAAGAGTCAAATTGATTGACTATGTGATGAGTTATATAGAATTACCATAAAAAGATATAATGAGTAATATACAGAGAATAAGTCAAATTGTTTGATTTAAATGTAAGATTTTTATGGTTCATGATATATAGGTTTATGATATATAGAAATATTTAAAACTGGAAATGGGATAAATTGTTTATCCAAGATGGAAACAAAGACTTACAGTTTGGGTATATAACAAGAAAAGTAGTTAAGGATGTACTGCTTAGTATAATGGAGAATGTATATTTGTTTTAGATAGAGGAACTTAATAGAAGTAAGGGAAAAGGGATAAAGGGTGGGAAAGCTGTTGGAAGTCAACAAAAGGGGGGGAAAGGGAGGGGGTTAGAAGTGAAAAATTTGGGGAAAATTGAATGTAATGTAAAAAATAATGGATTCTAACCCAATAAAAATTTTTTCAAAAAAAAAAAATTCCTCTATCTAAAACAAATATACATTCTCCAATATACTAAGCAGTACATCCTTAACTACTTTTCTTGTTATATACCCAAACTGTAAGTCTTTGTTTCCATCTTGGATAAACAATTTATCCCATTTCCAGTTTTAAATATTTCTATATATCATAAACCTATATATCATGAACCATAAAAAATCTTACATTTAAATCAAACAATTTGACTTATTCTCTGTATATTACTCATTATATCTTTTTATGGTAATTCTATATAACTCATCACATAGTCAATCAATTTGACTCTTCTAAACATTCAGTTTGGTGCATTATACAAATCTTATCAAAGAAAGAAAATATTGTTGGTTACTCAATACTTATATTTAAACCTTATCATTAATTATTTTCTATCAATATTCTATCTATTAACCTATATATATCTATATATATATCAATCTATTAATCTAACTGCTTATAAATTCACATTTATCTCTTCCCCCCCCCGGTAAAGTCACCCCCCTCTACATTTTATTGTATTTCAGTAGTTCTCAAACTGCCACAGTTTTCCTCCCACCTCCCATTTCTTCTCCAAATATTGTTTCAGCTTCTCCCAATCTGTGTTAAACTGCCCTGAGTCCAGATTTCTCAGTTTTCTTGTCATCTTGTCCATTTCTGCCATGTACAGCAATTTGTAAATCCAATCCTCAATAGTTGGCACTTCTTGTACTTTCCATTTTTGCGCGTACAAAAGTCTGGCTGCTGCTGTCATATAAAATATCAACGTCCTATGATGGGCTGGAATTCCCTCCATTCCCAAGTTTAGTAGCAGGAGTTCTGGGTTCTTATTTATTTGAAATTGTAAAATTTCACTCATTTCTCTTATTATTTCCCCCCAGTACTGCCTAGCTACATCACACGACCACCACATGTGATAGAGGGAGCCCTCATGCTTCCTACATTTCCAGCATTTATTAGAAGTGTTCAAGTTCCCTAGCGCAATCTTCTTTGGTGTCATGTACCAACGATAGATCATTTTGTAAATATTCTCTTTAATATTTGTACATGTCGTTGTCTTCATTGTAGTCTTCCACAAGTATTCCCATGCCTCCATTGTTATCTCTTTATTAAAATTTATAGCCCATTTCACCATTTGTGTTTTAACTGTCTCATCCTCAGTATACCATTTCAACAGTACTTGGTATACCTTGGATATTCTTTTCTTGTCCTCTTTAAAAAGGGTCTGCTCTAGTTCCGAATTGTCTATTCGTATACCTCCCTTTACAGAGTCCGAGTTATACAAATCTCTGATCTGTCTATACTGGAACCAATCGTAGTTCGGTGATAGTTCCTCTTGCGTCTTTATTCTAAGTTTAGATGCTTCTATTTTAGTTATTTCTTTGTATGTCAAACATTGTCGTTCATTGTCAACAGCTCTCGGGTCTATCACCTCATATGGAACTACCCACCAAGGAGTTCCTTCTTGTAGGTAAATTCTGTACTTCTTCCAGATTGTGTATAGACTTCTGCGTACAAAATGGTGTAGGAACATCGAGTTGACCTTTACTTTGTCATGCCATAGGTATGCATGCCACCCAAATATTTTTTTATATCCCTCTAGGGCTAATAGTTTCTTGTTCTTTAATGTCATCCACTCTTTCAGCCAAACTAGGCAGATTGCATCGTGATAAAGCCTCAGATTGGGCAGTTGCATTCCGCCTCTTTCTTTTACATCTTGTAAAACTTTCATTTTCACTCGAGGCTTCTTGCCTGCCCATACAAAATCTGATATTTTCCTCTGCCATTTTTCAAATTGTTTAGAGTCTCTGATGATTGGTATTGTCTGTAGCAAAAACATCACTCTTGGTAACACATTCATCTTAACCGCTGCAATCCTACCCAACCATGACAGATTGAGCCTATTCCATTTAATCAAGTCTCTCTCAATCTGAATCCACAATTTTTCATAATTGTTCTTGAACAAATCTATATTCTTTGCAGTCAGTTCAATTCCCAAATATTTCACCTTACTTGTTACTTCACAATCCGTTGTTTCCATTAACAATTGTTGTTTCTGCTTAGTCATGTTTTTGCATAGTATCTTTGACTTCTTTTTGTTAATGAAGAAACCTGCCAAATCTCCAAACTCCTTGATCTTATCTATCACTTTTGGCATGTTCTCCAGTGGGTCCTCTACAATTGACATTATGTCATCCGCAAATGCTCTGACCTTGTATGAATAGTCCTTTATTTTTATTCCTCGAATTTCCTCGTCTTGTCGTATTTGTATCATCAGAATCTCCAATACTAAAATGAACAACAGTGGAGACAACGGGCAACCTTGTCTTGTTCCTTTGCTTATAGTCAATTTCTTGGTCAATTCATCATTTACCACAATTGCTGCAGTCTGGTCTCTATAAATTTCCTTAATTGCTCTGATGAATCTTTCTCCTAATTGTAGCTTTTCCATAGTGGCTAACATAAAGTCCCAGTTTAAGTTGTCAAATGCTTTTTCAGCGTCAACAAAGAAGAAACCAACCTCTTTGTCACAACGCTTATCATAATATTCAATAGCATCAATCACTGTCCTTAAATTGTCTCTTATTTGTCTATCTGGCAGAAAGCCTGCTTGCTCCTCCTCTATGACTTCCGAGAGCCACCCCTTCAGTCTCTCCGCCAGTATCTTCGCAAAGATTTTGTAGTCATTGTTGAGTAACGATATAGGTCTGTAATTTTTCACACTAGTCAAGTCTTGGCCCTCTTTTGGGATCAATGATATGTTCGCTTCAGACCAAGTGTCTGGAATCCTTTGATCCCTTAAAACTCCATTGATCACCTCCTTTAGGAATGGTGCCGGCTCATTGGCCATAGTCATAAAATTTAGCTGTAAGTCCGTCTGGCCCTGGCGCCTTTCCTAGATTTGCAGATTGTATTGCCTTACTTATTTCCTCATCCGTTACTTCACTGTTCAGTTTATTTCTCCAAGCATCCGAGATTTCTGGAAGTGTCATTTTCTCCAAATATGATGCTATTGAATCTTTATTTACTTCTTTCTTATTATACAGTTTAGCGTAGAATTTATAAAAGGCTCTACTAATGGTGTTCTGTTCCAAATACGTTTTGTCATCTTCACAAATTTTATTTATTGTTTTCTTTTCCCTTCTTTTCTTCAGTTGCCATGCCAGGTACTTCCCAGGTTTATTTGCACCCTCAAACACTTTCTGATTCAGCCTTTTGAGATTCCACTCCAATTCTTTATTACTCATTGCTGTTAGTTGTTCTTGCAATATCTTGATTTCCTGGTATAATTTCTTTTTCCCTGGCCTCTTTTTTAACTGTATTTCCTTAGTTTTTATTTTCTCCTCAATCTCTTGTCTCTTCTCCTCTTTCTTTTTTCTTGCTCTACCATTTAAGTCCATTAGTATGCCCCTTATAACCGCCTTATAAGCATCCCAAACTTTATCAGTTGGTACTTCTTTATTCACGTTGTATTGAATGAAAAACTTTGTCTCTCTTCTCAATATTTCCATATTTTCTTTTTCCTGTAACAAATCCTCATTTATTCTCCATGCTTTCCTTTTCCTCCTTTTCCCCAGCTTCCACATAATTGGGTTGTGATCTGAGCCTACCATCGGCATTATTTCTACATCTTTAGTCCATAACGCCAAATCTTTTGAGGCCCAGATCATGTCAATTCTTGATAACGTGGAATGCCTTGCAGAATAAAAAGTAAACTGCCTACTTTTAGGATATTCTCTCCTCCATACATCTTCAAGAGTCTCTTGTTGAATCAACTCAAAAAAGAGCTTTGGTAATAGTCCTCTTTTCTTTTGTGTCATAGTAGTCTTTTTATCCAGTTCCAAGTCTGTCACTCCATTGAAGTCTCCAGCAAGAATTATTTGGTCATATGAAAGATCATCTAAATGCTTCCTCAAATCCTCAAAGAAGCTCTCTTTTGCACCGTTGGGTGCATAAATTCCGACTACCAACACTCTCTTTAAATTCCAAGTACATTCCACTGCTACAAATCTGGCTTCCACATCTTTCATTATAAATTTTGGTTGTAGCTCCTCTTTTACATACAACACCACTCCTCTTTTTTTTTTACTTGATGTCTTTCTTCGACATCGTGGGGCTTGCTTTAGCTCGCTCCCACGAGTCCGCTCTCTTCCTTAACTCCGTGGCGTTAAATTTAGTACCTTTTTTATTTCAAATGTCCCGGTCTTCTTGCATAAATTAATTTTAAAGGGTCCAAAATGTCGGGCGTCTTTTCTCTATGGTCTCTCTATGATTTTATAATCCAATATGGCCTACTTCCTTTTCCGCTGAGGCCGCGGCCCTTCCCTTCTCAAAGATGGCGATTCCCTTCTTCCTGCCCTCCAGCCAGGGCCGCTTCTCTCCAGCCGCTCTATTGTTGTTACGCACTTCCTGTCTCCCGTCTTCCCACAGCAGATCTCGCGATGGTGTCTTTTTCTCACAGCTCCAAAGCCACAGGTATTCAAAACAATAGTCCGATTTCTTTAATAACTTCTTTAAACTTAGTCTCTTTTCTAATACAACTCCTGCCGAAGCTTCCCCTCCTTTTCACTAGTCTGTTGCAGTTTAAAAGTCTACTTTTTTTCCTCTCTGTTTTTATCAATCTGTCCCGTATCGGAAGATAGTGATCTTTACCTTCCCTTCACTTTTCTCGGGTTGTAATCGCTGTTTCGATTTCAGATTCTCCTTTCCACTTCTTCCCCCAATCGAAGCTTGGGTATGTAGGTCTTATGCCAGCCGAGTTGGCCCCAAAACTGCCGCAGAGATTGTAGCCGACCCGTCTCAGGGTGGGACCTCAAGGATCGGGAGGGGACCCGTTGTGTAGAGCCCCCCCTCGTCCGAGATCAACGCGCCCTAGGGTCTCGAGCATTCTTTGCCTGCTCTCCGCCTGAGAGCAGTCGGCCGCGGGCTAATTTTCACCCCGCCGGCCGCTTAAAACGGCAGTCCGGTCAGCTCCGCATATGGAGCTGCGTTAGACCTCCATAAATCCCAAACCGGAAGTCGTACTCCCCACTTTCGATGGAGTTCGTCTGATACTTGCAGACTCAGCTAAGAGCCTAGGGGTTATACTGGATCCAGCATCATTACTAGAAAAACAAGTTAAGGCAGTGGCAAAAAATGCTTTCTACAACCTCACTCTAGCCTGGAAGATGGCCTCTTATCTTGACACACCTGACATGGCCACGTGGGTCCATGCTATGATAACATCAAGGCTTGACTATTGTAATGTTCTATACAATTAGTGTAAAACGCTGCAGCTTGACTGTTATCAGGAGCGAGCAAGAGCATGAACATCACTCCCATCCTACAGTTGCTCCATTGGCTACCCATCAGTTACCATGCTCAGTTCAAGGTATTAGTTATTACATACAAAGTTCTTCATGGCTTTGTTCCGGCATACCTATGGGACCTCCTCCCTCCCTATGATCCACCATGGCAGCTTTGTTCATCTGAACAGGGTCTCCTGTAGGTGCCAGGCTGTGCATGGGTGAAGTCAACAGCAGCCCATACACAGGCTTTCTCTGTGGTGACCCCTATTCTGTGGAATGACCTGCCTGAGGAAGGCCTTTTACTCAGATGGGAGGGCTGTATTGTAGGGAAGGGGGTCTCAGGTGCTTCACTAATGAGTTAGGGACCATAGACATCATCACTAGCATACGTAATAGCCTTACGTATTATCTGTTGCTTTAGATATGAACTCCTATGTATCACCTGTGCTCCATGTTGTCTAATGTTAGTCCTAGAGTTGATTATGTTCTGCTTCACTATTTTTTTTTTATTCTGCATTGGATTCTTGCTAATACTATGGCTGATTCCGCACACCTTGGATAATGCACTTTCAATGCACTTTATCAATCATTTGAGGTGGATTTTTTGTTCCACACACAAAAAAATCTGTTCCAAATGATCTATAATGAGGATTGGAAGTGCATTATCCAATGTGGGCAGAATCTCTCTATGTCTTTTAAACTTGTATCTATTTACCCTATGGCATTGTTTATGGAAATGTCCTTGATACTGTATTGAAATGTACTTGATACTGATTGTACTAATCTCATACTATGTAATCCACCATGTGTCTCAGTGAGAAAGGCAGACTATAAATGGCATAAATAAATAAATGGATGCATGAATGAATGAATAATAACTAAAATCAGCCACTGTACCAGAAGACTGGAGAGCAGCAAATGTTACACTTTAAAAAAAAAAAAAACATCAGAAAGGGAACCAGGAAATTACAGTCCTGTTAACCTACCCTCTGTCCCAGGCAAATTAGTAGAATCTAATCAAAGATAGAAGTATTAAGCACACAGAGGAATAAAGCCTGCTGAGAGAAAATCAGCATGGCTTCTGTAAATGGAAGTCCTGTTTCACCAATGTTTTGGAGTTCTTTTAGAAAGTGAACAAGCCTGTAGATAATGTCAACCAGGTATAATTGGACTTGGGGTGGGGACTGGGGGGCGGACAGTATATTGGCCGAGTTTATAAGTGACACAAAGCTATTTAGGATGGAGAAAACTACAATTGACTGTGAAGAGCTCCAGGAGCATCTCCACAAATTCGGTGAGTGGGCAAAAATATGGCGAATGAAGTTCTGTGTTGGCAAATGTAATGTGATGTATATTGGAACAAAAAATCCTATCTTCAGGTATATGATAATGGACTCTGAACTTGCTGAGACTGAGAGGGAAAGAGTGTTAGAAAAAGGGACTGGAGATGTCTCTGACTCAGACCTTCAAGACTACAAACAAAGCAGAAGGAAGGCAAAAACCATAGAGTGAGACAGATAGATAGGCTAGTATTAGTCTTCTTCCTGGCCACTCTACTATCATTCACTTTCTCTGATTGGTAGAATGTAGTCCAAGGGAACTTCCTTTCCCTCTCTTCTTCTTCCTCTTTCCTGCATGCACCAGGAGAAACAGCATGGTATCTCCTCCTAGGACAAATGAAGCAGATGGCCTGTTATCATTCTGAAGCCATCCTAGTTAGCTAGTCACTTTTTCTCTCCACTATACTTAAGTTTATGTACTCTCTAAATAAATAGATCTATTGGTTCTTTAACTTGAAAGAGAGACTGTCCGTGAGAAATTTGTAAGACAGTATGGTAAATATTAGTTTAGGCCACACTGCTGCGCTGAGGCTCAGGGGGAGCACTCTGTTCATAAAGAAACGAAGGACTGTATGACTGGTCCAGGCATCCTTAGTTAAACGTAATAAAGAGACCTTGAGCTCACGGTGGATAACTCAATGCAAGTGTCATCCCAGTAACATTTGTGGAAGCTCTTTTAACATTTGTGGAAGCTCTTTTCATGGAACTTCCATGAACTTTATACTGGTTCATTGGATCGTATTACAGGGGTAGTTTAAATGGCCAAATGAACATTTAAACTGCCCCTTTAAGGGACTTGCAAGGGCAGGTCCCCTTAAACTATCAGCTGGCAAGAGGCAGGGGAGAGCCGCCCCACCCGCCACCTGCCAGCTGATAGTTTAAGGCACCTGCTGCTGGCAGGTCCTTTTAAACTGCCCAAACCCCCTACCCCCCCAGCCCCAGCCCCCATCCCACACATACCTTAAGGAGGCCCGTGGCATCCTCCCCCTCCTCCTGTGAGGGCAACAAGGCCATTTTTGGCCTCCTCTGCCCCTGTGGAGGCCCACAGAGGAATGGAGGAGCCCGAGAATGGCCTTGCCGCCCCTCAAATGGCGGTGGCGTGGCCATTTGGGGGCAGCAAGTCCATTCTTGGCCTCCTCCGTCCCTCTGTGGGCCTACGCAGGGGTGGAGGAGGCCAACAACGGCCTTGCCGCCCCTCATAGGAGGAGGAGAAGGAGGACACCGCAGGCCTCTTTAAGGTAAGTGTGGAGTTGGGGTGGGGGTGGGGTGATGGGGTGGGGTTTGGGCAGTTTAAAGGGTGCTGCCACCAGCAGGTCCCTTTAAACTATCAGCTAGCAGTCAGGGGGAATCCCCTCCCTGCCGCCTGCCAGCTGATAGTTTAAAAGGACCTGCTGCTTGCAAGGCAAGAAAGGGCCCTTTAAACTGTTAAATGCCTCTTTCCCTGCTGCTGCTAAGTGGCTGGAAAGGGGTATTTAAAACTCACGAACCACAAACTGGGTTGTAATTGGACCCAGTTCCGTGCCAGTTTGTGCTTTTTGGTTTGTTAAAATCCATGAACCACGAATCTCAAGGTTTGGTTTTTTTTGGTTCATGCCCATCTCTATCTAGGACTAGAATAAATTTGATTTGATTTTGATGAAAGTGTCACCTAGGGTTGCCATCTCCAAGTCGGGTAATTCCTGGAGATTTGCAGGTGAAACCTGGAGACGGCAAGGTTTGGGGAGGGAAAGGACTTCAGCAGGGTCTATTGCCATAGAATTCACCCTCCGAAGCAGCCATTTTCTCCAGGTGAACTGATCTCTGTGGCCTGGAGATCAGTTGCAATTCTGGGAGATCTCCAGCCACCACCTACAGGCTGGCAACCCTAGTGTCACCCCAGTGTGTCGCAGGAGTCAAAACAACAAACTCTATGCCAGGGATTATTAGTAAAGGGATTGAAAACCAAGCAGTCAATATTTTAACACCCTGTATAGACATAAGGTGTGGTATCATTTAGAATACTGTGTGCAGTTCTGGTTAGACATGGGCATGAACAGCATTACAAACGGAAAAAACCCACGAACAGCCCATTTGTCTGTTCGTGAACAAGTCGTTCATGAGGCTCCATTCTAAATGAACAAGTGGTAGTTGCAAGCCTCGTTCATTGCCTTTGTCAGCTGTCCATCAAGCCAGACAGCCTGGGGCCTTTCAATCAATTCCCCTGGCAACGGCAGGGACTGAACTCTGTCTGAACTCCTTCTGGTTTTCCTTCTGGCTTTAACCCTTCAAAGAACTTCCAGCAGAGAGTCCTGTTTTTGCCACTGTGAAGAGAAAATGACAACAAAGGGGGAGACCCATGGATCATGCCTTTCCCGGGGTGCAATCTCTCTGAAACTTGGGGGATCTTTGGAGGACAGTGAGGACTATGTCCCCTGCAAATTTGGTGGGTATTGGACATTCTGAAGGTCAGTTTGTGGGGTGTTTAAAGGGCCCTGCCCCTTGCACGTGTCAGGAAAGGGCCCTTTAAACTATCAGCTGGCAGGCAGCAGGGGGGAATTCCTCCTGCCACCTGCCAGCTGATAGTTTAAAGGGATCTTTAAGGGGCCACAAAAAACAAACAACGAACATATTTGTGAACAGGGTCATATTTGTTACTGTTCGTTGTTCGTGGATGGCAACGAACAACAAACAGCTTGTTCATGTTTTTTTTCCATTCGTGCCCATGTCTAGTTCCAGTCACTGTATCTCAAAATGGACATTTTAGAAGTACAGAAGAAGACAACCAAGATGTTTAGGGGTTTGGAGCACCTTTCCCATGAGAAAAGGCTGAAGAGTCTGGGCATTTTCAGTGTAGAAAGGAGACTATTAAGGGGGGGGGGCATGATAGAGATTTATAAAATTATGCATGGTGTAGAGACAGAGTAGACAGAAATAATTTGTCTCCCTCTTCCAAAATTCTAGAACTTGAGGGCATCCAATGAAGCTGTAGATTCAAGAAAGACAACAGGAAATACTTTGCACAAGTTATTAAGATGCAGAATTCACTGCCAGAGGATGTAGTGAGGGCCACAGGCACAGACAGCTTTAAAAAGGGATTAGAGAGATTCATGGAGGATGGGTCTATGAGTGGGTCCTAGCTATGGTGATTAAACAGAACCACATTCAGAGGATGTAAACCTCTGAACATCAGTGCTTGGAAGCAACTTCAGGGGAAAGCACTGGCCTCTTTGCCCTATTGTTGGCCCTCCATAGTAACTGCTTGACCACTGTGTGAGATGGGATGCTGGTCTGATCTAGCAGGGCTCTTATGTTCTTATCTTCGTTATCTTGTTGAATATCAAAAATTGTCCAATATGGGTGTGATATGGGAATAAGAGACCATCTTTAACATAGGCTTTAGTTAAAATAATACATTGTCAAGTAATACATTATTTTTCGAACTGGGATATTCCTTCTGAAATTTCAAAAGTAGCATATCCATGTTTACAAAAAGGTTATGCACACACAGAAACATAGAATCATAGGGTTGAAAGGGACCTCCAGGACTATCTAGTCCAACCTCCTGCACAATGCAGGAAATTCACAACTACACCCCCCCCTTCCATTCCCAGTGATCTCTGCTCCATGCCCAGAGGATGGCAATACACTGTCAGGATCCCTACCCAAATTGGCCTGGGGAAAATTGCTTCCTGACTCAAAAGTGGTGATTGGCATTAACCTGGGCGTGTAAGAAGGGGTCACAAGTACTGTTGTAACCCTACCAGGTTCAATAGATGCTGCTCAGGATCTAATAGCGTAACTATTATGATTTTGCTTTGTTGCATTTGTGTGGGTCCTATTATCATATTTGGTATGTTTTAATATTTTTTAAACTACTGTCTTTATTGTTCTAAGTCACTTTGAGGGGTTTTATTAAAGGAGAAAAGCTGGATACAAAATCTCATAAACAAACGCATTTCTTTTTAATATGGTAATTGAAATATTGTTAACAAAAACACTCAACTGATTTTAAAGGCAAAAATATTTTCAGTGTTGCCAATCTGGCAATGCTAACAATAGTTCTTTTGAGTTTGGTTTATGGTTTTTGTTTGTTTGTTTTTCACAAGGGGGATAGTCTCATGCGGAGTGCGCGTGCATATTACCCTGGGTTGTAAAAACCGATAGAAAACAACTGAACACTGATCAAGAATAAAGAGGAAGATTGCTGTGGTATTTATAAAGTTAAAGTTTTGAGTAAGCTGTAAAAAGTCAGTCCTAGGTCCATTAAAAAATAATGTATAGAACAAGAAAATAAAACTACTATAGCAGAGAAAATACTTTATTAAAATATCTGGAAGCAGTCTGCCCTGCTTTCCCTAATCAAGAAGCATATCTTTAAAAGCATTCCTGCATCTGTTTTTTATCAGAATCAAATAAAACGTTTCTGCAGGAACAGATGGCACTGATTTTAATTCTGTCTTCTTTAATTTAGATAGTACAAAAATAATTTATCGGCATTTGACTACAGATGAATTAATATCACCTGATTTCCTTAGTTCAGTCTTCAAAATCTGAGTTTAGCATCTCTGGGAATGACCTTAATGCTGTAGCTGCTTGATATCAAATCCAGGATTTCCTGCATTTTAGTGTGTAGGTGCTGAGGTACATTAGCTATTTTAGGGGTTAAAAAATTGTAGTCACTGATGCGTATATATTAGGCTGTATTCATAAAACTCTGTGTGTTGCCTGACTCAACCTACTACAGTCTAACAACAGTGGCCAATAGAAAGAACAGAAGAGAATCCAAGAAAGATGAGGTAAGCTTGATTCTGTAGCATTGTCAAATAAGAAACAATGGGATATTAGGTGTATTTGGTAATGTGTCTGGGGCAACTGCTATATATTTTATGTTTGATGCTACCAATTTCCAGGAATTCAGACAACAAAAAAATCTTGAAAGGAGACAGACTTTTAAACTTAAATGTTTTCTAACAGCCTCCAGAAATCAGCATTTAACCTGAACAAGGTAAACTCATTTAATTACTCATTAGAGCAATTTTGAAAATACAGATATCTAATAGAAGGATATTTCAAGCTCATGTTTAAGTCAAAGGTGACTTTTTCCTCAGAGTTCTTTCTTTTCTCATTATTTTGAGCATTGTTCAGCAATTTTGTGGACTGTTATCCAGCAGCAATTTGAAAGGCTATCAGGAGGACTTCAAGATAAGCACTGGATGTTTTGCAACAATAACAAAAAATACTATTATACCAACAATACAAGATATTTGTTTTCCCTTCGCATCAGTGATCTAGCTGTATGACTATCTTTCAGTTTTAATGCTGGGAGAGTTAAAAATTAACTTTTTTGTTTGTGTTCTTCTAGCTAATTTTTTTCTTTAAAAAAAGCAAGGTAACAATTCACTGGCTTAAAAGGCAGACATTAGAAATCAGGATATACTGTTACTGTAATGTACAGCCATTCTCTGTAGGAATTTGGCTTGCATATTAAATGTTTCAAGATTTGTCCACCCAATGGAAAATTTTAGTGTGAGAATAAAGAATGGTTCTGGACAAAGAAACCTGAGTATGTGTTCAGCAGTAAAGTATAATTCTGGGCAGAATTTGCTTTATAAGTAACATATATATTTTTAAGAAAGCCAGCCATTTGGGGTGGGGTAGTGGTGGTAACTGAAAAAGTAAGTAGATTATTCACATGGATTTTTCCAGACTTATAGGAACATGACTGGCTGTTAAAGTATTCTTTGATCTTTCTTTTGTGTGCAATGAGAACTGGGCCTAGAAAATCTGATCCAGATGTCGTTCTCATTTAGAAGTACAAAAGAACAAGTGAGTTTCTTAAAAGAGAGCCAAAATACACCTGGACAGCTGTCAATAAAGGCAATCATGTCAGTCCTCTTCTATTGCATGCCTCCTTTCTTTCAGATGGCATGGTTTTGCAACATAAAATATTTTGAAATGAAAGGTCAAAGGCCAGGTTAAAAAATGACATAAAGCACTGATTACATTTCTAGCTTCCTTGGACTGAAAGTGGATTTGGCTTGTCTAATACACAATGTATAATACAGTCACAATGTGAGATAAATATTTGGGAGTAGCTCCCATTGAATTTTAAATACTAACTTTTTTTTAAATCAGAAAATCTCAGTGATATCATGTGAAGGAGTATTAAACTCATTATAAAAATGGCTTTTCTCAAATTTCATTGCTGTTTCATTGAAACACTTGTGGCTTTCAGAAACAAATTTTGCAGGAAGTATTCACTTTTTCCCTCTTTTACAGGCAAACTATGAATGTAAAATTCTATTCCTGCCTTTTGGTAATCTTTCTGACCAATACTGTGTGGACTCGAAATATCAGATCATATTATGATCAGATTGATTGGTCATTCTACAGCTTTGAGTGTCCCCAGGAATGTTTCTGTCCACGTAGCTTCCCAAATGCTTTATACTGTGATAGCAAGGAACTTAAAGAAATACCCATCATCCCAGCAAGAATTTGGTATCTTTATCTCCAAAACAATCTCATTGAAACCATCACAGAGCAATCCTTTGCAAATGCCACTCAACTAAAATGGATAAATTTGAACAACAACAAAATCACTAACAACGGAATTGAAAAGGGTGTATTTGCCAGGCTGAAGAGTCTTCTTTATTTGTTTCTTGAAGACAACGAGTTAGAGGAGGTGCCTGCTCCACTGCCAGCAAGTTTGGAGCAACTGCGTTTGGCACGAAACAAAATCACCAGAATCCCAGGAGAAGTTTTCAGCAATTTGGAAAATCTCACTGTGCTTGATCTCCATCATAACAAACTTCTGGACAGTACTCTTTCAGATGTCACCTTTCAAGGATTAAACAACCTCATACAACTCAACATTGCTCAAAACTCACTCACTAAAATGCCACCAATCTTGCCCACGAACGTAATGCAGCTGTTTTTGGACAATAACTCTATTGAAGCAATACCGGATAACTACTTTAATGCAATGCTCAAACTGCTTTTCCTTCGGCTGAATAACAATAAATTAACTGATGAAGGTCTACCAGCTAAAATTTTTAATATTTCATCTCTTCTCGACCTACAGCTATCTCACAATGAACTCACTAAAATCCCAGCTATCACTACTCACCTTGAGCATCTTCATCTTGATAACAACAGAATCAGCAGTAAGTCTTAGCTAAAAATAGTGAAATTTATTCAATGAAATAACCTCATCTATTGGTTTCTGTGTGCCACCACTCAGTGGCATAAAAGGAGGAAAGTGGAAGCTTTTTAAAACACCTTACAAGCATACAAAAATCACTCTGCTATTAGGAAAACTGTTAGTTAATCAGAACCTAATGCATTTTAAAAATAATAGGTGCCTTTGGCCTAAAAATTGTGATTGCTCCACTATGTCTACTAGTGAAAGACCTGTCAATATGATATTGGGGAAAGAACTATTGATTGGATGGGACAGAGCATACCTGCTTATATTGCTGAATCCTGCCAATGGAAAGCAGGCTCTATAGCCATAACATTTATTTATTTAGTGTATTTATATATCCTGCTTTTCTCCTGATGCAGAGAAGGCCCAAGCAGGTTTCACAGGCACCGCAGATTGGAGGAGGGGAATGGAACACTTTACTGGGTTGTGGACAGGGTTCGCAGGTGCCCTCTGGTGGCAGGCAATCTCCTGGCATTTTGTCCCATTGCCCAACCAATCACTGGCAATTGGCGGGAGGTTGCAAACCACCCAGTGATCACCCACCACCAGCAAGCAACCTGGGTAAGTGCACAGTGGGTGCTCTCCTAGAAAGTTATGAGGACATCACTTCCTCAAGTGGTGTTATCGAGCCAGCAGCAAACATACTCCCACATTTTAAAGAAGTCAATTTTTGCCCCAAATGGGCTGAAGTGGCCCTGCACAAAGAGTGGGAGTAAACCAGCCACCAGAAGTGACATCATTGCAGCAGCATCAGGGGCATGCACACACAAATTCCCTGAAGTCACTTCCCTGAAGTATTTCTGGTATTTCAAACATTTGAAAATATTTCAACATTAAAATAATTTAAAGGGTATTACAATAATTCAGTAAAACATATAAATACATATGACACCAAAAACCAGGGAGGAGGCCAATAACAGTTATTGAAGGTATGCCAAACAGAACAAAAAAGTCTTCACCCACTGTTACAAAACAATAGAGGGAGACAGACAAATCTCCCTGGGTAGGGAGGTTCCAAAGTTTTGGTGCCATAATGGAAAAGGCCCTTTCTTGAGTTGTCACCCATCTAGCATCAGAGAGCAAGTGCACTTGAAGCAGGACCTCCAAAGATGACTGGAGTAGACAGTCATATGGAAGAAGTTGATCTTTCACTTCCAGTAAAAACAGGAAGTGATGTCATTTCACTCTAGGAATCGCCAGAGACTCCATCATAAATTAGTGTCTTCCCATGAACTGACATCACACTGTGTGCAGTGCCAGCATTTTTTTTTTCATTTAAATTTTCCAGCAGCAGATCTCCTGCCATAATGGGAGACACAATAACCTTGTCTGGACCAGAGACCAAAAGGCTCAAGGGATGCAGCCTGATAATTTAATGAGCAAAGCCCAGAGAGGTTAAGCTGTGGATCAAGTAGGATCCATGGCAAAGACTTCTATGTAGGGTTGAGCATATGTCAATGGAGACCTGGGCCTAGCAGGACATATTATCGTTCCACTGGGCCTGTAAGACAGAGCTGTTCCACCAGACGTTCATTGGTTGAAGGGGGAGGTGCCATGTCGGCCTCCCACCTTTGGGATGGGGGGTTCTCCCCACCATTGCACCTTAATGTATTTGGTTAATTTATTTTATTATTGTTTATTGTATGTTGATTTTAGAATTATTGTTTTCTTGTTTTTATTGATTTTAACTGTTGTTCACTGCCCAGAGCCCCTGACCATGGGTAGTTTATAAATCAAAATAATAAATAAATAAAATAAATGTACTAAAAGCAAAGATAAGCTGTTTTCACATGGCCACATGCCTGGAAAATCGCGCGAAACTCACAGCATAAAAATGTCTTCCTAGCGTGATTTCCCAGAACAATCCCATTTAATGGTGCTTTTTCTGATGTGCTAGGAAGATGCTTCATGCCGTGAGTTTGTGCGATCTCCCAGGGCATGTGTGGAAATAGCCATATTCTGTTCATTTGAGGTACACAGGTATTTTACATGCTTAAAAGTCCCCAGGCTACCAAGCAAGACATTTGTAAACTGGGCCAACCAATCAATACAGTCCAGAATCCAATTTATCACAAGCAAATAACAAGAACTAAAAGTGCACAGCTCAGCTGAAAATTATGTATTTCAGCCACGTTATATTTATTTATTTCAATTTATATCTTGCTTCTCTTCCATCATGACATTCAAGATAGCCTATGTAGATTTTCCAGGAGATTTCCTATGCAAGCGCTGCAATATCCAGCAATTCTTAAAGCTTTAACATGATGGCTTCAGCCATATAGTTTTATGGAGCAGATTGTTAAAAAACTATGCATTTATAAGGCATTTAACAGAAAGGAAACACTGAGGCAAAGAGTTTCTTATCTCAAGGACATTCAGTGCATTCATGGTAGCGAACTGAAAACTCAAGCAAAGCAGTAAAGCAGAATATTTAAAATCAGCCAAGCCATAAAGTATAGATCAAGTGAAAATATGACCCAGAATTCTGAATAAATGTAGAGCAAATCACTCAAGAAAAGGAACCAACTGAGCCAGGATTATAAATTATTTTAATATGCTCCATTTTAAGAAATTAAAACATTTATTTACTTCATGCACACATCCTTCAGATGCACACAGAAATAGCTGTATAGTCACAGAGAATCAGACAAGAATTTGTCTCTCTGCTTTTTGTGTGTGCATGCATGTGCGAGTGCACACACAAACACAAAACACATATTTCATTCCCTATGGGAGAAATGGGCCAATTCCCCATGGTCTAAAAATAGCATGATACTCACAGAGGAGGGTGCTGGCCTCCTCACACAATTTTTGACATCATCCATTTACAAAACAGAGGCAGGCGGTGAGGATGATGCTTTTTATTATTTATCTATTTATTTATTTACATCATTTATAGTCCTCCTTTCTCACTGAGACTCAAGGCGGATTACACAGTATGAGGTTAATACAATCAGTATCAAGTAAGTACATTTCAATACAATGCCATAAGGTAAACACATACAAGTTTAAAGACATAGCATTAGCAAGGATCCAAGGCATAGTAGAGATACTGAAGCAAAACATAATCAGTTCTAGGTCTAACATTAGGCAGCATTGTAAATGGATGGCATCAAAAACCATGTGAGGAAGCCAGCAGCCTCTCATGCGTATTGCGCTATTTTTACACAGTGGGGGAAATGGCCACTATCTGGTGGGCTGGGAGGACATTTTTCAAGCAATTTCCACCAAATTTTCCAGGAAGCTATTCCTTCTAGTCCACTAAAGAACCCCAGTGTTTCAGAAAGATTAGATCCAGTGGTACAAGTTTATGGGCCCCTGAACAACCTGCCTCAAGCCACTCATATGGGGAAAACACTGCAGGGCTTTCCAGGGCAAAGAAACCATATGCAAAGGGGCACCTCACTGGCCAAAAGTCAGTCCCAATGCAAGATGAACCCAAAAATTCAACAGAACCAAACTGAAGCAAGGGAACCAAGATCAAACCAGAGTCAAGACAGAGCAAAATCAACAAGTCTAGAGTCACTATAGGGATGCCAAGGATCTGGAGTCCCTCGACAGGGGATCCTCAGGTCCCTGTAGTCTCCCGGCAGGGAATTGGGAGCTGGCACTTACCCCAGCTTCCTTTCTCCACGTGTGTGCGTGCGCACTCCCGGCTCATGTGATGATGTCACTTCCAAGAGTGATGTCATCACACGTGGTCAAAGGGCGCCCCCGGGTCAAAGGGTGCCCTTGTTGCCACCGCTGCCCGTTTTCACTACAACCACAGCCACTTGTTTTCAATGCTGCCGCCACCACTCGCTTTCCTTGCAACTGTGCCACCTGGGGAGGGGGAGTACCAGGGACTGAGCCCCCCCACCAGCCAGGTAAGTGGGCATGGGGGGGAAAGGTCACTATGATATTCATTTCTCCCATTTAGAATAAATCTTAGTATATATAGTTTGGAACCAAACCTTCTGATAAGCAGACTTTCCTGCTACTGCTACTGTACGTATGCATACAAATGTCATTTTTATGCAAAATCAAAACGTTAATTGATGGGGGGGAAACAGAACATATAAAACTGGCATTTGGTGGGACTCAGCTATGTAATTTCAGCATGGCTTGGTAGGGAAAGAGTAGGAGTAGGGGTTCCAAATCATGGTGAGTTCAGGCAAAACTGCTGCCCTATGTGCTTCAGCATATGCACAATGGGGGAAAGGGAGAAGAGTTGGGGGTGTGTCAGTGCTGTTTCCAGATATTTCTGTGTCACCTTCTGCTACTGCCATACTAGGGCATGAAAGCACCTCCCCAATTTGGGTGTAGTGAAGAAGATAAATTGTGGGGAAAACTATACATGCTACATCTTGTCAGTTCTGCATTGGTTTAATTCTGTCCTTGTACCTGTTTGTCAGAAGCATTGGGCACCAAAGGAGGCAGCAATACGTTAAGAGATCTGAACTTTAGAAAATTGTTCAGATACAGCTCAGTGACCCTTTAATACTTGCTAAGCTTCTTGATTTGACTTAATAAAAAGATCTTGTGCCAAGAATTCTTTGGTCTATGCAAGCTGAAGTCATCTAACTTTGATCCCATCTGCCAATAACAATTTCACAACCAAATTCATACAAATAAGGCCATTACTTTACTATTACTACTACTACTACTACTACTACTACTAATATAGCATTATTTCAACTTATTCTCCAAACACTTTTGTAAAATAGATTAAGCTGATGCAGACCACTGTGCAAGCCATTTTGAAAACTGACCAGTTTTTTTGAATAGGTCTTGCATATCCAATTCAAATACTATTTATCACATCACAAAATTACAATGTCTATAAAACTTTGTCTGTGTGTGTCTCTCTATATAACACACACAAACATATACTATAAGAAAAATAATATTACATAGCTGAAATGAATTAGAAACACACTGGCATTCAGTTCAGTCTTGGTGTGGCATTTGACCAGGTTTCTTTAACATTTTGCTAAAATGAATTATATTAGCTCCCCTGAAAAATCTCAGTCTGGGGCAAATGAAAAGAAGTCTTTGCAACACAGCTATCTGATGGTACAGCAGCCCATTTGCAATATCAGAGTCTTTCTCATCCTGGCAGCTAGAAACTTGCCTGGCAACAGTTTCTCCCTGGGAAAAAATCCATTTCCTTGGCTTCCAGGGGAATTGGCCAAGTGCTGGAGCCTAAAGCTGAACTGCGTCAGTGCTGGCTTCCGATGAAGACCAAAACTTACAAAATAGTACCTGTAAACTTGACTCTCAACATTTATTAAACGGATGTATTCATGAGGGGATTCTCATGTCTTCTTTATGTTTTCTTTTTAGGTATTAATGGCACTCAAATATGTCCGATTCCTATTCCTGCAGAGCATGTCTATCAAAGGGATCTGCCACGCCTCCGCTATCTTCGTTTGGATGGCAATGAAATTAAACCTCCAATTCCATTTGACCTCATGCTATGCTTCCGTAGCCTTCAGGCTGTTGTTATTTAAAGACTGTGGTCTCACAGTTATTTTGTCACAGATTTAAGAGCAAGTTTTGCTGGCATGAAACTTGTTAGACCAATCCTTTGGATTTTTATTTGGTATTCATTTCCATGGAATTGTTTCCCTGAAACTCCCCTCCCCCCTTTATAGTTGTACCACTTCCTGTTCTTTCTTGAAAAGATTTACCACATTCAGTCAATATGCTCCATGTTTTGTCCTATAATTGTCATTCTATTAAAATGATACTTTTGCCACCCAAATGTATTTCCTGATTATTGGTTCCCCCTAGAACCAGTCAAATCAAAGTTTCCCATTGTTGTATTCGTTATAGAACTTGACTTGTATATTCAGGAATAATACATTCAAATATATGATAAGCAAAAGTAGAATATATAAATGTTTGTTTGGCTTTGTCCTTCCTTTATGAAAAAATAAAACATTGCTATATTGGTCTTAGCTATGTTTCATTGTAAAAATAAATAGCAGCAATCTTTCTTCCATCGGTAGCCTTGATGACTACAATGCCTCCATTGTACAGAAGGAATGTGGAACGTTCCTTAACAGTGATGGTGAAACTCTTCCATTGTTGTTGTTCAGTTCAGTCATCTTTACCAATAGAGTCACCACCACCATCACATTTGCTTAAAGATAAATGTAAAACAACTACAGAAATAAACTCAAGTAAAAGATTAGAATAATTTAAGGAGAGAAAAGGTGGGGAAAGTGTGAAAACTTCTGGAATTTCTCAGGGTCGTTTTGTATCTTATAAGGCCAGTGTTGATTCCAGCTTATTCCCACCCATCCCCACCCCCTATTTTAGATAAGTACTGCAGGAACAGTATTCTTAGTTGTCCATTTCTGCAGCCGAAGAGTTTTTTTTCTTAACTGATTTATGCTAGATAAAATCAGGGTATGCCTGTTACTTACAGGTGCAATGTCCTCTAGGCTACTATTTTATTCCTTCAGATAGGAATCTTGATGTTTCCCTCAATGGCTGCTAGGCACTATAGAGCAGCCATTAGAGAGGCCAAAGCTCAGAATGAGCTGAGACTAGCCGGGGGGTGGGCTTGCCAGAACAAAAAGAAGTTCTTCAGATATGTGAGGAGCAAATGGAAGGTAAGAAGGTGAAAATGGAGAAACTCTGATAGAGGACAGAGAGAAGGCAGAAAGGCTCGGTTCCTATTTTGCCTCGGTTTTCTCCCTGAAGGAGAGAACAGGTCCACGGAGAGATTGTAGTAGGCAAGGCATGGCTTCAGGGCTGCTGGTTGACATGGGCTGAGAAGTTCTGAAGAAGCACCTTGCTGTACTGGATGTGTACAAATCCCCTGGGCCAGATGGGGTGCACCCAAGAGTGCTGAAGGAATTTTCAAAACAGCTTACAGACCCTTTGGTTGATCATCTTCCAGGCCTCTTGGAGGACAGGTGATGTGCTGGAACACTGGAGGAGAGCAAATGTCATCCCAATCTTCAAGACGGGAAAAGGACAACCCTTGGAACTACAGGCCAGTCAGCCTGACCTCTGTCCCAGGGAAGATACTGGAGCAGATACTAAAGGCATCAATCTGCAAGCATCTTACAGAAAATATGGTGATATGGGGAAGTCAGCATGGATTTATCCCAAAGAGATTCTGCCAGACCCAATCTCATCTCCTTCTATGACCAAGTGACAGGCTTACCGGATTGTTGATGTAGTTTATCTGGATTTCAGTAAAGCTTTTGACAAGAGTCCTCATGATGTTCTGATGGGTAAACTGGAGGACTGTGGACTGGACTCTAGGATAGTTAGATGAATAGGGAACTGGCTGGACAACTGCACCCAAACAGAAGTTGTCAATGGCATCACATGTGATTGGAGGGAAACCAAGCACTATGAGGAAAGACGGAGACTTGGGAATGTTCAGTTTGGAGAAGAGGAAGTTGAGGGGAAACATGATTGCTCTCTTTAAGTATTTAAAAGGCTGTCATGTACAGAAGGGAACTGTACCCATTGGCAGTAGAGGATAGGACTCGAAACAGTGGATTTAAAATACTGGAGAGAAGGTACCAGCTAGACGTTAGGAAAAATTCCTCACATTAAGAGTAATTCAGCAGTAGAATCAGTTGCCTAGGGATGTGGTGGGTTCCCCCTAATTGGCAGTTTTCAAGGAGCAGCTGGATGGATACTTGTCAGGGATGCTTTATCCTGGTCCTATATTGGGCAGAGGGTTGGACTAGATGGTCTGTAAGATCCTTCCAGCCCTACAATTCTATGGTTCTATGATTTAGGGGGGAAAAGTACTAGGAGATGTATGAGATCTGCATGAGCAAAACTGTGCTGTTTAGGTTTCCACTGCCACATCACTAAACTGAAGCAAATACATATAAAAAAGTAGACCCCAAGTACATAAATTTGGGTGTTAATTGCACATTTCTAGATTAATAGCAACTACCGTGATTTATTTTTAGGAAAACAAACATTATGTGTAAATGAGAATATTAAATTATTGTCAATTTCTGGTTATTTTTATCACATAATCAGTTCTGAGTACAGAGCCGTGTTTTCCCCCTCTGATAGCAAGATTTCAAGATTTATGCACGTTCCATAGCATCATACTGTGAATAAAAGATTGAGCCATCTCAGAAGCAACTAATGACCCTGTCATGTGAGTCATGCCTCTGGAAATTAGATTAAACCAAATATATCAGCTCCTCTAGCCTTGTCTGCTTTTTTAATCTTTGAAGAGTAAGGAGGAAGATAATAAAATACATAAAAATCCCACAATTAAGAGAACCCACTTTGTCAAATGCATACAAAATCTTATACCATAATAAATTTGGATGCTTTGGTCCTGCTTTGTGGCAAATGTGAAACAAGTTTTTTTCTTGCTTCCACAAAGAATTGTGGTACTCTTAAACACTTTCCATTTTCCCTCGGCTTTCTTACAATATTTCCAAACCTACTTTACTACAGTCCTTTTGCAAAGATCACAACACCACTGGGGTGGCTGCCATATAAAAGGAGTAGTCCAGATCTTTCCCACGCCTGTCAATGGTACATTTCGCACTCGGTTTTTAGAGCGCGTTTGTACCTGTTCCACATCCCATGTTTGCAAGGTTTTCACACTTAAAAGCAGTCATGGGATGCAGTCCCGCTTTTTGTCCGCTGTATCCCCGATTTTTCCCCCTGCGGACATACCCCGATGTTTTTTTAAGTTCGCTGCTGACTGGCAGCTGGCCCGCATTTTGCTAATGTGAACACTTTTGCCTCCTTTTTGCTTCTCTCCCCCCCCTCTCCTTTTCCCTGGGAGCTGATTGGTTTGTGCAGAATTAACCACTCCCACCCTCCTCAGCTCTCTGAACTCCTTGTCCACCATTTTTTTTAGTAAAGCGAGCTGAGGGTCATAAGGCTGCTTCTTCGTTGGTTTCCTTCCTCCCAGTATGCATGCTGTTTTATTTTTTTTCAAAAGCCAGGAATGATTCCTAAGCTTGCTGCTAATTCCCTGCTAGCTTTAAAATCAAGGAAAGTGTTAAATAGCTGCTTTCTCCTTCCTCCCTTAGGGTATGCACACACATTCTTTTTTTTTTAAAGACAAGAATGGGTTGCAACGTTGTAATGTTCCTGCACTTTCTTCCTGGCTTTAAAAGCCAGGAAAGGACTAAATGGCTGCTTTTCCCTCCCTCCCAGGCATGTTTCAGACTTTGCCAAAGAGGGGGAAAATACCCAAGCATTTTGCACAGTGCTTTGGAAACAAGCCTCTGCTTCCTGGGAGGAGATTAATCGGCAGCATTTTAACCCTTTCCTGGCTTGATTTAAAAAAATGAGAGTGGTACATGTTTTCCCCCAGAACTCTGCCACCAATTGCCTCTCTGGTGGGCAGGGGACAGCCCAATCAGCAAAAAGGGGGGAAGGGTTCCAACATTCCAACGTTACTACGCATGCTGAATTTTTTTTAAAAAAGTGTGACGTGAATTGCAAGGCCCCAAAAGCCCAAAATTGCACCGAGGTTTTGAAATGAAGCACAGACACCAAATCGAAATTGCAGTGGACAGTGTGAAATGAACAGGTGCAATGCCAAAGCCACTGCGATCGGGGCGAATGCTCATAAATGGCGGTTTAAACCGTAAGTGCGAAAAAGGTCAATGTTGGCAACATTACCCCAGGTCCAGTCCATGGCAGCCATTTGCTCTCATGTCACCAAAGGGCCTTGTTCTATATTTCTATAATCCTCTGTTCTGTCATTTAAAATGCATGTAGTTGTGGGAAAGTTATATTCTCAGATGATCCAACTGATATTCCAAAATCAAACAACTGCAACAACCTAAGATCTATTCCTTCATACCTAGCAAACTGAACCAATGGAGTTTTCACCAAAGATACCTGAGATGTGTATCTTTAATATTACAAAGAAATTACAGAATGGAAACAAGTGTTGTTAAAAGACAGCCCTCGTTTTTATTTGTCTGACCCCATCTCCCAGCTGTTGGAATCAGCTTATTTCCTCTCATTTTTGTATCAGGCCAGTGAATAGATTTCTGATCATCACAAGCCCAAATAAGATGTTTGTTTATTTACTTCGTTATGTCCCCCTGTAATGATTTTAAGTGTGTGTGTATTTCTTTAAGTGCATGGTGAGATACAGATGAAGAGTGGGGGTGAAAGATAGTGATGGTGAGTGAGATGATTGATTGATGAGAATGTGGGTGGAGTTGAGAAATGTGACTGGAGTGAAATCTGATTGGACAATAACAATGCTCTAGGGGCGGCGTGAACTGCAGTTTTTAGTTACTGAGCAGAGAGAAAAAGAGGTGTTCTGGTTTAGACAGACAAGCTTTGTGCAGCATGAGAGTGTCTATATATTTCTGAGAAAGAACATTGAATCTAATTTAGACAGGCAACCTGTGTGGAAGCCTGAACTGTGTGTGTCTGTGAGAGAACATTCATTCTGTCCGAAGCAGGCAAACTGTGTCTGCGCCTGAGAGAAAGTCTATGTATATTTGAGTGAGAGATTTATCTATCTGCAGGCAAACCATGTGTGTGCCTTAGAGATAAAGGCAAACCGTGTGTGTGCCTTAGAGATAAATCTGTTTGACTGAGCCTATGTAAGGAAACTTTAAGAACCAATAACTATTTTTGAAACTATCAAGCTTAAGTAATAGTGTGAAATCGATATGCTTTTTCTAAAAATAGAAGTTTATTAATTTTTTTTGTTCATCCCAGAGTATATTATTCCTATATCCCGTTCCTATCCTCCAGGCCACATAGTCCCACAAAGGAGCCAGACACTTGAGCATGCTATTAAAGGGGAAATTTAAATTAACTAATTTGGAATATAATTCCTGATGGCAGCAATCTACCCAGAGGGTGTAAGAAGAGGGTTAAAGACAAAATCTAACAACACATCAGAAAGAGGGTCGTAACACCCCCTTTCTCCCCAATGGATACCCGAAGGTGGCTTATATCATCTTCCTCTCATAATGACCCTGTGAGGTAAATTAGCTAAGAGTATGTGACTGGCCCAAGGTTACCCGGTGACTTTCCATGACAGAGTGGGTATTCAAACCTGGTTCTCTCATATCCTAACTGCTAAACCACACTGGATCTCAAAAATAACCCTACTGTCTTCCAGGTGAGCATTATGTGTAACATATGATCACTATGGGAGCTTGCAGCCATATGGCAACTGAGAATTCCCTGTGGGGAAATTAATTTTGAAAGGGTTCAGGGGGCAGATTTGGGCCATTTCCTCACAGTCCAAAAATAGCTAGATACTCACAGAAGGCTGCCAGCTTCCTTGCCCGATTTTTGACACCATCCATTTACAAAACACCACAAACATGATTTGTGACGTTTTGTAAATGGATGGTGTCAAAAATCACGCGAGGAAGCCGGCAGCCTTCCATGAGTATCGCACTATTTTTAGACTGTGAGGAAATGACCTTGGAATAAAACTATGGTGCAGCGTTAGCCATTTTCCCAACTCCAAACAACCCCATATTTGCCCTGTGGAAAGGCTGTATAAGTACTGATCTAGTTTTATACAATGCAATAAAGTTTATGATCCCAACAGAAACAATTTGAGTATAGACCACAACCATTTCTCAGTTTTCAGCTCTGTGAAACGTTAATAGCAGAGCTGGGGAAGGACAGAACATATGTTAATATCTATCAAACACATCACAAACAGTATGTTTAAAAGTTAGATGCTCAGATACTTAGTGAAGAGATTCTTGAAATTTTATTAATATTCAGAAATAAGTTGAACAAAGAAATACTGTAGAAATACTGCTCCTTATGGTCCAGATGCAAGTTATTTATACTAAACCAACTGTATTTCTGGAAGGAATTAAATCATCTATCACTGGCACGTCTAAAGGAAAAGTTTGCAAGAGCTACATTTATATAACAAAGAGTCTCATATTCCATCGAAGGAGAAAATAATTACTAAAGGGGAAAAAGCTTTCACTGGAAGATGGTGGATCTTTATTAAACAGCACTACATATAGAATACATATATACTCCACATGTGCTATCCATTGTGTGATATCTGTTGTTTTGGGTATAATGCTACTGGGTAGTTCTGTGTTGTTTAATATTGTTTAATATATCCGTCTTATAATTTCGTATGCTCTGTTTCAGTGTTCCTTCAACTCTGTATTAGATTTCTGCTGGTTTTACATCTTTGAAAATTTGTATTTATACATCCTATTACTTTGTTTCTTGGAACTGACTGTTCAAACTCACACTGTGCAATTCGCCTTCAGTCTCAGTGAGGAAGGCAGACTGTAAATAACGTAAATAAATAAATAAATAAAACTATTGCTAAAACACGTGTCAAGGTAAGCAATTCCCTAGTCTCATCAGAAGATACCAACACCTAATGTTACTGCTTATTCAGGTGAATTCTAACAACATCAGGCACTGATATTAAAAAATAAAGTTTTGTTTTCAGTTTTTCAGTATAGCATTTTCTCTAACACATACATATGAAAATTGTTGCTCAGCTCTGAAAGTAGAGCCTATTTATCTGAGGTGGCACAGAAGTACTGTGAACAGAGAGGAAATGCATCCTTGTTTCCTTGGACACCATTCTTTGGTTAGCCACGCAGCTATGACAATGAAACTAGCACAGCACTATAAAATAGGAAACATCAGTTCAGATCTGCAATGGAAAGAAATTTGGATGAGATGTGATGTTTATGAATAAAGCATTGCACTAAGTGGTTGTGAAGATCTGAGTAATTACAGGCCACACTTTCTAAGCAGTATTTTGAACAGAAGGAACTGAATGTGTCTGCTTCATGGACAGACACAATGCAAATTAAACATTGTCAATACTGCGTTGGGTGGAGTCTGGGAAGGGTTGGAGGGAGAAACTGCAGCAGGGTATAATGCTATAGATGCCACCCTCAAAAGCAGTCATTTTCTTAGGGAAACTGATCTCTGTGGTCTGGACATCATTTTTAATCCTAGAAGACCTCCAGGCCCCACCTAGAGTTTAGCTGCCCTAGACAGGGTTTTTAGGTCCTCCCTAGCAACTGGCAGGAGTTGAGGATGGTGAGTACTTACTGGTGTTTCTGATGCACTAGAGATGGGCATGAACCGGGAAAATGGTGGTTCATGCCAGTTTGTGATTCACTGTGCTTCATGAACTATGAACCACAAATCTACACTAGGCTGAGGCTGGCACTGGGAGAGTAGGGTTGCCAGCCTCCAGGTGGTGGTTTGAAATCTCCTGGAATTACAACTGATCTCCAGTCCATGGAAATCAGTTTCCCTGAGAAAATGGCTTCTTTGGAGGGTTGACTCCATGGCATTACACCATGCTGTGGTCTCTCCCTTCCCCAAATCCTGTCCTCTCCATGCTTCACTCCTCAAATCTCCAGGAATTTCCCAACCTGGAGCTGGCAACCCTTTGGGAGAAGTGCTCAAAATAATAATAAAAGACTCCTCAGATAAGTAACCCACTAGGCTTAGCCCCTGAGCCTGGCTGTGGAACAGAAGCAGGTGCTCCAGAGAACTGAAGCATCAGAATGTCAAGCGTAAGCTTCAAATACCTCCCTCTGTGACTGAAAATCCAACAGCAGTTCCTCCTTTTCTAACTGCCTGCTGGAAACTGAAACCAGTCACCTGAGATCTGGGAGTTATACTCCTTCTGCTCTCATAGAGCACAATGGAGCTCTGGTTGGCAGCCAGAGCTGCCTATCAAACTTTGGAGGGCTGACATTGGTGTTCCCAGGGTTGCAGAAGGACTGCAGAAGTCCACACACACACCCTCATTGCCTAGGGAATAGACTGATCAACTCCAGGCTGTCTGCAGTGACGAAGTGAAAAACGAACCAAACAAACTGCCCTAAAAATCATAGCAGTTTGTCAGAAATGCGCTCTGATGAACCGCTGGTTCACGAACCATGAACTGGCCCAGTTCATGATGAACTTTAGTTTGTATTTTGGTTCGTGCCCATCTCTACGGTGCATGTATGTGCAACACTACATTTGGCCTGGCATGATGTTGTCATTTCCAAGTTTTGCTGGAAGTATTGTCATTGGCTGGGGACACAAATGTTCCCATTTCCCCAGCCTGTCTCTTCCGTGCATATCTATTTCCTGTGCCTGCCTACTTCCGCTGATCAGCTGAAGAATGGCAGGCAGAGGCATAAATTGCATAAAAATTGCCCACCATAAGCAGGCACCTGGCAAGGCTAGTTTAGGAGCTGGAAAAATCTTGTCTCATATTTTTGGTAGCTTATGAGCATAAAAACTCCTGATCAGCATTTATTTTAAAAAAGACTTCCACTCTGTAAGCATGTACTGCCAAATTAGTCTGTGAACATGAAATGATTTTTAATAGAGGTAATGTTATGAGACACTCCTAAAACTTTGATTTTGCAATTTTAATTACAAAAGCCCTCCCTTATATTTTCTTTTTGTCACCGATATTGCATTAGAAGTCTATTGTATTGGACAACTGGCCACTAGAAATGGATGATAAATATTTCCAATATGGCAGATTTAGGGGGTGCCAAAAGCAGGCTGAAAATGGGTCTTCCAAGCTAGAGGCAGGCTCATATCCAAGCTTCACTGTTTGAGAAAACAAAAACAAAGTCACAGCCAAAATAAAATAAATCAACCCAGTTACTTTTCTTAATTAATACTGTACAAATGCAGCAGTTTAAATCAATCTACTATGACTTCAAGTTTACTATACTCCAAGTCACAGTACAATTGTTTAAACGGAGGCGTATGTACCCAACTCAGTGGTTTTTTGTCAGTTACAAACATTGCTCTGGAGAAGGACTATCTCCTGGCACATGCTGGAATTGTAAAAATAAAGGCATGCTAACAGATTCTGTCATTCTAGTTTATCTACATATATTTTCAATGAAACCACATGGACCACAACAGTATATAGAAACTGATTAAGTAATAAAGGCAACTAGATTTCACAGAAAATAAGCAGAGAAACTATTGGCATGTAATTACAGTGATATGAGACTATAAGAGGTATATAACAATTAATCAAAATTACTTAGTTCTTATTCCCCACAAAAATAAGCTTAAATATATGCAATGGCATTTGTACACATTCTTTCCTTGTTACCCATACATCCATCTTCCCTGCCTTTCCTCTTTCTCTGTCTTCCCCTCTGACAATTTTTTTATGGAAAGTGCCTTAGGGCAGGGACCAGTCTTTGTTGCTTATTTTATTTCATAAGACATTAACAGTGTAATCCTAAACTGTGCAATCCTTCTCCCCTCCCCCCACCACTCCTCGAATGCCCAGAGGAAGGTAAAAACCCTCCAGGATCCCTGGAAAATCTGGCATGGAGCAAAATTTCTTCCTGACCCAACAGAGGCAACTGGCATTACCATGGGAATATAAGAAAGGGTTATGAGAGTCGAGCACTGCCTCATCCCATCCTGCCATCCCTCTCACAATCTGCCTAAATTCATACTGAGTCATAGAATTAGCATTGCTGATGGATGGCCATCTTAGCCTCTGCTTGAAAACCTCCAAAGGAGAGATCACCACCTCCCAAGGAAGACTGTTTTACTGAAAAACTGCTCTAACTGTCAGGAAGGTTTTCCTGTTTAGCTGAAAACTCTTTTGGTTTAATTTTAACCCATGGGTTCTGGTCCAACCCTCTGGACCAAGAGAAAACAATTACTTTTCTTCAGGCTGGGAGTCATTATAGCCAAGTAGCAAGTGAAGGAAGCTTCAGCCAGGATGTCCATCATAATAAATCATATGAAGTCATAATTAAGACTGTCTCAAGTTCAAAACATAGTTTCTCAATAACAATTAGCTGGAGTGGCCTGTGCTCTGACAATCACATTAACCATTGCTTTATTTTTATTTTTTTTATTTATTCAATTTTTATACCACTTATCTTCAGTTAAGATCTCAAAGCAGATCACAACAATTACAATGTTTAAAATGGTTCTGCACCATATCTGAACTAAATTAATGTTATGAGCTTCTGAATTAAAAGGACGGAGATAGGGTAGGGAGGAAATAAAAATCTATCTAAGATCCAGAATATTTGAGAAGGAGATTGGGGAGGGGGGGGCAAGTTCAAGTGGGATTTCTAAACTGTTCCTGTCCTGTTACAAACAACCTTTTATTTTACATTAATTATACAATCTGAAAAATAACATAATCAGTGCTGTTAAAATACAATGGTTTGGGGAAGTTTTGTTTCTTGGATAGCTTTTTCATTTTTGGATATTTTAAACCTAAGACCAGACTTGTGAAACTTTCTGGAAGCCTTGTCACTGTCCTTTTGAAACCTTCTCTGCTATCTTCCACACAGATTTGGCCCTCCTGAGAGGGAAGTGCTGTGAAAAACTGAGAGAAAATTTGAGGAGGATTGGAGCTGTAAGGGAAAGGTTATCAGAACATGAGGTGTATAAAGACAAGGAAATGAAGTGGAAGGAAAGTAATTAGCAAGATGAGACTGTTAAGAGATGAGAGCAGAGGTCTGACTTCTCATTAGCTTCCATGATATTTAAGTTCTCCATAGTTAAAGCAACAGAAGCTGAGGAATTTATCTGGGCATGGACTGGGGCTCACAGAGACCCATAATTCAGATCCTTTATGTTAACGTCATTTTACTTATGTGGCATTCCTTTATGTTATTATCCTAGCTTCTCTCTTACTAAATCTTGTTTCTTCAACTGTACATAATCAAGTTGTCCGGGGTCCACAGCCCAGCCCCTGGACTTACCTGGAGAGAAGGACCAGAGACCCCCGGGAGATGACCACCCAGCAGCGGCAACAGGCAGTGGTAAGGGGTGGAGCAGTCATGGCACCCCAGCAGCAGGGTCAGGGGGCCCAAAGGCTCCAGAGAAGGCAACACAGCCAGCAGCAAGTGTGGAAGGGGAAGAGCCAGAGGGGGGAGCCAGCCAGAGAAGGGCAGCCACACCCAGCGTCAGGAGACAGGCAACCCTGGGGCAGCACCTCATGAGTAAGGCCAGGGAAGCTCAGCCATGCCCAGCATCAAGGGACAAGCAGCCCAGATGCCGGCGGGGTGGCACCTCATGAGCAAGGCCAGGGAAGCTCAGCCACGCCCAGCATCAATGGACAGGCAGCCCAGATGCTGGCCGGGGTGGCACCTCAGGAGCAAGGCCAGGGAAGCACAGCCATGCCCAGCCCCAATGGACAGGCAGCCCAGATGCCGGCTGGGGTGGCACCTCGTGAGCAGGGACAGCCAAGGTGCATCACCTGGAAAGAGGCTCCAGAGAAGGCAACACAGCCAGCAGCAAGTGTGGAAGAGCCAGAGGGGGAAGCCAGCCAGAGAAGGGCAGCCACGCCCAGCGTCAGGAGACAGGCAACCCAGGTGCTGGCTGGGGCAGCACCTCATGAGTAAGGCCAGGGAAGCTCAGCCAAGCCCAGCATCAAGGGACAGGCTGCCCAGATGCTGGCTGGGGTGGCACCTCAGGAGCAAGGCCAGGGAAGCACAGCCACGCCCAGCCCCAATGGACAGACAGCCCAGATGCCGGCTGGGGTGGCACCTCGTGAGCAGAGATGGCCAAGGTGCATCACCTGGAAAGGCCCTGCCAGCCCTGTCCTGCAGGAAAGACTGAAGGAGAAGGGGGAAGGAAGAAAAGGAGGCACGCCTGGAGGAAGCCTCAGCTGGGATACATTCACATTCAGCCCCAACCTGCTAGAGAGGCAAGGGAGGCCAGGAGGGATTAGTGAAAGAGAAGGAACACCTGAGAGCAGACACAGCTGGGCAGCATCAAGAGCGGGAACAAGCTTGGAAGGAAGGGCGGAGCCAGCTAAAGGGAACCCTATAGAAGTGTTCATGGTGGGTTGAGTAGGAGTGATGGAGTGGAGCGAGAGCAGAGGCAAGGAGGAAAGTTGATGGAGGAGGAGATGACTGAGATCAAAGGTGATGAGTGGGGCAGGTTGAGCAGGCCAGTGAGTGGACTGAGAGGGAGTCTGGGTGAGGTATACTGCCCCTCCTTCCACAGAGCAGGGTCCTGCAGCATCCCTGACACCCCTTTGACATCAGGGCCGGACAAACCGGTGCTCTGCCCAGCGGCGGCCACTGGAAGCCCTGACACAAGTCAAACTGTAAAGCTGATCTTTGGCTTGGACAATATTAGTTTTTGGCCCCCTCCCCAGTCAGAATGAAGAGGCAGAGACAAGGGTTGGGAATTAAAGGACTGCTTTATTAATATTACAACAACATATCTGTCAACATGGCAAGGGCCTAACTAGCAGTACAGGTCAGGCCCTGGGGTCACTCCTGGACCTCCGCCTTGACCTGTTTGGGCAATCCATCAGCTGTCTCAGGTGCAAGCCATCCATTGTATGGCTGGGACCGAGCCAGCCTGGAAAAGTGGTTCACTCCCTTAAAGCTCCCTCATCCAGCCATAAAGCTGAAGGGGAGACTGGCTTGTCCAAGGGTTCCCCACTAGGGGTGTGCAATTCGGGTTTCTGAAACCCGGTTTCTGTTTCAGGTTATCCGAAACGTTTTGGGAAACCCGAAACGTTTCGGGTTAATCGAAAGAAAATAACCCGAAACGTTTCGGGTTGTTTCGGGTTTTTCAATGGGAAAATGCCTCTGTCTTCCCGGGTGCCTGGGGGAGGCATTTTCCCACCGAAAAATCCCAAAATTGGTGGGGACCTTCCTCTAACCCCTCTATAACAACCCCCCAAGTTTCAGACCGATTGGACTTTGGGGGGGCCATGTTATGGCCCCCCAAACCAGGTCCCCCATCCTCGCATAAGAAAGGGAAGGGTGAGCATATTGTTAGCTTGCTGCTGCTCATCTTCTTCTTCATTATTTCCTATGAGGAAAAATGAAGAGGCAGGCTTCCTTTGCCAGGGGTGGCATTTTGCATGCAAAATGCCCCCCAACCCTCTGGGGCCCTTCTCCCACCCTTCCTCCCACCCCCTACCAAGTCACAGCCTGCTCCTACTTGGGGGGGCATTTCATGGCCTCCCCAAGTAGGTGCTCTTTTCTCCACCAATTCCACCTGGGGGAGGCTTGTCTTGCCAGGGGTGGCATTTTGCATGCAAAATGCCCCCCTACCCTCAGGGGCCCTTATCCCACCCTTCCTCCCACCCCCCACCAAGGCACAGCCTGCTCCCACTTGGGGGGGGCATTTCATGGCCTCCCCAAGTAGGTGCTCTTTTCTCTACTACTTACAGCTGGGGGAGGCTTGTCTTGCCAGGGGTGGCATTTTGCATGCAAAATGCCCCCCAACCCTCAGGGGCCCTTCTCCCACCTCTACTCCCACCCCCCACCAAGGCTCAGCCTGCTCCCACTTGGGGGGGCATTTCTTGGCCTCCCCAAGTAGGTGTTCTCAGCCCCCAAAGTCCACCTCCTACAGCCCCACACAAACCCAATTCCCCCCAGCTGCCACACACAGACCGAAATCCCCACATTAGCCCCTCACAGACCCAAATCCACCCCCAGCAGCCCCACACCCATAATCCCAGGAAGAGGCTGGCAAAGGCCAGCCCTCTCCCTTTGTTCCCTATGCTGGGAACTTCTAAACTCTCTTTCCCTGGGCAATTCTGCACAGCCCAGGAGTGCCACAATGGTGGGCACACTTCTGAGTGCCAGCTGGTCCCTGTGAAAGAGCACCTGAACCACAGACACCCTCCCTCAAATTCCCCACCACCTACAGAGATGGCTGGCCAGCCAGCCCCATTGTTCCCTATGATGGGAACCAACTGCACAACAAAGAATAAAACACGAACAACACAAAATAAAGTTTTTTAAAAATTATTTTCTCCCTTTCAAAGTACAAGTAGGCAAAGCATTATGACACATTACACCAGCAGTCCTCCACACAGAAAAATAACACAACTCACTTAACATCAGAGAATCACAAAAGCACAATTCCTGTCAAAAACACTTTATTTCTTGAACAGCTTTAGGTTACACAGCAGGGGGCACACCAAAGGGCATGGCAGCAGTATCTTACACAAAAATAACACAACTCACTTCACATCAGAGAATCACCCAAACACAATTGCTGTCAAAAACGGTGAAGTGGGTTGTATTATTTTGTGTACTACACTGCTATCATGTCCTGTTGTGCCCTCCTACTGTGTAACCTAAAGCTGTTCAAGAAATAAAGTGTTTTTGACAGGAATTGTGTTTTTGTGATTCTCGGATGTTAAGTGAGTTGTGTTATTTTTGTGAGGTGGAATGCTGGAATGTCCTTTGGTGTGCCCCCCCTGCTGTGTATCCTAAAGCTGTTCAAGAAATAAAGTGTTTTTGACAGAAATTGTGCTTTTGTGATTCTCTGATGTGAAGTGAGTTGTGATATTTTTGTGTAGGATACTGCTGCCATGCCCTTTGGTGTGCCCCCCTGCTGTGTAACCTAAAGCTGTTCAAGAAATAAAGTGTTTTTGACAGGAATTGTGCTTTGTGATTCTCTGATGTTAAGTGAGCTGTGTTATTTTTCTGTGTGGGGGACTGCTGGTGTAATGTGTCATAATGCTTTGCCTACTTGTACTTTGAAAGGGAGAAAATAATTTTTAAAAAACTTTATTTTGTGTTGTTCATGTTTTATTCTTTGTTGTGCAGTTGGTTCCCATCATAGGGAACAATGGGGCATCTCTGTAGGTGGTGGGGAAATTTGAGGGAGGGTGTCTGTGGTTCAGGTGCTCTTTCACAGGGACCAGCTGGCACTCAGAAGTGTGCCCACCATTGTGGCACCCCTGGGCTGTGCAGAATTGCCCAGGGAAAGAGAGTTTAGAAGTTCCCAGCATAGGGAACAAAGGGAGAGGGCTGGCCTTTGCCAGCCTGTTCCTGGGGTTATGGGTGTGGGGCAGGTGGGGGTGGATTTGGGTCTGTGAGGGGCTAATGTGGGGATTTGGGTCTGTGTGTGGCAGCTTGGGGGGAATTGTGTTTGTGTGGGGCTGTAGGAGGTGGACTTTGGGGGCTGAGAGCACCTACTTGGGGAGGCCATGAAATGGCCCCCCCAAGTGGGAGCAGGCTGTGCCTTGGTGGGGGGTGGGAGGAAAGGTGGGAGAAGGGCCCCTGAGGGTTGGGGGGCATTTTGCATGCAAAATGCCACCCCTGGCAAGACAAGCCTCCCCCAGCTGTAAGTAGTAGAGAAAAGAGCACCTACTTGGGGAGGCCATGAAATGCCCCCCCCCCCAAGTGGGAGTAGGCTGTGCCTTGGTGGGGTGTGGGAGGAAGGGTGGGAGAAGGGCCCCAGAGGGTTGAGGGACATTTTGCATGCAAAATGCCACCCCTGGCAAAGGAAGCCTGCCTCTTCATTTTTTCCCCATAGGAAATAATGAAGAAGAAGATGAGCAGCAGCAAGCTAGCAATATGCTCACCCTTCCCTTTCTTATGCGAGGATGGGGACCTGGTTTGGGGGGCCATAACATGCCCCCCAAATTCCAATCGGTCTGAAACTTGGGGGGTTGTTAGAGAGGGGTTAGAGGATGGTCCCCACCAATTTTGGGATGATTCAGTGGGGAAATGCCTCCCCCAGGCGTCCGGGAAGACGGAGGCATTTTCCCATTGAAAAAGCTGAAAGAAAGCCGAAACAAGCAGAAACAAACCCGAAAGCCGAAAGCCGAAACGGCTAGCCGTTTCGGCTTTTGCCTGTATCCGAAACAAGAATAACGAAACAGTGTGCCTTTGCACACCCCTATTCCCCACCAGGGGAGTCTGTCCTCATAATTGTGCCATAAAGCAGCCAGCCACTTCTGACAGACCCCAATTCCCCACTAATGGGGATATGCCAAGGGTGGTTACCAGCCCACTCATTTCCCCCAACTTCTAACCTGCCAGGGGAGAGTAAACATTGTCTCACCTAAGCTAAATACCCCCCTCTCCTGATAGGGCAAAATAGGTGAAAAACTCCTTACCCCATATCCCATTGTGAGAAAGGAGAAAAAAAATTCCTACCTGGTCCCAATAATGGCGACCAGCTAAACTGCACTGAAATAGAGTGAGGTGGGTGGGCCGATCAGGAGGCACAACTGAGACTCCGAGGGGCAGAGCAGCATTATAAGGCTTCTGGTTCCACCCCTCACGCGTGCCCGGATAGCTGGGAAAGTGTCGCTGCCTCTCCCTCCACTGGGGAGGTAAATCCCAGCCCCCTGCCACAGTGGCTGTTGCCACTGGCTGGGAGTGCAATATTCCGAGAATACACACTGTGACTGAGGCACACATAATACAGAAGCCTTGTAAAAATAAAAGGAGTGGAAGAGGGAGTTTTTCTGCAGAGTGCTGGTAAACAGTTGCCTGGCAACCGAAGGACCTGACTGGTGAGAGGGAGAAGAAAGCACAGAATGTCCCCTTCGAGATCTGAGGTCAACTCGTGCCTGCTGAGATACAGACCAGAGCTGAAATGTGACTGTCTGTGGCACAAACTAGGAGTTACATTTTTCAAGAGTTGATTCCGAGTTCCCTGGACTTGACTGTCCCTGCAGCCTCAATGAAACTGTATGGGTTATACGTTTAAAAATAACAGAGAGCTAGGAACTGTGATGCTGGGGAGGGGGGCTCTTGCCTTCCCTTCCATGCTGATTTTCTCCCCAGAAATGGCAATGGAAGGAGTTATTTCTCAAAATAATGTAACATCTAGTTTGGCCCTCAGTTTTGTGTGAGGGGTTGTAAAACTACACTTCTGATGAAGTCGTCTGCATTCCAGAATGGACCCCTTTTCCCCAACACTTTCTGAAGCTAGCAGTGCCAGGAAGGAAGGCTGGCTCCCCTGAGGAACAAATACCAATTACACAATGGGATTGGGACCATGGTTTAGGAGGGGAGCTAAGTGTTAGAACGTAAGATTTGCATACAGAAAAGACCCAAATTCAGTCCCCAACATCTCCATTTAAAAAATTCAAAGAACAGGGCCGTTTCCAGACGGCTGATGCACCCGGGACGTTGTGCCATGTTTCGTATCGTGCCGGGGAAAACGCGAAATATCGCGTTTTCTCACGTGAGTTTTGCGTGACATCGCGCAAAACTCGCGTGAGAAAAAGCAATATTTTGCGTTTTCCCCGGCATGATCCAAAACGTGGCACGACGTCCCGGGTGCAGGTCAGCCATCTGGAAACGGCCCAGGTGTTGTGAAAGACCTCTACTGGAGACCCTGGGGAGTTGTTGCCAGTTAGAGAACCAGTACTGACCTTGATAGAGCAATGTCTAATTCAGTATGTCAGCTATACACACAAACACATCAGATCAGATCAAATCAACGGTTACCTCACTGAGACAACATTTGCCACTTGGTTCAAGAAGGAAAGAGAACCCTGATTCTTCATGAAATAGTATTGCCCAGACAAAAAGAGACCCATTTCTACTTCACATCTTGACCACCACTACTGTGGTGGTGGTGGAAAATGGTGCCAAATCATAGCTGACTTATGGCAACCCCTCATCAGGTTTTCAAGGCAAAGAGACTAACAGAAGTGATTTGACATTGTCTGCCTCTCCATAGAAACCCTGGTCTTCTTTGGAGATCTCCCATCCAATTACTAACCAAGGCCAACTAAGCTTCCTTTAAAAAGCTAATAATAAAACAAGGAGTCTGGTTTCAGAAGTGAAATCAATTGGGGGGGATGAAGGGTTAACCCCCCCTTTTTTTTCTCTACATGGCTCAAAGGCAAACTGAGGCTATGAAAGTCTGCAATTTGCATTCTATTGATAACATGGAACGTGTGATCTTTTGTTTGAAACCTAAAACTAAGGTTGTGTGATTCAGGGTTGCCAGGTATAATTGTCATTTTTATTATTATTTATTTTATTATTTATCAATATTAATATTAATTAATATTAAGAGCCACAGAATGCTGATAATATTTGCAAAGTCAAAACACAAGTTTACTCTTGCTCTTTTGAAATAATCTTTGTAATCCACTGATTCTTTGCTATTATAATTATATAGTATATGATCAATAGTATTTAGCAACTGCATTACAACATTTAGAAGCTTGTTAAATTTTGTCTGGGGTGGAGTGAAGAGTGAGGTAACACTTTTCTTCCCATCACATCTCATTATAATTTAAAGGGATCCAATGAAGATGATAAGCAGTAGATTCAGAAAAATTGTAAAAAGTATTTCTTTAACAATTATCGATTAGTGGAATTCACTGCTGTAAAATATGATAATGATCACTAGGTTGGTTAGCTTTAAAAGGGGATTGGATGAATTCTTGTAGAAAAGGTCCAACAATAGCAATTATCCACATTAATTGGATATGACCTTTATGTTCCGAGCAGTAACTCTCTGAATACTGGTACTGAAGGGCAGTGGTTGCTTTGGACTTTGACATCCATTAGATACTTATGGAAGTTCCAGGGGAAGTTTGATTAGTTACTGAAACAGGGTGCTTGACTATGTGGCCCATTGGTCTGATCCAGCACAGCTGCTCTTACATTCATTTGTACTATAACCAAAATGCTATTTTATGTTTATTTTTGGATTACCTAAAATTTACCTTTTTCACCTGAATCAATCATCCTGTATTAAACCGTTCTGAAAGCCAGCGTGGTGTAATACTTAGAGTACTGGTCTAAGATCTGGGGGACTCTGCCATGGAAGCTGTCTGGGTTGATGTAAAGAAGTGAATGATGTAAGCAACTTTCGTTCTCCACTGGGAAGAAAGGCGGGAGACAAACAAGCAAGCAAGCAAGCAAACAAGCAAACAAACAATGTTTTTGTCTCTGGATTTCTTAAAGCCTTTGCTGAACCCCAAAAAGTTTTCCAAGATACTTTAACCATGCTATCCTTGGTAATAAAAGGAGAGGTTTACAGTGTGATAGCAATTGTCTAAATTAAGGAAGAAGGTGTGGTGACAAATACGCATTGTGTGTACTTGTAAGTGTGCTATGTTTTGCAGAGGAGAAAATAACATCTATCTACTCATCTGGGTTCTTTGGTATTTCTTTAATGTTTTAGGAGCCCAAATGCTTCCCTACTTGAGCACTGTTTCCAAAGTTTGAGTTTTGTTGCCCAACATGTTTTATGTCCTTTTTAGCATGTATCACTTTCCCCATTAATTTTAAGTCTCTGGATGTGTATATTATGTCAACTAGTGCACAGGTTCTTTCAGTTGAAAGTAAAAATATGCTTTACTTTAAACCCCGACAATTCCAAACTGTGGAATGAATCTCACTTGTACCTGAAACTGAAGGTCTTATTTCCTAATTTACAACTACTGAGAATAAGTTTGGCAGCCGTAATTTTGTTCCTCAATTTTTTTTTAAAAAAATCCTTAAATAATCAAAGTGTGAACTGAACCAGAAAACAAGTACAGCCTCAAACCAAAACATGGTTCAGAAAACAGCAGCAACTGGTACCTGCTGTAAAGAATGCATTAAGACAATTTTATATCAGGTGCACTTGTAGGTTCACTGAGTTTTCAACAGGGACAGGGAATCCCCCCTCCCCTCCCCAATATTCAGCAGGTGAAAAAAAAAATTGCCATTGGCATGATGGCTTTATGTCACTTCCAGAAAAATCCTGGACATGATATCAGTCTGCTTTCGGAATTGCCAGAAATACGGCTTTACAGTAGAGTTTATGGCAATTCACAGAGTGGACTAATGTCACTTCTGTTGTCATTGGTTAACAGGGCTGGGAAAGAATTTTACCCAGAACTATAATTGGCTGATAGGCCCTGGAGTTCTTGCCTTTGTCATAACTAGGAGTATGGGAGCCAGTATGATGTAGTGGTTAAGAGCAGCAGGACTCTAATCTGGAGAGTCGGGTTTGATTCCCCCCTCCTCCACTTGAAGCCAGCTGGGTGACCTTGGGTCAGTCACAGTTTCTCAGAGTGCTCTCAGCCCCACCCACCTCACAGGGTAAGTGTCATGAAGATAATATACACTTTGTAAACTACTTCAAGTGGGTGTTAAGTTGTCCTGAAGGGCAGTATACAAATCAAATGTTATAATTGAATGTTATTATATACTGTGTATATCTGGTTGTGCTATTAATTAGAGCATGACTGTCACAACTGACTGCTGGCATTTAAACATTGACTAGGGAACATAGTACAGGTTGTACAAGGTCAGCTCCCTGCATAACCATAAATGGGGGTCCCCTTAAGGAGCTTGGGGGGGAAGGGGGGGCAACCTAGGGGCTTATCCACCAACCATACACCCAGTAGGATGCTGATGGGTAGGAATAGTGGTTTCTGCTGCTTCCAGCCCCAATACCAGCCTTATTCCCTTGGTTACCCTAATGGTCAGGTTGGGGAAGGTGCTCATAGCGGTTGGGCTGTTAACTGCTCCATACCCATTATCCCCAACCTATGCTATGCCAAGACCCAAGGAACCTGTAATCAATAAAGTTGTTGCCCGCTCTCCAGCACTGTTTGTGTTATCGCCCCCCACCCCAGCACCACCATGGGCTTGTCCCCACTCCAGGCACAAATAGGTTTTGGACAGTTTCCAAGTTCATGACAATTCCAGTATTCCAGCTTCAGATTTCAGCACCATCTAAGAGTTGTTCAATGACCTTGTTCTGAAACAATTTCATGGTATTTTTAATATTATACTGCACTTTGAATACATTACCCATGAAATTATGGCCTAGAAATTCTCTAAATAAATTAATTAATAAACTAGCATATGAATAAATACATAAAATAGGTAAAAGAAACCTTAGTAACTGCCATTTGTGATTGACTGTATTTGTGCTGTTAATTACAACATTTCATGGCACTCTTAAAGTATGTGTCATATGTGGAATGTACTGTTTGAGGTTTACTTATTATAATGATTAGTGAAGAGGAAAAATTCTTGTGGCCGTTAGACAAAACCATATTGCAATTTTTAGCTATGGATAATTGGGTTCAAATGGTTTAGCTGTGAGCTCTTTGGATGGCCTTGAGCAAGTCGTTTTCTCTTAGCCTCAAATTAGAATATTAATCTTTCTCACAGAGTTCTTGTCCAGATGAATGAGCAAATTACTGTAAAGAGCTTTATAGAAGTCATACTTACATGATGAAAAATAATTAATAATTTTATAAATAATAAAATGCCACATAATGTGCAATATATCCAATGAATTTAGACATTTCCTACTTTTTTCTGACTCAAATGTTAAAAACTAAATTTTGAGAATGATGCATTGGCTGATGCAGTCATTGATTTTAAAAAATATATCTTCTTCCTTCAAAAATGAATTGCACTCAGTCACAGCACTGGCTTTTGCATTCAGCTGTCTTTCAGCATATGTGATAGGAAGGTGTTTAAGCAGTAAGAAATTTCTCATGATTAGAGCTTCCTGTTCCACCCTCCCACCAACTCAGCATCCCAGTGCCATTGGTTAGGGTCAAATACCAGAGAATCAGCATTTAGACGAACTGTGTGCCATTTGAGAAAGCAGGAGCCAAAGGTAAGTTTACTGTTTCTTCCCCCCCCCCCATTAATTAGTACATTGGAATTTTGGAAACTAAATGAATGAGTAAAGGCATGTGTTTTAATCTTTATAATAGAATTGTACCATAATTATGAAGCTTCTCTTACTGCTATTTGCTTTTTACTGGGCTATTTCTGAAAGCATTCCTCTGAAAAGTACACAACCTCCATCAAAATATTTGACAGCTCTTGGAGATGCCAATATAATTACAGCATTTTCCAATATCTTGCATATGAAATAAGTACAGGTTTCACAAGCAGGTTGAAGTGGAGCAAGCAGATTTAAAGTCCTACATAAAGGGTATATACATAAATGTATATTGCTAGTTATAGACGCAGGTGTGTGGTTCTTATTGTTTAAGATGAAGACTTCTCCAGCCAGGTGTATTTCAAAATTACATTTGTGTGACAAAAAATGTCATTAATTCTTATGAACAATTTCAGTTTATACTACTATAATAATAACTGGTGATGGGTTTAGTACCACTTCTTAGTATCCTTTTTACTCTATATAGTTCATACTTTTATTTTTCTAGTGAAACAAGATGTTATCATTCAGTACACTAGTGTGGACTTGGGACTGGAAAACCCAGATCCTTTTCGTTCAGTGCAATCCTATGCAGAATTACTCCAGTCTAAGCCTGCTGAATTCAATGGGTTTAGACTGGCATAACTCTGAATAGGATTGCACTCTTTGTCAAGTCATGCATTCAAGGCACAATCTTGCAGTCTCAGCTTTCTATTTGTGCCATGAGATCAGTAATTAGCAGCCTCAGAAGTGCTTTCTGAAATGTCAAGATAAATGTTGTTCAAGCACTCTGACAATTAAAAATCCTAGTAGTTAATTAAAAATCTTAGTAGTAATACTAAGAGTTTTAGTCATGAAATTAACTAGTAAGGATTTCACACATTTCAAAATTATGCATTTTAAAAAGATTTAAAAACTATCAACTTAGAATGGTCTTCTACAAAGTATTCCAACTATATGAGTCAAGCCATTGACAGGTGTGTACACTCAACTTTATCCACATGATATAGCACATCACTAAAGTAATATTTTAGGCAAAACCAACAAATCTTAAATTTTGTTGAAGATAAGTGAGCGCTGCAAAGATGCAATACATTTAACCCTTGGTCAAAAGAAAAGAGGGCTGTCTGTAGATTCTGTGTACTGGCTAGTTTTTTTTTTAAAAAAGGAAAGCACACAAGAGAAAAAAGAGAGCCTTGTGCTGTTCACCGTTCCCATTGGAATTTCATGCCTCCATGTATAAACGTACTTCACAAAGGCCTTCTTTCAAGCAGCGAAATATCAGTTTGTCTCAGTCTAGGCAACCTCAAAAGGGAAAGTGTCTCATGAATTTCTAATATCATACACAGTGTGCTGCTCTTTAAGTACAGTTTGTACATGAGTAAAACCATGTGTGAAATCATCCATATTTAATCCTTTAGTTTTATATGTATTTAGCACACGTTTTCCTTTCCATGACTCCACTATTCATTAGTGGAAATTATCTACAAATAAGAATGTATTGAAAAGTGATAACTGGTTTCTATATAGACATATATAAAAACTGAAAAAGTTGTTTAATAATCAGGATATGCCAATATTTTTGAGAAAATTAAAAATAAATGTTCTAATTCTCATTGGTTCTGATTAAACTGAGCCAATATGGTATAAAGGTTTGTACCTTCAAGAACTTCATAGGCCAGAAAATCTGAACCTGCATCCAGGCTATTGGAGCAGAAAGCACATGGAGCCCCCAGTCCCCAGTTATTCACCGTCAGTACAATCCTAAACAGAGTTATACTCTTTAACACTAGTTGAAGAAATGGAATTGACATTGGAGACAATGAAGTGTTAACTCTGCTTAGGATTGCATTGTGTGTCAAGGATATGCTAGCAGAATATTCGTGCAGTTATCTCCAGCAGTTATCTAGCATCCTAGTCCCATATGGGTACTGGCTACGCCGCTAGTTACCCCACTTTAAGTCATACAAAGGATATAGTGGTGGAGTGGTTAAGAGTGTGGGACTCTAATCTGGAGAACCAGGTTTGTTTCACCACTCCTCCACTTGAATCCAGCTAGGTGACCTTGGGCTAGTCACAGCTCTCTGGAGCAGTCTCAGCCCCACCCACCTCACAGGATGTTTTGTTGTGGGGATAATAACATACTTTGTAAACTGTTCTGAGTGGGTGTTAAGTCATCCTGAAGGGTGGTATATAAATTGAATGTTGTTGTTGATATAGCTGGTTCATACATTTATACAATAACTGGATACATATGCTTAGGGGATCTTGTGCCTGAGAGTAACTCATGCTTGTGGACTGTAGAGCTTACTAGGATTGGTCACATTGTTAGGAGAGGGCATTAGGTAGGGCAATCATGTGATAGCAATCTGTTTCCAGCAACAATGCACAGGTCACTGATTCCACATGGTCATTCTCAACAATCTCTGCTTCTCTTTCTTAATGCCCTCCAAGCCTTTGAACACGATATCACAGCCTCAGTTCCTGATGTCCATCCCAGAATGGGCTATCATCTAGACATGAGCATGAACAGAAAAAAACCCAAACACGATGTTTGACGTTCGGTGCCATCCACGAACGACGAACATGGACAAACTTGAACTGTTCCCAGACATGTTAATTGTTCATGGGGGCCAGAACCACCCCAACCCCAACCCCAACCCCCCATTTAGCCCCCCTCCCCTCAAACATACTTACCTGGCCCTTTGAAGATCCCTTTAAACTATCAGCTGGCAGGTGGCAGGGGGGGAATTCCCCCTTCTGACTGCCAGCTGATAGTTGAAAGGGCCGGGAGAGCAGTCGCACAGCCAGGCTGCCTGCCCAGTGCAAGAGAGGTGGGGAGATTCTCCCCATCTCTCTCGCACCCGGGAGAATCTTCCCAATGTCCAATACCCACCAAATTTTCAGGGGATAGACTTGTCACTGTCCTCTGAAGACCCCCGCCAGTTTCAGAAAGATTGCACCCCAGGAAAGGCATGATCCATGTGGCCCCCCTTTGCAGTCATTTTCTGTTCACAGTGGCAAAAACAGAACTGCCTGTTGGAAGACAGCTACTTTGAGGGGTTACAAATTGACCTACCCAATGTCTAATACCCATCGAATTTGCAGGGGACATAGTCCTCACTGTCCTCCGAAGACCCCCCAAGTTTCAGAGAGATTGCACCCTGAGAAAGGCATGATGTATGGGTCCTTCCCTTTGTTGCCATTTTCTCTTCACAGTGGCAAAAACGGGACTCTGCTGGAAGTACTTTGAAGGGTTAAAGCCAGAAGGAAAGCCAGTAGGAGTTCAGACAGAGTTCAGTCCCTCCCTCCGGTTGCCAAGGGGATTGATTGCAGCAGGCTCCAGACTGTCTGGCTTGCCGAACAGCTGCCGAAGGCAACGAACAAGGCTTTTAACAACCACCTGTTCATTTAGGATGGAGCTTCACGAACAGCTTGCTCGCGAACAGCAGATTGGGCTGTTCTATGGACCCCCAAATGATACACACAAGATAACAAGCCAAAAAAGGTAAACCTACTACAATCACAAAGGAAGAACTAAAAGGACATTTATTCAACAAACAATTAAACTAGGGAATTCACTCCCAGTGGATGTAGTGATGGCCATGAGCATAGATGGCTTTAAAGGGCAATTAGATTCATAGAAGACAAGTCCATCAATGGCTACTAGCCATGTTGAGTAAAGGGAACCTCCAAAAACAGAGGCAGCTGTGAAACAGGATGCTGCAGTAGATGGACCTTTGGTCTGATCCAATAGGGTTATTCTATTTTTATGTTCTTATAGTACTCATTTGCAATATAGTATTTATCGTTAAGCATTTAGAATACAGTCTTAAAAACAAATAATCTATATTATAAATAGAAAATACTGATTCTGAAAATCTGCTTGAAGAGATACTAAGTGAATCCATAGCGGATTATTCAAAAATTATGCAGAACAGATCTCAAGAATGTGAGCCTTACTGCATGACACATCATTCAACCCCCAGGCAAAGCAACAAATCGTTCAAGAAGGTAAGCCACGTCACAGAGAATGTGAATCCATAGGACAGGGAATTCAAAACACATGCAAAACAGATCTTGCTGTAGAAGAATTTTTTTTAAAAAATCAGAGTATTCAAAAGCCATGTAATGCAAAAAAGCCAAACCACAGAGAAAATTCATAATTATTACAAGGTCAAATACTATATAAACTATACATTTTCTGATGAAGAATTTTTTTAAAAAAAAATTTGGAGCACTCCTGAAGTCCTTAACATTTGGGGCTTTTATTCTACAAATGTACATGCACATAATATTTGACCTTGTTATGAAACCTATGCATTTCCTGTTAAAAGAGCCAATGTAATGCTTAGTTTAAATTCTGATCCAAAAGTATTTATTACACAAGTAAATCAGACTGACAGGTTTTCCATGAACATGTAATTCAGTGGCATCTTGAAGACTGACACATTTCTTGTGACAAGAGTTCAGAAGGGCCTACTTTTTCAGATACAGGATTCCCAGTTTAGGAGAGGCATAGTTTAGTTGTGGAGTACACACTTCAAAAGTAGAAGGTCCCCAGGTTGATAGCATTTCTGAGAAAGATCTGTAGTTGAGACTCTGAATCACTGCTAGTCAGAATTAGACATGGGCACGAACAGCATTACGAATGGAAAAAAACCACGAACAGCCCGTTCATCTGTTCGTGAACAAGCCGTTCGTGAGGCCCCATTCTAAATGAACAAGTGGTCGTTGCAAGCCTCGTTCGTTGCCTTCGTCAGCCATTCATCAAGCCAGACAGTCTGGCGCCTTTCAATCAATTCCCCTGGCAATGGCAGGAACTGAACTCTGTCTGAACTCCTTCTGGCTTTCCTTCTGGCTTTAACCCTTCAAAGTAGCTTCCAGCAGAGAGTCCCGTTTTTGCCACTGTGAAGAGAAAATGACAGCAAAGGGGTGGACCCATGGATCATGCCTTTCCCAGGGTGCAATCTCTCTGAAACTTGGGGTCTTTGGAGGACAGTGGGGACTATGTCCCCTGCAAATTTGGTGGGTATTGAATATTGGGATGGTCAGTTTGTGGGGTGTTTAAAGGACCCTGCCCCTTGCACATGGCAGGAAAGGGCCCTTTAAAATATCAGCTGGCAGGCAGCAGGGGGGAAAACCCTCTGCCACCTGCCATCTGATAGTTTAAAGGGATCTTTAAAGGGCCACGAAAAATGAACATGTTTGTGAACAGGATCATGATCATTACTGTTCTTTGTTCATGGATGGCAACGAACAACATCAGCTTGTTCAGGGGTTTTTTTCTGATCATGCCCATGTCTAGTCAGAATCAGGCTAAATGGACCATAAGAGTGACTTAGTAAAACAGGTTCATATGTTCAACACTTCAATCCTGTGCACAGTTAACTGTGCATAATCCTCATTTAGAGTTGCCAGCAGTCTGGTTTCCCCCTAGACAGTCTGGTTTTTTATTAGACTGTCTGGAATACACATGGTTAAAATACTGGACATATAAATGTCTGGTATTTGGGGGAGAAGCAGCTGACTGGTGGTGTGCAGGAAATGGTGGCTGTGCCAGTAGGCCTTTCTGTGCCACCTCTACCTCCTCTCCCTGCTTCCAGGCAGCCCAGGGGATGGCCAGCAGGCAGCTCAGCCTCCTGCACTGCCTCCCCCCTCCCCCCACTTCCATCTTGCCTGGCCCCGTACATGATGAGGAAGTGCCTGGCTAGCCGTTTGCCTGGCCCTCCTGTGCAGTGGAGAAGCAGCCAGCTGACCAGCCCAGCCTCCTGGTTACTGGGGAAGTGCCTAGCTGGCGTGCTTACCCTCCTGCTAGGGTTGCCAGGTACCCCTCAGCTCCCATCAGGAGGGTGGAGTTCCTGGCATTTACCTTGTCTGCTGCACAAGGTCCTCTTTCATGTACATGCTTCACGTGTGCACCCCAGAGCAGAGTGATGACATCACTTCCAGAAGTGACATCACCACAATGCCCGTGCAAGTGCTCCCGCGCTCCACATCAGCCCCAAACTAAGTGTGGGAATGCCCTTGTGGGCGGCATGATGACAGCACTTCTGGAAGTGATGTCACTGTGCTGGCTGGGGCCACGCATGTGTCAGATGCTCCTGAGGTGCCTGCTGGGGGCGGGCAATCTCCGGGAGCTTGTCCCCTCCTGCCAATTGCTGGGCACCTGGGAATCCTACCTCCTATATGCTGGAGAAGTATCCAAACTGGCCCTCCTGCCAGGCCTCCTGGGTGGGGAAGTGTCCAGATGGATGGCCAGCCTCCAGGGATGACATCACTTCTGCAAGTGATGTCATCATGCTGGGGTCGGAGTGCCAGGGGCCCCATCTGTTTTGGGGCAGGAGGCCATCTGGCAACCCTTGTCTCATTAAACCCAGTAAGGATTTATTTCTGAATAAATATGCAAGTGATCAGACTGAATATCACTAAATATCCAGGGGACTTTTGGGTTTGGAAAGCTTTTTAACAGAGATAGCAAATTGCATTTTGGAAAAAAAAATCCTGCATTCTTACCTGCTAGACAACACAAATAGGAGGGAGTTGTCTGCTCTGCTTTATCTCTCTTCCTCCATCTTCTTCCTTCCTTCTGGCTCAGGAAATACCAAGATAGAAGGGAAAAGCTTACTTTTGAGGCACAGAAAAACCTCCACAAAAGTGAAGTAAAAAAAATCACAGGCGAGGATAGCCTGCTAATCTACTAAAGGCACAGTGCAGCAAAAGGTAGTGAATGATTGAAAATCAGTCCCTCCTTTATTCCCACCATGGATGTGGGGGGAGGGCTTCATCTGGCAACTGACCAGAAGGAACAAAATATAGCTAAATCTAGCCCTGCCAGTGGAAAACAAGGCTGTTTGGCACATGGAATACAGCACATGGAAAAACAAGGCCTGCTGGTTGTCTTTGTTGCTTTATTTCATGGCAGATAAAATTTCATTACAAACCTTTAGGAATAGTGACTGTCCTCCATATTAAAATGCTTGTATCTCTGTCCTTTTCCTGTTTTTCATCTGTCACCTTAAATAACCAGTTATGCTATATGTGAACATAGAATTATTTTTTTAATCCTCTAATTATCAGCATTCTAGTTAAAATGGTCAAACGAATTGTTGTATATCATAAATCATATAATTTTTCCCACTAGATCTTTTACTACTACAAGATTGAAGAATGAAGAACTTGGCAAGCATTTTCGTGGGATTTATAATCTTTGACATTATTGTGGCTGCTCCTACAATGAGTTCCATGACTTATGACTCTGAAACATATGACATTGCTTTAGAAGATCTGGATAACCTATACGACTATGATGAAAATCTGTCAGTTGATCAGGCACAGGTAATTCATGGGTTTGACTCTGTCTTATGCAATCTATAAATCAGCGGCAATTTAAAAAAAAATCAAAGCACAGTGTTCAACATACAGATCAGATCACAGTCAGAAATTTACATGTTTCTTCTATGATTTTATAACAAGTACCTATTGAAAGCCCTGTTTGGGGATGATACAGTAATGGAAAGAGCTAAAGACAAGCAAATATTCTTTACCTAACCTGTTAACATCATGGCCAGTGTACTGTCATAATATCAGTAAAATTGTGGTATAATAACAGTAACATAGTATCATGTCTTTTGACAAGATATACTAGAACAAGCAATTTATAGCTCATTATAAAGAATATAGAACATTTTATTTCTAGGTTTCTGATACCTGTATCCTTATAATTTGCCTTGAAAAATTGCTTTCTGTATATACTAAATCTATAATAATAACTGCTCTTACATACTGCTCTTCTAGTCAAATTAGTGCTCATTAAGAGTGGTGAACAAAGTTAGTATTATTATTATCCCCACAATACAGCTGGGGCTGAGAGGAGTGGCTTACCCAAGGCCACATGCTGAAGTCATGGCAGTAGTGGGATTTGAACCAGCAAAGTGCTGACTCTCAGCTCAACAACTCAGCCACTGTGCTACAAAGATTGTACTCATGATACATAATCCTGTCTTATACAGATTCACGCTATTGGTGCATCAAGGCTAGTGTTCTGACTGGCAACAGCTCTCCAGGGTCTTAGACAGAGGGTCTTAGACACTTGATCATTTTTTTTTAATTGAAGAAGTAGGAGATTGGGACCTCTGCATGCTTTGCCACTGAACCATGGCTCCTGTTTCATAAAACATTCCATTTTAGTTTGCTTGACTTTATATCCAGAAATAGTATTGGAAACAAATTTAAGACTTTTAAAAGCTTCAGCTGATGTCTGAAAAATACTGTTGGATCATTACACAGCAAACAGATCCATGGTAATATAGTAGCATTTGTAAGAACAAGCTATTTACTGCCTCTTTCATAAAATGCAATTTAATTTTCTCAAACCCCTTTTTCTTTTACAAAGTGTAATACGGTGCAAACTTAATTAATATCATAAAATATTAATAAATTTTCAAAAATTCACCTTCAATGGAACTTGCCTGAGCTTGTCTCCCTTATCATGTAATATCAAACACAGTCCTGCATCTATTATTGATGCTGGTATCATATAACTTAAATGTAGTCTTAGAATATCTGTATAACTTTCTTTGAAGCCAGGCCTAGAAATCATTATATTTTTAGCTTTAGTTGTATTTTTCTTACACTTTATACATTTTAAAACAAACTTTCTAATCTATAGGCTACTATCCCTTAAACTCCTTATTATCGTTATCTGAGGGACATCCGCCTGCCCCTGGTAATATCCTCCGTCAGAGCCAAGGAGCACACACAGTGGTGATTTCCTCAAGGAATATTAGAGTATCTGCCATTAACATAAACTGATAGCATTATTTGGAACTGCAGACTAAATAATGCCTCCTGCAAGGAAGGGAAAGTAGTGACTGAAAAAATAAGCCTGGCAATAATGGTCACATGGCAGGGGGAGTCTTATTTCAAAAACAGAGTGGATCCAATATTGGCCAGTTCAGTGGAAAGAGTCTGCAGGAAAAAAAATGCATTTGCTTTACTAAATTCAGGACTTCCCTAATTTGATCCTTCCTATGTTGGACATGAAGTCCCTACTCTAGTGATTGTTCTGTAAAACATAACTTTAAAATTGAACTGTCGACCCCCAACAGTTTGTGGATTCTGGCCATACTGAAAGAATTCCACATGATTTCAGAGATACTAGCTGAAATGATCAGCAAAGTAGTTAAAAATCAGAACATGTTAAATCTCATGGCTGTTAATTGATGACGATTTATGCATTCTCATCATAACTATATTTGTTTGTAACCCACTAGAGAATTCAACAGGTTATTAAGCAACTGTTAAGCTTCTGCAAGCCTAAAATCCAGGAAAAGATTTATATGTGCCAGAAGTTCAGGAACAGTCCCATTTCAGTTCTACTGAACTAAAATGCAACTTCAGCACAGTTTCAAGAGTTTTTGAAAGCTCTTCTTTGTGAAACAAATTACATTCGGCCTATCCAGACAAAGCAACTAATATGAGCATGAGTTTGATGCCCCCTAAGAGCAAATTCCTTGAATTAAGGGCAAAAGAAGAGCACGTGTTTTTCAGGGGAAACGGCTTCATAGTTTTTTAAGCTGTGCCTGGCATTTCAAGACAGTCTGTGAAACTTTAATAAGAGGAGGGAACCATTCAGGTGTGAGTTAAGGCAACTGGTGGCAGGATCAGGAATAAGAATTTAATCTCCAATGATTTGACTAATATACTATTTCATAGGGATGCCAACTTCCCAGGGGGAGGGGGGCTGAAAAGCTCCCAGAATCACAATTGATTTTCAGACTACAGAGATCATTTCTGCAGGATAAAATAGCTGCTTTGGAGGGTGCGTGCTACATGGTATTGTGCCCTGCTGAGGTTCCCCCCCCCCCCACCAATCCTGCCCTTGCCTGGTTCTACCCGCTAAATCTCCAAGAATTTTCTAACCCAGAGTTCCAGAGGAGTTAGCCATGTTAGTCTGTAGTTGCAAAATAGTAAAAAGTTCAGTAGCACTTTTAAGACAAACCAACTTTATTGAGGCATAAGCTTTCAAGAACCACAGCTGTCTTCATCAGATCCATGCATCTGACAAAGAGAGCTGTGGTTCTTGAAAGCTTATGCCCCAATAAAGTTAACTAGTCTTAAAGGTGCTACTAGACTTTTTACTAACCAAGAGTTGGCAACCCTAAAAGCTAGGGACACCTGGGAGAAGAAAATCTGATTGTATTACACAAGTGTCCTATAAAAGATACAGGATCCTAAAATATTCTGAATTGTTGTATTTATTATAAATATATTGGTTTTCTTTTTTGATTTTGACTTGAGATAAGGGGGGGGGGGTTGCCTCAGTGTTTTGCCAGTGGGAGGTCTTTCCCCTCATGGAGTTTTGTTTTACATATTATATAAATCTTGCATTTATCCAAGCCAAAAGTTCCGTATGAGTGTGCCCTCCTCTCAGATGATATATGTTAGAGCCCAGGCACTAAGGAATGTTTACATTTTGTATAGATTTGCAACTACAGAAGAAATTCAACTTCTGCTCTTGCAAACTGCTTTCTGATATCATAGTGACTCTTTTAAATAGGAAATAAGCAGATCTAAATAAAAGCCTGGATTGATTTTTTAATTATCCTAAGGCAATCATCACTCAGAATAATACTTGAGGTGAAAGTGCTGGAAGTTATGTACTATTCTGTATAAACATGCAGATGAGATGAAAGTCTGGCTTTCATTACTCCTGTAACTTCTAAATTCCAGGAACTTGAAACTTTTTTGAAAGACTTCATCCTAAGGGAGCTTATTGTTAAGGAGAGCCTTGAGCAAAGAAAAGATGTCATTCAAGTAGTAGAGAGATAATTTATGTGGCTGTTTCGGAGCAGAGACAACAGGAAAAAGGAAATGTGTAAAAAAAATAAACAGGAGAACAAGGAAGATATGGTTTGGTCCAGCAGGAGAAAGGGATTAGAAAGGAGTACAATTTTAGCTGTATCTATTCATTTTCATTAAAGGTTCTGTGAGTCTTTGAGCTCAGTTTCTAAATGTAGTAAATGTAGTATCTTTGTGTCATAAATATTTCTCTCTTATTTGGTGTAGCACAGCAGACATATTCCAGAAATGTAGCTATGTTAGCTATGTCTGTTGCTGCTAGAAAATTCTTGGAGTGGGGATATTGTTAATTCATATTCAAAGCAAGAGACATGAATGTTGCCAAAATAGCATTCTAGGCAGAAAGCAAACTGAAGTACATGCCCACAGAATGGTGTATTGAGAGAGTTCTTCTTTCACACCTCTGAACTGAGCCAAGAAGGGATAGGTTGTCAGCATCCAAGTGGTGGCTGGAGACCTCCTGGAATTACACCTAATCTCCAGCCAATAAGGATCAGTTCCCCTGCAGAAAATGGCTGCTTTGGAAGGTGGATTCTATGTCCTTCCCCTCCCCCAACCCTGTCCTCCAGGCTCCGTTTTCAAAAGCTCTAGAAATTTCCCAACCCAGAGCTAAGAACCCTAGAAGGGATGAGATGGGATTCGAAGTGCTAATCAGGAGTATAAATTTATGGAGAGAGACCTTACATTAAAGAGATAAAATTCAAGAACAAATTTGCTGATAGATAGGGGAGTTGGATCACTAATTCTTCCATTGGAAGAATCTTTTAAATGAAATTTGTTGAGATACAAATTTATTTTATTTGTATTTACATTATTTATAGTCCACTTGTCTCACTGAGTCAAGACTTCCTAGATGAGCAATAGATTAAGGAAGAACAAAAGGAAATACTTCTTTACATGAGTGATTAAGATGTGGAATTCACTGGTAGAGGCTAAAGGCAGGCATAGTTTTACAAAGCATAAACAGATTCATGGAGAACAGGTCTATCAGTGGCTTCTAGCCAGGATGACTGAGGGGAATATCCACATTCAGAGGTTGTAAACTGAAAACTAGTGCCAGGAGGCAGTTTTGGGGGAAGGCCTCAGCCTTTATTGCCCTGTTGTTTGTCATCCAGAGTAAGCAGTTGGCAACTGTGTGAGGCAGGATGCTATACTGGAAGGACTGCTGGGATTCTTTTTATGTTCTTATGGATTTTAGATATTTAGATTATTAAAAGTGAATGGCAAAGTTTGAGTCCATTGGCACCTTAGAGACCAACAAGATTTTCAGAATGTAAGTTTTGAGAGTCGGAGCTCCCTTCCTCAGACCCCAAGCTGACTAGGGTTGCCAGGTCCCCTTACCCCCTGAGTGGGAGGTGGGAGGCTTGGCACTTACCTTGTGATCTCTTTTTGTGCTCACTTCCAAGAAGTGACATCATCATGCAGGAGTGTACCCTGGGAGGCGTGTTCCCCCCTACTGGCCAGGTAAGTGGGGGTGGGGGTGGGGGTGGGGTGGAGGGTAGGAGCGGGGGATTCCCCCACCCTCAGAGGGGAAATGGCAACCCTAAAGCTGACTCTCAAAATCTCTTAAAAGCTTACACTCTGACTTAAACATAATCATTTTCTGTTCTTTGAAATTCAACAACAAAAATAGCTGTCTAGATGGTAGAAGTAAGTTGTGAGTAGAGATGGGCACAGACCAAAATACAAACCAAAATTCATGACAAACCAGGCCGGTTCGTGGTTCATGAACCAGCAGTTTGTCAGATCCCATTTCTGACGAAACACCATGGTTTGTTTGGTTGTTTTTTCAGTACATCACTGCAGACAGCCTTGTGCCGATCAATCAGTTTCCTAGGCAACAGGGGATGGACTTCCTGCATACCTTCTGCTGACCCAGAAGTGACCTTCTGCTGACCTGGAAGTGGTGATTTGCTGGCCCGGAAGTGACATTTTCACGAACCAAAATGAACCAATCCGTGAACTGGGGCAGGTTCGTGAAAGATCATGGTTCATGGTTCGTGAAATGTGATGAACCACGAACCACATGGTTAATTTTTTTCTGGTTTGTGCCCATCTCTAGTTGTGAGATTTGATAGTATATAAGTCTGACTATAGCAGAAAGACAAAATTATAAAGTGAAGAATTCCTATACTACTACATGGAAGAAACATACCGTGATCCTACATTCATGTGTACAAACTAGAAAGCAGCAATTTGATGTGGCTTCCCAGGGTCTCTGCACTATGTGAACAACCACTTCAGATCAAAGTCTTTGATACCAATTATGTAACTGTGCACAACATCCCTTAATTTCCATTCTTTGGCTATTGTTGAAGGGTTGTATTTGAGCAAGAAGAATGGGGTGCAGTTGGGGTACATGCACAGAAGTCAATTGATGCTTTCATGAGGATCATGTTGCTGTTACTTTCTGCCTTGTTTCAAGCAGGGTCCTTCTCCCTGCTATAGGAGTCCACAGAAGACAAGAGCAGGGAAAGGGAAGTAACAGCCATTTCTGACTCCGACTTACCAAAAGGGCTAATGGTTTAGTTCTAGCAACCATGCCATTCTCTGAGCTCAGTAATTGTGGGGAAATGACCTCAACTGTTATGTAAGCTTGACTTGAAAAAAAAACTTGTGATTACAAATCACTGGGGTCTGAGTGAAGATCTTGTGACTTGATTGTTTTCACATTACATTGACAAGTAAATGTAACAAGTTTACATTTTCAGATTGCATTGAATGTAAAGGTACAGCTATTTTAGTAATCAATATTACGCAGGCACATTACTAACATTTGTAATATTAGAATGTTATGTCAATATGCCTGCTTTTGGATAACACAGCTCCACATAAGTCTATGGTTTCTGGTGTCAACGTTAATAGGGGCAGGGGGAATTGAGTGCCAGGGAAGAAAAATGAGCTTCCATGACCATCAACTACCAGACTAATTTCTGAAGTTAAGTTACAATGTTTACACAGTGCCATCTAAAGAAGAGTGCTGTCACTGAAGAATTTGCATTCTTGACAAGTATATGAATTTTTCAGGCTTTCTGGGCCTCAGGTTGGAGGTTTTGCCAGAGTGTCACCAAGCACTTAACAGAAACCTCTCATAAAACCATTTCAAAACATAGTTCCTTTTCAGCAGCAAGACCAAAATAGCATCCTCCTTTGAAAGAAACTGCATAATATCCACTCAGCTGAGTAAAGCTGAGTGGAAAGAAATGTCTAATGTGATAGGCAATTGAAATTTCTCACATGAATAAAGTTTGATATTTTACTTTTGCAGTTTCACTGATCATAATATATCACTGGGCTTTGAACAGACATTACATAAAAAGACAAAAACATTTTTTTTAGATAATACATCCTCTGCTATCCTCTTTATTAAAAAAACACTCAAGGCAATTTACAATCACAAAACAAACCTATACAGAGTAAAATATTAACAGTAATATGTCAAAACAAATTAAAAATAATCAGAATCATTGTAAGTAATTTGCCCCACGTAAAAGTTCTTCTGGAAAAAAATGGTGTTCAGTAGGGGTGTACTCCAAAAAAAAAATAATTATAATTTCAGATCTGGAATTCTGCGAGGATACTTTTCCCATTTATCCCTGATTTTCAAGTAGGAAAGTACTAGTTTGGGGTTCAAATCTGTTTCCCCCCCCCCCAGTTTCTGAATTTTAAGATCATTATTTTAAATGGGGGAACCAATCTGGTGGAGTGACACTGTTTTTAAAGATAATGACACCAAAAGTTGCACAGAACCCAGTACTCCCTTTAATCAAGTAGAATGGACAAAGTTGTCCCCCTTGGTGCACTTCTCTCCACTGTTTTCTAGGGGGGATTAGCGGTGGTCCAACACATAACAATCCCAGTTTTGTGTCTCCTATTTCGTAAATTACAGTGATGACCTGAAGCAGCAATTTCCAAATATATTTTCAGTTAGGGAATTTTGGGGTGCATACCTATATTCATCAGAACAAAACAGATGGGCACAAATTAACCCTAGTAGGTGATATTTATAGTATTTTAGAAGCAATGGCTGAAAGCCTCTGTCTTATGTGACCACCACCAGTATAATTTCAGATAATGCAGTGGTTCACCATGAGCAGACATGACAGTCTCAAAATCTTGACAGGTTTGAAGGTACTCTATAAGTATAGTCAACACACAGCTAAAAGTTAAGGGAAATATCCTAAAGTAAATCAGTAAGTCCCTCAATTGTATTTGATGAGATCACACTGATTTCAACAGAAGGCAATTGCAAAATCCTGTTGCATATCAAATCAGACCCTTCCCAACTTCTCATCAGATCATATTCCAATGGGAGAAATTCAAGAAAGGGAAGAGGTTGCAACTTCCAGGGAGGGGGGCATTTCCATTATCCTACAATTTAGGAATCACGCAAAAAGCATTTCTGTGGCTTTTTCAAGGTTCCACAAGGCCTACTAGACCTGAGGTCTCTGGGGGCACATTTCTGCAATTCAGGAAAAGTACACCCAAGTTTTCTTTAAGAACATCTAGTTTGAATTATGCAATTCTATAATGTGGTGTATTTTTAATATCAGATTAGAACCTCATGACTAAACTCTATGTCAGTTCCTCCTTTTGCATGCATTGGTGCCTAAGGGAAGGACAGGCTGTGCCCTGTGATTGTATTTGAAAAGCAGAGGTGTCGTGAGACTAGACTTAAAATTATTTATAAACTTTGCTGAAGACTCATGAGAAAAAGGGAGGAACAAATTCCCTATGACACAATTTATATTGGGTTCCCAGTTACAAGCAGCATGTATAAAAGCTCAAAAAATATGCTTGCTTTTATGATGATTTCTTCATTGGCTCACATTTGTAAAGGCACATTCTAGCACTGGCACTTGGGATTTGTTGTAGAGGTGCACAGGAAGGTGGCATGTTACCTAAGTAATGCTTCCTTTTCTTCTTTGTACACTGCATATGCCTATGATACCTTGCTCCAAGCTCTAACTCTCAGTGCAATCTTAAGCAGAGTTGTACCCTTCTAAGGATATTGAAGTCAGTCCTAAGTAGGTCTATACAGAAGAAACACCTCATGTTCAACAGGAGTTATTCCCAGGTAAGTATGCAGAAGATTGTTTGTGACCCCTGTTGCTTTGACTGATGAATGGCAACCACAGAGGTGTAAAAATAACCAAAGCTTGAACTATTTTTATTTTGAATAAAATAAGAATTTTAGAGCAATGAAGTTCACTTGAAATCAAAGCAAGTTTTATGAACAGGTGCAATTCATATCACAAGCACCATTTGAGAGAACAAAAAGACAAAGTTATGAATAGCTGTGTGCATGCCAGAAAGATTAGGTTTTCCCGATTTGGAGCACACCGAAACTTCCCACCCCACAGCTTATTTCACCCAATGAGAGGGGAAGAAAGGGTTCCCTCCTCCCCCTCCAATTGGGTGAAATAAGCGGATGGTACTTCCCATGCTTCAACTGGGGGGCAGGGGATTCCACGGCCTCCCAGCTGAAGTTTAAAGCGCTGGTGCTTCCCCGCGCTTCAGCTGGGAGGGGGGAAATCCTTCCAGCTGAAGCTTAAAGTGCCCATTTGGGGCTTTCCCAGGCTTCAGCTGGGAAGGGGGAATCCCCCTCCTCTCCGCTGAAGTTTAAAGCACCTGTTTGGGGCTTCCCCAGGATTCAGCTGGGAGGTGGGATTCCCCTCGCCTCCCAGCTGAAGTTTCAAGTCCAGAGGCTAACTCCAGCTGATTAGCAGAGAAGGAAGCTCCCCTGCCAGCCAGCTGGAGCCAGCTGCAGGGTTTGAAAAGGCCGGGAAGCTTTCTGAAGCGACCCCAGTCACTTCAGAAAGCTTTGATTTGGAATTTCTGAATCGGGGCAAATTCAGAAATCCCAACTATTTACGATTCAGTTCCAATTTGGGTATTTATTCTGAATCAGAAACCTGAATCGTACAGCCCTGGTTACAAATGCTAATCATAACCTCTTCTCTGTCATTTCATATGTAGCCTTGCACAGAGTTACAACAGAGTAGAACGAAAATACTCAAGAGGGAGGTGTAGAGAAATCCTGAGAGAGAGAGAGAGTGGTTTTTCAGACATCATGTCAGTTGCAAGAGGGAAAGAGTAAGCCTAGTTGAAACAAGCCAGAACCCCTCTACTTCTCACACACCAGTCAAGGCTGCGTGGAAGGCACGTTCAGTCCTTATATAGACAATTGATTCCCCACATTCTACTGAATGTACAGTATAATTCTTACCAGGCTGAGCTCATATTTCAGAGATGAGAACATATAGTTCTTGGATTACATGAATAACAAATTCTTACTCAAGAGGTGTTGATTTCATTTGAATAGAAGAAAAAGCTCTGCATCAACCTTGACAGTATACTCTTAGAAGTTATTAAAACAGAAGTGTAGAAGATTTATGTTTTCATGTATTAAAAAGGTGGGGCTATTGACCAATATATAAATATTCAAAACACACAAATACATATGACATAGCAGTGAAGCAGTTACTGGAATTTCCCAAATATTGAGAATCACAAGGCTTGCTGTTTTTAGTTCTTAAAGCCCCATTCTACCCTGACCTACATAGCCTGGGTGAGCATGATCTCATCAGATCTCAGAAGCTAAGCAGGGTTGGCCTTGGTTAGTAATTGGATGGGAGACCTCCAATGAAGACCAGGGTTGCAGAGGCAGGCAATGGCAAACCACCTCTGATAGTCTCTTGCCATGAAAACCCCACCAGGGGTTGCCATAAGTCAGCTATGACTTGAGAGCAACACACACACACACACACACATTGTGAAGAAGCTCTAAAAGAATAACGCTGATTGACATGAGGGCTTCTTAATAATTGACATAATTTTGGCACATAGATATATTACAGATTGTTCCCAATTCATTATACCAATATTTTAGCCAATCAAATTTCCACTTTCAAAACCTCCATGTTAATTTTTTTATCACTTACAGCTTCTTTCATCATAGACTGAATTTCATCATAAAGACATTTACTGTTCCCAATATATTTTTCTTCACATGTACTCATGATTTGTCTTTGTGAGATTCATGACAATTTAATGGATCACCATACCCCATTAAAAACCCTTGGTTTATTCACTCCCTTACTTCCTTTATATATGAAAACATTATTGGCAGAAAACCTGTCTTAGACTAACAAAGGAAATACACAAAGAAGGAGGAGGACAAAACATTAAATCCAAAGTGTTGTTTTTTCCATTCATATCAAATTTCTGATCATTCGAGTGTTGCCCAAAACAAACAAATATGTGGAAGATAAAGATCCATTTTGTTCTTTATCTAAAGATAAAGACTTTGTTTGTTAAGCCTTTGGTTGATGGATCAAATATATAAAAGGAGCAATAGTACATGGTTCAGGAAAATACTAATAAGAAGCAGATTTTTTACCAATAGGCCACATGACCACAGTATTTAGTACATATATCTGTATTTTTAACCTGTTCTTATTGGACTGATGTTGCCTCTGCACTAGCAGGGAAATTGTAGGGTTGTTATAGGGTGTGGAATATCTTTTTCCAAATTCATTTTTTTACATCTATCTTTTTTCTATTTTAAGAGCAGGATTTCTCTTTAATTTTTCTTTCATTTATCTTCCAAGAGAAATCAAAGCACCCTTTTGTAACCTCAGTCCTTGCAGTTGATTTAAGTTATACCCCAAGGTGGTGCTCTAGCAGGGAAATAGGAGGGCTTGACAAGACATTGCCTGTCTCTGACCATTGACAGAGTGACAGAGTGAACCTGCCTTCCTGTCCTTCCTCTCTTCAAATTTCTCTTTGATCAAAAAGGGATTAATTAGAAACTAAAGACTCTTTTACAAATCCCATTAAGAATATAAATGTTACCTTCCTCTTTTTGATACCTGTCAACCTGTATGATATTTTATAAAAATACTACAATGAATATATTGCTGCTCAAAATCACTGGTTAAAAACATTTTCCAGTACAGCACTGATAAAAAGTAACTTGTTCAGAATGCCTATGACTCCAGTTAATAGGCTGTCATATGTAACATGCATATGCTAACACTTTTGCCTGATGCTAATGCTGGGCCAATATGTCTGGAACATATCTTTCCCTCTAGGCTTCCTCCATGCTAAAAACATCTGCCTTGATTTCCTGTGTTCTTCAGGTCTTCTTTTGATTTGTCCCCAAGTCCATTTTTCATAAACTATCTCCCTTTTAAAAATGACAGATGGGAGCAGTGTGTTGCACATAAAAAAAGCAGTCTCCATCTTTTGTCTTCCAACCCCAGAGGGACAAGAATTCAAGTAACATCTCATCAGATATGGATATTCCATGAACTGTATTTCCTCAGTAGCTTCATGATTATGAAATCAAAGCTAACGGCTCTAATGTACAACTTACCCTCTCCCCAAGTTTGAACAGAGACTTATGCCTGTGACTTCCTTCCATTACATGTGTTAACTAGCTTAGTATAATTAGTGATTTATTTATTTATTTAAAAGTAACTGTGCTGCCTTTCCATCCAAATAAGGTTCCCAAGGCAGAAAACATCAAAACATTAAACATTTCAACATTAAAACATCAAGATATTAACAGAATTTAACAATTCAATAAAACATATAAACAACTAAACATACCTAACCACACAATTAAGGATGAGGGCCAATAACAGTGAGGGAATGCCAAACAAAAAAGAGGCATAGAGGAAAACAGAGAAATCTCCCTGGGGAGGGAATTCCAAACTTTCAGTGCTGGGACTGAGAAGGCCTTTCTCAGGTTGCCATCCATTTAGCTCAGAAGTGAGGCCTCTGAAGAGGACCAGAGTGGATTGGTAGGTCCATACAAAAATGGGTGATCCTTAAGGCAAAGTGGCCACAAGCCATATAGGGCTTTAAAGGTCAATGCCAGCACTGTGAATAGGGCCCTGAAACAAACTGGAAGCCAACATAGATGGAACAAGACTGGAGTGATATGGTCCCAACCCATTCCAGTGAACATTCTAGTCACAGAATTCTGTACCAACTGTACCAACTGAAGGCTGGGCTGCCTTCAAGGGCAGCTCCATATAGTGTGCAGTGGAGTCATATAATTAAATGTTACCAGGGTATGCATCACATTGGTAAGATCTTTCCCACCCAAGAAAGGCCACAGCTACCTGACCAGCCCAAACTGATAAAAGGCACCATTGACCCCCACTGCCACCTGTTTATCCAACAGGAAATCTGGGTCCAGCATTACCCCCAAGCTATGAGGTAGGGGGAGTAATGTTTCAGTCCCATAGTTAGTCCTCCTGAAACCAGATTGGAACAAATGCAAACAATCCACTTCATTCAGGAATCCCTGAAGTTACCCAGCCACCACTTGTTCAATCACCTTGCTAGAGAATGAGATTTGATGGTAGTTATTCAACTCTTCTGGGTTCAGATTAAGCTTCTTTAGGTGTGGATGCATAACTACCTGTGTAAAGGAAGGGGTGACTACCACCCCTGTCAGGGAGGCATTTATTGTCTCTCAGACCTAGTCTGCTAAGCTCCAAAGCAGATTAAAGCAGTCAGGAAAGGCAAGGGTTGTACAAGCAGGTGGTAGGAAACATCCAAGAATCTTGTCCATATCCTCAGACCGGACAAATCAGCACCCTAGAGCCATCTGATTAATCTTTATATGTTTCTTGATTAGATGTGTATTTTACGTAACTATTTCATGATCTATAGTTGCAGGTGTTCATCAGCTTAAGGTAATCAGTGAGTGTTTTTCTTGCTTAGATTTTAATTTTACATTATTGCATTTTGCACTGTACTTCCTACATTTTATGGCACCTTGACCCTAGTGTTCAAGGATATTTACTTGTTTTGTTTTTGCATATCTCCTACATAAAAAGTGTGCATAATAAGTATCCAGTCATTGTACCTAAAGAACTGGTCTATGGTCCATGAAAATTATGTTGAAATAAAATATTGGTAGTCTTTAAGGTGCCACAAGTGTCCTGCAACAGACTAAAATGGTTACCTTCCTGGAACTAGTAACCTACAAAGACATGATCTTGAACCTACAGATACATGAACATTTGCCTATGAGGAAACATACCCAGCAGAAGCCCATAATGACATCCCAAGTTAAGAAAACAGATGGTTTTAAAAAAAAAAAACCTTACTACTGGATCTTTGATAGTCAAACAAGCTGTTTTTCTGCTGCAAGATAAAATAAACCATTTAAAACAATCTTAGTTTTAGTTAAGCAAGTGAACCTAAACATTCTTTTCTCATCACCATTAGAGTGAAGTTCTGAGGAGTTTGGCCAGCGCTGAAAGCTTCAAGGTGCCTGTCATACCTGTTGAAGCCTACAGGAGCATATAAAGCATGACATAGGATGCTGAAGCTTCTTATATAGAATTCAGCTCAGGATGAAGTTTTTTAAACAGACAGGTTGAATTTTAGTAGACCTATTCTCTAGGTCTACAGCTCAGCGCTCTTCAGATTCAGTTTATTATAAATTGCATTTCAGTAACTAATATTAGAGCTATTTAATTTTTTACAATGTTATCATGACATAAACTATTGCCCCCCTAGTCGGAATGAAGAGACAGACACAGGTGTTGGATCTAAGGGCCACTTTATTAAATTAACCTCAACATGAATATTAACCATAACTGTGACAAGGGTAAAAGCAGTACAGGTCGAGCCACGGGGTCACGCCTAGACCTCCGCCTTGACCTGTCTGGGCAAGCCCCAAAGCCCCGAGTGCTAGCCCTCCCATGGATGGCTAGGAGACCCAGCTGGCCAGGCAACTTGGTTCCCCCCTTTCAAGCTCCTAAGCCTCAGACATACAACAGTGAGGGAAGGACTTGCACATGGGGTTCCCCCAGGCAGTCTGCCCACGTGCGGTGGCATCCGTCACAAGCAGTACCAGCCGCTCCTAGCAGACCCCTCTTCCCTACCAATAGGAAACCACCAAGGGTGCTCACCGGCTGGCTGCCTCTCACCAAACTCTATTCCACCAGTGACACCACTAACAGGCAGGGCCGGCGCGCCCATGGAGGCCAGGTAGGCGGTGGCCTCGGGCGCGCGGGCACTGGAGGGGCGCTGGAGGGGGCGTTGGGGGCAGAGGCGCGCGCAGCGAAGCTGGCATGACAGGGCCGCCTGTAGCTACTGCTGCAGCCAGCCAGCCCCTTGCCGCCGCCGCCGCCACACACCTCAGCTGGGCGCAGTCTCTGTGCGCCGCTCGAGCAGCGGCTCGCGGCTTCTGCGCCCAGCTGGGGTGCGCGGCGGCGGCAGCACGGAGCTGGCTGGCTGGCTGGCTGCAGCAGCAGCTGTAGCCAGCCACGCCAGCTCAGCTGCGCGCTCCTCCGCCCCAGCCGGGCACAGAAGCCATGAGCTGCTGCTGGGGTGGCGCACAGAGCAGCCTCCGCGCGCCACTCCAGCAGCAGCCCGCAGCTTCTGCGCTCGGCTGGGGCATGTGGCGGTGGCGGCACGGGGCTGCCTGGCTGGCTACAGCTACTGCTGCAGCCAGCCACCTCAGCTCCGCTGCGCACTCCTCCGCCCCAGCCGAGCGCAGAAGCTGTGAGCTGCTGCTGGGGCAGCGCACAGAGCAGCCTCCACACGCTGCTCCAGCAGCAGCCCACAGCTTCTGCGCTCGGCGGTCCGCGCGCAGCCCAGCCCCCCTGTGGTGCGTGATGACGTCTGCGATGACGTCATCACGCCTCCCATGGGGCGCATGCGTGCCCGCCGCCGCAGGCGCTAAAACCTCTGGCGCCGGCCCTGCTAACAGGCACCACCCTAAGCCAATTTCTTCCACCCGTGTCCAGGTGCAAGGTAGGCAAAAAACCCCTCATCCCAGCTCAATGTGAGATAAGGGGGAAAAAATCCTACCTGGCTCTGAATACAGCAACCGGCTGATCCTGCACCAAAAACAGGGAGAGGAGGGTGGGCTGAGCGTTGAAGGCAACTGAAGCTGGGTAAGCAGAGCCACCCAAGCAGGCTGCTGGCTCCACCCCCACTACATACCCGGATTCCCTGGGAAAGTGCACTGCTCTCCCTCCATCCAGGGGAGCAATGCCTGACCCCCTTCTTGAGCAGCTGAAGCTGCCCGGAGGTATGGTCGAATTATCCTCTATAAACAGAAAATATTTTCTTCATTGCTTTGTTTTCCCAAGTGGCTCATCTTTTGCCTCTTGGTTTGTGTAGGAGAAATTGGTTTCAGTTTCTATGAGGCCACAGTATTCAGCAGGTGGGCCACACTTTTTGAAGAACCTGATGCCTGGTGTTCTCTCTTTTGCTGATTTTATTGTGATGTTAATTATGTATTTTATTGACAAAATATTGTTAAGTAGTTCTGAAGGGTCCTAGAAGGAAAGAGTAGTGTGAATAAATAAATAAATAAATGTGCTATAAAATCCACTGCTGCAACTTTAAAAAAATATGAAACAGAGACTTTGACAGTTGCATGGCAGGCAGAAATAAATTGATGCATTCTTTCTTCATCACTGCAAAGATTCACTGGAAGAATTTCTGCCACTTTTTCAGCTAGTAAAGGAAGTGAATGTCTGGCTATAAAATAGCAGCAACCACAAATAAACCTAAAATTAGTGATATGAAGCCTCTCCACCCCTGTCCCCACCTAGAAAGTTCATTAATCTTACTGAAATTATTCAGTTTCAATTATTGAAATTATTTTAGTTTAGTCACTTTAAATTTTTTTGCCCCTGTTCTCTGGCTCCATGTGTCCTTCCTAGGGCACATGGAGCTCAAGAAATGGGGCAAAGCTCCCCCCACCCCATCTGCCCTTTTTGCTGGCAAAAGTAGGGTGGGAGAAAAACCAGAAGCTCCTTCTCCCCCCACCCTCAGCACTCACTCACAGTGCTGAGCAAACAAGTGCTTTCTAAACTGAGTTCCCCCAGTGTGTGTCTGACTGTGAGTCCAGTTGCATACCAATGACCTGGCATGTGTCAGAGGTAGTATGTATCTTGGACCTAAGATAGCACCATTAGGGAGTAGAAGTAAAAGTAATGTGTGCCACTGAGTTGCAACCAAGGCCATTTCCACACATCCTTATAGGCATGGCCCACCCATGGACTTCTGGCAGCTTTTCCTCAGGCTTCCTCATGTATACGTTTGTAAAGCGTAGGCATATTGTTCAGTTACCATTTTTACTTCATCTTTTTGGGGACTGCACTTTCAGCAGTCTCTTTTTTTGCTACAGGTAGATGATGCGGTTCTTTTGCATTCTTTGGCATGTGAACAGCTAAAGTGCTCTGAAGAATCCTCTCCACCCTGTTCCTTCCCCAAAGCTCTTTCCCTTCCTTATTTATTTATTTTATTATTTATTTTATTTATTTCAAATTTCTATTCCGCCCTGGGTTATTGGGTTCTGCAACATATGTGCCATCTAGTGTTGGATCAGGATTATGATCCCCCCCCTTATCAGTATGTCTGTGTAAGGTATCAGTTAAACCAAAATTCCAAAGAGTTAATTCTTGTGTTCCCCAAACCATATAGGCATACTTAATAGGAGTTTCCTTCCTATTTGAATAGGCGCTATCATAAATTGCTCTGGGGAAGCTCTTCACTGTGCAATCCTAAGCAGAGTTATGCCCTTCTAAATCCCCTGAAATCAATGGGCTTTGAACAGTTTAACTGTGTTTAGAATGACACTGACCATCTCAAAAGTCATTTGCCCTGCGGCTTGGAGAACTGCAGTTTGAGAAATTTAAGCCCAAAGTCACTTTCTTTGGATTTTGGGAGAACCTGGATGGTCCAGGCTGGCCCAGTATCATCAGATCATGGAGGCTAAGAAGGGCAGGCCTGGTTAGTACTTGAATGGGAGACTACCAAAGAAGGCCAAGATTGCCATGTGGTGGCAGCCAATGGCAAACTGCCTCTGCTTGTCACTTGCCTTGAAAACCCCATGAGGGGTCACCATAAGTTGGCCATGGCAGCTTACACACATATAACAACAATAATAGTAACAGAAAGAGTCAGTGTAATGTCATGTTTAGCATGTTGGATTAACACCACAGAGACGTAGAATGAAATTCCCACATGGGTATAAAGCACACCTTTGGACAGTGCCTCTCTTTAAAAAAAAAAAAATTATTGGTGAGTACATAAATTTTACATAAATTCCCCATATTACCTAAATTATAACAACCCCCACCCTTTCCCCCCTCCTTATTGACTTCCAACAGCTTTCCAACCCTTAACCCATCTTATCGTTTAAATTATTTTTAACTATATTCTTCTAAATCTTATATATATTGTATCCCTTATTCTAAGCATGTTCAAATTATTCTGTATCTCAGATTCTCTAATATATCCATTGGACAGTGCCTCTCAATCTACCTTAACCTGTCTCCCTGGGTAATTGGATCAGACAGAGGTAGAAAGATTCATTTACTTTGCCCTGAGCTCCTCAGACAATAAAAAAGCAAGACAGATATACATATATTGAGATCATATAAATATAATAAAATAATCTACAACAAATGAGCAAGGCATTTGTTGTCAGAAAATTGCATGGTTTTCTGCATGGAAAGGCATGAACTGAAGAGAGTTCATGAAAGAGAGATGCAGGGTCTAGATCAGCCTGCGTTGCATGAAATATGATTCAACAATGTGATCATTACAGGAAAGGTAGTGTAGCCAGCGGATTCTGTATGTGGATGATTAACAGACTAGATTATTTCTTTTAATGAAGAAACTTGCATTGTGGAATGGGAGCTCACTGGAGGTGGGCACAAACCAGGAAAATACCAAAACATACAGTTTGTGGTTCCTCACGTTTCACAAACCACGAACCACAAACTTGCCCCAGTTCGTAAACCGGTTCATATGGTTCATGAAAACATCACTTCCAGGGCAGCAGAAGGTCACTTCTGGGGCTGCAGAAAGCCCATACCGCCTGTAGCCTAGGAAACTGATTGATTGGTGCCAGGCTGTCTGCAGTGACAAATCGAAAAACAAACCAAACAAACTGGCCTAAATTTCGTGGCGGTTCATCAGAAATGGACTCTGGCCATTTTCACACTACTTACTTGCTTCTGGAACATTGCAAAACGTAGCACAAAAACTGTGGAAAATAGCGCCTTCTCGCGAGAGTTTTGTGCGATGCCGTGCAAAACTCTCATGAGAAGATGCTATCTTCCGCATTTTTTGCGCTACATTTCGCGATGTTCCGGAAGCAAGTAAGTAGTGTGAAAATGGCCTCTGACGAGCCGCCAGTTCACAAAACATGAACTGGCCCAGTTTGTGATGAATTTCGGTTTATATTTCAGTTCATGCCCACCTCTAGAACTCACCAATGCAAGCTGGATAGTTGGTGTTTTAAAAAAAAGTGGATTGTGATGCTAAGTTTACATAAATGAATGTTATGTAATACACAGGTTACCCTGACCTGGATATCTTAGGCAAACCTAATCTCATTCAATTTTGGAAGCTAAGTAGGGTTGGGCTTGGTTAGTAATTGGATGAGAGACCTCCAAAGAAGACCAGGGTTGCTATGCAGAGGTAGCCAATGGCAAACCACCTCTTTTAGTCTCTTGCCTTGAAAACCCCAGCAGAGATCATCATAAATCGGCAAAGACTTGATGGCACTTACTACCAACAATACACAGGTTATGTGAATAAATGGTCTTTGTCACCAAGTATCATATGGAAGACTAGAGGTCTTATTAAGAAAAATAAAATGGAATCACTGTCTTCATTATAAATTGGTATAAGGTAGCATAGATACTTAAGTATTATGACCCCTGCAGGGTGTTGTACTCTGCAGACAAGCAACTTCTAGTGGTCCCCTGCCCAAAGGACATCCTTCTGGCCTCGACCAGGGCCAGGGATTTTTCTGCTCTGGACCCGGCCTGGTGGAATGCTCTCTTGATGGAGATCGTAGCCTGTGGGACTTGTTACAGTTCTGCAGAGCCTGTAAAATGGAGATGTTCCACCAGGCCTTTGGCTGAGGACCAATGGATGTCCCCCCCACTTTTTCTGGGACTGCCCTCGGCCATGTGCTATGCCTATATGTATGCCTAAGTAGCCTATGGATAAGATGCCTGGACTGTTTTAAGATTGTTACTGATTTTATAGTTTTTTGATTAATTTATTGTATTTTATGGATGTTGTGAGCCACCCTGAGCCCATTTGTGAGGAGGGTGGGGTATAAATCAAATAAATAATAAATTAGCATAAACACTTAAAGACAATTTTACTGATCACATTTACTTGGGGCTTTTCCACACACTCGGTTTATTCCTAATTTTCCTAGCAGTTGATCCCCAAACATTGGAATCTATTTGGATTCTGCACTGTTTTTCCTCACATCTGCCCTCACTTTGCATTTTTATAGTTGTGGAGTTAGTTTATTTTTTCCTGCACATGCAATAAATAATCCGGATTTTCAAGTGAAGGTTCTGTTGTCATCAGTGGCATCATTGGTGACATCATAGCACACACACACCCTTTTATTTTTTCTCATGCTTACAATGTGATATCGATATAAGGAGTGATTTTTTAAAATAAAAGATGGAAAATGAACATATGGGAATTCTTTGCATGGGGAAGCCTAAAAGGGGAGAAGCTCCACTACCCATACCTAAGTCCCCCCCTCCCCCCCATGGTCCAAATTGGACAGCCTGACCCAGGCTGACCCAGAGCTAGGAAGTGGAGGTCACCACACCAGCAGTAAACTGATCTCTGTTGGGACAGAGGACAGAGCAGCAGTGCTTTTCAAACTGTACTGCTTTTTCTGGCACCAGAAGTGACCACCTCCCTGGGCCTCCAAGACTTTTGTAATTTTTTTAAAAAATCATTTTCATAGCATTATATGCAGTAGATTGTAATAATAGGTGGAGCAGATTCTCTGATTTCCCAGCTTTTATTTTGTAAAAGTAAGCCTCTAGCCCTTTCCTTTGTAGAGATGTAGGGGGAAAAGCCTATCTCTGCAATGGAAAGGACTAAACTTACTTCTTTTAAAAAATGAAAGCTGGGAATTCAGAGAATTTGCTGCATGTATTGTTACAATGGTAGATCAATATAATGCTATGAAAATGACACTTTAAAAAGATAGAAAACAAAACCAGGAGGGGGAGGGGAAAGTGGAGGGGAGGAGTGGTTTGATGATGATAAAGGAGGTCAAAACCAATGGGGGAACATCAATGTGGAAAACCTCTTGGTCTGCATCTGGAGAAAGACAAACATACTTGGCCATTATTACAACAACAACAAAAATCCATTGGGGGCCCCACAAACGGAACAAAGACAGTAAAAATCCATCTTGTAGCTTAAAGAAGGCATTCAAAATTCTATTTCCAAATGAACTAATGAATCTAAGGATTTCATTTACTTTCCTGACATAGAGACATAGCACTGCCCCAGCTCCGAGTCAGAGACCCATGCCAGCTTTTGATGTGAATTTTAATGGCAAATTATTATTAACACATATTGCATGCCACAATGCTCCCTTTATATGTGTGCATTTCTTTCTTTTTAGGTAGAGATTGGAACAGTGTTACCATCCATAGCTCGAGAAATGCATTCACCACTGCCAGAAGAACCTGAAGAAGAAGCATCTACACCCAAACTTATTGATGGCTCTTCACCTCATGAGCCAGGAGTTCTTGGTCCACATACACATGAAGGTTTGTAAAAGAAAATTGGGACACAATTATGTTCTGCTTAGCCTACCAGATCTGGGGTTTTTCAACCATCATTATCTTGTAACTCCTCCAGCTATCTTCTGTATTTTCACTTTATCATTTTTATCTCTTACTAAATGCTCTTAGAGAATTTGAGCACCACCAGAATAATTACATTAACATGTCACATTATAGTGAAGTTTCTGAAATGCGTGCAACTCATACTTGTGAAGAGCTTAGATACATTAAAGGTTATTTAAAGGTCATATGCTCTACCATATGACCATACACACCAATTAAGATGATGTGGGCCAGGCTTTTTTTGTCATGATGCCAAGACTGTTGAACTTCCCCTGCACAGAAATTCACCTGGCTCCAACCTTCTCTGAGCTGTACTTCTCTGAAAGGATAAGGTTTGCAGTTTAGGGTAATTTTAGATCCATACCTGAGGACAGAGGTTAAGGTATCATCTGTCACACACAGCATCTTTACTAACATCAGTTCTTGCACCCGCTGTGGCCTTTTTTGAAAAGCAAGAGCTGGTCACAGAGTTATCCACGCTACGATCACATCCAGGTCAGATGGCTACAGTGTTCTTTGTTTATAGCTGACTGGAAATTGTAGTTGATTCAAAGTGCAGAGTCAAGACTGCTGGTAGGTAAGGGCTATAAGGGGACATGTATCTTTGCTGCTGAAAGAATGACAGTGGCTGTTCATTCATTTCCAAGCACCATTCAAAATGCTGACTTCTATTTTTTAAAGTCTTAGAATGTCTGGGGTTTTTAAAGGACTGCCTTCCTCTGGAGGGGTGATCTGCCACAACTTCACAATTCTGCGTTATGGCAAGCTTATCCACTGCCCCACCCCGCCACCACATTTAAAACAGAAAGACCAAATAGACATGGTGTTTTTCCAGAGATCAGGGTTAAAGCTTTCAAAGATAAATGTAAGAAAGCTTAATAAAGTAACAAAAAGAATACACATGTTCTGCTCAAGAACTTCAGGGCGAGTAAAGGAACCCCCCCCCCCCAAAGTGAACACATTCAGTTCCATGTATTGTCAAAGGCTTTCACGGCCGGAGAACGATGGTTGTTGTGGGTTTTCCGGGCTGTATTCCCGTGGTCTTGGCATTGTAGTTCCTGATGTTTCACCACAGCTGCTGGTGAAACATCAGGAACTACAATGCCAAGACCACGGGAATACAGCCCGGAAAACCCACAACAACCAACGTTCAGTTCCCTTTCCCTAAACTTAGAAAGTATCCTAAATGATGTTTAATTTGGACAGGTTAGTTTAATTTGAACTCGCAGCCCTTTAAAGTTCAATATTACATTAGTTATCATGGTTGGGACTTCTCCCCATTGTCCCTTGACACATGGATAATATCGAGTCTCTGGGTAAAATCTTAACCCTTCATGGTTTGTGTGGCTGCTCCAGAGCAAAGAGAGCTTCTTCTTTGTGTCCTGAGTTTAAATAACCCCTTTCTCCCTTCCATCTTGGGATGACCTTACTGCCCTTTCCTATCTGAAAGAACAAATTTTAATTCTAGCACTTTGGCTGTTCCCCCCTCTGTCCCTTTCAAATGTGACTTTCTAGCAGGGTGTGGAGTGGCAAGCCATTGTTCTGCTTCCTCCAGAGTCGTTAGCATAACCAAGAGCTCCAGTGTTCTGTGCTTGAAGCTTGATGGTTCTTTCCTTCAACCCCTTCCAATGCTGCCAGCTATGCATTTGCATCTGGGCCCCTGTTCATGTACAAAGGGCAGTCACAATAACTGATGGTTTTTTGGGCAAATGGCACCCTCTGATCTTACCTTGAAATGCATGAATAAATTATTTTTAAATGAAAGAAACAGTACAAACATTTGGGGGGGATTATTTTTGATAATAAGGATGCCTTTATAGTTTATCCAGAAATGCTACAGCCATTGAGTTGGATCTAGGATTACCAGGTCTCCTAACCTTCCCAGAGGGAGGGGGGACTTGACACTCACCTTTTCTTTGGTCCTCATGCATGCGCTTCACAGCAGGCTGATTTAGGCCCCAAACAGGACCGCTTGGGGCCAAAATCAGCCAATCGTGAAGCACAGGTACGCTCTCAGGAGGGCATGATGTCCTCACTCCCAGGAGTGACATCGTCAAGCCACCCTGGAAGCGCTCCTGGGAGACATGTTCCTCCACCTTCCCCTCCCCCCCACCAGTCAGGTGATTACGGGGAGTGGAGGGTAGGAGCAGGGGATCCCCCACCCCCACTAGTGGCCCTGAGATACCTAGATGGATCCGATCACTTCTCTTATCAACCCTGGCAGGTTCCAGTCACTGTACAGACAAGTAGCAATAACAGCAAAAAGAATTTAGGTAAATAAATAGGGAAGTTTCAACTGAGCTTCAACCGAAAAATAACAACTTGGTTTCAAAGGTAGTCTTTAATTAGGCCCTTTATGCTTGCCAGTTAAGGAACAGGAATGCCCTCCTAGGATTCAGGCCCTTTTTCCCAGGGCTGTCCTGGCTCAGTCAGTATAGGAAGTCTCCACCTGGAGCGTCCATCTGACTAACACAGCATTTTGACACAGGAGTCAATATCCTCTGCTTCATATTCTCCAAGCCCCAGTGGTATTCTTGCAGTTCTCGTAGGCCTGTCTCTCCTGAAGATCTTTCCCCCAGACCTCTCCTCTCTCTGTTCTCTCCCTTTTTTCTGCCCTCTCCTCCTCCCCTCAGAGGAAAGAGGCAACTGTTACCAAGGTCAGAATCAGAGTCAGGACTGTTGGGGAGTATAGTCCCTCAGTAATTCCATTACATAAGCATCTTGTATTGCTTAGGTACTTTCTGACAGCAGCTTCCTTGCTGCCCTGTTGCCTTCTTCTCTATTGGTAAGGGGGAGTGGGAGAGAAAGGTTGGAAGAATGATGGTGTCAAAATTGGACTGAGAGTTGGTTTGCCAACCTCCAGGTGGTGGATAGAGAACTCCCAGAATTACAACTGATCTCCACTGCAGAGACCTGTTCCCCTGGAGAAAATGGCAGCTGTGGATGGTGGACTCTAAGACATTATACCCTGCTGAGGTCCTTCCCCTTACAAACTCTGCCCTTCCCAGGTTCCACTGCTAAATCTCCAGGGATTTCCCAACCTGGAGCTGGCAACCATAGATGGAAGAAAGAAAGGACTAAGCAGAAAGTGAGATAAAGACAGGGTTACCATTCCCCAGTGAGACAGGATATCCTCTGCTCTAATCCTCCACCCCCCACCTCTCACTTGATCCATGGGGAGAAAGGCACAGAAATGGGTAAAAAAAAAAAAAAACCGAGTGCACTCCTGTCCTGTACACTCCAGAATGCTTCTGTGTCGCACCAGAGTCCAATTTCATAAAAACTAACCTCAAATGCTAGATTAGAGGCCAAATTTTACCACAGCATACTGACAATAAAGTCATTCTCCGTGTAATGTGGAAGCATTTTGGAATGTGTACTGTGCAAGTGCACTACCCCCAACTTCTACTTTGAGACCCGGGGGTCCTGGCAACCCAAGGCAGGGAACATAGGTTGTAATAACAAACAGGGAGATGGGGTATAGAAAGGACTGGTCATCTTCCTCCCCCAAAATGTCTTGGCTGTTGACTAGTAACGTTATATATGTCAACTGTTTTTCTGCCAGTTTGGGAGAAGCAATTGCAGTATCAGAAATAAATTGTTTTCCAGTACCTTTCTACATTTTATATAAAATGATGATAGTTCCTCCCCAATCTCTTTTCAAAACCATTCTTAAATTAAGTGTACAAGTTATTTCTATCAATCATTATTGCATCTTACTTGAAAAGGACATGAAAATTGAAACATCTTCCCAAAATATGTTTGTTCAGTGGCAGCTGGGATGTTTTGTGTAATATTCTGCAGCTTTCAACCGGGTTTAGAAGATAATGAATAACAGGAAGATTTATTGATGTAATGGTTTGGGGTCAGAAATGATAATTCTAAGGAAATTACCATCTTTATAAAAAAAAATTCAATTTCCTCAAAAATCATCAAAAAAAATTTGGCTGCATGACTAAATATAGGCAACATTATCAAGTATTAAAAGAAGGTGGCTCAAATTCTTAAAAGTACCATATAATCTAAAGAGATCATAGCCATAAGACATTCCATAAGACATTTGTTCCATAAGACATTAGTTTAATATTTAATTTAATTGGTTTAATTTTAATTAATATTTTAATTACTTGATTAGTGTGGCAAATATTACCTTAAACTATGAGGAATAAGAGGAAGACTGGGAAGAGTGATACATAGAGGGATTGTGCAAAGTAGTTTTGTGATTGTTGGAGTGAGTTGAGTGTTTTTTGGAGTGTGTTTCGGGTGAGTCTTAGGAAGCTTGATCTATGTACACCCCTAGGACCTTTCCTCTTGTTAGATTTTTTTCTCCTCTATTATCTCCCCACCCCTGCATCCTTAGACAGGTAGTTAGTAGCAGAGGCAGCCTGCCTGCTTTGCCACTAAGCCTACTGCTTGCCTTGCCAACCTAAAAGTGCCAAAGCTAGCTTCTAGAATGAAAGTAGACACCCACTACAGCAAGCTAGTCAGTCAATGGCAAAGAGTGTGTGTGTGTGTGCGCGCACCAAACGCTCTATGCCAGAGTTCAGCAAGGTGGAAACATGAAAATAACTGGGATTTGTTCCCTTATAAGCATAAGGATTCACATACATGCATAGGCTTAAGTATTAACTTCAGTATCATCAATTGCATGCCTCACATAGAAACAAATGTGGAAGCCCATTTGTAACATAGTTCTGTGTGCCTAGGGAACTTTGCAGCAAAGTCTGTGGCTATTTAAAAATTATGAACAATTATGTTTACACACAGAGACTTGTGGTTCAGGCTGCCATCAATTTATTGGGATAAATAGAGTTTTTAAAAATGCTTTCAAGAATCTTAAATTAGATATCTAGGTGATTCAAAAAGCTGATTTGTAATTTTCTGGATGTGCAGTGTGTGTGTATTCTTAGTTTTTCAGCGCTAATAGCAAAATAAAAAACTGTATTCTCTAAGGTTTCCAGTCCCTCCTGGCAACTGGAAGTGAGTGGGAGGGACTTACTGGGTTGCAGGGGAGGCTCACTGCTGGTGCCATCACATTGCTGGTGATGCACTGACATCACTCCTCTGCACTAAGAAGCGACATCAACACATCATCAGGGATGCTATTAGATTTGTGCAAAAATATGGTTAAACCATAGAGTTTTGCCCAGATATCAGATCCTGCTGATGTCGCTTCCAGGTACATGAGAAGTGATGTCAGCACATAAGGATGCTACTGACATTCCCTCCCCCATTTCCTGTCCTTTCCCCCCTTCCAGCCAGCTAAGCAGCAGTGGAAAGCACCACGGGCAGCAGGGATCTCCCACCCCAAATAGCAGAATGGTAAGACTGGTACACTCAGAACTCATTCCACACAGGACCGTTATTTGGATTAGTGTAATTCACAGGTGTGTGTGTACGTGTGCCTAAAAATAAATTATTTTTCATTCCATGTTCTAGGCCTTCCAACGTGTCTGCTGTGCACTTGTCTGGGTGCCTCTGTGTACTGTGATGACCGTGAACTTGAGGCTGTCCCACCCTTGCCCAAGCAAACCACCCATTTCTACTCCCGCTACAATAGAATCAAAAGGGTCAACAAGGATGACTTTGCTAACTTAAGTACGGATAACTATGCTAATAAAAGTTTGTTAATATTTTCATTTTATTACATGCTATGAACATATCTATTCATTTTGAACAATCTGCTTGGTAATATACATTTTTAGACTGAAAATAAATGATCTGATAAACAATGATTAATACTTTAGATCCATTTATATCTATATAAATGACAGTAGATTTTATGAGTTCAATTTTTTTAAGTAGACAAATATTTAATTTAATTCCATTTAATTTTATTATATTATTGTGTTATTCATTTCCCCCTGCCAGACAGCTTAAAGAGGATTGACTTGACTTCAAATTTTATATCTCAAATTGACGAAGATGCCTTCAGGAGTTTGCCACAGCTTCAGGAACTGATACTTCGAGATAACCAGATAAGGCAGCTTCCAGAACTACCCCCAACACTGACATTCATTGATATTAGTAGCAATAGGCTTGGTCGCAAAGGGATAAAACAAGAAGCTTTCAAAGTGAGTTGGGAATTGGATTGTTCACTTGAAACATTTATGCCAAAATGCATAACAGAACTCCAGATGGCCGTCTTGGGAGGCAGGGGAAAGCAGCTTCTTCAAGCAGTGGTCTTTGGGTGCCCTTGAGAATGGCACAGTGGGATCCAGACAGAGGTGACCCATGCAGCATGGTTTGCTGGTTCTCCTGTACAACTTTTCTTCATTTCAATGAATGCTTGTACAGGACAATTTATTGTTGGGCTGTGTTCTATATTTCGTTTTGTTTTGTTTTGGGTTTTTTTCTTTTTTTGGAGGAAGGGGGTTGTGTTCTGTATTATGTGTGTATGTGTGTGTAAGTGAAGAGAGTGCATTTTGGATGGGCTGCCTCAGATACTGAAAATGAGATATCCCTGGATACAATAAAAATAAATCTATGAAGTTAAACCCTGGATATCAGTAAAAAAGCATCTAAAAGTATCTTTTTTCTGCCATAGTGTAAACAGGCTTCAGGATAAGAACCCTATGGGTGCTTTTAAGTTTGTTTTATAAATTTAACACTAGTAAGTAGTTTTATGTCAAAATTTGAGACTATAGGTGAAATACCAGTTGGTGCCAGGAAAGTGAGTTCTGTGTACCCCGTTTTTTTCCGCATCAAGCATAAACTTTACCCAGCAGAATCACTTGCTACTGGCATTTCCAGTTCTTAGTCCCATGAACACTGATCCTCATATTTCCAAGGCCTGTTTGAGGATTTCACCTCAACTAAACTGAATTTTCACCTTGCTCACAGAATGGACAATCTGTGAACTCCCTGTTGTTCAGAGCTTCACTCCTTCAGCAATTAGAGTACTTGTAAATCTTCCATGACATAATCACAGGTCATCTGTTTTAAAAGGCTATCACCACCACCACCAATTCCCTCAGCACTTTCAAATATAAATCAAGTGCTAGAATCCTATTGTGTTGCTATCCGCTATTCATTCTCTCAAGGCCTGCTTCATTTGAGATATTTTTGTATCCTGCCACAAAACCACAATACAAATATATTGATACTGCATCAGATAAAAAGTATGCACCTATGAATTTTTAGTATTTCTTACATTAAAATTAGATGGGGGTGAAGGGCAAGCTGCATTAAAATCCATGCCCCAGAAATCATGTGCCTCCTTATCAGAAATCACTTATTGAAAATGGACAAAATGGTTCCCCCTTCGAACAATAAGTCCCTTGCCTCAGTCCTTTCTCACCCTAAAAAAAGGGCACCCTTCCCTTCCACCTGTTGAGTAGCAGGATAGCTGCTCTCTAGCAAGCTTTTTCATAACCCCGAGTAGCTGCTGAATCATCACCATTATTTAAAAAAATGGTTCCTGCAAAATGTACAATTTTTATTGAAGTTTGGCTTTATGCTGATTCCACTGATGGCAGATTAAGCTAACAAGAAAATAAAAGATCCATTGCACTTTTAGTAGGTCAGAAAGAATGATTATATAGGGATCTCATTCCCCCAGTGGGAGCGGGGGATCCCCTGCTTTCACCCACCACCCACCACCATCATTCACTTGACCAGCAGGGAGGGAGGGCAGGTGCAGGAACAGGCTTTGTAGGTGGCTTCCAGGGTGGTGTGACAACATCACTTCTGGAAGTGACATCATCACACCACCCTGAAAGCGCTCCTGCACTTCACTTTGGGCTGATTTTGGCCCCAATTGGGCCCATTTTTGGCCTGTTGGTGGCTCAAATCAGCCCATTACAGAGTGTGCACACACACTAATGCCTGCATGATGACATCACTTCCTGGAAGTGATGTCATTGTGTGGTTGCGGGGTGTGTGTGCTTTGCACGTGCGCGAGGACAGTCACAAGAAGCCTGGAAAGGTAAGCACTAGATCGCTCACCTCCCACCAGGTGTCTTGGGGGATCTGGTAACTCTATATTAATAGAATTCAGCTGTTGATCAGGGTGGTAAACAAACATGGAATAGGCTTGAGAAGAGATTCAGGTACATTTCGCACTCGGTTTTTAGAGCGCGTTTGTACCTGTTCCACATCCCATGTTTGCAAGGTTTTCACACTTAAAAGCAGTCATGGGATGCAGTCCCGCTTTTTGTCCGCTGTATCCCCAATTTTTCCCCCTGCGGACATACCCCGATGTTTTTTTAAGTTCGCTGCCGACTGGCAGCTGGCCCGCATTTTGCTAATGTGAACACTTTTGCCCCCTTTTTGCTTCTCTCCCCCCCCCCTCTCCTTTTCCCTGGGAGCTGAATGGTTTGTGCAGAATTAACCACTCCCACCCTCCTCAGCTCTCTGAACTCCTTGTCCACCATTTTTTTTAGTAAAGCAAGCTGAGGGTCATAAGGCTGCTTCTTCATTGGTTTCCGTCCTCCTGGTATGCATGCTGTTTTATTTTTTTTCAAAAGCCAGGAATGATTCCTAAGCTTGCTGCTAATTCCCTGCTAGCTTTAAAAGCAAGGAAAGTGTTAAATAGCTGCTTTCTCCTTCCTCCCTTAGGGTATGCACACACATTCTTTTTTTTTTTAAAGACAAGAATGGGTTGCAACGTTGTAATGTTCCTGCACTTTCTTCCTGGCTTTAAAAGCAAGGAAAGTGTTAAATAGCTGCTTTCTCCTTCCTCCCTTAGGGTATGCACACACAATCTTTTTTTTTTAAAGACAAGAATGGGTTGCAACTTTGTAATGTTCCTGCACTTTCTTCCTGGCTTTAAAATCAAGGAAAGTGTTAAATAGCTGCTTTTCCCTACCTCTCAGGCATGTTTCAGACTTTGCCAAAGAGGGGGAAAAAACCCAAGCACTTTGCACAGCCCTTTGGAAACAAGCCTCTGCTTCCTGGGAGGAGATGAATCGGCAGCATTTTAACCCTTTCCTGGCTTGATTTAAAAAAATGAGAGTGGTACATGTTTTCCCCCAGAACTCTGCCACCAATTGCCTCTCCAGTGGGCAGGGGACAGCCCAATCAGCAAAAAGGGGGGAAGGGTTCCAACATTGCAACGTTACTACGCATGCTCAATTTTTTTTTTAAAAAGTGTGACATGAATTGCAAGGCCCCAAAAGCCCAAAATTGCACCGAGGTTTTGAAATGAAGCACAGACACCAAATTGAAATTTCAGTGGACAGTGTGAAATGAACAGGTGCAATGCCGAAGCCACTGCGATCGGGGAGAATGCTCATAAATGGCGGTTTAAACCGTAAGTGCGAAAAGGGCCTCAGTCTCCCCAAAATGTTTGGTTCATCTTAGCCTTTATAAATATACACACAAGCTAGAGCCTTGTTCTGTGGCCACTGGCATATATTTTACAGGGATATGTGATAAATACATGCATATACACTTCATATCTGACACTGGACCCACATTCTTTTTTTAAATGAGACATTTTACTCAAGTAGAAAAATATCCTCAGAGAAAACAAGCAGTGGCTCCATCTTACAAATCTACCTTTCATGCCATGGAAAGGGCATGAGGACAGTGAGGACAAGTCCGCTCTCAAGTCCAACTCCTAAGACTTGACAAGACATCTGGATTTATGGACCAAACTAGATGAGGGAAAAGTAGATCTATGCTGTAACGCTGCTATTTACCTTAAGGGATAAAACACAGAGGCACCATTCATGTACATTCACATATGTTTCTCTCTGAAGGGCAAATGGTGTTTGGATTTGTGTACGAGACTAGTTTAGATAAGGATGATGTCACAGAGGAAAGGGTTAAACTGTACCTGTGCCATGGCTCTAATCTGGCTCATGCTCCTACAACTCTCTATCACGTAAACAGTGCAGGATGGCTAGTCTGCTGTCTCATCTAATCCGTCTTGAAGAAATGCAAAAATGGTTTTGCAAATGCTGTGAACAAGCTAGCAAAGCAAACTCACTGTGTTAAAGCCCACACACACAACTGTGGCTTTGACATTTTTGGGGACTTGACCGAAGCTTTGAAATGAATAATAGATTTAAAATGTTACCTGTATATAAGTATTTGTACTCGTGCCTGGCTCAGAATAAAAGCAAATAAAATCAGCACAGAACGTTTAGAAATAATTTTGTTTTGTTGTCTGCAGGATATGGTTGACTTGCATCATCTTTACATCACTGATAACAACTTGGATCATATTCCACTTCCACTCCCTGAAAGTCTCCAGTCTCTTCATCTCCAGGTAGGTTACAATTACCCATAAAATATAGATTGAGTTTACTGGCAAGAGGAAAGAGAACCAACCAAGTAACAGAGTAGAGTCACCTCATGGTTGTTAATCAAAGACCGGGACTATGAAAAGTCCAACACATTCATATCCAGTGCTAGCAAACCAGGATATTGTTGAAAGGTGAGGAGACCTTGCAAATCAGATGGATGAGAAAATGAAGGGGAAATTTGGAGTGAAGACGGAGACAATTACTTACGTAAGGCCAGCTTTGAACACATGAAGAAACATGATGCCTAAGATTCTATTTTATGGCTACAGTCAAAACCAGAGTAAAGCAACACTGTTTCATTGATTTTATTGCACATAATAGCAAGATTCGGTCCTCTCACACCTTAAATACTGACTCAATTTCCAGGGTATGAGCTTTTGAGAGTCAAACCTCCTTTCTTCAGGTATATGTAGAAGTGGAAGTATGTAGGGTTTTATCCAGCCAGAAGGTGGGATAGGTATCTAAAATAAGGGTGTAAGGTATAATAGTACTGTAATTAGCTTGACAGGTTTGGAAAGCAGAAAATCAGCATCTGTAGTGAGAGGAGAAGGACTCTTTTTGATTTTGCTACCACAGACTAACACAGCTAACTCCTCTGCATCTCTCACTACAGATGCTGATTACAGTATTATTGTACTTTACACTTTTACTTTAAATACCCCTTCCACCTTCTGACTGGATAATACTTTATAAGTGGACATACTTTCACTTCTAAATATATCTGAAGATGGAAGCCTTGACTCTCAAAAGCTCATAACCTCTAAGTCTAGCCAGTCTTTAAGGTGCTACTGGACCCAAATCTTGCTCTTCTATTACAGACTAACACAGCTACATATCTGAAACTATTATACGTAAGACTGCTCCTGTATTACATTTTAGATGTTCAAACCAAGGTTAAAAATATCATAATTCAGAAGCCTTTTTACTGTAGAGTATTGCATTCCAATATATATCTTTGTCTATAGACTGCATTAGAATCAGCTACCACATTGTTATGCCTAACAATATTTTTGATCCTTACTTACACTATTTGGGATGAAGCCTAAGTCAGAGAAAACTTTTGCAAAAGCTTCTACAAAAATATGCTTGTTCCTTTTCTTATTTGTGGTCCCTGTGAAGTCCCGCATTGAGTTCTGCACATGTTCAGAGGCAATTAAAGGAATCTTGTAGATTCCTGAAGTGCATCAAGCGTATGTGCCTCAGAAGGCAGAGCGAGTGTTCTGTTGCTAGGGTTGTCAGGTCCCCTTACCTTCCCTGCGTGGGGGTGGGGGAACCTGGCACTTACCCGTTGAACTTCCAGGAGTGGCTTCATCATGCAGGCCCTGGGAGTGCTCCCACACTTTGCACCAGGCTGATTTGGGCCTCCAAATGGGCTGAATTGGTCTGATGTGAAGCCCGAGAGCACTCCTGGGGGCTGCACAATGACGTCATCATGGTGCTCCAGGAGCAGGCCCTGGGAGGTCCATTCCTGCACCTTTTCCCTCACTAGCCAGATGCGTGGTAGTAGGGGGAGGAGGCTAGGAGCGGGGATCCCCTGCCACCACTGGGTGACCGGCAACCCTATCTGTTGCTCAGTTTTCAACTGACGACTGTGATTATAGCCGCTTAGAGATATATAAGTTTTGGATATCTCTTAAAAGGAAAATTGAAATGTTGGGCTTTACTGCAGAAAAAGGAAACAATGGCATAAGCTAGCTGCTTATTATCCTGGAGTCTTTACAGATGTTCCTGCTTTCTTTTTAGAACAACAACATTCAAGAAATGCACGAAGATACTTTCTGCAAAATGAAAGATTATTCTTACGTTCGTAAAACTCTTGAAGACATTAGGTTAGATGGCAACCCCATTAATTTGAGCAAAACCCCTTATGCCTATATGTGCCTGCCACGTTTGCCTGTTGGAAGCCTTTTTTAAGCTTGGGCTGTAATCAGAACTGTCATGCAACATTGTCTCTTTGGAAAATAAGCACATCATTGCTTTCTAAAGTGTACTGTTTTAAAAGTTCATAAACATGGGATATGGTTTTGTTAACGTAAAATAACGAGCAAATAGTCATAATTCATAGCATGCAATGCTGAATATAAACTCATTTTCTAGTGAAGAACAGCATGCCTCTGTAAGATATAGCATCTGTAGCCAATACAGAGCCACACAGAGTAGCTGACATATGGTGACAGAAGTTAATAAGCAGAAATATTAAAGAAGTTGGGTGTTTATGATTCCTTTTCATAATTGTATCTACATTAATGATAGTAGGAAATTCATAAGAATTGTATGTAAATAGTAACTGATTCATGCTATCTTGATCTTAATTAGATTCCCTGTTCCTGGCATCTGCCAGCCTTTTCTATACTTTTTGTGTCATATACATCAAGTCATTTTTCTGAAATATTAATATTAAAATGAATATATTTCTTTGTAAAATGTTGAACACTGTTTTGTACCAGAAAGAAAATATGGAAAATCTACTTATACACATATATAAATGTACAGTATGCATAGTAATAACAGGACTATATAATAGTAAATAATAAGAGTCTCTGCTTCCTTTATCTCTGCTTAACCAGCTCTCTTACAGCAACAATAAAAAACTATGTGAAATAGTTTCAAGTGCTGAATATTTCTCATATAATATGGAAGAGTGATAGTACTCCAGAAACTGTGTAGAGTATTTCATTTACTTATTTTAATACCACCGTGGGGAAAAGAATGTTAAAATATGAAGCCTTGTTCCTTATGAGATGCTTGCTATGGGAAATAACCCAATAACTGTTTCCATTGTTTGGTATTGTTCTTTTATGCACGTTCATTTTCCTCTAGCACCCCATTGCCTAGAGCCCTCTGTGAGGCCTTTCAGCGTACCAGTAACTGTTGCATGATGATCTTAATTTCTGTAAATATATAGGCCATGGTTCAGTGATGGAGCACATGCTTAACATATGGGATGTCCCAGATTCACAGTCCCATGCTAAACAAAGTTACACCTTTCTAACTCCATTGAAGGTGAGGGGCATAGAAGGATATAACTCTACTTAGGATGGTATTGTCAGTTTCTGGCATCTCCAGAGGTAACAGGTATTAAGAAGGACTTTTGAGGAGAGGAAGGTGAGGAAAGACCTGCTTCATCCACTCCTTCAGTTAGCTTTTCTGCTGGATCCATCATCCATCCCAGTGGAATGGAGCTATGTAGACAATCAGGTTGGTGCTACATGATGACACCAATAGCTACTTTATATAGGTCCAATTACATGAACCTCACATAGCCATCTAGTTTATTTTCTCTGAAAGCATAATGTAAGACACCTCTGAACACAGAACGACAATTTCCCAAAGAATATTTGTTTCAAAGTGTGTTCTGCTTATGATATTTATTTTGGGCCTAAAGTCATTTATTCATAAACTGTCCTTCTCAAGATTGGGACTATGAGAACAGTGCTGAAGCGGTAAGAAAACTAGAAAGCAAATTCTCAAGCCTACTTTGTTCAAGATTTTATACCATTAGAGTCTGTGACTTTTAAATGTGCATTATGATGTGTGTTCCCTTGCTAATTCCAGTGTGCATATATTCCCTGTTTTGCTGTGCTGATTTCATTGCTGCAGCCCAGAGCTACAAAACAGGAAGCATCACCCTGATTGCTGAGGCCACAGAGAAGCGTTCCTCTCCCACTGCACATCATCCCATTCCTTTTCTGGTGTCCCCACCCCACCCCAAATGGCCACAAACAGGAGGCCACTTTTGGAGGGGGATCGAAATGTTTACTCAGCTCTAGTTAACATACCAGACATGTTGCATGCATGCTGACAGACACGATGCTCTGAGATGTACATGAGGAGAATTAAAATTATACTTGCATACAAGGGAGAAAATGGGCCAGAATTGAACACACACACTTCTCCTTAATCAGCTCTTAGAATTTGTGCTGGTGAACAAGTCTTGTTCCTCTTTGAGGCTGGGTTGGGAGCAGGCCTTAGGACTTCAGCCAACTCCTGGAGGGAGGATGTATGCAAATAATATAAAGAGCTTTGACTGTTCTTGATCATTTGCTCAAATCTGTCATCATTTTACAGAATCCTACTGCCACCATGTGTTGAAGGACAGTAATATCTTGGAAAAGCCTAATTTTTTTCCCTTCAAACCCCATATTTTGTATGTTTTTAGAAATAAGTTTGGTAATCTTTCCATAGTAGACTCCAGTGCTGACTGAAGTTTCAGAATATCATTGTGAGAGTATGTGTATGTCCTTTAACTTCCTTAAATTGTCAGGAGAAAATAAAGATAAGGTGGGAACCATTGCCTCAGTCTGATAGAGGCAGGAAGAAGATAATTCTTTGTCTTCTGTGTCTTGAAGATAAGAATCACATACTATAGTATTTTTTAACTGCTAATGTTCTGAATCTTAAATTCAAGCCTAAGTTGGCATGGCACAACTGTCATTTGCAATATATACAATGGAGTGCATTATGTTACTTAGATGCAATGTGTGATGCTTTTTTCACATGGAGGGTGTCCTCCGTGAAACTGAGTGGGCTAAACGTGCTCCATGCTCCTTGTGATCTTGTGAAGGAAGCAAGTTTCACCCCTTATTGTGCCTTATACTGGAACCTATTTATGATCTAACAAACATTAATGGGAGCCACTCAGATATTTATCTATCTAATTGCACATCTGTCCTTGAATGATAGAATTCAGTGAAGCATATTCAGAGTCTCCAAGAGGTTTCCCACCCAGGCACTGACCCAAGCAGACCTGCTAACTTCAGCAAGGTTACTGTATTTGTGAGTTTTTGGAGTAGGGTTACTGTGAATTAATCTGTTCTATTGATGTCCTAAAGTGACATGCTGTGGGGTGAGGGAGGGGCAGCCTGAGAAAGAAGAACGGTCTTTCTTAACAACTGTGGATATCTCCTCAATGAGTTTTAAATTTTATGAAACAGTTCTGTCTAAGCACTCATCAGGACTTAGAAGTGAGGAGTCTCCCCCGTCCCCCAGTTGAAAGGAAAAGGCAGGAGTGTGTGAAGAAACAACAATTTAGATTCAAGAAAAGAGAGAGAAACATTGCTGTGACTTCGCCGTAGCATGTAGGAGGGGCAGGATCTCTTGAGCTGGAATCTGATATGGGTAGGATAGCAAGTTTGCTGTCCTATAGCAGTGCTTCTTTGCTTCTGCCACTATATTTGAAAATAAAGCAAAAGCAACAAATATGCCAGTTCCCTAGAGGTCTCTCCTCCAAGTCAGGTAAGCAGCTGCCCTTGGAATTCCTCTCTGCTTGGGGAAGTGTGGAGGACATAACTGTGTCATATTATACCCTCAGAATCAAAAGATAATTCTTTCACAATCTTCTTATGATCCACTGAGATCTGTAATCAAACTCAGCCTCCCTTTAACTGAAGAAAAATCCCTTTGGGAAGGGTGTGTGTGTGTTTTAAAATGGAAAGTAGGGACAGGAAAAATGTTTAACCCTGCTTCTCTGCTCCAAATTCCCCCATCTTGTTTTCATCTCCCCCCACCAGTTCAAGAAGTGCTCTTTGTGAGGTCAAACACATTTGGAATCTTACATGGGGAAAAACTCCTTGGATGGAGCAATTTGAGCAGAAATTGACAGGATGAGACCCACACACCCACACACAGCTTTTCTCCCCAAGACACTGTCACTCAAATCAATTTAACCCCTAGCAGAAGGGATATTGGGGTTTGGTTACACATAATGTTGCATAACACATAGTTTGGTATTAGCACAGTATGACAAATTAACAGTTTTTTTTCCTTCTTGTGTCTGCAACCTCATTGCCATTATCCTCTGTACGGCAAGCTCCACCAATTCAAAATTGAATCTTTGACTATGCAAACATTTATAAAATGATGATCTTTAGCCATAAAATCAAGATAAGGGCTGTTTTCACACTACATACCTGCTTCCGGAATATTGCGAAATGTAGCGCAAAAAACACAGAAGATAGCATCTTCTTGCGAGAGTTTTGCGTGATGTTGCGCAAAACTCTCGCGAGAAGATGCTATCTTCTGCATTTTTTGTGCTACATTTTGCGATATTCCGGAAGCAGGTATGTAGTGTGAAAACGGCCATGTATAAGAATTCCAGAAATGTATGGGGACAGGAGAGCATGCTAATCAAAAACAGCAAAGCATATGGCATTCACTCTTTTTGTAGATTTAAGTATTTTTCTCTCAGGCCAAGAATCATTTTAGGAATTGTGCTTAAACTCAGCAAACCTAGTAGATAGAGAAGATTACGGGTAAAATTTTTATGCTTCTTGCATTCGCTGTTAGTTTGTTTGTTTGTTTGTTTGTTTTATTTATCCAAATTTAATACAAGAAATGATAAAACCATACTGTACAAACAAGAAAGGGATTAAAACTAAGCCATAAAAGACATTATCAAAACCACTCTTGGCAAATTATTAAAAACCCAAGAATTACAATAAATGAGCATTTTAACTTTGTTGTGTGGGGGGAATTACTTCTTTGGCATTTAAAACATCTAAAATTGGTTTCCAGATCTCATCGTTAGTTTGTGATTTGGAAATCAAGTAGACAGGCCTGTTTTTCAATCTTCTGTTCTAAAAAATAGAATTAGTAATGATTGCCAACATCAATGAAATATTTTGAAAGCCAGGATAGTTAGTTTAAGCACCAAGAGCAAGAAAAAGCATTCAAACTTGATGCTGGTATAGATTTTAAATGCTGTAAAGTTGAGTGATGGCTTCAAAACATAGCTCTGACATGACAGATTAATATGATAGTTTAGAATTTCAGCACTTACACTGTGTTGGGTTATCTGAAGCTAGTATTTGGCTTAAGCTGTTTCTAGCTAAACCATGTTCACCACTGTGGCTACCATGGTAAGTGTGTAGGGCCAGCTGTGACAGAACCTAAGGGAAACAGAACAATTGATTTAATAAACCTTTCACATACTGATTCAAGGATCAAAAGCCAGTAGAATGTCCAGTCAGAGCCCCACCCATTGCTTTATGATTGGTTCTTTGTTGCCCTGGGTGACTGTGATGCTTTATTCAACGTGTACAGGACTCTCAACAGAAACGGAAGACACCACTACTGGTGGTATGCCCTATTGAATCTGGGTCCAAACTGCATCTCACACCAAAAGTCTCATTGAGTTACTGTCAGTGAATAGGCACCACAGCCACAAGGGAGGATTGAACGCCTACATAAGATTTTAAAAAGTCACTAGAAGATTAGTAGGTGCCCAGCTATTCAGAGGCAGCTGGAACAAACAGCATTGCACAAAGTAAACAGCAAAGACTGTGGCTGTTGCAGTAGGGAAAACACTGGAAAGACTGTAAGTACCAAAGGCAGAGAGACTAAAACAAGTTATCTCTCACTAAGATGTGGAGACAGGGACTACTGTGTTATCAGCAGCTTTGTATGCAACAAGGTTATAACAGACAATGGCCTCTGATGATCCCAAATGCAGGAAGAAACAGAATGTCTCACAATTGGCATTATACTAAAGTAAAGCAGCCCAACACTCACTACTCTGTGAAATGGAACAACTGCAGATTCTGTAAACAGTGGAAGAAAAAGAGAGGCTTCTGGAGGAGATCACACAGGAAGAAGCAAACCAAGTGTTGGTGTACTGTACGCCATCAATGGTTCCGTAGATGCCGTGGGGCCTGGCAATGCCGTCGCCGCTGCTACTCTAGCCGGAAGCGGTTCTTGAGGCGACAGCGATTGCTGGCACTTATGTGTGCAGCTATCAAGGGAAGGCTGCGCCCCATGAACTTGTGTGGCTGGAGAGCACCAGGAATGCGTGCCCCTAGGAACACAACACAGTTCATCATCCATCAAGTCTATCAGGACATGCGCCAAGAGGAGAAGAAAGCTGCTGCTGCAGCTGCAAACAAAGGAGATAAAGAGAAATTAAAACTGCAGCTATCCATAGACTATAATTATTGTGATATCATAGATGCAAGTACCAGTTGTATGGCTACCATTTCCGCAATGACCCCAGAAGGGGGCATTTTTGTAGGTGATGACGAGATCAGAGAAGGTGAGAGCAGTCGTAGAAGACAAACAACTGAGAATGCTGATCCAGAATCTCACCTTAGCATTTCATGTGAGCCATAAATACACAACAACCACAGAATTCTGGACCATAAAAAAAAAATCCAACCTGGATTCACCAGTGCTTTCGGATATACCTTGATGTCCAGATCTTTAAATAAATGTGCATTCTGCTCTCGCATCTAAGTTTCCTGTCTGTCTAGTAATTCACTTGCCTATCAACAGTGTCAGAAAGAAATTATTCAGGTCCTCTGAACTGATTGAGGAAAGCACTTAAGTGAATTAAGTGCTAATGGCACAAAGTGGCCACCTAAATTTCATTCTGCTGAAGTTCCACTGAAATTTCAATGAGACTGTAGTGTGGCTAAATTCAGTTAAATAGGAACAATTATCTGGGGAACAATCTGTAGAAAGCTGCTTCAGCTCCATAGAAATCAATCATACCTGAAAGTTTTATTTCTGATTATGAGCCTAATGCAGGACATGCTTCCTCAGAAGTTCTACAGAGGCACTTATTCCCGTAGGGTTGCAGTGTAGCTCTTTAAGCCAACTCCTCCCACCCCGCCCCATTTGCGCAAACACAGTCTGAAGCTGCTGAAATCACTGGGGCATGTTTACTCAGTGGTATAGGGAATAAATGTTTTTCAGGTACTTACACATTTAAAATGTTTCCATGCCACCTCTCCTGAGGAGATTTGCAATATAATAAAATAATCTTAACTAAAAACAACCCCACAATTAGAAACCAAAGACAAATATGAAATGGGAAAGGAACTCAGCAAGGTACGATATCATACAGTCCACCCTCCAAAGAAGCCATTTTCTGCAGGGGAACTGATCTCTGTTCCCTGGAGAGCAGTTGTCATACCAGGAGATCTCCAGGCTCCACTGGAAGATTGGCAGCTCTAGTTGCCATGGAGCCAGGAGGGCTCCACTTTTCCTGGCTATAATTCACCAGTATGGCCCCTTCTTTCTTCTCTTTGGTGATGTGGGAAAGCAGGTCTAGATCACACACAATATGCACTCCCATGCTGTTCCTGGTGCTGCCCCTTGGGAAACTTTGCCCTTGAGTACTCTCTGTATGATTTGTGAGCAGCATCCACTGCTGTGCTGACAGCATTAGATGCCATGCTGAGAGTGGGCTACAGAAGTCCTCACACATGTCTTTCCTGGCATGACGATTTTGCTTTTTCTACAACAAACATATCATAAGAGTTGATGGGCTTTTTATTTAGTTTTTCTCTGAAAGAGGGAACCGCAATTAGTAGAATCATTAATGATAAGACATTTCAAACGTATTTATTTCGAGCTATTGTACAAGCTCCATTTATCCACCTAACGCTCTGTCTCATTCTCACCCCCTGTCAGACATCACTAAATCTTTGTTTTATGTTGATTTGAAGAACTTAATTCTGGCATCCACAAGGCAAATAAATTGAGGAAAAGAATAAATAGTTCTGTGTAGAAGAGTTATACCTTTTGTATTCAGTAATGATTCTACAAATAGAAAATCGATTTCCATTTCCTGTTTTTCATTATAGAAAACAAATTATGGCAGTCCTTGGGGCACTTACTCTAAAGCAGTCTTATTGATTGCATTCCCAAGTTCTAGTTCAAAACTCTACCTTTTCAATGGAAATGACATCCAGTTCAAAGGGCTTAGGAACACAGTCTGACAACAGTTCTGTTCAATCAATATATACAATCAAGACATGATCAGAGAGGATTTTGGCCCTGGCCTGAATTCTAGCAGCCGACTGTGAAGAAATATGGCCCTGGATACACATACCCGATCCTGTCCAAGCCCTGTCCTCGCAAAGGAAGTCAGCTAGCCTGACACATCACTTGGTTGTGTCCCTCCTACAGCTCCACCAGACCCAGGCAGTCATCTACATGCTGTGCCTGGCTCTGCTGGGCTGGGTGCATCTACACATGGGCCAGGAGATGCCTTTTCCAAGCTGGGCACAGCTTGCATGGACTGGAAGCTCTCTCCCCCAGTCCAGACAGGGCCCTTCTACCCTTGGGTGGAGCAGCCAGGAGAGGGGAGAGGCCATCAGACCACTAGAAAACTTTCAGTGGCTATTATGTCTAGTCTGCTTTTGCTGACTAGTAAAATATACTGAACAAGCTTTGGGAACTGCAAGGATTTGCAAGGGGGATCTAATTTCTCCTCCACCACCCTTCCCTCTTTCTCTTTTCTGAAAAATCCAGTAACTCCCCTATTCCTGCTTCCTTCTCTCCTTCCCACCCACAAGAGAACCAACCTTTATCTGACCCCATCATCAGTTTTTCTTCTTTCTCTACCCCTGGCAGCCTTTGCCTGGGAAAACTATGGCCCAGTTGCTCAGTATCAGTCTCCAAGCACAAGCCCAGTTGCACAGTGGAGAATTCGTAAAGAGGGACACCTTATTTTCCACTGCATCATCTTCCACACACTATTTCCGCTTTCCCTCTTCTTCCTGGCAATGCCCATATCCTTACCCTTCTTTGCTTTCTTCTCTTCTTCCCACCCATTAATAAATTTACCTTTTCTCTGCCCCTTGTCTAGAAGTTCACATATAAGCCTATTTAGAGCATTTTTGTTCAGGCTCCTAAGATCTCTCAGGTCCAGTTTTGGCCTGCCACCCAGTTAGTGAGTCGCACCTGTTTGCTGGTGCTTAGACAAGGCGGCCTTGACAGAAAGGGAGTGTTGGTTTCTGCACGGCCTCTTTCTCTGTCTCAGCCTAGCAACGCTGACAGTAAGTGACTGCTGATTGGCTGTCACTGCTAGAAAAGTTGGCTCCTCACTGGACTCTAAAATTGGCTTCACTCTCACTAGGATTTTTGGTTTGACCATCTTGCCTCGACCCTCATGGACCAGCATGTGAGAGACTTTGTGCCCTGTCAGGCCTGAAACGACCAGAGCTGCCTGGCCTGGGTTTTGGACAGTGTTGCGAGTATGAGCACTCCAACCACCAGAGAATGCAAGCTAGATAGTCATGTGTCTAGTTAGTCAGCTTTTAGCCAGAATAGAATAAAGCTGTTTTTGTTTTATTTGCCATTGCTTGTGCCTTGAGAGTGGTTACTGCTATGCTGCAAACACTCTTCTAACTCAATAAATAACTACCTTTATTTTATGCCTGTGCCTCGAGTGTCTGACTTACTGTGTGCAGGGTCCTCCAGACTAAGAACCCAGAGACTGGGGAGTCTCATATAAAATAGGTGAGTTGTATCTAGACATGGGCATGATCTGAATTATGATTTCAAAAAAAAACCGATTTTGGCGTTTGCGCCATCGTGACTCAGCTAATCGGTTCCGCCCACGGCAACCGATCCAGCAGTCAGAGGTTTGCTTGTTCGAGACTTGATAGGATGTATCAGTTTCTGTTCGGAATTGCAGACACTCTGGCGCCAGTAATTTAATTTATTCCCGGGGCAACGGAGCCAGGGGAATGAGCTGTGTTTGCCCTCCTTCTGTCACCCTCGAAACACGAATGGAAGCCCAGCTTTCCTTGATTAGCAGGCTTCCTTCCAACCATGGAGCAGCAACCCAGGGGAAGGAGGGGGAAGGGGGTGTTCTGAAGCCATGGGCACAAAGGAAAGGCAAAAGGCAGCGCAGGAGGCTGGGTGGCTGTCCGCACCGTTCGTCTTTCCCCAGGACAAGGGGCGTGTGGGCAATCCAGCCGCCCCTTGTCCTGGGGAAAGGCAAAAGGCAGCGCAGGAGGCTGGGAGGCCGCCTGCGCTGTTTGCCTTTCCCCAGGACAAGGGGCACGCGGGCAAGCTGGCCACCCCTTGTCTTGCAGGGCAGGTGAACAGCGCGGGCAGCCACCGAGCCACTCACGCTGCTGCCAGCTCCGCAGCGCATCGGGACAGCCAGCTTGCTGAGTGGGCAGGGGGGCAAGGAGCGCACATGCATGTGCAAGAGCCTGACTACGGTTGCCCTGGGCACTGGCAACTGTAGATCTGGCCCTGGTAATGTCCCCTCCCTGAGAGGAGGCGGCTCGTTGCCAGGTTAAAAACTCCCCCCCCCACTCTAAGTGTGTGTGTGTGTGTGAATGTCCCCTCCCTCCCTGAAGGGAGGTGGCTCATCGCTGCCTCCCCCTGCCCGCCGGGCCTGGTGGCCGCTGCCACCAACCACCGTTCCTATATCGCTGGAAACAGCAGGGCGCCCTCCCGCTTTGGCGTTCCCGATTCCGGATCAGAAATGGGACTTGATCGGTTAGAATCGGTGGCCTGGGTTCGGCAGCGGCCCAGATCCACGAACAGCTTAATCGGTATTTTTGGGGGGATCTTGCCCATCTCTAGTTGTATCCCTCTAGGAGGGTTGCTAGGGGTCTGGGTGGCTGTCAGCAGCACCTGGAACAGTGGCCAGAGGGTTCACCCACCTTAGACACCTCTGCCCCATCTTCAGCTATACCTACCTACCTACCAATTATTTATTCATTTTAGTTCCTCCCCATTTTTCTCTACAGTGAGGACCCAAAGCAGTTTATATCATTCCCCTCTCCTCCATTTTATCCTCAGAACTACCTTTTGAGCAGGAGCAGACTTAGGGTTGCTGTTCCTCCAGTGGGCTTTGCGCTGGCCAATACAGCCTGTTTGGGGGCCCAAATCAGCCCAGCACGAAGTCAGAGAGTGCAGCTGGGGCCTGCACAATAATGTCACTCTGGACAGGTAAGTGATGGGCCCCTCCCTTCCCATGAGGAAGCTAGGTGGACCTGGCAACCGTAGGCAGACTGGACATGAAAAAGCCTGGGAAAGCCCCCCCCCCCGCTGGCCTTGGTCCCACCTTCCAAAAGGAAGGAGAGAGAGTAAAAAGCAATCTGCCTGCCCCTGCCCTGCTGAATCAGGGCTGGAAGGTCTCAGTGGCTCTGCACCAGCTATTAATCCTGACAAGCCTGCCACTCATTCTCCTGCTGGTTGGCTTCTGTTACCTCAGGACTGGCTACATGGGGCTCCTCTTCTCCCAAGGAGTCCTCGCTCTACCTGAGGCCTGGCTGACTCATGACACCGTGGAAGCAGCAGGGGGAATGACACTGGGCAGGGGGATAGCAATCCTATCTGAGGTCCATGCCTTCTTTGTCACTACTCTTCTCCTTTTCCCAGAGGCTTGTCCTTCCCAGGAATGCCTTCTTTCACTCCTAATTCTCCATTACCTCCAGAGTGAATGCTTCTTCCATTAAAATTGACCATCCCAGGCAACTCTAACCCCACACTTCACTCCTGTTGCCAAGCAACCCCTCACCCAGCCTGCATTGAAGTCACCATCCTCCAGAGGGACATGATCCAAGACCAGAAACCACTGTGCAGAGGAACATAGGCCTCATACATTTCAAACAAACACATAATTTTCAAGGCTTATACATATATTGTATCCATTCTATGGACATACAACTTGAAATTCTCAGAGATTGTGCTTTCTACCCAACGTTGCCTCTTACTCAAATTTTAACCAATTTCCATCTCTGACCTTTTTCTTCTTTCTCGAGCCTGTATTCCTCACCCAAAGAAGCCTCCCTCTCAGAATGAAGCCAGACAGAAGAAAGCATATCCAAGCCATTAAGATTCTCCCTTGTAGAGTGAGCACACATCTGCTCCTCCCATCTCATGTCCAATAACTGAAATAGCTTAGATAAGCAGTGCCTCTAGTTATGTAGAACAAGAGTCCTTCCCAGATCAGCGAGTCAAGATGTAAGGGCAAACATCTGACCTAGAAGACAATGCTTGGAAAACAAATATGCTTTTTTTAGAAAGCTCTCAGAGAAAAATTGTCAATATTGAACTAGATCCAAATTGAATTGTTTGGAAAATTACAGTTTTTAGTGAAATGTGAAGCCTGCATATTACATTCAAAAATTCAGGCAGTCCCTTCAGAGTCTAGATTTGAATTATCATCCAAGAATAAAGCATTTTCATAAAAGCTACTGAGGAAGTCCTGCAAATTTTTAAAGTGCTGTTCCTGTACAATTACCTTTACCTGATCACCCAAAGTATCTGTTGTTATTTTCTGAGGTCATAGATACTGAACAGAGATTTTTGACTTCTTGAGCAGCATATAATCTGGGGGGAAAGACAAACTGTAATATTTTCCTAATTTTGCATGTTTCTCTTTCCAGTTATGTGACAAAAATATATGAAACTGGTTAAAAAAACAAACTTTCTAGTGGAAAAAATATCTCGAAACCATTCCTGTTAGAAGGAGAGGCTTATTACTTCCTATTTTCCATGCCTCAGGACCTGAAGCACCTCTTGAAAACCACAATGACCTGTTTCCCCACTTTTTATGCCAGTTATGTCAATCAGATCCTTACAGTGCAATTTAAATCAGTTACACCTTCTAAGTAGTCCAGTGAAGTCAACGGATTTAGAAGGGTGTAACTCTGCTTAGGATAACATTGTTAATTACCCAGTTTTCCAGGTACCCATTATTATCTTTAGGGTACCATCAGTGTAACTTTTGAAGTTTATACTATATCTGAAGATTTGGTAAAGTAACTTAAGGGATCCTGAGAAAGAATTTTTTTTTTAAAGTTCCATCAGCATGTGTTTTGCAATCTCAAATGGCTTCCTTGGCCTTAGTTCTTCTGCAGTGATAGACAGAAGTCATTAGGCTTTGCAGTCTTTTTATCTTCCCTTTCACTCCTTCATCATGTGATAAAGTTTCTGTCAGATTGTTTGTCAGGCTTTGACATTTGTATCAGGTTTTTTTTGTTTTTGTTTTTGGGTCTATTTCTGATATAGTCAATGAATTTTTTGTTGCTTGTATTAACATTTTTAATGATAAATTTCTCAGTTTCGTAGTTTGTGTTCCAATTACATTTGTTTCCCCAGAGTTTGTGCCCCTTTTTATTCACTTCATTTGGGCCAAAGTTCTAGTGTTCACACTCTGAAGATTAGGTATTTGTTGCTGTTTTGGAATTTATGCTTACTTTATATAGTATAAGATCCTTTTACACATAAATGAGAAAGCAGTTAATCTCTGAATTATAGTACATTGACGTTCATATCAAATAACATTTATTGCCAGAGGTCATTTTGTAGAAAAAGAGCTGGAGGAACTCATTAGCATATCTCATTAGCATATGCCATGCCCCTTGCCACCACTGGAAATATTTCATTGGCATAACTGATTTGCATATGCCACACCCCCTGCCATCACTTATCCTGGCTGTTTTGGACCCAATCTTGGCCATTCAGGGCTGAAGTTGGGCCCAAAATGGCAAAAAGGGGCTGAAAATGGCCGAAAAGGGGCCCAAAATGGTCAGGAGTGAGCCTCTGCTGAGCAGGAGAGTGATCCACCACCCGTTAGAAGCCCGATCCAGGCCATTTCGGCCCCAATCCAGGATGAAACGGGCTCAAAATGGCTGAGTCAGGTGGGCGGGGCCACCTGACATGTGACTTCTTTGATGAACTGCCAGAACTGCGTTCCTGCGTGTTCCCCCTTGAAATTAGCCCAGTTTATTGCTAAAATAAGAATAGCATATACTCTTGATTCATGCAGAGAGAGGAATATTTATGCTATTGGAAGCATGTAGTTAGGATCTCAACCACTCGGTGGCACTATTTTCAAAGAATAAATAACAAGTAAGACCATTCCATTTAGGCATACTTTATAAACTGTTCTTATGCATTGATAAATCAGATGAATACCTCCAGTCAAAATATTTGATACTTGAAGTGGTATATTTCAGCAGAAGAGTTTGTTCATTGGTCTAAAACAGTGATGGCTGTGGTGAATTGTCATATGTTCTGAGAGCATCAAGTTTGGGTTTAGCAATGTGGTGGTCTAAGGACTGAAAAACACAAGAGAGCCATGACCGGTCTTCCCATGTTTTAAATAGTGTTTAGAACTACTTTCTCTCTGAGAAACTTCAGGAATAGTAGCTCATGTTGAAGAGGTTATAGATCTCAGGCTATGTGAGCTGAGGTGATAACAAGGAGGAAAACAGTTTTCCATGTCAAAAACTGCAAAGCATAGTTGACTAGCAGTTCCAAAGGCTTTAGTGTTCATTTTGAGAGTACAAGAGACAAACACCATTGAGGAATAGGAGCCTTTATCAGGGGATACAAATTGTACTGCCCATTTTTAAAGGATTTAGATTCCCTCTGAGCAAGGACTTACAAAAAGCTTCTGTAAGTGCTAGATGAACTTTGATTCAGGCACAAGCCAAACCAGTATCTTCCAGGGATAAAAGATAGTTACCTACTAAACCCAAGGGACAGGATTAAGGGTTAATGTGCTTTTGAAGTGTCCAATTACATACACACACACAAAAAATCATTTTTTTCCTCACTACAATTTCCTAGTCAAAGGTTTTCTAGTTTCTCCAAGGACTCTTTGAACCAGACCATCTGAATAAACCAAAGCTGACAAATGTAGTGCTTTGATGTTATGATGAAGCACTTTCCCTTGCCTTTACAAGTCTTCCTTAAAGAAGTGGAAATAGTATGTGCGATTAACCTTGAGACATTGACACAAGAGCCATGAATAAGGTCTGTCTGGATTAGAAAAGGTTTATCAAGACACAGTGTGACCCATCCTGTCAGATTCTGCACACCTTTCTTATTAGAGAGATGGGCGTAAAGGAGAATAGAGCACAAATCTATATCAAGCAATTAGAAGTACATCCCCAAGGGAGAAGAGAAACCCAGGACATTTTGCATGGCATATCATGGAGTCTAGATGATTCCAGCAGTGGGAAATATGGGGAAGGTGCTGTACTATAAGACTGATTCATCACCCATTGTAAGAGATCTACATGAGCAATCTAGCACCACATTTTGGACACCTGCAATACGTATCATGACATTGGGGGAGATGCACCTTCCCATATTTCAGACTTTCTATGCATAACAGCTAAAGTTAGTATCTCCATGTTTGTTCAGGGCTCACTGTGATGTTGTCTGTCACCACTTGAACAATTGTGCCGTAAACTACATTCATAAAAGCAACTAGAGCACAATTCACTGCTTTCACCTCTAGTATATTTAGTTGTGTCAGGATTGTCAGGTCCCTCTAAGTCCAAAATGGGGCGTGTGGGTGCTGTGCACATGTGCAAAGAGCACATGCATGCCCATGGCCCACAGCTATGTTTTGGGGCAATTTTTTAAAAAAAATCAGCCCTGGAAAGACTATTTTTATTAGTTTTATTTATTTACAATGTTTTTAGACTGCCTTTCTCACTGAGACAAAGTGGCACCTGCAGAAGGCCCTGAAGCTGCCGTGGAGGGACACAGGGAGAGGGAAGGTCCAAGTCTTGACAGAAATGACATAACTGCTTAGGGCCACAGGTGCTGACTTTCCACGCATGCCTGCCTGCCTTCTCCCTTTCCCAACACCTTTTCCCCCTGCCAGGCAGGTGCGCAGCAGTGGGGAGTGGTGGCTGGGGGGTAGGAGATTCCCTGCCATAGCAAGGGACCTGGCAGCCATGAGGGGACAAGGTATAATGAGCTTTCCAGCCCATTATTTATTTATTATCTAATGTATTTTTGTCTTGCTCTTATTCCCAGAAACACAGGGAAACATGTGGTTTTCCTATTTCAAGAATGTGATGGCCTCTGGCTAATAAACTTTGTTGTTATATACGTGGTTTTCCCCTCCTTCATTTTAGCCTCACAACAAGCCTGTGAAGTAGCTTTGGCTTAAAGTGTGTGACTGGCCTAAGGTCACCCAGTAGGTTTCACAATGAGCGTAGATTTGAACCCAGATCTTCCTGCTGTTTCAAAAAGCTAAAAAGGTATACATACAAAAAACCCATACTGTATTTCTAAACTAAACATAGAAAACTGTCACAATATAATCATGACATATAAAACTCAGTAGTAAGAAAACAGACCAAATCCATTCTGACAAGCTGTCCTAACGGTACCATGTACAATACACATCACATTTCTATGTAAAAATGAGAAAACCATCTACAGGGATCTTATAGATTCAGTAATTTCATTATACAGTTTAACATTCCTTTAATGCTGACAGAAAAAATATCAGAAATATAAATAACTGTGAATGTTATATTCAACCATATAAAGCTAATATTGATTTAAAGGCTCATTTTCAACAACCTAAGAACTACAAATTAAAATGCTCTTTTTAACATGACACCCCATCATGTTTCAGCCAGCTTTTTTAAAAAAGCAGGGACAGAATCCTCCATTCCTCCCCACCCAATTTTAAAAGCAAGCAGCCAGTCTTCCAAAAGCATATTTTAAACACACACACAGAACCGTGAATGAGGTTTTCCCACAAAAGACAGTGTTTTAAAAGCAGGTTAAAAACAGAGAGTGACAGACAGAAAAACAATGATTCCTCCTACAAAGCCCCGTTTTTTTAAAAAGCAAAAAATGTTTGGAGTGCCCATGGTTACAGAACACCCCCTTCCCCCTCCCTCCCCTGGCTGTCTTCTCCCAACTGGTGAGTACGTTGCTGCTCCGTGGTTGGAAGGAAGCCCTGCTGATCAAGGCAAGCTGAGCTTCCATTCGGGTTTCCAGGGTGACAGAAGGAGGGCAAACTCAGCTCAGGCATTCCCCTGGCTCCATTGCCAGGGGAATAGATTACTGGTGCCGGAGTGACTGGATCTCCGATCAGATACCGATCGCTCCAATGAAGCCCCGATGAAGCCCCCCCCCCAAACGCTGGATCAGTCGCCGTGGACGGCACCGATCCGCCGGGTCCTGATCGCTTGAATGCCATTATCGTGGGTATTTTTCTATCGTAATGCCGATCATGCCCATCTCTAGTCTCAACAGAAGATTCGCAAGGCACTTCACCACCTCTTTCCCAGCTTCTTTGATAATGTGTAGTAGAAGCTATGTGTTTTCCCTACCATGAAGTGCAAAGTTAAGCAAGTATAGCAGCTTCTGTTTTCTCATTCACAACTTCATATAGTTTTTCAGAAATGTGAAGAGAGGGTGTGAATCATTTATGCTCCGTTTATTGGTTGGCTGGAACATGGTCTAGGCTATTATTTTCTGATTTGTGAACACTGAATGTGGTATCTAATAAAGAAATTATTTATTGTGTTGGCTATAGAAAATCTATTTCCTTGTGGATAGGGATTGTACTTTTTCTCTCTTTGATCTTTGTATCTTTTTTATATCTCCGTTGAAAGACCTAGAAAATTGGAAATAATTTAAGTTATACAACTGTGGCTTGAGTGATCCCACACTGTAAAGCTAACATTATGCTCAGATATTAGAATACGTACAAGCTATATGGGAGCACCTTGTGAAGCTAATTTCTTAATTACAAACCCTCCCTCTAGAACAGGCTTACTAAACAAACTCCTTTCCTGAGTTTATAATCCTTAAAGAACTATACATATACAATAATGGTACAATTAGAAAGAACTCTAAAATTACATTTAGAAATTATTAGTAATTTCACATTTGAAAGTAGAGCCTAACAAAAAATATTGATTGAATATGATATTTTAGATTCATTAAAAACAAGTTATGGAATAGAAGACTGACTCTGTGTTAAGAATTCCTGCAAGAGCTCAGTATCTTTGTAAACTGTTCTTAAAAGGGTTTTTTTCTCACCGGCTAGAGAGAGAAAGGATTAGATGAAAAGTGAAAAGGTAGGATTAGAAGTGCAATTCTGAAATAATTTGAAAACAATATGGAGTGAGGGCTATTCATTTCATACTTCAGTAATTTAACAAGGTAGATTTCCCCCATCCCTAAAGATAATTCTTTAAATAATAAAGATTCACATGGCCATTCTCATCTGGTAAGAAGACGTGTCATAGCAAATACCAGAAATATTTGAATAAACTATACAAATATTAAAAAGTGTAAGGAGATATCAACCAAGGTAATACAAGCTAAATGCACTAAACCCTTTGAAATACGGATATTTGGCTAGGAAGAATCAAAAGATGCATTTCACAGAACCTTGTTGATGCCAAATATACACAAGCATCCTATATTATGGCATGCTAAAGACCTACTACAGTTCGGGGATACTTCTGTTAAGTAAACTCAAAGAGAAACAGAAAAATGCCTTTAAACCAAACAATCCAAATGATTCCAGTGGGAAAGAGGTATGAGACTGCAATCCTAAGAACACTTTCCTGGGCGTAAGAACAACTGAATAAAATGGGATATTTCCAAACAGACCTGCTTATGATGGCTCCCTTAGTCTGTTGTGGAAAAAACAGAGCCTTGTGACATCTTGTAAGAAGCTTTTGTAGATCTGAGCTCTATCAGGTGTGTGAGATGTAGCATGGAAGAAACTGTCTGTTCAGTATTAGAAAACACATTAACATTTCTGTGACTTGTTGGAATATAGGTTGCAAGTTCTGACATTCAGTCATTATGGGGTTAATGTGTTTACCCAGTGTTCTATTGTTTGTATCGACCTGGAAGGAAACCCAGCAGAAGGCCAATAGCCTTATCTATCTGAAAGCCTGGGAAACTGAGATGTGTTTGTAAACTGTTATTGGGCAATAGGTCAGGTGATTTCCTGTCCTGAGAAGAAGAAAAGCAAGAAGAAGAATCTCCATTATCCATGCTGTTTAGGTTTGTACTCCATAGTGTCAAGATGTAGGGGATAGATTTCTTTATTTTGTAGGAACCCTGTGTACCTTTTTCCTTGAGAGTAAACTTTTCTTAAAAGGCAAACAAGCATCTGACTCTCTATTGATTAAAGATCCATTGCAACTCTAATTTAAAACTATTTTAACCCACTTTCCCCCCAGCGTGACTGACATGCTCTGGCCTGCCTCTGTTCACTGCAATAGAAGGATTGGCACTCCTGCACCTTTGGCACCCCACCTCTCTTTTTCAGTTATGGGGGCCTGCCAATTCTAGTTAAGAAAGTAGAAAGGAACACAGGAGGAAGCAGAGTGAGAGGAAACAGCTACAGGAAGTGACGCAGCAGAGAAGAAGGAAGGAAGGAAAGAAGGAAAGGATGTTGAGGAGTTACAAGCAGATTTTGCATCTCCTGTTGAGCAGGGAATGCTTCCCCCTCCTTCTGATTGTCTGCTGACTCGTCTAATGTATGTACCATCTCCCACCCCCATGGGATGTATTAGGTTTGGGGTTGGCATGTGCAGAGCTGTGCAGAGCTGCTGCCTTCTTGCACTGATTCTTACGTTTTAATGTATTTTAATGTGATTTTTATTAATTGATGTTACCTGCTCTGAGCCCGCTTGCAGGAAGAGCAGGTTATAAATCTTAATCTCAATAATAATAATAATAATAATGATGATGATGATGATGATGATGATGATGATAAAGACTTTTTGTTGTTACTCCTGCCTGACTCTCAGTTCATTATTATCCCACATGATATATGGAAGAATCACCCACTCAGCCATGGCTCAGTCACCATCTCAGGCATGTCAGTCTTTCTCAGCCTACTTCACAGGGTTATTGTTATGAGGATAAAATGAACAAGGGAAGGACTCTGTTGTAAGTCACTTCAGGTCCCAACTAGGGAGAAAGACAGGCTTTAAATTAAATAAATATGACACTTCAAGAAACAAGAACAAAAAATACATGCTCTAGCATTATCAACATCTAACACAGGAGTGGATCTTTTCAGCTAGTGATAAACAATTGAACAATCCCTTTTGATCGTCAAAAATGCTCTGGGACCTGCATGTTGTGTGGGATGGAGCCTGTGGTGAAGAGGAGAATGGGCAAGACTGAATGAAAAAAATCTGGCTGGATCCAACACATTAGATAACAAAGTTTTCCATTTTAAATCAAACAGTATGAAAAGATTTTTCACTGTGTTAATGCTAGAAGTTAGTAACATCAATTATTCAGAGTATTTAAAAGTCTTTTTTAAAGAAAGAAATCATTTTCATTAGTCTTACAAGAAAGGATAATAATATGCTTATATAATTTATTCCTGCTTGATACTTAGAATAAGTTTGTAGTAGATCTTAAGAGCTCACAAGCATTAAAGTGATTATTTTCAAATAATCCACTGTTTTTAAATTTCAAATAATTAGCTGAGTCCAGTAGAGAGATGGAAAGTTCCATTAAACCAGCTCTCAGCAGGGCAGGTGCTGATTACTTCAATAAAAGCTCATTATTCTTTGAAACTCTGGAATGCTGCCTGACTGGGGAATTTATAATCTGATTTCTATAAATCCTGTTTAAACACAAATATCCTACTTAATGAGCAACACCACTTAAAACTATATATAGACTGGGATACAAAGGGCCACGCACAGGACTTCTGTAAGGATACGGGGATTTTCTCCCTTATTCACACTGCAAACCTTCATGTACCGCAGGAGCCACTCTTGAAAGTCAGTGGACCATCCACAGCAGCATGGAGAGAGCAACCCGCTGCCTGCAAAGAGGAAAACATTATGCTCAGACAAAGGAAATCGTGGCTTCCAGCTATAATTCTTCAAGACCCTTTAATTCTCCTCAAACTATTTCTTGCCATGCACCTTGTAATGGAAACTACTTGGAGCCAACTCCAGTAATTTTCATCCAAATAATAATTTTCAGTCAAGAACCAGTTAACTATAAAACATAATATAGTTCCTGAACTGAACTATAAGGCGCAGTCCTTAGAAGACCTAGTCAAAAGAAAATCCCATTGAGTGCAATAGAATTCGCTTCTAGGTAAGTGTTCCTGGAATTGTTGCCTAATAACCTTTTTTCTACCCCTGTCAATAATCACTGAGAATGAAATACCTGGCTGTAACCAGTTTCCCAGATTAGAGAATTGGGTTTGGCTGGTCTCAGTCTGTCAACATAGTTTCAATAAGACTCCATGGACCTTTACAGCTGATCCCTAAAATAGAATAGATAGAAAGGAAAGTCTGAATAGCTCTGGCAAGCTTGATCTTTTCAGAGCTTGGAAGCTAAGCAGGGTTGGTTATGGCTAGTGCTTGGATGGCAGACCTCCAAGGAAGCAGCTGTGCAGAGGCATGCAATGGCAAACCACCTCTGCCTTGAAATCTCCATATTCTTGGGGTTGTCATGAGTTGGTTGGGACACCACAATACACAATTATAGCCCTGACAGGCCAGAGTAGGATAATGTGATCAGAGCTTTGAAGCTAAGCAGGGTTAATGTGTGGATGGGTGACTACCAAGGAAGATGAGGGCTGTTATGCAGAGGAAGGCCAAGAAGAAAAAAGAGGACAGGCAGACGGCGCGGTCCTTGGGGTTGGCACCATCGGACAAACCTGCACCCAGGCCACGGTACGCCGCACGGTACATGCCGTATCACTACCAGGACAGGTACCAGCAACAGCGGCCTTTCTACCAGCAGTACCCTGCCTACCCACAGCGGCACTACACTCCTGCTCAGCAGCCTAGGAGGCGTAGGCCTTTCAAACCTCGTGCACCTCAACCCTTGGCCCAGAAGAAGGATCAGCAGGGTCCTGGAAGGCAGTATTGATGGGACGATCCAGCCACATCCCCGAACTTTTCCGACAGGCTTAAGCCTTTCATCTTTGACTGGGAGTCAATAACATCTGACTCATGGGTCTTAACGATCATTGATGTGGGATACGGGCTGGAATTTTTAGAACTGCCTAGGTGTAGCTCACCTCTAACGGCTGTAAATAATACTATGGCAGAGCTAGATGCGGAAATAGTGTCGCTCTTGGCCAAGGGTGCTGTGGAAGAAATGGCCTATGAGGAATCTGTAAGGGGGTTCTTTTCTAGGTTCTTCCTGGTCCCCAAGAAGGATGGAGGTTTACGCCCCATTCTAGATTTGAGGGGCCTTAATGCCTTTTTAAAGGTTACTAAGTTCAAGATGGTCACTCTGTCAACTGTGATCTCATTGCTAAAGAAAGGGGATTGATTTGCTGTCCTCGATTTGAAGGACGCTTATTTTCATGTGGGGATACGTGAGGAGCACAGGAAATACCTGAGCTTCGTTTACCGGCAAAGGGTTTTCCGGTATAAGGTGCTGCCCTTCGGTCTATCCACGGCACCACGTGTATTCACCAAATGTGTGGCTCCTGTGGTCTCCTTCCTTCGGGAGGAGGGCTGCACTATCTTTCCCTACCTCGATGACTGGCTCATCGTGGCTGGTTCGGAGTCTAAGCTGGTGCAAGACATAGAATTAGAACTGAGCACTTGCAAACGCTTGGGGCTCCTGGTAAATTTTGAAAAATCTAAGCTGGTGCCCAACCGTAACGTCTCCTATATTGGAGCGATTTTAGACTCGGTAGAGGGTAAGGCGCTGCTCCCCCGTGAAAGGGCTAAGTGCCTGAAGGGTCTTGTGTCCATGTTCAAGCGGAAATGGTTCCAGTCCGTCCGCTCCATCCAGTGTTTGCTGGGTCATATGGCGGCAGCCACCTCTGTGGTCCCCTTTGCTAGACTCCATATGCGTCTGCTCCAAAAATGGTTTGTGCGGAGGTACAATGCTATGCAGCACCCTCCGTCTCTCAAACTCTCCATCCCTAGGGCTATTCTATCCTCCCTTGACTGGTGGCTGTCTGATGACAACTTGTTTAAGGGGACCCTGTTTGGCTACCAGCATCCTGATGTTACAGTGACCACTGACGCGTCCCTGCTGGGATGGGGGGCCTATTGTGGTGATGTATGTGTGCAAGATGTCTGGTCTGAGAGGGAAAAGAACCTCCATATTAATGTGCTTGAACTAAGAGCCATTCATTTTGCACTTGTGTCCCTTGCAGCGCTGCTACAAAATCGCCAGGTGTTGGTGCAGACGGACAACACGACTGCCATGTACTACCTAAATCAGCAAGGGGGCATGGCATCTATGATTCTCTGCAGGGAGGCCACGCTCATTTGGCAGTGGGCAATTCGGAATGGTGTAATGCTTCGAGCTATACACGTGGCAGGTTCAGACAATGCTCGGGCGGATGCCCTGAGTAGGGTCCTCTTGTTGGATCACAAGTGGGATCTGAACGTAGGGTACATTGGGCCGATCTTCCGGATGTGGGGCCAACCGGACATAGATCTCTTCGTGACTGCAGCAAACACCAAGGCCCAGAGGTTCTGTTCGAGGGCAGGGAGCGACCCCCTCTCTATTGGGGATGCCTTCCAGTTTATGTGGACCCAAGGGTTGCATTATATGTTTCCACCGTTCCCCTTGATTCCCAGGGTTCTTTGCAAAATAGAGGAGGACAGGACGGATTGCATCCTTGTGGCCCCCTTTTGGCTGAGGCAGCTTTGGTTTCCCAAGCTCCTGCAGATGTCCCAACGGACGTACATGAGTCTGCTTCCCCAGCAGGATCTCCTGTGGAATGGGAGCCTGTTCCATCACGACCCCAGGAAGCTGCACCTGTCGGCCTGGCGGATCGTTCCCCACCAGTAGCGTTTTCGGATCAGGTGGAGAGGGTCTTACTGAATGCTAGGAAGCCGTCCACTAGACGGTCCTATGAGGCTAAGTGGCGTAGGTTTGAGGCTTGGGCACTTGCTAGAGGAGTGGTGCCTGCCAGTAGCCCCCTGGGGCCCATATTTGATTATCTATGCCAGTTGAGGGAGCAGGGTTTAAGAGTTACCTCCCTCAAAGTCCATCTTGCGGCTATTTCGGCCTTCCACGCCCAAGTAGACGGTGGCACAGTATTCTCACACTGTAAATCCCGCCAGTTTTTGAAGGGGATGTTTAATCTTTACCCGTCTGTGTCCCCTCCGGTGCCTCAATGGTCCCTGTCCCTGGTGTTGTCCAGGCTGATGCTGCCTCCCTTTGAGCCTTTGGCTACGTGCCCCTTGGATTTATTATCGTACAAGGTGGCATTTCTGGTGGCTGTAATGTCTGCCAGAAGGGTTAGTGAACTATCAGCACTACGGGCTGACCCTCCCTTCCTCCTGTTCCACAGTAATAGGTTGGTCCTGCGGCCATGCCTTCAGTTACTGCCTAAGGCGGTGTCTGCTTTTCACCTGTCGCAGGAAATTACGCTACCTGCATTTTTTCCGCAGCCATCTTCCAAAGGGGAAAGGGCCCTTCATACCTTAGATTTAAAGAGGGCCTTGGCTTTCTATTTGGATAGGACAAAGGACTTCTGTAATGGTCCCCACTTGTTTGTCTGTTTCGGGGCCAAGGACAAGGGTCACAGGGCATCTTCGCAGACCCTGTCACGGTGGTTTGTGTCGGCCATTAGTAAGGCCTATTCTCTGGCTGGGGTGGGTTGCCCACTGCAGGTCAGAGCCCATTCCACACGGTCTCAAGCAGCCTCTTCGGAACTCATCAGGGGTGTGCCGCTGGTTAATATCTGTAAGGCAGCTACTTGGTCCTCTGCTGACACGTTTGTTAAACACTATGCAATGGATGTCAATGCAGAGCAAGAGGTTTCTGTAGCCAAAGCTGTCCTTCACTCCCTGTTTTCCTAAAGGGATGCTGGAGAGTATTGTTGTGATAACTGACAATGACACTTTGTGTATATATGTATATATGTATATATTTATTGAACAAGTTAAATGTTACTGTACAATGCTTTATTTATTTATTGGTCCTGGTACTAGGACTGTTGTTGTATAATAAAATTGAGTTGGACTTCACCCCACCTTCCTTATTGTGTGAAGCTTGGTACTCTCCCATGTGTGGAGGCGCAGAAGAACGAAGATGAAAACAGGGTTAACATACCTGTAACTTATGTTCATCGAATTCTTCTGTGCTGACACACATCCCTCCCTCCTACCCCGCTGTGAATTCCAATGCACGATAATATGATGACTATAACAAAATTGATGTTTTAAAGGATTATGGCTATGTGTATTGGATAGCGGCGGCAAGGGAAAACTGAGGGAAGGGGCCGTTGGTCGCTGGGAAGACATGTGACCGTTTGGGCAGGAAAACGGTCGCTGAGGTGCACGACAAACGGCCCCTTCGGAGCTATAGAAGCGTTGAAGAATTCTCCGGCAGCTGGCCTGCACCTGCGCAGTCCCATGTGTGTCAGCACAGAAGAACTCGATGAACATAAGTTACAGGTATGTTAACCCTGTTTTCTCTTGCACAATGGAAGAGTGAAAGGACACACTTCTGCCACATGCACTATGAAATGTGGGTGCTCGAGAAGGAGGCTCGAGTTCCGTGATTATTCATCCTCAAGGGGGCAGAGGGAGGGAGATTATAGAAATTGAAGAGATATCTGAATTGGCCTCCATGTGAAGTTCTCACCTCAGAAACCTCACAAGGAAAGTTTGTTGCTGTTGAATGATTCAGGTGGTCTGAGTCCACTGGAGTAACCATATTTCTGTAACAAGTAAATAACTTTATGCTGCCCCTTGTCTCAGGTAACAGACACAGAGCAGCATACTATAAGGACAGAGAGGTAGAGAGGACATGCATTCCACCTTCCTGTTCTACTGAGCTGTAGATTGCTACTCTCAGGGAACTCCCCCCCCCCTTCTCCCTCACTAGCACACACCTGCTTTCTCTCCATCATGCAACTATGGAGAACACAGAACTTCCTTCCTTCATCTGCTTGCATTCTTAGATAGATTAGACTAGACTCTATTCTCTTTCCTGTCCGCTTCTAAGTGGAGTTGCTAAATAAAAGGACTCTTGTTTTCTTTACTAAAGTAAACAGGTTCTATGTATGTTTATTGCCTCATCAACACATGTTCACATGCCTAGCTGCGCTGACGAAGCTGCTAACAATTTCAGGGTTTCTAAAAATTATTTTTAAGGTATGAAGCAAAAACAGATTTTTGGTATGGAGTCAAAAAATCTTAGGCCCTGAATCTGAGTTATCTAAAAAGGGTATAAGGGACTGACACCTTCTGTTGAATTACTTCTGGCAGGGTTCGTGCAACTTTCTCACCGTTACAGAGTAAGTAATTTCAGGCTACTTCTTCCTAAAAAGAATAGTGAATTCTCGCACCTTGGATGTTTAGCAGCTTGACACCTCTGAGGCGAATGACAATCTTGGCTCCCACCTCATAGAAAAAGCTAACATTCCATTTGGCTGTTTACATTCGAAAAAGGTTATTAAAATAAGAAATATCATTCATTTCCACATCTGCTTTTTTATAATATGAGCACAGGTGTCTTTCCACACATATATTATTAACCTTCCAGCACAACATCAGAAAAAGATGCAACCTATTTCTTAAAATGTTGCATTTTGCCACATTTTGTTGAAAAGTCACTCAATAAATGAGGAACACAGAGTCATCTAAAATTCTGGTTTTTCTATTAACTCCATAGCCTTATTAACTGAAAATAATGTAGCATATTGCTACTAAATTTCACAAGTTTAATGTGTATAATTTCTTATCTGGTTTAAACAGCTTTAAGAAAGAACAACTGGAGTGGAGAATAACTAGACAAGTAGACTTTTATGATGTTGTTCTGTGCTTATCTTGGGTCTTAAATAGATTGTTAATACCAGTCTTGGTCCTAAGAAAATGGAGGGGGGTTGTTGTTTGTTGTTCTTTTACAACAGACCTTGTGCAAGGAGGAATTGGCTAGCTGGCAATTCACACTTGCTCCTGCCTTGGCACCTTCCCTGGTAACTCTAAACCATCCCTAGACAAAAATAATGCGGCTGCCAATTATTGCCTAGTATCCGATCTGCCCTTTCTGGGCAAAGTGATTGAGAAAACAGCAGGTAATGAACTCCAGTTCTTCTTAGATAAATCTAGTGCTTTGGACCCATATCAATCTGGATTTAGACCAAGCTATGGGACAGAGACTGCTCTGATGGCTTTAGTTGATGATCTTCTCCTGAATGCAGACAAAGGCTAGGCTTCTTTGTTGCTCCTCCTAGATCTATCAGTAACCTTCAATACTGTAAATCATTCCAACTTGCTGAGGCATTTGAAAGCTGAAGTGGGTATTGTGTGATATGCCTTGGACTGGTTTAAGTTGTTCCTTACAGTACAGGCTCAAAGGGTTGCTGTTGGAGACCAGAATGGGAATTATCTTGCAGGGTTCCACAAGGTGCAATCTTATCCCTCATTTTATTCAACCTCTATGTAAAGTCTTTAGAAAAACTCATTTGTAGCAATGGAATTGGATGCCATCAATATGTGGATGACTCTCGGCTCTATATCTCAGTATCCAAATTATCTTATGGCGCAGTAGATATCCTGGATCAGAGCCTAACAGCGGTGGTCAAATGGCTGAAAGCGAACAAATTGAAATAGAACTGAAACATGATGGAAGTGATGCTCATTGGGAAGGCAGAAATCTTGAAAGACATTGTACTCCCCACTTTTGATGAAGTTCATTTGACCCTTGCAGATTCGGTATAACCTAGTGGTTATACTAGATCCAGCACTAGATCCAGCAGTACTGCTAGAAACACAAGTTAAGGCAACTGCAAAAGAATGCTTTCCACAACCTCAATCTAGTTTGAAAGATGGCCTCTTACCCTGACTCGGCCAATCTGGCCACTTGGATCCATGTCATGTAACATTAAGACTTGACTATTGTAATGCACTGTTTATAGGTCTCTCCTCTAAATTAACTCAGAAATTCAAATTGGTACCAAATGTTGCAGCTCATTTATTATTGAGAGCTAGGAGGATCATGAATATTACTCCTATTTTGTTGTCACTCCACAGGCTGCCTATCAGCTACTGGGCTCAATTCAAGGTATTGGTCATCACATACAAAGCTCTTCATGGCCTTGGTGCAACATATCTATGGGACTGCCTCTCTCCCTATGCTCCACTATGGCAGCTTTGCTCATCTGTACAGGGCCTTCTGCAGGTGCCATGTTGCACATGGGCAAAATCAACAGCTACCTGTACACGTGCATTCCACCCTATGGAATGGCATATCTGAAGAGGTCAGGAAAGCTCCCACTCTCTTGGCTTTCCACAAGTGATGCAAAACTGAATTATTCAAGAGGGATTTTTACTCAGGAGGGCTGTACTGTAAGGAAGTGGTCCCAAAGAGATTCATAAGTAAAAGGATAGGAACTATATACTTCTATGCAGGGTTTTTTTTCTGGGAAAAGAGGTGGCGGAACTCTCAAGAGGGAAATGAGGAAGAAACACATGGGATTCTTTGAAATAATATTATTTTCAAGCACTATTGCCAAGTATTTTCAAGAGGTGCCGGAACTCCGTTCCCCTGCATTCCCCCTGAAAAAAAGCCCTGCTTCTATGTACTGTATGTTGCTGAAGTATGATCCTACTCGATAGCTTTTATGTTGTTTAACATGTTAGTCTTAGAATTGCTTATGCTCTGTTTAGCATTTCTTCAACTCTGTATTAGATTCCTGCTAGTTTTAAAGCTATGCAAATTTGCATTTATATACCCAATTGCATTGTTTATTGAAATACCTTTGAAACTGACTGTACTCACATTATGTAAACTGCCTTGAGTCTCAGTGAGATAGGCAGACTATAAATAACATTAAAAATTGAATAAACAAATAAAAGTTAAGGCACAACTGCCTTTACTGGGGAATACTAAGCAGTCCACTCCACTGATTAGTAGTGCTGCCAAAACTCTTACAATCCATTGTTCCTTTAAAGTACATGGAATAAGCTCATACAGAGTAAGACAGAATTCCAAATCAGTTTCCTATAATAAATGAATATTGCCCCCATGCAAAGCAGCAAAATGTGGGTGAAACTAGGTTTATTTATGATGGATCTGCATAATTAACAAGTTATTTCCTGGATTTTAAGAGCAGGTGACCCTAACATGCCTCCTGTCCTGGCTCTCAGCATATTGGAGCAAGTCTACTACTTTCAGCTTTGTGCTGAGAGGTATGAAACCTCATCTCATTCCCAACATGCCTCTTATGAAACTATGGATTTGGCTGATGCTGCTCAGCACCAATGGAGTCCTCTTCCAATCTCCTTGGTTTCACAAGCCAACAAAGAAGTGGCTTGGTAAAGCTCTCTTCATCCATAAATGTTTCATTTAGTCCCATAAGCTACAAGGAAATACTGTTTCTATAGTATTCTCTTCTCCTGGGAACTCTCTAAGCAGGCTTTGTATCCACACTGCCATAGTTTTGTTTGTCTTGTTATAAGTTGGATGTTGTGGTTATGTGTATAGGGTTGGGTAGTGTCATATGGTTGTTTTTATGCCTTCTACTCGCAGAGACATCAGCATGCAACATCTAAATTGGTGGTTACAACAGAATGGCCAAAAATGCTGTAGGATTCCCAGATGATGTTGCTATGCTTGCATTTGTTGTGCCCTTAATGTTGTCTTTACTGTTGGACAAACATAGAGTCATAGCTACATTGTGCTGGCATTATCCAGAAATAGCAGTTAGGGTCTTCCACATCACCCTTTTCTCTGTGTATACAGACAACTTGATCTTTCCTTGTGACTGATGTCAAACAAACAAAATGAAACCTGAGTTGTGACTGAACTTTCTCAAAAATCTTGTTAAATGGTTAAGAGTGCTATAGAGTCATTTGGAAAACATGAATTGATTTGAATATTACCTGAACTGAACCTGAAATTTCAAAAAAACAGTTAATGTTTCGAGATGCCCAAGAATGAGTTTCAAGCACCAAGGTCCACCCTCAACAAAGCTAGGTCAGGCATCTCTGTTAAAACAGTCACACACTACAAGACAGACTTCCTTCTCACTTTACAGTGCTGTAAGAACTTCAAACTTCTCCCTGCCAAATAACAATAAAAATGGCATGCAATCTCTACACAAGGGTGTCAGGATACAGCTTTAGTACAATACTTGCTGATGGACAATTCTCATTCTGTAGAACAGATGTAAAATTCCATCCAGAGGGTTATACAAATTTAAACATGCTTTCATCGGTTTTATTTTTAAGTGTACATAAACATTAGTCTAGCAAGGGAGATGCTTGTATGTGCGCATGTACAAGTGATGTAAACATATTGCTATCATGACACTTTTCTGGTCCTCCCTGAACTTTCATGCTTGAACTTGCACAACCTCTTGAGAGCCAAGATGAGATGAGACACACTCCCCTGCCCCCCATCTAAGCTAAACCAAGCGACTTATTCTGCACTTTATTATGAGCACCGAGTGGGTAGAGGAGCAGGCCTCCTGATGTTGTCACTGGGAGCTTTCTTAAAGCTTTCCCCAACCCTAACCCAATCTACCTGCTGTGGTAGTTTGCAGTCTGATAAGCCAGCTGGAAGAAAGAGCTCCCCTTCGTTCTTTTTCTGCACTGGCACCTTACCTGTTCCATCATTGATTGAGACACCCCTTACCATTTGTTTGTTTTAAGCATCTGTATGCCACCTTTCTATTCAAATAGGGTCCTCAAATTGGCAATCCCAGTATCACTGAGCACATCACAGTGGAATTACTAATGAGTACATCGAAGGAGCTCTGTTTAGGATTGCCAGGTCAATGTTGGAACATGCAACACACCAGAACAGAATGGAGAAGAGAGAGAGAGAGACTTTGCCTTGCTGTCAGCTAGTCCACCACCATTTGTCAGACAAGAGTAGGAGCAGCCCACATGTTTATAAAAAGTTGTGGGAGGCATAGATTTATTATCTGGGTTAGAGAAGATTTTGGGGTGGGGGAAGGCATTGCAGTCATTTCACTTTACAGGCAAGTGTTACAGAAGTTGAAGTTCATACTGCAAGCACATTGAATTCAAACTTCAGTTGTGCCATAAGTTACATAACATTTCCTCCCTTTAATTTCTAGAACATGGATCCCCAAAGTGGTCCCCCTGGGAGCCAAAGCACCTTTCAACACCCTTTCTGGTGCCAGCCAAGCACTTTTAGAAAGTGGGTGAGGCTGGGTGGGGCCATGTGGAGCTTTTGCCCAGGAGGTCTTCTGACTGGCTGTGCACATTTTTAAAAAGCTGCTTCAGAAGCAGCCACCACAACCACACAACGATCTTCACTGCATGACTAAAGGTAAGCTGTGTGTGTGCAAGAAAATATTTTTAAATAATATGTTCATTTTAAAAAGCATTCTGTTAAGCAGAGTTTCTTCCTCAGGTGTTGAAGGGTTACTATTAGAGTTATATTTGACTTCACTCTCTGACATTTTGTAGTTGGTTTTGCCTCCTGCAGCAAGCATTTTTGTGATTGTACCACTCACCCTGTGTCAGAATTCCAAAGGCTCAAAAAGATCGGGACCCCTGATCTCCATGTTATAGATGTTGTTATCCGCCCTGAGCCAGCTCACGGGGAGGGCGGAATACAAATTTGAAATAAAAAAATAAAAAAATTAAAAAAAATAAAAAATAGATGCAGGGACGAGGATTCAGCACCAGTGCTGAAGAAGAGTGAAAGTGACACACCAGTTTCCAGAGTACAGTATTTGCATTACTCTGCTCTCTCAAGTGGGAGTAGAACAAACCGAATCCATGATTAGCACCTAGTTTTAATTCTAATAAAAATGAATGCTTTCCCCTGACAATATAAGTTGCCATTTTCTGATTTTCAAGAAATCTGAACAAGGCTATTTTGGAAAGTGCTGATCTTTCCTCTCTCTCCTCTATGCATACTGTGAAACAAACATGAGCCTCATATAGCAATTTTTTTTTATGTCCAGAAGAAATATGATGTACCTATTAAGAGGCCTTTTTCTTTCAAGCCCATTGGGTTTGATGACAGTGCTGTGGATATGTAGCCTGTAGAACAGAGGCAGAGTTATTCAGAAAAGTAGCATTTCCCATAAGTATTCATGGAGCTTCCCTCAGTTGTTTTGAAGTCTCAGAATTCACTTGTCAAAAGTACAGAACAGCACAATCAGACTGATGCTTACTTGCCTATGCACAATCTGGGCTGATGTCTTCAGAAGTAAGCAGAACTCTTTGTTTATATAAAACAAGGTCATCCCTGATTCACAAAGTAAAAGTCACGTTCTAAGTATGGGGGAGAGCAACAGCAATTTCATTCAGTTTCCGTTTGCTTTTCTCACACACAGGCAGAACTAGGCCTTCTAAATAATGATTTCTACTAATAAATACTTCATACCTTCTTTTTTTTTGAAACAGAACAACCCCTGCAGAATTAAAGCAAATAAAGTACAAAATAAATCAAAACATTTTTACTGAGTCTTTGCAACTGAAAAGTGTGGTTTTTGTGGTTTGTGGTTCCCAATAGAATGAGCCATCTCTGCAGGATCAGGGCAGACAGTCAGTCAGAAAGAAAATCCAGTACAGTAACCAATAGAAAAAAGAATACCAAACTGTGGTACCAGTTGGGACATTTCAGTATAAACCATGGGAATTTGCTCACATGCCGGTGCCAATAATCATCATTACATGGTTCATTATACAGATTTGTTCAAGTCAGGATTGCTTCGTTGCGTTGTGAACCAAGTGCTGCTAATCCCAGATTTTCCCCCCCTCTGGATTAGAATGTTGACCAAGATTCTGTGCATGCACAGTCAATATGGCAGCCTAGCACTGATGGATGGAGGAGGAACAGCAACAGAACACACAGAAACAGCTGGAGTAAAAGAGGCCACAATTTTATTGAATTACAGCTCATGGAGCATTGGTGAAGCATAGGGGTTGGAACCCAAGCATCGGCTGACCTGGCTGCCAGTTGGTGAACCACCATGCCCCCTTGGACCCCTTCTGAGGGGGGGACCATGGAGTGATAGCTAATGGGATGCCACATAGGCACATACCCCTGTGTAGATCACCTGCCACCTAGGAGTGAGTACGACCCAGCAGCCCCTCGAGCTGAGCATGGACCATCCATGACTTACTCCCAAGATTCCTTAAGAGAATCCCCTTACTGGAGAGATTGGGTTCACAGGTCCCATCTCCCCACAAAAGGATCTGAGCCTGGTGCCCAAACCACCACAAGAGCCACAAAAAGGCTCCCACTAAAGCTGGAACCAACCTGATAGGCTGTTCTGAATGTCATATAACCAGATGTCTTGTCCCCAGCTGGACAGGTGTATGCCATCAGGGTGATATAATGCCTCTAGCCAAAAGGAAATGTCCAGGTGTGGAATTAGCATACCCCCACTGCCTCCACAAACTGCCCCATCACCCTGGCAACTTCGGCCTGACCACATCCATCTTTTTGGGGCAAGATGTCCTGCTCCAAGAATGCTACTGAAGCAAGTCCAACCAAAGAAAGTGAGTTGGAGGAAAGAGTTTGTGAACATGGTCCAGGTCCTCCATCATGGAATGTTTCAAGTCCAGCCCCTGCCACCAGCCCAGGTCATTTTCCGCAAGCTGAATGACCAAGGCATCTGGAGGGCCATAGCACTTGGCCTGGCAAAGCATGGCTGGCACAAGTGATTCCCAGAGCATTCACTGATGCTGATCCAGGTGATCTTGACAAAACCCTCCAAACCAAGCTGCTGTCTCCATCCAGATGATGATGTGTAGCCACTAGCCCAGTGCATGATGCTGTGCCCACAGATCGAAACCAATTTGCACCAACCTGTAAGAGCTATCAAAAGAAAGGTCGTTAGATTCCCCAGCCACCAGATGAATGTAGGATCTGTAAAGTGCAAGACCTCCATCACATGATGGCTTGAATCCATGATGTCAGGAGGCCTAGATCTGCAGTTATGGTGGGTGCCAAATTCCCTAGAGGTTGGATCAGCTACTGCCAGGCAGAATCTGAGGAGGCAAGCAAACTGCTAAGTGTCATGGGGGGGGGATGGAATGGGCTTGAGTGCCACAAGTGAATTGTGGTCTGGACCAGGCAGAGGGCACTGTCAGATGCAGCCTTCAAGAGGACTCGCTCTCCCTGCCCCCTTTGGTCGGTCTTAGAATGATGGATAGTGATAGTAACCCCGGCTCCTGACAGAGTTATTACCCAGGGTTTGCCCAGAGGAGTCCAAGCAGGAACTGGAGACCAGCTCCCCCATGCAGAAGGCCCCATAAAATCAGCAAAAAGGCTATCCAAAAGAGCTGAGATTCAAATGGGAACCAACAAATGGCTGAGACCAGCTGCAAGATGCTGGACAGAACAGCCAGAGTTATTGGTCACCTTGAGTCCAGAGGGGCGGGCGATAACCCAGGCCTCCATCACCTGTCAGGCCACAAAGGAGTCACACAGGTCAGGGAAACCATGGGCCTTGTTAAAGAAGGAAATGGCAAGCCAAGTGCAGGTGTGTGTCCGTGGTTTTAGGCACTAAGCCCTACTCCCTCAGGTGGGCCAAATAGTGCAGGACAATGGTCTATGAGGTGGGCCAACCAATGGAGCCTCTAGAACTGGCTGCAAAAGACAGAAAACTGGCCAAGGCTACTGAGTAAGCTCGCAGGGTAGATGGGGCAACAGAGCTCAGTACTCCCTGCATTATGGTGTACCTCCAAGCTCCCACAGAACCTCTGGAAATGGGTCCAGAGTACAATGTGCAGATGGTACCAGGCTGAAGAACCTCTCCATCTGAAATTGGACCAGGTAGTCTGATGGGAGCAACAAGTGTGAAAAAACTTGGTGGAAAGTAACACACTTTGTATAAAGTTCAGCACACTTCTGAAGAATAGATGTAACACAGAAAGCAAGCTAGCTCTGTATCAAGCAAAAGCAAAGCCAAAGCAACACTGAGTGAAGCTGCACCACAGTGCTGGTCCCTCTGATTCTCAGGGGGAAGGCATTGGCCGGCCCTGCAACAAAAGGACTTATGTTCAGCAAATCTTTGGCATGCCTTACCTTGGACTTTCCTGCAATTAATAACTGTATACTTGGAGCACTGTGCACTTTTTAAAAGATATACTGTACTAGAGCTCTGTGTGCTTTAAGAAATGTATGCAGCTGATAACATTAATTTTTGAGATACTACCTGTTTACATGACTGTGTTAAGATTCTTTGATGGTACATTTGGTACTTACCTGCTTGATGTTTGATGATTTTCTGATGGTATATATTTAAAATATGGAATTATATGTTTATATGACTCAATCAGTGTAGCTAGATAATCACAATGTAATTTGTTTTCTAGTTAAAATTGTGTTCTGTGATTTTCCTTAGTACTTCCTGCTACATACTGGGCTGAGAATGAAATGTTAGCAGAGAGACAGACCAACACAAATTGGTGCACAAGGTGCCCCACTCAAAGCGAGAGGATTGCCTATTCAAGACAACCGCCACTGCCTGATGGTCACACCAGTATTCAACCTGCTTGTCCCTGAGGTGATCCTGCCAGAAAATAACCGCCTCCACAATTGGGAATAGCTCCAGGGAGATAAGATCCCACAGGATGCCAGACCTGGCTCAGATGGTGGGACACATCTGGGCACACCAGCACCCTCTTAAGTAGACTCCACACCCAAGGCTGCCTGCAGTGTCCCAATAGACCTGCAGTTCAGGTCCCAAGTACCATGAGTCTTGCCACGACAAAACCCCATTGAAATTGGCAAGAAAGAAAACCCAGACCCTGAGGTCCTCCTTGAAGTCTTTGGTGAGGCAAATGTGATGGGGAGTGAAGGCCTGTGCCTGTGCAAGATTCACACAAAAAGCTGAACATGATGAACCCATCTTGCACATGAAGTTCAAGTACCCTATGATGGACTGGAGCTTCCTGAGGGTACAGTTCTGGTGGGACAGGGACAAGACAATGAGGTCCTGCAAGTTCTGCAATTTGTCAGAGGAGAGGCAGGGCTGCCTGGACATGGAGCCCAGCTGTATGCCTTAGGTAGACCAGCTGAGTAGTTGGTCTCTCCATCTTCTCCTAGGCGAGCAGGACCAAGTCCCGGGCCAGCACCTGGAAAATGTACAGGTGATAAACACAAGCCATGCGACCTGGGCCACAATCAGGAAATCATCTAAACAGTGTGTGATGTGGAGGCACCTCATGCACTCCTTTGCCTGCCCTAGTCGGAGGTCTGGCCCTTCAGGATTGGAGCCTAGGATGCTCAACTTGCTTAGCAAAAGTAGGGTTGGAACTTGGGACTACAGCCACCTGCCCCTTTAAATTAGCCCTCTGTTGATGGATAGCAGGCACTTAGCCCTCCCCTTGCTAAGTTCTGAAACCCTATCCCTTTCAACACTGGAGAAATAGGAGTGAGAACAGAGAAGAGAGAGCTGCCAGAAGTAAATACAGTGTATCAAAACCAAAAAAACAAAACAGCGCTACCTCTAGGACACTCACTTAGCTATAGCCTGGACTTCCAATTCAGTTAAGGAAAGACTTAAGGTGTAATTCTAAACAGAGTTACTTCAGTCTAAGCCCACTGAAATTCAGATCAATATGCATAAGATATGGAGTCATGAGCTCTATATTCCTCTGGAGAGAGAACAACGGAAAAAAGAGGGAGAAAATGAATAATAAATTCCTAGTTTACATGTATCAAAATGTATCCAGCAAATCTCAAAAGTATTCATCATTATGGACCAGAGCTGTGATGGAGAAAAAAACAGTTAAGGCCAGAAAGATGGTACTTGGTATCATTTTAAATCAGTTTATTCATTTCATAGACTTTGGGAGCAATCCTAAGCAGATCTACTCAGAAGCAAGTCCCATCTTATTCAGTGGGACTTACTTCCAGGAAAGTGTCATTAAGGTTGTAGCCTTTATGTTCTTATCCTAAAACACAGGGCTTTTTTTCTGGGAAAAGAGGTGGTGGAACTCAGTGGGTTGCCCTTGGAGAAAATGGTCACATGGCTGGTGGCCCCGCCCCCTGATCTCCAGACAGAGAGGAGTTTAGATTGCCTTCCGCACTGGTGTGGAGGGCAATCTAAATTCCCCTCTGTCTGGAGATCAGGGGGCGGGGCCACCAGCCATGTGACCATTTTCAAGAGGTTCCGGAACTCCGTTCCACCGCGTTCCCAGCTGAAAAAAAGCCCTGCTAAAACACATCTACTTAGAAACATAATTTTTATTTAACTTTCCTCCAATTATAGCCCAATCCTATGCAAGTTTATGTGGAAGTCAATCCCACTGTGTGCATAGGATGGCATCCTTAGAAATGCAGATGTTGAGGCAACAAATGTAATAAAGCCATGAGCCAATTGTATAAACCATAATACAAAATTAATACAAAATTCACGTTACACATTCCTTTGTTGTTCTTATCAGGCATGTTATGGATGACTGGCATTTAAAAATAAAAATAGGTGAATCAAACTGATTAATGTGGAAAAACTTTCTGCATTATAGCACTAAAGTGTTTATTGGCAAACAGCAAACATGCTTCTACATTACTTTCATTTTCCCGGAGCACAACTTAATTAATGCTGTCGTGTAGCTCAAAGAAACAAACTCCCCCCATAACAGTCCTCCCACGCCAGAAGATCAATAGAACCCTGCAAGCTACAACAGAAAGAAATTAGAACGTGCATCAAATTTGTGAAGCTGATAAAGAAAACATATTTGCCCTTCATGTATTTTTAAAGAGGCTCTTTTTCATTATTACTTTAAACGGCTGCTTGGCAAAAAAAAAAAAGGCAAAGAACCTAGGAAAATAAACTTTGCTTCTTTTCAAATGGCAAATTTCTCTGTTTCCTCAACATAAGCACCGAGGCTTTTGAGAAGCATTGTGTGATAAAGATATACTTCAGCCTGATGTTAACTATAGTTTTGCTTAGGGCTTGCTTATTGTTATACCAAGCTTGAAAGTCAGTTTCAAATAGTCATATGGCATATAAATTGATTTACCAAGAGTAACTATGTTTTGGGGTGGATGGATGGGTATCCACAATAAATAATAAAGTGTTTTAGGCACATGCAAGCTTGCCCTCACTTGTACTGAGAACTGCTTTAGTGTTTATATGCACAAGTGATGATGAACTTCTTTGAGGTGTTCCCAGGAACGGCTCAGGCTTTAGTGGCTCTGAATGAAATGACTCACAGTAGATATATCCATGTATGCATATATCACACACCCTTCCTTCAGAACAGCTTCACTAGTAGTGGTTAGAATGTCAGATTAGGACTACGGGTTAAAATCCCTACTCAACCATGAAAGCCAGTGCGTGATTTGGGGCCAGTCATCTTAAACTCACGGGTTGTTCTGATAACAAAACATATCAGCAGAACCATGCATGTTTCCCGAGTTTCTAAGAGCAAAGGTGGTATTAAAACTGACAGACACCTAACTAGATAGATTCATGATGATTAGGCAAATAGATTTGACATTGATGGTGGATAGGTCCATCAATGGCTGTTAGTTACTATAGCTAAAGGGAATCGTCAAACCCACAAGCAGTAAACGTATGGATACAAGCACTAGGAGGCAACATTAAAAAATGGCCTGTGCCTTTATGCCTTGTTCATTGGGCCTTCAGGACAATTAGTTAATCAATGTGTGAAACAGGAGACTGGACTAGATCCAGCAGGGCTCTTATTATGTTTTCCGTAACAGATAGTACTGATTTCATAGTCACTCAGTGAGTAATTCTGGCCTATGACTGCCACCCCCATTACACTTTTGATGTGATGGCATGTAAAAGTGCTTCATTTTTTTCAGCATTCAGAGAACATTATCCCTTTTAATGATTTACAAGATTAAATAGGATACATAAAAATCTAAAAATTCTGACCAAATAGTCATAAAATATCCTTTAGAGCCTATTAATCTTAAAGAAAATGTATTCATGTCTATAACTTTCTTTTAAAATATAGCATTCACAATACTGTCCACAGCATGATGAGGCCCAATCAAAATGTCAGAGAAGCTTTCCCATGAGTCCCTCCTAAGAATGGCACTCCAGTAGCAGTCCTGTATAGAGATGGGCATGAACAGGAAAAAAAATGAACATGATGTTCGTTATTCGTTGCCATCCATGAACAGGGACTCACAAACAACCACGAACATGGTCCTGTTCATGAACATGTTCGTGGTTGGCTGTTCATGGGGGCCAGCAGGCTCTCCTCCAGCCATCATCCAAGTTTGGTCAAGATCACTACTGCACCAGTCCCAGAAACCTTACCTGAGCAGGCAGCAGGAAAGGTACCAATAATAAGTAATAGCTTGGCCCAGAGCCTGGCAGCAGCCCTGAAACTTAAAGGGATAGATTTCTATCCCACCACACACAAAGAAAATTCAAGCTCCAATGCACTCTATCAAAATGCCAACAGCAACTGTCTCTCCATTGTCTGCAGTCAGAGCTGGGAGCCCCCCTCCCCCCGGCCTTTGCTCCCTTGTTGTAACAAATTTGGAGCTCTACACTTGAAAGGAAGACCGGCCTTTCAAGCTAAATTGGGCTTAGATTGGGGTTTCGAGGGCAACAGCAGGAGTTCAGACAGTGTTCAGACACTCCCTGCCTAAGTTGCCAAGGGAATTGATTGCAGGTGCCAAACTGTCTGGCTTGATGAACAGCAACGAACAAAAACGAACGAGGCTTGCAACAACCACCGGTTCATTTAGAATGGGGCCTCAAGAACAGCTTGTTCTCGAACAGCAGATTGGGCTGTTTGTGGCTTTTTTTTGTTCGTATTGCTGTTCATGGCCATCTCTAGTCCTGTATAGGTGCCATTTGTCTGAATATCTGATGAAGGGAGATTTAACTCTCGAAAGCTGATACCCTGGAATTCTCATTGGCCTTAAAAGTGCTACTGGACTTGAAAGTTGTTGTTTGTCTGAGTGTGTATGTGAAAGGAGTATATTAATGTGACTACTGCATTTTCAGAATCAGAGCAGGCTCTTACTAACAGGGCCTCCTTTTGAGAACAGCTAGGCCTTGAACCCTGCAATAGTCATTCACACATTCCCCAAAGGTATGAAACAGTACATTACATGGGAGTCAGCTACAATTCAACCACAGTTACCAAGGTTAAAGTGTGAACAATGCTGCTTTTGTAGCTCAAGTAATATAGCTTTGAAAAAAAGGCTTCGCATCAATTTATACAATTGTAGCCACACTCAAATAATGAGACAAGATGGGGAAGATGCACAAGTGGTTGTCTAATGTTTTTATTCTTACTAAAATGCAGCTGATTGGACCAGTAGCAGGGAAGAATATTTCATCCTTTCACTGTGAACATTCAATCAACATTTTCTCCTGGAAACTTTCCCCCACAGAAGATGTTACAATGTGGAAAAGCAACTGGTGGATTTTGATCAAGAAAAATATCCTGTGGAGAAAGGGTTAAATTTCTCTCCCCAGCATTAAAATTTCATTTTACCTGGGAGACTGTATCTTCCACATCTCATTTATTTTGGTCCTAAGGGCGGCTGCAACTGCAAATCAAGGTGGCCAGTTTAATCAATGAGGAAATTTTCTACACATCTCCTATACTTTATCAACTATGGTCCATATTTGCTCATGAGAGGGCTCTGGACAGGGCAATTAGCTGAAAGACAGGTTGGAGGCACCAACAGTGGCCAACTTGGCCAAGGCCAGATCACTGCATGCGAGAGGAGAATCTTTTTTCCTTGCACAGATAGCCCCAGATAAGGCAAGGTGAATCTTGTCTCATGGGGGGATCCCTGAATGAAGTGAGATAAGTCTCTTTTTTCCCTCTTATCCATGGCAGTCCTGGATAAGGTATGTGCTACTTTAGCCAAGGCTTATGCAGACAAGGCCCAGAAGAGGCCCACATTGCTGGAGATGCAAGATGAGAGTAGCTTTGCCTAGCACCAGGAGAATCCCAGAGGTGGGCCTCCAGTTTACTGGACCCCCAGGACTTCTGCCAGTGACCATAATGGTCAATCCATCCCTGCTCAGATTAGAAACATTGCCTGAAGCACTTGCTTATCAAAATTGTATTTCTTGAGCTATAAAAATTATTTTGATCTTCATGTGCTATGGAAAAGAGACAATTCCTATCAGAATTTTAACCATTCTAAGCCTACAGTAAACCACAAGGCACTGATATATGATATAATTCACTTCCAGTCCTCGTATTTAATTTCCGATAAGAGTCTAGTGATAGTCTGAGGTTTCATTCTTTGACTATTTGGCTTAATATCCATGGATCGATATGTTTTCGATGGATTTTCTTTTCCCATTTCAGTGTTATGGTGAGCCGAGGAGGAAGAATACTGCTGCTTTTAGTCTTCTGTTTTATTATTTGGCTCATGAATCTAAAATGTCTATAGAAATCCTTATATCTCACTAGATAGTGCACTTTACAGTTTGTCAGGATCTAATATATTGTGGGTTCCTTGGTCAGAGTTACGCCATGTTTAATCTGTAGTTGCTAGCCTTTTTCTCCCTCCAGGTCCAGGTGTTATTTTGACCACGCTTTCCATGGGAGAGAATACTCTTATCTGTTTCTACAGCCAGATACCTTGATGGGCCGAGCCTTCCCACAGCAACGTTCCCATCACCCTGGAAAATGGGGGGTGGGGCTGGGAGTGAAGGGTTTGATGTATCACCAGCTTCGTTTTCTTCTCTCATTCTCAACAGTGTATGTGTTCAGCCAAGATCCTTTCTAGGCCTTGGAATATGGATAGTTGTGTCAGAGCCTAGTCTTTCAATAAACCTTTTGAAATCAAGAAATTGTGCTTCTTGCAGAAGGGGGAGACGAACTCTAGATAACAGGGATTCCATAGTCTGACACAGTTGAGCCTGCAGACACAAAATTGAACTTCCCATGGTAAACATTTCAAAGGCAAAGTAACTATTTGACTCCTTAATTTTTTTCTGGCTGCCAGAGATTATAAAGTATGTCCCTTTCTAAATTAAACTTTAATGACTCTTCAAATAAATATGCCTTATAAATGAGGTAGGGCTTTTGAGATTCACTGAGGAGGAAACATTATGTTTGAAGTTGTTTGACCAGAGTGTGATGATCAGTGCTAGGTATCCTAATAGATTTTGCAACGATGCACATCAGATTTATAAGTATTTTTGTTTCCTTGCTAGAAACTTTTTATGCATTTTAATGTTATTTGTGTGTGTGTATTTATATATGAATGTATGTATGAATATATTTATACACACACACACAGGTACCTACACAGACATATACATTGTATGAAACTGTATGAAATGGATAAATAACAATGAAAATGGGTGGACTATTTTCAGATCAGACTGTATGACATTGGAGGGAGGAGAAGGGTAGGTAGGAATGTTGCATAAACAAGAAGTTAATTGTAAATCATGGTAATTTAAACAAGGAAGAATAGTCAGCTGAAAAACAAGGCTGTATGGAGGAGATGAATCAGAAAGGAACCAAAAATGTTTTTGCAGAGAAAAATCAATATGGGCTCCTAGTGAGGCTGTGAGCTGGCAGGAAGCTTCAGAAGATGCAATAAAGCCAGTGGGTAAAGAAATAAGATCCAAACCTGATTGGGTTTCTGTATCTTTAAGGGTGGAAAAGAAGGTAAAAATTTGATCAAGTGTGGCTTAAAGGGTAATTTAAGGAAACAATGCTTCCACATTCCAAGGTGCAATAATAATCTGCAAAGATAGATAGTCTGTATTGTTCTGAAATAACACATTTGTTATGTGTTAGTTTTTCACTAACTCTAGAACATTAAGAATTAATGGAAGAATGCCTATTATTGCGACTAGTGGACACGACTTCCATGCAAATCAGACAGAAATCACTCTGGTGGAGATGTGCAGACAAAGATTGATTAAAATGAATGTTCCAACCTGGAAATATTATTCATTTTAATAATTCCAGTCAGTCCCAAGGGCAAAGTAGGTAATGGTTTCCATCTGGTTCAGTTGTCTCCTTCATGCTGCAAATTGTGTTCATAATTAGACTCAAATTTATCCAATGGTGTGTCATCTCTATCCTAAAATAAACTGGGAGTCTTCTAAAAAATGTTAGATATTTATTGATGATTGCTGCAGTTTCTATACTTACAGGATATCAGAAGCTTAGCTTTGTTTAGACTGTTTGGGGCCAAATTCTCTAGGGATTCAAGACTTTTTCACAAAATGCATAATATCAGCAGTCTGGAAATGTTGCTGGAATTTGAAGTTTTATTAAGGTGTGGGTTGCATTTGCAGCTTCCTAATTAGTGATCTATAATAATGATTAATGAAATGTAGCTCATTCTGAAAACTTCAGTTACTACATTCCTGATGTAAGCAACAATTACACAGTTAAAAACTAGTTAATGGCCAGTTCTGGATGATCCCACAGTTGTCTCCAAAAGAATGTGATATTCAGATGAATGTTACTCATACAGAATACATGGATATTAATAGTTTATATGTGTATTAGAGATGAGCACGAACCGGGAAAATTCTGAACTGTGCAGTTTGTGGTTCATCATGGTTCACGAACTTCCACGAACTTGCCCTGGTTTGTGAACCGGTTCATTCAGTTCATGAAAATGACACTTCCGGGTTAGCAGAAGGTCTACAGAGATCCCATAACCCTGTTGCCTAGGAAACTGGTTGATCGGTGCCAAGCTGTCTGCAGCAATGAACCGAAATATGAACCAAATGAACTGAGCTAAAATTCATCATGGTTCATGAGAAATGAGCTCCCATGAACCACTGATTCGCGAACCACAAACCAGCCTGGTTTGTGACAAACTTCGGTTTGTATTTTGATGCATGCCCGTCTCTAATGTGTACATATGTCATTCATTATAGTGGTCACATACTTTAACTGATTTTCATCAAACACTGTTATTCAATTATTGGTTTCCACCAAGCACTCACATTCACTGTCCAACCATGAGCTAGAGTCAGGGAGTTGTGCCATAGACAGAGGTAGGAATGGTAGTTCTGTCATACAATCTGCCACATTCCTTAAGTGCCAAATGTAATCCTCTGTGTCTGGTGTTCAACTCTGCTCAGCTATCTTGGATTGTCAAGTGCCTCCTTGTGCCTACTGATTAATGCTACCTAATGTCAGGAAAGCCAAATTCTTGTTTCTGGTCATTCTGTTAGTGAGAAATGTAAATTACTGTACAAACTGGGAACATTTCTATTACATTTTTGATATTTGTTAGAGAAGATACCTTAAGAGACAGGTACAGTCTTTGAGAATTTCATCCCCTTTGGGGGAACAAGAAAGACATTAAGCTTTGGAAATGCATTTTACCTTTAATCGCCTATAAAAACCACCATTTCCTGTTTCCTCAAACTTTTGGGTAAGAGGCATAATCACTGAAAATCTCATTCCTAGTTAAGTGTAAAATAAAGAAGTTGCCCCCTGTTTGTGTTCCCCATTGAAACCAATGGAAAAACAGCTACAGCAAAACCTAAACAAATGTAACAATTAAAGAAATAAAAATGAATATTTTAAAAAGTTATATAAACAAATAAGATTTTCATCCCTAATGACTAACTGATTGCAAGGCTGAGAAAGCTCAAAAATAGCGTCAGCAACCCATAACTTGTGGTTTCCATGCACTGGAGTGGCTTTGAGTTTTTTTTTTTTTTTTTGCAAATTGTGGAGAAATGCCTTCTACTCAAGAATTCACATCCAATATATCAATTATTGTGAATGTGTACAGAAGCTCAGCTGCAGATTAGTAGCTGACAAATAGGAGGGAGTTGAAGAGAGGAGCTATCAAGCTATGAATAGAGGATCTATCTGAACACAGAGCACTCAGCTCTTAGTTTTGCTAAGGAGAGTGGCAAAAGTAGGAAAATGGCTTACTACCTCACACCCAGTTAATATGTTGCACTTAGAGCCACAAAGCTGGCAAGACTAAAAGAGTAGAAAGGAAAATATTCTTTCAGGACAGGAAGGGGCAATAAGGTAATCCCAAGGTTTAAAGTCAAGACACTGGGGAAAAGCTCTTACTTGTAGCTTCTAGCTGCTCAGATAAACACAAGCCATGATAGACTAGGGAGGGACTCCATCTTGTTCACATGGCAAGGGACAATGGTGAAGACTCGACCATGAGAATTGAAGTAACAATGAACTTTAAACTACTGCAAGGTAAAACTAGCTAGCCTGTCCTAAATTAAAAAAATATTTAGGAAGTGTCTAAATTATTTCGGAAGTATCTATATAAAGATGTATATACTTGTAAGGAAATACCTGAATCTGAGCAGTTGAGAACCATTGAGTAAAAATAAAAGGAAAAGGAAAGAATAGTGATATTATGGTGAGGGTCTGCTATAGACCACCAAGCCAAGCAGAAAACTTGGATGATACACTCCTAGACCAGATTACAAAATTTTCAAAAAGGTGGGACATAGTGGTCATGGGAGATTAAAATTACCCTGATATCAGTTGGAAGTCAAACTCTGCTAAAAAAATGTAAGGTCTAATAAATTCAGGATTTGTCTTGCTGACAACTTTATCTTTCAAAAGGTGGAGAAGGAAACAAGGAGGGGTCTGCTATCTTGGACTTGATTGTCACCAACAAGGAAAAACTGGTTGATGAGGTGAATGTAGTGGGCACCCTGGGTAGTAGTGACCATGTAATTTTGGAATTATATTTTCTTGGGGAAGAGAAACACTGAATGTAGTCAGGCATATATGTTAGATTTTGGAAAAGCTAATTTTAACAAGCTCATAGTTATGCTGGATAGAATCCCATGGTCAGAAGTACTCCAGGAAAAGGGAGTTTAAGATGGGCTGTAGTTTTTTAAAAAGTGAGATATTGAAGGCACAAACAATTCCAAAGAAGCCAGGATGGCTCCATAAATAGCTTTCTAAAGACACATTCAAGAAATGGAAAGAGGACTGTATAACCAATGATGAATATAAACAAATCACTGGTACTTGCAGAGAGAGTATTAGAAAGGTTAAAGCTCAGTACGAGTTTAGACTAGCAAGAGATGCTAAACATAACCAAAAAAAAAGGTTCTTTGGTTATGTTCAGAGCAAGAAAAAGAACAAGGAAGTAGTAAGCCCATTGCTGGTAGAGGAAAATGGAATTTTAACACGTGATAATTGAGAGCGGAACCACTCGATTCCCACTTTGCCTTGGCCTTCTCTTGCAAGAGATACTGTGCAAAAGACAACACATGATGAAGGATGGGAGTTGTGGCCTAAGACAGACATAAGGGTGGTATATAAACACCAAGCATTAGTCAGTCAATCCTTGAACATTTAGAAAAGATGGCTGTGATTACTAAACTCCAGCATAGGTTTCTCAAGAACAAGTCATATCAGATTAACCGTATCCCTTTTTTGAGAGAATGATGGATCAGAGGGATGCTCTGGTCATAGTTTATCTTGATTTCAGAATCTTGATAAGATTCCACATGATATTCTTGTTGACAAGTTGGTAAAATGTGGTTTGGATCCAATTACTGCTAGGTAGATTTGTAACTGGTTGACAGATCACACCCCAAGAATGCTTGTAAATGGTTCCTAATATATTTTTTGAGACAAGTGACATGGAGTGCCTCAGAGATCTGTCCTGGGCTCTGAGTTGTTCAACATCCCTATAAATAATTTATATAAATGGATAGAAGGGATGCTCATTACTAGGGGTGCGTGCTTCGGGTTTCCAATTCGGGTAAAATACCTGAATCGGACCCGATCTGTAAATATTTGGGATTCCCAAATCGGAGCCAGCATGCTGGCCCCGATTTGGAAATCCCGAATCAAAGCTTCCTGAAGCATTCGGATTGCTTTGGGAATCTTCGGGGCCTGAGTTTAAAGGGCGCTTTCCCTGCCTCTTGCAAGCAGCAGGTCCCTTTAAACTTCATCTGGCATTGAAATTTAAAGGGCCCCTTTCCTGCCGCTTGCAAGAGGCAGGGCCCTTTAAACATCCCAACCCCCCAACCCCCAGACCCAGACCCCCCCACCCCCCATTTTCCTTGGCCCTGCCACTGTGGTGGTGGAGGCGGCAGCGTGGCAGCAGTGGCAGGCCACAGAGGCCATGGAGACGGCGAAGTGGCGTTGTCAGCAGTGGCTCTGGCCTTCCCTGATGCCCTGCAGGGCTGTGTAGCAGAGGAGGAGGTGGAGAAGGCCCTTCCTGCCCCTCAAATATCCACCACGGCAGGAAAGGCTGGAGGAGGTGGCTCTGGCCTTCCCCACCACCCTGTGAGCCACTGTGGGCCTGGAGGAGGTGGCACGGTGGTGGCAGTAGCCGTTCTCCCCGCCAGCCTGCAGGGCCGCACAGTGGAGGAGGCAGCAGAGGAGGCAGAGAAGGTCGTTCCTGTTCCTGAAGGACAGGAAGGGCTAGAAGAGGCAGCTCTGGCCCTCCCCACCCCCCTGCGGGGCCACATAGTGGTGGAGGAGGCAGAGAAGGTTCTCCCTACCCCTCAAACAGAAATATAGCGTCCAGATCAGGTGAAGTGATGGTATCACTTTACTCAGGTTAGACCTGCACTGTGTACAGTTTTGGGAACCACAGTGTAAGAAGGATGTTGACAGGCTGGAATGTGTCCAAAGGAGGGCAATAAGGTGCTAAGGGGTGTGAAGACTGTTCTATGAGGAAAGGTTGAAAAAGCTGTAAAGGAATCTGCTGAGAGGTGATATCATAGTCATTTTCAAGTATTTGAAGGGCTGTCACATAATGGATGTAGAGGTTTTCTGTTTCCCCAGGTTGGACCAGAACCAATGGAATAAAATTAAACCAAAAGAGTTTTTGGCTGAACATTATGAAGAACTTCCTGACAGAGAGATTCCTCAGTGGAACAGGCTTCCTTGGTAGGTTGTAGGCTCTCCTTCTTTGGAAGTTTTAAGAGGAGGCTACATGGCCAACTGACAGCAATGCTGATTCTATAACCCAGTATGTATTTAGGTCGATCATAACAGAGAGGCGAGTTAGGGATGAGCTGGTGCTAAACTCTCATGGACCTTTCTTATATGCCCAGCTTAACACCAATTGCCACTTTAGGTTTAGGAAGGAATTGTCCTCCAGGTCTGATTGGCCAGGGATCCTGATGTGTGTGTGTGTTCCTCTGTGCATAGAGCAGCAGTCACTGGGAGAGTAGGGGAAATGTAGTTTTGAATTTCCTGTTTTGTGCAAGGCGTTATACTAGATGACCTTGGGAATCCCTTCCAACTCTGTGTTTCTGTGTTTTCTGTTTTCTACTTAGTGTGGGTAGAGGGCTTTTCTTTTTTCTCCTGCTCAGCCTGAAAACTTGAGTAGAACATGTGTATTTTTTTATTCATTTATTAAACTTTATATTTTGAATGTTCAACTGGTCTCTGAAAACTCACCATACCTATTCAGTTTTGCTATCTGAAGTGTGTTAACTGGGAGAGCAATGAAGAAGCTCACCATCCCTGGAGTACAATAGCTCTAAATTGCAAAATTAAAATTGATTTCCCCACACTTGCTTGCAGAATTAAGGTGAGAGGCATGGTAACTAGGCAGAGCCTTTAAACAGCAACATAGGTTCATCTTCGTTCTTCTGTGCCTCCACACATGGGGACTGCAGCTTCTATAGCTCCAAAGGGGCCGTTTGTCGCGCGCCTCAGCGACCGTTTTCCTGCCCAAATGGTCACATGCTCCTCCAGCGACCAACGGCCCCTTCCCTCAGTTCTCTTCTTGCCGCCACTTGGAGAGAACGTGTGCTTCATTGCTCTGTGCTCTTTTTGTGCTTTGTGCTTCTTGACTGGATATCTTTGGCTTTGACTTCGGACTTCGGACTTTGACTACTCTTACAGTACTGATTTGGATCTTGTTGTGGACTCATATTTCTAACTCGGACTGTCTGACCATTCTTTTGCCTACCCCTGAAGATGGCCTCAAAGGTGCTCTTCAAGCACTGTATTCAGTGCCACACTAAGATGGCCCAAACGGATGGCCATGAATTGTGCTTGTTTTGTCTGGGGGAGACCCACAATGTCCCGGCCTGTAAAATATGCCAGGGCTTTACCCACAAGGCCCGGCAGGAGCGCAAGGCCCGCTTGAACTCCTCCTTGTGGCAGAAGGTCATGTCCGAGGGTACTCCGCTGCCTTCCCCCACGGCTGGCCCTGGCCCCTCTGCTGAAAAGCGTTCCCGAGCGGGCTCAGTGGCATCTGCAAAGTCGGCGTCGAGATCTCGGCCGACGAGTGCTGCGGCGTCGAGAGCGGCCTCTCCAGCGCAGGGATCGGTGAGACCGCCCCAAAGCGCTTCTTCGACTCGATCGGATCCGAGGGCGTCCAACTCAGAGACGAGACTGGTGGTGCCGAGTCCGCGGTCGGATCCGAAGAAGTCTGTATCGGTTCCAAAGAAGTCGACGTCGGGTAAGGTGTCAAAGCTGAGGCTGAGTTCCACCACGAGCCCGTCTTCCGGGGTAGCGTCGGTTCCGAGGGCCTTGTCGGAGCCACCGGCCAAGAAGCAAGAGAAAGGGGCAGCAGCATCAAGTACAGAGTTGGGATGACTGGAAGTTTTTTCTAACCTTCTGGTTGCCAACCAGAAAGAAAAGGGAGAACTTGTGAGTCTGTTTTTTCACACAAGGAACAAGTAAGTTGCAAGTTCAAAGTGCTGAAGTTCAGAGTTGGATATGATGCATTTGATAGCATTCAGAAGTTTGTTTAGCAGCACCTTAAAAAGTTGGCTAGCTTCATTAAAGACTCTAGAGAGGAATTATGCAAACATGCAAGAGAATAAAAGCAATGGCACTTCTCTATTTTGTGTCCTTTAAAATAAATATTCATGCGTTCATGCTGTGACATAAAGTAGATCTCAGTTATTATAACCATTTATTCATTTCCATGATATTTTTAACCTTTCTAATACATTTTCCATATATACACAGGCACTCCAGTGAACACATTATAAACAATGTTCACATACTTATTTTATCCTGGATAGCCAAGGAGGGCCTGATCTCATCAGATCTCAGAAGCTAAGCAGGATCAGCCTTGGTTAGTAATTGGATGGGAGACCTCCAACAAAGACCAGGGTTGCAGAGGCAGGCAATGGCAAACCACCTCCGTTAGTCTCTTGCCATGAAAACCTCACCAGGCGGTATATAAATTGAAAAATAAATAAATAAATAAAACTATGACTTGAGAGCAGAATTTCATTCATTTCATATGCTTCCTTTAAAGCGTACCTTTTCTTATCAAAAGTGTAATTGAAACAGACTTTAGTTGGGCTGTTCCTAATGAGCTTCATATAGCTTCCAATCTGTGTGTAGTCATCTAAAGTATTTGTGTGGCCTGTGGACTCTCTTCACTAAGAACCTGGCAATTGAGAATACATTTTTTAAAACTACTAGCTGAATGTGATACCCAATTCATTCCATATTTCCATATTATTTCATGTTCTCTATTTCTCAGCATGGTGAGATATCCCAGCTACAAAGTTTCCAATCTGTGTTTCTGTTGGATGAAAGAACACTGGAGATCTATAGCATTGTTGTAACTTTTGTTTTATTTACAAATCTACAAGTAGAGAACAAGAGAAACCAAGGAGATACTGCCACATAAGGCATCATATCCCACATCAGATCTATGGAACCTCACATCAGATCTCATGGAAGAGAGGCCCATCTACTAGCCATGGTGACTAAATGACATGGAGTGCCTCAGAGATCTGTCTTTATATGGAAGCCTCCATATAAAGAAACAGCAAATCTATGGATATCAGTGCTGGGAGAGAGCTGTCCCGTGTTTGTGTGGCCCTCCAAGGCAATTAGTTGGCTGCTATGTGAAGCTAGACTAGATGGACCACTAGTGTGATCTAGCAGGCTTTATGATGTTCTTATGCAATAGAGAACAATCTGGAGACCCTCTTCTGATAATTAATTTGCCATGAGGGAATAGCAACAGTTATTAAGCTCCTGACTCCTATCACGTGCCATTTTAGGTCACAATTACAGGCCTACTCAGCAGCGGCACCAGGGTTTTTGGCGCCTGCGGCTGGCCAGTGCCTGGGCGCCTGCCCACGCACACACGCACTGGCCCGCATGATGACATCGTGCACGTGCGCAACTGCATGCACCCCGCCAGCTCAATTGCTGTGGCGGGTGGCTGGGAAGGTGCGCGGGTGGCCTCCGAGCTCTCCTGCTCGGTTTCCCTGAGCTGCCGCAGATGCCTGCCCACGGCTGCTGAGCCTGGCTGGGGGCTTGTGCTGGTGGCGGCTCGGGGCGGGAGGGCTAGGAGGCTGCAGGTCGGTGGCACATGCTACTGCCTCCCCCCACGACTCCTCCAGCGCCCCCTCCAGCACCCCGCACCCTGGGGCCATCGCCTACCTGGCCTCAATGGGCGCCCTGGCCCTGGGCCTACTCACTCTGATAGAGAGTAGTCTCACAACATAACATTTCACTTACCTATCAAGTGCCAGGTAACTTCTTTCTTAGAGGTCATATAGCCTATAGAATAGATGCATCAACAAGGAATTCCTGAGATCTATACCCACCTTGGAGCTCAACCAGCTGTTTAGCTAAAAAGGTAAATTTTTGAAAATTAGAATGATTCAAAAATATTTTATCAGAGCTTAATTAAAATGATTTGCAAATTATGTTAATTACATGCAACAAAATATGCAAATATATTGCATGACACTGATTCATTGTATTTTTCCAACATGGCTTTAGAGACTATTCAAATCATTAGGAAAAAATGTTTAAATACAAGCAAGCTATAACCTCGAATTCATTTCCATAGACAAGACATAGGATGCTTCCATATAACAATGGCTTTCCATATGGCTGTCAGTACTACTGCCACAAAGCACCCAAATGGCAATTTCCCCTATAGTATCTTTGCTTCGGCCTCCTGTGGCTGCCATTCCCCTCTCCCCACACCAGCTGAGGGCTTTTTCCTACTTAAAAAAGTAATTGTGACATGTCAATATCTAAACCCTAAAGCCCTCTGGTGGCATGAGGAGTATGTGTGGCAGTCGTGGAGGATGGTATCAGTGTGGGCAGGACTTGAAACAATCAATACCTTCCCATCCACAACAATGTAAATACATGATGGTGGTTGTAGGTTTTCCGGGCTGTATTGCCGTGGTCTTGGCATTGTAGTTCCTGACGTTTCGCCAGCAGCTGTGGCTGGCATCTTCAGAGGTGTAGCACCAAAAGACAGAGGTGGTGCTACACCTCTGAAGATGCCAGCCACAGCTGCTGGCGAAACGTCAGGAACTACAATGCCAAGACCACGGCAATACAGCCTGGAAAACCCACAACAACCATCGTTCTCCGGCCGTGAAAGCCTTCGACAATACAATGTAAATACACTTTGGATGCAGTCTTTCAAAAAGTTTATCCCAGGGCAGGTTTAGGAAAGATAACAACAACAACATTTGATTTATATACCGCCCTTCAGGACAACTTAACACCCCCTCATAGTGGTTTACAAAGTGTGTTATTATTATCCTCATGACAATTACCCTGTGAGGTGAGTGGGGTACAGAGAGCTCTGGAAGAGCTGTGGCTGGCCCAAGGTCACTCATCTGGCTTCAAGTGGAGAAGTGGGGAATCAAACCCTGTTTTCCAGATTAGAGTCCCACCACTCTTAACCACTACACCAAAAGGACATTGTGGGAGGAAAGCCAGAAGGTGCACAAATGGGGGAAAGTTGATGCTTTGCAGGTGCTGAGGAAAAGATGGCAAAACAAACAGCCATGTGGAAGCAGTCACAGAGAGGGGAAACTTTTTATTTATATATTTTGCCCTGATTTATTAGGAAAAGTTAGTGTCCCTAAAATTGTAATGTACAAGGGAAAATGCAATAGATAGATTATTTTTTTAAGGTTGTCTATATAACCTGAGAATAAAATATTAGAAGCTGACAGATGATATAAATTGTGGTGAACATGTAAGTACCTTCAAGGCATCACTTTGATGAGTGTGTCTTCAAAGCAGAGATTTCCATTTTAATTTACAAATTAAATAATTCAAAAGCTGTTGCCCTGGTTATTTTGAGAGATGTGTCAAGAACCTAAAAGAAAATCAATTCAAGAAGACACAAAAGAGCTAATTTTAGAAACAAGAATATCATAAGGAAGGCAAACCTTGCAAATCCGCAGTGGAAAAGGGCCCTTCTCACCATTTGCCACAAAATACCACAAAGCAGTATCATGGTTCTCATACTGCCCTTTCACTTCTTCAAGCACTCATCTCCAAATGACACCACTCAATGTAGATAGGTTTATACTTATTGAAGATCATTGGTGAAAAATGGTTAGAATTCTAATATGAACATTAAAATATAAAAATATAAGAAGAACCCTGGATCATCCCAGCGGTCCATCTAGTCCAGCATTCTGTCTCTCATACACAGTGGCCGCCTAGTTACTTTGTGGGGCCAACAATAGGGCACAGATGCAGAGGCCTTCCCCTGGCACTCCTGGCACTGATGTTCAGAGGTTTATCTCCTCTGAACGTGGAGGTTCCCTTTATTCATTATAGCTACTAATCTATCTCCCATGAATGTCCTTTTAATGCTGTTGAAGCCTATGACATCTATATCCTCAGGAAACCAATTGTACATTTTAAACACTTGTTGAGTCAAGAAGTATTCCTTTTGTTCATCCTGAATCTATTGCCCATAAACTTCATTGGAACTCCAAATGGTTGGTGTGGCAGGACTTGCATGTGCAGAAGTCATGCTGATTTTCCCTCAGCAGTCTTTGTTCCTTTATGTGCTTAGTAATTCTATCTTTGATTACAGTTTTTACTAATTTGCCTACAGATTACAGTTTTTACTAATTGTTAGGCTAACTGGCGTATGATTTCCTGGTTTTCCTCTGGATCTATTTTTAAAAATTGGTGTAACATTTGCTGCTCTCTAGTCTTCTGGTACAGGGACTGATCTTAGTGACAAATTACATATACTGATTGGTAGATCCACAGTTTCAGATTTGAGTTCCCTAAGAGAACTCAGATGTATGCCATCGAGGACCTGGAGACTTATTCATTTTAAATTTCCCCAAATATTTTTAGAACATCATCTCTCGTAACCTCAATTTGACTCAGTTCTTCAGACTCCCTTTTTAAAAATTGTGGCTGTGATGTGTGTACATGCCACACATTTTCTAAAACTAACACAGATGCAAAGAATCCATTTAGCTTCTCTGCCATCTCCCCATCTTCCTTCAGCAATCCTTTTATTCCTTGGGCTTCCAAAGGCCAAACTGTTTATTTGGCTGGTATCTTGCTATGGATATATTTAAAGACCTGCTCATTATTTGTCTTGATGCTTTTAGCAATTTGCTCCTCAAATTCTCTTTTTGCATGTCTAATTATTAACTCACACTTCTTTTGCCAGACTCTGTACTCTCTTCTCTTCACTTCATTGGGGCAGACCTTCCACTTTTACAAAGAAAACTTGTTCCTTTTATGGCTTCCTTAGTGTCATTAACTATGCAGTCATCCTTCTAAACCTAGCAATACCTTTCATCATGTGGAGAATTCCTTCTATTTGGGCTTCAGTTAGTGAGGTTATGAATAGCTTCCAGGTATCCTCTAGGGATTTAACTCTCTTGAGTTTTTCTTCTAGCTTCCTTCCAACTAGTCCCCCCTTTTTTTTTTTTGTAAAGTTCCATCTTTTGAAATTTTGAACTTTAAGGGTAACTTTCCATTGACTGGAATGACATAACATTGTGGTCAGTGCTCCCAACTGGTGCAACATCTACATTTGCACCAGGTCCTGAGCCCCACTCAGAACAAAGTCTAAGATTCATGACCCCTCTGGCGGTCCCTGTGACCAGTGCAAAGTCATTTATGATGTCTAGGAAATACATTTACAGTTACTATTCCCACAGTATTTATAAGTATTGTGCAAGGATCTACTATATTAATGACTATATTAATATTTTAGGATTGGAAATAAAGAGATGCCAACAGAAGATGTAAGATGGAGGTGCTAAGCGACTTTCTCATCGCTTAAGTGAAGCATAAATACCAAAAATTGGCGGAGGGAGAATGTAGTGCAGTTTTAGGTCACCCAACAAAGTAGTGGCTGGCTTATTAAATGTCCAGTCTTATCCTGAAGCATATGAATTTCAGAATGTGTGTATCCCTCAGATGCAATAAGCTCCATGGTGGTATAGGAAATCTCTGAACTTTTCTTATTAACGGGAAGATTCAGAGAGATAGCTCTAGGTGGTATTATTGGTCGGTCCTCTGAGCAGCTATTAGATATAGCAAATAAGCCAAGAAAGACTGTAGCATCACACCAGCTGAAGTATTTAATCTAGAGACCTCCAACTGGGATGATCTGGCTTAGCTTTATACGGCAAAAGAGAACCTTCAGGCAATGATTTAGAAAACTGCAATAAAGCTTCCAGAAAGCAGAGAATGGAGAGAACTTCCTTTGTACTAATTCAAATCTTTCATTGGCTCAGAAACCTGAGAGGATTCCAGGATTAAGAGAGCCCATAAAGTTTAGAGAAGGAAAATAGCAGCTTTTAAAATTATTATACCAAAGATGGAATCATAAGATGGTGTGTGTTCAGCAGAACTCTGTTCAGGACTGTAGCCAGGGGACGGACAGTGGATGCATCTGATTAGCATTTGGAAACTTATGCCAAAAAAAATAATCAATGGAAGGTGAGACCCCTTAGTGATACGAATGCAGGTTCCCTCACAGCCCGCTAAAGATTCATCTTGACTCAGCGTGAATTTTTCAAGATATTTATAATCTTTCAAATTCTTTATTATCTTTATCATACTTAAATCACCCTGAAATCCTCTATTAGCTACTATCACTGTAAGCAGCATGACAGAGATTACTTTCTTAAGAAGGTTATTATTTACTTAGGAAAAATGTTTACAATAATTGTGTAAACGCTTCTGAGCTTAAAAACCAAGCTGTTCTTGGTTGGCTGTCACATGATTCTGATTCTAAGTATTTATAAATGTGCACAGATATTTTTGCTAGGCAACAGTGTTATAGCAGAGCAAGATTCATTCCAGAAGCACCTTAAAAACCAACACGTTTTCTAGGGTATAAGCTTTCAAGAGTCAAAGCTCCCTTCATCAGAAAAGAGCAGTTTATATTGGCTATGGAAAAGCTGTTTTTCCATTCATTTCACTGAAGTTCACACAAAAATAGGTTAACAGCTGCAGCCCTAGTTTTACTAACTCTTTGAGAACCTCTTCCCTGAATCATTCTATGCTGATATTTTATTCTGTTGACAAAGTTTTCTTTTACATCATTAACTTTCATCCTTTTGGCAAACCAGAATTTCCTTCTCAGCTCATGCTTTGCATATCCTATTCCATAGAAATCATATTGCCTCTTCAAGTGTAAACATAAAATAGAAATGCTTGTTGAAAAACCATTCCACAATAACATGTATGACAAAAAACATGTCTATGGAGATAGGATTTGATTACATAGACAAATGCCAAATATGGAATTCAGAAACCCATTGGCTTTATCTTGTGCATTAGGTTGATGTAATATAAATTCAGAGATTAAAACAAAACAGAAAGTTGCTTGTTAATGTGTCCATTCACATTAACCACAATGCGGCACCTACCTGGCTGGCTGTGCACAGCTCCAGCCGGGTGCCGTTGATTGCCGCACTGGAAGGAGAGAGGCTGCACCAACTCCGCCCTCCTTCCATGTGTGGGTTAGCTGGGCGGGGCAGAGCCGGAGCCATTGAGGCTGCTCTGCCCCTGCCCAGCGCAGTTGCCTTTTGTCGCTCGGAGAGTGAGGTCCGTCCGAGCGACTGAGGGCGGCGTGGAGGCGGCGGCGGCGAGTCTTGGCGGCGATGCGGCGGCGCGGCGGTGGAGAAAGTCCCCGGCGTCGGAGGAGGAAGCGGGGAAGCCTCCGGCGCGGCGAGGCTTTCGGCGGCGGTGGACGTCTGCGGAGCGGGGAGAGGCTGCTGTGGGGAGTCCCTGGCGGCGAAGCAAAGTCGCCTTCAGTGGCGGCGTGGTGGTTGAGCCGGCCACGGCTGCGGGGGCGGTCAGGGCTTTGGGCCGGGAGTAAAAGGGGCTCGTCAGGCGGGAGGCCCCTTGCCCCTAGGGGGGAAAGCATTCTCGGTGCCTTGTAGGGTGGTGGGGCCCAGGAAGGCGCAGCAAGTCGTGGCGCTGGGTGAGGCCGTTTGGGCCCGCGCTTTACACAGCACGTGCTGGTGAGGAACGGCCCGGCCGGTTGGGGGAGCATTTCTCTCTAAGAGCAAGGGGGCCTTTTGCTGTGAGGGGCCCAGGGAGGGGGTAGCCCTCATTATCTCCTTTGCTTGCCCCGGTGGGCCTAGCAATTGTGGGATCAGCACTGAGTGGCTGTGGGGCTTCTTTTACATCGGTGGCCATTTTGTGCTGATTGGGGGGTGGCCATTTTAAGTGTGCAAGGCCACTGGTTTGAAATGCCTCCAAAAAAAGGTAGGGCCGCCCCCAAGGGGAGGCAGACTGCTGGCAGAGGATCAGTAAAACGCCCTCATGTGGCTGGGTCTTCATCTGAGGAGGAGGAATCTGTAAACCAGCAAAGCATAATTAAATGTTGGTGGCTTTGGAACAGGCTAAAGGTTCCACTGGGACAGTGCAGCAGGTAGCAGGTGTTACTCGGCCTATTAGGAGTGCTGCCAGGAATGCTACTAACAGAGACATTCTGCGTCGTTTGGCTATTTTAGAGGGAGCGACCGGATCAGCGGCTGGTGAAAGCAGCAGCGGGAAAGGCGTGGTTGCAGAGGAACAGCGGGAGTCAAACTTGGATGTGGACCAGGAGTGGCACGATGATTCTTCTCCGGTGGCGGTCGCTGTAGAGCCAGTGGATGTGGGTAAGGATAATGCACCACACTCTGGTACACATTGGCCTTGGGGGCCATGGGGGCAGGCGGCAGTCGGTACGGCTCCGTCGGCGTCAGGTGGGGCCTATTCGCCCTTAGCTGGGATGTCCTCTGGGGGAAGTCAGTTGGCATGGCCAGGGTCGGGTGTTGGGTTGGCCCCGCACCAGCTGTCTCCAGCTACTCCAGCATGGGGCAGTAGCGGATCGGCCTATCCTGGTTTCCCAACAGGATGGCCTGGTTTTGCCGGAAGCCTTTGGGGTTTTTACCCCCACCCGGGTTTAGCTTATGGTCAAGTTCCCTATGGTGCCTTACCTTTTGGTGAAACAGCGTTGCCACTGGGTGATCACCTTACCCAGGCCACTAAAGATAAGATACTGAAAGGGGAATACGTGGACGTTTTTTCTCTGCTCTTTCGGGAGCTGGAAAAAAAAGACAAGGATGAGATGGACGAGAGGGATAAGGAGCGCCTTAAAAGGTGACGTGTGGATAGGACTTGGAATAACTGGTTGCCTGGCTTTTTGATATATGCGGGGGTCATCGCCAGGGCTCAGCCCAGTAGGGCTGTACAGTTGTTTCAGTATCTGGATATTGTGTTCAAGGCGTATACGGGCTTCTCGGGTGCTGCATGGATGCAGTACGACGAGGAGTTCCGTATGCGAGCGGCCATGAATCCAAGCATCCCTTGGGATAGGGTGCATCAGGAGTTGTGGCTGCATCTTATGTCCCCAGCCAAGCCAAACGTGGCTGATAGATCGGATAGCGGGCATGTGGTTTACCACTCCTCTCAGACCCCCAGTGCCTGCAGTGCAGCGGGCCAGCCGGTTCAACCCCGGCTTTTGTGCTGGGAGTTCGCATACAAAGGATCGTGTGTTAGGAAGCCATGTCGGTTCAGGCATGAGTGCCCCTCTTGTGGAGGGGCCCACCCTTATAACTCCTGTAACCGGGCCAAGCAGGTCTGGAGCAGTAAGAAGTCAGGAGGGGGTGGTGCTGGAGGGCAGCACCCTTCTGGTAAAGGGACCCAGCCCGGTAAAACTGAGGGTCCTTAAGCAGCTGTTGGCTAGTTATCCCAAGCGGGATGACGCGGTTTATTTGTTGCAGGGTTTTAGGGAAGGTTTTAGGATACCAGCGTTGGGTGTTCGGGCCCCATTTCTATCTGATAATTTGCGTTCAATTGTTGGAAAGGAGGACATCGTTCAGAAAAAGATTGACAAAGAATGTGCTGAAGGCCGGGTGTTGGGGCCATTTTTGGCCCCTCCTACCCCGAATTTCAGGGTTTCCCCGCTTGGGATAGTGCCAAAGAAGGAGGCAGGTGAATTTCACCTTATCCATCATTTGTCATACCCCAAGGGTGGGTCTGTGAATGATGCTATACCGGAGCACTTGTGCTCGGTAAAGTACACCACATTTGACCAAGCAGTTAGGGTGGTGCGTAAGTGTGGGGTAGGGGCGGAATTGGCGAAATGCGACATTATGTCGGCCTTTCGTCTTTTGCCTGTTCAACCGGATGATTTCGAGCTCCTGGGGTTTAGGTTCAAGGATAGGTACTATATGGATAGGGCTCTACCGATGGGCTGTTCCATTTCTTGCGCCACTTTTGAGCGCTTTAGTACCTTCCTGGAATGGGAGGTGCGGCGGAGGGGGGTTTGCCGCGACACCGCCCATTATTTGGATGATTTTCTTTTCGTTGGGCGGGCGGGGTCTGGACAGTGCTCCAGACTAATGGCCGTATTCATGGCGCTGGTTGAGGAACTTGGGGTCCCGCTTGCGCATGAGAAGACTGAAGGACCTTCTATGGTTCTTACTTTCTTGGGGATGGAGTTGGACACAGTCCAGCAGTCCCTACGCCTGCCGAATGATAAGCTGGAGGAAATTAAAGAGCGGGTGCGGAATTTCAGAGGTCAGCATAAGGTATCCCTTACGGAGCTGCAGCAGCTGGTGGGTTACCTTAATTTTGCTTGTAAGGCGGTGGCACCTGGGCGCCCCTTTTTGCGCAGGTTGTGTGATGCGATGTCCCACCTGCGGGCCCCTCATCATCGGTTGAGGGTCACCAAGGGCATGAGGGAGGATTTGGCTGTCTGGGAGAGTTTCCTTGCCGAGTTTAATGGGGTTACTCTGTGGAGGGAGGAATTGCTCCTAGAGGCGGAGCTGCAGGTGACGTCGGATGCCTCCGGATCTACTGGCTTTGGGGTTTATTTCCGGAGGCATTGGTGTGCGGAGCAATGGCTGCCGGATTGGCAGGCTGGCGTGCTGGTTCGGGATCTGACCTTTTTAGAGTTTTTTCCCATCTTGGTGGCAGTGCACCTCTGGGGTCAGGAATTGGCTAACCATACTGTCCACTTCTGGTGCGACAACCAGGCAGTGGTACAGGTGGTCAATTCCCTGACCTCTAGATCCCCCAGGGTCATGAGGTTAGTCAGGGAGTTTACTCTTATTTGTTTGCGGCTGAATATTTTGTTTAGGGCACGGCATGTACCGGGGGTGGATAATGGTGTGGCGGATGCTTTGTCTCGCCTACAGATGGAGCGTTTTTGGACGCTTGCTGGCTCGGATGCCATTGGAGTTGTGGCGACTTGGGAGGCCAAAGCATACCGGGCCATCCAGTTAGCCATCGCGCCGAGCACAAGGAGAGCATACCGGAGAGCGGTAGGACAGTTTGGGGAGTTTAGGACAGCTGCAAGACTGGTTGATAGTTGGCCTGTGCCAGTCAGCCATCTCATGCAATTTTGCATTAGGCAGAAGGAGAAGGGGATGGCGGTGAAGTCCATTCGGGGTCAATTAGCGGCTATTGCCTTTGTTAGTAAAGCCCGGGGGTTTTCGGAGGCCACCGGAGACTTCCGGGTGAGGAAGATGTTAGAGGGATGGACCAGAGAGGGTGCGAGTTGGAAGGACTTGCGTGAGCCAATATCCCCAGCTGTCCTTCGGGGGCTTAAAGCTGCGTGGAAAGCGGTTTGTAGTTCACAGTATGAGGCTGTGCTTTTTCACGCGGCGGCCTTGACGGCGTTTTTTGGGGCGCTCCGGGTTAGCGAGCTTGTCGCCCAATCAGGTAAGGACTCTACTGGCCGGGCTTTGGGTGCAGAGGATTTGAGTTTTGCTGGGGACGGTGTCACCCTTACCATTCGTTGGTCTAAGACGGACCAACGCAGGAAGGGGTGGACGGTCCAGCTTGGCCCATGTGCCGATCATGACTTATGCCCAGTTAGGGCCTCGCATAGGTATTGGAGGGTCAGGGGGTCCCAAGGCGGTTATTTGTTCTTGCATCAGGATGGGGCTCCCTTGACCCGGTACCAGTTTTGGAAGGTGACGAAGCGTGCGTTGGCCAAGTTGGGTTTATGTGGAGTTAATTTTGGTACTCACTCATTTAGAATTGGGGCTGCGTCCACGGCAGCTGCTATGGGGTACCCGGCGCAGGTGATTCAGCGGGTGGGGCGGTGGAAATCTGTGGCTTACCGCTCTTATGTTCGTCCTTTGTCACAATGAGTGTGTTGCTAATGGTTGTTTTCTTAGGTTTGGCGGCGAGCGGTGGACGGCAGAGGATCCTGATCTGCAGTCACAGTTATGTTTTTTGGGTGGCCCATCAAGCGAGACGAATGGCGGTCGAGTCCCAGTTGGGACTGAGCGAGAGGGCCGTGGTTGAATGGCACGGGCGCCGGGGCCTGAGATGGCCGGGCCTGTTGCCCCTGTTGTTTGGTTTAGGGGGGAATGCACCCCCTCACATTTTGGTGATTCATTTAGGCGGCAATGACCTCGGGCTGATGCAAGGCAGGGCCCTGTCAGCACAGGCACAATCTGATTTGCGCATTGTAGCTGAGCGTTGGCCCGGAGTGCTGATCATGTGGTCGGCTATGGTCCCACGCTTGGTTTGGAGGGAGGCTGGGAGCCGGCAGGCTCTTGAGAGGGCTAGAATTAAAGCCAATCGGGCTATCCAGAAGGCGTTGGAAGGGGGGCTGGGCGTTTATTTGCCTCACCCCAGAATTAGGGCCACCAGTCCCGGCCTCTACAGAGGTGACGGGGTGCACTTGTCCGAAGAGGGCAATATGATATTTTTGGATGACTTGCGGCAAGGGCTTATGCTAGCTTTAGATTATCAGTGGGGCGCCAAGGCCTAAGCAGAGGCTTGGCCTTGGCGTTGGCAGGTTTTGGGTCGGATAGGGTGCGGGCCGGTGAGCACCCTTGGCGCTTCCCCATTAGCGGGGAAGAGGGGCCTGCCTGAGGGCCTGGTACTGCTTTGACGGCTGCCAGGCAGGGCAGGCTGCCTTTGGAAACCCCCGCTTACGAGTCCTTCCTTCACTGCTATACGGCTGAGGGGTTAGGAGCTTAAAAGGGGGGTGACCACGTTGCCTGGCTGGCCGGGTCCGCGCCATCTACTAGATGGGTCGCACCCGGGGCTTCGGGGCTCGCCCAGACAGGTCAAGGCGGTGGTCCAGGGGGACCCCGTGTCTTTACCTGTACCGCTTTAGGCCCTTGCCGCTGGTGTTATCTTTGTATATAGTTAATAAAGTGGCCCTTAGATCCAACTTGGTGTCTGCCTCTTCATTCCGACTAGTGTGGCAATTAACTTAAAAGAAAACACTTATTTCAATGTAAATATGATGTTTTCATTTAAACTAAATGAATGTGTATGTTAATTGTCAATATCTTAGGTTTCAAACACAATTTTGAAACAACAAAAACTTTAAAAAATAGCTTTATAAAAGAACTATACTGGTATGAATATTCAATATGCAGAATGGAAAAGGTGACTGTATCCAGAATACAATGTATATATATATATATATATATTTTCAGAGTGACAGAAAGTTCAATAGTTACATATTCAAAGTGACAAAAGGTAAGAAGATTTTTTAAGCACATGGGAAACAGATAGGATAAAATGTGTGAGGTGTAGAATAAGTATTGGTCTACTTGTGACAATCAACAGACTCAAATCCAATGTCCAAGGACAAAAGAGAGAAGGGAAAAGAATAAGAGACAACCACTTGTTAGTACTGCTGTATATATCTAAGATACGTGATTTTCAGTGAAATGACTAGGTACCTTCCATGCTCTCACTGTGTTGGCCAGGAACAGAACAAATAAAATGATTTGGGTGGCTCTTTACATAGAAAATTAAAATCTAGTTCCAGGGTCTTCCGCTTAATTTTCAGCAGGAAATTGGGAATCAACCCCTTCCATCTGGTCATGTGTAGATGCATAGTTCAATCAAAAGATGTGGGGAAATCTGTTCACAGATCATACTATGAAATTATCCAGTGATCAGAGTTGTCAGACATTGGGCCAAGCTACAAGTGACAAATGACACTTGAACGGCAAGTGTATTTCTCCCTGTTCACTTGCCCTCCACTCAATCCACTTGCCAGGCAAGTGTCTTTCGTCATGTGTAGCTTGGCCCTTAGACAATTGCTCTGGGATATTACGTCCCACCCACTGACTGGAGCATTGATGATAGCTACTTTGGTTACATAGAGAAAGTATTTTCTCTTTCTTACAATGGAAAATGTGGATTTAAGTAGAGAAAGACTTAGACTTTCACCATAAGAGTGGTGCATTTGCATTTCTGCTTCAAGCACCAATGAGTTTATATCCAAATCAGGGATAGGCTTATCATCCAGTTCTATCAAATTATAATTACAGTAGGCTTGTAATGCTGTGAATGAAGACTGATCAAATGAGAAGAGCGCAGCAAGTCATTGAGGCATGATTATGAAATGGTGAAGGAGGTAGGTTTGGGGCAAGCATTAAAATGGTGCTATTATATGTCAATACTTCTCCATGAATGTATTTGTGCTGTCTTTTAAGCCTATAAATTGAATTTGCTAGATCTTCTACTCCCATCATCACTATCCAGTTATTGCACCTGATGTGCTGCATCATTTGTAGCTGTCCAGCTCTTACACTGCTTTACCCTTTGTCTAGCTCCTATGCATATGTTCTCCCTCCAGATCCAGCTAAAGGTAACTGGGAGGGAAACCACAGGACTTGGCCTATTTCGGTAATATGAGAACCAGTGGTGGTTTAGTGGCTGGACTCTCAGACTAGGATCTGGTAGACCCAGATTCAAATCTTCACTCTACCATGGAAGTTTGTTGGGCCAGTCATTCTCTCTCAGCTTAATCTACCTAACCTAACAGATTTGTTGAGAGGATAACATGGAGGAATGATGTAAACCACTTTGGGTCTGCACTGGGGAGAAATGCAGAGAATAAGTAAATAAAATAAAAACAAATCTACGTTCTCCTCTGATGTCCCCAGAGAGAGAGAGAGAGAGAGAGAGAGAGAGAGTAAAGTATTCTCAAGTTGCAACCAACTTAGGGTAGCTCCAGCAAAGGGGCTTTCAAGGCAGATGAAAAGCAGAGGAGGTCAGTCCAAGTATTAACCCTGCTTAGCTTCTGCTATCTGACAAGACGGGGCTATACCATTCTGCCTTCCCTCCCATCCCCACTATAAGACTCTCTAATACAGAGAACCTTCAGTGATTCCAGCATAAATAAGCTGTTGTCTGTAGTACTCAGTAAAGATGTCAAACATCAGCTTTTTCAGTCTTTCTGGTCCTAGAATATATACAGAATATAAAGTGTAGATAAGATCTATAGAATACCATCTCCTGTTCTTTGATACAGCGTTGTTAAGTCTTCTTCTTCGTCTTTAAAAACCTTCATATAGATAATTTCACATTTCTGCTTGCCGTTCATTCTATTGCTAAATTACTTTTGTTTTTCACTTTTAAACAGTAGTATGAACACTTGATAACTTTTTTTTCACTATTCTTTCTAATATTCCATAGCTTAGCATGGTCTAGAAGCATGCAGAAATACATTAGGTAAAATGGGAGATGTGGAAACAATGTGCACTCTAATTTAATATGAAACCTAAATCTTACTAGCAGTTTTATTTTAAGCCATTTATTTAATAACACATGCAATGTAATAAACTACACTGTCCCAAAAGGAGATGAATGGAGTTTCATTTAAGCAGAAAGGATGAAAATGAGCCTTTTCGGGCTGTACGTTGTTGAGTCACTTATGTTTCAAGCACAAATGCTGGCAACTCATCTCCTGTCCATTAAGTCTATAAATAAAGAACACCCTCAAGATCTGAAGTTTGCTATTCCAATAGAGCATATGCATTAACTTAGTCTTGTAAACTACATGTTGCTACAGAAGAATAGTTGACACATGACATAAGAAGTCTAGTAAAAGCTTAGTTGAAAATTCAGAATGCTGTTACTTTTTAGAGAAAGCAATTATGATATTCTTTTCTGCAGCTAGTTACACAGTAATCAAATGGGTAGTGTATCAATGTCACCAGCAAGTGCATGAGGTTGTATGTTGTCCAGAATGCGAGGAAAGACTAAGAGCTAGGCTTATTCATTTATGGAAATTCTATGTGTCTTTCACAGTGAAATAATCATGTATTGTTATTTCACTGCCCAAGTTTATTTATTCACCTACTTTGTTTATAATCTGCTTTTGTTGTTGAGACTCCAGGCAAACTACAGAATAAGAAAATAGCTCAATATAGTTCTCTACTTTACCCAAGCCTTTACCTTGAGAACACCTTCCCCTTTTTTGTGATCTATATATTGCTGCCTCCTTGACTCCCTTGAAAGATTTTCACTGCCACCAAAGACTTTTACCTTAGACCTCCTTGGTTTAATTTATAATATAGGAAGTCCTGTAATAGAAGGTAGTTTGACAGAATGGTCAGCATGTGAGGGTGGTTGTGAGGTAAAAAGGGATTCTTTTTCTTAAACAAAATTTGTGTACACAAGTGTGATGGTTGCAGAGTTTTGTTAAGTGTTTTTGATTCAGAATAATTCTTAAGCTTTCAAAGACAGTTATATATTCACAGACCCAGTCACACAGACTAATTTTCCACACAGATCTTCTCTAACAGAATAAATATTCATCTAACACAGAGAGATGACAGCAACCCCCAGCCACGGCACAGCCGTTAAGGCTGGGTGCCTCTTTTGCTGCCCTGGAAGGAGAGAGAGCAGAGCTCCCCTTCCAGGACTTAAGGGGTGGGCGGAGCTCGCGTGTTTAGGCGCGCTCCGCCCATTTTCCCCCTCAGTCGGCGCCTCGAGCTCAGATCAGCAGGAGCCTCTTGTTGGAGCTCCGTGCTTTGAGGCCTCGAGACGTTCGGAGGCGGCAGCGGCTTGAGCGGCAGTAGCAGGGAGAGCGGCGGAGGAGCGAAGCAGAAGGAGGCTTCGACTGTGGTTCTCCTGCTTGCCGCTTGAGCGTTTGGCCAGTCTTGGGGGGTTTAGCGCCAGAGTAGTTGGGTGGCGTCCCCCCCTCTTTTAGTGCTGCATTCGCCACGGGGGCGGTCTTAACCCCCCCCCCCCGGTGCGGTTTTCTGTAGCGCGCCTGTGGCAAGGCGCCTTTCAGCTGGGTGCCTGGCAGCCTTTTTTACAGCGAAATGGGCGTGCTGGGCTTCTTCCTCGGCCCCCTCCCTCGGTCATTGCGGGTAGTAGGGCCAGCCAGGGGAACACAGAGGCTGCCTGGGGACCATTTAATGCCCAGAAGCCATTTTGTGGCGGGGCAGATTTGGCCGGTGGCAGCCATTTTGTTGGGAGGCGGACTTGGTAGTGGGGCTGATTTGGCCTGCTGCCTTTTGCCCCTGGGTGTGTTGGGCCGTTTTTTCCCTGGCTCCTCCATTGGTGGCCTGGAGGCGGTTCCTCAGGGGCTTGCCAAATTTTTCTGGATATAGATATTGATTGATATATGTGTATATATATACATGTGTGTGTGTGTGTGTGTGTGTGTATTTATTAAAATTGATGAATAAATAATTAGGCGGGGATAAGAGTTACAAGTGTTAAGGGAAAGAGCGTGAGCCTAGGAGGGCTAGCTTGTTGCTGGCTGTATCTATTCTGTTGAAGTTGCAATGCCACCTAAGAAAGGTATGGGTACTTCCAAAGGGAAGCAGCCAGCAAAGCAACTTCCTGCTAAGCGGCCTCCTCCACCCACATTGTCCTTATCGGATGAGGAGGGTGATTTTGCTGCTCAGCAAGAGATCTTGGCTCGCATAACCGCATTGGAGACTGGTTGGGGTATCTCTTCTGCTCCTCCAGGGGGCTCAAAGGGGCCTCGGGCCACCAGGGCATCATCTCGGTTAGCTTTTCAGTCAGAGGTTCTTAAACGTCTGTCTGCTTTTGAAGGTGCAGCCCATCAGGGTGGTGAGGACGCCTGCGGAGCCATGGAACCGAATGAGACTGAGCTTCCTGGAGAGGCAGGGGCTGACGACCAAGCCGGATCCCAAGCTGCCTTGCCAGTGGCGGTTGCAGTGGATAACACCCTGGGAGATGGTAAGTCAACTTTGACACAACACACAGCTGCCTGGCCTTGGGGCCAGTGTGTGCAGGCCTCGTCTGCTGGCACTGGTGTCCCAGGGCCTTCCCCTTCTTGTAGCTACTGGCCTGCAGTACCTGGTGGACCGCAATCACCTTTGGAGCCATATGGTAGGATAGGGTCGGGTCCAGCTGCGTCCCACTTCCCTGCAGGGTCGTGGCCACAATGGGGTTCGCCCGGATGGCAAACTGGTGGCACTGCCATGCCTACGGCTTCACAGGCTGTGCCCAATGCTCAGCAACGTATGCTGCCTTCTTCACAGGGCCCGGCTGGGCAGCCTAGCTGGTTCTCATGTAGGCATTACAGAGGGATTGAATGGAACTGAGCATGGTGGCGGTGTGCAGCCCCCTTTTTTTAACATGAAATTCCATTTTTAGTTGTTGTGGGTTTTCCGGGCTGTATTGCCATGGTCTTGGCATTGTAGTTCCTGATGTTTCGCCAGCAGCTGTGACACTGAGAGATCTCTGTCTTTTGGTGCTACACCTCTGAAGTGCCAGCCACAGCTGCTGGCGAAACGTCAGGAACTACAATGCCAAGACCACGGCAATACAGCCCGGAAAACCCACAACAACCATTGATCTTTATAATTGAACCAAATTCCTTCCGGAAATAGCCATTTATACTTTATTCCTCGTTCCCTCAGGAGAGCTGAGAGCTTTTTATACTTAAATCTTCTTTTCCGAAATAGAAATGGAACGTCCTTCAGTATCTTGACTTTATTTCCCAGAAAGTCCAAGTCCGCATTATATGAGTTAAATAGGATAGCGTCCCGGACCCTCCTAGATGAAAACTCAATAAAAATCTCGCGAGGCAGCTTGGGCATGTAGGTCTTATGCCAAAAATTGACTCCAGAGCTGCTGCAGAGATCTTGGCTACCTTTCTTCGGGTGGGACCTCAAGGGTGGATGGGGGCTCGTTGCGTAGAACCCCCCTCACACCCGAGATCAACGCGCCCTCAGGTTCTTGAGCGTACTTGCCTGTTCTCCACCTGAGAACAGGGGGCTATGGGCAGTTTGCGCCCCTCCAGCCCCTACAAACAGCGGCACGGACAGCTCAGCTCCCTGAGCTGCGTTAGACCTCCATGAATCCCAAACCGGAAGTCCTGATTTTTTTTCTTTTCTTTTTTTGAGATCTGAGGCCATGATCCCTGTCCACTATTGACCCCAATATGCTATAACATTGCGAGGTGCTTTGCACTCCACCTATACATGAATGGTAAGATGTTTGGGAATTTGGGATTCAGGGTAGTAAAGCAGCTGAGCCTCTTGAATGTATGAAATTTCCTGGGGATTGCAATGTGCCATGCTTTATATGTGCTCCACGTTTATCCCCCCCCCCACCCCGGTCATTTCCAGCATCTACTGTAGAGGATTGGGAGAATGACAAGGACCAAACTCTGGACCTGGATGACCTCATTCAGGAGTCCAGAAGCAGAGGAGAGAGTGGTAAGATGGGAAAATTCAGTAATTATGAGAAACGACCTTTTTTTGAAAACCTTGGATATGATGAACAGAGCTCCTCTATTCCAAACATGGCTTGCAGTGCCCCTCTCCCCCTTTTCCTTTTTTGGGTACAAAGTACATTGGAACGCATGGCATAGATTGGATTTCTCCTCCTGCAACCCATCATGGAATCAGGATGATTATGAGGAAAGTACAGATGACATTGATCGCATTCCATTTGCCACGATTTCCCTTGAGAAAGGTGGAATACAAGTGACCTACAACTGAAAGTTCATTGCAGGGGGCACATGTTACAACTCAATGCTATGTGTTACAGTAGGCTGCCCTGTGTGGTTTAATCTGTCCTTCCCCCCTCCCTTTTCCCCATTTTTCCTTTTCCTGAACAACAGGTGTTTTGGACCAGCCACTGGAACCAGCAAGGGCAAGTACAGACTCAGAGAGCTCACCAGAGGGGTCACCAGGTAAGTGATTTTGATCTCCCAAACAGACATTCAGTGCCTCAGGAGCAGTGGTAGATCCTTCTCTGTGATGTAACTGTTGCTTTGGTGTCTTCCATGCAGACAAATGTGTGGTGTGCCTTGGAATTCTTGTTCTCTTGATTTAAAAATACACTGGAAAGGCAGTCTGTCTTAGCCACTCCTTTGTCAACATCAGGTTCATGGTGTGATTTTTACGACTCAATGTCACAGAACTATCAGGATCTTTGATATCTTACCAAGATGCAATCTTACCTGTGCATCCTTTTCCTCTTCTTTCCACCCCTTCCACCTTCTGACTAGAACATACTGAGGAGAGGAACAGCAAATCTAATGCAGAACTGTCACCGGCCACTCGACTGAACAGTATAAGAAACAGAAAGTGACGTGTGTCGATAGACCATGATGTGGCGCAGCAAATGCTGGAACAATCAGAGGCGGAAGAGAGACAGTTCAAAGGGGGCCATCACTAACAGTGCTCGTGAGGAGACACTCAGGCAGAACAAGGTTGATGCACAATTAGAGCTTTGTCACAGAGAGATTCTTGATGAGGCCAGGGAGGATAGAGTAATGTTCAGGGAGGTTTTGACACAGAATGTGAATGCCCTGGAAAATGCTGTGAAGGCTCTCACATCCTTAAGTGACCTACTGCTAGGTGGTTTAACGAGCAGTTCCTCACCTCCAAATGCTCCTGCCACTGCAGCCTTGATTAGTAGGCCAAGGTGTCAAAGAAAACTTGCCACCTCAAAAAGAACAATGCCCCGTAAACGACAATGTTAGTATGGCTTGTTGTGATTTTTCCCCACAACTCACAGCAAAACCTCCCTGAACAGTTTGCTTACAATTTCTATGCAGTTCTCCCTCTATCACAGTGGGGTTATCTGCATCCGTCTAGGGAGGCAAGTATCTGCTGGTACTGAGCACTCCATGTGCACTGGGATTTCAAAAACAAGTTTTATTTTCAGAACAATAACACTAACAAGCATGGTAAGAAAGTGAACAATAAAGACCATTACTGTACAAGAACTTCAAAACAGAACTGGGGAAAACCAGTAACCTTCGGCAAACCATTACAGAATGAAAATGAGAATTTTAAACAACACCAATGGATGTCTTACTGAACTGCAGACATTCTCAGACTGTCCTTTAGTCAAGGGCTACCGTAAGTTTCATTTTTCTGTAAAGAACAGTTAAAAGGAATAACTTATCCTCACATTAACCAGTCTTAACATAATGTTGGAGTATATCTCCTTGAAATATGTTTCCAGAAAGAAAAGAAAATGTGCCTTTTTAAAAAATTGGTTTAATAGCTGCAAGCCTGCAGAGCTTTCTCAACTGTGCACTCCTTTTCCATGTACCCCAAACAGAGTCAAACAATTAGGCACATTTTCACTGGTTTCCTGAAGGATGGTAAGATCAAAGGAATGATGAAGTGGTTTGACAGAAGTTCTGATGGTTTTATTAACTTAAAAATACATGTTATCTTTACCCTATGTGAAAGAATAAATTTTGTGTTTGGGGATGTTATTAATTGGAGAGTTGCTAGCTGTCTTATTTTCCAAATCACTCCTTAGATGACTGGTTGGCATGCAGAGAGATGTCTAAACATCTTTCTCAAAGCACTGGTAGGTCTTTGAGCAGTTCTTACTATGGGCTCTGTGCTCCCTCTCAAGTGATGTCAATTTTTTCCTCAGTACATTCATGTTTCTCCCCATTCTTCGATTTCTGCTCTCCATGATGAACAACCTATCATGGTACTTGTGCACTGTGGATAAAAAGAAAATGGCATGACAAGTTTGCAAATAGTGGGGTAAACCTCAGTCTGAATGGAAAGCATGTTGCTTTAAGAGCTCGGTGTGTCAATGCAGCTTTTCTGTATTCTAGCCACACTCCTCGCGAGGCTTTCTGCATCCATCAGTGTGCCTGGGGAGGTTTGGGTGCTACTGGTCACTGTCTCCCTCAGGGAACATGCCGCTTCAACATTCTCCCAATGTGATGGTCCTGAGGGTGGTAAAATCTCATTAAAGCCCGCTACTGTTGTGTAACTCATTACTAACATGAAAAGTCATTGCTTGCAGATCAAAGTGCCAGACTACATAACCATACCAGAAAACGAGAAAGGCTCTTGGAGCTCTGCTGCCTCTGCAGGGTCATCTGTGGTCTCTCCAGCATGAAGTTCTCCTTCCTCCTCCGTTTCTGATGAATCAACATAAATTGGTCCCTCACTGATTCCTTCCAATGACTGTCCTGCAGGGTTGTCTTCACCTTTTTCCAGCACCATTGCTGAATAGGAAGAGAAGCAACCCAAACATCAACATCCAGTGTTGTGTTTTAATCTGTGTAAAGGTGCAGCCATTCTCTACTCCCCCCCCCCATCACTTGAGATGCTTCCTGCAGCTGGGTGTGTGGATACTTGGGTCTGTCTTTCAAGAGCACATTGCTTTCTCACTGGTCATGTGACTTCGTCCTTATCTTGATGAGATAGTCCTGAGGGTTGGGGAAAGTGTTGTTCCCTCCCTTACAGTTTTGGGAAATGTTGTCAGAAATGAAAGCTGAATCCATGACATTGTTAGTCCTAGGTCTCAGTATCTTACCTGGAAGCATGATAGGCTCTTTCACATCTTCTTGTTCTTTGTGGTCATCGGTGGTCTCTCCTGCTGGAAGTTTGCCTTCCTCCACAGTATCAGAGGAATCAGCATAAATCGGGACTGCACAATCCTCAGGCTCTGACTGTGTTCCACGCTCATCCGTGGGTTTTCTTACAAACAGTCCTATAAATGGAAGCTCAGAAAAAAACAAAAATCAGACCACAGTTTCCAGTGATCACATAAGGCTAGAGTGGGAAAGCACACCCTCCACAAACCAGATTATTTTCTTCAGGCATGCAATGCACCAATGATTTGTTTTTTGGTATTGGCTCATGAGAACCACAGCTGTCTTACATTGTTTTATGTGATCTGTAAATTGTGCTATTGCACCTGTAAGACTAACCAACTTGACTGTAGCATAATCTTTCGAGAACCACAGCTCTCCTTGTCAGATGCAAGTATAATCTGTTTTCTGCAGATTTATCTGACCATGACAACTATGTTTCTCTGAAGCCAATGACACTGAAAAAAAAATTAAAGACATGGTTGCATGGATTGTGAAGAGATCTCGAGTGCAGGTAGGAGCACCACACTTATCCGCTCGATCAGCATGCAGGAATGACTGGAAACTGGTTGGAGGATGGTTTTATTCTTTAAAAGAGACTTCTTGGCAGTAATCTATTGACTACTTTAAGACCCTACAGCAATGATGGCTTCATTAACCACCTTCTAAGCGGGTATGCCACATCAGCAATTATCAGTGGTGGAACAGTGATGCCATTAAGATTCATGCTTGGATTTCCAGGGACAAAACCCCCAGAATCCATGGCCGTACAAAGAGCAGAGTTAATGAAGATGAAAGCATCATGATTTCGACCACTCCAGCCTACTTGGATGTCGATGAAGCAGCCAGAGTGGTCGACTATGCCCTGGAGCAGCATGGAGCAAAATTTTTGCTGTTTCTTTACTCTTCTGCTCTTCCTTTCGTTGGCCGGATTGGAATGTGGGTTCCATCCACTGCACGAATGCAGTTTGGGAACCCAAGGCGCAGGAATCCATCCATGATCTGTGCAAAGAGAGAAACAGATGCAGACATAAAATCAGCGGAGAAAGGTGAAAAAGGAATCACATCAGGGCATGATAAAATCTTGAAGCGAACACTGTAAGGGATCATATTTTCCTGAGCAAATGCAGTAGCAGCAAATGCTCCATGAAAAAAGGGGCATGTGGAGAACTGAGTGGCAGAGGAAATTATTAATGTGTGCTGCTTGACTGGCAAACTGTGGTCACCTACCAATTCCGTGGAGTTTCCTAGGCAAACGGTCTTCCGTAGAAGCTCCTGTTCAATCACAAAGCACCCTTCTAGCACAATCTCTCTCACAGTGGACAGTCCGAGACCAAACTGTTCTGTTACTTGTTTATAGGTGTTCAAATTGACAAGGTACCAAATTGTTGCCACCACCCTTTGCTCGACAGACATGGGTTCCCTCATCACTGTTGACTGCCTCATCAGTCTTCCACATAACATGGAAACAATTTCCATGAATGTGCCTCGTGTCATGTGGAATCTTGAAAGCCACTGCTCATCATCCCAGAAGCTCTGGACAAAGTTGTCCCACAAGTCCAGACTATGTGGGCAAACATAGTAGCATTGAGGGACCTGTATTCCTGAAAGAATGAACCAGTTGTGCCGTAATCTCCGATGGAACCATCTGCGGCACCTGACATCAAAGCGATGACTTACAGTGTTGTGAAGAAGGGAGTTTTGAATTAAATGAGCCTGCCTTCTGTGGGACAGCTTCCTCATGAACAATGCACATGCATTGGTGGCTTTCATGGCCAACAGAATGACCCTGATCAATGCAAGCAGCAGAATGTATTTCACCCTCATCATTAGCGGGGGGGGGGGGGGAGTCAGTGGCGCAAGTTGACAAACAGTCCAGCACAGCGGGAAAAAGCTTAGATAGATGGGAGACTAAACACATACAGTTTTCCCTCCAATGTTCCTCAGCCAATAAGATTCCAGGTCTGAAAACATGCAAGTCTCTGTCCAATGAGATGCAACAAGCATTCTGAGCAAGAGGGGAGAACAGATCAGAATGCATCAGTGTTGAAGCGTTGGATTAGGGGGAAGCCCAGAAAACTCGGAGCTACAGCGGCTTTGGGGAAATACAGAGGAACACCAAACTGAAGCGAGCCCGATGTTGTGGAAAAGCTGGGAAACAAAGCCGAATTGATCGCCAGTGGATTGAGGGCACAAAAACCGTGCGGTAAGTCTGCCGTGAGGAAAGATAGTAAGATATACAAAGGGTAACTCAAAAACTTTCCCTCAGCACTGGCTAAAAACCACAGTTCGCCCCCTTGGCTACAGCTACCATTTAATCAGATCATACTTCATTCACCCATCCATCCCCCTTCCTTCTTTCCTCAGAGTACTACATTTAAACTCACAGCAACCATTATAAAAAAAAAACCCTCTCATTAAAAGCAGAAATAAAATACAAGTTTAATTATGCAAAACATTGGTGGTGGAGAAAAGTACCATCGAGTTATAGTCAATTTATGGTGACCCCTGCTGGGATTTTCAAGGCAAGATACTAACAGAGGTGGTTTGCATTGCCTGCCTCTGCAACCCTGGTCTTTGTTGGAGGTCTCCCATCCAATAACTAATCAAGGCTAAACCTGCTTACCTTCAAAGATCTGATGAGATCAGTCTTGCTTAGCCTATTCAGGTCAGGGTATGCAAAACATTACAAGTAATATAATACACACACCAAAAGTTCAGTAAAATTGGATCACAAAATTGTGTTGTATGTGAAGAAAACACTGTGGTTAAGCTGCCAGTGAAATTTCTATTAAACTCTCTCTTTGATTGCCTGGCAGTAATAGAATGGTGAACAAGAGGAAGATTTTACACATTTTCAGCATGCCAGCTTATGTGGAACCAAACTGTGGCCAGGAATAACTACACCAAAGAGAAAAGGCACATTTTCTAAATACTTTGTCCACTGTGAAAAGTGTCCTCCCATTTTTGACTACAATTTCGGTGGGCAAAATATTCACTGGCACTCAGCAATGACATCAAGATTCATAACACATAATTTTATTATTAAACCTATAACAAACAGGGCATATGATTCAAAAGCTCAGCCTCTGGTGGGAACTCCAACAGCAGCACCATCTATGGTATGTGCCGAACAAAGGAAGCAGGTAAAATATTCATTTCATACACAAAATGAACCCAGTATTTATAACTTTATAATTATAGGCTCTTTTTCCTTCATACGTTAGCTTATTCAGACAGCATTTAATAAGCAGTGAGCTGAAAAATAAAACCACATTCATTTCAAGTCTGAGGTAAAGGAAGTCCACAGTCTACTAACAAAAAATTATCTATGCTTTTGCTGTAAGAAATAATACCAATAACTAAAAAGATGGAAGCATTCAAAGTATTTTGTCAGGAGAATTGTAAGTTAAGAGCCTTTGCGGGTGATTTGGTGTTGGCTTTGGCGGACCCTTTAAAGGGAATTGAAACCTTAATGACAATATTGAACGAATTTGGTGTAGTGGCTGGTTTTAAGGTTAATAAACAGAAGACCAAAGTGTTAACTAAAAATATGAAAATACAGGACCAAATGAAACTGGAGAGCAAAACGGGGTTTAAAATTGAAAAAAAGGTAAAATACTTCGATATTAAAAAGGTAACGGTATTACTTTGTCAAATACGAACTGTGTTATTTCAAAATAATTATATTAAGACTTGGAATGAAATTAAAAGGGATAAGATTCAATTATCATTGTTGGGAAGAATAGCTACAATTAATATGAATGTTTTACCTAGAATGTTATTCCTATTTCAGACAATTCCAATATTGACAACTGAGGCACCATTTAAGCAATGGCAGAAGGATATATTGATATTTATATGGCAAGGCAAAAATGCAAGGGTAAAACGTAAAGTTCTACAGGATACAAAGGGAAAAGGAGGTTTGGGTCTACCAGATTTGAGATTATATTTTCAGCTAACTGTTTGGTTTGGATGAAGGAATGGATAATGTTAAAAAATAGACTATTCGACATTGAAGGGCATGACTTAAAATTTGTGCTGCATGGGTATCTATGGTATGACAAAGTTAAGGCCAATGCAGAGTTTAATAATTACTATGTAAGATGTGCCATTTTGAGAGTATGGAATAAATACAAACCTAGGTTTTGTTAGAAAATTCCTTTCTGGTTGTTGTCGCAAGAAGCCCATTTTAGAAGGGAAATGATGAGTCCAACTAAATGGTTAACTTATCATGACTTGTTGGAATTTTCTCAAGGTCAAGTTAAAATTAAATCAAGAGAGTATTTAGCAGCAGAAGGGCATGTTTGCCAGTGGTTTCTCTAGATGCAAATCTTGAAGAGATTTAAACTAGACAAGAGTCAATATGACTTCGAGCAATCTAAAACTGAATTTGAAATTGCACTCTGTATAAATGATGAACATGTTATTTCTAAAATGTATAAACTTTTGTTGCCATTTGAGACAGAAGAAGAGCAAGTAATAGAATGTATGATTAAATGGACAAATAATTGTGGACATGACATATTAATGGAACAATGGGGAAATATGTGGACAAGGGAGTTGAAGTTTACATTAAGCTCTAATATCAAAGAAAATTTCTACAAGATGATGTATTGTTGGTATTACTCTTGAAAAACTGGCTAGAAATGTATATTGGAAATGTGCTAAACAAGAAGGGACATTTTATCATATGTGGTGGACATGTAAGAAAGCAAAGAGTTTCTGGTTGCATATACAATCATTAATTCAGAAGATTTTGAAGATTAAAATCCAATTGAAACCAGAGACTTTTTTATTGGGAATAATGGACAGTTAGTTGGAAAGAAGCTTTGGAACTTTGTTTTTATATTTGACTAGCAATAAAGCCCATTGTGGGGGAAAATACAATGGGCTCTAGAAAGGGGAGGGCAAGCAGGCAGGAATTTAAGCCTCCTCCATCACTGATCCTAACCAGATAAAGGTGGGGGGGTGGGCATGGGCACCTCCTCTACACCTGATCCTGGCCAAGTGAATGGGGGGCAGGCATCACTACCTGCTCTGCGCCTGATTCCGGCTGGTGAAAGGGTGGCGGACATTACCTCTTGTTCCGCACCTGATCCTGGCTGAGTGAAGGGGGGGGCAGACATTGCCACCTGCTCCACTCCTGATCCTGGATAGGTGAAGGGGCAGGCTTTACTGCCTGCTCAGTGCCTGATTCTGGCTGGGTAAAGTGGGGAGGCATTGCTGCCTCCTCTGTACCTGATTCTAGTAGGTTGAATGGGGGGTGGGCATTCCTTCTTGCTCCGTTCCTGATCCAGTCCAGGTGAAGGGAGACAGGTATCACCTCATGCTCCACTCCTGATCCTAGCCAGGTGAAAGGGGTGGGCATTGTCACCTTCTCCTTGTCTGATCCCGGCTATGTGAAAGGGGGGAGGGCATTGCCATCTGCTATACTCCTGATTCCTGCTGGGTGAAGTTGGAGGTAGGCATTATCTCCTGCTCTGTGCCTGATCCAGGCTGGGTAATGGTGGGGCGGGCATTTCCTCTTGCCCTGCACCTGATCACGGTTGTGTGAAGGGGGCAGGCATTGCCACCTGCACTCCTGATACTGCTTCAGAACAACCAAGAGGCTTCCCCAGAAAGAGATAAGGAAAATACAAAAAAAACACCTGGGGAAATGATCCTAATAATATCTAATGATGCCTAATAAACAATCAATAATTTCACAATCAGTTTTATAAGAAGTGCTCAGTGAATTAAAAAATTCAAATATATACATATATACAATTCAAGAATCCATCATACTGAATCAATACAGGAAACAACAGATACCTCTTACAACAGACCATAGCCTCCAAACACTCTTTCAACATTGAATATAGTCTCTTGTTAATAAGGTGAAATGTCCAGAATCTCCAAATGAGTCAAATGTTGAGAAGCCCCGCATTGCCATCTATTCAAGGGAAAGCGGGTATCTTGAAAGGTGAGAGAAGTCCATAAAAGGTAACAATAACTTCTGATACGCTTTTTCTCTTTATCTCTCAGCAGGTGGGAAAGGTGGGGAAAGGGCCCTACAAGCGGCCGGTAAAGTAATTCTGCTTGTTTCATGCCACAAGAACTTCCTCAGGAGCCAACAAAGAATCCATCACTCAATATTCAATTACAACAACAGAGAATCTCATGTGTGGTTCATTCTGTGCACAACGAAGTCAGTCAGAATCTCCTGATACTAGCTGGCTGAAAGTGGGGGTGGGCATTGCCACCTGCTCTGCTCCTGATCCCAGCTTATTGACTGAGAAAAGGGCATTGCTGGCTGAAAATGAAAAGTGAGAATTTTCCCCTGAGAAAGTGGTGATGAAACAGGAGAGTAGCTAGCGCCCTGTTGGGATCTTTGGGAACACCCAAGCTGATCTCGTGCAGTGGGGTTCCCCTTTGCAGCTCCAATGCATGTGGATTTGCATTCCTCAAGGAGGTGATCATTTCTGGAGTGCTATATCTCGCTGTGCCTGTGGAAAAGAACAGAATGTTTGGAATGGAACAACATTAAGTTATTTGGACATTTTAGTGTACCACAGGGGAGGGGTATCATTCACCTCCACCACCCCTTTTAGGAATTGTATATAGACAGCTTTACTTTTTCACTTTTCTATGTACCATTGTGTATTTAATGAGGAATTCTGCATACCCTCAATTATTGTTCTATTTATGTATAATTATTTATTGTAATTGATTGTATAAGTATTTATTGGGATCACTGAGCATTTGCCAGTATGATTGATTTGTACTATCTCTTTAAATGAGCTCTGGCCAACATGAGATGCCGGTTGTGAATTTGCACTTATTATATTTACACTAGCATTTTAAATTAGAGTTATTAATAACAATTGTATAAGGGTGTATTGGAGTATTGTGTTAATTATGGGAACAAGATTCTTCTGTAGGTTAGTCTGCTCCTGATCCCAGCTGGGTGAAGGCGGGGGCAGGCATTGCCACCTGCTCTGCTCTTGATCCCACCTGAGTGATGGTGGGGTGTGGGCATTGCCACCTACTCTGCTCCTGATCTCAGTCAGGTGAAGGGGGGAGTGGGCATTGACATCTGCTTTGCTCCTGATCCACCTGGGTGAAAGTGGGGGTGGGTGGGCATTGCCACCTGCTCTGCTCCTGATCCCAGCTGGGTGAAGACGGGGAGCATGCATTGCCACATGCTTTGGATGAAGGTGGAGAGGGGGGTGTTGCCACCTGCTCCACTCTTGATTCCAGCTAGGTAAAGGGCAGGAGGGCATTGCCACCTGCTCCGCTCCTGATTCCAGCTAGGTGAAGGCAGAGGTTGCTCTGCTCCTGATCCCAGCTGGGTGAAGGTGAGGGATGGGCATTGCCACCTGCTCTGCTCCTGATCCCAGCTAGGTGAAGGCAGGGGCCAGGCATTGCCACCTGCTCTACTCCTGATACCAGCTGGTTGAAGGTGGAGGGTGGGCATTGCTACCTGCTTTGCTCCTGATCCTAGCTAGGTGAACGGCAGGTGGGCATTGCCACCTGCTCGGCTTCTGATTCCCAACCAGGAGGCACCTCCACTATCAGAACCTTACAACTCGGTGGGAAATCCACAAAGGGAGGGGAAATGAAACATCAGTGTTTATAAAAATAAATATAGGGTGTATTCATGTGCAAAGTGCAAAGTGCTTATACTTATGTTCATTTAATAAATATTCATACAAATATAAATTTTCAATATACAATATACAAATTAGATACTCATAAATACAATAATAACTACAATCGCATAAGTAAAGTTCATAGATCCTCTAGTATGAAGTAAATATCTTTTCTTATCACAGTTGAAGCCGAGAAGAAGACTGTAATCCAACTAGAATTCCACAGGTAAGTATATTCCAATAGTCTGTTCTCAAACATGCTTATACGCACAAAGGAAGTACACAAGAACATCCTGTGTAAAGTAAGGTAGCAGTTCAACAGGTGTTCAACAGGTGTATCTTCTACTGTTCCTGTAACTATTTTATATCCTCATAAAAGTAAAGATGCTATGAATAACCAAACAACTCTTGAGGAAGTCACTCACAGGTAAAGCTCTCAACGTGTACAAAATTTCCAATAACAAACCTTCTTCTTATTTTGTAGGTGGAGACAAGAAGATGGAATGGGACCCAAAGGACCCCACAGCCCAACAAGTGGTGAGCTAGATATTCCAACTTGTTTCATACATATGACATCATCAGGGGCCAGAAAATCATACTACCCATATACACAATGTTTTCTGATAACAATATTCAGTACATTCTCTTGGCATGCCTAGCAGATACGGTGGACATGGTGGGAGGTGGGCATTGCCCCCTCTCTGCTCCTGATTCCAGCTGGGTGAAGACAGGGAGCATGCATAGCCACATGCTTTGCTCTTGATCCTAGCTGGGTGAAGGTGGAGGGCAGGCATTGCCACCTGGTCCCCTCCTGATCCCAGCTGCATGAAGACAGGGAGTGGGCATTGCCACCTGCTCTGGTCCTGGTCCCAGCTAGGTGAAGGTGGGGGTCAGGCATTGCCACCTGCTCTGCTCCTGATACCACCTGGGTGAAGGTGGAGGGAGGGCATTGCCACCTTCTCCACTCCTGATCCCAGCTTGGTGAATGTGGGGATGGGCATTGCCACATGCTCTGCTCCTGATCCCAGGTGAGTGAAGGTGGGAGTGGGCATTTGCTCCTGCTCTGCTTCTGATTCCAGCTGGGTGAAGGCAGGGGATGGGTATTGCCACCTGCTCCCCTCCTGATCCCAACTCGGTGAAAGTGGGGAGGGCGGGCATTGTCACCTGCTCTGCTCCTGATCCTAGGTGAATGAAGGTGGGAATGGGCATTTCCTCCTGCTCCACTCCTGTTCCCATCTGGGTGAAGGTGGGGGCGGACATTGCTACCTGCACTGCTTCTGATCCCACCTGAGTGAAGGTGAAGGGCGGGCATTTTCACCTTCTTGGCTCCTGATCTCAGCTGGGTGAAGGCAGGGGATGGGCTTTGCCACCTGCTTGGCTCCTGATCCCAGCTAAGTGAAAACAAGGGGCCCACATTTCTGCCTGCTCCACGCTTGATCTCAGTTTTGGCTTTCCACCGTGGCACACTCTCTGGAGGTCTGGTTGCCTCATCTGGTCTTCCCTCCACAGCAGCGCCCTCTGGTGGTGAACCAAGGTAGGAAGTGAGTTGTCTTGAATATGCTTAGCCTTTTATATAGTAGGATTATGGACAGGAAAACATAAGTCTACAAATCTTTTTTCCCCCTCAAAGATCCAGATTAATTTCAGATGCAGTTACTCTTTGAGGTGGACCTCTCCACAGTTATTTTTAATGTGATAAAGTCAGTATCAAGATTGCTGTACCCATTATTTTCTCATAATGAATATTTCTTGTTAATATGGCCCCATGTGGTTAGATCTAAGGGGTAGTACCACATGCTTTTTTACAGTGAATAAAGTCACCAGGAGATTACTGAAATAATGTACAAAGCTGGGTCATTTTATTTATAGTGCCCAATCATTCAGTGAGACTAGCTTTGCAAAGTACCTGTGCTACATTTCCATTTTGTGGTAGGGACACAATAGTGCCCTCATACCTATGAGTTCTAAAGCAGGAACCCACTTCATAAATGTGAATTGAGCCCTGAGGTTTACCATGTCCTGTAAAAGGAGTAAAGGCCAGAGATTTTTAAAAATGTGATAAACATGTCCCCCCCCCTTACACACGGCTTCCCACCATAAACCACCCTTTACAGGTACTAGGCTTCACAGCCAGTCAAAAGCAGTCACAATTCTCCACCTGTCTAGTCTCTTTGTATCAGATAGAGATGCCTGACCCAAATACACATAAGGTCCCTGTGATGGACAGGGCTTGTTCCAGCTCTGTCTTTCCCAAGCAGGCAGCCAATGAAAGCTGGTAGAATGCTGGTCGAGTGACAGCTGAAAGTCTGTTGGAAAGGGAGTTACTGAGGAGAAGCAGCAAAGAAATAACTGGCTGTTACTCTTGTTCTGTTAACCACAATATATCTATGAGTTTCTATGTTATAATGTTATAATGTTCTATGTTATAAATAAAATTTATTCTGTGTTCTAACCCTGGCTGGTGTGAAGATCTTGACTGAGGGAAAATAAGACACACACACAAAAAACTCAAACACTCTGGTCATGACAAATGAGCCAAGTTAAATTAAATGGTGGCATCATACTAGGAAAAGTAAACATTGAGCTCCCATTCCCCAATTGCCCTGGGCAGTAGCTGGGTGAGGGGAAGTAGATATAGAGGACTGCTGCTTGTCTTGTGGAACCTCTGGGAAGAGAAGAAAGAGAGACTCTGTGTGGATTTGGTCAGGACTCTCTGCTTGATAAATAGAGGTTGGGCAGGTGACATGTTTTGACTACCCTTTAGGACTCTGGGAAGTCCGAAACCTGTGAAGGGAGGTTTACAGTGGGTGGTAGTGTGTAAGGGGGTCACAGTCTCCTCACTCTTTTCCCCAGAGACTTCACCAGACTGGGCAGCCAGTTCCCTAAATTCACCCCTCCTAACCCATCTAATACCCAAGGCTAATGGTGTAGGAAACTCAATAGTCTTTTTTTATGTTGCCACCATAAGTTCATCATGTATATTGGTTGTGACCAAAAAAATAACCTTTTGTGTGTGGTGTATTGTTTTTTCTGATGCAGTAAATCTCCACTCAACAGGTTTTAAAAGGGGAGGGGGAGTCTTTATTTACAACTTAAATATTATTGAAGTGAATTCAACGTTGAGATACAATGTGTTTAATAAACAAACTGTTGAGACCATTCCTGCTGAGAATGGTTACCAAGTAATATTTCACAGAAGCTAGCCTTTAACACAGGCTGCTGCCTCACGGACTAAAAAAATCCATCTCTTCAGACTCACAGCTTTCAGATCTCTTTGACTAACTGACCTTTTCAGTTCTCAACTGCCAGCAGCCATTCCAACATTCTGTCAGCACTCATTCACTGTTTGTTGGGAGAGGCAGAACTGGACCTGTCCTTCACTGTCAGGTCCAGTGTGTATTTAAACTGTACTGACTCCATTTTCTAATATTTCTAGTGTCTAAGTGCTTTCCCCGCAGGTGCACCAGTTCCCAGGCAGCTTTCCCACCGGAGGAGACTGTTTTGTCTAACACCGTTCCACCAGGCATTGGCCTTGAAGGAGAGCAGCTTCCCAAGACTGAAAGATGTTGTTTTGAGAACTGTGGGGGGAGGCTGATGCAGATGGGAACTGTTACTCTGTACCTCATGCTTTGCCCTTCATTGGTAACAATGACTGTGTACCATCCTGAGTCTCCTATTCAGGACAGTGGACTATAATGGACCTTTTCTGCAGTAAAGTTTCCTTATTCAATCAATGGACTCTTGTTTGCTTTTGAAAGGGAACCTGTAGGAAGAGCCTTATCTAGCCACAAGCTGACATTTTGTTACCAATCATGCCTGAGTCGGGCCCAGCGGAATCCAAGGTAGTCCCGGACAGGGATCCTTTGTTTGATCCGTATGCGTCCCCCGACAGTCAAACAGTGCAACCCCAAGATTCTCAGGTGCCAGCTGGGGCCGGAGCTTCGACTTCTACACCGCCTCTCATCGACCTCGGCAGTGAGGGGACAAGGCCGACGGCTGCCGCTCTCCCCTTGATCTCGCTACCCACCCCGTCGGAGTGGGGAGCCAGACCCCGAGAAACGCGAGAGCGCCGGGCCGGAGGGCTACATCCAAGACTCTCGATGGACGGACGCCGAAGCCTAGAGACGGTCCCTGAGCTGGATAGCAGCCAACCGTGGCTGTTTTGGAACAGGACGGCCGAACAGACGGATGGGAACGCATCCCGCCGCGGCGCCCTGAGTTGGGATTATTCGGAACTTGCCCCATGGAAAGAGCAAACGGAAGTTCCTGAACAAAGTTGGGTGCAAATCCAAAGTCGCACCCATGCTGTAGATTCCGGCATCTCGGCAGTGACGGGTCTAGCCAAAGGAATTCTAGCAGCGAGATCGCGAGTCGATCAAGGAGATCCTCCGCCTTGGGGGCCGTTTTCCCCGGTGAGTACAACCGAGGGAGGTTCCGTGATGGGGCAACCGGGTCCTAGCCGAGTGCAACAGTTGGAAGCTAGGCTGATCGATATGGAGGAAAGTTTGGCTCATGCCATTCACCTAATCTCAGCGATGGGGGCAGGAGAGAGAATCTCACCTGAAGAAATGGCTGTACAAATCGCCACCCTCCAAAGTGTTATGTCCTATCCAGTGGAGGACGCCCCGCAGCAGCCGCTGCCTTCGGGAGAGGAGGAATCCTACCCTGGAGAACCGGGAGAATCGCCCGCGGAACTCCCTAGAACAGACGAAATTCCGCCTAGCGGGGATACTCCAGCTGAGGTGCCTGGAGAGACTCCAACGGAACCCCCTAAATCGGACGGGGACCCACCTCCCGAGGAGACTCCAGCTGAGGAGCCTAGAGAAGGGGAAGAAGGGCCAACCCGTCCAACCGAGACGACGGTGATACCCCCTCCCGCTTCTCCAATAACGGTTCGGCCGGATCAGACGGAAGAGCCTCAGGCCCCTCCTGGGGAGGAATTACCGCAACAACCGCTAGAAGTGGTTCCCATTCAGCAAACCCCGAGGGACGGTCTACCGGCGCCACAAGACCAGCCTCTGCTCCCCAGAGTCAAGACGCCGGGAGGGGCAAGCCCGCGCGGCCCACCACCCATCAGGCCTTCGCCGCTGCGGCCCCTTCCGCTCCGACCGCAACTAACCCCTTTGCAGCAACCGATACGTTTGCCACTTGATCAGCCCGTATTACCACCTCCGAACCAACCGGTGGGGCCTACACCACTACGACCCCACCAACCCGCCCCTCAGCGGCCGGTCATCACTCACCCGCACCGGCCACCTCCACCTCAACCGCTACTGCCAGCACCTCCGGTATTGCCACCACCAGCCCGACCAAGGTTGCAGCCGCCTGCCCGACCATGGCTACAGCCACCGGCTCAGCCGAGGGCACCACCGCCAGCCCAGCCGAGGGCGCCACCGCCAGCCCAGCCGAGGCCACCACCCCCAGCTCAGCCGGTGATGCCGCCGCCAGCGCAACCAGCGCCGCTACCACAACCGGGTCCCCCCGTACCTCAAGTGCCATTGATGCTTCTGACGGACTTCTACCCAGCACCGGCTCCGAGGCAAGACCTCCCGATGGGCTGGGTGAAACTGGAAGCTACATTTGATGGGGATCCCTCCAAACTGGGATTTTTCCTAGTGCAAGTCGTGCAATTCTTCAACCGGTGGGGACACCTTTTCGGCAGCGAGGCCAGTCAAATTGAACATCTCGGCTCCCGCTTACAAGGCAAAGCAGCGGACTGGTATGTAGGACTATACAATATCGGGGCCCCGGAACTCAATACTCTCCAGGGGTTGGTGGATGCTATTCGAGCGCAATATGAAGACCCCTTAGAGGAAACCAGGGCCCGAACAGAATTGCAAGCCATTAAACAAGGCAGCATGTCGGCGAGAGACTATATCACGAAATTCCGACAATTGGCTGCCAAATGCCCTAGGTGTGAGGAGTCCACCAAAATCATCCTGTTCAAGCAAGGGCTAAACCCGAGACTTCTGGACAGAGCCCTTATGCAGGACAATCCCCCTACGTTGTTAGGTTGGATCCAACTTGCATGCGAGGTTGAAAATCGCATTTTGGAAGTCCGTTTGGTTGAACAACAACAACAAACGGGACAAAGAAGACCCTTGACTTTACAGAAGGGAGGACGGGGAGCTGGGTATGCCACTCGTGGAGCGAGAGATGCTAGATGGCAACAAGGGCTGTGTTTGCAATGCGGACAAGCCGGTCACTTTGCAGCACAATGCCCCTACCGGCCTGTGCAAAGACCTCCGCTTCAACTACGGCGTCCAACCCTTGGTCCATTTCCTACTCTCCAACGCCCGATTCCCGCGCCACGCGCGAACAGAGGCCGTGGCGCTTCCCAAAGGCCCGCCTCAGAAAGAGGACTGGAAGCGGAAGAAGTTATGGAATACGACCCCGCTTCCCCAAACGCAGAGGTAAATCCAGAAAGCCCCCAGTCGGGAAACGAGATGGATCTGTCGTAAAAGGGCCCAAACGACAGATCCGCCCCAAGCCCGTCCCTGCACAGAACCGGCCACCTGGGTCCATCTTATTCATGCCAGTGACTTTACTTAACCCGGAGAGGAAGATGCACATCCGAGTGCAAGCCCTCATAGACTCGGGTTGCTCGAGAGACATTATCGCCCCGGCCCTAGTCAACGGACTAGTTCTACCAACTCGTGAATTGCAAAATCCAGTGATTTTTGAACAAATGGATGGCACCAATATGAACCCTGTTACCACTGAAACCATCCCAATAATCACCGGCATGGGCCAACACTGGGAAAAAAGGTCTTTTGTCATCAGCTCCACTGCCAAATACCCGTTAATTTTAGGCAGCAAGTGGCTATGTGATCACAATCCCTACATAAATTGGGCAGAAGGGTGCATCACCTTCAGTCACTCCAACTGTAAAAACCATCGCTGGAACCAAAACTGGGGCAGTGATCCAACTCACACCGAAAAAGCTCTTCTCACCCAAGAAGAAATAAACCAAATTCCCGAACCGTACTGGCCCTTTCTGAATGCCTTCTCCGAAGAAGAAGCTGATACTCTACCCCCGCACCGACGAACTGACTGTGCGGTGGAAATTGTACCTGGAGCCTCATTGCCCAAAGGACGACTCTATCCCATGAGTCTCCATGAACGAGAGGAGCTCCGAAAATTCATCGACACCAATCTTCAAAGAGGTTTCATCCGCCCAGCCAATAGCCCCCATGCCGCTCCGGTACTCTTCGTGAAGAAAAAAGATGGGGGACTTCGACTGTGCACGGACTTTAGAGGACTTAATGCTGTGTCTACCAACAACGCCTATCCCATCCCACTCATCCGAGATCTTCTCAACGTCGTGGCCCAAGGTAAGATCTTTACAAAATTAGACTTAAAAGATGCTTACTTCCACGTCCGTATCAGGGCTGGGGATGAGTGGAAAACCGCATTTAATACACCCCTCGGACAGTATGAATATTTAGTTATGCCCTTTGGATTGGCGGGAGCCCCGTCTGTGTTCATGTCCATGATAAATGAAGTTCTACACGAATTCCTCTATAAAGGTGTAGTGGTGTACCTTGATGATGTATTAATTTATTCAGACTCGGAGGAGGAACACGTTCAAATGGTGCAAAAAGTCCTGTCCACTTTGATGAACAATAAACTTCCCATTAAGCTGTCCAAATGTGAATTCCACAAAACTGAACTCACTTACCTTGGGTACTGTATCTCCCAAGAGGGGTTAAAAATGGATCCAGCCAAAATACAAGCGATCCAAGAATGGCAAACTCCCACCACCCGCAAAGAAGTGCAGTCCTTCCTGGGCTTTGCCAACTTCTATAGAGACTTTATAGCGAACTTTGCTCAAATCACGCTCCCCTTAACCGAATTGTTAAGGACAAAAAATAAAGGGGACCAGGCTAAAAAACCCTCCTCCAAAATACAATGGACATCCGATTGCCAAACTGCTTTCGAATGCCTAAAAGAACAATTTGTAACGGAACCCATCCTCTGCCACCCCAACGAGAATTACCCTTTCGTAGTGCAAGTCGACGCCAGCGATGCGGCGATAGGAGGGGTTTTATTGCAAAAGGGGGAGGATGGGAAACTACGGCCTTGTGCATTCCTGTCAAGGAAATTTTCGGAAGCAGAAAGGAATTGGAATGTGTGGGAGAAGGAAGCTTTTGCAGTGAAAGCGGCCCTCACTAACTGGAGACATTGGCTGGAGGGGGCGCGATATCCCTTCGAGGTCTGGACAGATCATAAAAATCTGGAGGCCCTTCGCAGCCCTCGCAGACTGAACGCCAAACAATTGCGATGGGCAGAATTCTTTTCCAAATTCAACTTCACTTTAAATTACCTCCCGGGCAAAACTAATTTTCTTGCAGACGCCCTATCGCGCATGCCCCAACACAAGAGCAAACGGGAGGAGACTGTAGACACGGTCTTCTCCCCTACGCAGTTGGGAGGCGTGGTAACTACCCGCAGCCGCGTAAGACAGCCCCTCCCGCATAACCAGGAGTGGAAATCGAAACTTAAAGCTGAGGTGGAAAAGGAGGGGGGTAAAGCGCCTAAAAGCAAACTGGCTCAATCTCCACAGGGGGACTGGCTAGCTGGAAGCAAATTTTATGTCCCAGACAGCCTCCGACGGGAGGTATTACAACGATGTCACGATGCCCCCACTGCTGGTCATTTTGGGTATCTGAAAACGTTGCACCTAATACAACGGCAATTCTGGTGGCCGGGCATGCGCAAAGACATTTCCCAATACGTTAGCTCCTGCCCCATTTGCCTCAGCGCCAAAACCCGGAAAGGGAAACCTCCAGGCCTCCTACAACCATTGGAGACACCTGACAGACCGTGGGAAATAATATCTATGGACTTTATTACTGATTTACCCCTTTCGAAAGGACATAATTGCATTTTAGTCGTGGTAGATCTGTTCTCCAAACAAGCTCATTTTATTCCATGTACTGCTATACCCACCGCTCGAAAACTAGCGGATTTATTCTTAAAACACATCATAAAATTACATTCTTTTCTGTCCAAGGTGATTTCGGATCGCGGCGGACAGTTCGTTGCCAACTTCTGGCGGGAGCTTTTGCGAATGTTGAATATAGAGCAAGGAATCAGTTCAAGCCACCACCCACAAACCGACGGACAATCCGAAAAAACTAATCAGATTTTAGAACAGTTCCTTCGTTGCTACATTAATTTCCAACAAGATAATTGGGTGGACCTTCTTCCTTTAGCCGAGTTCTCATACAACAACAGTGTGCATGCTTCCACTGGGGAGGCCCCTTTCAAAATCGTATATGGAACTCACTTCAATCCCTTCCCGTTGGACACTCCCCCCCTCCATTCCTCTAATTCGCCCGATGTATCTTCCTGGTGGGGGGAGGCCAAGCAACAATGGACTCTTATTAAAAGACACCTCGAGAAAGCCAAACTGGATTACAAAAAGTACGCAGATCGCCATCGTGTGGCCGAATGGGATTTACAACCTGGAGATCATGTTTATATTTCCACCAAGAACCTGAAATTAGCTCAGACAAGCCGCAAACTAGCATTAAAGTTCCTTGGACCTTTCCCTGTGCGCAAAGTAATTAATAAAGTGACTGTTGCTATAAATTTACCCAAGAACTTGCGCCATGTTCATGATACATTTCATGTCAGTCTCCTTAAAAGAGCTCCCACCGACGACAAGTGGCACATCAAAGCTCCACCCATTCCAACTTTGATAGACGACCAAATACACTACGAAGTGCAACAAATTTTGGACTCTAAGATCAAACGGAATCAGCTTTTTTACCTCATTAGGTGGAAGGACTTTGATTCTGGATACGATGAGTGGGTGAACTCTGTACATGTCCATGCTCCTAGATTAACCAACGCTTTTCATACTCGTTACCCATATAAGCCAGGGGGGGATCTATTTTAAGGGGGGCAGAATGTCAGGTCCAGTGTGTATTTAAACTGTACTGACTCCATTTTCTAATATTTCTAGTGTCTAAGTGCTTTCCCCGCAGGTGCACCAGTTCCCAGGCAGCTTTCCCACCGGAGGAGACTGTTTTGTCTAACACCGTTCCACCAGGCATTGGCCTTGAAGGAGAGCAGCTTCCCAAGACTGAAAGATGTTGTTTTGAGAACTGTGGGGGGAGGCTGATGCAGATGGGAACTGTTACTCTGTACCTCATGCTTTGCCCTTCATTGGTAACAATGACTGTGTACCATCCTGAGTCTCCTATTCAGGACCGTGGACTATAATGGACCTTTTCTGCAGTAAAGTTTCCTTATTCAATCAATGGACTCTTGTTTGCTTTTGAAAGGGAACCTGTAGGAAGAGCCTTATCTAGCCACAAGCTGACACTTCACTACCTGATACCACAGTATCATTCTCCCCACTGAGAAGCAGATTTTCCTGCCCAAATTCAGTTTCTCTGCTTTGACTGAGCTGCCCCAAGTAGTATATTAGTATTTGTGGTTTTGAAAGGCTGTTTGTCCCTAAAAGCCATAATTTTGGCTTTTAGCACTGCCTAGGAACTTGATGGAGAAAAGCAGTAGCCCTCTTCCTTTTTCGCTTAGAAATGGCACTAGAGGTTGTTTAACATTCAAAAGAAATAACAACTTTATTTAACAGGAAGGGATTGAGTAAATGTAGTCATGGGATGGAAATGTGAAGGTAAAATTTTGTTGGTATTAAAGAATACACTTCTATAATACAGGCAAAATAGTATCCCTTCTTTTCACATACGCTTGGTCCTTAACAGTGAGAGGTGTTTTACTTAGTAATTTAGTTGCAACAACGTTTCTTCAGAAAGTTTCCTATGACAGTTCAGGTTTCCTGGAGTTCATCTAAAACCATTTTCCCTTCACAACAGACCCAGGGTCCTCCTCAGAACCAAACTCCACCTTAGAAACTGGGCAGGAATTAATCTTCTCCTCAGAAGATACAGCACTTCTACTTTTGGCTTGAAAAGGAGTCTCAACCCATTACTCAATCACTCTCACTAAAACACACTCCCAGTTCTCTCGTGCCTGTGTACAATGCGCTTCAGCTTATGCTGACACTTATACTTTGAATTTTTAGATCAAATTCTTCCTCAGGACAGTAATACTTGAATTAAGGCAAAAGAATACTCTCCCCTCACTCCAAAGGGGAAGCTGCCTGACTTTTCTTGTCAGATTCCCTCACTCTAAAAAATCCTGTCAGAAAATCAACTGACTGCCTTCAGACTGTTTCTAACTAACCAATCAGAGAAGAGGGAACAGCCTGACCCTCAAGATCTCCATTCTAGGAAATAGTTAACCCTTCCCCTCACAGCTGTCTGATTTTTCTACCCTTTGGAAACTTGCTGTTAAGTGCAGTCCATCATAGATGGAAATATATTCAAAATAAATTATCACTGTGTGAACATGATTAGTATATCTGATGTCATGGTGACTTTACCAGGTGAAAAACAAATCTGAGACTCCAGGCCCAGAGGTGACATTAAACTGGGGAAAGAAATTAAATATTCTCATGTTATTTGATTATTTTCTTTTTAATCCATGAATTCTTGAGACCCAGGAATTGAGAACTTCTTTCTTTTTTAAAGGATTCACATTTCTCTAAACGATTAACATGTTTCTGCAGGCAATGTTAAGATGTCAGAGACAGAGAAGTCATAACATTAATTCTCTATTAATGTGTCAGATTGAAACATTTAGTACTAATATAATAGCCCCAATGTTGAAATCTAGAGGGTTGTTATCTGGAGGAAAAGCTTCCACATTTCAGGCAATTGCACTATTGCTATATAATTCCACTCAACACTAGTCAATATATTAATATTCAGTAAATAGTCAGCTATTCTAAGAACAGATTCTGGAATAATTGAGCTGTTGATAAGGGACTAGGTGTCATTAGCAACGTAACAAACTTTATGATGGTTTGCAATGATTATAAATCCAGTACAAAAAAGATGGGTAAGCATTTGGAATGTGAATTAGGCATCCATTCATCCTGAGCAATGATCTGTCATGGGAAGGTGGGGAACAAACATTATCAGAGCAGTAGACAAAATCACTTAGATATGCTCTGATTTAGATGCTGGCATAGGAAGCATGGTCAGATTATGTGCTTTTTGTGGTAGTGCCATTAGCTTGTGGAGCCTGATGATGTGGACAAGATCCTTGAGGAAGTGAGACTGACTACCCACATTCTCATCCCTTGACCTTCCGGGCTGATAAAGGCTGCCAACGGGTGACTGGCTGACTGGATAAGGAGAGTGATAAATGATTCCTTGAGAACGGGAATTGTACATTCTGTGCTCAGGGAGGCAGTAATTTGACCTGTGTTGAAAAAACCCTCCTAACTGTGCTGGAAAACTTCCTGCCAATCTCCGTTTTTGAGCAAGGTATTATAGTAAGTGGTTGATTCTCAGCTACAGGGGCTCATGGAAGAGACTGATATTCTGGATCCATTTCATTCTGGCTTCAGGCTAGGATTTGGAACAGAGATTGCTTTGGTTGCCTTGGTTGATGATGACTTCTACCAAGGTCTGGACAGGGAGAGTGTGACCCCACTAGTCCTGCAGGATCTCTCAGTGGCATTCAGTACCATTGGCCATGGTATCTCTCTGAGTAGTCTCTCAGCTCTGGGACTAAGAGGCATCATGTTATGGTGATTCAAGTCCTGTTTGGGTGATTGGTCTCAGAAGGTGGTACTGGGGGACTCCTGTTCTATTCTATGGCCATTGATCTATGGAGTCCTACAGGGCTTAATTTTATCCTCCATATTACTTAATATTTACATGAAGCCACGGGGAGAGGTCATCAGAAGGTTTGGACTGCTATATCACCAATATGCAGATGATACCCAGTTATACCTTTCTTTTCCATCTAATTCCAATGGTGTTCTGATGTTGATATTCTGAATGTGTGCTTGAAGTCAATAATGTGCTGGATGAGGGTGAGCAAACTAAAACTTAATCCTGACAAGACAGAGATTCTCTGGGTTAGTAGAAAACAATCTGAGATGTCCCCTGTTTTGGATGGGGTTACTGTCTCCTGGAAAAGTCAGGATTGCAGCTTGGGACTATTGCTTGACACAATGGTCACCTTAGAAAGTCAGGTGACTGTGGTTGCTCAGAGTGCATTTGCCCAGCTTTGGCTGGTGTGTCAGCTGTGTCCATTCCTGCTTCTGTCAGATCCAGCCACAGTGATTCATACCTTCGTCACATCTCAATTGGACAACTGCAATGTGCGTTACTTGGGGCTATCCTTGAAGATATTTCAGAAGCTGCAGCTAGTGCAGAATGCTGCAGCTAGAATGTTGGTTGAGGCCGGTTAACAAAAACATGTGACCCTGATATTACAGCAACTACACTGGCTACCAGTCCACTTCTGAGTCCAATTCAAGGTGTTGGTTCTATCCTTTAAAGCCCTACTTGGCTTGGGACTACAGTATCTGAAGGGATGTCTTCTCCCATGTGTTCCTGCCCAGGAGTTCAAATCACAGGGCGAGGCCGTCCTGACTGTCCTTTCAACCAAAGAAACTGAGTTGTTGCATACTCAGGACTCGGAGACGGTCTCTTCGATAGCAGTCCCACACTTGTGGAACAGTTCTGAATGAGTAGCCACCTTGGTTTGCAATCAAAGAGCAAAAGCACCTTAAAGACCAACCAGATTTCCAAGGTATCAGCTTTCAAGAGTAAAAGCTCCCTTCATCACTTGTGGAACAATCTCCTCAGGGTGGTTCTCCTGGCCCCCTCACTCCCTAGTTTCTGGAGGCAACTAAAGACTGTTTTATTTAGGGCAGCATTTTAACGTAGTCTCAATCTATGCTCTGTTTTTACTGCTTTAACTCTGTTTTAGATTGTGTCTTAACTTTGTTTTTAACGTATTTGTGCTCATATTGTAAGCTGCCTTGAGCACCTTTGGAGGAAAGACCGCTAATAAATACCTTAAATAATAAATAAATAAAGATAGATCCAGTGTGGTATAATTGTTCAAGTGTTAAGGATCTGGGAGGCCCAGTTTTAAATCTCCACACATTGGAAAGAAAGGCAGGATAGAAATGAAGCAAATAATAATATTCTCGTGCTTTAAGAAGCCTGGTACCTTTTTTTCAGAGAGCCAGCAACAGAATTCAAACCCTGATAAGACACAGAAACATCTGACTGCAGATGAGGATTCCACCAGCTAAAAGCAATAGAAATCTGACAGGCAGCGATGGTATCTTAAAAGAGAGAGGTTCCGAATTCTTGGTTCATGGTTATTTGATTTAAGAATCTGCATTTTGTGCATGAGAATGAAATGCACATTTAGTGCTTTGATTTCACATTCACTCCTCCTTAGACAGCGGAAGACAAACATGTTTAGCAATAGGGGCTTTTCTGCAGCAGCGTAGCAGTTAAGGTACTTCCTTCTGAAAGAGGCTGCCTTAGTCTTTCCCTGTTGTAATTAGGGAGACAAGCCAAGAGCTTTCAGAGTATCTTGACTGCACGGTCTGAACCAAATCTGTTATCTCTTTTTGAGGGTGTTGGGGTAGGAGAAAGGCTTCGTCTGGCTGGTCTCTGCATCTTGGTGTTATTTTGTGATTTTAATTCTGTATTTTGGTACTTTATTTACAGCCTTGAAGAATATAAATATTTTAATCAACAGATAAAAAGATGGTACCATCACTATGCTTCAAAACACACCTGCCTGACACCTTCCTGTCTTAGAAGGGTGTAACTATGCACTGCAACTGGTCCATAAATAGCTTTACACTTCACTGTTTTATTATTCAATTGTACTTCTAAAATTATTTTAATTGCAATAATTGCCATCTAATTGTCAAAAACTGATTTGACAGTGAACCGACAATGTCCCAAAACAATGAATTTGTTCCTAAAAATGACCATTATTTTACCCACCCCTAGGTGGAAGTCTGACATTTTGCAATAAAGGTGGGAAATTATTGCAGTAATATTTTCTCTGTGCCTTAATGAATAATTTACACCTTGTATATAATTTATAATGTTATATAGGAACTTATTTTGGCACAGCAATTAATGATTATATATTATATTACAATAAAAGCCCATTTAATATCACTGTGAGAGTCACCCTGTGCTGACATGTATATTAATAAAAGTTTCTGTAAGCAGATTGTGATGACAAATTTGAATGTTGATGGTTGTAATAATGTTAACATTCATATGCTATTTGTATTAGCCTGGCCTAAACACGTAAACTGAGCTACTCTATGAGGTACAAATGAGGTGGGGGGCATATAAACATTTAAAATGTGCAGTTCATAGAGGAGAAAATAATTGTCCCTATAAGGCAGTGATTAAAGAGGAAATATTAAGAGGATTTGTGTTATATCTCTGATCATCTATCATCCAATTATCGTGTGGTAGAAACAGCAACAGATACAACTCTCTACCCAAGGAAGAGCTAACAATACATATGGCAGTGAGATCTGTATACCGTCCTGTATCTCACATCAGGGTAAATGCTTGAAACCTAAACGACACTTTGCACATAGTGAGTTTCCTACACAGGAATCACTTCTGCTTAGGAAATTACATTTGTATCCTACATATACACTGTCACACAGCACAAGACAGTTCTAGAGGCCTAACCCTATGTCAGTTATAAAAATAACAACTACAACAACGAGCTTATATACCACCCTTTGGAGCAAATTAGTGCCACACTCAGAGCAGTGAACAAAGTCAATGTTGTTATTATCCCCACGATGATACAGATGGGGAGCTGGGGCTGAGAAGAGCGACTTCCCCAAGGCCACCTACAGAGTTCATGGCAGTAGTGATGGCAGTAGTGAGAGCCAAACTAGCAGAGTGCCAGTTCTCAGCCCAGCCACTTTACTATGCTACAGCTATTGCTTAACCCACTAAGACAATAAATCTAGCTAGACTTTTGAATGTTCCTTTGGTTTCTTACAAAATCCTTCAGATGTTTGAGGTGAAATCCCTTGACATTTGCCTTGAATTGTTGGTGAAATTTCAGTGGTTTTTCAAGATAACATTATATGATGTTTCTATTGCTCAGCATATACATGCAGAAAGCCTGGGGAGAATGGGTTCTTGTGGCAATGCAGCACGTAGATACAACAAAATAGACAGGCATGTATTTGTCACACCTAATCACAAGATTTTCCAGATGCAAGTTAGAGTTACATAGGAAATGTATTATGTGTAAACAGGTTTCCTGAAGTGGTAAATACCAATTGCCTCCCTACGGAGATAATTTATAAGAAATATTTGCCCCATAAAATCGAAAAGGTACAATAATCTTGGAATGACTTTATTACAGCAATAATGAGGTAGTGCTGTCCTTTTGAAGGACACCAGTAACTCAGCTCATGTGGGGGACAATACCCATACATCCATATGACAAACACACACTCACATGGACCAAACTTATTACATGAGAGAAAAAGCGAGTTTCAAGTAGACATGCTCCGAACTTCAGCATGAACACAGTCACATACCTTACTCAAACTCTCTTTCACATTATTCCTCTATTACATCCTGATCAGATGACCTGGACATTCTCAATGGCAGTGCTTCCTGGCATTGGTTAAACTGCAGTGCCTGCATTTTGTCTCTGCACAGTTAGTGGCACCTAGGAGAACCAATCACAAAATGAGAGACAGCATGAGGAGGTTCATGGGAGGCCTGCATAAAGAGACATCTAATCATTAAGTCTGAACTCCAACATTTCAAACATTTGCCTTTAAAAAGCAAGTTACAGCAGCAGGTAGGCAGGATGGCTGCTGCAAGAAAGCCCTAAAACAATGCAAGGAGATATTATACTTATGCTAACTGGTTTATCTAAACTTGCCTGGAGACACCCAAACAGCTCCTTATTTGCAAGAAGTGAGCAGAACATGAGGCAAACTAGCAGGTGATTAAACATGTTTGGGTTCATGTTTGGGTTCACACCTTCTCTCTAAAGAGGCAAGTTCTGATTTAGAGTGCTATTTTCAAGTGGAAGCACTCTTAAAGAAGTGACACAAAGTCTGCTACCCCCATTCCACTAGTAGTAGCTCAGGAACATTGGCAGTAGCTCTTGGTTCAGGAAGAAGGCTGATAAACTTTTGGGAAGATGGGAGTTGGGTTGCTAGACATGTGGCATTGCTTAATTGACAGTTTGTAAAATTACTGCATCCTCTAACAAAGTCTATTCTTGTACCTGTTGTTCCCTTCTCCATTTCTGAGGTTATGTCATCCTGTTAGATCTGGAACATACTGAGCATATGTTTCTTGTGTTAGGTGTAGCATGGACAGTTAGGCTGTCTATGGCTAGAGCAGGCCCTGGCCACAATAATATTCCCTTTAATTTCTGGTACATACTTGAAAGCTTGTCATTTATTCAGATGAGGAAAAGTGTTAAACTTGAGGACAATAAAATCTCACCAACATGGAATTCCATAAGGAATTGAAACTCCAGGGACCCTTGCAATATGCAGCAACTTCCCCACACACACCTTACCCATCGGCATTGTGTAAGTGGCACCATACTTGGAAAATGGTTATGCAACGTACTGTATCCCAGGTCTCATTATTCTTGGAAAGATGCTGGCATCTTTCATAATTGCATGTATTTGTGCAGATCTTGAGAAACTTTCTTCAGATCCTCAAGGGAGCAGACTTGGCATAGCTTTTAAAATCCTCTTATGGAACGTTTTCCAAAGCTAGCGTATTACTGTCATGAATGCAACATTCAAAAATACCTAGAACACTGACAGAGGTGATTAGAAGGTAACATGCTTCAAGCTGATTAAAACTAAGAGCCCACAAGCACAGTTCCAGCCACATGATACAATCCATACAAGGAAAGTACTCCAGGAAGGGTCATCGCCAGTCTGTTAAGCATCATATTCATAGCCAGATAAGTTTTAAACATTTCCATGTATGTCTTGCTGTGACTGAGCGCAGCTGAGGAACCTTATTTAGCTTTCCATTTTCTCTCCCATTCACAGTCATAGAGTTTGACAAATTCAAAGGTCATAAACAATTTAGTACCCTTTGTATGGACTATGGGATAAACAGTGAACGTCTCTCAATTTACATTTGAGTTCTGCATATTGTTACCATCAAGTTTCCATCTTGTTAGTCTTGTTGTGTCCCTTTCCATCTTGTAATCTCACGTTCAAGGAAACAATAGAAGCCTGAGCCTTATTTTGGAATATTTCACAGGACCCAAGAATATCCATAAAGCAGGTTTCTGGTCTGCTCCAAACAACTTATGTTTGTACATTGGCTAAAGCTCTGTCTGTCATGACATCATGTGGAATTTACCCTCTGCCTTTGGATTTATGTTTTGAGATTATTTGCTGCCTGAACACCTGGGTCTGTGCTCCACCTGGAACCTACACACAAGTCCCTGCTTTACGTTCTTGTTTTACTTGTTTGGCCACTTGACCCTCTGTCTTCATTAGTACAGAGTGCATAGTTCATGTGGGTACATTGGTGAGGCCCCAGCATGGTCATTCTAGTGTTAATTTATTGTAAACATGATATTATCATGACCACTTGAGTGCATGAATCATTTCCCTCAACACACTATCTCTTGATTCCATCATATTCAAAGTCTCAGTATTTGTTTTCCACTCTCTCATGATATTTTTGTTGCTGTTTATGTGGGACATTGACCAGACTGGGCACTTTCTCTTCAGACAGGAAAACCTAAGATAGCAGCACCTAGGAATGAGAGGCAGAGGAAGAAATGTATGCTTATGCTACTCATGTGATTTTAGATTGAAGTTGAAAGTGGATCCCATTCACATGGATACAAGCCTGAGGAAAACTTGGCCTTCTGACCACATAGGGCGGTCATTCTCCAGTTCAAAGACAACAGTATGCTATCTAGTGGGAGGTTGTCTTACTCAAAAGCCAGGATATTTCAGTGGTTAAAGTGACAGTTCAAGGTGTTTTGTCCTGCCCTCTCTCCCACTACACCACCTCCGATGCCTGTGCCCCAGTGCTCCGTGGAAGAACAGCTAGATAAAAATGAGTTCGATAGGTAGAAGGCCAATAGGTATTTTAGAGGGGGAGCAGAGAATAGCAGCATCCTTTCTAAAATCAGGATACTTATGTGTCATAGTGTTGAAGAGTTGGAACAAATCCCCTTGCTTCAAGAGATTCAGAAAAAGAGGGGGTCATTGGCAGATGACAAGGTAGCCTTCATGGTGTTCACTGACATTTTTTAAAAGGATACTGAGAGCTCTGGAGGCTAAGAGAAGCACTCTTCTTATTAGAGGAAATACTCCCACTGGCAAGAAACATGTTTTCCTACTCCAAGATCGATTAACTCTGCAGAAGCAATCATTACAAAAAAGAGTTCAGCCATTAAGGAACAAAATAGCAAGACTGGAGCAAACGGTGTCATCATTTCCTTTCTATTCACACTTTCACCACTTACCTTTAAAAGGGTCCCATCTAGTCCTATCAATGCATGGATAGGAAAGATGACAGGGCTGCATGCAATGTCCTTGCTTCCAGTCTTCACATAGTAAGAGGTCTGCATAGAGTCCTCATACATGGATACTCTTGAGACAGCTGTGATCCGTTATCTTCCTCATAAGCAAGCCCTATGAGTTTATGCTTGTGTGCAAACTCTGTGCAAGCATTTAAACTAATGCACGGAAAAATGGAACAAAAACAGCTTGCTCAACACCCTACCCACCTCCGCATGAAGACACAATATCTTTTTTTTTTAATTAGTTCATTTCCACCCTGCCAGTGGGGACCCAAAACAGCTTACATCATTCTCCTCTCCTCCCCTCCCCCCCAAAATAACCCTGTCAGGTAGGTTAGTCTGAGATTATGTGTCTGGCCCAAGGACACCCAGCAAGCTTCGTGGCAGACTGGAGAATTGAACCAGGATTTTTCAGATCCTACTTCATCACTCTAACCACTACACTACACTGGCTCTCTTGTATACTTTATGTAAGGGTATGCAATCGCGGTAAGGAATGTGAGAAAAAAGATGGATTTTTGTCAATTTGGTACACTCTGGCTTTCCTGGATCACATTAGAGAATCCCAGATTTGATCCCGATACCTGGATTTAGACCCCTGAATAAATCCAGGTAAATCTGGGTTAATTCATCAAATGGGGCTTGGCTGTTTCCTTGCAAAGAAAAAGCAAAGGAACAGCATTTCCTGCCTTTTTTGGATAATAGGGAGGGGGGAGGGAGGCAGAGGCAGAGGCAGGAGGGAGGAGGTGAAGCAGGGAGAGGGGAAAGAGTGGCCAGTCCATGCAGAACCTCTTCTTGTCTGCCTGGCTTCTGTGAACGTGAGCTAAGTTGCAATTGTCTCTTGCTTCATTTTGGTTTGTGTGGAATTCTGTTTTGAAAGGTTTGATGTTCTTTGGTTTGATTTTGTCCCCTTGATTCACTTTGGTTCTGGGGGGATTCCATTTTCTTGATTCAGTTTGGTTCTGTTGGGCTTTCTCTGGGATAAGCTTCCATTTGGGAGTGGGCCTTGGCCATGGTATCCTTGCTCCAGTGTGTTTCTGCAGTGGGAGTCAGCTTTGACTTTTTTCACATAGGAAACAATGGAGTGACTGGGGGCACCTAGTCCAGGGGCCCATAGAATTGGACCCCGGTGTTCAATCTTCCTGAAACAGTCAGGAGAATAGTCAGGACGGAGTAGGTTTCCTGCAAATCTGGTGAATTTTAATTGGAAAATGCTCCCCCAATCTGCCAGATAGCCTCCAGATAGTTTTCCCCATAGGGGATAATGGCTAAATTAACCCGGATTTCTCTGATTTGTCTGGACCAGTTTTTTCCTGGATTTTGGGAGGATCCCCGAATTCTGGATTTCGATTTCCTGGATTTTTTTTTATGCAGACCCCTACTTGCACACCATTTCAACTCACATCAAGGTGTGTCTGTGGAAGTTCTAAACAGGTTCCTGGAGAAGGTAATGGAGTTGGATGGGAACCAATAAATTGACGCTTAATCTAGACAAGACAAGAAGTGTTGATCAATAGAAAAGATGCCCAGAGACTGTGAAGTCAATCTGTCCTAGAAAGAATTGCACTTCCCCTGAAAGAGCAGGTTCATAGCTTAGGGGTGCCACTGGATCCTATCCTACAGTTGGAGGATAAGGTCTCCTTTGTAGCATGTAGCACCTTTTATCAGCTCCAACTGAACACCCTATAGCATTGTTCCTTGAATGTCGCAGCTGTTGATCATATCGACTTACACTATGTAATCTACCTTGAGTTTCAATAAGAAAGGCTGTAAATAAATAAATAAACGTCTATGGTCTGATCACATCCAAATTAGATCACTGTAATATGCTCCACATGGAGCTATCTTTGACAACAGTCCATAAACTTCAGGTGATTTAAGATGTGGCAGCCAGGCTGTTGTTAAGGGTTGATTACGGAGATTATATCATCCCAAAATGAAAGATCTGCACTTGGTTACTCATGTGTTTATGGGCACAATTTGGAGTGCAGGTTCTTACCTTTAGGGTATCAAATGGCCAGAGTACTTGAGGGATTGTCTCCTCCCATGCTATCCAACCTGGCAGTTGAGATCTGTTGTTCAAGCCCTACTCTCTGTTCCCCATATTCAGAGATAAGGCAGGTGGCAATTAGAGACAGGGCATTTTCAGTGGTGAAAATTTGACTCTGGAACAGCCTCTCCTTTGAAACTTGCAAGGCACCTACTTTATTTTCTTTTAGGTGTCTGGCCAAAACACATTGTTTACTCAGGCTTTTAATAAGGAGTGTTATCTTTTTAATGGTCTGCTTCTACATTATGAATAGTTTTATGCTGTTTATGTCCAATGGCTGTTTTTATTAGCTTGGTTATTTTATATATTGTGAAGTTGCTTTAATTTTTAGCCACCTCAAGCAGGACTTTGCAGGAGCAGCATGGAAATATCCTAAATAAATGAATAAACCCACCCCTTTGAGTTCCTACTCTGGTTTGCAACAATTTTCTGGATCTAATAATTAGTAAATTGTTAGTGAATAGTGATGCACCTCCTTTATATTTGAATTAATGTGTGAGGACATGAGAAGATAAATGGCAGTTGATGCAAGAAAAAAGGGGGATCCTTAGTGTATAACTAGTATAGTAATCAGAGAAGATCCACATAACCATAGAGCACTGTAGCTTCCAGATTTCTTTGTCTAATAAAAGAGCTGGCAATATTCTCTCTTGGACTGCAGTAACAATTAGGGATATTCAAACACCAGGCTGATTGGTGTACCTTCTGCTCACCAGTCTCATGCAGGGAATCTGGTTTTTGTTTGTTTGTTTGTTTTTGTTGTTGATAAGTAGAGATGGGCACAAACTGAAATATGAACCAAAATTAAGCATGAACCAGGCTGGTTCGTGGTTCGCGAACCACGATTCATCAGATCCCATTCCTGACAAACTGCCACGAACTTTTAGGCTGGTTCGTTTGGTTCATTTTTTGGTTCGTCACTGCAGACAGCCTGGTGCCAATCCATCAGTTTCCTAGGCAACAGGGGATGGACTTCCTGCAGACCTTCTGCTGACTCGAAAGTGAACTTCTGCTGGCCCAGAAGTGACCTTCTGCTGACCCGGAAGTGATGATTTTCTGACCTGGATGTGACGTTTTCACAAACCAAATGAACCGGTTCGCGAACCAGGGGCAGGTTTGTGAAAGTTCGTGGTTTGTGAAATTTGACGAACCATGAACTACATGGTTCAGGTTTTTTCCGGTTCGTGCCCATCTCTATTGATGAGTAGTTTGCTTGCTCATGAACAGTGGAAGATACAGTTCATGAGCTGTAGTTTATGGTTCTATGTATTCAAACAGTTCAGTACAGTGCACCTGACAGTATTTCATTCATGTGTCTTCTTACTTTACTTTACTTTACTTTACTTTAATTGAATTTTTATACCGCCCATCTCCCGAAGGACTCGGGGCCGTGTACAGCAAAGATAAAACATACAAATATAAAACAATAAGAATATAAAATATAAACATATTAAATAATTTAACTCAGAAACAGGACAACTCAATTAAAACACATTTAGGCCAGCCCCGCTTGTTGGAATAATAGCGTCTTAAGGGCACGGCGAAAGGTGTGTAGGTCCAATGGGAGTCAATGGGCTCAGAAAAGTGTAACTCTGTTTAGAATTGCATTGAATTAACAAGGTAGGCTGGCTATCCTTTAAAATAATTAGGTAGGCTCCACCCTGTCCTTGCCTATAAATATTTCTCAGTGGTAGCCGTGGTCTTTTTTCCTTTCCTTCCAAGTCCACAGAATGGATTGGCACTTGGAAGATCTGTAAATATCAATGATGACTTCTTTTTAACAACTGCCTTTTCCCCACTTTGCCTCACAGGAATTTCTTAGACCTTTTCTGGTACACTGGAATTTGCAGCCATTTCTCTATGACAGAAGTGAGCAGTGGAAGTCTACTTATTCTTCCTGAGGGCCATATTTTTCACCTTCTCTTGATGTTATACTGAATTTTCAACCCAATTCTTGAGGAAGTTATGACTCATTAGTTTGCCAAGAAAACTTAGCAAAGGACTTTATGATGAGCAGAGTTGCTTTTCATTTTTCCCCAGGGCCTTAATGCAAACCAGTTCAAAAGGGTTGAGTTTGGGCAACGTTTTGCATTCCCGTCTATCCACTGCCTCTGCATTTAGGTCAAGTGCCAACTAAAGCAGAGGAATAATTGGTAGATTTATGGAGCTCTCAAGTTCCTGTAATGATTCATTTACAAATTGTCACAAACTGGGACAGGCATATATTAGCAGCTTGTCTCCTGGAGTACGATGACCATTCTGGAACATGTCATGTTACCTTTCAGAGTTTTTATGGAATGCATTTGAACAATGTGGGTTGATAGTTGATTGGTCCTATTTAAAAAATATTGTAATTTAAAGAAATCATCAAGTTGATTTAATTCAAGACAGTCTAAATTAGTTACTGAATTAGATGGAGTAGCCAGAGTAATTAGAGTCATACAGGGTGTAATCCATCATTGATTAAGTATTTATTCAGTTAGAAATCACCTTTGTCTAACAGCATGCATAGGGAGAGAATGAAAACCATGCTTCTTTTTCTCCATGCATCTCTCAGACAAATAATGTCAACAACAACTCTAGTGATGGATGTTTGCATTTTAAATGAGTGTTACTTGAAGACTCACTACACACACATATATGCGTACCCGAACGCACATGCACGCACGCACACACAAAACATACTTGTATATACCATTTGTCAGCTGCAGCCAAATAGTGCCCTTTGATCCTAGAAACAAAGATAGGAGAGGCCTGGATTCAGATCCCCACTGTGCAAATTGAATCTGACCAAATGACCTTGAACTAGTCACTTTCTCTCAGTCTTATCTGCCTCACAGCAGGGTTGTTGTGAGGATAAAATGGAGGGGGAAATGATGATGTAAGCCTCCTTGGGTCCTCACTGAGGAGAAAATCAGGATATAAATATATAAAACAAAAGAAACTGATTTCTCAAAGGGTGCAGCTCCAGTTTGGTTAGCAGCTCTTGAGGGCTTGACAGTTCCATCCTAAATAGAGTCACGCCCTTCTAACTCTGCTAAGAATGGCACTGTGAGACTCTGACCCAACAGGAAGGTATCAGTCCCCCTAGTGGGAAGGAAGAGTTTCTGTGCGCATTTGTGTGGGTTATTTTGAGAGAATTATCTTTTTTAAATGGTTATTTCATTTGTCTGAAATCTGGAATTACCAGAATCCCAAAGTGGCTGTGGGGCCCTGCCCTGCCCGCCGCCACCCCCGCCGTGCTCTGCCGTCCTCCTAGCTACTGCGGGGGGGGGGGGAGGAAGTTCCCTCCGCCTCAGACTAGGCAGGGGCAGTGGTTGCTGCACTGGCATCTGCCTCCTGCCAGCTGGTCTGAGAGCCTCCGTCATGCCCTCTCTCTGTACCTTGCTCTCAGCCAACTCCTCCTCCCCCGGCGTCATCGGGACTCCCCCCCTTTATAGCCCTTGCCCAGCCTATTTCCTATACCCTCCACCAATCCACCCGTGCGCTCCTCTTCCCAGGCACCCCGTGCCTTTCCTTCCTTCCTTCCATTGGCGTGCACCTGTGTCCTTTCTCTCGCCATCCCCGCCTCCCCTTCTCCTGTCCGTGCTTCCCCCTTTCCTCGCCGTTGGCCAATCCCTGCCCAGGATGGCCAGCCCGGTCCCTGTCTCTCACACGGGGGAGCCCTCCCAGCCATCTGTCCCCCAATCAGGGGCCAGGCTGCCGTGCTCTCCCGCCTCCCCCTCAGTTCTGGCTGTCGGGCCCGCCCTCACCCTGGTGTGGGCCATGCCCAGCCATCTGCCATGGCCCCGGAGGGCTGCCGGCTCATCAGCTGCCTCCCCTCCTGCTTGCCACCCTCCTGTACGGGCCCGGGAGCCACTCCGCCGGCCGCACCATCCTGGGCTGCAGTAACGGCGGTGGTGGCGGTGGCGGCGGCAGCGGCGGTGCGGCACTCCACGTCCCCACAGCCTCCTCCAGCACGCGCCGCGCCTGGGCGCCATCCCACCGCTTCGCCGTCCAGCTGCCCTGGCATCCCGTCACTCCCTGCCCCATCGGTGAGTTGGGGGGTTCGCTCGGCGGGGCTGGCTCTGACGGGGCCGCAGGGGGGGCGGGGGAAGGGCCCGCTAAAGCCCTGCTCCGGACAGCGGCATTCGGGATTCTGGTATTTAGCTCACTTTGATATGCTATGTAAAGATTCAGAGCATACTGAAGTGAGGGGGAGCAAACCCTCACCCCCGGGGCAAACCCACCCACCTCACTTACCTGGCTGGCAGGGAGAGGGGAGGCCAATCAGCTGGCTGTCAGAGAAGGCCAGAGCGGGCTCCTGTGTGGCCTGTGCCAACTTCTTCACCGCCGTAGCAGCCAGATGGGTGGTGGGGAAGGCTGGAACAGGCTCCTGTGGGGCCCGCACCACCGCCTCTGCCGCCACAGCGGCTAGTTGGACAATGGGGAAGCCTGGAGGCAGCTCCTGCAAGGCCCATGCTGCTTTTTCCATTGCTGTAGTGACCAGCTGGGCAGCAGGGAAACCCAGAGCTGGCTCCTGAGGGGCCTGCGCCACCTCTTCCATCAACTTAGTGGCCAGCTGGGTGGCAAGGAAGATCGGAGCCAGCTCCTGCAGGGCCCGCACCACCGCCTCTGCTGCCTTAGCGAATCCAAAACCCAAATCGCACACCGCTAGACAGGAATGAAGAACAATGGGCAAAACATGATGTTAGCCTGCATTTGCAGAGATAAAGGGAATACAAACATCCAGGATCTGTTAAAAGAATGATTGAGGGAGCAACTCATAGAAGGAATAGATATTGAACCACTTATATAGCCAATAGGGATATGCATAATGGGAGAAATGAGCCAAAATTAGACACAGAACTCAGTGGCTCAGCTCATTAAAGCAGCTTCTGGAACTCTTAACCAAATCTGAGAAATGAGGCAGTAATGATTCCCCCCACCCTAGGCAAAAAGTTTGCGTGTTTTGTTTCGGTACTTAGCATTCAGAGGCCATGCAGGAAGACCAGGCAGTCAGGGGCCGTGTTGTAGCACCTTGTTTTCCTTAACAGCAAGTCTTTCTGCACATGCAACCAATTGGTTGCAGAGGGGATAGACTGAGCTCTTAGTATTAACTCTGTTGACTGGAAAGGGATGTGTATGGCACACATGAGTGCATTTTTTCAGTGCTTCCTAGGCAATGAGGTTATGGCATTGGCATTGAATGGCTCATAGGGATCAAAGTTTACATTGCACTGGGGAGGAGAGAAGCAGATGGCTTGGTGCAATCAGCACCAGCATCATCTTCACCATCCCTTTCTGTGCACTTTATGCACAATGCAAGGAAAGGCCAGCCAGTTTGGAGAGCCAGTTTGGTGTAGTGGTTAAGAGCAGTGGGACTCTAATCTGGAGAAACAGGTTTGATTCCCCACACCTCCACTTGTAGACTGACCTTGGGTCAGTCACAGCTCTCCGGAGCTCTCTCAGCCCCACCTACCTCACAGGGTGTTTGTTGTGGGGATAATAATAATATACTTTGTAAACTGCTCTGAGACTGGACAGTTGCTGGCTACCAGTTAAATTGTCCTGAAGGGCAGTATGTAAATCAAATATTATTATTATCATCTATGCAGACGTGCACACATAGGGTTGAGATAGAGGGTCAAGGAACACCAGCAGGAATTTCCTCTTGCTCAGAAAGTCTTCTGGCAGACTTTTGAGGCTTTTCTGATTAAAATTGTTAACCCAGAGTTAAATGATGAGGAAGTAGCAAGTGTGTGCATTACACACTTGTACATGCATTCACACCCAAGTCTTTCCAGATCAGTAGACCATGTGGAAAGACTGATTTGGAGGCCTTGTTCTGTTCTGTCCACCACTTTTTCTTCTTCTTCAATTAACTTCTGGATTAACAGTTTTAGCCAGAAAAGGAGACTGGCAGCCTGCAACTATCCAGTCTCCCACTCTTACTAATAAAAAAAAGGGGGAAAGAGAGCCATCCTCCCTCTAATTCCTGTGAAGGAAAATCCAACATCTAGCCCTCCTTCCTGTGCTGTTTTACGCACAGTGCAAGGGCAGGCCAGGAGTCCCAGGAGGAGTCCCAGGCTACTGCAAAGCAGATTAGGGTAAGGAGGATTTGCTTCTTATTTTGGAAATGAAACTACAAGGCACAGGGAAACATATCTTAACAGCAGTTCTCAAAGGTAATAATGTATTGGCTTTGGTATCATAAGGAAGCAATGTTTTGTTTTGTTTTCACTGCTCTGTGCTGGTTGGCAATTAAGTGCTTTCCTGCTTGCATCCCATGCTGGCATGCGGTGCGAGCACCACTTTGCCAGTAAGCTTCCTGCCCTTGTGTGTTCCTGCCACCACTCACATTCTTTGGGGGCCCATTGTTGTGAGAGTTTTCATGTGCTTAAGGAGAATCTCATTGGATCAAAGGGTTTTGGATGATGCAGTTTTTGGTTGAGCACAAATAGAACCTCATTTCCCCAACTCTCTCCCCCCTTGAAAAGAACATTGTGTATGCATTGCGTATGCATTGCCCAGCACAATGCATTGTGTATGCATTGCCCAGCACAACACTTGCCTTGACATAACACTTGCCTTCCCTAAGCATTCCTTGTGGCTCATAAACATGGAATACCACTCTCAAACTCAGTGGGTTGATAGTTTAGAGGGAGGACTGTATTTTGTGCAATTTTGGTGCCATTGCGTGCAAAAATAGCTGCCCCAGAACCTTATTTCCCTATCTGCCCCCCTTGAAAAGAGGGGTGAGCATTTGTGCATGCATAGCCAATGTCTGCCAACAGGCCAAAACTCATGAAAATGGAAGGAAAAAAACCAGATCAGTTCTAAGCCAGCACTGGCCAACACAGAACAAACCAGTAATGGAACAGAATTGTTCCAGAACCTCCCCCCACCCCACCAACACAAACTTGAATAGAAACTTTCTTTGTGCACGCCTCTAATAGCCACAAGCTCTCCCTTTTTAGATAATGCTCAGCAGAGTTTCCTTCAGGAAGGCTTAAAAACAGGAGCCTAGCTGGAGGAAAAACCAAATGGCCAGAGGATAGGCCAAGCACAGTGGGAAACTGGTAGACAGAATACCTATTCTCATTCTTCAGTTTTGTAAGAATTTTCCCTGTCCCCACATTACAAGGGAAGCACAATGGTGGAAAGCCTGGATTTCCCTTAAAAACCAAGTTCCACCCTTAACCTGTTCCTTATGCAAGAGTTTTCAAGTATCCTTGAAGCCTGTATAGCTAACCAAGGTTACCCAGTTATAATGAGGAGAAAGTGGATCTTAATAAAAAGTAGCTGCATGAATAGGTACAGCCAGCAAGCTGAAAATGTGATGTCTTTACAAACAAGAGGATCAGTGAATTCAGGGCTGCAGTTCCAAAAGCAATGAATCCCAACAGTCAATTGCCCTCTTCTGAATTCTTATAAATTAGAAAATAATTTCACTTTGAAGCTAATTGTGACTTAGCCTAAATGACAACACTAGCATAATAATCTTTACATTATCAGCCATTTCCTCATTGTTATATCAGTTTATTAAAATAAAGTTTATTTTAATATATTTTAGAAGAAAAGAATTCTCAGCATTCTGCCGTTTGCCTATAAAGAGTTATAAGCCTGTATTGGAAGGAAATGGGTCAGAGAGAGGAACTGGTGACTGTAGACTCTACCACTGTGTCTTGTCTGGTGCTGTAAATATGCTCCTACAGGATAGTTCCATTCTGTTTTATGTTTTGTTCACTTTTTTTTTGTTCTTCAGCTCTGTATTGGATTTCCTCTTCTTTTTGCATTTCTGCTATCTTACCCTATTGTATTATTTATTGAATGCTCTAGCCAAAGTTCATATGGATTTATACTATGTAATCCACCTTGAGTCTCAGTGAGAAAGGTGGATTATAAATAACATAAACCAACAAACAAATATTACACTCTTGCAGTAGATACAGAACAAAATATAGAGAGATTTCAATTGCAAGGAAAAGTAAACAAATTGGCACCCGAGGATTTTGCTGCTGGAAATTATAAATCGTTTCTGATTTACATGCTGATAATAACTGTTGAAACTGCTGCATTTTATAGTAACGTATTTCCATATATTTTGTACGCAGTAATGACTTGAAACACACAATATGCTATTAGCACATACTTTTCAGCAAAGCATAATGCCAGCTTTTAATTTGCTGTCCTGGATAGCACATTTGATCAAAATGTAATGACTGCATTCAGACATTCAGAAATTATTTCCATGTGCTTTAATTTACCATGGTTTAATTTGCTTAGGAAATTAAAGTAATAAAACTTTAGTTTGTTGTTTGTCTACGATAGCTATGATTGTCTCAGCTGGTAGCTGCAAATGCTTGACAAAAGGGGTTTAAAATGATATGCAGACAAAAAGGGCCTTTTACTAAAGAGGTTTTTAAAATTCACATTCTATTTTTAGTTTTATGATCACATAAACCAATAGTCTCTTTAATATCACTCGTCATTAGCAAAAAGCTTTACAGTTAGTACTGTAGCATTGGAGACATCACAGCAACCTCCTGTTGTGGTATCTTACACATCATTGAGTAGGAAGTTAATTTTATGTAAAAGTAATAACCAAGGATTAGATTATGAGTTTGGCAGTGTTAGAAACAACTATGGTTAAAATGTGTAGGGAAGGGTGAACCTGAGGGAATTTGAATATCCCTTTTTAGAAAGTAATTCAATTCAGAAATCACAAGAAACCCTGGTTTATTTTAACCATGGCTAGTTTCTGAAATCAGGATTTGACAAGCAGATGATTGTTCAGATTCTGGTTTACCTTGACAAATGCTGGTTTCTGTCTTGCATGCCATGCAATGATACAAGGCAATATCAATAAACAATACGGCAACACAGTGAAAGTTGTTTTGAAAGTTGGGTTTTAAAGAAGTTCTTTGGGAGTGTGTGTAAGAAAGTTTTGAAAGTAAAAAGAGGGGATAAAAAGAAGTATCCTATATTATTCAGATCCCCTCTACCATTTCAGAATTTGCAGTCAGGGTTGTTTTTTAATTCTGATTTTTTTTAATCTATTATTCTTCATGAAGTACTCTTTATGGAGGAAGGAGAGCTAAAGTGGCTTTTTCCCAAAAAAATGTCATCAAAATTGCAGGTAGCCTAATTCTGCCTGTCCTCCTAAAGACCTCCAAGTTTTAAGAGAATTGGGTCAGGAGGTCCAATTCTATAGGTTCCAGAACCCCAGCCATCCCACTTGTCTCAATTTTTTCCTATGGGAAAAATATTCCATGCTTTCTCCAGTGTAAAGAATCCAATAGCCAAACACAAAAGAGCAACAACTGGCCAAAAGCCTCCATAAGCAAACAGAAACAACAGTCCCCACTGCGGCAAGCCCAACAGAACAGAGCTGTGTAAGTGGCACTTGTGAATTTAAACATAGATGTATGGTGGGCGATATGTTCTTTAGCTGAGTGGTTTCCATCTCTCTCGCTTGCTCGCTCTGTCATAATGCAGAAAAAAACTAATTTTTAAAAAAGGATATTTTTGAGAACATATTTTTTCCTTTTGTTTATTTATTATTTATTTATGTCATTTATAGTCCGCCTTTCTCACTGAAATTCAAGGTGGATTACATAGTGTGAGATTAGTACAATCAGTATCAAGGACATTTCCATAAACAATGTCATAGGATTTTACAAAGCGAGGATCCAATACAGAGTTGAAGAATTGCTGAAACAGAACATAATCAATTCTAGGGCTGTCATTAGACAACATGAAGCATAGGTAGTATATAGGAGTGCGTATTCAAAGCAACAGATAATATGCAAGGCAAGATAGTGGTGAGGTCTATGGTCCCTAACTCATTAGTGAAGCATCTGAGACCCCCTCCCTACAATACTTCCCTCCTATCTGAGTAAAAAAAAAAAATTGGTTTTGCATTGTTTGTGGAAAGCTAGCAGAGTGGGGGCTCTCCTGACCTCCTCAGGCAGGCCCCTAGGGTAGGGGCCACCATAGAGAAAGCTCATGTGTGGGCTGCTGTTGATTTCGCCCATGTGCAGGTCGGCACCTGAAAGAGACCATGTTCAGATGAGTGAAGCTGCAGTAGAGGGACATAGGGAAGGAGGCGGTCCCGTAGGTATGCTGGACCAAGGCCGTGAAGAACTTTGTATGTAATAACCAATACCTTGAATTGAGCATGGAAACTGATAGGGAGCCAATGGAGTAACTATATGATGGAAGTGATGTTTAGCTCCTGCTCACTCCTGCTAATATAACTTCTCTTTTCATGGGTTCTTTGGGGCTTAGAAAGCAACTTCCACAAAATTTTAAGAAATAACTTTTTTTCTTTTAAACTTTTTAACAATTAATAAGATACAACTTTGAAAAAAATTAACTCTTAAGTGCAACCATACAAAAAAAACTCCAAATCAACAATGTCCTTGAAAAGGCAAACAGTTCAAGATCCAAGAAGTGATGAGTCCTCCCTCATCCATTCGAAGCAACTGTACCCCAGGCTTCTGTCTTCTTGTTGGGAATTATAGCCCTGCAAAAATAATACAATCCCAGTAACACCAACTACACACAAAACACAAACACCACTTTTAAATCATATTTTACATACAACATTTGATTACCTTATTCAAGGTGATAAGAGCTTATAATTTATTAAGCTCCCCAGCAAACAGCCTCCTCCTCAGCAGCCTGCCTCTAGCTTCTGACTCCACCCCACTGGGCTAAACCAATTAACCTCACAGGGGTTACACTAACAGTTTAGCCGCAGCATTTTGCACCAATTGGAGCCTCCTAGTTAACTTAGATGGGAGACCAACGTATAGTACATTACAATGGTCAAGTTTTGATGTTACCATAGCATGGATCCAGGTGGCCAGGTTGGCCGTCTCAAGGTAAGAAGCCATCTTCCAAGCTAGAGTGAGATTGTAGTAAGCATGTTTTGGCCTCTTGCCCTTGAAATTCTGGCTTAGGGACACTTGCACATCCAACAAAGATTTGAAATGAGCACTTCCAAGCACCGTGTTGATTTCTAAAGACCTGTAAGGCTGTAAAGGATAACTATCTGTCAAGACAGATCATCACTTAATGAGACATTTATCAGTGGGCAGAATGGCTACAGCATTTGAAGACAGAATGGGTATGATTCAGACTTCCAAAGCATCCTGAAACATGACACATCAGCCTGTTTTCATGGAAACCTTGGATCCTTAATTTTATGTAGCTCTGGTATTGTAGATTCCTTTTATAGACAACTGTAGTAATTTGTTTTTGCCATACTAGTCCTCAGCTGACTCTGGACCTACTATTACTGGTATGAGAAATTTATTACTATAACTTATTTACAATATCTATCTCCTCCCTTTCTATCTTCCAGCCTAAAAGGCAGCTGAAACAAATATGAGAAGCATAAAAATAACCCAAGATTAGAACAGTAGCTGTAGTAACAAAGAATTAAAAACTATGACAGAGGCACTGGCAACCTAATTGACTTTAATGGACTTGGAAGGCTGCAACTTTGCTTAGGATGGCACCATAAATCCACAGCCTAATAAAATGTCACTGACCTATCCTGATGGTGGTAGAAAGTGACCCCCCCCCCAAGGATTTGCAAAGCAAGTGACCAACAGAGGTGGTTTGCCATTGCCTGCCTCTGCATAGCAACCTTGGTCTTCATTGAAGGTCTCCCATTGTTACCCAAATAGGAGATCTCCTTCATTGGCTTGGGGAAATTAGCATTAGAGGAGGTGACTAGGAATCTCCTCCTAAGTCTATGGGGATAGAGGTGATCTGGGATGGTCTGTAGGTAACAATATTGCTTGATGACCTGATAAGTACCAGATGGGAAGGCTATCAGGTGTGCTGAATAGCTTTGATTAGGATAAGTGGGTGAGGGGAGGTAAAGGAAGGCATTGATGGGATTAAGCAGGAAGTTTTCTCAGGAAGCCTCATTATCTCTGCTGCTCTCCAGGGCATGGGGGTCGTCAATCAGTCACCCCCCTCTCTGACTTATGTAGTGGTAACTTTCCAGTCTCCAGGCCAGCTGGCAGCCACTCTGCCTTGGGCCAGGAAGGGCCTAGGACTCATGGCAAGGGGTTTATGATATTTCATATCTATAAACTGTCCTTACAGTGTGGGGAATGGATGTCTGCTAACACCATCCAATTACTAATCAAGGCCAACCCTGCTTAGTTTTTGAGATCCTATGAAATTGACCTTGCCTGCCTAAAAGAGAAAGCTTTAAAAGGGGGTAAGACGGATTTACAGACAATATAGGTTCATCAATGGTTCTAACCATGGTAAGTAAAGGGAACTTCTATATTCAGAGTCAGTAAACCTCTGAAACCCTGTGTTAGGAAACAACATCAGAGAATGGCCTTGTCTGGTTGCTCACTGTGTGAAACAGGATGCTAGACTAGGTGGACCACCAGGGACACCTTCTATGTTCTTATCTTCAACTCATAATAAAAGAACTTGGTGAGCCCTGAATAACCAAAGATGAATAGAACAAGGTATCACATCTCAGAAGGCCCCATCTGCTGGACTTCAGACTGAGAAGGCATAAGAAGTACATAGCTCTTTGGTTAAAATTATATTAAAGTGCAAAATGTTGCTGCGGCTGTTGTACTAGTGCTTCTGAAAGTGGAGCGCTATTCAGTTCATTATTCTTTCCACTCACACATGGCAGGATCCCATTCCTACAGTATATGTAGTTATGTATAGTTAAATTCACTTTTATATTTATAGTCAGACCCCAAGAATGGGCCCGCTAGCATGTATCTCCCCCTATTAAAATTCCTTTTGCTTCCCATACAGATTTGTCATTGAAAAGACTACAATGTCTTAAGTGTTCATTATCAAAATACTATTTTGCAGCTTGCTGGAAATATAGCGATTTTAAATCTTTAGACGTGGGTAAGTCCTAGGACTCAACTTTCTTATCCGAACTTTCACCCAGAAAATACTCCCCCCTCCCCGGTAACAATCTATTGCTGACAATTTTCAGTAGTCAGAGTATTTATTATAATTCTATCACATCACAATAGCTCAGTCAATAGCTTTTTGGAGGAGGGGCGCTGTAGGTAATAGAAATCAGTTTTCAACATGTTATATATTAAAAAGCCACATAAGCTTTTATGTTTGCCTCTGACATGCACAAACATAACCCCAAAAGAAAAATATTAAAATATTGCTGCAAAGAAAATTGTGCTTTTTATGAGAAAGAAAAACACTCTAAATCATAAGGTCCATTCTTTAATGGAATTAACAAATTATAGACTTAAGTAGTAATAACCTGCTTAATGAGATCATTTATTATGAGACGGGAAGGAGATATTTATTTTCTTTTTATAAGAATATGTGATGGTGATGGAATCACACATTAATGTAAATCACACTTTAAATCACACTTTAATGACCAACAAAGAGTTTAAACTCCATTATGTGCTTTCATGTTCCTTAATTGTTTCAGCTGGATGGATTAGTAAACTGAATTGAATGAGCTTCAGAAGGCCACAAAAGGAAATTAGAGTCTCATTTTCAAAAAGGAATTAGTGCACAAGTGGGGCATAGAGGACACAACTTTCTTAATGAAACTTTCTTTTTATTTACCCTTTTGAACTGCTAAGCCACTTGTACACTTGGTATTTTTTCAACACTGAGAGCACTGGGAAAGTGAGAAGTTAACAGTATTAGCCTTATTTTATGGCCAGGTAAGTTGCTGTCATGGAAAATTAATGCAGAAAAAGATACTTCAACTACTAAATCTGCTCTGAGAGGTAATTGAATTAAAACCACCCTAAAATAATAATTATATCTGTATTTATTTCCTTGTCACTCTAGAGGAAGTTTTAAAAGCCTTAAAACCACAATACGGCACTCCTGGCTGGTGGCAGCAGCCACTGTGGTTGGGGGGCGTGTTTTGCCCCTCTGGATGGAGGAGACAGCAGCGGCACTGACCCTGCAAACGGGGCTGTGCACGGAGGGCAGAGCTAAGCTGGGCTCTTTTGCCACTCCACCCTTCGGCATTTCAGTGCGCCTCGTGCTCGGAGAGGAGCGGACAGTTTTCTTTCCTCTCCGGCATGAGGAAGGACGGGACTCGGGAGCGAGCCCACTATTGCCATTTGCTCAGTCGGGCCTTGGGTGGGCCATCACTCTCAGTCCCAACTCCTAGCTGTAGCCTTAGCCATTGGCTTCCTGCACTCTAGGCAGCATTCAGTATTTCTTCCTAGTGGCCATTTCTGACTTCTTTTGGAATATAGCATTAATGTTAGGATTAATAATAAGCAATTTATAATATATATCCAGAGGGGAGGGAGTGTTGTCTGGGCCAGTGGCCAGCTAACTGGTTCCCCTGGAGGCCTGCAGCAGGTCTTTGGGTCTGATGGCCATTTTCCGTAGGCCTGCTGGCCATTGGCCTGTTCAGGCAGCTATTTTGTGGTGGCTGGGCAGTTGGGAGCCAGTTCAGGGTGGGCTCGGTAGTGGTGATCAGTTTGTTTCTCCACATGGGGGTTTAATTATGCCTCCTAAAAAAGGTGCAGGCCCTCCAAAGGGTAAACAGCCCACCAAGTGGCTGGCCCCCAGTAGGCCTGTGGTAGCACTATCATCTTCAAATGAGGAGGAATCAGGTCCTAGTCAGCAGGAGCTGCTGGAGCACTTAGTGGCTTTGGAGCAAGCCTGTGCGGTCTCCAATATTAGCCAAGGGGCCAAACGCAAGAGGCCCACAAGGGCTGCATCACAGGCATCCTTTGCTAATGAGATCTTGTTGCACATTTCTTCCCTCAAGGGTTTGTCTGGCCGCAGAAGGCCTCCCAGTGCGATGGCAGTCAGAGCGTCTGGCAGTCAAGCTCTAGAGGCTTCATGGGGTGATGCAAGTTCAGCTGAGGGTCATAATGGCAGTACAGTGGAACCGGAGCAGGTGGTGCTAGCGGTTCAGCCTCCCGAGTCAGAGGGTAAGTCCTCTTGGGCTCAGCAAGGGTCTGGGTGGCCTTGGGGGACATGGGGTCAGGCCGCTGCCCCTACACCTCCTTGCATGCCTCAGGCCTCATATGTGCAGCCTGGCTTAGTTGTCCCTTCCTCCTCAGCCAGTGCCTGGCTGCTCAGTGGTCAGTCTCCCGTTTTTGGACAGTCACCTGGATCCTTGGTATGGCCACCCATTGCTTCCCAGACCCAGGTTGGTATGGGTTGGGCAGCACCATGGGGGGGCTTTTACGGGTACCCTTGGGCTACCTACGGGGCGGTACCACTTATGGCCCTACCCTTTGGGGATACGGCCATGCCCCTTGGGGACCACTTGACCCCGGCGACTAGGGAGAAGATCCTCAAGGGTGAATACATGAATATCTTTACCCTTCTCTTCAGAGAACTGGAGAAGAAGCATAAAGAGGACCTTGAGGAGTGTGACAAGGAGCAGCTTAAGCGCTGCAGGGTTGTCAGGACCTGGGCTAATTGGGTGCCTGAGTTTCTCATTTATGCAGTGGTCATAGCACATGCCCAGCCTTGGTGGGTGGCCCCTCTGTTCTAGTATATGGATATAATATACAGGGGATATTTGGACTTTGCTGGTGCAGCTTGGCCGCAATACGACGAAGAGTTCCACATGCATGCTGCTCTCAACCCTGCCTTGCCTTGGGACCAAGTTCACCAGCAGCTTTGACTGCAGGTGATGTCCTCGGCTAGGCCTAATGCAGGGGACCGCTCTGACAGTGACCACTTGGTGCAACGGTCCTCTACGCCAGCTGGCACTCACCCCCCTGGTGATCAGGCTGGGGGGGCTCGTATGCTCTGCTAGGAGTTTGCGCTAGGGAGCCATGCAAGTTCCGCCACGTGTGCCCAGTTTGCTCGGGCCCCCATGCCTTTACCACATGTAAGCATGTGGGGCAAGGCAAGAGGTGTGGGCTGGATGGTCCAGGGTTTTCCCAGCATACAGGTTCGGTTCAGTTGCCTGGTTCATGGCCATTAATAGTTGTGTTTTTTCCCTCAGTTCAGTCATTGAGAGCTGGAGTGCCTAGTGGGGCTTGGATGGCTGAATGTTTTCAGTTCCTGTTTGCAGGTTCAGTTCCCGTGGCTCTTGCAGTGGTCACAGGACCAGGGTGTGTACACTCCAAGGCTTCCCCGCTGAGTGTGTGCATGAAGCTTGGAGCTGTTTTGTTGGGTCCATGGCCTGTGCCATGGGTGCTCTGAAATCCAAGGCTTCCCCACCAGGTGTGTGCATGAAGCTTGGAGTGTTTTGTTTGGGCCCATGGCCTGGGTGCCTGGGTGTGCATGTTCCTGCCTGTTGGGCAGAAGGTTTGTGGTTGGACCAGGATTGCATTTGGTATGGGTTCCCATCTGCAAATCTGGGCCACATTTGCATACTTCTGTTGAGGGGGCGGTGTAACAACTATTTGGAGGAGGCGCAGCAAGGGGGTAGGGAGTGGCTTTATGTGCCCCCCCCCCGGGGGGCACTACGGCCTAAGCAGAGGCTTTGACTTAGCATTGGCAGGTTAAGAGTTGGGGAAATTTTGCAGGCCGGTGACCACCCTTGGCATATCCCCATTGGTGGGGATCAGGGTCTGTCAGGAGTGGCTGGCTGCTATACGGCCTAGTTGCAAGGTCATATGCCCTGGTGGGGAACCCCTGGACAAGCCAGTCCCCCCCTGCAGCTATACAGCTGGGTGAGAGAGCTTTAAGGGGGTGAATCACTTACCCAGGCCTGCCAGGCCCCAGCCATATCATGGGGTCACCCATACATGTCAGAGCGGTGGTCCAGGAGTGACCCCAGGGCCTGACCTGTACTGCTAGTTAGGCTCTTGCCGTGTTGATAAATATGTTGTTATAACTTAATAAAGTGGCCCTTTAATCCCATCACTTGGGTCTGCTTCTTCATTCCGATGGGGGGGGGGGCAATAAATGTTCTCATTATTAAACAATCAAACTGTGTGCAGCAGTGAGGGTAAAGTGACCACAAAATACATCTGACAAAATACAACTTTCAAGTAAAATCTGGCTTTTTCAGGGAAATAGTTCTATAGTCTTGGAGTCCAACTGAGAAGGCCTTGCACTGGCATCTCCTTATCATTTTGATCAGACAGAAGGAGAAGAATTGGATGTCTCCCTCCTGAAATTAATAGGCAGGGGGTATGCAGTGGAAAAAGGTGTTTCTCTTGGCCTGCTTCTCAGTCTGGTGGAAAATCTGCTCCTAGTCTATGCTGTGTTGGCTCTTCCATATTAAAAATAAAACCTTTAACATGCAAAATTAGATTAGAGAAAGATTTTCATTCAGCCTCCTCCCTGACATGCTAGGATTCTATGTATAGGAAGTGGTGTGTGGGTGTGTGCATGCATAAATTTTAGATTCTGTGAGCACTTAGCTGCAGTCTGATGTTGTACTGTCCAAGCATACATTTACCACGAAGTTCTTAGCTCTGTTTCACAGTTTGTGCTTACTACAGGTTGCTTGATTTGAGTCCAGTGACAGCTTAGAGACCAATAAGATTTTCAGGGTGTAAGTTTTAGAGAGTCAGAGTTCCCTTCTTCAAGCCTCCCTTCACTCCTTCATGGATGCTTGAATGATAATTGGTTTAGGTCACAGTAGTGAACAGCAAATTATTTTTTCACCAGTCATTCAGCAGTTTGAGCCCTTTGTTGGCTCAAACAATACAGTGCAATTGAAAGTGCTGCTATCTCACACAGCTCAATGAAAGTTCTACAGTGCCATCTTTAGCAGAGTCAATGGGCTTAGAAAAGGGTAAGTCTGCTTAGGACACCACAGCTAGTTTCCCTCTACCCCAGCAGACCCATCACCACTGCATGCTACTCAGCAGCCAATCATATTAATAAATTGTGAGTGAATCAGTCAGCCAATGCCCAATGATTATAAATGCTCTGTTTTTTCACTAGTCTTATCATTTGGTATTTGCTTCAGTTTGCACTATGGAGGTTATTTTGCACATGGACATTTTCATTCAGTCTTAGTGACATATAGTTCCCCTTCCACATCATTTAATTACCTGATCCAATCATCCATGAGTCTGGGAGAAAATCAATTTCACCTACTGCATAGATGCAAAAGCAGCTGCAAGGCAAGGCTATGCAGCCACAAAACTGTTTGATCGCTGTGCCAAATGGACAGCAAACCAAGCAGATCCAAGGCTCAGTACAGGAAGTATTATGGCTGCTAGTCATGGTATGTATGCCTGCTGAACCTGTTCACAGTAAAATCTGTGGCATCCCGTATCCTTACTAACGTCATAAAAATCATTCTTTATTTGAATAATTTACAGTACTCTCTCAGTCTGTGCCCTCTTTTTCAGATAGCTGGCACTGGGCAGGAGATGAGGGGTGGGAACATGGGAGGTGCTGGCATCGAGCTTGATGTGACATCACTTCTGTGGAAAACTGGAAGTGATGTCACATTTCTCTAGGAATCTCCAGATACACTGTGGTAAAACCATAAAGTTCCTGGAGACATCACTTCCAGGTTTTCTGCAGAAGTGACATTACACTATGCACAACGCTGACATCTTTTAGAAAAAAAAATCTTCCAGTACCTGAAGGAATGGTGGTGGGAGGAACGGGTTGCCAGCCCTGTCTTTCTCATTCTACTCAGGCCTAAATGAAGACAAAAAGAAAATGGGCATTGCCCTTGCCTGATTCCTGGTTCCTCTCAGGAAGTACAACTGAACCAGTCTTCTTCATATTGCTATGATCTCTGCATGTGATCAACAAAACTGTTAATTATAGCAGAAAATAAGGCAATCCGTGAAGCTGATAGAGTTCATGTCATATATGTACTCTTTGGCTAAAAGCTGATGTGATAGGGTTAATATACCCTTCCAAAACATTTCCACCAGCACAAACTGGATCTTGATAAGAACAATTCATTTTTCAGAAAGTTTGTTTTTCTGGATATGTCCTTGAGTTTGTATTGATTGTTGCCTTGAGTTGAATTTGTATTGATTGTTTTATTAGACACCTGTTTCACCACCTCCACAGTCTTTTACAAATCAATTGTTTGCAATAGTAAGCTATTCATCCCGAAAGCAACCGCGAATTGTACCAGTCCCTAGATGCTCCCCACTTTGCCATGTATAATGCTGTGGTAGCTACATTGGTACGATTTGTGCTTTTGCAATAACTTGTAACTATGCAAGAAGATGCCAGTACAAGGGATGCCAGTGTTTGCAAGCATGTTATACTTTATTTCCATAACTTTGAGTTTCTTACTTCCTAAGCCTTGTTAAATTTATCAGCTCGTTGTTCTCGTGTGAGTAGCACAGCTGTCAATTCTGAACCCTATGCTAGGTCTACTACATTTTATCACTACCTCACACTACCATGGCAGTGTGAAGATTGTGACTTACATTGGCATCATCTACTCAGAAATGAAAGATCTCATCAAGAGAGATTTAGCTCTAGGCCCATTCCTTTTGGGGTGTTAAGGCCAGTAAATAGCCCCCCTGTGGCAAGATGAAGAAATCCTATTGGTCAAATAATAAAAGGCTAATAACAATTAGTCAGTTTGAACAAATCAGCTCACCTCACCAGTCATCATCTCCAGTCAGGCCTCCTGCTAATGAATACAGTTAATGTAAGGACTTTCTGGCTAATTCATCTTCTCTGTTCTTGTCATGGACAAGATAACATTTGGAATAGAAGTGTTTCTGTTTCATTTAGAAATTTACAAACAATTAAGTTAATTATTATTAAGGATATTGTAATATTAATAATAACAACAACAATAATAACATTCAATTTATATACTGCCCTTCAGGATGACATAACAACCACTCAGAGCAGTTTACAAAGTATGTTATTATTATCCCCACAACAGAATACCCTGAGAGGTGGATGGGGCTGAGAGAGATCCTAGAAGTTGTGAGTGACTAACCCAAGGTCACCCTGCTGGCTTCAAGTAGAGGAGTGAAGAATCAAACCCGGTTCTCTAGATTAGAATCCTGCACTCTGAACCACTACACCAAACTGGCTGTGTGTGTACAAAAATTAAACTTATTCAGCCTGTTCTCTCTTGAGCTGAGCACCCCATGCAATTTCATTTACAATTGCTCAAATTTAAAATGAGCAGCATTTCAAGTTATTTTGTGGTTACAAAGCTGGCAGTGTTCGGCATGGTAATTGGCCAAGCACGCAGCATTGGATGTAGGCTCACAGTTTACTGGATTATTGATGCACCATCCTTGACATCAGGATCAGCTACATTTTGAGCTGCTTTTGCACCTGCTCAGTTGGCAGCATTAATCATGTTTGCACATGCACATAACTTACTGCACTGAACTATTCCAGACAGCAACATGTAACCACCATGCAAAGAATTTGCAATCCAGTTCAGAACGCTTGGTGAACACCCTCACTAGGCAGGCATTCAAAGTGGGTAAGGTTGAAATATTAGAGACATTGCTTTGGATCCAGACCAGTGTTTTCACTGGCTCAAGGATTTCCACCCACATAATACCATTTCCCTCTCTTCCCTTCCTGCAATAGCCCAAAATGCACCTCCCAAATCCTCTTTCTTCCCAGCAAGATCAAGACAGGTGTAGACATTCATACGTCTCCATTTTGATGGCATGCTCCTAAAATTGTTTTGGGTATGATCATCCTGGAAAGTTCATACAAAACCTGCAGCAGAACTGGGGATAACATGAAATGTGTGTACAAAGTGATCTGTAGAATCACACACACACACACCAAAAATGTGTGTGGAAGCCAACCATGTCTCTACATTGGAATGTGAAAAGCAATTCAGGCTTGCAGGCACTTATCAGTTTTCTCTTGTGACTATATAATTTTATAACACATTTGAGGGATTGCTTGCTTGAAAACCAATTCATATCAAAATATCCTTCAGCATGGAAAACATAACATGTTTGCCTAGGCAATAAGTTTCCACATATAAGAGGATGTTGATGTGGGAGGCACTTTTTAAAACAGCCCATAAGTACATTCTAAGACAACAATAGTCACATGAGAGCATTACATCACATGAGCACCTGCATGTTTGAATCAGCTTCTATGCTGACAAGTGTTTGATATATTTACCATCATTAATTTTAGGGTTGTTATTTTGGGGGGGTTTCTACAGCTATTTTTTGCTGTTCCTTTTATTTACTAAGTAGTTCAACATATAATTAGAGGTAATGAAATGACTCAGAATTTAAGGGAAAAACAAGAATATTTTTAAACTAAACCTGCTGATTTATCGAAATACAGTAAGGGGGTACACTTGAGGGAAATCAGTTCCCAGTGGATTGTTTATAAGGTAAGTTCATCTTGAATTACCTTAAACTCATCCAGCAAGTTTTCCTGGACTGACTCAGGAAGCATTGTTCATTTTATAGGTCTAGAGTGCATTCAGTGTTCTTGAGAGATGTTAGTTGGCATCTCCCATCCTTTTAAGAAGTAGAAGCACAGCCTAACAACTGATGCTTATTGATAAGTCTGGTGGATAGAGGATTGCTTACCAGCCGTTGGAAATAATGGGGCCATTATTATCTGGGCTGCAGAAGGGTCAGGACAGCTTATTGGATAGAAATAATGAAACTGTTATATCCAGTGGTTGATAGACCAAGCCTCCCATCTACCCAACTATCAGCTGTTAGTTAGGGCTTCCGTTTAAAATTTAAAGAGATGGGAGAAGCAGACCTCCATGAAACTGAAACACTCCTAGAATTTTGGTAGATACATTTTTTTTTTTACTTCCAGAACTTTTAGAGTGTTTTGGGTCATTTAAGATAACCCCAAGCTGACCTGAAACAGCTAATTTCAGATTTCACCTCAGGTATATCTGAATGCACGTCTCTACTTGTTGTTTGCCAAGTACACACACCACCAGTGGGGCCTTCACAATTTAACTGGTATGGACTGTACAGATGGGGAGATTCAATCCATCAACTATGTGAGTTCCAGTTCATGAAGAGCTTTAAAGGAAAGAACCGCCCTTGTATATGTGTTTGCCACTAGACATGGGCATGAACCAAAAAAATTTATAGAACCAGAGGATCGTGGTTCGGTGCAGACCATGATCCCGAATTCCCGAGCAGCAACGAACATGTCCCATTCCTGAACCCGGATCGTGGATCATGGATCGTGAAACCCAGCCTGGGAGCCCATGGCTATTATAAGCATGGGTCACATTCAGCAACACAGGAGGTCTGTGTTTGGCTGTCAGAGCTGCCTATCAGGGTTTGCAGGGATGAGATTGGAGTGTCCATGGCTACAGAACACCCCCTTCCCCCTCCCTCCCCTGGGTGTCTTCTCCCAACTTGTGACTGCTTTGCTGCTCCGTGGTTGGAAGGAAGCCCTGCTGATCAAGGAAAGCTGGGCTTCCATTCGGGTTTCCAGGGTGACAGAAGGTGGGTAAACAGAGCTCAGACATTCCCCTGTCTCCGTTGCCAGGGGAATAGATTGCTGGCACCTGAGTGTCTAGATCCCTGAATCGAGCCCGAACGCCACGATCCAGGCCTCTCCTGACTGCTGGATTGTTGGCCGTGGACGATCACAATCCGCCAGGTCACGATCGCGCGATCGCCATTCTCGTGGGTTTTTTACGTTCGTAATGCGGATCGTGCCCATCTCTATTTGCCACTCAATGCCTACTAAGAAGTGGGCAGCTGCATTTTTCACTAACAGAAACTTCTTAAAAGGGCAACTCCATTAACAATAGAAAATGCTGAAGAGTTTGAGTTAGGATCAGTCTACAAACAACATGTCTTATACAATAAAGGAAGAATATGCCTTCTTTCAGGAAATATGTTCCTGTCTTGTATTTATTAGTCATCATTGGCAAATCATTGTCATTTATACAATTATTGTCAACAAATTTTCTTTTTGAGTGACATGGACAGATAGTGGAATAATATTTGCCAGCAGTGTGTGTGTCGATTATTTTCTGACAATATTTATTTGCAGCTCTGTAGGCTCCACAAGATAGCATATAAATAATTCATTATTTTTTCATTAGTGGAGAAATAAATTATTTAATGTTTTTGATTATTTTCTACCAGTTGGATCTTGTTGTTATTGAAACTTGATGTGTAGCTGGTTGTAGAACTGATGTAAAGCCTTCTAGCCAAGGACCTGTTTGTATTGCTTGAGGACGTAGGCCAGCACTGGGTCTTTTACAAGATGTGGTGGTGGAGAATTTTTCAGCATTCATGACTTAAGTTTCAGCACATGCTGTAGTGACTAAAACCCATTCCCTGAATCAGGCTGTCCAGCTATTCCCATTCATATATAGGTGCTACAATTGTTTTTAAAAGATATCTCAAAGTTAATCATCAATCAAAACAGAACCAATAAGAGATACAATTCTAGACAGAATATGTTTATGAGATTTCTGGCAGAAATCATAGAATCATAAAATCATAGGGTTGGAAGGGACCTATAGGGTCATCTAGTTCAACCCCTGCACAATGAAGGAAATTCACAACTACCTCCCCTCCCCACACCCTCACTGCTCCATGCCCAGAAGACCACTGCTCCATGTCCAGAAGATGACAAAACACCATCAGGATCCCTAGCCAAACTGGGATTAGAAATGCATAATGACAATACAGAAATCCCTAATGACAAAGTCTCTTTGGGTATATTATTATAAAGAAGAATATTATTTATCTCTTCCATTGTTCATGACGCCCTGCTCTATATTTCATTATACAAGTCTCCAGATCTAATAGTTTTGGTTCTGGTTATAAACAAGTGCTTTGAGGCTGTGGTCAGGTAGCTAAGGCAGAACAAATTGAAGCTGAATCCCGACAAAATAAAGATAATGCTGGTTGTGAAGGCTGATATTTTAGAGGGACTCAATCACTTGTCCTAGATGGAGTGAAGTTGGCTTTCTCAGAACAGGTCAAGAGCTTGGGGGTGCTCCTGGATCCTGCCTTGCTCATTGAAAAACAGGTTGGCAGGGTGACCAAGAGTGCATTTAACATCTGCCTCTAGAACTCCAACTCAGCCTATCTGGCCATGCTGATCCATGATTCTATAACCTCATAGTTGGACTACTACAGCATGCTGTACATGGGGTGCCCCTGAAGACAATCCAGAAACCTCAACTGGTCCAGAATGCAGCAGCTCAACTATTGTCAGGGGGTTAGCTCCTGGGAACATAGGTTACCCATTTTTAAACAGCTACATTGGCTACTTGTTTGTTTTGGAGTTCAATTTAAGGTGCTAGTCATAAAATTTAAAACTCTTCATGACTAGACATGGGAACGAACAGAAAAAAAAGAACATGCTGTCCGTTGTTCATTGCCATCCATGAACAATGAACAATGAACATTGACGAACATGACTGATCACAAACATGTTTGCTGTTTGTGGGGGCCAGCAGGCTCTCCTGCAGCCATCAAGATCCCTACCACACCACTCCTAGAAACCATATCTGAGCAGGCAGCAGGAAATGTACCATAAATAATAGCTTGGCCCAGAGCCTGGCAGCAGCCCTGTAACTTGAAGAGTTAGAACCCTATCCCACCACACACAAAGAAAATTCAAGCTCCAATGCACTCTCCCTGTCTCTCTCTCAAAATGCCAACAGCAACTGTCTCTCCCTCACTGTCTGGAAAACTAGAGCTGGGAGCCCCCCTCCCCCCTGGTCTTTGCTCCCTTGTTGTAATACATTTGGAGCTCTACACTTGAAAGGAAGACCTGCCTATCAAGCTAAATTGGGCTTAGATTGGGGTTTCCAGGGCAGCAGCAGGAGTTCAGACAGTTCAGGCAGTCCCTGCCTCCGGTTTCCAAGAGAATTGATTGCAGTTGCCAGATTGTCTGGCTAGATGAGCAGCAGCAAACAGCAATGAAGGAGGCTTGCAACGACCACCTGTTCGTTTAGAATGGGGCCTCACGATCAGCTTGTTCATGAACAGCTGATTGGGGTGTTCGTGGCTTTTTTTAGTTCGTATTGCTGTTCGTGTCCATCTCTATTCATGACCTAAGACCCACATATTTGAAGGACTGTCTCCTTCCATACGTTCTAGTGCGTGAACTATGATTCTCAAGCATCCATTTTTGGCTCTTCACCACTTAGAGTGGCCCATCTAGCATCAAGCAGAGCTTGAGCTTTTCCATCATGGCTCCTGCTCTGTGGAATGAGCTCACTAAAGAGATAAGGGAGCCCTCTCCTTGGAGATATTCAGGAGGCACTGCAAGACTTGATTATTAGCCAGGACTTTTGAGGTGGGTGAAGGACATGCGTCTTTTAAGGAGTGTGGAGAGAGAGATTTTGTCTTGGCTTTAATTTGGAATTTTTAAAATCATTTTGTAAGTTGCCTTGAACTATGTGGAAAGGCAAGATACAAATGCTTAAATAAATAACTAAATAAAATCATACCCTAGCTATTGAACTATTTTAATTTCACAACTAAAAAAAAATAGAGTTATGCCAAAAGACAGCAACTTGTATAAGACATTTCAATACATCTCATAGCCATGCATAGATTTTAGCTTGAAATTTCTGTTTCCTAGTCCAGCTCCCTAACACTGAACCACATTGGCTCAGTTAATAAACTCTGGACTGCAAGCAAGAACCAGAACATCAAATAATGTCTTGGATATCAGAGGGACTGCCATGTCTATGATTATACCAGGTATTCTTTGTCAGAAATTCTTGAAGGTTGCTCCATGGTAATCACTTACTATGGCAGTTGTTTCCATGAGGAAAGGCCTAGCACTGACTTATCAAATGGACCAGATAGTTTTTCCTTTGGCATTCTAAGACCTCAAACCTCAAAACCAGGCCTGTGGTTTTGTGAAGAAAATTGCTCGATCTATGTAGCAATCCTAAATGGCCCTCCCTGGGGTGCTTCCCTGGGGTATTTAAAGTACCTATCCTAATGGCACAGTTTGCAAACAACCAATTAAAGATATATGGCCAATTTTACACAATATTTTCCACTTCAACCATTATATATTTCCTGATACTTACCACATACAACTGACATAAATATTCTGATTAGTTCAGACATTTTCCATTAAAGCTTTCTTGAAAAGTTATGTAGTTATTCTGTGTGGAAAACTGTCTCATATGCATAATTAGAAGGTTGAATGAATAGAAATGACAAAATTAATTTCTGCAAACAGACACAGGAATGAAAGCAATCTGCACAGCAAATGGAAGCATGCTGCATGAATGGCCACAGGTTGGACTGCCTTCGTAAACATTTGCCTTTCATTTTTCCCAATACTGATAAATGCTGCACTACCCCTACTTTTCAATTGTAAAGATCTGGGGGGGAAAGTTTATCACTTTGAAGTTCTCAATACTCTGTAACTGCTGAAATCTAAATTGTAAACCTGCATCTGGACTAACTCCAAGAGTAAAACTAGTATACTTTCTGGGTTAGAATTCATTCATTCATTCATTCATTCATTTGATTCGATTTATAGTCTCCCTGCAATTTAAGTTGCAGGCGCTCACTCAGATACGTTCCACTAACCCTTAGAAGGGCATTTCAGCTAATGACTGAGATTGCTCAGTCTCCTTTGAGTATATGATCCTTTATGGTTTTAAGGCTATAGTGTCAGACAAACAAACATCTGGATAAAAATCTCTACTTAGCCACATAACCCACCAGGTAGCCTTGACCCAGTCACTCCCTTTTAGCCTAGCTTATGTCAACTGGTTGTCATGAGAATAAACTGCAGGAGAAGAAAAGCATGTGCATTGTGTTCCTTGGAAAAAAATTAAAAGAAGGCTTAAAAAGTAAGAGACCTAGAGCCTAGTTAATAGACCAGGTTATTTGAAAAGGTCACTGGGCCAAAGAACAAGACCAGCCCTCCTCTTGAGGTTTCATAATGAATGACCTATGGAGGAATTACATAAAGTAACGTTCAAGGTTATCGTTCATATGGCTTTGGGATACTCTTCAGGTTTACGATTATTATGTTATCTACTGGAGCTAGCCTTCTTTACCTTGTGATGACTTACCTGTAGAGGAGCAGCAATGTGTTCAAGAACTAAGCTGCACTGCTATGATATGATCCAGTGGGGAAGGCGTTAGGTTGCTGTAGCTCCAAAACAGAGTCTTGTCACACACTAATTCTGTAGGACCTTTCTCAGGTCCATTTCTGCCAATATTTATGAAGTGTATGTGACGCTACTGATCCATCGAAATTGTTCTTTTAAAAACAACCCATTGAGTGACATCTTTTTTATGTGGATGAACCAAAAATCACAAAACAGCTTAATGAACTGCAAGCTCTAGAGTTTTCTGGAATTTGTCATCAAGCTGAATAATCATTACAAGGCTCTCTTAGAGGTCCAGAAAGGCTTGGGCTTCTTCCAGCTTATGAGGCCTCTGGTCATCATAATTTTTTTTCAAAATAATGACACATGAAAACAAAATAAAGCACTAAAAAGAGATGTAATTTGATTTTTTAAAATTTAACAAGTGTCTAAACGTGAGGCCCCCTTGATCTTGAGGCCCAGACCAGATGGCCATCATGTCTCCCCATTGGCCCCCGTCACTAAAAAACAAAAGGAATGGGTGGAACGAAAAAGATATTTCAGGACATAATAGAGAAGTCCCAAGTCTGGAGTTTGATGAGTCTTAAAGGAAAATACAGGATGTATTGGGTCAAAACCGGTTTCAGGAGGCACCAAAGGCTACCAGGACAGAAGCAAACATACAAAAGAAACAACCTCCCCCTCCACGAACTTGATTAAAGAATATAAAAGGCAGCAGTGAAACAGATTAGGGGTGTGCATCTCCCCTCAAATTTGAGAAATTCAGATCTGGGTTTCAGGGATCATATGCACACGCACGCACACATGTGCACACACACACACACAACCTGGGATTCCCGAAATCTGGGTAAGATTCTCTGATATGGTTAACACAGATCATCGAATCCCAGATTTATTTGGCCATTATTTCCTATGAAGGAAACTATCTGGGGGCTATCTGGGAGAAATGGGGCCATTTTTCAAGCAATCCACTAAATTTTCAGGGAACCTACTCCTAACAGTCCTCTAAAGACACCCCCCCCCCCAAGTTTTAGGAAGATTGGACCCAGGGGTCCAATTCTAGGTGCCCCCAGCTGTTCTCCATTGTTTCTGATGGGAGAAACATTTCCAAGCAGGCTCTCAGGCAGAAACACACTCTTATTTAATATTTAATTCCCGTCATCCCAGATCTTTAAGGCATAATATCCCATATGGGCAGCTTCTCCGTCTCAAGTGAAATGCATCAGAGCAGCAGGATTATGAGAGGGAACCTAGGACCATGATGGAAGCTTTCTATAATAGGGATTATCCTGAATCAGTCTTGGAAATTGCCTTACGGTGGGCAGCAGGTGCCTGCAGGAAGGATCTTTTTGGTGGTAGGTCCAACGTACAAAATGATTGACTGAGGTGGGTCTTAGACTTCACTCCTCAGTCCCAGCACATTAGACAAATTATTTATAAACATTGGTCCCTTCTTTGGGATATTAGAGGGTGTGAACAACCACCATCGATTGGATTCAGAAGGATGAAAAATTTGAAGGATCTTTTGGTCCATTCAGATTTTAAAGTGGAGAATGTGTGGCAACTGCCGTCTTTGTCCACTGGCGTTAACAGGAACACACGTTACAATTCTGGGCACAAATTTTATGGTCCACCTTAAACAATTCACTATGTGCCAGTCTGTTGGAGTTGTATACTTTATTGTATGCAAATGCAACATGTTTTATGTGGGTAGTACAACACATCAGTTAAAGATTCATCTGTTTGAACATATTTCTCACATCCTCGATAGAACATAAGCCCCTCTGGTGGAACATTTTTACAATGTAACCATAGAGAGGATGATTTTACTTACACCATACTATATTCAGGACAGCAGGTTTCCCAAAGAGTTCTTCAGAGAACTTTATTACAAAAAGAATCTTTTTGGATACATCGCTTAGCTTATTTAAAGCCAAAGGGTTTGGATCATGAATTTAATTTATCATGTTTTCTGTAACTTTTTTGTTACTGTACGTATTGTTTATTTGTGCACTGTGTGCTTGTACTGTTTTTGATTGTCTATTCATACTTACAGGTTTGAGAAATATCACTTTAAGAGTTGGATTTCATATGTAATTGTTGGCTCTTTAAATAGTTACACATGCAGGGCTGGGTGCTTCTCAGCCGCTGCCATTGATTTTTCACCTTATGGGACTGTAACATTGTAAATAGCATTAATTGGTAAGTTTTTATATTTTTATCATCTATTTATTCAACCACAAGTACTATTTATTGACTTTTTCTATGACTATTTATTATAAACTTTATTAAGTTTGCATATGGTGGAATCTGTAACCGCCCCCAAAGAGGTCTCCAGATGAAACAACAGGTACCTCTGCCGGCCCTGATTGTCAGGTAGATGGGTTATGTTACGTCCCTTGAGGTATCCCAAACCTTTGCATACCACCTGTAAGAGAATAAGTAAATTTTATTAACACTGAACTTTCACTTTATGGAAATTTACCTGTGGGATGTTTTCCTGCCCTTGAAGACTATATTTGGTAAATTATCAGACCATAAAAACTCTGAATATTACTGTTTCGTAACAGCGGTTTGAGGCACAGCAACATTTGCTTTTTCATTAGTGTAATTGGTGTTTTTGATTTTTTGTTCATTGTAGTTTGTACCTTTCGCACTATTTGTGTATAACCACTTATTTTGATTAGAAATTCATTGTTTGATGTGAGTAGATTTGACCAATCTCCATCCTCAGCATTGTAGAACTCTTCCCAGGCTTCAAAATTAAGAGCAAAGTGTTCCCAATAAAGGCCTCTGTCTCAGTATCAGATTTCTTGTCATAGTAGACCTACTGTCTTAGTGGAAAGAGCTGCTGGAACTGTGACTGGCATTTCACTCAATACCCTCTGCTTCTGAGCACCTGTTGTTCTTCAAAAGCTACTGTGTTTTTGACCAGAGTAGACTATGCAGACTACATTATCATGAACCTTTGAGTTTGGCCCTCGATGTACCTTGACTTGACACTGGGCAGTGATGTTGTTTCACACCATACCCAAAACATGATACTGCACTAACAGAGATACTATTGTGCCATCAACACAGGAGTTTGTGTTATGTTTCATTCATAGCCTCCAACTCCTTCCTAAAACAGTCCACCACAACAAAATTGGGAGTGGGGGAGGGGCTTTGGTTTTGTTAATGAGATGTTGAAAGAATGAAGGATGACCCTCTTTTGTTTCTCTATTTTTTACTAATAAAGGTGGGATACCAGGCAGGTCACCCATTCTCCATATTCTGATTAAAATCATTAACCCATGCCTTTTGAGAACTGGAACCACTGGCTTTTGCCATTGCTCAGGAAGTGCCGAAGACAAAATGCACTCATGCACAATGTGCATATTCCCCTTCCTGCCAACAGAGTTATGCTACGATAGGGGTCAGTATCGCCCCTTGGAATCCAAAAGCCTGTTGCTGTCAAGGAAAATGGTTACAGATGCAGCTACCTGTCACTGCCGGCCCAATGCCTGTGTGCCTGTACTACCACTGTGTGGTAAGAGCTGAACCAAAACACACAAACTTTTTGGTGGGGAAGTTGTTACAGCTTTCTCCCCAAAATTTGTTTTACCATTCTGGAAGCTTCTTTAATTTCTGGGTGTATTTCTGGCTTGTTTTTTTCATTTTTTACACCCCTAATACACACACACCATACACACATTGAGTAGACTACTTTAATGAACTCTACATAAGACTCCCTTCAAAGTCAACTCAGAGACACTGCAGCTTGATTATTGTCAGGAGTCAAGTGGAGCATGCATATTTCTCCCATTCTGCAGTGATTCCATTGGCTACCCATCAGTTACTGGGCTAAATTCAATGTTTTGGGCCTCACAAACAAGACCTTCATGGCCTTAGGCCCTCATATCTGCAGGACTGCCTCCCCCCAACTAGGGATGCCAGACCCCCAGTGGGGGCAGGGGATCCCCCACCCCTGCTCCCCACATCCCACCACCAGTTACCTAACCAGTGGGGGGTGCACACACACCTTCCATACATGCTCCCTCGTGGCATTGCGTGCTCCCGTGTGCAGCAGCAGCCGGGATCAGGCCCATTTTGGTCCAGATTGGAGCCACTGTGGAGTGCAGGAGAAAGGACGAGCATTCCTGCACTTTGCAGGGCCTCAAAACGGACCCGTTTCAGCCAAAATCAGGCTAATTTCGGACCCAATCCATGGCAAAACGGGCCCGTTTTCAGGCGCTGTGGAGCACAGGAGCTGCTCTGCAGCGCCTCAAAACAGGCCTGATCTGTGGCAAAATGGGCCCATTTTCGGGCACTGCGGAGCACAGGAATGCTCCTTGGCTCTGCAGTGCCTCAAAACGGGCCCGTTTTAGTGCGGATTGAGCCTGTTTTGAGCTTCTGCAGAGCCTGGGCGTGCTCCCAGGGGCCACGCGATAACGTCACTCCCGAAGTGATGTCATCACATTTGTGGGGGGGGCGTGCACGCTTTGCATGCACGAACCCCCTCTCCCCCAAGGTAAGTGCCAGGCCTCTATCCCCCCTGGGAGGTTGAGGGGCCTGGCAACCCTGCCCCTGACATGCATGCATACATGCATGCATACATACATACATACATACATACATACATACATACATACATACATACATACATACATACATACATACATATTTTCCATTGTTTCACAGTCATAATAAAGAATTCAGGCACTGTTCAGTTAAAAACACATATAGGTACATTTGGATCATGGGTTTTGTGTTCTTAAACAGCAATTTTTTAAAAGGACAAAATCTATAACCTCCCCACCCTGGATATTTTAAGTTGATTGGATATCCCACTTCAGTTGCCATTGCAGGTAAATAAATGAGGCCTGGTGAAAACAGTTTTGTGCTAACACTACCAGAATTCTTCTATGATTGGTTATTTAACAAAGTAGCTGTAAAGCAAAAAGAGACTGCATTGCAGACCTAAGTTCCCCCTCCTCATCTCTAGTTGCTGCATAATTTACCTTTTAAAGAAGAATGGAGATTCATAATCATTGTCATACATGTTTGTGCTTTTACCCTTAAGAATCCAAATCCTACTACTAGTCTCTATCCATGATGCAGGGTTTGAACTGTGGACATAGCTACTGTACAGCTTCATAAAACAGGCCTTGAAGGCCCCCTTCAGGAGCAGAAGGGAATATATCATTTCAACATTGGAATCAAACATTGGTAGGCCATATGAACCTTTAGATCAGCATAGCCTGATATAAATACTTGGAGCCTTTCTTTCTAGCAAGTATGTTTAGCACTAAAGGATTCATTTGTACAGTTTACTTCATCAGCATTACCTGTGTCCTATGGTGAAGTAGGTATTCTTAAACTGCCAAGACGATGTAGATGACTCTTACTGGAGCAATCCAATCATATATATAGTAATTACTCTCAGTACACTGTCTCCCTTGGCTTAGTTCAGAATACAAATGGCAGGCAATCTCCCTTTCCACCAGGCTAGCTAAAGAAATCTTTAGCAGTAATGGAGGCTGAGAATAAACATTTCAAGATTGAAACTCCCTCATCTGTAAACAGAATGATATGGGTGACATTTGCTGGGAATATAAAGAGAAATTATCTTTTCATAGTAGCTGTAGGTTAAAAATGGCAGAAAAAAGCTATGTATTCTCTTCTCAGCAAAAAAATCAAGTTTCTGATATCCAGTGTGAATGTTTTGATTTAGGTAACGCTAATTGCTTTACTTCTACTTTTAATGAGTATCCATTAAAGCTTCTCATCTAACAGTGAAACTTAGCTCATTTTAACAAAGAGCAAGAAAGTAGACAGACACTAAAATGGTTGCAAAAGTGTCTTCAGTAATGCAAGAAGATTATTAAAAGCCTTTACTAAAATCAGTGAGAAATTGAGCGTAGGAGAAAAGGATTAGGTTCACATTTATTTTAGCTGCTACCCATACTTAAGAGAATTGGTTTTGAATCCCATTCTTCAAAATCCTGGGGGACGGGAGGAAATCCCCAGTAAGTCAGAGTAACTACTTTCTATTAAATTTATTATTATTAACTTAATTTGTGCAAGCAAGTGTTCAAGGCAGAATACAATTCTCAAAGGGACTTTGTGCAAACATAATAAATGCACAATAATCTTAATTAGAAAATACTGAAACACATCCAAATCTGAGTCAGGAAAATGTGTGTGCATGGGTATTGTATTTAAAAATTAATATCAATATATCTAATTCTCAAAATGGCCAAATCCGTGGTTACTTAAATCTAGAGACTGGAACTATGCACAAACAAGACAAATATTCCTACAAACCCTTCTGCCATTTCCTATCTCAGAAAAGTCGATCCTTGTGGCTGTGGGCCCCCATGGAGTAATGCATGCATGGATTGATGAGGTATAGTGAAGAGGGAGAGGGGAAGATGGTCTTTTCCATCAGCAGAGCTCTGCTGACAGGAAGTGGGAGGGAACAATTTTACCCCTCACATGGCAGCATACTGATCTGCATGGACATTTCTCCACACAGGCCCACAACCCCCAGAAATCACATGAACATATATGAATGCATGAAACTGCTTTATACTGAGTCAGACCATTGGTCTTTCACATTCAGTATTATCTACTCTGATTGGCATTGGCTCTCTGAGGTCTGAAGTGGAGGTCTTTGGCATCACCTATCAGCTGGAGATGCTGGGGACTGAATTTTCAGTATACAAAGCTCCGCAAAAGAGCTATAGCCTCTCCTTAACTTTCTGTGCTAGTTTTCTGCTCGTTGAGAAATTGTGCTGTGGCTTCTTCTATGCCAATGAGTTCCTCTGGTTGCAACCTTAGTTCATTAGACCTTTGGTACACAGGGTTTTAATGTGAAAACACCTGGAGAAATTATCTAATCTTGTAGATGCTACACAGGACCAAAGTAGTGAAAGACATAATGTATGAGATTCTACCCTTGTGGTGTAGGGTTGTTATGGGGTGGGGAATATCTTTTTCAGAAATTCACTTTTTTTAAATATTGCCATTGATTCCTCTTATTTTCTTATTTCTCTTTTAAAAGAAGGATTTATCTTTCATTTCTCTTCACAGAGATATCAAGGCACTCGTTTTTAAACTTCAGCCCCTGCAATTGTTTTATGTTATACGCCACAGGGTGGTACTCTAGCAGCAAGAAAACAAGGTCTAGGGAGACATTGCCTGCCTCTGAACATCTACAGAGTGAAATCCTGAAATTCTGCGGAACCTCCTTGCCTCCTGCCCTTCCTCTCTTCAAACACCTCTTTTGATCAAAATGGAATTGGATATTGACTCCAAATTCCTAAAGAGAAGGAAAGGATTGTTGGATTTCAGCAGGAACCTGGGTAAAGAAGAATTAAGAGAATTTCTGTTAACACTCCTACTGCAGTGAGGCTCACTGAAGGCAGAGGACAACATTTACCCCTACTGCTGACTGGCAGGTGGGAAAATATGATATTCCCACAATACACACAGAAGCATAGGGAATCCCTCTGGATTTCTGGCTGTAACTCCTCAACTGACATGTTTGTTATTATTTGGAAAGGTCCTGAGTACACAAGTGATTTGTATCTGTGCCACATACTATTTATGGACCATTCAGCCCTAGGCACAAAGTTGTATTTGTGCAGGAAACCCAGGGCTGTTTCAATGGGTTTTGGATACTTGCCTAAACAGTGCTTGCTGGCTCTTCTCCCTCCCACAGCCTTTACAGAGACACACATTCAAATACAGCACAGTTTACTGTATTGGCACAATACCTTTTACTGCTGATATTGTGCCAAGGCAAATCTTGAGGTGAATGTATGGGCCATAGATCAGTCTCAAGTTCAATCCCCAGCATCTCCATCTAAAAGGATCAGGTGGTAGGTGACGTGAAAGACCTCTGACTGAAACTGAGAGCTTCTGGCAGTCTGAGTAAACGATACTGACCTTGACATTGATAGACCAGTGGTCTGCTTTGGTATAAAACAACCACAAAAAAGAAAAGAAAAAGAGTAGATCTATGTGGAAACCTGTGTAACAAGGCCAACAACAAAAGAACACTAAACCAACACAGTGGATAGCAATCATAGTATGTGTACAGGAGCATCTACCATTATACAAAATGATCAGTATAGAATAATATAAATTCACATATACAAGCCACAATTGTCAGTAGCAGTACAAGTTTCCTTAGGTCCAAAAAATCATTTCATGACCTTCCTCAGATTTGATGATATAATCTCTGAATGTCAGTCTTTTTTGTTGACAAATTAAGGAGCCAATAGCTAGTACAATAGTGCTCTAGAGTGAAAATACAGAAAACAGCTGCATCTTCCTCATTCACCTCATGAATCCTGAAAAAAACCTATTCTGGCCACATCTTAATTCCTATCTTAATGACTCTATGAACAGGTATGAACATACCACTTCTCTGTCTGCCCTACTGTCTCATCATATGAGTTATTAATTTTGTTTATATGTTCGTCCCATGGAACTGGGTTGTTTAATTCAGCAGTAAATGAATTCTTTTGTATTTAGAAGCATAATAAATTGGGTAGATGTAAATCATTATATCTTTTTGGAAGTACGCTCTTTCATGCATATCTATTCCCAGTTACTGAAGTAAAATTTTAAGGTAGGTAGCTTTTAAGCTGTCTTATACATTATTCCTATCATAAACTAACCTGCATTATTTCTCTCTATATTTATTTCACTCTGGAGATCATCACATCTTAATGTGATGATCTCCAATCAAATCGTTGTAAACATTTTCCATGTAAACTGCAAGCTATTACACTTTTTTGTTTGATATGTTTAGCTCTAAATAAAGCCCATTATTTTTAAAAATTGCACAACAACTGCAAATTTTACAAGTATATAAGTTGACCACAGAAGCATGAAGTAAAACAAATGGTATTGTTATGGGCTAACAGGAAGAGCAGTGAAAACTGAAACTTATGTTGGGGGGAAAGGGTGTAATCTGAATTTAAAAATATGTACAAATAGCATTGTTGTAACTCCGTGTTCAAAGTGCTTCACGCAAAACCTCAGGAATCCTTGCAATATCTCTGTAAGGTAGGCCAGTATTATTCTCATCACCCCCAGATTATCAAATGCAGGCTTGAGACTGAAAGATTATGGCTTGCCTAAGGCTTCCTGAACAGAGTTACACTCTTCTAAATCCACTGAAGTCAATGGGTTAGAATGATATAACTCTACTTAGGATGACACTGCTTGAGACTTTACAGCTGAGATAAGATCAGAGCCAGGGCCTGTTTTCTGGGAAAAGAGGTGGTAGAACTCAGTGGTCTGCCCTTGGAGAAAATGGTCACATGGCTGGTGGCCCCGCCCCCCGATCTCCAGACAGAGGGGAGTTTAGATTGCCCTCCGTGCTGCTTGGCGGCACGGAGGGCAATCTAAACTCCCCTCTGTCTGGAGATCGGGGGGCGGGGCCACCAGCCATGTGACCATTTTCAAGAGGTTCCGGAACTCCATTCCCCCGCATTCCCCCTGAAAAAAAGCCCTGATCAGAAATAATGACTTCCTAGATCACAGTTTGGGGTCTTAGCTAATTACACTACCCAAACTCTCTAGACTATAAAAGGGATTTGAAATGAAAGGGACGCAAAAACATGGAGAAAACAATAAAATTGTGGTACTTATATGTGCAACTGAACAGAATAAAATACACTGGAAGTAGGTATAGTGACTTCATTAGATAAGAAAGACCAAAAGATAAGGATGAACAAACTCTGCGAGCTCTCAACCAAGCTGCTATAATTGATTTCTCAGACACTTTTTTTAATCAGAGAAAATGCTTTGGATTTGCCCATCTCAAAAATATCATCAATCGACATTCCAACTATCATCAGTTTCTCATACAGGGCTTTCAGCCAAGTTGATTTGTGGGTATCCTGATGTAGAATGTCTAACAAACCATCTGCAGCATATAGCAATTTTAATCTCAGTTTAAAAGCATATAGCCATGCTGCACACTTTCCTGGAAAGAATAGGTCTGGTTGATCCCTTTCATAGGGATTCATTAACCCACTTTGGCTTCTGAAAGTGGACTCTTTAAATATTTTCATACACCTTAAGGATAAGATGCTATCCTCCTGCGGTTAATGGGGCCTTAATCCAGGTCTTCCAAAACCTGTTTTGATCCAATGGATTGTTGTTATTGTTGCTGTTGAAGTAGTTTCTTTTGTGAGCATTCCAAAGAGAAACATACCTGCATAACACAACCACACTAACACACACACAGAGAGTCTATGGAGAGAAATCTGGACTGATTCTAGACCCAAGTTTATACTAATCTATTAAAATGTGCTAATTAGGGTCAAATAATATAACTATCTGTCTTTGCCAGCTTATTGTAAAACCATGGCCAACTAGTAAGAAAATCATCTTCTTGTTCTGCACATTTTGTCTTCTGCATTATAAACCAGCCTGCAAGTACTACTGATTCAATGTCTAGATAAACCTATTGTAACATTAAGCAGACCAATTCTTCCATCAAGGGTGTTTGCAGCTATTTAGAGGTTCACATTGTGATGTGAATTTTGCTGTCATTGCTTGCCAATTATTTATTATAAAGCATTGCATTTCAATTGGCATTCTCATAAACAAAAACAGTATCCTAGGTAACAGGTTCATCTTGATCACTGCAATTTTGCCAGTCCACAATAGTGGTAAATTTGACTAACGTAATAATTCTTTTTCTATTTTGGGGTGTAATTTACTTTGATTATGATTATACATATATATATAGTAGCTTTATTATTCAGCGATACTTCATTGCAGTACTGAAATATATTTCCAAAAGTTTTGTCACTATTATTTAAAGTATATTAATGACAGATCCAGGACATCTCCATAGTTATCTGAAATTAATATCTGACAAACAACCCAATATTTCTTTATATAATCCCTCAGCCTATATAAAAAGTGAGAAGCGTTTGAAACAACAGATTCTATATGACAAAAATGGGGCAGCAGATTGCTCAAGGACTGGAAACTGGTCACAAAGCCTTTTGTCTTTATGTCAATGATTCAAAACTATCTAAGGTTAATCTGTATTCTGTTCACAACTGGCTTTAGTTCAAAAGGAAAAATTAGTTTCTGGTTTCAGTAAAAGTTTCAGTGGGCAAATAAATAAATTGTACAATGCTTCCATCACAACTGTAACCCTAGTATAACCTTTTCCTCCCCTGGGAGCAAAGAGGCCAGTAAACAGAAAGGGGCAATAAAATGAAATACTTAATCATTTTACCAGAACCTCAACAAGTATCATGAACTAGACATGACAAATATGTGTTCATTTTTATCTAAGCTTCATAACCTTGACTAAAAATGCCTCTGATTCAGCAAGGAATGGTCTGTATATAGACCACAGTTTCTATGGAGGAAAATAGCACTATCGCATATGCAGGAGATCGCCATAGGGATGGATGGAGAAAACTTTCCCACATCTAACTGGCCAACTGTGCATATAGTTCTGGTCACAGCCTAGAAATCTGCAAGTTCAGCATCACACTGTGTACCTACCTATTTCTGTGCTTGTCCAGCTTCATGCCTTTGAATGGCCTGAATTTTGTAGGGGACAGAGGGAACAGCATCTTTAGTAACTTGCCTTCTCAAATTTAGTACCAGAACTTTGTTCAGCAGCACCACCTCAAAAATTTGACATCTTTTCCCAAAAATTAAGTTGTTAATCTAGTATCAAAACCAAATAGTGCAGTGGTACACAGCAAAACTCATTGTGGTGACCTTCATCTATGAGCAATAAAGTTCATTCTATGTAATAAAATTCACATGGTCTCTAGTACAGATTATAACTTGCCTTTGATTAAATTGTCTTATTGGCTCAGGCGGGCAAGAGGAAGGTTATGTGTTTTGTTCCAACCATAAAGTACAAATTATGGACTCAGCCAGCCTCAGCTTGTGGGCCTACATATAACTTTCTCCGAAGGCTTCATACCCTTCTCCCTCCGTGCTGTGGTCCCAGTAGGGCCCACATATGCCCAGAATTAAGATTTATTAAGTTTTAGGCACAGGACTCTCAGAGTTTGTGTGGCCAACAGGACTGGGGGGGGGGTCACACAGGGAACAAACACTTTGTAACAGGTGGTTAAGCCCTTGGTCTCTTGAGCAGAAAACCGGCTTACACACCAAGCAAAATGATCTGGTATGTTTGACATATATGCTGAGGGTTGCTTACCTCTTAGATGTATAACAGACTCTTTATCCAATTGGGCATTTCTGGAGTTCTCTAACTCTACAGTTTGATGTGTTCCAAAGACAGTCAAAAGGTATGAAAAGTACCTATTAGTTCTTTGGTCTTGTCTTCTTTGATTGACAGTATCTTATTTCAAATGCTGAATGAAAAGAAAGCTCACTTTTTGTAAGAAAAATATCAAATATGGTGAGCTATGATTAGAAAATGCCTGATCACTTGTGTTCTCGAAAATAATAGATTTTAATTTCTGTCTATAAACAGACTGTGACATCTTTTACAGGAACAATTATATGTTTCTCTAGTGGGATGATTCATCGAATTAGTTAAAAAAAAACATTATCATGCTTTTTATACCTGAGTTGCCAACAAACAGAATCTAGATGTGGCTTCAGAGAACAAGGATGTAAAGCAGTGATTCTACATAGCACCTGTAGCCCATATCAAGAGATAATCATTTAAACCTCTAACCACAGATCTAGGGATTTCATTCCCCCGATGGGGGTGGGGGATCCCCCATTCCCACTTTCTGCCCCCTTGCCACCACTTACCTGGGGGAAAGGCAGGGAACGGGTGTCCTGGGCACTGCCCAAAAAGTGCTCTTGCATTTTGTAGTGGGCTGATTTGGGCCCCAAATGGGTCGAATTGGGTCAGTTTGTGGCAAAGCATGTGCGCTCCCCTGCCTTACATGATGACATCACTTCCAGAGAGTCCCCAAGCACCAGAGAGGTAAGAGCTGGATTCCCTCTCTCCCATCAGGAGGGTAAGGGAATCCTGATGGGATTGCAATCCTAACTCCCTCCCTTCTAGTTCCCCTAAATCCCCTAGAAGTAGGGTTGCCCATGCTGTCTTGAGAAATTCCGGAAGATTTGAGGGCAGTGCCTGCAGAGGATAGATTTTGGGGAGGGGAGACTGTGATGTCATAGAGTCCACTCTCCAATGCTGCCATTTCCTCCATGGGAACTGAAATTTGTATCCTGGAGATCAGCTATCATTACGGGAGAACTCCATGCTCCACCTTGAGGTTAATAACCCTACCTTGAGGCTACAATTTTTCTACATAGTTATTGTGTCTCATAGTGCTGGACTCACAATGGTTGTTTTTGACTGTAATGAAGCTGTAAGAATATTGACTTGCAGAGGACAGTCATTTGATCAATTGCAACTGGAAAGCTGTTACAGGCATAGCATTTAACACTTTTGCTGAAAACATTTCTTCATTTCTGTAATGTTTTCAGGAGGTTAATACAAAAGGTGTCTCAACATGAACTTTAAAAATAGGTTTGTATGAACATCCTTTGGCAAAATGGAGCTGTTACAAAGTAAGTGCTTTGAACTATAAAACATACTGTTTTATTTTATTATTTTATTTATGTCATTTATAGTCCGCCTTTCTCACTGGGACTCAAGGCAGATTACATAGTGTGAGACCAGTACAATCAGTACCAAGGACAAGGGTAGGCATTTCCACACAGTGTCAAGGCCATTTCCATAAACAATGTCATAGGGTAAATGAATACAAGTTTACAATGACATAGCATTAGCAAGGATCCAATATGGGGTTGAAGAATTGCTGAAACAGAACATAATCAGTTCTAGGACTTACATTAAACAACATGAAGCACAGGTAGTGTATAAGAGTACATATTTAAAGCAACAGATAATATGTAAGGCAACATAATGGTGAAGTCTATGGTTCCTAACTCATTAGCTAAACATCTGGGACCACTTCCCTACAATACTGCCCTCCTAGCTGAGAAAAAAGCCTTTTTGAATAATTTGGTTTTGCGTTATTTGTGGAAAGCCAGGAACATGGGGGCACTCCTGACCTCCTCGGGCAGGCCATTCCATAGGGTAGGGGCCACCAGTCACAGAGAAAGCCCATGTATGGGCTGCTGTTGATTTCACCCACATGCAGGCTGAAATCAACAGCAGCCCATACACGTTCAATTGGCACTCCATATCTAGTGCAATTAGCCCCTTGTCACTAAAAAAAGACTTCCTGAATAAGAGAATTCATTGTGTGCGTGCGGGGAAGAGTCGTTTTCAATTCCAGGCTAATAATACCAGGATTTTTGAAAGTACTTTTACAGACAGAAATGTTACGAAACTAACATTTGTGGTCCCAAAATTAAAACAGAATAATGAATCATGTCCAATTAAACTAACCTGCTAATTTTGTGACGTTACTGTGATAAGCAATCACTGTCAGGACTGCAGAGAAAGTCGTTATGGGTCTACCTATTGTGTAGGATTCAGAGCATAAGAGGAGGGGCAGAGTTCAGAAGGGCTGTCATATGGCCAGGAATCACAGCCCCAGTGTGGGAGTTAAATGTTGTTGCCAAAAGATCCAGAACTTTTTGCCAGCCCTGTATGCAGGAATCAATTCACATTGCAAATCCTCTTTTTGTCTTAAGCTGTTTCCACACTACTCACCTTCATCCAGAACGCTGCGGAACGTATTTTGTCCCCCAAAATACAACAACACATCTAGTTCTCTCCTCCCCACTTACTGCTTGTTGGTCATAGTCTGTTAATATATTGCAAACTTTTATCTGGTTTCCTCTTTGAAGACTTAACCTCAGTTCAGAGAGGCTGGTTTCTTCACATGGTAGAGAAGCAACTTGCCCTCAACAACAAGGGTAACATTTAATGAGAACTGAAGTCTGCATTTCATGTTATTGCTGCAGGATACTGAAGAGGAGGAAGGTAGCACTCCCGCCATGCAAAGATGGTGCTGCTATAAACATACGAAGCCTATGTTTCCTATTATTCACTAATGAGAACAAAATTATACAAAATTATCTGAAAAGCAAGCACGAGGCTTTTAAGATTTTCTACGTCAAGAAAATTTCTTGCTATAGTTAGTTTAAATGGGTGAGCAATCTAATTCGGAAGCATTAAAAACCAGAGTATTTAAATTGATTTAATGTTATTGATTTAGGGACTGGGCTGCGAATCTCACAAACTAATCAGGCATTTTTATTTTAGAATTTTCTGTGTGCTTATCTATCAGCCAGAATCTCAGATTCTAGTCCAAATTAATTCAGCTTTTAATATTTGTTTTGTATGCACATCAAGCAAGACAACATTATCTCAGGAAGAGTCCACCCCAGAATATATCAAAGACTCAGCAAGTTATCTGCATTTTGTGAGGGAGGTAATGTACTAGTGGTGATCATCACATAAGGCATTACTAAGAGCCAAGCTACAAGTGACTTTTTTCATGTGGAGAACACTTGATTGTTTTTGCAAGTTTTCCTGGGAACTGAAGTCCGAGTGTCCTTCCCCTCTCTGTTACAATTGCTGCCTGAAGAGCCAGAGAAAGCTGGCGGCAGCAGCAGCTTTTGCAAATCGTTCCTCCAGTCACAATCCTGCTGGACAAGAGGGCTCCCAACAATTGTTTGGGGATGGGCAGCTGCTACTTTCTCCCTGGGTGTCCTGCTCCCGGGGAGCTGCTCTGGAGAAAGCCGCCTTGTCAGTGAAGCTCCAGCTGCAGCTACAGCAGAATAATCTGCTGCTGCTCTAACATGCCCTCATTCCAGTTTTTCTCCAGGAGCTCTGGAGCAGGGGAAGGGGAAGGGCATGTTAGAGCAGCAGCAGATTCTTCCGCTGTCGCTGCGGCTGGAGCTTCACCGACATGGCAGCTTTCTCCAGAGCAGCTCCCCGGGAGCAGGACACCCAGGGAAAAAGTAGCAGCTGCCCACCCACAAACGATCATTGAGAGCCCTCTTGTCCAGCAGGCTTGTGACTGGAGGAACGATTTGCAAAAGCTGCTGCTGCCGCCGGCTTTCTCTGGCTCTTCAGGCAGCAATTGTAACAGAGAGGGGAAGGACACTTGGACTTCAGTTCCCAGGAAAACTTGTGAAAACAATCAAGTGTTCTCCACATGAAAAAAGTCACTTGTAGCTTGGCTCTTAGTAACTTTCTTTCACTAACTCTTGACAGTTTTGCCATAGAAACAAAGATATAAAAGCCCAGCAAATCTAAGAATAATAACCAATTAAGCCTCAGATAGGATGAATAAGCATGTTATTTACTATTTTTGAAATTGCCAGCTCTGTTCTTTCAGCTAAAAAGAGAGGGGAAACCAGTTCTCTTTCATATACCACATATTGAAATTCCTTCAATCTTTACTACATCTAAATATGTTTTTCAGCCAATAAAGAAAGTTTCTCCTGAATCATCCCCCACCATTGGTACCTTTGTTGGGTGTCTCTGATACAAGGAATTTTGACTACAATTTACTAACCTCTTAGAACTTTCCCCCCTCCGTCAGGAAGTATGTAGATAAAAAACTGCATGTTTTGTCTAACCTACACTTCTGTTGGCTGATCGTTTTTATTGTTAAAATTATTATGCTGATGATTCAGAATGATTGGCTGATGTTTACTCACTGGTTGTGAATAAGAAAAGCTGAACGCTACAGGTAGGTGACAGATACATAAAACATGTTGGAACAGTTCAGTCTGTTGGGTTTAAAGAATAGCACCTTGGAGTCAGATTGGACTAAAATTTATGGAGGAGCAAGTCAGGTTGGTCTGTGGGCAAGAAATGGTTTGCCTCCCCATGTTTGTGAGAGAGCAGTATCATTGTCCAGCACAGGTTGCAGGTCATTAATAAGATGTTGAACTAGTTTGAGCTGGGAACTATATGTGACTACCAGTAGTGTTCTGTTGTTGTTCAGTTTGGGCTTATCTTGTAGCAGGGTATCCTCAGTATCATTCTGACTTTGTTGATCTGTTTTCTTACTAGATCCAGTGGGTATTATAATTCCAGAAATCTCTGTTGTAGATCACACAGGTGAGAATTTCTAACTATACATTTGTAGTGCAACTTTCCAAATATCAAGCACAATCACTCCTTGCTAAGTGCAATTGTGAAGCAAAGATTTTACATTTTCATGTGTGGCTTAACTCAATGATGATACTGTTGAAAAGGAAAAGACCTCCCTGTGATCTTCATAGCCTATTTAACCAGTTGGCAACACGCTCAGTTAGAAATTGCAACTGCTGTGGCTGAGAAGCTCCTGAAGAACTAAACCACACAGCATACCAATTTCTAAGACTGTCCGTAAGGTTTTTACACTCTGGTTGCAAACATTTCCCAGAAGAGTTACAAGAGTTCATTGACTGGAGCTCTACTTCAGTAGGGAAATCCTCCAGAGTATTCTGATTTGCCAGTCATTCTGACTTCCAAATAGGGTTGCCAGCCTCCAGGCAATGGCTGGAGGTCTCCTGGAATTACAACTGATCTCCAGGGGACAGAGATCAGTTCCCCTGGAGAAAATGGCTGCTTTGGAGGGTGGACTCTATAACATTATACTATTCTTAGGCCCTTCCCCTCCACAATTCCCACCCTCTCCAGGCTCCACCACCCAAATCTCCAGAAATTTCCCAACCTGGAACTGGCAACTCTACTTCCCTGATGTTAAAAGGAGACCTACAATTAGTTAGCAGCATAACTAAAATCTGCATGGAAGGGGATATTTATATTTTAGCTTGGAGTGAATCTGCAACACGCCTCCCCCCCTCCTGCTTGTAAAAGGAGTGGTCATATTGCCAAATTATGTTGGCAGTTACTATTTCATCTCTGCTCTGCTTTCACTGTTTCCTTCTAGATCTCCTTGTCTGTGGCTTGCTTCCTACTGGTTTTTCTCATCAATTTCTTCATCTGACCATGACCAGAGAAAAACAGACACACTGTGAATGTTATTTTAGAAATAACTAAGAGCACAACCTACCAGTAAACCTGTTGGAATGTATTCAAAAATATGGACCTCCATTTGGACCTCCATTTTAAAGGGTGTTGCACAAAGGAGTGTCCTACAGGATTGTGCATCAAGCTATTCTCAGCTGAGCTTCACAGTATATTTATTTCTTTACTTCTACATACACTAGGGATGTGAACCAAGAAAGTTTCAGTTTCAGTTTTGGTTCTGGAGGATACTAGAATAATTATGTTTCATTACTAGTTTGTTTCAGATCAGCCAATGCCAGCTTGGAACTGATCCTTTTGGATTTTTTGTTTCATGAGTTTTGGACCATTGTGCATACGTTGGCTGCACACACACAAACATATGCTGTTCTTTTTCAAGGAGGTTCTGGGGCAGAGTTTTTGTGCTTAATCAAAAACAGCATCAACAATTAGTCCCTCTCCTAGTCTAAACCATTGATCCACTGAGTTTTTCCTCAAACAGAATAACATATACACACAACAACAGACTCATAGAAGATGAGTGTCAGTGGGTGGGGCAGTGGCAGCTGGGTATTCCCAAGTAGGAGAACTCTCCAAAAAGTCCAGTACAACAACATAATCCTGCTTCATGTTCACTTTTTAAAACTAATTTTGCATTCTGCTGTTGCCTGTTGGTTTCATGTTTCCTTGTTCTTTGTAGCTTTGTTCTCACAATGAGGGGCAAATCTCAATCCTTTTTTCCAGTGTTCAACATTCTGCTGCAAAATAAGGTGTTCTTGCTGCCAATTTTCTCCATTGCCCAAGTGCAGCAGGCAGAATGATTGGCTGAATCCTCCTCCCCTTGCTGCCCAAACAGACCTATGCTTTCCCGTAAGTTTTCCTTTTGCTGTGGAGGCAGGTAGGATTGTTTTTGAAAGGGCAGAGCAGGTACATGTTTGCCATTTGATGTAAAGAGAGAGAGAGAGAGAGAGAGAGAGAGAGAGAGAGAGACCTGAAAGACTATGGAAGCAATCCTAAAAAGGTCTACTCAGATGTAAACCCCATTTTATTCAATAGTGCTTACCCCCAGGAAAGTGTCTTTTGATTTGCAGCCTATGACTGAAGTCTTCCTTCCAAACATTTCTAATTGGCCTCCCCTTACAAGGACCAAATTGGCAGGGAGGCAGAGAATACCATTTCCCAAGCAGCTACAAGGTGGAGATGCACTCACTCATTGGTCTCATTCCTCCTTCCCACAAACAGAGTTAATTAATAACATAAGGAATCTCTCCCCTTGGGATCTGATTGGTAATGTTGTTCAGGAAAACAAGCTGCTGCCCTGCAAGGCAAGCCTAATGCCTGCCTGCTGCTGGAAGATATGAAACAAAACACAAAAACTTTTTGGCAGGAGGTACACATTGCAATTTAGTTTCCCAGATTTGGTTCAACATTCTGGAAGCTGCTTTAATGAGCTGAACCATTTAGTTCTGTGTGTATTTTCAGTTCGTTTTTTCCATTATGCACACCCCCATACACATTTACAACCAAAATCCTTAAGGCAGTATGCAGTTTAAAATCATGCCCAACAATATAAGAGACGTAATACAAAAGGGGGAAGGACAAGGTGAGAATAGAAAACTAAATTTCTATACCAATGTTTTCATAATGTTATTTAATGGAATTAGGTGATTGAGGAGTGGGAAAAAGTTCTAGGAGGAGCTGAAACCCTGCCCTCCCTTTATTACACTCCCCACCCCAAGCATTTTCCTATTAGTCTAACTGACTTTGGCCTTTCCACATGCCCTTAAAGGATGGCACACAAGTGGAACACTGGCAACATCTCCATTTGCAAAACTTACGTGGGCCATTTGGCTTCCGTAGAAACCGTTTTACAAATGGAGATGTCTGGATTCATGAGAAAAAAACACCAGAGCTGATCCCCTAGAGGCTTCCCAATGCAGACACTTCCCCGTGTGTTCATTTTCAATCTTTTTTTTTAAAAACAGCTCTTATATTAATATAAAGTTACAAGCATGCCCTCCAAAAAAGTTTAAAGCAGGCGGGTGCTGTGATATCACTGATGAGGTCACAGATGACAACAGCACCTGCACTTCAAATGCTGATTATTTAGGGCACATGTAGAACAAAATTAACCAACTCCTCAACTATAAAAATGTAAAAGGATGGTAGATATGTGGAAGAACTGTGCACAAACTGATTCCAATGCTTGAGGGTAAACATCTAAGAAAATCAGGAATAAGTCAAGAGTGCAGAAAAGCCCATAGGCACGCACTTAAGAAGACTACTAGTTAGCTTTTGAATATCAGCTCATTTAATTCCTGGCAAGGGACACACCTCAACAATGTTTCTGGTTTGTTATGGGTATAGTACATACGTGATTCTTAGAGAATCTTTGCTTCCATTTTATCCTTATTATAGCATAGCTATTTTGCATCTTTAAAGGAAAATAAAATTATATCATCCATTACCACTTCATTGATAATTAAAGGAGAGTCCTTTATGAGTGCATAAAAATATCTTATCCAATGTCAGTTCTAGGGATGGCAGTCCATGGCAGATAGATCCCCAAACCCCTCACAGCAAGTACTCCAGGGTCTTGGATGAAAAGGTTTTATTATAGAGATCCATTAAGTTCACAGGTACATCCAAAGATGAATAAGTTGGCAGTAATGAGAATACAAGCATATGCACTTTGATATGAGCAGGATTCCCCCTCCTCCAGGGCAGTTAGCAACAAGGCACAAAAATCCCAATTCTCATGAGAGGCCAAAGAAAGCCAGAAGATTACAAGGAATTCAACTCCCTCTGTCTCTTGCGAAAAGTCACAGTATAGTACAAGGTCAGCAAGCAGGCTTCAAAGATAACAGGCTCAGCATTAGTACTTTCGTTTTCAGGCAAGCCAGAGATGGCATGAATATAACAGTCACAGTACATGAGCGTAATATGAGAGCATACAGGTACACAGTATGATCAAATCAATACAGAGGACAGAGAACATATGAATGGCATGGATGAATGGTATGTAGACATGGCATCCAAAGATAAGCAGATCACAAGCAACGAGCACCTTCTATGAAGAGACTCCCATCTACTCAGAGCAGAACCACAAGTGACAAAAGGCACAGATTGGACACTTGTCTGCTTCCCTCAAGTTTTGATGGGAAATGTAGGCAGCTTGGCGGAATGTTTGACAAGTGACAGTTGAAAAGTCCATTGGACAGCAGTCAGAGAGCGAAGCTGTGAGACCAGGATGCCTACATTTCCCATCAAAACTTGAGGGAAGCAGACAAGTGTCCAATCTGTGCCTTTTGTCACTTGTGGTTCTGCTCTCAGTATCCCTTACTGACAGGTTTTTAAAATCATCTCCTAACAATAGCTAGCTGGCCCACTTGATAAGAGCACATGTTCTTTGCTAACTAATTATTTTATAACTTCATACACCATACAGATTCATCTGTACTTGAATACCATCTTAAATATATATATAAACTGTTAGTTCATTCTTGCTACTTGTAAAGTCTATGCAAAAGTATTGATTAGAAGTTTCTCATACATATGAATATGTGTTAGCCCTCAACTAATACACTCCATCTTTGGACTATATCTTTGCTTCTATGAAATTGGACTTTCTTGCCATTCTCAGAAAATTCTGCATGTGCATCTCAATACATAGTATCCATTGATATGGGTTAGACGGTTTCTAATCTACAAAAGGTCACATTATTGTCTTACTCCTTTGTTTCTTCTCCAAGACCTATTCTAGCTTGGAAAAAGTCCTGCCCACCCTACCCCCCTGACTTATATATTCTGTTTTTGGTTAAACATAAAACATTCACAACCAGAGGCTGTGTGCGCATGCACACTCATGCACACACACACACGCAGCTGCTTAACACTTCATGAAACTACAGACAAAATGAGGCATGAGAACCTGAATCAGCAATTCTTTCTCATGTGGAGAGAGATGATTGAATCTTTCCATTATCACTGATTTCCCATACGTCATCCAGTTTGATCATCTAGTTTGGTGTTTGTATGTTTTTGGCTGGGGAGGGGCAAATTGTCTCTATCTTAGGAACTCTGGTGACACTGCATTATACAAGTACATTAAATAAGTGAATTAATACATGCCTGAAGGCACTGCTGGGATGTCTGCCTCAATATTCCCCGAATGTCTCTGCGCTCTTGCCTGCCTGCCTGCCTGCCTGCCTGCCAGATTCTACAAGGAAGGTATTTTCTCTGCTCCCTACAGGGCATGCAGTTTGGCTGGTATTGTCCACCTATCATGTGATATTTGTGATATGTGTCTCTCTGCCCAGGCTTTCCGCCAATAAATGCAAGCTCAGTGGTTTTCTTTCTCCATTGCAGAGCATGTGGGTTGGTTGATTCTGTCACCAAAGGAAGGGCATTGTAGTTTCTGGGCTTATCTCTCCCCGAACTGCCCTTCCTATCTGCCAGAAGATGCCACCAAAGTGTTTTCCCTGCTTGCCTAGTCTAGCATGCTTACAGTCTGAGAAAAGCAGAGGCAATTGTGGCCCGCGGTTATAGAATCAGAAAATGTCCCCCAATCAAAAAATGACTGCAATGATTAGTGGAAAGTGAAGATGGTGGCTATAAAAACACCAATCAAGATATCTCTGCCAACATATATACTCTGTCCCCTTGATGCCCCACTCCCACCTCCACTGAAGTGCTGAAAAACTTGCTATTGATTGACAAAAAATAAAGGCCATGAGTGTGTAGATTTCCTACATAATGTGTAGTTTGGCCATTAGTGCATGGCTCTCTTTCATTTGTGCATTTTGCTTTTTTAGATTGCTACTTTCTCTCTCCAGTGTCTCACATTATCATTTATTTCAAAATGAATTGATGAGTGATTTGATGTGAAATAAGGGCGGTACAAACTCTTAACCTCTGCTTCTAAAGCCAAGCACACCAGGTGGACACAATGTTCTGTGCATGATTCAAAAAATGTACCTTATAAACATGGACGTTACAAGAACTAATTTTCCCTTGGCGGTCCCCCCCCCCCCTAAAATGGCAGTGAAAAAGCAGAGTCCCGCTTTGGGCAAGTCAATTTCAGCTGCCCTGCAGGGAAAAGCGGAGTCGCTCGAGGAATTGGTGAAAAGGTCGGTCATCGAAGCCATAAAACCCTTTGTTGACAAGCTGAATGAAACAGATCAAAGGGTGGGCTTAATTGAGAGCGATGTGAAAGCCATTAAGGAAGCAGTGCGGGGGGGCAGAGAAGTCTGCTCGGGAAAATGCGTCACTCATGAGAGCAACGAACAAGGAGCTAAAGCTGGTGGAAAACCAGCTGATCGGGCTGCAAGTGGAACGAACAAAGACTGTTTTGTGTCTCCAGAATGTTAAAGAGGAGGAAAACGAGGATCTAAGGGAGCTTGCCTCGGAATTATTGGCGTCACCCGCGAGGGCAACTAAGGAAGAGGTAAAAAGCGCCATTTTGGAAGTCCGTCGGGCTTCCTCAAAATATGCAATGAAGCGGCAGCTGCCTCGCGAGATTTTTATTGAGTTTTCATCTAGGAAGGTCCAAGACACTATCCTATTTAACTCATATAATGCAGACTTGGACTTTCTGGGAAATAAAGTCAAGATACTGAAGGACGTTCCATTTCTAGTTCGGAAAAGAAGATTTAAGTACAAAAAGCTCGCAGCTCTCCTGAGGGAACGAGGGATAAAGTATAAATGGCTATTTCCGGAAGGAATTTGGTTTAATTATAAAGATCAAGCCTACAAGATAAACTCAGAGGATCAGCTAAGGGATTTTGTGGACAAAAATCAAGAATTCGGGCAAGATACCATGCAAAATGAAGAAGACTCGAAGCCTGAAGGGAGGGGGGAGGCAGTGAGCGCAGTGGCTGTAGCTGCTCAGAGAAAACTGCGTCCGAGGCCCAGGGGGGGGAAGAAGAAAATTTAATATGGGTTGTATTTTGTATTTTGCAAGGTCTACCACTCCATCATTACTTTATGAAGGTTTAAATTTTTAACTATGGCAGTATGAAGGGAAAACATTGTAGTGTAGTGTTTATTGTTTGTATGTAACCTCCCCTCCTTTTCCAGCCCTCCTTCCCCTTTTCTTTCTTCTTTCCCTTTTCCCCTTTCCTAGTACTTTTGTAGTTTTTTTTGTAGGTTTTTGTTTTAGATATTAAAAATAAAAAAAAATTCAAAAAAAAAAGAAGAACTAATTTTCCCGAGAAACACCCTTAAAGTGAACAATGCTATTTATGGAATAATGTACTATTCAGTTTAAATATGTGTAGGGTATGGGCTCCAGTACCTTGATAATTAGCAGCACAATTAATTGAAACATATGGTTTGCCATTTATGAAAAATGATTCCAGCCAAAAAATATATTTTCCCTGTACATCTTATTAACTTAATCTCAGTGATTTTTTCCAACGATTGTTCAGTGTCTTTCTTTTTCTGCAGGAAGTAATGAAATATTATGACTTTAATGTTCTTTTTCTCATATGTGCCAGTGGTAAGACATAAAGAATCTATATAGGAAGACAAGAGATTGTATATGATTAAAAGCTCTTAATGAGGGATCCAGACTTGATATTCCATCACAAATCACAAAGTCTTAATTCCCCAGTTTACAATTTAGCATGTAACCAGGGAAGTTTCAGGTTTTGGTGGCCCCTAAACAGAGAGTACTCAGGGGGCCCCACCCAATGCTACCACCCTTCTTGTCTTACCACCCACATGCCCCATCTGCCTGTGCATCCTTCCTTTGCCCAGCCATAAGCTCTCCCACAACCTTCAGTCATGGATGCCTACACTGCCTGGACTTTCCCGATGGTGATGAATACAGCTAGGAGTGTCACTGCCAGGGCCACCAGGAATGCTGATGCTTTGTGCACAAGCCATATGCCATATCCAGCCACTCTAGCCAGCATTTGAAGCTGGGAGCAGAGTTGACAAAGCGCTCACAAACAGTAGAAATGTATCAAGATGGGTAGCCGTGTTAGTCTGTCTGTGGCAGTAGAAAAGAGCAAGAGTCCAGTAGCACCTATAAGACTAACAAAATTTGTGGTAGGGTATGCACTTTTGTAGTCACAGCTCACTTCAGATACCATGGAAATATGTGAGTACAGACATCAGAGGAGATGCATGAATAGGAGTCAGCAGCACTGGGTCCCACCAGAAGCTATGAGTCCTGACAGCTGCCCCACCTTTCCATGTCCCGTCTGTTACCCCAAAATCTCCTCCAGGAACCAAGCTGACAATCCCCCATACATCTTCAGAGCTTGCACAGCCTGAAGTGTAGAGAGAATCCAGATTTTAATATCGAACCAGAGAATCATAGGCTACATGTAATCAAGAGGCCAATGTATGAGGAACCCACCTGATTCCCATGGGAACTTTGACACATTCTAATCAAGACTTCTGTGACTCTGTGAGGACCCAGACACCCAGCTCATGATTAACAAGTGCTGTTTGCAGGACAATAACTAGACCCTCTAAACTACCCAGGAACACTCCTAGTAATACAAATTTTCCCAGCAACCCAATCTAATGCCTAATCAAGTAGGGTGGCATCATCTCTTGATAAATCAAGAGATGGGTCCCCAGTTCCCCAGGCTAGACATTAGTCATCCAGATTGCCTCACCAAAGTACCCACACTTTATCACCAATAGCTTTAAGCCCTCAGATGCTCCACTAGGGTCCTGACACCTCTCAGAAGGACCCAGATGCCCATAATCATGTAGCAAGATATAAAGAAGCCTCCCCAAGCTCTGCTTTTTGGAGCTAGTTTTGCTTCCAGGACTTCTTCCTCCCTAAACTTTCTTCCATCACTGACATGAAATGACAGGATCTCTTCTTCAAGATAGAGTATGACCTAAATTCACTCTTTCTACCTCTCTTCTCAAAACCTTCCCTCTATGTCCTGCCTTCCATTTCCACTTCTTAGCTTCAGCCGTCATTCCAATCCTGATTCCTGCCAGCTGGCTCTACAGCTTACAGGTTCCCCGGGACTCCTGGGACTGCTTTCTTCCACTCAAATCTCCTTCCCCACCTGCCCTCCACAATTTTGTATCCCCTCAGGGATAGCACTACATGTTTCTCTGCTCCTGGGTGATTTTTTTTTCTTGGACTAGGTACATGGGAGGAACTTATTATTTGGGGTTAAAATAATGATAATTGGATGCTAGGAGCTTACGAAACTGAATATTTTTAGAGAATTTCCACAAGCATATTGAAAATGCCTAGAACTGCCTTCATAGAACGGATTTACTTGGAAGCTATAATGTGTCCTTTCCTTTTTCTGTTCTGTAACTTGATTAGGAGAGCAAAGCAACTTTCTTTTTAAGCACTGACTTTAGAGGCCTTGATGGGAGCTGTGAATATACAGACTTAAGAGTCCCCCTGGAACTGGAATTTGGAAGAGGAATGTGTCAGGATGCGTACATGTACATAACCTGGCACAAAGATACATTTGAGTAGCACCATCTTTCCCTTCAATGCATAAGTTAATTTTTTAATGCCAGGAATGAATCTATATACCACCTTATGGCTAATTATGAAGTATGTAAGATCCTTCCAAATTAATTTCTCAGTATGAAGAAGTAAAGCTGCTAGTACAACGTATGTGCTAAAAGAGCACTGATAAATCACGGGGGGGGGGGCGGTTGATGACCTTGGGAAAAGCTTTCTTGTGAATGGACCTTTTGAGTATAAACAGGGGTATTCAGAATGTATTGATTGTACATAGCTTATTGCACAAGAAGATCAACCTGATGTTACTTACTTTAAACAATAAGTGAAGGCAGCATAGTTTACATGGGGGGGGGGCTTTATATTTTCTTGTTTTCTTGAGGTCCTTGGAGACCAATCAGCTTTTCTGTATGTTTCCTTCAGTTTAGCTTTAGACTATAATGGATCATTGCTATTTTACTTAAGTGTCTCTTGTACATAAATATAATTAAGTTAAATACATGCTCCATGGACTCTCCCTTATAATGTTACCTAATTTATTGAGTTCCATGGTTTCCTGGTCAATAGCAAGTAGTTAAAAGACTTATCTCTAAAAAACAGTATCACAGTGCCTGCTGTCTTGAAATGCATTAAGACCTTTATGATTACCATTAATCTTTTCAATGTGCAAAATAACAATAAACTCAATGTGCTTGACATTGTATTGCTGAAGAATTATAATTAAAAAGTGACAAATCACCATCATGTATTCATTTTATATTATATGTTATGGTGACTTTTGTCATCACTATCTCTTTTCACATTTGGGTGGATGAAATATACTACTTTAGTTTTAATTACCTTCTTTCTAAAGGTACAGACACTTGCTGTCCAACAGTAGTCACTATTGGTGGATTTCACAACTGAGATTAAAAAATTAAGTTTAAAAAATATGAATCAACAATTGCATACATATTTTACTGAGACAATGTCCCAACACATTCTCATTCTAAAACTCAAAAACTGCTATTATAATGTTCATCATGTTCTTATATAATGTATAATTATTAGGTCTGTGATAGATGCATAATCGAAGAAAAAAAAGATGGTAGAGATATTTCATTCTGCTGAAATTGTCATAATTTAACTTTTCGAGGTAATCTAGTTACCTCTTCATTCACCATCACAATGGAAATGACTTTATTTTCCCTACATAGAAAGCAATATTGATAGGAATCTAGTAGAGGTGGGGATGGTGCTTAGTGGTGAACAGGCATTTCATGTACAAGGACCCATGTTCAGTCCCTGTCATTAATGGTAAGAAGATAGCAAATAGTCAACGTTAGGAAAGACCTGTCTCTCCAGAAACCCTGAAGAGCGACTGCCATTCAGAATACATACTGCCAAACTAGAGACACCAATAGTCTTACCAGGAAGAACACAGCTTGACATGTTTGCAAATGTTCAGTTTTAAATAATTGTGAATGGCGTTCTTCATCGAAAGATGAGCTGGGCCACTTGATCAACAGATTACCAGTTGTTTATATTAAACATGCAAACATGTTATTAAAGAAGACAAATTAGAAGTCTTTCAGAGGTGTTAACCACTTGTCTAATGAAGTGATATATAGAAGAGTAGGTTTGATTTTTTTTCTGTCCTTTCCAAAAGAAATAATTCAATTTTCTCCCTCTGTAATGCTCTTAATCTAACCAGCAGCATTTCAAGAACAAATGGCATGGCATTTATTTTCATATGTACTTATTTTAAACATTTCTCTCCCTTTTTTCTACCAATCTCTGAGTGGAGGGCTTGACATTCTCAGTTTATTGTGACAATGATTCTGTGATGTCCGTCAGGCTGTGAGAACATGGCTTAGCGAACCATATAGTGAGCTTGGGCAAGGATTTGAACATGATATTGCTGTGCGAGCTGTTGATCTCATCTCCTAGTAAAATCCTTTAGATATAATGACCTTTAGATATAATGCAGAATTGCAGCGAGTCAGAATTCCATCCCTCTTATGTCTTGGTGTGACAGACACAACATGATTGCCTCTTGGAGCACTTCACATAGGAACGTGGGGAAGGTATAAACCACTAGAGATATTGCCCAAGAAGAAGACGTGGTGCGAAACGGGAATTGGAGAATCATGCCTGCACCATCCCATCGGCAATTCTGCCTCTTAGCATTATATTTACCTAGTGCAGACCAGCGAGTCAGAATTCCATCCCCCTTACATCCCGGTGCTCTCTGTGATTACAAAACATTTCAGAACTTTGGAAATTCATTGGACAGACAAACATGAATTGATTTTGCATAGCAATATTTACTGATATATTTATTGATATATTTATTGTATTTATTGAATGTATTGTATTGCACTTTTGTACTTTAACACATTCTAAATATATTAATTGAATAGTTTTTGACTGCACTTTATATCCCTGCTGTTCTTTAGTCTACCTTGGTTAACAGGGATATCCCCTAGTGTTTTCCCTTTGATTTTCAATAGCCAGCCGGACGGGTGTATTGCTAGCTAAATTCTCAATGCCTGTTTCGTAGTAAACTTGTTCACTGGCTCTATTACACAATTGCTAAAAATAAAGCATACAATGATGTGTATATAATACACTGTTGTAAATACAATTAGTGTACATACAAAAAGAATACACTTACAGGTCACAATGGACGGAATAACCTCACACCAATTCTGCTTTAAGTGTTTATTGGTTAAATAGATCCGCCTATAGTGTGTGTCTTATGGCATTGTTCCGTCGGAGCAGAATTGGTGTGAGGTTATTCCGTCCATTGTGACCTGTAAGTGTATTCTTTTTGTATGTACACTAATTGTATTTACGACCATGTATTATATACACATCATTGTATGCTTTATTTTTAGCAATTGTGTAATAGAGCCAGTGAACAAGTTTACTACAAAACGGGCATTGAGAATTTAGCTGGCAATACACCCGTCCGGCTGGCTATTGAAAATCAACATTGCTATGTGCCTCTTCGTCTTCTTGAAGCTTGGAGGGACATCTGCATGATTGCATTTACAGCATGAACATTGTCACACACCATGCTTAAGTCACTATGCAACTATTTCCACGTATTAGGTGGAGTGTTTAAAGGAGGTTCTTGTGCATTTTTGTATGAATTGCTATCTTGAAATTGTTTCCTGTATTTATTGTAATTATTGTATTTATTTCCCTGATATGAATTTGGGTATTTATCCCATATGAACTTTGCACTTTGCACTTTGGTTTTGAATTCACATTAAATTTTGTATATTAATTCAGTTTCTTTCCCTGGAGACCTGTGGGGTCCTATTGCTGTGTAGTTTAATTTTCCAGGGTTGCTCCTTTTGGCTAGCAGTTTTCTAGCTGGGCTTGTTTGCCCTTGATTTGACTTAGCATAATTCTTTTTTCTTCCTTGAAAGGGGGGAAGGTTATTGATGTATAATTTATTTTTTCTCTATAGCACTAACTCTCTACGGTAAGAAAAGTTAAATATTTGGATGACAACTTACATATACGAAACAATGTTGTGCTTAAAATTTAGACCACTCTATATGACAAAAATGTTCTTTTCTTTTTATTCAGATACCCAAATGTGTTCAGGAGAGATTGCACAGTTTTAAAGAATGCTGAATTTTGTTTATGCTCCATACCTGTCTGTTATGTCTCTACTGCTGTGCAAAGGCAGTTACTGTGATTGGGGAGAGGAAATAATGAATGTTCCATATTGCACATCATTCTATTTGAATCAAAACATCAATTAGTTTGCAGGGAGGGGGGAACCTGCCTCAAGCTATGTAATAATTAGCTCCAATGCTTTCTGCAATAGTTCTGTGGAAACAGCAGCTCTATTTTGCCTTCTGTAAGAACCACTTTAAGGCTGCTTTTGAGGCTTGCTTGGTCCTTTTCTCAGGCAGAAGCATATTTGCCTGAGCTTTAATGACAAGTAATACCAGACCACTGTAGCTGCCAACTTCACAGTTTCAGTTATTCAGTGATGAAGGAAATGCACACGGCTACGGTTGTGTGCCCTCTCCCCGACCCATTTCATTTGTACCCCGAGATCCTTAGGCCTTCAGATCCATTTGGTGTGGGAAATACTTCTGGATTGATATTAATGCAGGGTCTCTCAATCAAGGCAGGAAGCCTGCCTGGAAGCTTTCAAAAGGAATATGAATATGCCTTTGACTCTGTCTTGGTTAGGTCAATGAAGTTGCCTTCTGGTTAAATAACAGTTTAGTGCCTGCTCAATGTCTCCTTTCCATTTCTCCCACCCTCACTCTTATATTTATTGTGTCACACTGGAAGCCATTAAACAATCTGTTTTAAACCTGAGGCTTGTGTTCTAATACTTCATGCATTGGGGGCAATTTTCATATGACAGGCCTGGAGGGTTTTAGGGACCATATCACTCCAGTCTTGTTCCATCTACACTGGCTCTCAATTTGTTTCCAGGCCCAATTCAAGATGCTCTTATACAGCTTGGGGCCAGCATACCTTAAGGACCACCCACTTCCATATGAACTTCCCCAGCTACTCTGGTCATCATCAGAGGCCATGCTTCAGGTGTCCCTGCCATCTGAGCTTAGATGGGTGGCAACCTGAGAAAGGGTCTTCCTCAGTCATGGTGCCAAAATTTTGGAACCTGAGAGGCACGTCCCCCCACCAGCCAGGTAAGCAGGGGTGGGGGTGGAGGGTGGGAGCAGGGGATCCCCTCTGGCGGGGGACTGGCATCCCTAGTTTACTAAGACTGGTACAAATAACAAGACTAAGGTCTGAAACAGATGTTGTTCAGGAGCGACCTTCCTAGATGCTTCCCCCACCATTTAAACAATAGAATAAATTCATTCAGAACATGGATTCAGATCAGCACCAAGAGGGGGGAGTGTATATGTTAAGCCTACTCCTGTGCTCTTTCCCAAACTGAAAAGGTGGGCTTGGAAACCTAATCTCCTTCCTATGCACTGTACTTGCAATCCAAATTACCTGCTTTTTAAAAGGAAAATAATCCACTTGGGAGCTCACGCACAAACCGAGTGTCATGTCTGCTTTGGCTTCAAAACTCCTTGGAAACGGAAATGAAAATATCTCACTAATCCCATTTCAAATGGATTGCTTTCAACATTTCTGAAATTTATGGACTACTCTTCATACCACAGGAAGTACTAAAGATGAGGTACATGCTGCTTTGAAATGTTGTATGAAAGAAATTTTTCTTCAAAGGCTAAATGAAGAGCTCTTTAAAATCAATTTGTTGCAGTTTTATGTAACAAGAGTGGCAATTGGGGAATTGTTCATTTAGGCTGCAGCCCACTTATACGAATTTAATCTGCATCAATAAGCACTGAACTGTAACCTTGGACACAAAATATCGCACAGGTTCCTATTGATTTGTTTGTATATTTCTAGAGTGCTGTTTGGGAGACTCACAAATCATAAAAATAGCAATCGCAGCAATGGCTGTACATTTGAAAACTCAAAGTATAACTGAGAGTTGATATTTAAAGAGTGTATTGAGATTCTTCAGTTAATGCTATCTTGGGAATGCATAATACATTTTGTCTTTGCACTGTGTGTGTGCATGTGCTGTCAAGTCACAATCAACTTAAGGCAACCCCTGCAAGAGGGTTTCAAAACAAGTGAGAAGCAAAGGTAGTTCGCCAGTGCCTTCCTCTGCAGAGACTTCCCTGGTGGTAACCCATCCAAGTTCTGACCTTGCTTAGCTTCTGAGATCTGAGGAGATTGGGGTGTACCATGCCACCTCCCCCCTTGTCTCTGTCTACACTATCAATAAAAACTACCAGTGATAACTTCTTGGCTCTCTTTATGAGTATAATGAAGCTCATTGGCATCCTAGATATCAGAATAAAAAGTGAGCCCCAGAGCAGGCCAATAAATGCCTCTTTTGTACTATGGATGAGGCCTCAAAGCCCATGAAATGTTTGGCCTGGTAGCTGACACTTAAATCCTCTCATTGTCACTTAATTATTATCAATATATGTAATTATCAACATGACCCAGTCTGTGGGTACTTAAATCCAGAGACTGGAGCCATGAACACACAAGACAGATCTTTCTACAAACCTGAAAAAGGCCCTGGTTTGCAGAAAAATCTGAAATTTAAAAAATTACCCCATTGTGGAGAAAGGCAGTGTATAAACAAAGTAAATAATAAATATAGATGATGGAAGCTGATAAAAGGTGGGTGGGGAAGAACAAAGGAAAGAGAGAAAGCTGAGGATATGAGGAGTTGCCAAGAGGAGTGAAAGAGGAAGTAGTGGGGGGACGGAGATATAGGGGAAACTGAGGTGCACCCCACAAATACTTGTGGGTCCCCTACTGTAAAACTAGGTCTGTCCCAGCAGCTAGCACTATGTAACTGGGCCATAAGTTTCTCAGGGAGTGACTACCAGAGGGAGAAAAGGAAGGAAATAGGGACAGATAAAGGCTGGTGTGTGAGAAGGATGCAGGAAAATGAGAGGTGCTATGACGCTTTTCAGGAAAGGGAAATTGTAGGGGAAGAGGAAATGATATGCCCCCTGGAAGTCCTTGCTCAGAAAGCTTTAATGTCAAATGGAAGTCTCATCCCTTATCCCAAGCTCATATTTTCTTCTACTCTCAAACTAGCTCATAATACAAGGTTGGAGTCTCAGTTCTATAAGAGAAGGCCTGTTTGTGGAATTTATTGGACTCTGAATGCAAGGGAATGATGCTGTCTGAATATGAAGAGTCCATCCTCACTGGATCTGATTGTTGGAAGCAGTCAGGTGTAACTAATAGAAACTTGGCCTGTTCTTTAATATAACTAATTCAAAATTAAGAATTAATGACAGTGGGTATTGTTATGAAACCATTTGATCTGACTATTAATTTCTGTCCTGACGATCTAAATGACCAGAGGGAGGAGAAAGGGATTTAGTAACATTCGACACAGATCTCACTATCAAAGAGTATTGTACCAATAGGCCTGTCTTTCCAGACCGTGGGTTACACGAATTACTAGAGGTGGTCATGGACTGGGAAAACCCATGGGCTGTAGGTCCATGGTCTATGGCATTTCACAGACCATGGACCACGAACTTTTCATGGTCCAGCGCCAGTTCGCAAGGGTGGAATTAAATGTTAAATCACTCCCGGTGCCACTTGCCAGTGGCACCAGGAGTGTTCTCCCCCCCCCCCCCAACTTCAACGAGGCAGGAAAACAGCCCTTTCTGAGCTTCAGCTGGCCTGGGATCCCCCCTCCATGGGCCAGCTGAAGCTCAGAAAGGGCCCTTTAAACTCCAGCTGTCCCGTGGTGCCGGGAGCGGTGTTGGGAGCACTCTAACCCCCCTTGCTCCAGCTGACTGGTGGCCCAGCAGGTTACCAGCAGGGCAGGGAGACTTTAATGAACAATGGACCAATGGACCGGAGAAAATTCCGAGCGGTCCATGGAAAACAGGCGTCCCACAACCCACTGATTTGCAATTGCCGAACTGGCCCGGTCCATGTTAAATTTTGGTCTGTTTTCCAGTCCATGCCGACCTCTACTAATTACTGGTTTGGACAAAAAGTATTTGGATTCTCTATAGATGCAATGGCTTTTGTTTACTTCCAGTTCAATTTCCTCTTAACTTGCACTTTCTACGCATTGGAACAAATTTTTTGTTTGCATATACTGGCCTATTTATACCTACAGAATGGGTCCACCAATAATGCCAGGACACATTCACAAACAATGACCTCTGAGGTATATGCATATGAAACAACATAGCTTTTTGTGCTCAGTGCTTGGAACAGTGCCACTGCTTTTCACTTCAATTAAAGATATTGAGAGATCGCAGACCCATCCTCCTCACTGATCTCTCACATTTCTAGTTTGGTCCTGTTCCTTCTCTCTATGTGATTGATCATGTGCACACAGTAAGATGGCATGGCAGATGTTGTCCATCACTGGGGGTAGGGAGACTGTGTCCTTTCCTTCTCACTCTTTAATCTGCAGTACTATCTGCCTATAAACTAGTATGCACAAAGCCCCATAAGGCTGCACTAGTCACCTGGAGAAATAGACAACTGTAGGCTTCACCTGTTTTAGGAGCCAAGCATCATCCATCCTCCCACTATAAGATATCAAAGTTGTTGAACTGTGCAATCGCAGTGAGACCAAGGCCATTTCTGAATGAAACACTTGTTTTGTTTCATCCTTGTCACTGAGGCACTCCCACAATTCTGTTTCCTGATGGGATGTTTTCCACTGCTTTTTCTAAGTTTGTGAGTTGGGCTTTCCCTTATGCATAATCCAGTGAATGGTAACATTTTAGTTTTGTCTATGATTTCATCACCAGAGAGGAGGCAATGCACAACTCCCTCCCCACTTTTTTCACATGCACTGTATTGACAAAATGGGATAATATGATATGGTTTCCCAGGGCACCAGAGAGCACCACCTTTTTTAGACCCAAGGCTGCATTTTTAAAATCCCAGCCCCCGCCCCACTCCACCTGTGTAGGCTTACTGGGATTCCTATTAAAGTAGGAGTGGGATGGATGACCCAGCTCCATGCTTCTCTCCCTCTTTCACTCACACACAAACTTTGTATCCCATACCCTCCTTGTATGGTTGCAAGGCCTTTTTATCTTTTTTTTTAATGCTGAGGAAAAATAGCAATGGGTCAGGAAAAAAGGAGGTGGCTATGAAGCAGAGCATGGAAATGTTGGAAGTTGGCAGGGCCTTTAGAAGTGAAGTAAACTGCACAGAGCCCACAAAAATGCTTCAAGTGTGTTCCTTCCAGAAACATTGGCACAAAGATAGTCTGAAAAAACACAGAGAAAAGTTGGGAGAAACCAGCAAAGTGATGACTGGCAAACAATGGTGTGCTTAAAGTTAAAGAAAAAACAATGTAGTTAAGAAGCCACAGTGGCGTAAAAATTCAGCATGGAAATGTCTGAAGACACTTTGCTCTCTGCACCACGCTGGTAGCTAGCCAGAGGATGGAGATGACTGCTATTCTGTCTTCCGTGTTTTGATACAACAGTCACAGATGGTCAGGAAGTAGTATTGTAGTTACCCAAATGTAGGAAGCACAAGGCACCCCGTTTTATAAACCTGAGGATTCTAGCTTGGATCTTCATTCTGAACAAAGACTAACCTCTCAGGCTTAGCTATTCCCGCATGGCTGTAAAATTTGAACTACTAGCTTGATAACCTGATCCTGTTCTTAGATCTGCCATACATCTAGTGCTATTTCCAGGTGGGAATTATACAGAATCTGGTTGTCCCCTCCCACAGTATTGGGTTGTTCAGCTGTACTTGGCTATCCATTTGGGAACAGAGTTTTTTGAGTTTTGCTGGTATCCGCTGAAGGAGAGATGATCATACCCCACTCTTCGATGAAACAAATGAACGTCAGTAGGTGGGAGAAGGAAACAGCGTAGAGTCTCTAATCATCTTCCATAATTGATGGTCTTGTTCCAGGTAGTTGTCCTGATTAAAGAGTTGTCTTGATTAGTTTCTATGACAACAGCATTCCTTTTTCTTTACTTTCCATCTTCAGGGCAACAAAAGGTTTCACTGCAAGTTCAAGGAGGACAAAATTTTCCACAGCGTCATGTTTTTGCTAAGTGCCATTTTTGTACCTGCTCTTGATTGATGGTTTACTATATCCATATATGGCTTTCACAGTAAGCCTTTTCTGAAGCTTGTGAGCGAACTCTAAAATTAATGCTTTAGAATACAATGAAGCAGCGTTTGGATTGCTTTCATTATACTTCTTCCTATTTTGTTGACTTGCTTAAAAAAAAAAAAAGACTAGTAGTCTGAAGTCCAATTTTTCTTTAGATGATAATGTTCTTTTTTAAAGTCTTCTGTTGCTTAGGCTCTCTGAATGGAGACTTTCTGTATAATACTTGGAATACTACCAGGAAAAAAAGATTTTTTTCTTACCAATTATATACTATTATGATAATTAATATAATACCTGCACACTTCAAAGGCAGAGACAGAGCAAAGTTAAAGGAAGCATGAAAAGACAATTCGAAGCATGTTTCTCAGTTATGGGGTGAATTTGGTTTTGCAAGTGAAATGACAAGTGTAAAATGTATACCGACAAATCAAATGCTGGCTCTGCTGTCAGTCATGCCACTACTCATAGCCTACTGGTGGAGTGTCCACCTTTTAAGACACAGTCAAACATTGATCGACAGTGATGCTAGCCAATTAATGAAGAATCAGCCAGTTTTATATGGGCCAGGCTCCCCCCTAAAGGTTCAGGTTTGCAGCTTGGGGCAATTATTAGATCCATCACTAGTGACATTCTAGTTTCATTTACAGGAGGTAGTACCTACAACCAACTTTGGCTGGTTCTCTTTGTCTTTTTTTAAAAAAAAATGGGAATATCTGGCTATTAATATCTGAAATTAAGTTACTGCAGTGATCTCTGTATGGTGCTGCCTTTGATGGCCATTCAGAAATGTCAGCTAATGCATTGTGCAGTGTTAGGACTTCTGACAGCAACTTCTGCCTGGGAACATATTTCATCAAGTTTAAGGGAGTCTACTAGTGGATGATTATTTCTGAGCACATTTTAAAGTGCTTGTGCTTACCTTCAGAGTACTAAATGAACCAAAACCAGGTTGTCCTAAAGACTACCTTCTCACGTGTGTTATCAGGCTGAACGTTTGCTTCGAAAGTGCTGCTTCATTCTATGAGGTGGATAGCCATATGGGACAGGACTTTTCTCTGAGGTGAATCTGTGTGACTCCTTCCCTCTTGCTATTCACCTGGCATCTTCTCTCTTTTTAGGCATTTTATGAAGACATTTCTATTTTCAAGCTTTTGGTAATCATTTGTTTCCTGTTGGGAGTTAGTTGCCTTTTAATCCACTTTGTTTTAATCTAATCAAGTTTTAGGGCTTGTTATTTGAATATGGTTATTACTAATTTACATTATGTACATTATTGCTAAATATTTCATTTTTTTATTCATGGTTGATTTTTATAGAGAGAACATGTAATTTTATCTTGTTTCAATGTACCTAAAGAACAATTTTGCTATGAGATGGCATGTACGTGGAAAATACAAATTCAGAAGTTCCCTACATATAGTCTAGATAAGAGTATATGCATATTAAGTGTAAGGCAGGGGATCACTCTTCCCTTGCTTACCTATATAAGGTGCGTCATCATTATACCCTTAGGTGGAAGAGCGGAGGATCCAGTCTGGTGTTTATGTCTTGAGATGTTATGAATAGAGCATTGCTGGCAATATGCTGTTTATTCTCATCCTTGGCAGTTTGTGCTAAGTGTTCCCTTTTTAAAGTTGATGTGACTATGCAGCTTGGCTAGTTTGTTACATCAGCTGCTATACAAAGACAACTGTTATCACTTTAATGACATTTTCCATTGGCAATAAAATGGTGTCTATTTCATCCCACTGTAATGGGTCAGTATCCCAGATTATAGGATAAACGGTACATGAATTGCCACTTGATGTTTGACTTTGTATAATGAAAACATGCAGGATCTTTGGCCCAGATACAACATCCAGGACTGTAACTTATCTTAAACAAACACAGGCATTAATCCTGAGATGTTCCTTACTCTTGTGCCTCCATTACCAAGGTGGTATACAGAAAAGGATAATGCACGTACAACCTTCTCTTTTTTTATAACCAGTCACTGGCTAAAGGAAAGTGAAATAGTTCCTACAGCAGGTACTTAAAGTTTGTTGACACAGATGTGAAGTTGGGTATCATAGTGGAGGGTTTCCATCAAGTGATCCTAAAACATTGTGTAGGCTTTGAATATCTGGGCATTTGAAAAGATGGCCAGCAGCTCTATGCCGGCCTTGTAGCACCAACGGTCAAATTGACTGCAAGGCTTTCCTTTAACTGGGAATATTTTCCCCCCTTCAGACATGGAACTCAGACTTCTTGTGTTACTGCAGATTAGAAGTTCCATATTTCACAATTTGAGGAGACAAAAACTACCTAGCAAAGGATGGGATCTGATGGGCAAAACTCTAACCTTGTTGATCAGGAAGCCTATTTAAATGAATTGAATTGCTATAAAATAATCCCAGTGAAATGAAAGTCATTCCATATCTTTCTCTTTGTAGTTTATGACAGTACCAAAGACATGCTTGTGGTTTCAAAGCCCTCTACAGTGGCACAGTCACAGTTGTAGTAAGATTCATTGCTACCCTGACCTCAGCTTGACAGAATAGAGCGGGACAGGAGGGGGAGCTCTCACTGCATCATCCTAAGCAAACACAGAGGACAAAAATACATTTGTTAATACTGGCCTTTTTGTGTCACAGTAAAAACATTTTTTTCTTTTAAAGATACATTTGTCATAATAGCATATGTTTTATTTTTAAAAATAGTTTCTATTGCTCAAGAAAACTCTAAAATGCATTGTGAGAGAGAGAGTAAAAGATTGCAAATATGAGCCTGTGAAGGTAAAGAGCTATTTTGCCCAACCGTCACCAACAAGGCAGAGGCAGAATTGGATTATGAAGGAAGAACAATCTGAAGAAGGGCTTTAGAGATCAAGATCTTGCATAATGAGGTAACAAGACATTTTCACAAATGTAGAACAACATCCATCATCCTTGCTAGTTTTAGTGCTGAGAACACTATTACTGAAATTGTTAATGAAGTACTAAATTCTGAGAGATGTTAAATAGAAATGCTCCTTCATGCTGACTCCACAATGACCCTTTTCGCACTTACGGTTTAAACCGCCATTTATGAGCATTCGCCCCGATCGCAGTAGCTTCGGCATTGCACCTGTTCATTTCACACTGTCCACTGCAATTTCGATTTGGTGTCTGTGCTTCATTTCAAAACCTCGGTGCAATTTTGGGCTTTTGGGGCCTTGCAATTCACATCACACTTTTATAAAAAAAATTCAGCATGCGTAGTAACGTTGCAATGTTGGAACCCTTCCCCCCTTTTTGCTGATTGGGCTATCCCCTGCCCACCGGAGAGGCAATTGGTGGCAGAGTTCTGGGGGAAAACATGTACCACTCTCATTTTTTAAAATCAAGCCAGGAAAGGGTTAAAATGCTGCCGATTAATCTCCTCCCAGGAAGCAGAGGCTTGTTTCCAAAGGGCTGTGCAAAATGCTTGGGTTTTTCCCCCTCTTTGGCAAAGTCTGAAACATGCCTGGGAGGGGGATGTACTAAAACGAATGACAGGATTGCCCATTGGAAATAATGGGAGAGGCTTGAATGCCCATAGGAAATAAAGGGAAACTGGAATGCCCATTGACTTGCATGGGCTCCATTGAAACACATTAGAGCAAAAAAAGAGGTGCAAAGAAAACGTGGAATGGATTTTGAAGGAAAGTGACTGGGCTCAGATAACCTGTTCTGGGACTGGATTGACAGGCCCCATGCTGGAATGACGGCCCCTGGGTATGCCAGAAGGGCTCTGGGACTGGAATGACAGGCCCCTGACTGGAATAACGGACCCTGGGTGTGCCAGAAGGGCTCTGGGACTGGAACGACAGGCTCTGTGCTGGAATGACGGCCCCTGGGTGTGCCAGAAGGGCTCGGGGACTGGAATAACAGGCCCCTGACTGGAATGACGGGCCCTGGGTGTGCCAGAAGGGTTCTGGGACTGGAATAACAGGCCCCATGCTGGAATGACGACCCCTGGGTGTGCCAGAAGGGCTCTGGGACTGGAACGACAGGCTCTGTGCTGGAATGACGGCCCCTGGGTGTGCCAGAAGGGCTCGGGGACTGGAATGACAGGCCCCTGACTGGAATGACGGCCCCTGGGTGGGCCAGAAGGGCTCTGGGACTGGAATGACAGGCTCTATGCTTGAATGAAGGACCCTGGGTGTGACAGAAGGGCTCTGGGACTGGAATGACAGGCCCCATGCTGGATTGACGGCCCCTGGGTATGCCAGAAGGGGTTTGGGACTGGAATGACAGGCCCCATGCTGGAATGACGGCCTCTGACGGCCGGAGGCGGGGCGGGGGGCGTCGGGGGGAGCGGCACAGCCGCGACCCCCGGGGGCCTGGCTGTCTTTGTCTTCGCCTTCGCCTTCGCCTTCGGGCCCTTCGCCTTCGGGCCCTTCGCCTTCGCCTTCAGGCACGGGCACGGGCACAGGCACGGGCACGGGCAATTTTATTTTTGGCAACCTCTTCTACATGCAAAACTTTTTTTGGTACAAAGTTGTAATGTTATAAAATGGTAAAAAATTCATAAAATTGTAATTTTACTAACAATCCAACTCAAATTAGTTTATAGACAATTCAAACAGTATTGCTTTTATAATCATATTAGGCATAAATATTAAACATAACTTTTAAACATTAAGTAAAAAGTATTAAACACTCAGTAGAGATGGGTTGAAGGTTTTATCTTAAATCCTGAGCAGCTTGAAACCTTCAAGTGAGAACTGAAAACATGTTTCTCTGTTTTAGAGAAACTGCTTTTCAGTACAAAATAAACGGGATGTATGTTTTTGTTGCACTCTCCCAACCAGGAGACAGACTCCTCCTAAGAGTTTAATGGCTTCTTTCATTAACAAACGCTAGTCGTTTTCATTACGTGAGGTATCAAAATATAAATGTTTATTTAAATAAAACATAGAAAAATAGAACAGATGAACGAAACAAGAATTAAGTTTCCTAACATTTCTTAATGAAATCTAACTCAGTCAGATTAACGATGAAATGCATTCAAGTTACCGTAGCACATATTACAAGGGTAAGTTTCCTGCCTAGATCTTCATGAGATTTCTTTTGGCCAAAACCCTGATCTGCTATTTGGATTACCTTTTTTATATATTATCTTATGCAGAAATCTAAGATCTTTTCATATGATAACAAAGATAAATATCAAACCAATCATAATTTAATTCTTTTTTACTATTTCCAATCATGTGACATTTTACCTAGCCAAAAGTACCACTATGCCCAGCTGTAAGATAAGAGATATGGATAGTAAAAGTGACAAGAAAAGTTACATGACCAGATCATCCTTGGTCTCTGCTAACAATTACAGAACATGTATCTGATACTGTTCACTATTTTTAATTGGCTGTCAAAGATAAAGAAGCACCAGTTATACACCATACTAGAAAAAGAACTACAGTGATGTTCATACAGTGTTATTTAGAATGCATATGTTTCACTAAGTATGTGTTCTAAACCATAATCAGCAGTCTACTGGTTTGAATCCCACTACTGACATGAGTTCAGTAGGTGGCCTTGGGTCAGCCACTCCTCTCAGCCCCAGCTCCATTGTGGGGATAAGAATAACACTAACTTGTTCACTGCTCTGGGTGAGGCACTAATATGTGTAGAAGAGCGGTATATAAGCACGGTTATTATTATTATTTATATTTCCATGACACCATCCCTTGACCTGTGAAATTAAGTATTTTGATAAATATGAAAGTGATACCAAATATAAATGCATTGCATAATGTGTGAGTGTACATATACAAACTTTAAAAATTGTATTGGATAATACCGCAAAGCATGATTACTGAGAAAGCTGCTTTCACTGCTTTCAGTGTGGAGAGCTGCTTGTAGATCAAAACAACCTGACGAGCTGTCTTCATGCAGAGTGCGCTTGATTCTCTTGACTTTCAATTCTGCTTTCGTTCAACATGGGTAAATCGATGTGTCAGCAGTAAACATTTGTATCACTCCTCTCTGAATGACCTTTTAAATTTTACTGCCTATCGTGTCAAAGCAATTAAAATTAAGAATACAGTTACTAAGCTGCTAAGATCAATTAATGGCTCTTAGGTTTTATCTATTGATCTAGTGACATCTTCAAAACCCACTGGTAACAGACTATACATACTTCTCTTCTATCCACAATATATACACAAGGATTAATTACATATTCTTATCTTCTAAATTACATATTTAAATGACATTCTTATCTCCTAAATTAATTAGTCAAACTCTTACATCAAGGATTGGTGACAAGTTGTGGACAGACTACGCTTGGACAGAATGTACACTGAGAATAAATGGCATCAAACAAATTGGAAACTAAATAAATCACTTTTATTTAACAAATAAATTTCTTCTGAAGTCTCTTTAGAAATTAAACAATAGAAACAAACTATGTGGCATTCCTCAAATCCACGTGTAGGATGCTATGGAAGTGGTACTTAGAGGGAAATTAATCTCCGTTGCCTCCTGTCATGAAGAGCAAAAAGAAAACATTAGAAATGAAATGATATCTAGAATAAGAAAACTAGAAGGTGAACACAAAAAGGCCACCCAATCTATAAACTTGCTTGCATGAAAATTAGAGGAAAAAACCTCCTCACATTCTATACAAGCTATTAAAGGCACCCAGGAAAAACTCAAACTAATTCTGTAAAATTAGCCAATGTATTTGCTGAATACTACCAAACCATTTGTACATCAGACAATCCTGACACTAATCATATTTTAAATTATTTATCATCACAGGAAATTTGGAAAAAAACCTCACAAGAACATAAACAATATCTGGACCAACCAGTCACAACAGAAGATGTTACAGTCACTATCAAATCCTTGAAAAAAATAACAAAGCTTCAGACAGGGATGGATTCCCTGCCAAATTTTTACAAAAAAATACATTCACCTACTTTCAACTCCACTAACTGCCACGTGCAACTCTGTTATGTTAGGAGGTAGCATCCCTCTATCTTGGTCAGAGGCTGAAATAGTAGTTACTCCAAAAAAGGACAACCATATTACAAATACTAAATCTTCTCAACCAATACCCTTCCTGAATCAAGACCAAAAGATCTTTACAAGCATATTTGCCAAAACATTGTCTAAATTTAAATAACCAACTACATTCACCTTGACCAGACAATACACGTAACACTTTAACTATAATTAATTTCTGTGAAGCATACAAAGCCCCTGCATTACTTCTGGCCTTTGATATAGAGAAGGCATTTGGTTAAGTGGAAATACCATATCTAAAACTTTTACTTCAAAAAATGGGTTTTGGCGACCAGTTCTAAAATGCCATTAATGCTCTTTATCTTTCTCCAAAAGCTACAGTTAGGACTAACAATGTACATTCAATAGATATACATATAGCAAGGGGAACTAGACAAGGCTGTCCCCTTTCCCCATTTCTGTTTGCCATAACTATAGACAGGGCCGGTGCTACCATTAGACCAACTAGGCAGCCGCCTTGGGCACAGACCTCAAGAGGGGCATAGTTTTATACAGATTACTTTCTTGAAAAAAATGCAACTAAGAAAACCTATTGAGCACCCCCTAAATGGTCCTGTCCACAGACATCAAGCAGCTCAAAAGCTCACCGTAACTTTTTTATTTATTTATTTATTTATTTGATGTATACCCTGCCCTCCCCACAGATGGGCTAAGGGTGGCTAACAACATTAAAAAATACATTAAAATCACAGAAACATAAAATAAATATTTATTTAAAAATGATTAAAATGGTCCAGGAGCAGGCTATTTAAACAAATATTGGGAGTCCGTATACAGGCATGGCAGATGGCTGAGGGCAGCTCCGGAAGAAATGGTGGTCTTAGATGGAAGAAGAAGGACACTCGCTGGCACTCAGCCAAAGGCCCAGCAGAACATCTCCGTTTTACAAGCCCTGCAAAACTGTAACAGGTCCCACAGGGCCCAGATCTCCAGCGGGAGAGCATTCCACCAGGCCAGGGCCAGGGCAGAAAAAGCCCTCGCCCTGATTGAGGCCAGATGGATGTCCTTTGGGCCAGGGACCACCAGGAGTTGCTTGTCTGCAGAGCGCAACACCCTGCAGGGGACGTAATGGAAGAGGCGGTCCGGCAGGTATGGAGGTCCCAGTCCATGAAGGGCTTTAAATACCAAGGTTAACACCTTGAACCGGATCTGGAACTCCACTGGAACCCAGTGCAGCTGGCACAGCACATGATGAATGTGCGCTTGGATGGGCGTTCCGGTAAGGACACATGCCGCTGCATTCTGGATCAGCTGTAACTTCCGGGTCAGACCCAAGGGCAGTCCAGGATAGAGTGAGTTGCAATAGTCTAGCTGGGAGGTGACCGTTGCATGGATTACTGTGGCCAGGTCCTGTGGTGAAAGATAGGGCGCCAGTTGCCTGCCCCGTCGAAGATGAAAAAAGGCAGACCTGGCAACAGTCATGACCTGGGCCTCCATTGAAAGTGTAGCATCCAAGGTCACACCCAGACTCCTCACCATCAGGGAAGGTTTCAATTGTACCCCATCAACAGCTGGGAGCCGATTCCCAGCTCGATTGCCCTATGATCCAGACACAGAACCTCTGTCTTCAGGGGATTCAATTTCAGGTGACTCTGACGTAACCATACCGTCACAGCCTCAAGACCCTTGACCAAGGAATCCAAAGCAAGATCAGACTGGCCATCTGTAATGATTCCAAGTGTGCATGTATCTTTAAATGCTTGATGAGATAAGTGAAGAGTGGGGGGTGAAGGAGATGGGTGAGTGAGTGATATGTGTCAGGCTATGGCATTCCATACTTGATAGTCTGTTTCACTCCCTTCTGCAAGAAGACGAGGTCTTTTGATTTCAAAAGGTTTATTGTGAAAGACAGCATTCAAGCCCAGACGTGCATATACCAGGATTAGAGATCCTGGCCGAGCAAATCGTTGCTAGGAATGAATCATAGAGCAAAGGTTGTTACATTTCACACTCCCGGAGCCCAGCTTCCCCCCCCCCCCAAGTTCATACAGCAAAACTTCTCAGAGGTGCGCTGAGCTGGCCAAGGTCGAAACAGCAGGATCCTTTCCCATGGAATCAGCTCCTTGCAGTTATTGCCTGGAGGGAAAGAAGTCTAAACACTACACGATTAAATATGGCTTTACTTAGGTTAAAACAGTTTCTGACAATATGATTGGTTGAGGACTGAGAGGGTGGGTGGAGTGAATGCAGTTTGAGACGGAGAGTAGAGAGAAAATTTTTAGTCAGAAGAAAGCAGGCTAGCTGTGTGCTGCCTGAATATGTTGAAGTGTTTATGAGAGAAATATAACCTGTGTGGAACCTAAACTGAGCATGTTTGTGAAACGACACTCAGTCAGGGAAAGAGAGGCCAGCTCTGTGAATGAGAGTAAATGAAGTAACTTTAAGAACCGAGAACTACGTTTATGAAACCGATACGCTTCTCGACTAAATAAAAGTTTATTTTTGTTTTGCTATATCCCAGTATAGCTGTCATTGCTATATCCCATTCTTATCTTCAGGGCCACATAGAACCACGAAGGAGCCTGACGCTTAGGAACGTTACCAAAGGGAAAATTTAAATAAAATATCTTGGAATAAAATATTCCGGGTGGCAGCAGACTACCCAGAGGGTTAAGGGATAGATTAAAAGAAAAATCTACCCTAAAGAAAGTAAAGGTCATAACACCATCCATCAGCAGATAGAGCTGAGTGTCATCCGCATACCAGTGACAACCTAGCCCAAAGCTGCGGGCTAACAGGGCAAGGGAGCACATATAGATGTTAAATAGCATCGGGGAAAGAATCGTCCCCTGAGGGATGCCACATACCATAGAATGGTAAGCAAACATCTGTTCCCTGAGTGCCACTCTCTGTCCTAGATTGTGAAGGAAGGAGTTCAGCCACTGCAGGGCTGTTCCACGAATCCCCACATTGGCAAGGCAATGGGTCAGAAGATTATGACTGACCATGTCAAATGCTGCTGTAAGATCTAAAAGTATCAGCAGTGCCGACCCACTCCGGTCCAGGTGTCGCCGCAGATCATCTGTGAGGGCAACCAGAGCCATCTCTGTACCATGGCCAGGCCTGAAGCTGGACTGGAATGGATCCAGGATAGAGGCATCACCCAGGTATACCTGCAGCTGTTCCGCTACTTCCCTCTCAATTACCTTACCCAGGAACAGAATATTCAAAACTGGGCGATAATTGGCTGGATCAGCAGGATCCAGTGATGGTTTCTTTAAGAAGGACCGCACCACTGCCTCTTTCAGTGAGTCTGTAAAAAACCCATAACTCAGAGAAAGATTAATGATGTCAGCTAACGGTGCCCAAATCCCATCACCACCACTTTTCACCAGCCATGATGGGCATGGGTCCAGTGAGCTCGTGGTAGGTTTCACAGCATGAAGGACCCTGCCCACCTCCTCCTGGGAGAGTGGCCTGAACTGATCTAATATCAACCCTGAGGACGACCAAGGGGCCTCCAGTACACATACTGCATCAACTGTGGTGGACAGATCCCAGCGGAGTGACAAGATATTATTCGCAAAATAGTCTCCAAAAGCCTCACAGCTTATTACCGAATTTACATTTTTATTTGTCCCATGTGTGAGGGACGTTAAAGACCAAATCACTCTGGAAAGTTGTGCTGGGCAAGAACTAGTGGACGCAGTGGAAGCTGCATAGTAGTCTCTCTTTGCAGCTTTCAGTGCCATCTCATAGGCCTTCATAAACGTCCTATAAGATGTTCTTGTCATTTCATCATGGAGTCGCCGCCACACTCGCTCTAGCCATCTCAGCTCCCATTTGATTTGTCGTAGCTCATCAGTATACCAAGGAGCTACCCTAGTTCGGGGGGCGGAGAGAGCGATGGGGAGCGATCTCATCAATAGCTTCAGAGAAATGGACATTCCAGTCCTCTATCAGCTCATCCAATGAGCCACCAGGGGGCATCGGATCCTGCAGAGCGTTCTGCAATTCAATTGGATCCATTTGACTCCACGGGTGAGCATAAATCAGCTCATCGCCCAAGCAGGAGGGGGTCATGGTGCCCAGACAAGCCCTCAGGATGAGGTGGTCTGACCATGGCACTGCTATAGCTTCATCCAGATCCACCTGTATCCCGAACCCAAAGATCAAATCCTGTGTGTGTCCTGCTCGATGTGTGGGCATTGATACAAACTGGGAGAGTCCTAATGCTGCCATGGAGGCTATCATGTCCATGGCCTGTGAGAAGGTAGCATCAGCATGGACACTGATGTCCCCTAAGACCAGAAGCCTGGGGTACTCCAAGGCCCAGCCAGCCACCGCCTCTAACAGGCCAGGCACAGCATCTGCTGGTGCGTTGGGCAATCGGTACACCAGACAGATGGCTATACTCTCCTCGGCATCCCACACCAGGCCCACACAATCAATGCCAGCAATCTTTGGCAAAGGGAGCAGCCTGATGGAGAAAGACTCGAATGAGCACCACTACCTCAACAAGACATTTCCCAATATGTAAAACAAATATGAGAAACCTGTACCATAAATGTGTTGGAATATATGTGTGTTGCAAGGTCTGAGATTCACTCATTATGGGGTTAATGTGTTTACCTACCATGCTATTGTTTAGATTGACCTGGAAGGGGAACCTGGCTCAAAGCCAATAATCTGCAAGCCCAGAAAACTTAAGTGTTTGTAAACTGTTATTGGTCAACAGGTCAGGTGATTTTCTTTCAGGGTCAAGAAGACAGAGGGAGAAGAAGATTCTCCATTCAGTTATCCCAGCTCTTTGTTTGTAACCAGTAGTGAGAATGTAGCTCCAGGCATTTGTTATTTTGTAGGCAATCCTGTTAACCTTTTTTCCTTTAGAAGTAAATGATTTTAAAAGCTAAACTCGTGTGCTGACTCTCTATTGATTCAAGATCCATTGCACCTCTGAAGAAAAGCTATTTTTTAACCATTTCCCCCAACAAAGTGGACCAGTTGAAGTAATTATTAAGGTGAAAAAGATGCTAGCGATTCGTGTATATTGTTCTTTGAATAACAGCAGTATGGTATGGCTTTGGATAGGCAATATGAGATCATTAACTCTCAAAAAAGGCAAACCTTATGAGTTATATCATCCTGCTTTCAGATAACACTGCCAGTCATTGCTGCATCTCAAAATAGTCTAGGAGACTCAAAATTATCTCAGAAGTCTCAGTCAACTTGAGAGGAACAATCCTTACTGAAACTACTCCTTTTTAGCTCTCCAGAGAGCCAGCTAAAAAGAAGAAAGCAAACAAACTAAGTAACTGCAGACAAAAGTATCTCCTTTTCAAGTACAACATAATTCTCTCTCTCATTGTCTCACAGCAAACATGAGAAGGGGGTGGGAGTGGAAGACAGTCTGTTGTGCCAGCCAGGAAAAAGGTGGGGAAATAGCTTCCAATGTAGCTGAAGGAAATACCAATTGTTTAATTACTAATAGATTGCAAATGCTGAGTGCCATTAATACTGAATGATTATAATGAAAAATAAACTTTGTTCTCACATTTTACAGTAGCCTGTATTCAAAGTGAAAGAGGAAGCTATGTAGACATGCTTATCTAAAATAGCCTGCATTCAAAGTAAAAGCGGAAGCAATGTAGACATGTTCATCTAAAATGTCAGTTGAAGTGCCTCGCTGTTAGATGGGAAAACAGATACATTCTAGCTAAAATGAGCTTAGCTTACCTGACACCAACACCATGTGATGTGTCTATATGCTGTATGTATAAAATGAGGAACTGTGAATGAATCGGGAGCTCAGTTCTTTGTGGCACTAGTCATGCTGAGCTCTGCCGGCAATAAACATCATTCCTTTCTGAAGATTCTGTCTAGTCTCAATTCTTGGGAACACTGAACCCTGCTACATTTTTGGGGGCTCGTTCTTCCGGGATTGAGGGGACCCATGGGGTACCCCCTTGACCCCCAGTCCGTGGCCACTGGTTCTAGACTGGTAGTGGACCTGTGGGCGCCCCCTGAGTTTTTCAGGAGCAGGCCCTGCCTTCCTCGGGTGTCAGCGGTGCGCCACTGGGGCGTCAACGACCTGGTGACGGAATCAGGAACGAGTGATCTAGGAAAGTCCCGGGACATGTGAGTATGGAGTAATTGGGGTTACCGTTCCACTTTGGATCGAAGAGGGGCTTGATCACCCCCTAGCACAGCCCAAGTAAGTGAGTCAGAGGGACTCAACTAAACCCACTGGTGCTTGTAGGAACTGGGATGGAAACTTGTCATGTGAATGACATGAATGGAACACCTAGGGTGATTGGTGTGTGAATCTCCGAGACGCATTTCCTGGCTGGGCGACTTCGTCAGGTCGTCAAAGACGAGAAGCGAGTGCGTAGGGCCTCGTGAGAAGCAGACCCCTTACTGCTTTCTCACTGTTATTAATCCCTAGACTGTCTTGTCTTGTCTGGGCTCTGTGTTGATAATGGGTGGTTCATGCTCATCCCCAGAAACAACCCCCTTGAAATTGATGTTGAAACATTTCCAGGAGGTGTATGGAGGATGGGTCCAGTCAGGGGAGAATCCAACCCCTGAGCTGTTGGAAATTTTCTGGCCTACATTTGATTTAGGCTGGCCAAAGGAAGGGACTTTTGACGAAACAACTGCCCTAAATGTTTATCACTTTACTCTTAAGTAACATGATGATCAGATTATATATGCACAGTCATGGTTTGATACTTGTTTGAATCCCCCTCCCTCGGTTAAGGACTGGCCGGGGTACCGGGCTAGGAAGAAGGAGGTGCAGCTTATGGCCCTAGGGAAAGGAAGGAGGATGAATCCATAGTCAAGAAGGCGACCACCAAAGGGAGGCATCTACCCGGTGGTGCCAGTAAAGCGAGATACTGCCTGCCCCACTGCCCCTCTAGAAGCTAGGCTCCAGCCGAAGTCTAAGCCTGTTCAACAAACCCAAGAAGAAGAGGTGCCCGCACCACCATATGCTCCCTCACTGCCTAGAGGAGGAGGAGAGAGTGGAAGGGCCTGTAGAAGAGCAAGTAAGGGGAGCTGGGGGTGGACCAAGAAACCCCTCCAATGCTACCCCTGCCAAAACCAGATCTTAGACACGGAAAGAAAATGTAGAGGCAGAAGATGAGTATAAAGATATCCCAGAGCTAGAAAAAGAAGGAGAAGAGAGCAATGTCTATCCCTTGAAGAAAACTAAAGCCTGTCCCTTAAGAGAGACAGTGGACCCTCGCTCAGGGACCTCGCATTTAATATATATACCCTTTCCAACTACTGATCTGTACAACTGGAAGACTCAGACACCTCCATTCTCAGATCAGCCAGAACCGGTGACTACTTTGTTTCAGTCCATAATTAATAGCCATAAACCAACTTGGCAGGACTGTAACCAGCTCCTAATCACGTTCTTCAATACAGAGGAACGCAAACGTATTATACAAGGAGCTAGGAAATACCTAGCAAAGCTAGTGAAAGAAGGGGAGGATGCAGAAACAAAAGGTGAAAGAGGCATTTCCTATGGCAGATCCGAACTGGGATGCCAATGAAGAGGGAGGCATGGCTAAACTAACTGGGTACCAGCAGGCCCTGATGCAAGGGATAAAGGCTGCAGGAAAAAGGGCAACCGATATGAGAAAAATACAAGTGTCAACAAGGACCAAATGAGCCTCCTGGTGCTTTCCTAGAAAGGGTCTACCAGACCTACCGTCAATACACTCCCTATGACCCAGAAGCAGAAGAAAATAGGAGAATGGTTTTGAACACTTTTGTCACCCAAGCAGCAGGGGACATTAGAAGGAAAATACAGAAGCAAGAAGGGTTCCTGGGAATGAATATAGAGCAGCTGCTTGAAATTGCCCATAAAGTTTTTTCTAATCGTGAACAGGAAGCACAAAGAGAGACCGATAGAAAAATGAAAAAGAAGGCAGAATTGCTGGCTGTAGCACTGGCCCAGCAGCCCCAACAGGGACAGTACCCCCCTGGAAGGGGACGTATGGGGGGCACCCTGAGAGAGAGGAGGCAGGCAGCCCCTAGATTTTGAAACATGTGCGTGGTGTTTTAAAAGAGGGCATTAGAAAGATGAGTGCAAAGAGAGGCTACAGAGTATCAGGGGATGTGGAAGAGGACGAGATGATAGAAGAAGGAAAAGATGGGACCCCCAGAGCCGAGGGGAAGTCCGAGATGGAACGTATAAAAGATGAGGACCAGCCATGGAAGCAGCATTGAGAGAGGACAAATATGGATGGCAAATAGACTCTGAATGGGACGAAGAATGGGAGGCATAAGCCAGACTGAGCACCTTCAATCTTGGCCCCCAGGAGCCCATGGTTGAAATTTGCATGAGGAGCCAAAATATTTCTTTCTTAGTGGACACTAGAGCTGAACGTTCAGTAGTAACTCAGCCAGTAGTCCCCGTGACAGATAAAACAATCATTGTAAGGGGATTTGTTATGAGGCTACCCAGAAGTTGCTAAAGGTGCTATACAAAGCTGGCTACAAAGTGTCACAGAAGAAAGCACAGCTCTGTCAGCCCCAAGTAAAATATTTGGGATTTGATATATCAGAAGGAATCAGGTCCCTGGGCCATGAATGCAAGGAAGCAGTCTGCTCCATTCCAGAGCCCTCCTCCAGGAGGCGAGTGCGAGAATTTCTGGGGTCTGCAGGGTATTGCCAAATTTGGATTCCCAACTTTGCAAAAACAGCAAAGCCCCTTTATGAAGTTACAAAGGGGGGAGAACGGGATCCTTTTTCTGTGGGGAAAAGAGCAGAAGCAAGCATTCCAGACTCTTAAAGGACAGTTGCTGGAAGCCCCTGCCCTGGGTCTGCCAGACCTTATGAAGCCTTTTTGCTCTTCTGTGCATAAGAGGAATGGCACAGCAGCTGGAGTATTAACCCAGCATCTGGGAAATTAGGAAAGGCCAGTAGCATACCTGTCTAAGCAGTTGGATGCTGTAGCAAAAGGCTGGCCAGCCTGTCTCCGTGCTGTAGCAGCCACAGCAGAGCTAGTCAAAGATTCGCAGAAGCTGACTTTGGGACAGAAGGTATGTGTTAAAGTCCCACATTCTGTGCTCGCCCTGATGGACTACAGGGAAGAGATTCGTTCACAAATGTATGCATGACCACATATCAGGGATTGCTGAAAACCCACAAGTGAAGCTAACTGTAATTAGTGCTCTCAACTCAGCATCCTTACTGCCAGTAGATGAAGAGAGCCCAACCCTTGATTGTCTCCGAACCATCGATGAAGTTTACTCTAGCCGAAAGGACCTGACTGATGTCCCCATGCCAAACCCAGACATTATTTTACTGACGGCAGCAGCTTTGTCGAAAATGGGGTTAGAAATGCAAGGTATGCAGTAGTAACTTGGACAAAGAATATAGAAGCTAAACCCTTGCCACCCAATACCTCTGCTCAGAAAGCTGAACTTACTGCTTTAGCCAGAGCTCTTCAGTTAGCAGAAGGATTAAAAGGTTAACATTTGGACAGATTCTAAATATGCATTTCTTACTCTGCATGCTCATGGAGTTTTATACAAAGAGAAAGGTCTCATCACTGCTTCATGAAAACGAATTAAAAATGGACCTGAGATTTTGCAATTGCTCCAAGGCTTTAAAAGGTAACTGTCATGCATTGCAGTGGCCAGAGAAGAATTTTTGCAGCCATCCCATTTTCAATGTCCTTTTCCAAGTCCAGATGTCTGATTGGACTCCAAAGTATTCCCATGAGGAGGAGGACTAGGCTAGTCCTCAGAATACCCAGAGACGTGATGGCTGGCTTCAGTTTCCAGATAGAAGACTCTTTGGGCCAGAATCAATTGCTCATGCAGTAGTAAAAGCTGCCCATGAAGCCACTCATTATGGAAAGTTATGGAAAGAGTTACTAAACAAGGACTTGAACATTGCTAAACTACATGGACTGTGTGCAGCTGTTTCCAGAAGCTGTGTCGTGTGTGCCGGAAACAACCCCCGACAAGGACCAGATCCACCTCCTGGGTTCCAACCCCCGGGGTCTCTGCCATTTCAGTCACTAGTTGTAGATTTTACTGAATTGCCACGGTACCAAGTATTCCGATACTTGTTAGTGTTTGTTAACTCATATTCTGGGTGAGTAGAAGCGTTTCCTTGTAAAACTGAAAAGGCCAGAGAGGTAGTTCGGTGTCTCTTAAAGGAAATTGTAGGACGGTGGGGTCTGCCAGCAGTTATTTTAAGTGAAAATGTCCCCATTTGAGTTAATGTTTGGTAGGCCACCTCCTATTTTACAAGGTGTTACAGGAAACCCTTGTCAGTTGGGAGATCTGAGACTCAGGGAACAAGTTGTGGCCCTCGGCAAGACTTTGCAGAAAATTCAAAAGTATATAGGAGAACAATAGCCTTTGCCAGTGTTTAATCTAGTCCATAAGTTTCAGCCAGGAGCTGAGATTTGGGTAAAGGACTGGCAAGTAATTCTGCTAGGACCTAAATAGAAGGGCCCATACACTGTCCTGTTAGCAACTCCTACTGCTGTGAAAGTAAAAGGCATTGCAGTTTGGGTTCATTGGACTAATATTAAACCTGCTGCCACACCTTGAGTTTCAGAGATCTGTCCAGACGATCCCCTCCGTTTCTGACTGAAGAAGCTACCCTCTGGATCTCAGCCTACCGGAAAAGGCTAAGATTCACAGGCAACAGTTCCAGGGCCTGGTACCTGAGCACTCCAGGAGGCTGTTCAGGTTCAAGGCTGAAGACGCTCTGGTCTAGCCACTCCTGGGCTGGCTAGTCTACCCACAGCTGAAGCTTCGATCATCGGTGGACTACAGTAACAGTTGATGTTTTTTCGCGTTTTCTCCTATACCTTTACTGGCTGTGCATTTTTCCTCTGTTTTGTTCTCCTTATCTGTTGTTTTTATAAGATCGGGACAGGCATCCAAGAGGTAGTTTGTCCTGACTGTGGTCAACAACATTGTAGTAACGTACCCTGCCCCCAGTGTTTCTTATATACTCCTCCTACTCTCCCACTCCAGGGAGTGGTGCTACTCCCCCACCGCTCTGATATTATATCTAGATTAAGCTTTGCTTGACTATATTATAAGTGCTTTGCTAAAAAGCCTGGTCCAGGGAAAATGTGCTAGACTCAGGCTGCAATTTAAAGTTAAGTTTTAAGAAGAGCTTCATGTCATACTCTGCCTTCATTATTATATCGGGGTGTGTGTTTTGGGTCTGGCTAACCCTTCTTTTCAGCTGCCTACTCAGGTGTATTTTGGGCAGATGACCATAAATAGAGACTTGTCCAGTCTGTAAGTGCCAACACTATGCTATTACGACATGCCCCAATTGTAGGCTGTCTTCTCTTCCTCCTTATACTCCTTCCAACACAGATGACGCTCCCACAGAGAGGATGGAGGTGTAACCATTGTTTTGGCTTGAAATGGTATATCCGAACTTTTCATGCCGTAACCACCCCTGTTAGTACAAAGTGTTATCACAGACATCTTGCAAAAGTTTGTTATCATGAAGGGAAAATGTATGCAATGGTCCAAAATATAGGGTGGTCCTGGTCTGGTACGGTGCAAGGTTGCCCAACCATACCATGGTTATGCATCCCAGCTGCGTGGGGGAAGGATTGTGTGGCCTACGCCCCCAGAGCAACTCAGCCACCAGAAACTGAGGCCACAACTAAGGCCCCGATTGTGGTATACTCCTCCTTGTATCAGGAGGTTGCCTCAGATGTTCCAATCCCCGCCCCTGGTAGAAATCTCTTTTTGACTCTTGCTGAACAAATAGCTGCCTCTTTAAATGTCTCAGATTGTTGGGTGTGTGGGGGACCCCTTATGAGTGAGCAATGGCCCTGGGTGGCAATGGAAGTGACCCCTGAAATATTAACCCAGTGAAACCATACAGTTCAGGCCCCCCAGCGTATAATAGAGTATTATGGCCCAGCCACCTGGGCACAGGATGGGTCTTGGGGCTGCCACACCCTATTTACATACTGAACCGCCTAATCCGTCTTCAGGCTGTCCTTGAGATTATTACTAATCAAACAGCTGCGGCTCTTGAACTCTTGGCCCGGCAGCAGACCCAAATGAGAGCACCTATCTACCAAAATAGATTGGCTCTAGACTACCTGCTAGCCGAGGAAGGAGGAGTATGTAGAAAGTTTAATCTCTCGGATTGTTGTTTATCAATTGATGACAGTGGGCAAGCAGTCACAAACATAGCTTCCAATATACGCAAGCTAGACCATGTCCCTGTGCAGACGTAGAAATCTGCTTGGGACACTACCTGGTGGGACTCCTTCTTAGGAGGAGGTTGGTGGAAGAAAGCTTTGTTTCTGATGGGGTGTGCTCTAGCCGGTATTATATTCCTCCCTTGTTGTATTCCCTGTGTTATTCGCCTCATACAATCTACAGTTTCAGGCATGACAATGATGGTCACACTGGTGGCGCCTCCACCCAGGGGAGCCCCACCCCTGACTCAGCTATATACTGTTACCTCTGTATCTCCTGAACGAGATTATTCAATTAAGACGCGGGCTCTGAGGTTCCCGTCAGAGGATGAAAAGAAGGAGGGGGAGTATGTAGGGCTAAAGGCATAAATTGTACAGACAAAGTTTTGGGTCAGCCTCTTTGCTGCGCTAATCAGAGGCTGAAAGGGGGGAAATGTAGCTGAAGGAAATACCAATTGTTTAATTACTAATAGATTGCAAATGCTGTGTGCCATTAATACTGAATGATTATAATGAAAAATAAACTTTGTTCTCACATTTTACAGTAGCCTGCATTCAAAGTGAAAGAGGAAGCTATGTAGACATGTTCATCTAAATTGTCAGTTGAAGTGCCTCGCTGTTAGATGGGAAAACAGATACATTCTAGCTAAAATGAGCTTAGCTTACCTGACACCAACACCATGTGATGTGTCTATATGCTGTATGTATAAAATGAGGAACTGTGAATGAATCGGGAGCTCAGTTCTTTGTGGCACGAGTCATGCTGAGCTCTGCCAGCAATAAACATCATTCCTTCTTGAAGATTCTGTCTAGTCTCAATTCTTGGGAACACTGAACCCTGCTACACCAATGCTACAAAAAGAAACTTTTCAGCAACTTGAGGAAGCCAAGCAAGAAGTGAGAAGGAAAACAAAAGGGAAAAGGTGGGAAACTGCCTCCAGAGCTAAGAAAAAAACCCACTTCATAGAGCAAACTGTATCCCAGCAACACCAAGAGAAGAGGCAGAGTGGAAAACACTAAAATCTTCACAGCTATTCTGCTGTGTCTGGAAAGAAATGGGCAGAAAGTCAGCTTCATGGCTGCAATAAAAGGGAGGAAAGTAGGGAAATTCTGCTGTAGCAACGCGCAGAGCATACTTGCTGCAGAGGAACAAGTGCAGGGAAAAATACCTCTGCACTAGAACCTACAACTATATAGCCAAGCTTTTAAGGTTTCCTCAAAATCTGAAAATCCTTTAAAGAGTTATGATGACCTCATCCAATCCTTAAGGCCACTTTTGGTAGGTGCTCGAGAGGGAAAACTGGTCAAGACCAATTTGTCATCTAAACCTGGGTTTGATCAGAGCTGTATTTGTGCTAAAAATGCTTTAATCTATGCCTATAAGTTAGCACTGAGAGCTGATGAAAAGACCAGACAAGATGCATATCGTTCTCTTTCATTTTTTAAAAAGAAATATAAATCACTGGTTGCCCGCTGTAAGAAAGAACATACCAGAAAACTGTGGGCCAATATAATTGAAGCAGCTACGAGCAAAAACTCAGTGGTGTTCTGGAAACTAGTGTCAAACCGCGCCTCCACAGCCGCCTCCCCCTTGGCTTCCTCTATCCCCCCCAGATAAATGGACTTCTTTTTTCCAAAAAATGTATGATGATCCTATTCAACCCCCTCCTGCCCTAACAATAGAAAATCTGGCCAAATGCCCCCCAGTTCATGCCGAAGAGGTAAAAGCTTATATTAGCCAGTTAAAGAATGCAAAAGCCCCTGGGCTTGATGGAATATCTCCAGAATTACGAAAAACAAATAAGGACTGGTGGGAAACTTTCCTAGCCTCCCCATTTACTTATATTGATGAAACCGGCTACATCCCCAATGACTGGGGAATGGCTATAGTAGTCCCCTTCCATAAGAAGGGAAAGAAGGTGGATCCATCCAATTATAGACCAATCAGCTTACTAAGCATTGTAAGCAAGTTGTCTACAAAACATCTGCTGAAGAAATCTTTAGACTGGCTAGAACAGGAGGCAATAATTGCTGATGAGCAAGCTGGTTTTAGAGCTGGCAGGTCAACAATAGATCACTGCCTAGTAATGCAACACCTTGTAGAGAAATACGCTACAGAAAACCAAGCATCACTTTACCGGGCATTTGTTGATTTAAAAGCAGCTTTTGACACAGTCTCTAGAAATAGACTTTGGAGGAAACTGCAGGCCTCCTCTATTGATAGGCGACTGCTGTCCGTTTTGGGGGCTATGCACAAGCAAACTGCCTTGAGTAAGGTGCAGCCAAATTGGGCATTTGACTGACCCCATTCAAACTTACAGGCAGGTGTGCCTTCTAGCCCCCTTTCTGTTTATCTTCTACATCAACAATTTGGTAAACCTTTTGAATGCCCCTGGATTGCATCCTCCCAAATTAGCAAATAGGCACATTCACGTACTGCTCTATGCAGATGATGCTGTATTACTTTCTAGGACCCCCATAGGGCTGAAACGAGCCCTAAAAAAATTCTCCCAATTCTGTGATACTGAACACCTTCTAACTAATTACCAAAAAACTAAGATCCTGGCTTTCGGTAAAAATCCAAAGACCAGACGATGGGAGCTTCAGGGGCATCAGTTAGAACAACTTACCAGCTTCAAATATTTGGGTGTAGTTTTGCAAGCCTCAGGTACCAAAACAACACATAGCAGCTTCATTGCTGATGTGGGAGAAAAAACAGCACACGGTATACTGAAATTCTATCGATCACAAGGGGGGCAGTATGTACTGGCTGCGCTCAGATTGTTTAAAGCCAAACCATTGGCCCAATTAGTATACGGATCATGGGGCTGCCATCCTCCTCTTTCTCTCAACTTGAGAGAGTGCACTCCAAATTCCTTAGAGCTCTATTACAAGTGCCCAAATGCATGCCTAACTCATGGGTTAGACTGGAAACAGGAATGTTAAGGGTAGAGGCCAGAATCACCATCCTTTCAATTTTTAAATGGCTGTCAGGGTGTCTAAACCCGCAACGTCTGCTCCCTCTGTTATTCCAAGACAAATTTCAACCTAATTGGCGAAAGGCGACTCTGAAATCCCTGGGAAAATTGGGTCTTTCCCCTCAAAGTTTGCTAGTCATGGGGTTAGACCGAGAAAAATCACTCATTAAGCAGAGAGTGACAGACATTGAAAGACAAACATTTTCTTAGAGCACCAGGTTTTATTTCTTCAGATACTACTAAATATATTGCCGCTCCTGCAGCCTATTTTTACTTTCTTGAATCCAGTAACTCCAGAAGGGCATTTGCTTTAGCTAGAAGTTCAACTCTACCCTCTGCCGTTCTGGAAGGAAAGTTTAAAGCTGTCCATTACTCTCTTAGGCTTTGCTCCTATCCCCTAAGAGAAACTGACTCAATGAAGCACATCTTCTTCAACTGCCCAAGTCATAGTAAAATTAGAGCGGAAACCATTAGTCTATTAGTAGAAAGATTCCCTGGAAGTTCAAATAAAATCAAACTTGATTATCTTTTGTCTGATCAGAATCACCAGACACCATGTCAAGTAGCAAGATTCTGTGCCCAGGTCTACAAGCAACGTAAATCACATAAGGCAGCTTAAACAACTAATTTATGATAATCTTATTTTTTTACTCTTATATTTATTCATCGTTCTTCCCCAGTATCCAGTCTCAACGGCTTTTAAACTGATTTGCAAATGGTTTTATATGTACTGGTTGCAGACTGTAATAATAAACTTGACTTGACTACCTCTGCACTAAGAACAGCAGAAATACCTGAACCTACTTCATGGGGTGAAATATCCTAGCTACCACCAGAAGAAGCTGAGAAATGGAGAAAAGCGGAGGGTGTGGTGTCGGTGTTGAAGAGAATGATAGCACATTGAAAGAGCTCCATCTCTCCCATGCCGGAAATTTAAAATTTATGTTGAAAGGGTAAAGTAAAAGTATTTACCCTTCCAACGTAAAAATACACTAAGAGATCCGAAAGGCAGATTCATATTTATTAAAGGCACTATAGAAAACCAAACTTACACATTTAGCTCAATTTATGCCCAAAAACAAGACAGCCTAATGAAATTCTAAAACAAAGTTCATTAGAATACACATGTATCACTTAGTATAATTTGCTCTAAACCATATTTTCATGACAAACCCAAAGAAACAGCAGCAACATAATCTAAGAGTATAATGGAGAGCAACAAGTAGAAAAAGGATTAAAAATATCATGCTCACTAGGTTGGAGGCAAGTTCTGACGACAACAGGGCCAACAACAAAGATTCTCAGGTCAAACTCCATGGTCAAGTAACAGATTCCAAAATCAAAGACTGTGACCCACCAAGGCTCAGGCAGCCAGAGCCTAAGAGCTCACCAAGTCCAGAATGCCACAATTCTGACTAGCTAATCCCATGCTAGCTGCAGCCTTATAAAGGGAGTTTCTCCTACAGGTGAGGCTGGGTTCATTAAGCTTCTTTCTCCAAGTTGGCTCATCTCTGCTACTCAGGAGGAGTAGATCAGATCCTGTCCTGACATTTCCTCAGCAGGGGGAAGGCCGTGGGCTGCCAGGCATGCGCTCCTGTGCTTGGCCCATGACTCTGCCCTTACCCTCAGCCTTCGCTGCTCCTGGGGTTCTTTGGGAGACAGTGGCAGTTCTGGCAGCAGGCAGGTCCATGCTAAGGCTGCCTGGCTTGATGACTCTGTGGTTGTCAACCCTCCTGGAGATCCCCACAAATTACAACTGATCTCCAAATGCCACAACTTGGTCTTGACCAGTTTTCCCTCTCGAGCACCTACCAAAAGTGGCCTTAAGGATTGGACGAGGTCATCATAACTTTTTAAAGGATTTTCAGATTTTGAGGAAACCTTAAAAGCTTGGCTATATAGTTGTAGGTTCTAGTGCAGAGGTATTTTTCCCTGCACTTGTTCCTCTGCAGCAAGTATGCTATGTGCATTGCTACAGCAGAATTTCCCTACTTTCCTCCCTTTTATTGCAGCCATGAAGCTGACTTTCTGCCCATTTCTTTCCAGACACAGCAGAATAGCTGTGAAGATTTTAGTGTTTTCCACTCTGCCTCTTCTCTTGGTGTTGCTGGGATACAGTTTGCTCTAAGAAGTGGGTTTTTTTCTTAGCTCTGGAGGCAGTTTCCCACCTTTTCCCTTTTGTTTTCCTTCTCACTTCTTGCTTGGCTTCCTCAAGTTGCTGAAAAGTTTCTTTTTGTAGCATTGGAAGCTATTTCCCCACCTTTTTCCTGGCTGGCACAACAGAGTGTCTTCTACTCCCACCCCCTTCTCATGTTTGCTGTGAGACAATGAGAGAGAGAATTGTGTTGTACTTGAAAAGGAGATACTTTTGTCTGCAGATACTTAATTTGTTTGCTTTCTTCTTTTTAGCTGGCACTCTGGAGAGCTAAAAAGGAGTAGTTTCACTAAGGATTGTTCCTCTCAAGTTGACTGAGACTTCTGAGATAACTTTGAGTAACTGAGAGGGCGGTAGCAGAACAGCTGCAGGTATACCTGGGTGATGCCTCTATCCTGGATCCATTCCAGTCCAGTTTCAGGCCTGGCCATGGTACAGAGATGGCTCTGGTTGCCCTCACAGATGATCTGCGGCGACACCTGGACCGGAGTGGGTCGGTACTGCTGATACTTTTAGATCTTACAGCAGCATTTGACATGGTCAGTCATAATCTTCTGACCCATTGCCTTGCCAATGTGGGGATTCGTGGAACAGCCCTGCAATGGCTGAACTCCTTCCTTCACAATCTAGGACAGAGGGTGGCACTCAGGGAACAGATGTCTGCTTACCATTCTTTGGTACGTGGCATCCCTCAGGGGGCGATTCTTTCCCCGATGCTATTTAACATCTATATGTGCCCCCTTGCCCCGTTAGCCCACAGCTTTGGGCTAGGTTGTCACTGGTATGCGGATGACACTCAGCTCTATCTGCTGATGGATGGTGTTATGACCTTTACTTTCTTTAGGGTAGATTTTTCTTTTAATCTATCCCTTAACCCTCTGGGTAGTCTGCTGCCACCCGGAAAATTTTATTCCAAGATATTTTATTTAAATTTTCCCTTTGGTAACGTTCCTAAGCGTCAGGCTCCTTCATGGTTCTATGTGGCCCTGAAGATCGGAATGGGATATAGCAATGACAGCTACACTGGGATATAGCAAAACAAAAATAAGCTTTTATTTAGTCGAGAAGCGTATTGGTTTCATAAACGTAGTTCTCGGTTCTTAAAGTTACTTCATTTACTCTCATTCACACAGCTGGCCTCTCTTTCCCTGACTGAGTGTCCTTTCACAAACATGCTCAGTTCAGGTTCCACACAGGTTATATTTCTCTCATAAACACTTCAACATATTCAGGCAGCACACAGCTAGTCTGCTTCCTTCTGACTAAAAAATTTCTCTCTACTCTCAGTCTCAAACTGCATTCACTCCACCCACCCTCTCAGTCCTCAACCAATCATATTGTCAGAAACTGTTTTAACCTAAGTAACGCCTTATTTAATCGTATAGTGTTTAGACTTCTTTCCCTCCAGGCAACACCAGCAAGGAGCCGATTCCATGGGAAAGGATCCTGTCTTATCTGCTGTTTCGACCTTGGCCAGCTCAGCGCACCTCTGAGAAGTTTTGCTGTATGAACTTGGGGGGGGGAAGCTGGGCTCCGGGAGTGTGAAATGTAACAACCTTTGCTCTATGATTCATTCCTAGCAATGCTTTGCTCAGCCAGGATCTCTAATCCTGGAATATGCACATCTGGGCTTGAATGCTGTCTTTCACAATAAACCTTTTGAAATCAAAAGACCTCGTCTTCTTGCAGAAGGGAGTGAAACAGACTATCAAGTATGGAATGCCATAGCCTGACTCATATCACTCACTCATCCATCTCCTTCACCCCCCACTCTTCACCTATCTCACCAAGCATTTAAAGATACATGCACACATTTACTTGGAATCATTACAGATGGCCAGTCCGATCTTGCTTTGGATTCCTTGGTCAAGGGTCTTAAGGCTGTGACGGTATGGTTACATCAGAGTCGCCTGAAATTGAATCCCCTGAAGACAGAGGTTCTGTGTCTGGATCATGGGGCAATCGAGCTGGGAACCGGCTCCCAGCTGTTGATGGGGTACAATTGAAACCTTCCCTGATGGTGAGGAGTCTGGGTGTGACCTTGGATGCTACACTTTCAATGGAGGCCCAGGTCATGACTGTTGCCAGGTCTGCCTTTTTTCATCTTCGACAGGGCAGGCAACTGGCACCCTATCTTTCACCACAGGACCTGGCCACAGTAATCCATGCAACGGTCACCTCCATGCTAGACTACTGCAACTCACTCTATCCTGGACTGCCCTTGGGTCTGACCCGGAAGTTACAGCCGATCCAGAATGCAGAGGCACGCATCCTTACCGGAACGCCCATCCAAGCACACATTCTTTTTTTTTTTTTTTGAAAAATTTTTATTGGGTTAGAATCCATTATTTCCACATTTACATTCAATTTTCCCCAATTTTTTCATCTCTAACCCCCTCCCTTCCCCCCCCCTTTTTGTTGACTTCCAACAGCTTTCCAACCCTTTGTCCCCTTTCCCTTAATTTTATTAGCTTCCTCTATCTAAAACAAATATATATTCTCCATTATTCTAAGCAGTACATCCTTAACTATTTTTAACATTATATGCCCAAACTGTAAGCCTTTGTTTCTATCTTAGATAAACAATTTATCTCAATTTTTCAATTTCAGGTATTTCTATATATCATAAACCATATAGATCATACATTCGTTTATGTCAAACAATTTGACTTATTCTCTATATATATTACTCATTCTATCTTTTTATAATAGTTCTATATATCTCTCCTCACGTAGTCAATCAATTTGACCCATCTATATCTTCAGACATTCAGTTTGGTACAAATCTTGTCAGAAAAAAAAGAAAATATTGTTAGTTAATCGCTCCTTATATTTAGTCCTTATAATTAATTATTTTCTCTATGTTCTGTTTGTTAACCTATATATATCTATATATATGTCAATCTATTAATCTGACTGCTTATTAATTCACATTTATCTCTTCTCCCCCCGGTAAAGTCTCCCCCCTCTACTTCAATACTTCAGTAGTTCTCAAACTGCCACAGTTTTCCTCCCACCTCCCATTTCTTCTCCAGGTATTGTTTCAGCTTCTCCCAGTCTGTGTTGAACTGCCCTGAGTCCAGATCTCTCAATTTTCTTGTCATCTTGTCCATTTCAGCCATATACAGCAATTTGTAAGTCCAATCTTCAATAGTTGGCACTTCTTGTACTTTCCATTTTTGCGCATACAAAAGTCTAGCTGCTGCTGTCATATAAAATATCAACGTCCTGTGTTGGGCTGGAATTCCCTCCATTCCCAAGTTCAGTAGCAGGAGTTCTGGGTTCTTATTAATTTGAAATTGTAAAATTTCACTCATTTCTCTTATTATTTCCCCCCAGTACTGCCTGGCTACCTCACACGACCACCACATATGATAGAGGGAGCCCTCATGCTTCTTACATTTCCAGCATTTATTAGAAGTATTCAAATTCCCTAGCGCAATCTTCTTTGGTGTCATGTACCAACGATAGATCATTTTATGAATGTTCTCTTTGATATTAATACATGTCGTTGTCTTCATTGTAGTTTTCCACAAGTATTCCCATGCCTCCATTGTTATTTCTTTATTAAAGTTTATAGCCCATTTCACCATTTGTGTTTTAACTATCTCATCCTCGGTATACCACTTCAACAATACTTGGTATACCTTGGATATTCTTTTCTTATCTTCTTTAAGAAGGGTCTGCTCTGGGGGGGCGTGGCGTCGCAGTGGAGAGGAATGGACGCATGTTGAGAGTGCTCCAGCCCTCCCGACCCAAAACCTCGATAATAATCACTACAAAGAAAATCAATTTGGAAAAAATAATGCTCACAAACTCTACAAAGAAAAAGAAAAACAATCCGAAGGCAGTGAAAGACTTACAAACGTTTTTTGCGGCTTCAGGAAGACCGGCGGGGAAAGAACGCAGCGGAACGGAGGAGAACAAAATGGCGGAACTCACTGCAAACGAAGATATTATTAAGGTAAACCCCTCAGAAAGCTATCTAGACCCCCAACTTGCGAAATTAAGGCAAGATATTGTGGACCAAATGGCTAAATTAATCAATCCTATCACTACACAACTCACGGACATAAAAAGAGATCTACAAACGGCTAATTATAAAGCCGATAAAGCTTTGGAGGTGAGCGTGAAGACCCAACAAGATGTCGCCGACATGCAAAATATAATTATGGAACAGCAAGACAGATTAATGAAACTTGAATTAAATGCCAGGCAAAATCATGTTAAGATACGAGGGATAGATGAACAGTACACGCACAATACAGATCTTACATGTTTCATTGCTAACTGGCTAGCTAAACAATTAGAGCTTGAGGAGGGAGTTTACCCTTACATCACAAAAGCCTACCGAGTGGGACCTTATCAACAAAATAAAAATAAGGATCGCCCGAGGGATATAATTATCGAGATACCCGACCAAAGGACAAGAAAGAAAATAATGGAGACAGCTAGAACACGGGGATCATTCAAATGCGAAGGTAAACTGATATACATCTTCACTGATCTCCCAAAGGAAATACTTGCTAAAAGAAGAGATCTTAAGCCAATCTCTGAGACTCTGCAAAAAGCGAACATGAGATACAAATGGCAAGATCAATGCAAACTTATGGTCTTTCACCAAGGCAGAAGATACATGGCAACGGATATCGATACGGGACTAGAGCTACTGAATGCAATCGGACTGGAAACTCCGATGGAGACGAGCAAACAAAATCAGAAAAGAAAATCTTCGGAACTATTATCTCCCCAGAAAGGGAGCAAGATCCCAATTAGAAACACTTAAATCTTCTTATTCCGGACTCTCAGCAAGTTGGTAAAAAGAAATAACAATTAAGTGACTTGATTGAATATATGGTAGTGTGCTTGTAAATAGAAGTATAAATATAGAGGTTTTTGGGAAAGGGGGGAGGAACCCTCAACAGAGCTCACATAGTTTCTTTTAGCTCTCATAAGTGGACGAAAAGGGAGGTAGACGTCCACAACCGGTGAGTGAAGGTAACTCACCAGTTTGAGAGAGCTAAATTTGAAAAGTCTTTAAAGTATAAAGGTGATTTTTGGGTGGGAGGAAGGGTGGGAAGGGGAAGGGGTAGGGTTAGTTAGTTAGTTGCATATATTACCTAAATAGATTTATATAACGTTAATTAAATCAATAATAGAAAATAAAAAAAAAAGACAAAAGAAAATAAGAGGGTAAAAAAAAAAAAAATCAAAAATCAATAAAAAAATCGATATAGATAGTTATTATAGCTTATTAGCATAGAAGAGAGGAGCGGAGGGTGTAGGACAAGATAGAGGGTTAGGGTGGACATAGGGAAGGGGAGGGGGAAAAAAGAAAATTATAAAGTAGAGTAGAGATTGCAACAAGCTAAAGGAAAAAAGGAAAGGAAATAAAATAATAGCAGGAAAAGAAAGGAAGGGGAGATAGTATAATAATACAGTGTGCAAACACAGAGAGAAGCTGTGTTAATTCAAGGAGTTGAAGAGGTATAACTTGTTAACATCTGAAAAGATTGAACTCTAGGTAAGATCTATTGTGTAAGAAATAAGAGAACTCTTTAAACTTTGGTATTTGTACATAGACCTAAGGAGTGTGGTTTAAATATAGAACTCAAGAAAAAGCTTTATAAGAAATATTATTGTGATATTCTAATTATCATATTCATAGCTATATCGTAACAACTACTTAAGGAATCACAAGTTAAATTACGAAATTGGTACATTGCTTGTTTGTTACATATAGTGAATTTAGAATTTATAGAGGTAAGGGGAAAAGGAAAAAAAAAAAGGGAGGGGAGAAAAAAAAAAAAAAAGCACAAGCAATTGTTACAATCAAAACGGAAAATGTGCTCTAAAATCAAAGTTTTAACTTTTAATGTTAGAGGTTTGGGCAACCCAATTAAACGAAGGAGAGTAATTTCAAAATTAGCCCAAACTAGATCACAAATTATATTCCTGCAAGAGACCCACCTACGATATAACAATACAGACTCATTAAAAGCTAGGTGGCTACAAACTCAATACCACGCAGCTGGAAATTCTAAATCAAGGGGAGTAGCCATATTGATTGCAAAGGATTTACAATTTCAACATACTAAAACACTCAAAGACAAAAGAGGCAGGTATGTCTTTGTTAAAGGGAAAGTAGGGGAACACACACTTACGTTGGCTGCATTATATGCCCCCAACATGAATCAATTAAACTTTATAGAAGAAGTACTGCAAAAATTGATTTCATTTCAGGAAGGATATTTAATAATTGGAGGAGACCTAAATTATATAGTGAATCACCAATTAGACAAATCAAACTTCAACAAAACACACATGACAAAAAAAAATAAACCAACAAAATTAGCAGCTATTCTACAGAAACATCACTTAATAGACACATGGAGGCATTATCATGAAGGACAAAAGGACTATACATATTTCTCACAAAGACACAACACATACACTAGAATAGACTACCTTTTAAGCTCTAGTAATATAATAGATAAAGTAGAGAAAATAGAAATAGGGAGCAATACAATTTCAGACCATGCATGGGTGGCCATGACACTCAATCTAGGCGTTAGAACACAGAACAATACTCAATGGTGCCTACCAAAACACTTATTATTCAATCAATTTGCAACTAGAGAAATTGGGAAAATAATAGAAACAGCTATTACAGACAACTTATCACAAGAAATTGAGACACACATATTCTGGGACACAATTAAAACAGTGACTAGAGGTCATATAATTGCCCTCGCAGCTAAAATTAATAGAGAAAAAATGAAACAAAAACGTGAGTTAATGAGTAATATAAAGGCATTAGAAAACAAACATAAATTGACAGGCAGTAAAAAAATATATAGGGATCTCTTAACACAAAGAAAAATTCTAGAAACCTTGGAAAGTCATACTGTATACAAAAATTTATTAGCTATCAAACAGACACATTGGAACAACACACCTAAAAATCTACGCATTCTAGCAAATAAAGCAAAACAAAAGAGAACCCAAAACAACGTCAACAGAATACATAACAGTAAGAACGTAATGCAGTACAAACCAGAATCAATTCTTAAGGTCTTTAAAGACTTTTATACACAATTATATTCCTCAAAAAATCCGGACCAAACTAAAATATCCCAATTTTTAAATTCACTAAAAAATCTTAAGAAATTAAAGGTAGAACACTGTAATCTTCTAGAAAAACCCATCACTATCCAGGAGACAACGGATGCAATTAAAGCTGCCAAAAATAACAAAGCTACAGGGCCGGACGGATTTCCGGCAGAATTTTATAAAAAGTATATGAATTTGTTAGCAACTCATCTAACTGATTTAGCCAATTCGATTCTGGATAAGAGTATAATGCCACCCACATGGGAGAGAGCTGACATCATAGTAATCCATAAACAGGGAAAAGATCCACTAAAAGCAGCATCATATCGTCCTATTTCATTGCTTAACCATGATTATAAAATCTTTGCCTCCATTATAGTAAATCGTTTAAATACATTCATATCCAAATATATACACACAGACCAATCAGGATTTATACCAAAAAGAGACATTACAGATAACATTTTCAAAACACTAAACTTAATAGACCACTGCAACCAAAACAATACGGAAGCCATCTTTTTATCGCTCGATGTCGAAAAAGCCTTCGATTCGGTAGAAACATCATACCTATTTAAAACATTGAGACATATGCAATTTGGAGAAAAATTTTTGAATATAATAAGAGCAATATACCACCGACCCATAGCAAACATCAAATTAAATGCTATGAACTCAGAAAATATTTTTATTAAAAGAGGTACAAGGCAAGGTTGTCCCCTATCCCCTCTCTTATTTGCAATAGCCCTAGAACCCCTCGCAACTGCCCTTAGAGAACACAACCAGATAAAAGGAATACATGTTGACTCCACAGAATTTAAAATTAGCTTGTTTGCAGACGACATGATGTTATATTTGACCAAACCACTTAACTCATTGTCCTATCTTTCATCTTTACTCATAAAATTTGGAGAAATATCAGGATTACTAATCAACCAAACAAAATCTTACTATCTTGCCATTAACATCCACAGCAAAATGATCCAACAAATTAATAAAATATACAGTTTCCAATGGTCCCCAACACATCTTACTTACTTAGGAGTTCAAATCACCCCCAATTCGACAGATCTGATAAAATTGAATCATCTTAAATTAATAAATCAAATTAAACTAGATATTATCAAATGGAATAAGATAAAATTTACGTGGTATGACAGATTCCATTTAATAAAAGCATTTATATTACCAAAATTTCTTTTTATGTTCAGAGCACTCCCTCTCACTATTAACAGAACTCAAATAGTTCAATGGCAAATACTAATTAATAAATTTCTTTGGCAGAATAAACATCCGAGAATCGCATTCACCACTATGAGACGGAAATCAATAAATGGTGGTTTTAATTACCCAGATTTACATCTGTATCAATTAGCAGCAAGACTGGTTAACCTCTTGCAAATGACCTCAAACTCCCCTCAACCAGATTGGGTTAAGATCATACAACCTCCTTCACAACTCTGTGACATAAAAGATATGGTTTGGAATAAACCAAGTAACAGGCCACAAAACTTCAAAAAAAGCTTCTTGATTCCATCTATCTTAAAGACATGGGACCAAATCAAGACCAAAATCGTTCCAAAAATATCTAGATTCTCAACCTTTATTAATCAAGAATGGTTTAAGCCAGGTTGGGACCAATCACTTATCACAACTTTACAGCAAGCAAAAATGACTAGATTAATTGACATCGCCACCAAATCGGGTCTCCTAAAGAAAGTGGATATAGAGAATAAAATGAAACAGACACTACATTGGTTTAAGTACCTACAACTTTCACACATGGCAGAAAAAATAAAGCTAAGTAACATCATGAAAGAACCCTTAACAGAATTTGAACAAATCCTAAACTCATCTTCACATCAAAAAAAAGGAATGATAGCTAAACTATATAACTTACTTCTAAACACCACTGTGAACAAGAAATTAAGCTGTCAATCTAGCTGGGGCAGAGACTGTGCAATTGAACAACCCTCGGAGAACTGGAAGAAAATATGGTCGTCTAGAATATTTACCTCAAAAATCATAGTAACTAAACTACAAACATTTAAAGTGATTCACAGATGGTACCTGACACCCAAAAAGCTAGCACAAATATCAGCTAGATCATCCCCAAAATGCTGGAAAAACTGTGGAGAAGAGGGAACCTTTGCTCATTGTTGGTGGGAATGTAATGGAATTAGACAATTTTGGGAGGAGATACTAATGAAAATTAAAGACATCACTAAATATAAAATCCCCTTTGACCCGAAAATGATCTTTTTAGACCTGTGGGAAAATGTACACATCCCTAAAATCAGAAAGGAACTTGTTGCCTCATTCTTTATAGCAGCTAAGAGTGCTATAGCGACAGTATGGAAATCAAAAAGACTACCAACTATTGAGTCCTGGTTCTCTAAAGTTTGGAACCATTTTATATTAGAAAAAATAAGCAATGACATACAAAATGCAGAACACTTCATAGAAAATACTGGTTTTATTGAAAAATGGCTCCCATTTCTGGAATACATAGAAGAGAATAATCTGCAACCTAAATCAAAAATCTTACAAGTTATGACAAACAATGGATATCTCTCTTTCTACTAAATTAATAGTATAATAATGTAAACACATGGTTATATTTATGACAACTAATAAGAATACAAGAATATCTCTGTAGTGTATACTGATCTTATAATCAGTTTTGTAATGATGTTTACTGTTTGTAAGCTATTGGTTGCAACAAATGTTTCAATAAAATTTATTATATTAAAAAAAAAAAAAAAAAAAAAGAACAAAAAAAAAAAAAAAAAAAAGAAGGGTCTGCTCTAGTTCCGAATTCTCTATTCGTATACCTCCCTTTACAGAGTCCGAATTATATAAGTCTCTGATCTGTCTATACTGGAACCAATCGTAGTTAGGTGATAGTTCCTCTTGTGTCTTTATTCTAAGTTTGGATGCTTCAGTTTTAGTTATTTCTTTATACGTTAAACATTGTTGTTCATTATCAACAGCTCTCGGGTCTATCACCTCATATGGAACCACCCACAAAGGGGTTCCTTCTTGTAGATAAATTCTGTACTTCTTCCAGATTATGTATAGACTTCTCCGAACAAAGTGATGCAGGAACATCGAGTTGACCTTTACTTTGTCATGCCATAAATATGCGTGCCATCCAAATATTTTTTTATATCCCTCTAGGGCTAATAGTTTCTTGTTCTTTAATGTCATCCATTCTTTCAACCAAACTAGGCAGATTGCATCATGATAAAGTCTCAGATTGGGCAGTTGCATTCCGCCTCTTTCCTTTGCATCTTGTAAAACTTTCACTTTCACTCGAGGCTTCTTGCCTGCCCAAACAAAATCTGATATTTTCCTCTGCCATTTTTCAAATTGTTTGGAGTCTCTGATGATTGGTATTGTCTGTAGCAAAAACATTACTCTTGGTAACACATTCATCTTAACTGCTGCAATCCTACCCAACCATGACAAATTCAATCTATTCCATTTAATCAAGTCTCTCTCTATCTGAGTCCATAGTTTTTCATAATTGTTTTTGAATAGATCTATGTTCTTTGCAGTTAATTCGACTCCCAAATATTTCACTTTACTTGTTACTTCACAATCCGTTGTTTCCATTAACAATTGTTGTTTCTGCTTAGTCATATTTTTGCATAATATCTTTGACTTCTTTTTGTTAATGAAGAAACCTGCCAAGTCTCCAAACTCCTTGATCTTATCTATCACTCTTGGCATGTTCTCCAATGGGTCCTCTACAATTAACATTATGTCATCCGCAAATGCTCTGACCTTGTATGAATAGTCCTTTATTTTTATTCCACGAATTTCATCATCTTGACGTATTTGTATCATCAGAATCTCCAATACTAAAATGAACAACAATGGAGATAACGGGCAACCTTGTCTTGTTCCTTTACTTATCGTCAATTTCTTGGTCAATTCATCATTCACCACAATTGCTGCAGTCTGGTCTCTATAAATTTCCTTAATTGCTCTGATGAATCTTTCTCCCAATTGTAGCTTTTCCATAGTGGCAAACATAAAGTCCCAGTTTAAATTGTCAAACGCTTTTTCAGCGTCAACAAAGAAGAAACCAACCTCTTTGTCACAACGCTTGTCATAATATTCAATAGCATTGATCACTGTCCTTAAGTTGTCTCTTATTTGTCTGTCTGGCAAAAAGCCTGCTTGTTCCTCCTCTATGACTTCCGAGAGCCACCCCTTCAATCTCTCCGCCAATATCTTCGCAAAAATTTTGTAGTCATTGTTGAGTAGCGATATAGGTCTATAATTTTTCACATTAGTCAGGTCTTGGCCCTCTTTTGGGATCAATGATATATTCGCTTCACTCCAAGTTTCTGGAATCCTTTGATCCCTTAAAACCCCATTCATCACCTCTTTTAGGAATGGTGCCAGTTCATTAGCCATTGTCTTATAGAATTTAGCCGTAAGTCCATCTGGCCCTGGCGCCTTTCCTAGATTTGCAGATTGTATTGCCTTACTTATTTCCTCGTCAGTTACTTCACTATTCAACTTATTTCTCCAAGCTTCCGAGATTTCTGGAAGTTTGGTTTTCTCCAAATATGACGCTATTGATTCTTTGTTTACTTCTTTTTTATTATACAGCTTAGCGTAAAATTTATAAAAGGCTCTACTAATGGTAGCCTGCTCCAAATACGTTTTGTTATCTTCGCAAATTTTATTTATTATCTTCTTTTCCCTTTTCTTCTTCAATTGCCATGCCAGGTACTTCCCAGGTTTATTAGCACCCTCAAACGCTTTTTGATTCAGTCTTTTGAGATTCCACTCCAATTCTTTATTGCTCATTGCTGTTAGCTGTTCTTGAAGTATTTTAATTTCCTGGTATACCTTCTTTTTCCCTGGTCTCTTTTTTAGCTGTGTTTCTTTGGCTTTTATTTTCTCCTCAATCTCTTGTCTTTTCTCCTCTTTCTTCTTTCTTGCTCTACCATTTAAGTCCATTAGTATGCCCCTTACAACCGCCTTGTAAGCATCCCAAACTTTATTGGTTGGTACTTCTTTATTCACGTTGTATTGTATAAAAAACTTTGTCTCTCTTCTCAGTATTTCCATATTCTCTCTTTCCTGTAACAAGTCCTCATTTATTCTCCATGCTTTCCTTTTTCTCTTTTTTCCAAATTTCCACATAATTGGGTTGTGATCTGAGCCTACCATAGGCATTATTTCTACCTCCTTAGTCCATAATGCTAAGTCTTTTGAGGCCCAGATCATATCAATTCTTGATAATGTAGAATGCCTTGCAGAATAAAAAGTAAACTGTCTGCTTTTAGGATATTCTCTCCTCCATACATCTTCAAGAGTCTCTTGTTGAATCAACTCAAAAAAAAGCTTTGGTAATAGTCCTCTTTTCTTTTGTGCCGTTGTAGTCTTTTTGTCTAGTTCCAAGTCTGTCACTCCATTGAAGTCTCCAGCAAGAATTATCTGGTCGTATGCAAGATCGTCTAAATGCTTCCTTAAATCCTCAAAGAAGCTTTCTTTTGCACCGTTAGGTGCATAAAGTCCGACTACCAACACTCTCTTTAAATTCCAAATACATTCCAGTGCTACAAATCTAGCTTCCACATCTCTCATAACAAATTTTGGCTGTAGCTCCTCTTTTATGTACAACACCACTCCTCTTTTTTTCTTGTTGGAGGCCGCTACATATTCTTTGCCCAATTTTCCAGATTTTAAATATTTTACATCCTGCTTTCTGATATGGGTCTCTTGCAAACAAACAATGTCACATTTTTGTTTTAGTAGCCAGTGAAAAGTATTTTTCCTCTTATTCGGTGAGTTTAGTCCATTTACATTCCAAGATAATACTTTACACTCCATACTCATGATCTTGTTGGTAAGTCTTTTTCATTGTCCTTAATAAATCGCTCCATCTCTCGCTCAGATCTGATGCGTTTTTTGGCCCCTCCAAACTCAAAGGACACTCCTTCCGGTAACTCCCATCTGTACCTGATTTTCATGTCCTTCAAAATCTGAATTAGCACTTTATATTTTTTCCGGTCCAGTAACACTGATCTGGGCAGTTCCTTCATTATAATAATCGTCTTGCCATCAATCTCCAATGGATCTTGAAACTGTTTTGTCACAATCCTCTCTTTCATATTTCGTGTTGTAAACTGCACAATCACATCTCTTGGTAGTTTCCTCTGGGTTGCTATTCTCGAATTCACACGGTATGCCACATCTAGGATAGCCACAACTTCCTCCTCCTCCTTCCCCAGGTACTCAGCCAACACCTCAGTCATCTGTTCTTGCGCTGACTTTCCTTCCACTTCTGGCAAGCCACGAAAACGTAGCTGCTTCTCCATATGTTTAGTTTCTGCAACTGACATTCTCCCCTTCACCAATCTCATCTCTGTTTGTTGCGTGTCTGCTAAATTCTCCATCGCGTCTTCTACTGTTTTAACTCTCTGCTGCGTTCCTTGTAATTCACTTCGTATTGTTTCCATACCTTTTTTCACTTCTGACAGCTCCGATTTTACTGTCTGTGTAACCTCTTTAACCTCTTTTATCAGCTCCAATTTCGTGTCCTTAAGTTCTTTAATCATATCTAAAAGTTTTTTGTCCAGGTTTTTATCCAGGTTTTCTATTGCCGATTGCCACTCTTTTTTTGACATCGTGGGGCTTGCTTTAGCTCGCTCCCACGAATCCGCTCTCTTCCTTAACTCCGTGGCGTAAAATTTAACGTTTTTCTATTTTAAATGTCCCGATCTTCTTATAGAAATTAAGTTTTAAAGAGTCCAAAATGTCGGGCGTCTTTTCTCTATGGTTTCTCTATGATTTTGTAATCCAAGATGGCCTACTTCCTCTTCCGCTGAAGCCGCGACCCTTCCCCTTTCAAAAATGGCGATTCCCTACTTCCTGCCCTCCAGCAAGGGCCGCTTCTCTCCAGCCACTCTATTGTTATTACGCACTTCCTGTCTCCTGTCTTCCCACAGCAGATCTCGCGATGGTGTCTTTTTCTCACAGCTCCAAAGCCACAGGTATTCAAAACAATAGTCCCATTTCTTTAATAACTTCTTTAAACTTAGTCTCTTTTTAAATTCGATTCCTGCCGAGTCTTCCCCTCCTTTTCACTAGTCTGTTGCAGTTTAAAAATCTACTTTTTTTCCTCTCTGTTTTTATCAATCTGTCCCGTCTCAGAAGATAATGATCTTTACCTTCTCTTCACTTTTCTCGGGTTGTAATCGCTGTTTCGATTTTAAGTTCTCCTCTCAGCTTCTTCCCCCAATCGATGCTTGGGTATGTAGGTCTTATGCCAGCCGAATTGGCCCCAAAACTGCCGCAGAGATTATAGCCGACCCGTCGCAAGGTGGGACCTCAAGGATCGGGGGGAGACTCGCTGTGTAGAGCCCCCCCTCGTCCGAGATCTAGCTCACCCTAGGGTCTTGAGCGTTCTTTGCCTGCTCCCCGCCTGAGAGCAGTCGGCCGCGGGCTATTTTCACCACGCCGGCCGGTTAAAACGGCAGTCCGGTCAGCTCCGCAAGTGGAGCTGCGTTAGACCTCCATGGATCCCAAACAGGAAGTCCATCCAAGCACACATTCATCATGTGCTGTGCCAGCTGCACCGGGTTCCAGTGGAGTTCCAGATCTGGTTCAAGGTGTTAACCTTGGTATGTAAAGCCCTTCATGGACTGGGACCTCTATACCTGCCGGACCGCCTCTTCCATTACGTCCCCTGCAGGGTGTTGCGCTCTGCAGACAAGCAACTCCTGGTGGTCCCTGGCCCAAAGGACATCCATCTGGCCTCAACCAGGGCGAGGGCTTTTTCTGCCCTGGCCCTGGCCTGGTGGAATGCTCTCCCGCTGGAGATCTGGGCCCTGTGGGACCTGTTACAGTTTTGCAGGGCTTGTAAAACGGAGATGTTCTGCTGGGCCTTTGGCTGAGTGCCAGCGAGTGTCCTTCTTCTTCCATCTAAGACCACCATTTCTTCCGGAGCTGCCCTCAGCCATCTGCCATGCCTGTATACGGACTCCCAATATTTGTTTAAATAGCCTGCTCCTGGACCATTTTAATTATTTTTTATAAAAAATTATTGATTTTATGTTTCTGTGATTTTAATGTATTTTTTAATGTTGTTAGCCACCCTTAGCCCATCTGTGAGGAGGGCAGGGTATACATCAAATAAATAAATAAATAAAAAAGTTACGGTGAGCTTTTGAGCTGCTTGATGTCTGTGGACAGGACCATTTAGGGGGTGCTCAATAGGTTTTCTCAGTTGCATTTTTTTCAAGAAAGTAATCTGTTTAAAACTATGCCCCTCTTGAGGTCTGTGCCCAAGGCGGCTGCCTGGTTGGTCTAATGGTAGCATTGGCCCTGTCTATAGTTATGGCAAACAGAAATGGGGAAAGGGGACAGCCTTGTCTAGTTCCCCTTGCTATATGTATATCTATTGAATGTACATTGTTAGTCCTAACTGTAGCTTTTGGAGAAAGATAAAGAGCATTAATGGCATTTTAGAACTGGTCGCCAAAACCCATTTTTTGAAGTAAAAGTTTTAGATATGGTATTTCCACTTAATCAAATGCCTTCTCTATATCAAAGGCCAGAAGTAATGCAGGGGCTTTGTATGCTTCACAGAAATTAATTATAGTTAAAGTGTTACGTGTATTGTCTGGTCAATGTGAATGTAGTTGGTTATTTAAATTTAGACAATGTTTTGGCAAATATGCTTGTAAAGATCTTTTGGTCTTGATTCAGGAAGGGTATTGGTTGAGAAGATTTAGTATTTGTAATATGGTTGTCCTTTTTTGGAGTAACTACTATTTCAGCCTCTGACCAAGATAGAGGGATGCTACCTCCTAACATAACAGAGTTGCACGTGGCAGTTAGTGGAGTTGAAAGTAGGTGAATGTATTTTTTTGTAAAAATTTGGCAGGGAATCCATCCCTGTCTGAAGCTTTGTTATTTTTTTCAAGGATTTGATAGTGACTGTAACATCTTCTGTTGTGACTGGTTGGTCCAGATATTGTTTATGTTCTTGTGAGGTTTTTTTCCAAATTTCCTGTGATGATAAATAATTTAAAATATGATTAGTGTCAGGATTGTCTGATGTACAAATGGTTTGGTAGTATTCAGCAAATACATCGGCTAATTTTACAGAATTAGTTTGAGTTTTTCCTGGGTGCCTTTAATAGCTTGTATAGAATGTGAGGAGGTTTTTTCCTCTAATTTTCATGCAAGCAAGTTTATAGATTGGGTGGCCTTTTTGTGTTCACCTTCTAGTTTTCTTATTCTAGATATCATTTCATTTCTAATGTTTTCTTTTTGCTCTTCATGACAGGAGGCAACGGAGATTAATTTCCCTCTAAGTACCACTTCCATAGCATCCTACACGTGGATTTGAGGAATGCCACATAGTTTGTTTCTATTGTTTAATTTCTAAAGAGACTTCAGAAGAAATTTATTTGTTAAATAAAAGTGATTTATTTAGTTTCCAATTTGTTTGATGCCATTTATTCTCAGTGTACATTCTGTCCAAGCGTAGTCTGTCCACAACTTGTCACCAATCCTTGATGTAAGAGTTTGACTAATTAATTTAGGAGATAAGAATGTCATTTAAATATGTAATTTAGAAGATAAGAATATGTAATTAATCCTTGTGTATATATTGTGGATAGAAGAGAAGTATGTATAGTCTGTTACCAGTGGGTTTTGAAGATGTCACTAGATCAATAGATAAAACCTAAGAGCCATTAATTGATCTTAGCAGCTTAGTAACTGTATTCTTAATTTTAATTGCTTTGACACGATAGGCAGTAAAATTTAAAAGGTCATTCAGAGAGGAGTGATACAAATGTTTACTGCTGACACATCGATTTACCCATGTTGAACGAAAGCAGAATTGAAAGTCAAGAGAATCAAGCGCACTCTGCATGAAGACAGCTCGTCAGGTTGTTTTGATCTACAAGCAGCTCTCCACACTGAAAGCAGTGAAAGCAGCTTTCTCAGTAATCATGCTTTGCGGTATTATCCAATACAATTTTTAAAGTTTGTATATGTACACTCACACATTATGCAATGCATTTATATTTGGTATCACTTTCATATTTATCAAAATACTTAATTTCACAGGTCAAGGGATGGTGTCATGGAAATATAAATAATAATAATAACCGTGCTTATATACCGCTCTTCTACACATATTAGTGCCTCACCCAGAGCAGTGAACAAGTTAGTGTTATTCTTATCCCCACAATGGAGCTGGGGCTGAGAGGAGTGGCTGACCCAAGGCCACCTACTGAACTCATGTCAGTAGTGGGATTCAAACCAGTAGACTGCTGATTATGGTTTAGAACACATACTTAGTGAAACATATGCATTCTAAATAACACTGTATGAACATCACTGTAGTTCTTTTTCTAGTATGGTGTATAACTGGTGCTTCTTTATCTTTGACAGCCAATTAAAAATAGTGAACAGTATCAGATACATGTTCTGTAATTGTTAGCAGAGACCAAGGATGATCTGGTCATGTAACTTTTCTTGTCACTTTTACTATCCATATCTCTTATCTTACAGCTGGGCATAGTGGTACTTTTGGCTAGGTAAAATGTCACATGATTGGAAATAGTAAAAAAGAATTAAATTATGATTGGTTTGATATTTATCTTTGTTATCATATGAAAAGATCTTAGATTTCTGCATAAGATAATATATAAAAATGGTAATCCAAATAGCAGATCAGGGTTTTGGCCAAAAGAAATCTCATGAAGATCTAGGCAGGAAACTTACCCTTGTAATATGTGCTACGGTAACTTGAATGCATTTCATCGTTAATCTGACTGAGTTAGATTTCATTAAGAAATGTTAGGAAACTTAATTCTTGTTTCGTTCATCTGTTCTATTTTTCTATGTTTTATTTAAATAAACATTTATATTTTGATACCTCACGTAATGAAAACGACTAGCGTTTGTTAATGAAAGAAGCCATTAAACTCTTAGGAGGAGTCTGTCTCCTGGTTGGGAGAGTGCAACAAAAACATACATCCCTTTTATTTTGTACTGAAAAGCAGTTTCTCTAAAACAGAGAAACATGTTTTCAGTTCTCACTTGAAGGTTTCAAGCTGCTCAGGATTTAAGATAAAACCTTCAACCCATCTCTACCGAGTGTTTAATACTTTTTACTTAATGTTTAAAAGTTATGTTTAATATTTATGCCTAATATGATTATAAAAGCAATACTGTTTGAATTGTCTATAAACTTATTTGAGTTGGATTGTTAGTAAAATTACAATTTTATGAATTTTTTACCATTTTATAACATTACAACTTTGTACCAAAAAAAGTTTTGCATGTAGAAGAGGTTGCCAAAAATAAAATTGCCTGTGCCCGTGCCCGTGCCTGTGCCCATGCCCGTGCCCGTGCCTGTGCCCGTGCCCGTTCCCGTGCCCGAAGGCGAAGACGAAGACGAAGACAAAGACAGCCGGGCCCCCGGGGGTCGTGGCTGCGCCGCTCTCCCCGACGCCCCCCGCCCCGCCTCCGCCATCAGTTATCAAACTCAGTTGAAAGTCTTGACTGTGAGATGGCCTTGGCCTGGCATATCGGTAGGACAACCTCTTCCTCTATGTTCCACCACAGCAGCTTTGCTCACCTGATCAGGGCTGTCTTCAGATACCGTCGAGGAGGGAGGGAGAAAGCTGCCATTTGTCTACTGAATGTAAAGCCTTTGTCCTTCACATATGTGAGAAGCTGTTCTCTTCCACATATGTGACAGGGGGAGGTAAACCCCCCCCCCCAATCCTTGCCTTTTGAGTGCTGACATCTACAATGGATGCCCTGGCTCCATTTTTTGGGGTTCACCAACCCACACTTTACAAACCAGTGGGTGAAGAAGACATCATTTGTGCATGTTATCTACCTACCTCTTTGTGGCTGCATGGCAGACAGATGTTTGGGATATAAACTTCCCTGTGTCCCAAATACCTGGTTCCAGGTCACAGCGTTAGCAAATATGAATGCTGTGCTATCACAGGATGGCATTGTCAACGATATCAAAAGGCACTAAGAAGTACAGGAAAACAAACAAGGATGCAGTTTCCAAATAAGAGGATCAGTGTAGGGCATTCATCAGGGCAACAAATGATCTTAGTCTGCCATGATGGGGGCAACAATCAGACTGAAATGGATCATCTTTATCACGTGGCAACGGGGGTGGACAGGGTTGCCAAAGAAGCCATGGAAAATGGTTCTTCACCATTGGTCCCATCCCTCTTCCATCAACACTGCCTCATCTGGAGGAGATCCAACAGATAATGGGCTAATATGCAAGTACAAGCCAGCAGCAGGAGGCAGCACCACAGTGAAGCCAAGGACTATTGCTGCCTGTCTCCCTCGGCTCGTCTTTGCCTCACTTGCCTCATCATTGGTCATCTGTGGCTGGTGTCTCTGATCAAGAGGGATCACTGATGGGGCAACTGAGGCAAAGGCAAGCCAAGTGAGGAGGATAGGCAGCATCTGCAGCACCAGGCTTTTCTGCACCACTAGACCACTGGCTGATTCTTGCCTAGCCAGCCTTATTGGCCCTCCTGGCTGCCTGGGCACTGACGTGTGTGTGTGTTGTGTGCAGACAAGTGGTACCCCAGACCACCATCCCATAGGAAATTTTCTCCTAGAGGCCATAATGGCAAACCTGATCTTGCTTAGAAGCCCTTTATCTGTTACATTCTAGAGTATGATATTTGCTGCTTCACCATCCTCAGCCTCCCCAGTCTTACAGTTGCTAACTCCTGTTTGTGCCAGAAGATTTAGGGGTAATATCAGAGGATGGTGTGGTTTAGGAAGGAAAGGAACCTCGGTGGCATATAATGTCATAGAGTCCTCCCTCCAAAGCAGCTATTCCAGGGGAGTTGATCTCTCTTATCTGGAGATCAGCTGTAATTCCAGGAGAACTCCAGGCTCTATCTGGAGGTTGCAACCTTACCCAGTCTCCTTCTCTTCAAATCAGCTCTGCTGTTCCCTCCTGTATGCTTGAACCGTCTCTCCAAGCACCTGCTGACACTTTAGTCAAAACCCTCTTCAGATACCAATACTTCATGCAGCTTTCCAACCAAGCTGTCACGAATTTTTGCATCACTGATTTTGTTCACATTAATCCACTGTTCACTGTACAAACACACACACCCTTCGCATCATTTTTGCACTCACCTTCATTTTGACCCTCTAACTGAATTGGTCTATGGGAAGCAATCCTTAAAGTGGATTCCTTTTTTTGGTTTATTATATATATTAATCGGACATCTCTTAATTTTTTTTCAAATAAATAAACAAATAAATAACTGAAAAAATAGGACATATTTTTTGATTGTTACTTGGAGCATCCAGCCAGGTAACTCCTCTTCACCTGAGGCTAAGTCCCAGGCTACCAACAGATAATTGTTGGGGTGGAAGGAAGCGAAAAACATGGTCTGGGTGTGCTTTCAGTCCCGAGTCTGCAGAAAACTGCAGTCTGTTTTGTGATGTTCCGTGAGCATATTGGCATAGAAAGGGTTAATTGAAGGGTGCCAGTCCAGAGTTTTCATTTCTAAAATATTGTTCTGGAGTGTCTCTAACACATCCCACTGTTTTTTGTGGCACTGGCATTTCTTTAGTGCCCGTTCCGGGCTGTTTTGTGCTGTTCCGGGAGCTTTTTGGCATGGAACGGGTTAATAAAAGCGGGGCAGTCCAGAGTTTTCATTTCTCATAGAATCATAGAATCATAGAATCATAGAGTTGGAAGGGGCCATACAGACCATCTAGTCCAACCCCCTGCCCAGTGCAGGATCAGCCTAAAGCATCTCTGACAAGTATTCATCCAGCCTCTTCTTGAAAACTGCCAGTGAGGGGGAGCTCACCACCTTCCTAGGCAGCTGATTCCACTTTTGAACTACTCTGACGGTGAAAATTTTTTTCCTAATATCCAGTCGGTACCTTTGTAGTTTTAGCCCATTGCTTCGCGTCCTACCCTCTGCTGCCAACTGGAACAGCTCCCTGCCCTCCTCCAAATGACAGCCTTTCAAATATTTAAAGAGAGCAATCATGTCCCCCCTCAACCTCCTTTTCTCCAAACTAAACATTCCCAAGGCCCTCAGCCTTTCCTCGTAGGGCTCAGTCTCCAGACCCCTGATCATCCTCGTCGCTCTCCTCTGCACCCCCTCGATTTTGTCCACATCCTTTTTGAAGTGAGGCCTCCAGAACTGCACACAGTACTCCAGGTGCGGCCTGACCAAGGCAGTATAGAGAGGGGCTATGACCTCCTGCGATTTCGATGCTATGGCCCCTTTGATACAACCCAGGATTGAATTAGCCTTTTTTGCCACCGCATCACACTGACTGCTCATATTCAGTTTACAGTCCACTCTTACCCCAAGATCCCTTTCACATATACTACTGCCCAGAAGTGTATCCCCCATCCAGTATTTGTGCTTCTCATTTTTGTGGCCCAGATGTAATACTGTGCACTTGTCTTTGTTGAATTGCATCCTATTCACAGCTGCCCACTTCTCCAGAGTATTCAGATCTTGTTGAATTTTAATTCTATCTTCTTGGGTGTTTTCTACCCCTCCCACTTTGGTGTCATCAGCAAATTTAATGAGCAGCCCTTCCACTCCTTCATCCAGATCATTGATAAAAATATTGAAAAGTACCGGGCCCAAAACTGAGCCCTGCGGCACCCCACTGGACACCTCCCTCCAATCTGATGAAAAGCCGTTGACCACCACTCTTTGAGTGCGGTCCTCCAACCAGTTCCCTATCCACCGAACTGTCCTATAGTCTACTCCACAGTCTTCCAGTTTGCCCATCAGAATGTCATGGGGGACCTTATCAAAAGCTTTACTGAAATCCAGATAAATCACGTCAACAGAGTTCCCCCGATCCAGCAAGCTGGTCACTCGATCAAAGAAGGAAACCAGGTTGGTCTGGCAGGATCTGTTAGGAACAAAACCATGCTGACTTCCCCGGATCACTGAGCGGTCCTTCAGATGCTTACAGATTGATCCCTTTAAAATCTGTTCTAGTATCTTCCCAGCAACAGAAGTCAGACTGACTGGCCTGTAGTTTCCTGGGTCATCCTTCCTCCCTTTCTTAAAGATTGGGATAACATTCGCTCTTCTCCAATCTTGTGGCACATCCCCAGTCCTCCAGGAGGCCTTGAAGATGATGGACAGGCCTTGAAGATGATGTTCTGGAGTGTCTCTAACACATGCCACTGTTTTTTGTGGCACTGGCGTTTCTTTAGTGCCCGTACCGGGCTGTTTTGTGCTGTTCTGGGAGCTTTTTGGCATGGAACGGGTTAATTGAAGGGTGCCAGTCCAGAGTTTTCATTTCTAAAATATTGTTCTGGAATGGCTCTAACACATCCCACTGTTTTTTGTGGCACTGGCCTTTCTTTAGTGCCCGTTCCGGGCTGTTTTGTGCTGTTCCGGGAGCTTTTTGGCATGGAATGGGTTAATTAAAGGGTGCCAGTCCAGAGTTTTCATTTCTAAAATATTGCTCTGGAGTGTCTCTATCACATCCCCCTCTTTTTTGTGGCACTGGCCTTTCTTTAGTGCCCATTCCGGGCTGTCTTGTGCTGTTCCGGGACCTTTTTGGCATAGAACGGGTTAATAAAAGCGGGGCAGTCCAGAGTTTTTATTTCTAAAATATTGTTCTGGAGTGTCTCTAACACACATCCCACTGTTTTTTGTGGCACTGGCATTTCTTTAGTGCCCGTTCCGGGCTGTTTTGTGCTGTTCCGGGAGCTTTTTGGCATGGAATGGGTTAATTAAAGGGTGCCAGTCCAGAGTTTTCATTTCTAAAATATTGCTCTGGAGTGTCTCTAACACATCCCCCTCTTTTTTGTGGCACTGGCATTTCTTTTGTGCCCCTTCCGGCCTGTTCCGTCTCGTTCCGGCTTTTACCCTGTCCCGCCCACTTCGAAGCTCTTGCTGCCTGCGCTGCCCCAGGCCGAGAATGCATGGTCGCTCCAAATCCACACGCAGATTCTCCCCGTGTTGAACTCCGAGCGGGCACCGCGTGACTGCGAAGGGGGCGCAGCACAGGGCGGAAGAGGAAATGCCTGCCCCGCCTGCCCTGCCCTTTCTAGAGCCTGTTGGTTTTTTCCCCCCACAACGGGCTTTGTTGCTAGTCCTACTTTATAATTCCCTTAGCGGGTTTCCGATGCACCAGTAAGTGCACCAGGCAGGCCGCTTCTGGAGGGTGCCGCTCGATGCCGCAGGTTTCGCAGCCCGTTCAGAGGGCGGTAGCAGCGGCACGGGAAGGGTGGCGCGTCGGCAAGCCCTGGGGGAGCAACGGCGGGAGAGAAGCCTGCCACCCTCTGATCCATGCTGGAGCCAAGCCGCACCGCTTTTGGAAGGGACGGGGTGACAGGGCGAGGGCGAAGTGCTCACTGCCGCATCAGCTCTGCCGGAGCCAGGTGTGCCACTCTGCAAAGATCCGGGGCTTTGCACGGCAGCAGCATTCCGCTCAGCCCTTGCACCACAGCGGTGCCCCTCTCAGCCCTTCCCGCGGTGGTGCAGGAAGGGCAGCAAGGGCAGCGTGTCAGAAAGCCTCAGAGGAGCCGTGGCAGGAGAGAAGCCTGCTGCCCTCTGACCCCTGCCAGAACCGCGCCGCGCTGCTTTCGGCAGGGACAGGACGAGGGCAAAGCACCCGCTGCCATGTCAGCCCTGCTGGAGCCGGGCACGCCACTCTGCAAAGACTCGGGGCCTTGCATGGCAGCGGTGCTCCTCTTGTGGCGTTTTGACCCGGGTTCGAAGAGAGCAGTGCACACGGTTCCTGGGGCCTCGCAGGGCAGCAGTTCTCCACTCTCCTTGGGCCCGGGGAAAGGCGGCGTGAGCGGAGTGCCACCACCCTGCAAGGCCTCTGGAACCACGGCACTCCGCTCTCCAATCCAAACCCCTATTGCCTCCCTCCCTGCCTTTCCTTTCCACACCCCACCTGGCTCTCAGCCCTTCCCAAAACCCCATTGCCTCCCTACCTGCCTTTCCCCTCCAAACCTCACCTGGCTCTCAGCCCTTCCCAAAACCCCATTGCCTACCTACCTGCCTTTCCCCTCCACACCCCACCTGGCTCTCAGCCCTCCCCAAAACCCCATTGCCTCCCTAACTGCCATTACTCTCCCCACCCCCACCTGCCTCTGACCCCTTCCCAAACACCCATTGCCTCCCTCCATGCATTTCCTTTCCACACCCCACCTGCCTCTGACCCCTTCCCAAACACCCATTGCCTTCCTACCTGCCTTTCCTCTCCACACCCCAACTGACTCTCAGACCTCCCCAAACCTCCATTGCCTCTGTACCTGCCATCCCTCCCCAGACCCCTCCTGCTTCTCACCTCTCCCCAGACCCACCTTGCCTCCCACCTGCCAGCCCTTTCTAACCACAACTTCCCACCAGCCCCCCGCAGCCCCAGCTTTCTAGAGCCCATTGTATTTATTTGCACAACGGGCTCTGTTTCTAGTATAAAATAACAAAACTTCACCCCCTACCCACCACCCATTGAAAAGGCAATATAATGTTGATAACAAAAACTATTGAACTCAAATTAATAAGAAAGCAATTTTCATACCAAATATTAAATCAAAAAACATGATATATGTATAGCCTCTGAGAGACCCTGTGGAAAGTGAACTCATTTGGGCCTGTTGAACAAAAGTGCAAAATCAAGGGCCTGTCTTTATTGGAGCAAGAGAAAATGTCCCCCCCACCCGAACCTCAATACTGCTGGGTAGCACAAACTGCTAGTGACATATTAAACTGTTTTTTTTTTTAAAGTTTGGATTGTTTCCCCCCTTCCCCACTTATACGGCTTGCAAGGAAATGGGGAAAAAAAACAATTTCTTGACTCTGGAATGCTTTCCATTTTTTTGCTCAGTTGATTCTTACTGGAATTAATTCCTTTATGAGGAGTAGGGGCTGAATGAGTTAACTTTTTTGTGCAGATTTTGATAGGTCAGTGGAGGTAATGTTGAGTTTATACAGTAAAGCTTGTCCTGATACGATAGAGTACCATACGGCAAATATTTTCAAGTTTAAAGAAATAGCATTAGCAAAAAGCCAAGACATAATTTATCGCACCCACGGGCCGTCATTCCAGTCAGGGGCCTGTCATTCCAGTCCCAAAGACCTTTTGGCACACCCAGGGTCCGTCATTCCAGCATAGAGCCTGTCATTCCAGTACCAGAGCCCTTCTGTCACACCCAGGGCCCGTCATTCCAGTCAGGGGCCTGTCATTCCAGTCCCCGAGCCCTTCTGGCGCACCCAGGGGCCGTCATTCCAGGCAGCGGCCTGTCATTCCAGTCCCCGAGCCCTTCTGGCACACCCAGGGCCCGTCATTCCAGGCAGGGGCCTGTCATTCCAGTCCCCGAGCCCTTCTGGCACACCCAGGGGCTGGCATTCCAGTCAGGGGCCTGTCATTCCAGTCCCCGAGCCCTTCTGGCACACCCAGGGCCCGTCATTCCAGTCAGGGGCCTGTCATTCCAGTCCCCAAGCCCTTCTGGCACACCGAGGGCCAATTATTCCAGTCAGGGGACTGTCATTCCAGTCCCCGAGCCCTTCTAGCACACCCAGGGGCCGTCATTCCTGTCATGGGCCTGTCATTCCAGTCCCCGAGCCCTTCTCTCACACCCAGGGCCCTTCATTCCAGTCAGGGGCCTGTCATTCCAGTCCCAGAGCCCTTCTGGCACACCTAGGGGCCTTTAATCCAGTCAGGGGCCTGTCATTCCAGTCCCAGAGCCCTTCTGGCACGCCCAGAGGCCGTCATTCCACCACGGGGCCTGTCAATCCAGTCCCCGAGTCCTTCTGGCACACCCAGGAGCCGTCATTACAGTCAGAGGCCTGTTATTCCAGTCCCGGAGCCCTTCTGGCACCCCCAGAGGCCGTCATTCCAGCATGGGGCCTGTCATTCCAGTCCCCGAGCCCTTCTGTCACACCCAGGACCCGTCATTCCAGTCAGGGGCCTGTCATTCCAGTCCCCGAGGCCTTCTGGCACACCCAGGGCCCGTCATTCCAGGCAGGGGCCTGTCATTCCAGTCCCCAAGCCCTTCTGGCACACCCAGGGGCCGTCATTCCAGCATGGGGCCTGTCAATCCAGTCCCCGAGTCCTTCTGGAACACCCAGGGGCCGTCATTCCAGTCAGGGGCCTGTCATTCCAGTCCCAGAGCCTTTCCGACACACACAAGGGCCGTCATTCCAGCCAGGGGACTGTCATTCCAGTCTCAGCGCCCTTCTGGCACACCCAGGGGCCTTTATTCCAGTCAGGGGCCTGTCATTCCAGTCCCCGAGCCCTTCTGGCACAACCAGGGCCTGTCATTCCAGTCAGGGGCCTGTCATTCCAGTCCCCGAGCCCTTCTGGCACACCCAGGGGCCGTCATTCCAGCATGGGGCCTGTTATTCCAGTCCCCGAGCCCTTCTGGCACACCCAGGGCCTGTCATTCCAATCAGGGACCTGTCATTCCAGTCCCCGAGGCCTTCTGGCACACCCAGGGGCCTTTATTCCAGTCAGGGGCCTGTCATTCCAGTCCCTGAGCCCTTCTGGCACACCCAGAGGCCGTCATTCCACCATGGGGCCTGTCAATCCAGTCCCCAAGCCCTTCTGTCACACCTAGGGACCATCATTCCAGTCAGGAGCCTATCATTCCAGTCCCAGACCCCTTCTGGCACCCCCAGAGGCCGTCATTCCAGCATGGGACCTGTCATTCCAGTCCCCGAGCACTTCTGTCACACCCAGGGCCCGTCATTCCAGTCAGGGGCCTGTCAATCCAGTCCCCGAGCCCTTCTGTCACACCCAGGGCCCGTCATTCCAGTCAGTGGCCTGTCATTCCAGTCCCAGAGCCCTTCCGGCACCTCCAGAGGCCGTCATTCCAGCATGAGGCCTGTTATTCCAGTCCCCGAGCCCTTCTGGCACACCCAGGGGCCGTCATTCCAGGATAGAGCCTGTCATTCCAGTCCCAGAGCCCATCTGTCACACCCAGGTGTCGTCATTCCAGTCAGGGGCCTGTCATTCCAGTCCCTGAGCCCTTCTGGCACACCCAGGGGCCGTCATTCCAGGCAGGGGCCTGTCATTCCAGTCCCCGAGCCATTCTGGCACACCCAGGGGCCGTCATTCCAGCATGGGGCCTGTCAATCCAGTCCCCGAGCCCTTCTGGCACACCCAGGCGCCGTCATTCCAGTCAGGGGCCTGTCATTCCAGTCCCCGAGCCCTTCTGGCACACCGAGGGCCAATCATTCCAGTCAGAGGCCTGTCATTCCAGTCCCCAAGCCCTTCTGGCACACCCAGGGGCCGTCATTCCTGTCATGGGCCTGTCATTCCAGTCCCCGAGCCCTTCTCTCACACCCAGGGCCCTTCATTCCAGTCAGGGGCCTGTCATTCCAGTCCCCGAGCCCTTCTGGCACACCGAGGGCCAATCATTCCAGTCAGGGGACTGTCATTCCAGTCCCCGAGCCCTTCTGGCACACCCAGGGGCCGTCATTCCTGTCATGGGCCTGTCATTCCAGTCCCCGAGCCCTTCTCTCACACCCAGGGCCCTTCATTCCAGTCAGGGGCCTGTCATTCCAGTCCCAGAGCCCTGCTGGCACACCCAGGGGCCTTTAATCCAGTCAGGGGCCTGTCATTCCAGTCCCAGAGCCCTTCTGGCACACCCAGAGGCCGTCATTCCACCACGGGGCCTGTCAATCCAGTCCCCGAGTCCTTCTGGCACACCCAGGGGCTGTCATTCCAGTCAGAGGCCTGTTATTCCAGTCCCAGAGCCCTTCTGGCACCCCCAGAGGCCGTCATTCCAGCATGGGGCCTGTCATTCCAGTCCCCGAGCCCTTCTGTCACACCCAGGACCCGTCATTCCAGTCAGGGGCCTGTCATTCCTGTCCCCGAGGCCTTCTGGCACACCCAGGGCCCGTCATTCCAGGCAGGGGCCTGTCATTCCAGTCCCCAAGCCCTTCTGGCACACCCAGGGGCCGTCATTCCAGCATGGGGCCTGTCAATCCAGTCCCCGAGTCCTTCTGGAACACCCAGGGGCCGTCATTCCAGTCAGGGGCCTGTCATTCCAGTCCCAGAGCCTTTCCGACACACACAAGGGCCGTCATTCCAGCCAGGGGACTGTCATTCCAGTCTCAGCGCCCTGCTGGCACACCCAGGGGCCTTTATTCCAGTCAGGGGCCTGTCATTCCAGTCCCCGAGCCCTTTTGGCACAACCAGGGCCTGTCATTCCAGTCAGGGGCCTGTCATTCCAGTCCCCGAGCCCTTCTGGCACACCCAGGGGCCGTCATTCCAGCATGAGGCCTGTTATTCCAGTCCCCGAGCCCTTCTGGCACACCCAGGGCCTGTCATTCCAGTCAGGGACCTGTCAATCCAGTCCCCGAGCCCTTCTGGCACACCCAGGGGCCTTTAATCCAGTCAGGGGCCTGTCATTCCAGTCCCTGAGCCCTTCTGGCACACCCAGAGGCCGTCATTCCACCATGGGGCCTGTCAATCCAGTCCCCAAGCCCTTCTGTCACACCCAGGGACCATCATTCCAGTCAGGAGCCTATCATTCCAGTCCCAGACCCCTTCTGGCACCCCCAGAGGCCGTCATTCCAGCATGGGGCCTGTCATTTCAGTCCCCGAGCACTTCTGTCACACCCAGGGCCCGTCATTCCAGTCAGGGGCCTGTCAATCCAGTCCCCGAGCCCTTCTTTCACACCCAGGGCCCGTCATTCCAGTCAGTGGCCTGTCATTCCAGTCCCAGAGCCCTTCCGGCACCTCCAGAGGCCGTCATTCCAGCATGAGGCCTGTTATTCCAGTCCCCGAGCCCTTCTGGCACACCCAGGGGCCGTCATTCCAGGATAGAGCCTGTCATTCCAGTCCCAGAGCCCATCTGTCACACCCAGGTGTCGTCATTCCAGTCAGGGGCCTGTCATTCCAGTCCCTGAGCCCTTCTGGCACACCCAGGGGCCGTCATTCCAGGCAGGGGTCTGTCATTCCAGTCCCCGAGCCATTCTGGCACACCCAGGGGCCGTCATTCCAGCATGGGGCCTGTCAATCCAGTCCCCGAGCCCTTCTGGCACACCCAGGCGCCGTCATTCCAGTCAGGGGCCTGTCATTCCAGTCCCCGAGCCCTTCTGGCACACCGAGGGCCAATCATTCCAGTCAGGGGCCTGTCATTCCAGTCCCCAAGCCCTTCTGGCACACCCAGGGGCCGTCATTCCTGTCATGGGCCTGTCATTCCAGTCCCCGAGCCCTTCTCTCACACCCAGGGCCCTTCATTCCAGTCAGGGGCCTGTCATTCCAGTCCCCGAGCCCTTCTGGCACAACCAGGGGCCGTCATTCCTGTCATGGGCCTGTCATTCCAGTCCCCGAGCCCTTCTCTCACACCCAGGGCCCTTCATTCCAGTCAGGGGCCTGTCATTCCAGTCCCAGAGCCCTTCTGGCACACCCAGGGGCCTTTAATCCAGTCAGGGGCCTGTCATTCCAGTCCCAGAGCCCTTCTGGCACACCCAGAGGCCGTCATTCCACCACGGGGCCTGTCAATCCAGTCCCCGAGTCCTTCAGGCACACCCAGGGGCCGTCATTCCAGTCAGAGGCCTGTTATTCCAGTCCCAGAGCCCTTCTGGCACCCCCAGAGGCCGTCATTCCAGCATGGGGACTATCATTCCAGTCCCCGAGCCCATCTGTCACACCCAGGACCCGTCATTCCAGTCAGGGGCCTGTCATTCCAGTCCCCGAGGCCTTCTGGCACACCCAGGGCCCGTCATTCCAGGCACGGGCCTGTCATTCCAGTCCCCAAGCCCTTCTGGCACACCCAGGGGCCGTCATTCCAGCATGGGGCCTGTCAATCCAGTCCCTGAGTCCTTCTGGAACACCCAGGGGCCGTCATTCCAGTCAGGGGGCTGTCATTCCAGTCCCAGAGCCTTTCCGACACACACAAGGGCCGTCATTCCAGCCAGGGGACTGTCATTCCAGTCTCAGCGCCCTTCTGGCACACCCAGGGGCCTTTATTCCAGTCAGGGGCCTGTCATTCCAGTCCCCGAGCCCTTCTGGCACAACCAGGGCCTGTCATTCCAGTCAGGGGCCTGTCATTCCAGTCCCCCGAGCCCTTCTGGCACACCCAGGGGCCGTCATTCCAGCATGGGGCCTGTTATTCCAGTCCCCGAGCCCTTCTGGCACACACAGGGCCTGTCATTCCAGTCAGGGACCTGTCATTCCAGTCCCAGAGCCCTTCTGGCACACCCAGGGGCCTTTATTCCAGTCAGGGGCCTGTCATTCCAGTCCCTGAGCCCTTCTGGCACACCCAGAGGCCGTCATTCCACCATGGGGCCTGTCAATCCAGTCCCCAAGCCCTTCTGTCACACCCAGGGACCATCATTCCAGTCAGGAGCCTATCATTCCAGTCCCAGACCCCTTCTGGCACCCCCAGAGGCCGTCATTCCAGCATGGGGCCTGTCATTCCAGTCCCCGAGCACTTCTGTCACACCCAGGGCCCGTCATTCCAGTCAGGGGCCTGTCAATCCAGTCCCCGAGCCCTTCTGTCACACCCAGGGCCCGTCATTCCAGTCAGTGGCCTGTCATTCCAGTCCCAGAGCCCTTCCGGCACCTCCAGAGGCCGTCATTCCAGCATGAGGCCTGTTATTCCAGTCCCCGAGCCCTTCTGGCACACCCAGGGGCCGTCATTCCAGGATAGAGCCTGTCATTCCAGTCCCAGAGCCCATCTGTCACACCCAGGTGTCGTCATTCCAGTCAGGGGCCTGCCATTCCAGTCCCCGAGCCCTTCTGGCACACCCAGGGCCCTTCATTCCAGTCAAGGGCCTGTCATTTCAGTCTCAGAGCCCTTCTGGCACACCCAAGGCCCGTCATTCCAGGCAGGGGCATGTCATTCCAGTCCCCCAGCCCTTCTGGAACACCCAGGCGCCGTCATTCCAGGCAGGGGCCTGTCATTCCAGTCCCCGAGCCCTTCTGGCACACCCAGGGGCCATCATTCCAGCATGGGGCCTGTCAATCCAGTCCCCGAGTCCTTCTGGCACACCCATGGGCCGTCATTCCAGTCAGGGGCCTGTCATTCCAGTCCCCGAGCCCTTCTGTCACACCCAGGGGCAGTAATTCCAACCAGGGGCCTGTCATTCCAGTCTCAGCACCCTTCTGGCACACCCAGGGGCATTTATTCCAGTCAGGGGCCTGTCATTCCAGTCCCCGAGCCCTTCTGGCACACCCAGGGCCTGTCATTCCAGTCAGGGGCCTGTCATTCCAGTCCCCGAGCTCTTCTGGCACACCCAGGGGCCGTCATTCCAGTCAGGGGCCTGTCATTCCAGTCCCCGAGCCCTTCTGGCACACCCGGGGCCTGTCATTCCAGTCAGGGGCCTGTCATTCCAGTCCCCGAGCCCTTCTGGCACACCCAGGGGCCTTTAATATAGTCACGGGCCTGTCATTCCAGTCCCAGAGCCCTTCTGGCACACCCAGAGGCCGTCATTCCACCACGGGGCCTGTCAATTCAGTCCCCGAGTCCTTCTGGCACACCCAGGGGCCGTCATTCCAGTCAGGGGCCTGTCATTCCAGTCCCCGAGCCCTTCTGTCACACCCAGGGGCCGTCATTCCAGCCAGGGGACTGTCATTCCAGTCCACGAGTCATTCTGGCACACCCAGGGGCCTTTATTCCAGTCAGGGGCCTGTCATTCCAGTCCCCGCGCCCTTCTGGCACACCCAGGGCCTGTCGTTCCAGTCAGGGGCCTGTCATTCCAGTCCCCGAGCCCTTCTGGCACACCCAGGGGCCGTCATTCCAGCATGGGGCCTGTCAATCCAGTCCCCGAGCCCTCCTGGCACACCCAGGGCCTGTCATTCCAGTCAGGGGCCTGTCATTCCAGTCCCCGAGCTCTTCTGGCACACCCAGGGGCCGTCATTCCAGTCAGGGGCCTGTCATTCCAGTCCCCGAGCCCTTCCGGCACACCCGGGGCCTGTCATTCCAGTCAGGGGCCTGTCATTCCAGTCCCCGAGCCCTTCTGGCACACCCAGGGGCCTTTAATCCAGTCAGGGGCCTGTCATTCCAGTCCCAGAGCCCTTCTGGCACGCCCAGAGGCCGTCATTCCACCACGGGGCCTGTCAATCCAGTCCCCCGAGTCCTTCTGGCACACCCAGGGGGCCGTCATTCCAGTCAGGGGCCTGTTATTCCAGTCCCCGAGCCCTTCTGGCACACCCAGGGCCTGTCATTCCAGTCAGGGGCCTGTCATTCCAGTCCCCGAGCTCTTCTGGCACACCCAGGGGCCGTCATTCCAGTCAGGGGCCTGTCATTCCAGTCCCCGAGCCCTTCTGGCACACCCGGGGCCTGTCATTCCAGTCAGGGGCCTGTCATTCCAGTCCCCGAGCCCTTCTGGCACACCCAGGGGCCTTTAATATAGTCACGGGCCTGTCATTCCAGTCCCAGAGCCCTTCTGGCACACCCAGAGGCCGTCATTCCACCACGGGGCCTGTCAATTCAGTCCCCGAGTCCTTCTGGCACACCCAGGGGCCGTCATTCCAGTCAGGGGCCTGTCATTCCAGTCCCCGAGCCCTTCTGTCACACCCAGGGGCCGTCATTCCAGCCAGGGGACTGTCATTCCAGTCCCCGAGTCATTCTGGCACACCCAGGGGCCTTTATTCCAGTCAGGGGCCTGTCATTCCAGTCCCCGCGCCCTTCTGGCACACCCAGGGCCTGTCGTTCCAGTCAGGGGCCTGTCATTCCAGTCCCCGAGCCCTTCTGGCACACCCAGGGGCCGTCATTCCAGCATGGGGCCTGTCAATCCAGTCCCCGAGCCCTCCTGGCACACCCAGGGCCTGTCATTCCAGTCAGGGGCCTGTCATTCCAGTCCCCGAGCTCTTCTGGCACACCCAGGGGCCGTCATTCCAGTCAGGGGCCTGTCATTCCAGTCCCCGAGCCCTTCCGGCACACCCGGGGCCTGTCATTCCAGTCAGGGGCCTGTCATTCCAGTCCCCGAGCCCTTCTGGCACACCCAGGGCCTGTCATTCCAGTCAGGGGCCTGTCATTCCAGTCCCCGAGCTCTTCTGGCACACCCGGGGCCTGTCATTCCAGTCAGGGGCCTGTCATTCCAGTCCCAGAGCCCTTCTGGCACGCCCAGAGGCCGTCATTCCACCACGGGGCCTGTCAATCCAGTCCCCGAGTCCTTCTGGCACACCCAGGGGCCGTCATTCCAGTCAGGGGCCTGTTATTCCAGTCCCAGGACCCTTCTGGCACCCCCAGAGGCCGTCATTCCAGCATGGGGCCTGTCATTCCAGTCCCCGAGCCCTTCTGTCACACCCAGGACCCGTCATTCCAGTCAGGGGCCTGTCATTCCAGTCCCCGAGGCCTTCTGGCACACCCAGGGCCAGTCATTCCAGGCAGGGGCCTGTCATTCCAGTCCCTGAGCCCTTCTGGCACACCCAGGGGCCGTCATTCCAGGCAGGGGCCTGTCATTCCAGTCCCCGAGCCATTCTGGCACACCCAGGGGCCGTCATTCCAGCATGGGGCCTGTCATTCCAGTCCCCAAGCCCTTCTGGCACACCCAGGGGCCGTCATTCCTGTCATGGGCCTGTCATTCCAGTCCCCGAGCCCTTCTCTCACACCCAGGGCCCTTCATTCGAGTCAGGGGCCTGTCATTCCAGTCCCCGAGCCCTTCTGGCACACCGAGGGCCAATCATTCCAGTCAGGGGCCTGTCATTCCAGTCCCCGAGCCCTTCTGGCACACCGAGGGCCAATCATTCCAGTCAGGGGACTGTCATTCCAGTCCCCGAGCCCTTCTGGCATACCCAGAGGCCGTCATTCCACCATGGGGCCTGTCAATCCAGTCCCCAAGCCCTTCTGTCACACCCAGGGACCATCATTCCAGTCAGGAGCCTATCATTCCAGTCCCAGACCCATTCTGGCACCCCCAGAGGCCGTCATTCCAGCATGGGGCCTGTCATTCCAGTCCCCGAGCACTTCTGTCACACCCAGGGCCCGTCATTCCAGTCAGGGGCCTGTCAATCCAGTCCCCGAGCCCTTCTTTCACACCCAGGGTCCGTCATTCCAGTCAGTGGCCTGTCATTCCAGTCCCAGAGCCCTTCCGGCACCTCCAGAGGCCGTCATTCCAGCATGAGGCCTGTTATTCCAGTCCCCGAGCCCTTCTGGCACACCCAGGGGCCGTCATTCCAGGATAGAGCCTGTCATTCCAGTCCCAGAGCCCATCTGTCACACCCAGGTGTCGTCATTCCAGTCAGGGGCCTGTCATTCCAGTCCCTGAGCCCTTCTGGCACACCCAGGGGCCGTCATTCCAGGCAGGGGTCTGTCATTCCAATCCCCGAGCCATTCTGGCACACCCAGGGGCCGTCATTCCAGCATGGGGCCTGTCAATCCAGTCCCCGAGCCCTTCTGGCACACCCAGGCGCCGTCATTCCAGTCAGGGGCCTGTCATTCCAGTCCCCGAGCCCTTCTGGCACACCGAGGGCCAATCATTCCAGTCAGGGGCCTGTCATTCCAGTCCCCAAGCCCTTCTGGCACACCCAGGGGCCGTCATTCCTGTCATGGGCCTGTCATTCCAGTCCCCGAGCCCTTCTCTCACACCCAGGGCCCTTCATTCCAGTCAGGGGCCTGTCATTCCAGTCCCAGAGCCCTTCTGGCACACCCAGGGGCCTTTAATCCAGTCAGGGGCCTGTCATTCCAGTCCCAGAGCCCTTCTGGCACACCCAGAGGCCGTCATTCCACCACGGGGCCTGTCAATCCAGTCCCCGAGTCCTTCTGGCACACCCAGGGGCTGTCATTCCAGTCAGAGGCCTGTTATTCCAGTCCCAGAGCCCTTCTGGCACCCCCAGAGGCCGTCATTCCAGCATGGGGCCTGTCATTCCAGTCCCCGAGCCCTTCTGTCACACCCAGGACCCGTCATTCCACTCAGGGGCCTGTCATTCCAGTCCCCGAGGCCTTCTGGCACACCCAGGGCCCGTCATTCCAGGCAGGGGCCTGTCATTCCAGTCCCCAAGCCCTTCTCGCACACCCAGGGGCCGTCATTCCAGCATGGGGCCTGTCAATCCAGTCCCCGAGTCCTTCTGGAACACCCAGGGGCCGTCATTCCAGTCAGGGGCCTGTCATTCCAGTCCCAGAGCCTTTCCGACACACACAAGGGCCGTCATTCCAGCCAGGGGACTGTCATTCCAGTCTCAGCGCCCTGCTGGCACACCCAGGGGCCTTTATTCCAGTCAGGGGCCTGTCATTCCAGTCCCCGAGCCCTTTTGGCACAACCAGGGCCTGTCATTCCAGTCAGGGGCCTGTCATTCCAGTCCCCGAGCCCTTCTGGCACACCCAGGGGCCGTCATTCCAGCATGGGGCCTGTTATTCCAGTCCCCGAGCCCTTCTGGCACACCCAGGGCCTGTCATTCCAGTCAGGGACCTGTCATTCCAGTCCCCGAGCCCTTCTGGCACACCCAGGGGCCTTTATTCCAGTCAGGGGCCTGTCATTCCAGTCCCTGAGCCCTTCTGGCACACCCAGAGGCCGTCATTCCACCATGGGGCCTGTCAATCTAGTCCCCAAGCCCTTCTGTCACACCCAGGGACCATCATTCCAGTCAGGAGCCTATCATTCCAGTCCCAGACCCCTTCTGGCACCCCCAGAGGCCGTCATTCCAGCATGGGGCCTGTCATTTCAGTCCCCGAGCACTTCTGTCACACCCAGGGCCCGTCATTCCAGTCAGGGGCCTGTCAATCCAGTCCCCGAGCCCTTCTTTCACACCCAGGGCCGGTCATTCCAGTCAGTGGCCTGTCATTCCAGTCCCAGAGCCCTTCCGGCACCTCCAGAGGCCGTCATTCCAGCATGAGGCCTGTTATTCCAGTCCCCGAGCCCTTCTGGCACACCCAGGGGCCGTCATTCCAGGATAGAGCCTGTCATTCCAGTCCCAGAGCCCATCTGTCACACCCAGGTGTCGTCATTCCAGTCAGGGGCCTGTCATTCCAGTCCCTGAGCCCTTCTGGCACACCCAGGGGCCGTCATTCCAGGCAGGGGTCTGTCATTCCAGTCCCCGAGCCATTCTGGCACACCCAGGGGCCGTCATTCCAGCATGGGGCCTGTCAATCCAGTCCCCGAGCCCTTCTGGCACACCCAGGCACCGTCATTCCAGTCAGGGGCCTGTCATTCCAGTCCCCGAGCCCTTCTGGCACACCGAGGGCCAATCATTCCAGTTAGGGGCCTGTCATTCCAGTCCCCAAGCCCTTCTGGCACACCCAGGGGCCGTCATTCCTGTCATGGGCCTGTCATTCCAGTCCCCGAGCCCTTCTCTCAAACCCAGGGCCCTTCATTCCAGTCAGGGGCCTGTCATTCCAGTCCCCGAGCCCTTCTGGCACACCGAGGGCCAATCATTCCAGTCAGGGGACTGTCATTCCAGTCCCCGAGCCCTTCTGGCACAACCAGGGGCCGTCATTCCTGTCATGGGCCTGTCATTCCAGTCCCCGAGCCCTTCTCTCACACCCAGGGCCCTTCATTCCAGTCAGGGGCCTGTCATTCCAGTCCCAGAGCCCTTCTGGCACACCCAGGGGCCTTTAATCCAGTCAGGGGCCTGTCATTCCAGTCCCAGAGCCCTTCTGGCACACCCAGAGGCCGTCATTCCACCACGGGGCCTGTCAATCCAGTCCCCGAGTCCTTCAGGCAAACCCAGGGGCCGTCATTCCAGTCAGAGGCCTGTTATTCCAGTCCCAGAGCCCTTCTGGCACCCCCAGAGGCCGTCATTCCAGCAAGGGGCCTATCATTCCAGTCCCCGAGCCCATCTGTCACATCCAGGACCCGTCATTCCAGTCAGGGGCCTGTCATTCCAGTCCCCGAGGCCTTCTGGCACACCCAGGGCCCGTCATTCCAGGCACGGGCCTGTCATTCCAGTCCCCAAGCCCTTCTAGCACACCCAGGGGCCGTCATTCCAGCATGGGGCCTGTCAATCCAGTCCCCGAGTCCTTCTGGAACACCCAGGGGCCGTCATTCCAGTCAGGCGGCTGTCATTCCAGTCCCAGAGCCTTTCCGACACACACAAGGGCCGTCATTCCAGCCAGGGGACTGTCATTCCAGTCTCAGCGCCCTTCTGGCACACCCAGGGGCCTTTATTCCAGTCAGGGGCCTGTCATTCCAGTCCCCGAGCCCTTCTGGCACAACCAGGGCCTGTCATTCCAGTCAGGGGCCTGTCATTCCAGTCCCCGAGCCCTTCTGGCACACCCAGGGGCCGTCATTCCAGCATGGGGCCTGTTATTCCAGTCCCCGAGCCCTTCTGGCACACACAGGGCCTGTCATTCCAGTCAGGGACCTGTCATTCCAGTCCCAGAGCCCTTCTGGCACACCCAGGGGCCTTTATTCCAGTCAGGGGCCTGTCATTCCAGTCCCTGAGCCCTTCTGGCACACCCAGAGGCCGTCATTCCACCATGGGGCCTGTCAATCCAGTCCCCAAGCCCTTCTGTCACACCCAGGGACCATCATTCCAGTCAGGAGCCTATCATTCCAGTCCCAGACCCCTTCTGGCACCCCCAGAGGCCGTCATTCCAGCATGGGGCCTGTCATTCCAGTCCCCGAGCACTTCTGTCACACCCAGGGCCCGTCATTCCAGTCAGGGGCCTGTCAATCCAGTCCCCGAGCCCTTCTGTCACACCCAGGGCCCGTCATTCCAGTCAGTGGCCTGTCATTCCAGTCCCAGAGCCCTTCCGGCACCTCCAGAGGCCGTCATTCCAGCATGAGGCCTGTTATTCCAGTCCCCGAGCCCTTCTGGCACACCCAGGGGCCGTCATTCCAGGATAGAGCCTGTCATTCCAGTCCCAGAGCCCATCTGTCACACCCAGGTGTCGTCATTCCAGTCAGGGGCCTGCCATTCCAGTCCCCGAGCCCTTCTGGCACACCCAGGGCCCTTCATTCCAGTCAAGGGCCTGTCATTTCAGTCTCAGAGCCCTTCTGGCACACCCAAGGCCCGTCATTCCAGGCAGGGGCATGTCATTCCAGTCCCCCAGCCCTTCTGGAATACCCAGGCGCCGTCATTCCAGGCAGGGGCCTGTCATTCCAGTCCCCGAGCCCTTCTGGCACACCCAGGGGCCATCATTCCAGCATGGGGCCTGTCAATCCAGTCCCCGAGTCCTTCTGGCACACCCAGGGGCCGTCATTCCAGTCAGGGGCCTGTCATTCCAGTCCCCGAGCCCTTCTGTCACACCCAGGGGCAGTAATTCCAACCAGGGGCCTGTCATTCCAGTCTCAGCACCCTTCTGGCACACCCAGGGGCATTTATTCCAGTCAGGGGCCTGTCATTCCAGTCCCCGAGCCCTTCTGGCACACCCAGGGCCTGTCATTCCAGTCAGGGGCCTGTCATTCCAGTCCCCGAGCTCTTCTGGCACACCCAGGGGCCGTCATTCCAGTCAGGGGCCTGTCATTCCAGTCCCCGAGCCCTTCTGGCACACCCGGGGCCTGTCATTCCAGTCAGGGGCCTGTCATTCCAGTCCCTGAGCCCTTCTGGCACACCCAGGGGCCTTTAATATAGTCACGGGCCTGTCATTCCAGTCCCAGAGCCCTTCTGGCACACCCAGAGGCCGTCATTCCACCACGGGGCCTGTCAATTCAGTCCCCGAGTCCTTCTGGCACACCCAGGGGCCGTCATTCCAGTCAGGGGCCTGTCATTCCAGTCCCCGAGCCCTTCTGTCACACCCAGGGGCCGTCATTCCAGCCAGGGGACTGTCATTCCAGTCCCCGAGTCATTCTGGCACACCCAGGGGCCTTTATTCCAGTCAGGGGCCTGTCATTCCAGTCCCCGCGCCCTTCTGGCACACCCAGGGCCTGTCGTTCCAGTCAGGGGCCTGTCATTCCAGTCCCCGAGCCCTTCTGGCACACCCAGGGGCCGTCATTCCAGCATGGGGCCTGTCAATCCTTTCCCCGAGCCCTCCTGGCACACCCAGGGCCTGTCATTCCAGTCAGGGGCCTGTCATTCCAGTCCCCGAGCTCTTCTGGCACACCCAGGGGCCGTCATTCCAGTCAGGGGCCTGTCATTCCAGTCCCCGAGCCCTTCCGGCACACCCGGGGCCTGTCATTCCAGTCAGGGGCCTGTCATTCCAGTCCCCGAGCCCTTCTGGCACACCCAGGGGCCTTTAATCCAGTCAGGGGCCTGTCATTCCAGTCCCAGAGCCCTTCTGGCACGCCCAGAGGCCGTCATTCCACCACGGGGCCTGTCAATCCAGTCCCCGAGTCCTTCTGGCACACCCAGGGGCCGTCATTCCAGTCAGGGGCCTGTTATTCCAGTCCCAGGGCCCTTCTGGCACCCCCAGAGGCCGTCATTCCAGCATGGGGCCTGTCATTCCAGTCCCCGAGCCCTTCTGTCACACCCAGGACCCGTCATTCCAGTCAGGGGCCTGTCATTCCAGTCCCCGAGGCCTTCTGGCACACCCAGGGCCAGTCATTCCAGGCAGGGGCCTGTCATTCCAGTCCCTGAGCCCTTCTGGCACACCCAGGGGCCGTCATTCCAGGCAGGGGCCTGTCATTCCAGTCCCCGAGCCATTCTGGCACACCCAGGGGCCGTCATTCCAGCATGGGGCCTGTCAATCCAGTCCCCGAGCCCTTCTGGCACAGCAAGGCGCCGTCATTCCAGTCAGGGGCCTGTCATTCCGGTCCCCGAGCCCTTCTGGCACACCGAGGGCCAATCATTCCAGTCAAGGGCCTGTCATTCCAGTCCCCAAGCCCTTCTGGCACACCCAGGGGCCGTCATTCCTGTCATGGGCCTGTCATTCCAGTCCCCGAGCCCTTCTCTCACACCCAGGGCCCTTCATTCCAGTCAGGGGCCTGTCATTCCAGTCCCCGAGCCCTTCTGGCACACCGAGGGCCAATCATTCCAGTCAGGGGCCTGTCATTCCAGTCCCCGAGCCCTTCTGGCACACCGAGGGCCAATCATTCCAGTCAGGGGACTGTCATTCCAGTCCCCGAGCCCTTCTGACATACCCAGAGGCCGTCATTCCACCATGGGGCCTGTCAATCCAGTCCCCAAGCCCTTCTGTCACACCCAGGGACCATCATTCCAGTCAGGAGCCTATCATTCCAGTCCCAGACCCCTTCTGGCACCCCCAGAGGCCGTCATTCCAGCATGGGGCCTGTCATTCCAGTCCCTGAGCCCTTCTGGCACACCCAGGGGCCGTCATTCCAGTCAGGGGCCTGTCATTCCAGTCCCCGAGCCCTTCTGGCACAACCAGGGCCTGTCATTCCAGTCAGGGGCCTGTCATTCCAGTCCCCGAGCCCTTCTGGCACACCCAGGGGCCGTCATTCCAGCATGGGGCCTGTTATTCCAGTCCCCGAGCCCTTCTGGCACACACAGGGCCTGTCATTCCAGTCAGGGACCTGTCATTCCAGTCCCAGAGCCCTTCTGGCACACCCAGGGGCCTTTATTCCAGTCAGGGGCCTGTCATTCCAGTCCCTGAGCCCTTCTGGCACACCCAGAGGCCGTCATTCCACCATGGGGCCTGTCAATCCAGTCCCCAAGCCCTTCTGTCACACCCAGGGACCATCATTCCAGTCAGGAGCCTATCATTCCAGTCCCAGACCCCTTCTGGCACCCCCAGAGGCCGTCATTCCAGCATGGGGCCTGTCATTCCAGTCCCCGAGTCATTCTGGCACACCCAGGGGCCTTTATTCCAGTCAGGGGCCTGTCATTCCAGTCCCCGCGCCCTTCTGGCACACCCAGGGCCTGTCGTTCCAGTCAGGGGCCTGTCATTCCAGTCCCCGAGCCCTTCTGGCACACCCAGGGGCCGTCATTCCAGCATGGGGCCTGTCAATCCAGTCCCCGAGCCCTCCTGGCACACCCAGGGCCTGTCATTCCAGTCAGGGGCCTGTCATTCCAGTCCCCGAGCTCTTCTGGCACACCCAGGGGCCGTCATTCCAGTCAGGGGCCTGTCATTCCAGTCCCCGAGCCCTTCCGGCACACCCGGGGCCTGTCATTCCAGTCAGGGGCCTGTCATTCCAGTCCCCGAGCCCTTCTGGCACACCCAGGGGCCTTTAATCCAGTCAGGGGCCTGTCATTCCAGTCCCAGAGCCCTTCTGGCACGCCCAGAGGCCGTCATTCCACCACGGGGCCTGTCAATCCAGTCCCCGAGTCCTTCTGGCACACCCAGGGGCCGTCATTCCAGTCAGGGGCCTGTTATTCCAGTCCCAGGGCCCTTCTGGCACCCCCAGAGGCCGTCATTCCAGCATGGGGCCTGTCATTCCAGTCCCCGAGCCCTTCTGTCACACCCAGGACCCGTCATTCCAGTCAGGGGCCTGTCATTCCAGTCCCCGAGGCCTTCTGGCACACCCAGGGCCAGTCATTCCAGGCAGGGGCCTGTCATTCCAGTCCCTGAGCCCTTCTGGCACACCCAGGGGCCGTCATTCCAGGCAGGGGCCTGTCATTCCAGTCCCCGAGCCATTCTGGCACACCCAGGGGCCGTCATTCCAGCATGGGGCCTGTCAATCCAGTCCCCGAGCCCTTCTGGCACAGCAAGGCGCCGTCATTCCAGTCAGGGGCCTGTCATTCCGGTCCCCGAGCCCTTCTGGCACACCGAGGGCCAATCATTCCAGTCAAGGGCCTGTCATTCCAGTCCCCAAGCCCTTCTGGCACACCCAGGGGCCGTCATTCCTGTCATGGGCCTGTCATTCCAGTCCCCGAGCCCTTCTCTCACACCCAGGGCCCTTCATTCCAGTCAGGGGCCTGTCATTCCAGTCCCCGAGCCCTTCTGGCACACCGAGGGCCAATCATTCCAGTCAGGGGCCTGTCATTCCAGTCCCCGAGCCCTTCTGGCACACCGAGGGCCAATCATTCCAGTCAGGGGACTGTCATTCCAGTCCCCGAGCCCTTCTGACATACCCAGAGGCCGTCATTCCACCATGGGGCCTGTCAATCCAGTCCCCAAGCCCTTCTGTCACACCCAGGGACCATCATTCCAGTCAGGAGCCTATCATTCCAGTCCCAGACCCCTTCTGGCACCCCCAGAGGCCGTCATTCCAGCATGGGGCCTGTCATTCCAGTCCCCGAGCACTTCTGTCACACCCAGGGCCCGTCATTCCAGTCAGGGGCCTGTCAATCCAGTCCCCGAGCCCTTCTTTCACACCCAGGGTCCGTCATTCCAGTCAGTGGCCTGTCATTCCAGTCCCAGAGCCCTTCCGGCACCTCCAGAGGCCGTCATTCCAGCATGAGGCCTGTTATTCCAGTCCCCGAGCCCTTCTGGCACACCCAGGGGCCGTCATTCCAGGATAGAGCCTGTCATTCCAGTCCCAGAGCCCATCTGTCACACCCAGGGGTCGTCATTCCAGTCAGGGGCCTGTCATTCCAGTCCCTGAGCCCTTCTGGCACACCCAGGGGCCGTCATTCCAGGCAGGGGTCTGTCATTCCAGTCCCCGAGCCATTCTGGCACACCCAGGGGCCGTCATTCCAGCTTGGGGCCTGTCAATCCAGTCCCCGAGCCCTTCTGGCACACCCAGGCGCCGTCATTCCAGTCAGGGGCCTGTCATTCCAGTCCCCGAGCCCTTCTGGCACACCGAGGGCCAATCATTCCAGTCAGGGGCCTGTCATTCCAGTCCCCAAGCCCTTCTGGCACACCCAGGGGCCGTCATTCCTGTCATGGGCCTGTCATTCCAGTCCCCGAGCCCTTCTCTCACACCCAGGGCCCTTCATTCCAGTCAGGGGCCTGTCATTCCAATCCCAGAGCCCTTCTGGCACACCCAGGGGCCTTTAATCCAGTCAGGGGCCTGTCATTCCAGTCCCAGAGCCCTTCTGGCACACCCAGAGGCCGTCATTCCACCACGGGGCCTGTCAATTCAGTCCCCGAGTCCTTCTGGCACACCCAGGGGCCGTCATTCCAGTCAGGGGCCTGTCATTCCAGTCCCCGAGCCCTTCTGTCACACCCAGGGGCCGTCATTCCAGCCAGGGGACTGTCATTCCAGTCCCCGAGTCATTCTGGCACACCCAGGGGCCTTTATTCCAGTCAGGGGCCTGTCATTCCAGTCCCCGCGCCCTTCTGGCACACCCAGGGCCTGTCGTTCCAGTCAGGGGCCTGTCATTCCAGTCCCCGAGCCCTTCTGGCACACCCAGGGGCCGTCATTCCAGCATGGGGCCTGTCAATCCAGTCCCCGAGCCCTCCTGGCACACCCAGGGCCTGTCATTCCAGTCAGGGGCCTGTCATTCCAGTCCCCGAGCTCTTCTGGCACACCCAGGGGCCGTCATTCCAGTCAGGGGCCTGTCATTCCAGTCCCCGAGCCCTTCCGGCACACCCGGGGCCTGTCATTCCAGTCAGGGGCCTGTCATTCCAATCCCCGAGCCCTTCTGGCACACCCAGGGGCCTTTAATCCAGTCAGGGGCCTGTCATTCCAGTCCCAGAGCCCTTCTGGCACGCCCAGAGGCCGTCATTCCACCACGGGGCCTGTCAATCCAGTCCCCGAGTCCTTCTGGCACACCCAGGGGCCGTCATTCCAGTCAGGGGCCTGTTATTCCAGTCCCAGGGCCCTTCTGGCACCCCCAGAGGCCGTCATTCCAGCATGGGGCCAGTCATTCCAGTCCCCGAGCCCTTCTGTCACACCCAGGACCCGTCATTCCAGGCAGGGGCCTGTCATTCCAGTCCCCGAGCCATTCTGGCACACCCAGGGGCCGTCATTCCAGCATGGGGCCTGTCAATCCAGTCCCCGAGCCCTTCTGGCACAGCAAGGCGCCGTCATTCCAGTCAGGGGCCTGTCATTCCGGTCCCCGAGCCCTTCTGGCACACCGAGGGCCAATCATTCCAGTCAAGGGCCTGTCATTCCAGTCCCCAAGCCCTTCTGGCACACCCAGGGGCCGTCATTCCTGTCATGGGCCTGTCATTCCAGTCCCCGAGCCCTTCTCTCACACCCAGGGCCCTTCATTCCAGTCAGGGGCCTGTCATTCCAGTCCCCGAGCCCTTCTGGCACACCGAGGGCCAATCATTCCAGTCAGGGGCCTGTCATTCCAGTCCCCGAGCCCTTCTGGCACACCGAGGGCCAATCATTCCAGTCAGGGGACTGTCATTCCAGTCCCCGAGCCCTTCTGGCATACCCAGAGGCCGTCATTCCACCATGGGGCCTGTCAATCCAGTCCCCAAGCCCTTCTGTCACACCCAGGGACCATCATTCCAGTCAGGAGCCTATCATTCCAGTCCCAGACCCCTTCTGGCACCCCCAGAGGCCGTCATTCCAGCATGGGGCCTGTCATTCCAGTCCCCGAGCACTTCTGTCACACCCAGGGCCCGTCATTCCAGTCAGGGGCCTGTCAATCCAGTCCCCGAGCCCTTCTTTCACACCCAGGGTCCGTCATTCCAGTCAGTGGCCTGTCATTCCAGTCCCAGAGCCCTTCCGGCACCTCCAGAGGCCGTCATTCCAGCATGAGGCCTGTTATTCCAGTCCCCGAGCCCTTCTGGCACACCCAGGGGCCGTCATTCCAGGATAGAGCCTGTCATTCCAGTCCCAGAGCCCATCTGTCACACCCAGGTGTCGTCATTCCAGTCAGGGGCCTGTCATTCCAGTCCCTGAGCCCTTCTGGCACACCCAGGGGCCGTCATTCCAGGCAGGGGTCTGTCATTCCAGTCCCCGAGCCATTCTGGCACACCCAGGGGCCGTCATTCCAGCATGGGGCCTGTCAATCCAGTCCCCGAGCCCTTCTGGCACACCCAGGCGCCGTCATTCCAGTCAGGGGCCTGTCATTCCAGTCCCCGAGCCCTTCTGGCACACCGAGGGCCAATCATTCCAGTCAGGGGCCTGTCATTCCAGTCCCCAAGCCCTTCTGGCACACCCAGGGGCCGTCATTCCTGTCATGGGCCTGTCATTCCAGTCCCCGAGCCCTTCTCTCACACCCAGGGCCCTTCATTCCAGTCAGGGGCCTGTCATTCCAATCCCAGAGCCCTTCTGGCACACCCAGGGGCCTTTAATCCAGTCAGGGGCCTGTCATTCCAGTCCCAGAGCCCTTCTGGCACACCCAGAGGCCGTCATTCCACCACGGGGCCTGTCAATTCAGTCCCCGAGTCCTTCTGGCACACCCAGGGGCCGTCATTCCAGTCAGGGGCCTGTCATTCCAGTCCCCGAGCCCTTCTGTCACACCCAGGGGCCGTCATTCCAGCCAGGGGACTGTCATTCCAGTCCCCGAGTCATTCTGGCACACCCAGGGGCCTTTATTCCAGTCAGGGGCCTGTCATTCCAGTCCCCGCGCCCTTCTGGCACACCCAGGGCCTGTCGTTCCAGTCAGGGGCCTGTCATTCCAGTCCCCGAGCCCTTCTGGCACACCCAGGGGCCGTCATTCCAGCATGGGGCCTGTCAATCCAGTCCCCGAGCCCTCCTGGCACACCCAGGGCCTGTCATTCCAGTCAGGGGCCTGTCATTCCAGTCCCCGAGCTCTTCTGGCACACCCAGGGGCCGTCATTCCAGTCAGGGGCCTGTCATTCCAGTCCCCGAGCCCTTCCGGCACACCCGGGGCCTGTCATTCCAGTCAGGGGCCTGTCATTCCAATCCCCGAGCCCTTCTGGCACACCCAGGGGCCTTTAATCCAGTCAGGGGCCTGTCATTCCAGTCCCAGAGCCCTTCTGGCACGCCCAGAGGCCGTCATTCCACCACGGGGCCTGTCAATCCAGTCCCCGAGTCCTTCTGGCACACCCAGGGGCCGTCATTCCAGTCAGGGGCCTGTTATTCCAGTCCCAGGGCCCTTCTGGCACCCCCAGAGGCCGTCATTCCAGCATGGGGCCTGTCATTCCAGTCCCCGAGCCCTTCTGTCACACCCAGGACCCGTCATTCCAGTCAGGGGCCTGTCATTCCAGTCCCCGAGGCCTTCTGGCACACCCAGGGCCAGTCATTCCAGGCAGGGGCCTGTCATTCCAGTCCCTGAGCCCTTCTGGCACACCCAGGGGCCGTCATTCCAGGCAGGGGCCTGTCATTCCAGTCCCCGAGCCATTCTGGCACACCCAGGGGCCGTCATTCCAGCATGGGGCCTGTCAATCCAGTCCCCGAGCCCTTCTGGCACAGCAAGGCGCCGTCATTCCAGTCAGGGGCCTGTCATTCCGGTCCCCGAGCCCTTCTGGCACACCGAGGGCCAATCATTCCAGTCAAGGGCCTGTCATTCCAGTCCCCAAGCCCTTCTGGCACACCCAGGGGCCGTCATTCCTGTCATGGGCCTGTCATTCCAGACCCCGAGCCCTTCTCTCAAACCCAGGGCCCTTCATTCCAGTCAGGGGCCTGTCATTCCAGTCCCCGAGCCCTTCTGGCACACCGAGGGCCAATCATTCCAGTCAGGGGCCTGTCATTCCAGTCCCCGAGCCCTTCTGGCACACCGAGGGCCAATCATTCCAGTCAGGGGACTGTCATTCCAGTCCCCGAGCCCTTCTGGCATACCCAGAGGCCGTCATTCCACCATGGGGCCTGTCAATCCAGTCCCCAAGCCCTTCTGTCACACCCAGGGACCATCATTCCAGTCAGGAGCCTATCATTCCAGTCCCAGACCCCTTCTGGCACCCCCAGAGGCCGTCATTCCAGCATGGGGCCTGTCATTCCAGTCCCCGAGCACTTCTGTCACACCCAGGGCCCGTCATTCCAGTCAGGGGCCTGTCAATCCAGTCCCCGAGCCCTTCTTTCACACCCAGGGTCCGTCATTCCAGACAGTGGCCTGTCATTCCAGTCCCAGAGCCCTTCCGGCACCTCCAGAGGCCGTCATTCCAGCATGAGGCCTGTTATTCCAGTCCCCGAGCCCTTCTGGCACACCCAGGGGCCGTCATTCCAGGATAGAGCCTGTCATTCCAGTCCCAGAGCCCATCTGTCACACCCAGGTGTCGTCATTCCAGTCAGGGGCCTGTCATTCCAGTCCCTGAGCCCTTCTGGCACACCCAGGGGCCGTCATTCCAGGCAGGGGTCTGTCATTCCAGTCCCCGAGCCATTCTGGCACACCCAGGGGCCGTCATTCCAGCATGGGGCCTGTCAATCCAGTCCCCGAGCCCTTCTGGCACACCCAGGCGCCGTCATTCCAGTCAGGGGCCTGTCATTCCAGTCCCCGAGCCCTTCTGGCACACCGAGGGCCAATCATTCCAGTCAGGGGCCTGTCATTCCAGTCCCCAAGCCCTTCTGGCACACCCAGGGGCCGTCATTCCTGTCATGGGCCTGTCATTCCAGTCCCCGAGCCCTTCTCTCACACCCAGGGCCCTTCATTCCAGTCAGGGGCCTGTCATTCCAGTCCCAGAGCCCTTCTGGCACACCCAGGGGCCTTTAATCCAGTCAGGGGCCTGTCATTCCAGTCCCAGAGCCCTTCTGGCACACCCAGAGGCCGTCATTCCACCACGGGGCCTGTCAATCCAGTCCCCGAGTCCTTCAGGCAAACCCAGGGGCCGTCATTCCAGTCAGAGGCCTGTTATTCCAGTCCCAGAGCCCTTCTGGCACCCCCAGAGGCCGTCATTCCAGCAAGGGGCCTATCATTCCAGTCCCCGAGCCCATCTGTCACATCCAGGACCCGTCATTCCAGTCAGGGGCCTGTCATTCCAGTCCCCGAGGCCTTCTGGCACACCCAGGGCCCGTCATTCCAGGCACGGGCCTGTCATTCCAGTCCCCAAGCCCTTCTAGCACACCCAGGGGCCGTCATTCCAGCATGGGGCCTGTCAATCCAGTCCCCGAGTCCTTCTGGAACACCCAGGGGCCGTCATTCCAGTCAGGCGGCTGTCATTCCAGTCCCAGAGCCTTTCCGACACACACAAGGGCCGTCATTCCAGCCAGGGGACTGTCATTCCAGTCTCAGCGCCCTTCTGGCACACCCAGGGCCTTTATTCCAGTCAGGGGCCTGTCATTCCAGTCCCCGAGCCCTTCTGGCACAACCAGGGCCTGTCATTCCAGTCAGGGGCCTGTCATTCCAGTCCCCGAGCCCTTCTGGCACACCCAGGGGCCGTCATTCCAGCATGGGGCCTGTTATTCCAGTCCCCGAGCCCTTCTGGCACACACAGGGCCTGTCATTCCAGTCAGGGACCTGTCATTCCAGTCCCAGAGCCCTTCTGGCACACCCAGGGGCCTTTATTCCAGTCAGGGGCCTGTCATTCCAGTCCCTGAGCCCTTCTGGCACACCCAGAGGCCGTCATTCCACCATGGGGCCTGTCAATCCAGTCCCCAAGCCCTTCTGTCACACCCAGGGACCATCATTCCAGTCAGGAGCCTATCATTCCAGTCCCAGACCCCTTCTGGCACCCCCAGAGGCCGTCATTCCAGCATGGGGCCTGTCATTCCAGTCCCCGAGCACTTCTGTCACACCCAGGGCCCGTCATTCCAGTCAGGGGCCTGTCAATCCAGTCCCCGAGCCCTTCCGGCACCTCCAGAGGCCGTCATTCCAGCATGAGGCCTGTTATTCCAGTCCCCGAGCCCTTCTGGCACACCCAGGGGCCGTCATTCCAGGATAGAGCCTGTCATTCCAGTCCCAGAGCCCATCTGTCACACCCAGGTGTCGTCATTCCAGTCAGGGGCCTGCCATTCCAGTCCCCGAGCCCTTCTGGCACACCCAGGGCCCTTCATTCCAGTCAAGGGCCTGTCATTTCAGTCTCAGAGCCCTTCTGGCACACCCAAGGCCCGTCATTCCAGGCAGGGGCATGTCATTCCAGTCCCCCAGCCCTTCTGGAACACCCAGGCGCCGTCATTCCAGGCAGGGGCCTGTCATTCCAGTCCCCGAGCCCTTCTGGCACACCCAGGGGCCATCATTCCAGCATGGGGCCTGTCAATCCAGTCCCCGAGTCCTTCTGGCACACCCAGGGGCCGTCATTCCAGTCAGGGGCCTGTCATTCCAGTCCCCGAGCCCTTCTGTCACACCCAGGGGCAGTAATTCCAACCAGGGTCCTGTCATTCCAGTCTCAGCACCCTTCTGGCACACCCAGGGGCATTTATTCCAGTCAGGGGCCTGTCATTCCAGTCCCCGAGCCCTTCTGGCACACCCAGGGCCTGTCATTCCAGTCAGGGGCCTGTCATTCCAGTCCCCGAGCTCTTCTGGCACACCCAGGGGCCGTCATTCCAGTCAGGGGCCTGTCATTCCAGTCCCCGAGCCCTTCTGGCACACCCGGGGCCTGTCATTCCAGTCAGGGGCCTGTCATTCCAGTCCCCGAGCCCTTCTGGCACACCCAGGGGCCTTTAATATAGTCACGGGCCTGTCATTCCAGTCCCAGAGCCCTTCTGGCACACCCAGAGGCCGTCATTCCACCACGGGGCCTGTCAATTCAGTCCCCGAGTCCTTCTGGCACACCCAGGGGCCGTCATTCCAGTCAGGGGCCTGTCATTCCAGTCCCCGAGCCCTTCTGTCACACCCAGGGGCCGTCATTCCAGCCAGGGGACTGTCATTCCAGTCCCCGAGTCATTCTGGCACACCCAGGGGCCTTTATTCCAGTCAGGGGCCTGTCATTCCAGTCCCCGCGCCCTTCTGGCACACCCAGGGCCTGTCGTTCCAGTCAGGGGCCTGTCATTCCAGTCCCCGAGCCCTTCTGGCACACCCAGGGGCCGTCATTCCAGCATGGGGCCTGTCAATCCAGTCCCCGAGCCCTCCTGGCACACCCAGGGCCTGTCATTCCAGTCAGGGGCCTGTCATTCCAGTCCCCGAGCTCTTCTGGCACACCCAGGGGCCGTCATTCCAGTCAGGGGCCTGTCATTCCAGTCCCCGAGCCCTTCCGGCACACCCGGGGCCTGTCATTCCAGTCAGGGGCCTGTCATTCCAGTCCCCGAGCCCTTCTGGCACACCCAGGGGCCTTTAATCCAGTCAGGGGCCTGTCATTCCAGTCCCAGAGCCCTTCTGGCACGCCCAGAGGCCGTCATTCCACCACGGGGCCTGTCAATCCAGTCCCCGAGTCCTTCTGGCACACCCAGGGGCCGTCATTCCAGTCAGGGGCCTGTTATTCCAGTCCCAGGGCCCTTCTGGCACCCCCAGAGGCCGTCATTCCAGCATGGGGCCTGTCATTCCAGTCCCCGAGCCCTTCTGTCACACCCAGGACCCGTCATTCCAGTCAGGGGCCTGTCATTCCAGTCCCCGAGGCCTTCTGGCACACCCAGGGCCAGTCATTCCAGGCAGGGGCCTGTCATTCCAGTCCCTGAGCCCTTCTGGCACACCCAGGGGCCGTCATTCCAGGCAGGGGCCTGTCATTCCAGTCCCCGAGCCATTCTGGCACACCCAGGGGCCGTCATTCCAGCATGGGGCCTGTCAATCCAGTCCCCGAGCCCTTCTGGCACAGCAAGGCGCCGTCATTCCAGTCAGGGGCCTGTCATTCCAGTCCCCGAGCCCTTCTGGCACACCGAGGGCCAATCATTCCAGTCAAGGGCCTGTCATTCCAGTCCCCAAGCCCTTCTGGCACACCCAGGGGCCGTCATTCCTGTCATGGGCCTGTCATTCCAGTCCCCGAGCCCTTCTTTCACACCCAGGGCCCTTCATTCCAGTCAGGGGCCTGTCATTCCAGTCCCCGAGCCCTTCTGGCACACCGAGGGCCAATCATTCCAGTCAGGGGACTGTCATTCCAGTCCCCGAGCCCTTCTGGCACAACCAGGGGCCGTCATTCCTGTCATGGGCCTGTCATTCCAGTCCCCGAGCCCTTCTCTCACACCCAGGGCCCTTCATTCCAGTCAGGGGCCTGTCATTCCAGTCCCAGAGCCCTTCTGGCACACCCAGGGGCCTTTAATCCAGTCAGGGGCCTGTCATTCCAGTCCCAGAGCCCTTCTGGCACACCCAGAGGCCGTCATTCCACCACGGGGCCTGTCAATCCAGTCCCCGAGTCCTTCAGGCAAACCCAGGGGCCGTCATTCCAGTCAGAGGCCTGTTATTCCAGTCCCAGAGCCCTTCTGGCACCCCCAGAGGCCGTCATTCCAGCATGGGGCCTATCATTCCAGTCCCCGAGCCCATCTGTCACACCCAGGACCCGTCATTCCAGTCAGGGGCCTGTCATTCCAGTCCCCGAGGCCTTCTGGCACACCCAGGGCCCGTCATTCCAGGCACGGGCCTGTCATTCCAGTCCCCAAGCCCTTCTGGCACACCCAGGGGCCGTCATTCCAGCATGGGGCCTGTCAATCCAGTCCCCGAGTCCTTCTGGAACACCCAGGGGCCGTCATTCCAGTCAGGGGGCTGTCATTCCAGTCCCAGAGCCTTTCCGACACACACAAGGGCCGTCATTCCAGCCAGGGGACTGTCATTCCAGTCTCAGCGCCCTTCTGGCACACCCAGGGGCCTTTATTCCAGTCAGGGGCCTGTCATTCCAGTCCCCGAGCCCTTCTGGCACAACCAGGGCCTGTCATTCCAGTCAGGGGCCTGTCATTCCAGTCCCCGAGCCCTTCTGGCACACCCAGGGGCCGTCATTCCAGCATGGGGCCTGTTATTCCAGTCCCCGAGCCCTTCTGGCACACCCAGGCGCCGTCATTCCAGTCAGGGGCCTGTCATTCCAGTCCCCGAGCTCTTCTGGCACACCCAGGGGCCGTCATTCCAGTCAGGGGCCTGTCATTCCAGTCCCCGAGCCCTTCTGGCACACCCCGGGGCCTGTCATTCCAGTCAGGGGCCTGTCATTCCAGTCCCCGAGCCCTTCTGGCACACCCAGGGGCCTTTAATATAGTCACGGGCCTGTCATTCCAGTCCCAGAGCCCTTCTGGCACACCCAGAGGCCGTCATTCCACCACGGGGCCTGTCAATTCAGTCCCCGAGTCCTTCTGGCACACCCAGGGGCCGTCATTCCAGTCAGGGGCCTGTCATTCCAGTCCCCGAGCCCTTCTGTCACACCCAGGGGCCGTCATTCCAGCCAGGGGACTGTCATTCCAGTCCCCGAGTCATTCTGGCACACCCAGGGGCCTTTATTCCAGTCAGGGGCCTGTCATTCCAGTCCCCGCGCCCTTCTGGCACACCCAGGGCCTGTCGTTCCAGTCAGGGGCCTGTCATTCCAGTCCCCGAGCCCTTCTGGCACACCCAGGGGCCGTCATTCCAGCATGGGGCCTGTCATTCCAGTCCCCGAGCCCTTCTGGCACACCCAGGGGCCTTTAATATAGTCACGGGCCTGTCATTCCAGTCCCAGAGCCCTTCTGGCACACCCAGAGGCCGTCATTCCACCACGGGGCCTGTCAATTCAGTCCCCGAGTCCTTCTGGCACACCCAGGGGCCGTCATTCCAGTCAGGGGCCTGTCATTCCAGTCCCCGAGCCCTTCTGTCACACCCAGGGGCCGTCATTCCAGCCAGGGGACTGTCATTCCAGTCCCCGAGTCATTCTGGCACACCCAGGGGCCTTTATTCCAGTCAGGGGCCTGTCATTCCAGTCCCCGCGCCCTTCTGGCACACCCAGGGCCTGTCGTTCCAGTCAGGGGCCTGTCATTCCAGTCCCCGAGCCCTTCTGGCACACCCAGGGGCCGTCATTCCAGCATGGGGCCTGTCAATCCAGTTCCCGACCCCTCCTGACACACCCAGGGCCTGTCATTCCAGTCAGGGGCCTGTCATTCCAGTCCCCGAGCTCTTCTGGCACACCCAGGGGCCGTCATTCCAGTCAGGGGCCTGTCATTCCAGTCCCCGAGCCCTTCCGGCACACCCGGGGCCTGTCATTCCAGTCAGGGGCCTGTCATTCCAGTCCCCGAGCCCTTCTGGCACACCCAGGGGCCTTTAATCCAGTCAGGGGCCTGTCATTCCAGTCCCAGAGCCCTTCTGGCACGCCCAGAGGCCGTCATTCCACCACGGGGCCTGTCAATCCAGTCCCCGAGTCCTTCTGGCACACCCAGGGGCCGTCATTCCAGTCAGGGGCCTGTTATTCCAGTCCCAGGGCCCTTCTGGCACCCCCAGAGGCCGTCATTCCAGCATGGGGCCTGTCATTCCAGTCCCCGAGCCCTTCTGTCACACCCAGGACCCGTCATTCCAGTCAGGGGCCTGTCATTCCAGTCCCCGAGGCCTTCTGGCACACCCAGGGCCAGTCATTCCAGGCAGGGGCCTGTCATTCCAGTCCCTGAGCCCTTCTGGCACACCCAGGGGCCGTCATTCCAGGCAGGGGCCTGTCATTCCAGTCCCCGAGCCATTCTGGCACACCCAGGGGCCGTCATTCCAGTCAGGGGCCTGTCATTCCAGTCCCCGAGCCCTTCTGGCACACCCAGGGGCCTTTAATCCAGTCAGGGGCCTGTCATTCCAGTCCCAGAGCCCTTCTGGCACGCCCAGAGGCCGTCATTCCACCACGGGGCCTGTCAATCCAGTCCCCGAGTCCTTCTGGCACACCCAGGGGCCGTCATTCCAGTCAGGGGCCTGTTATTCCAGTCCCAGGGCCCTTCTGGCACCCCCAGAGGCCGTCATTCCAGCATGGGGCCTGTCATTCCAGTCCCCGAGCCCTTCTGTCACACCCAGGACCCGTCATTCCAGTCAGGGGCCTGTCATTCCAGTCCCCGAGGCCTTCTGGCACACCCAGGGCCAGTCATTCCAGGCAGGGGCCTGTCATTCCAGTCCCTGAGCCCTTCTGGCACACCCAGGGGCCGTCATTCCAGGCAGGGGCCTGTCATTCCAGTCCCCGAGCCATTCTGGCACACCCAGGGGCCGTCATTCCAGCATGGGGCCTGTCAATCCAGTCTCCGAGCCCTTCTGGCACAGCAAGGCGCCGTCATTCCAGTCAGGGGCCTGTCATTCCAGTCCCCGAGCCCTTCTGGCACACCGAGGGCCAATCATTCCAGTCAAGGGCCTGTCATTCCAGTCCCCAAGCCCTTCTGGCACACCCAGGGGCCGTCATTCCTGTCATGGGCCTGTCATTCCAGTCCCCGAGCCCTTCTTTCACACCCAGGGCCCTTCATTCCTGTCATGGGCCTGTCATTCCAGTCCCCGAGCCCTTCTCTCACACCCAGGGCCCTTCATTCCAGTCAGGGGCCTGTCATTCCAGTCCCAGAGCCCTTCTGGCACACCCAGGGGCCTTTAATCCAGTCAGGGGCCTGTCATTCCAGTCCCAGAGCCCTTCTGGCACACCCAGAGGCCGTCATTCCACCACGGGGCCTGTCAATCCAGTCCCCGAGTCCTTCAGGCAAACCCAGGGGCCGTCATTCCAGTCAGAGGCCTGTTATTCCAGTCCCAGAGCCCTTCTGGCACCCCCAGAGGCCGTCATTCCAGCATGGGGCCTATCATTCCAGTCCCCGAGCCCATCTGTCACACCCAGGACCCGTCATTCCAGTCAGGGGCCTGTCATTCCAGTCCCCGAGGCCTTCTGGCACACCCAGGGCCCGTCATTCCAGGCACGGGCCTGTCATTCCAGTCCCCAAGCCCTTCTGGCACACCCAGGGGCCGTCATTCCAGCATGGGGCCTGTCAATCCAGTCCCCGAGTCCTTCTGGAACACCCAGGGGCCGTCATTCCAGTCAGGGGGCTGTCATTCCAGTCCCAGAGCCTTTCCGACACACACAAGGGCCGTCATTCCAGCCAGGGGACTGTCATTCCAGTCTCAGCGCCCTTCTGGCACACCCAGGGGCCTTTATTCCAGTCAGGGGCCTGTCATTCAGTCCCCGAGCCCTTCTGGCACAACCAGGGCCTGTCATTCCAGTCAGGGGCCTGTCATTCCAGTCCCCGAGCCCTTCTAGCACACCCAGGGGCCGTCATTCCAGCATGGGGCCTGTTATTCCAGTCCCCGAGCCCTTCTGGCACACACAGGGCCTGTCATTCCAGTCAGGGACCTGTCATTCCAGTCCCAGAGCCCTTCTGGCACACCCAGGGGCCTTTATTCCAGTCAGGGGCCTGTCATTCCAGTCCCTGAGCCCTTCTGGCACACCCAGAGGCCGTCATTCCACCATGGGGCCTGTCAATCCAGTCCCCAAGCCCTTCTGTCACACCCAGGGACCATCATTCCAGTCAGGAGCCTATCATTCCAGTCCCAGACCCCTTCTGGCACCCCCAGAGGCCGTCATTCCAGCATGGGGCCTGTCATTCCAGTCCACGAGCACTTCTGTCACACCCAGGGCCCGTCATTCCAGTCAGGGGCCTCTCAATCCAGTCCCCGAGCCCTTCCGGCACCTCCAGAGGCCGTCATTCCAGCATGAGGCCTGTTATTCCAGTCCCCGAGCCCTTCTGGCACACCCAGGGGCCGTCATTCCAGGATAGAGCCTGTCATTCCAGTCCCAGAGCCCATCTGTCACACCCAGGTGTCGTCATTCCAGTCAGGGGCCTGCCATTCCAGTCCCCGAGCCCTTCTGGCACACCCAGGGCCCTTCATTCCAGTCAAGGGCCTGTCATTTCAGTCTCAGAGCCCTTCTGGCACACCCAAGGCCCGTCATTCCAGGCAGGGGCATGTCATTCCAGTCCCCCAGCCCTTCTGGAACACCCAGGCGCCGTCATTCCAGGCAGGGGCCTGTCATTCCAGTCCCCGAGCCCTTCTGGCACACCCAGGGGCCATCATTCCAGCATGGGGCCTGTCAATCCAGTCCCCGAGTCCTTCTGGCACACCCAGGGGCCGTCATTCCAGTCAGGGGCCTGTCATTCCAGTCCCCGAGCCCTTCTGTCACACCCAGGGGCAGTAATTCCAACCAGGGGCCTGTCATTCCAGTCTCAGCACCCTTCTGGCACACCCAGGGGCATTTATTCCAGTCAGGGGCCTGTCATTCCAGTCCCCGAGCCCTTCTGGCACACCCAGGGCCTGTCATTCCAGTCAGGGGCCTGTCATTCCAGTCCCCGATCTCTTCTGGCACACCCAGGGGCCGTCATTCCAGTCAGGGGCCTGTCATTCCAGTCCCCGAGCCCTTCTGGCACACCCGGGGCCTGTCATTCCAGTCAGGGGCCTGTCATTCCAGTCCCCGAGCCCTTCTGGCACACCCAGGGGCCTTTAATATAGTCACGGGCCTGTCATTCCAGTCCCAGAGCCCTTCTGGCACACCCAGAGGCCGTCATTCCACCACGGGGCCTGTCAATTCAGTCCCCGAGTCCTTCTGGCACAGCCAGGGGCCGTCATTCCAGTCAGGGGCCTGTCATTCCAGTCCCCGAGCCCTTCTGTCACACCCAGGGGCCGGGCCGTCATTCCAGCCAGGGGACTGTCATTCCAGTCCCCGAGTCATTCTGGCACACCCAGGGGCCTTTATTCCAGTCAGGGCCTGTCATTCCAGTCCCCGCGCCCTTCTGGCACACCCAGGGCCTGTCGTTCCAGTCAGGGGCCTGTCATTCCAGTCCCCGAGCCCTTCTGGCACACCCAGGGCCGTCATTCCAGCATGGGGCCTGTCAATCCAGTCCCCGAGCCCTCCTGGCACACCCAGGGCCTGTCATTCCAGTCAGGGGCCTGTCATTCCAGTCCCCGAGCTCTTCTGGCACACCCAGGGGCCGTCATTCCAGTCAGGGGCCTGTCATTCCAGTCCCCGAGCCCTTCCGGCACACCCGGGGCCTGTCATTCCAGTCAGGGGCCTGTCATTCCAGTCCCCGAGCCCTTCTGGCACACCCAGGGGCCTTTAATCCAGTCAGGGGCCTGTCATTCCAGTCCCAGAGCCCTTCTGGCACGCCCAGAGGCCGTCATTCCAACCACGGGGCCTGTCAATCCAGTCCCCGAGTCCTTCTGGCACACCCAGGGGCCGTCATTCCAGTCAGGGGCCTGTTATTCCAGTCCCAGGGCCCTTCTGGCACCCCCAGAGGCCGTCATTCCAGCATGGGGCCTGTCATTCCAGTCCCCGAGCCCTTCTGTCACACCCAGGACCCGTCATTCCAGTCAGGGGCCTGTCATTCCAGTCCCCGAGGCCTTCTGGCACACCCAGGGCCAGTCATTCCAGGCAGGGGCCTGTCATTCCAGTCCCTGAGCCCTTCTGGCACACCCAGGGGCCGTCATTCCAGGCAGGGGCCTGTCATTCCAGTCCCCGAGCCATTCTGGCTCACCCAGGGGCCGTCATTCCAGCATGGGGCCTGTCAATCCAGTCCCCGAGCCCTTCTGGCACAGCAAGGCGCCGTCATTCCAGTCAGGGGCCTGTCATTCCAGTCCCCGAGCCCTTCTGGCACACCGAGGGCCAATCATTCCAGTCAAGGGCCTGTCATTCCAGTCCCCAAGCCCTTCTGGCACACCCAGGGGCCGTCATTCCTGTCATGGGCCTGTCATTCCAGTCCCCGAGCCCTTCTCTCACACCCAGGGCCCTTCATTCCAGTCAGGGGCCTGTCATTCCAGTCCCCGAGCCCTTCTGGCACACCGAGGGCCAATCATTCCAGTCAGGGGCCTGTCATTCCAGTCCCCGAGCCCTTCTGGCACACCGAGGGCCAATCATTCCAGTCAGGGGACTGTCATTCCAGTCCCCGAGCCCTTCTGCATACCCAGAGGCCGTCATTCCACCATGGGGCCTGTCAATCCAGTCCCCAAGCCCTTCTGTCACACCCAGGGACCATCATTCCAGTCAGGAGCCTATCATTCCAGTCCCAGACCCTTCTGGCACCCCCAGAGGCCGTCATTCCAGCATGGGGCCTGTCATTCCAGTCCCCGAGCACTTCTGTCACACCCAGGGCCCGTCATTCCAGTCAGGGGCCTGTCAATCCAGTCCCCGAGCCCTTCTTTCACACCCAGGGTCCGTCATTCCAGTCAGTGGCCTGTCATTCAGTCCCCAGAGCCCTTCCGGCACCTCCAGAGGCCGTCATTCCAGCATGAGGCCTGTTATTCCAGTCCCCGAGCCCTTCTGGCACACCAGGGGCCGTCATTCCAGGATAGAGCCTGTCATTCCAGTCCCAGAGCCCATCTGTCACACCCAGGGGTCGTCATTCCAGTCAGGGACCTGTCATTCCAGTCCCTGAGCCCTTCTGGCACACCCAGGGGCCGTCATTCTAGGCAGGGGTCTGTCATTCCAGTCCCCGAGCCATTCTGGCACACCCAGGGGCCGTCATTCCAGCATGGGGCCTGTCAATCCAGTCCCCGAGCCCTTCTGGCACACCCAGGCTCCGTCATTCCAGTCAGGGGCCTGTCATTCCAGTCCCCGAGCCCTTCTGGCACACCGAGGGCCAATCATTCCAGTCAGGGGACTGTCATTCCAGTCCCCGAGCCCTTCTGGCACAACCAGGGGCCGTCATTCCTGTCATGGGCCTGTCATTCCAGTCCCCGAGCCCTTCTCTCACACCCAGGGCCCTTCATTCCAGTCAGGGGCCTGTCATTCCAGTCCCAGAGCCCTTCTGGCACACCCAGGGGCCTTTAATCCAGTCAGGAGCCTGTCATTCCAGTCCCAGAGCCCTTCTGGCACACCCAGAGGCCGTCATTCCACCACGGGGCCTGTCAATCCAGTCCCCGAGTCCTTCAGGCAAACCCAGGGGCCGTCATTCCAGTCAGAGGCCTGTTATTCCAGTCCCAGAGCCCTTCTGGCACCCCCAGAGGCCGTCATTCCAGCATGGGGCCTATCATTCCAGTCCCCGAGCCCATCTGTCACACCCAGGACCCGTCATTCCAGTCAGGGGCCTGTCATTCCAGTCCCCGAGGCCTTCTGGCACACTCAGGGCCCGTCATTCCAGGCACGGGCCTGTCATTCCAGTCCCCAAGCCCTTCTGGCACACCCAGGGGCTGTCATTCCAGCATGGGGCCTGTCAATCCAGTCCCCGAGTCCTTCTGGAACACCCAGGGGCCGTCATTCCAGTCAGGGGCCTGTCATTCCAGTCCCAGAGCCTTTCCGACACACACAAGGGCCGTCATTCCAGCCAGGGGACTGTCATTCCAGTCTCAGCGCCCTTCTGGCACACCCAGGGGCCTTTATTCCAGTCAGGGGCCTGTCATTCCAGTCCCCGAGCCCTTCTGGCACAACCAGGGCATGTCATTCCAGTCAGGGGCCTGTCATTCAGTCCCCGAGCCCTTCTGGCACACCCAGGGGCCGTCATTCCAGCATGGGGCCTGTTATTCCAGTCCCCGAGCCCTTCTGGCACACACAGGGCCTGTCATTCCAGTCAGGGAACTGTCATTCCAGTCCCCGAGCCCTTCTGGCACACCCAGGGGCCTTTATTCCAGTCAGGGGCCTGTCATTCCCAGTCCCTGAGCCCTTCTGGCACACCCAGAGGCCGTCATTCCACCATGGGGCCTGTCAATCCAGTCCCCAAGCCCTTCTGTCACACCCAGGGACCATCATTCCAGTCAGGAGCCTATCATTCCAGTCCAGACCCCTTCTGGCACCCCCAGAGGCCGTCATTCCCAGCATGGGGCCTGTCATTCCAGTCCCCGAGCACTTCTGTCACACCCAGGGCCCGTCATTCCAGTCAGGGGCCTGTCAATCCAGTCCCCGAGCCCTTCTGTCACACCCAGGGCCCGTCATTCCAGTCAGTGGCCTGTCATTCCAGTCCCAGATCCCTTCCGGCACCTCCAGAGGCCGTCATTCCAGCATGAGGCCTGTTATTCCAGTCCCCGAGCCCTTCTGGCACACCCAGGGCCGTCATTCCAGGATAGAGCCTGTCATTCCAGTCCCAGAGCCCATCTGTCACACCCAGGTGTCGTCATTCCAGTCAGGGGCCTGTCATTCAGTCCCCGAGCCCTTCTGGCACACCAGGGCCCTTCATTCCAGTCAAGGGCCTGTCATTTCAGTCCCAGAGCCCTTCTGGCACACCCAAGGCCCGTCATTCCAGGCAGGGCATGTCATTCCAGTCCCCCAGCCCTTCTGGAACACCCAGGCGCCGTCATTCCAGGCAGGGGCCTGTCATTCCAGTCCTGAGCCCTTCTGGCACACCCAGGGGCCATCATTCCAGCATGGGGCCTGTCAATCCAGTCCCCGAGTCCTTCTGGCACACCCAGGGGCCGTCATTCCAGTCAGGGGCCTGTCATTCCAGTCCCCGAGCCCTTCTGTCACACCCAGGGGCAGTAATTCCAACCAGGGGCCTGTCATTCCAGTCTCAGCACCCTTCTGGCACACCCAGAGGCATTTATTCCAGTCAGGGGCCTGTAATTCCAGTCCCCGAGCCCTTCTGGCACACCCAGGACCCGTCATTCAGTCAGGGGCCTGTCATTCCAGTCCCCGAGCCGTTCTGGCACACCCGGGGCCTGTCATTCCAGTCAGGGGCCTGTCATTCCAGTCCCCGAGCCCTTCTGGCACACCCAGGGGCCTTTAATATAGTCACGGGCCTGTCATTCCAGTCCCAGAGCCCTTCTGGCACACCCAGAGGCCGTCATTCCACCACGGGGCCTGTCAATTCAGTCCCCGAGTCCTTCTGGCACACCCAGGGGCCGTCATTCCAGTCAGGGGCCTGTCATTCCAGTCCCCGAGCCCTTCTGTCACACCCAGGGGCCGTCATTCCAGCCAGGGGACTGTCATTCCAGTCCCCGAGTCATTCTGGCACACCCAGGGGCCTTTATTCCAGTCAGGGGCCTGTCATTCCAGTCCCCGCGCCCTTCTGGCACACCCAGGGCCTGTCGTTCCAGTCAGGGGCCTGTCATTCAGTCCCCGAGCCCTTCTGGCACACCCAGGGGCCGTCATTCCAGCATGGGGCCTGTCAATCCAGTTCCCGACCCCTCCTGACACACCCCAGGGCCTGTCATTCCAGTCAGGGGCCTGTCATTCCAGTCCCCGAGCTCTTCTGGCACACCCAGGGGCCGTCATTTCCAGTCAGGGGCCTGTCATTCCAGTCCCCGAGCCTTCTGGCACACCCGGGGCCTGTCATTCCAGTCAGGGGCCTGTCATTCCAGTCCCCGAGCCCTTCTGTCACACACAGGGGCAGTAATTCCAACCAGGAGCCTGTCATTCCAGTCTCAGCACCCTTCTGGCACACCCAGGGGCATTTATTCCAGTCAGGGGCCTGTAATTCCAGTCCCCGAGCCCTTCTGGCACACCCAGGTCCTGTCATTCCAGTCAGGGGCCTGTCATTCCAGTCCCCGAGCTCTTCTGGCACACCCAGGGGCCGTCATTCCAGTCAGGGGCCTGTCATTCCAGTCCCCGAGCCATTCTGGCACACCCGGGGCCTGTCATTCCAGTCAGGGGGCCTGTCATTCCAGTCCCCGAGCCCTTCTGGCACACCCAGGGGCCTTTAATATAGTCACGGGCCTGTCATTCCAGTCCCAGAGCCCTTCTGGCACACCCAGAGGCCGTCATTCCACCACGGGGCCTGTCAATTCAGTCCCCGAGTCCTTCTGGCACACCCAGGGGCCGTCATTCCAGTCAGGGGCCTGTCATTCCAGTCCCCGAGCCCTTCTGTCACACCCAGGGGCCGTCATTCCAGCCAGGGGACTGTCATTCCAGTCCCCGAGTCATTCTGGCACACCCAGGGGCCTTTATTCCAGTCAGGGGCCTGTCATTCCAGTCCCCGCGCCCTTCTGGCACACCCAGGACCTGTCGTTCCAGTCAGGGGCCTGTCATTCCAGTCCCCGAGCCCTTCTGGCACACCCAGGGGCCGTCATTCCAGCATGGGGCCTGTCAATCCAGTCCCCGAGCCCTCCTGGCACACCCAGGGCATGTCATTCCAGTCAGGGGCCTGTCATTCCAGTCCCCGAGCTCTTCTGGCACACCCAGGGGCCGTCATTCCAGTCAGGGACCTGTCATTCCAGTCCCCGAGCCCTTCTGGCACACCCGGGGCCTGTCATTCCAGTCAGGGGCCTGTCATTCCAGTCCCAGAGCCCTTCTGGCACGCCCAGAGGCCGTCTTTCCACCACGGGGCCTGTCAAATCCAGTCCCCGAGTCCTTCTGGCACACCCAGGGGCCGTCATTCCAGTCAGGGACCTGTTATTCCAGTCCCAGGGCCCTTCTGGCACCCCCAGAGGCCGTCATTCCAGCATGGGGCCTGTCATTCCAGTCCCCGAGCCCTTCTGTCACACCCAGGACCCGTCATTCCAGTCAGGGGCCTGTCATTCCAGTCCCCGAGGCCTTCTGGCACACCCAGGGCCCGTCATTCCAGGCAGGGGCCTGTCATTCCAGTCCCTGAGCCCTTCTAGCACACCCAGGGCCGTCATTCCAGGCAGGGGCCTGTCATTCCAGTCCCCGAGCCATTCTGGCACACCCAGGGGCCGTCATTCCAGCATGGGGCCTGTCAATCCAGTCCCCGAGCCCTTCTGGCACAGCAAGGCGCCGTCATTCCAGTCAGGGGCCTGTCATTCCAGTCCCCGAGCCCTTCTGGCACATCGAGGGCCAATCATTCCAGTCAGGGGCCTGTCATTCCAGTCCCCAAGCCCTTCTGGCACACCCAGGGGCCGTCATTCCTGTCATGGGCCTGTCATTTCCAGTCCCCGAGCCCTTCTCTCACACCCAGGGCCCTTCATTCCAGTCAGGGGCCTGTCATTCCAGTCCCCGAGCCCTTCTGGCACACCGAGGGCCAATCATTCCAGTCAGGGGACTGTCATTCCAGTCCCCGAGCCCTTCTGGCACACCCAGGGGCCGTCATTCCTGTCATGGGCCTGTCATTCCAGTCCCCGAGCCCTTCTCTCACACCCAGGGCCCTTCATTCCAGTCAGGGGCCTGTCATTCCAGTCCCAGAGCCCTTCTGACACACCCAGGGGCCTTTAATCCAGTCAGGGGCCTGTCATTCCAGTCCCAGAGCCCTTCTGGCACACCCAGAGGCCGTCATTCCAGGCAGGGGCCTGTCATTCCAGTCCCCAAGCCCTTCTGTCACACCCAGGGACCATCATTCCAGTCAGGAGCCTATCATTCCAGTCCCAGACCCCTTCTGGCACCCCCAGAGGCCGTCATTCCAGCATGGGGCCTGTCATTCCAGTCCCCGAGCACTTCTGTCACACCCAGGGCCCGTCATTCCAGTCAGGGGCCTGTCAATCCAGTCCCCGAGCCCTTCTTTCACACCCAGGGCCCGTCATTCCAGTCAGTGGCCTGTCATTCCAGTCCCAGAGCCCTTCCGGCACCTCCAGAGGCCGTCATTCCAGCATGAGGCCTGTTATTCCAGTCCCCGAGCCGTTCTGGCACACCCAGGGGCCGTCATTCCAGGATAGAGCCTGTCATTCCAGTCCCAGAGCCCATCTGTCACACCCAGGTGTCGTCATTCCAGTCAGGGGCCTGTCATTCCAGTCCCTGAGCCCTTCTGGCACACCCAGGGGCCGTCATTCCAGGCAGGGGTCTGTCATTCCAGTCCCCGAGCCATTCTGGCACACCCAGGGGCCGTCATTCCAGCATGGGGCCTGTCAATCCAGTCCCCGAGCCCTTCTGGCACACCCAGGCGCCGTCATTCCAGTCAGGGGCCTGTCATTCCAGTCCCCCGAGCCCTTCTGGCACACCGAGGGCCAATCATTCCAGTCAGGGGCCTGTCATTCCAGTCCCCAAGCCCTTCTGGCACACCCAGGGGCCGTCATTCCTGTCATGGGCCTGTCATTCCAGTCCCCGAGCCCTTCTCTCACACCCAGGGCCCTTCATTCCAGTCAGGGCCTGTCATTCCAGTCCCCGAGCCCTTCTGGCACACCGAGGGCCAATCATTCCAGTCAGGGGACTGTCATTCCAGTCCCCGAGCCCTTCTGGCACAACCAGGGGCCGTCATTCCTGTCATGGGCCTGTCATTCCAGTCCCCGAGCCCTTCTCTCACACCCAGGGCCCTTCATTCCAGTCAGGGGCCTGTCATTCCAGTCCCAGAGCCCTTCTGGCACACCCAGGGGCCTTTAATCCAGTCAGGGCCTGTCATTCCAGTCCCAGAGCCCTTCTGGCACACCCAGAGGCCGTCATTCCACCACGGGGCCTGTCAATCCAGTCCCCGAGTCCTTCAGGCAAACCCAGGGGCCGTCATTCCAGTCAGAGGCCTGTTATTCCAGTCCCAGAGCCCTTCTGGCACCCCCAGAGGCCGTCATTCCAGCATGGGGCCTATCATTCCAGTCCCCGAGCCCATCTGTCACAACCCAGGACCCGTCATTCCAGTCAGGGGCCTGTCATTCCAGTCCCCGAGGCCTTCTGGCACACCCAGGGCCCGTCATTCCAGGCACGGGCCTGTCATTCCAGTCCCCAAGCCCTTCTGGCACACCCAGGGGCCGTCATTCCAGCATGGGGCCTGTCAATCCAGTCCCCGAGTCCTTCTGGAACACCCAGGGGCCGTCATTCCAGTCAGGGGCCTGTCATTCCAGTCCCAGAGCCTTTCCGACACACACAAGGGCCGTCATTCCAGCCAGGGGACTGTCATTCCAGTCTCAGCGCCCTTCTGGCACACCCAGGGGCCTTTATTCCAGTCAGGGGCCTGTCATTCCAGTCCCCGAGCCCTTCTGGCACAACCAGGGCATGTCATTCCAGTCAGGGGCCTGTCATTCCAGTCCCCGAGCCCTTCTGGCACACCCAGGGGCCGTCATTCCAGCATGGGGCCTGTTATTCCAGTCCCCGAGCCCTTCTGGCACACACAGAGCCTGTCATTCCAGTCAGGGAACTGTCATTCCAGTCCCCGAGCCCTTCTGGCACACCCAGAGGCCTTTATTCCAGTCAGGGGCCTGTCATTCCAGTCCCTGAGCCCTTCTGGCACACCCAGAGGCCGTCATTCCACCATGGGGCCTGTCAATCCAGTCCCCAAGCCCTTCTGTCACACCCAGGGACCATCATTCCAGGTCAGGAGCCTATCATTCCAGTCCCAGACCCCTTCGGGCACCCCCAGAGGCCGTCATTCCAGCATGGGGCCTGTCATTCCAGTCCCCGAGCACTTCTGTCACACCCAGGGCCCGTCATTCCAGTCAGGGGCCTGTCAATCCAGTCCCCGAGCCCTTCTGTCATACCCAGGGCCCGTCATTCCAGTCAGTGGCCTGTCATTCCAGTCCCAGAGCCCTTCCGGCACCTCCAGAGGCCGTCATTCCAGCATGAGGCCTGTTATTCCAGTCCCCGAGCCTTCTGGCACACCCAGGGGCCGTCATTCCAGGATAGAGCCTGTCATTCCCAGTCCCAGAGCCCATCTGTCACACCCAGGTGTCGTCATTCCAGTCAGGGGCCTGTCATTCCAGTCCCCGAGCCCTTCTGGCACACCCAGGGCCCTTCATTCCAGTAAAGGGCCTGTCATTTCAGTCCCAGAGCCCTTCTGGCACACCCAAAGCCCGTCATTCCAGGCAGGGGCATGTCATTCCAGTCCCCCAGCCCTTCTGGAACACCCAGGCGCCGTCATTCCAGGCAGGGGCCTTTCATTCCAGTCCCCGAGCCCTTCTGGCACACCCAGGGGCCATCATTCCAGCATGGGGCCTGTCAATCCAGTCCCCGAGTCCTTCTGGCACACCCCAGGGGCCGTCATTCCAGTCAGGGGCCTGTCATTTCCAGTCCCCGAGCCCTTCTGTCACACCCAGGGGCAGTAATTCCAACCAGGGGCCTGTCATTCCAGTCTCAGCACCCTTCTGGCACACCCAGGGGCATTTATTCCAGTCAGGGGCCTGTAATTTCCAGTCCCCGAGCCCTTCTGGCACACCCAGGTCCTGTCATTCCAGTCAGGGGCCTGTCATTCCAGTCCCCGAGCTCTTCTGGCACAACCAGGGGCCGTCATTCCAGTCAGGGGCCTGTCATTCCAGTCCCCGAGCCCTTCTGGCACACCCGGGGCCTGTCATTCCAGTCAGGGGCCTGTCATTCCAGTCCCCGAGCCCTTCTGGCACACCCAGAGGCCGTCATTCCACCACGGGGCCTGTCAATTCAGTCCCCGAGTCCTTCTGGCACACCCAGGGGCCGTCATTCAGTCAGGGGCCTGTCATTTCCAGTCCCCAAGCCCTTCTGTCACACCCAGGGGCCGTCATTCCAGCCAGGGGACTGTCATTCCAGTCCCCGAGTCATTCTGGCACACCCAGGGGCCTTTATTCCAGTCAGGGGCCTGTCATTCCAGTCCCCGCGCCCTTCTGGCACACCCAGGGCCTGTCGTTCCAGTCAGGGGCCTGTCATTCCAGTCCCCGAGCCCTTCTGGCACACCCAGGGGCCGTCATTCCAGCATGGGGCCTGTCAATCCAGTCCCCGAGCCCTCCTGGCACACCCAGGGCCTGTCATTCCAGTCAGGGGCCTGTCATTCCAGTCCCCGAGCTCTTCTGGCACACCCAGGGGCCGTCATTCCAGTCAGGGGCCTGTCATTCCAGTCCCCGAGCCCTTCTGGCACACCCGGGGCCTGTCATTCCAGTCAGGGGCCTGTCATTCCAGTCCCCGAGCTCTTCTGGCACACCCAGGGCCGTCATTCCAGTCAGGGGCCTGTCATTCCAGTCCCCGAGCCCTTCTGGCACACCCGGGGCCTGTCATTCCAGTCAGGGGCCTGTCATTCCAGTCCCCGAGCCCTTCTGGCACACCCAGGGGCCTTTAATATAGTCACGGGCCTGTCATTCCAGTCCCAGAGCCCTTCTGGCACACCCCAGAGGCCGTCATTCCACCACGGGGCCTGTCAATTCAGTCCCCGAGTCCTTCTGGCACACCCAGGGGCCGTCATTCCAGTCAGGGGCCTGTCATTCGAGTCCCCGAGCCCTTCTGTCACACCCAGGGGCCGTCATTCCAGCCAGGGGACTGTCATTCCAGTCTCCGAGTCATTCTGGCACACCCAGGGGCCTTTATTCCAGTCAGGGGCCTGTCATTCCAGTCCCCGCGCCCTTCTGGCACACCCAGGGCCTGTCGTTCCAGTCAGGGGCCTGTCATTCCAGTCCCCGAGCCCTTCTGGCACACCCAGGGGCCGTCATTCCAGCATGGGGCCTGTCAATCCAGTCCCCGAGCCCTCCTGGCACACCCAGGGCCTGTCATTCCAGTCAGGGGCCTGTCATTCCAGTCCCCGAGCTCTTCTGGCACACCCAGGGGCCGTCATTCCAGTCAGGGGCCTGTCATTCCAGTCCCCGCGCCCTTCTGGCACACCCAGGGCCTGTCGTTCCAGTCAGGGGCCTGTCATTCCAGTCCCCGAGCCCTTCTGGCACACCCAGGGGCCGTCATTCCAGCATGGGGCCTGTCAATCCAGTCCCCGAGCCCTCCTGGCACACACCAGGGCCTGTCATTCCAGTCAGGGGCCTGTCATTCCAGTCCCCGAGCTCTTCTGGCACACCCAGGGGCCGTCATTCCAGTCAGGGGCCTGTCATTCCAGTCCCCGAGCCCTTCTGGCACACCCGGGGCCTGTCATTCCAGTCAGGGGCCTGTCATTCGAGTCCCCGAGCCCTTCTGTCACACCCAGGGGCCGTCATTCCAGCCAGGGGACTGTCATTCCAGTCCCCGAGTCATTCTGGCACACCCAGGGGCCTTTATTCCAGTCAGGGGCCTGTCATTCCAGTCCCCGCGCCCTTCTGGCACACCCAGGGCCTGTCGTTCCAGTCAGGGGCCTGTCATTCCAGTCCCCGAGCCCTTCTGGCACACCCAGGGGCCGTCATTCCAGCATGGGGCCTGTCAATCCAGTCCCCGAGCCCTCCTGGCACACCCAGGGCCTGTCATTCCAGTCAGGGGCCTGTCATTCCAGTCCCCGAGCTCTTCTGGCACACCCAGGGGCCGTCATTCCAGTCAGGGGCCTGTCATTCCAGTCCCTGAGCCCTTCTGGCACACCCGGGGCCTGTCATTCCAGTCAGGGGCCTGTCATTCCAGTCCCAGAGCCCTTCTGGCACGCCCAGAGGCGTCATTCCACCACGGGGCCTGTCAATCAGTCCCCGAGTCCTTCTGGCACACCCAGGGGCCGTCATTCCAGTCAGGGGCCTGTTATTCCAGTCCCAGGGCCCTTCTGGCACCCCCCATAGGCCGTCATTCCAGCATGGGGCCTGTCATTCCAGTCCCCGAGCCCTTCTGTCACACCCAGGACCCGTCATTCCAGTCAGGGGCCTGTCATTCCAGTCCCCGAGGCCTTCTGGCACACCCAGGGCCCCGTCATTCCAGGCAGGGGCCTGTCATTCCAGTCCCTGAGCCCTTCTGGCACACCCAGGGGCCGTCATTCCAGGCAGGGGCCTGTCATTCCAGTCCCCGAGCCATTCTGGCACACCCAGGGGCCGTCATTCCAGCATGGGGCCTGTCAATCCAGTCCCCGAGCCCTTCTGGCACAGCAAGGCGCCGTCATTCCAGTCAGGGGCCTGTCATTCCAGTCCCCGAGCCCTTCTGGCACACCGAGGGCCAATCATTCCAGTCAGGGGCCTGTCATTCCAGTCCCCAAGCCCTTCTGGCACACCCAGGGGCCGTCATTCCTGTCATGGGCCTGTCATTCCAGTCCCCGAGCCCTTCTCTCACACCCAGGGCCCTTCATTCCAGTCAGGGGCCTGTCATTCCAGTCCCCGAGCCCTTCTGGCACACCGAGGGCCAATCATTCCAGTCAGGGGACTGTCATTCCAGTCCCCGAGCCCTTCTGGCACACCCAGGGGCCGTCATTCCTGTCATGGGCCTGTCATTCCAGTCCCCGAGCCCTTCTCTCACACCCAGGGCCCTTCATTCCAGTCAGGGGCCTGTCATTCCAGTCCCAGAGCCCTTCTGGCACACCCAGGGCCTTTAATCCAGTCAGGGGCCTGTCATTCCAGTCCCAGAGCCCTTCTGGCACACCCAGAGGCCGTCATTCCACCACGGGGCCTGTCAATCCAGTCCCCGAGTCCTTCTGGCACACCCAGGGGCCGTCATTCCAGTCAGAGGCCTGTTATTCCAGTCCCAGAGCCCGTCTGGCACCCCCAGAGGCCGTCATTCCAGCATGGGGCCTGTCATTCCAGTCCCCGAGCCCTTCTGTCACACCCAGGACCCGTCATTCCAGTCAGGGGCCTGTCATTCCAGTCCCTGAGGGCTTCTGGCACACCCAGGGCCCGTCATTCCAGGCAGGGGCCTGTCATTCCAGTCCCAGAGCCCTTCTGGCACCCCCAGGGGCCGTCATTCCAGCATGGGGCCTATCATTCCAGTCCCCAAGCCCATCTGTCACACCCAGGACCCGTCATTCCAGTCAGGGGCCTGTCATTCCAGTACCCGAGGCCTTCTGGCACACCCAGGGCCCGTCATTCCAGTCAGGGGCCTGTCATTCCAGTCCCCAAGCCCTTCTGGCACACCAGGGGGCCGTCATTCCAGCATGGGGCCTGTCAATCCAGTCCCCGAGTCCTTCTGGAACACCCAGGGGCCGTCATTCCAGTCAGGGGCCTGTCATTCCAGTCCCAGAGCCTTTCCGACACACACAAGGGCCGTCATTCCAGCCAGGGGACTGTCATTCCAGTCTCAGCGCCCTTCTGGCACACCCGGGGGCCTTTATTCCAGTCAGGGGCCTGTCATTCCAGTCCCCGAGCCCTTCTGGCACAACCAGGGCCTGTCATTCCAGTCAGGGGCCTGTCATTCCAGTCCCCGAGCCCTTCTGGCACACCCAGGGGCCGTCATTCCAGCATGGGGCCTGTTATTCCAGTCCCCGAGCCCTTCTGGCACACCCCAGGGCCTGTCATTCCAGTCAGGGACCTGTCATTCCAGTCCCCGAGCCCTTCTGGCACACCCAGGGGCCTTTATTCCAGTCAGGGGCCTGTCATTCCAGTCCCTGAGCCCTTCTGGCACACCCAGAGGCCGTCATTCCACCATGGGGCCTGTCAATCCAGTCCCCAAGCCCTTCTGTCACACCCAGGGACCATCATTCCAGTCAGGAGCCTATCATTCCAGTCCAGACCCCTTCTGGCACCCCCAGAGGCCCGTCATTCCAGCATGGGGCCTGTCATTCCAGTCCCCGAGCACTTCTGTCACACCCAGGGCCCGTCATTCCAGTCAGGGGCCTGTCAATCCAGTCCCCGAGCCCTTCTGTCACACCCAGGGCCCGTCATTCCAGTCAGTGGCCTGTCATTCCAGTCCCAGAGCCCTTCCGGCACCTCCAGAGGCCGTCATTCCAGCATGAGGCCTGTTATTCCAGTCCCCGAGCCCTTCTGGCACACCCAGGGGCGTCATTCCAGGATAGAGCCTGTCATTCCAGTCCCAGAGCCCATCTGTCACACCCAGGTGTCGTCATTCCAGTCAGGGGCCTGTCATTCCAGTCCCCGAGCCCTTCTGGCACACCCAGGGCCCTTCATTCCAGTCAAGGGCCTGTCATTTCAGTCCCAGAGCCCTTCATGGCACACCCAAGGCCCGTCATTCCAGGCAGGGGCATGTCATTCCAGACCCCCAGCCCTTCTGGAACACCCAGGCGCTGTCATTCCAGGCAGGGGCCTGTCATTCCAGTCCCCGAGCCCTTCTGGCACACCCAGGGGCCATCATTCCAGCATGGGGCCTGTCAATCCAGTCCCCGAGTCCTTCTGGCACACCCAGGGGCCGTCATTCCAGTCAGGGGCCTGTCATTCCAGTCCCGGAGCCCTTCTGTCACACCCAGGGGCAGTAATTCCAGCCAGGGGCCTGTCATTCCAGTCCCAGCACCCTTCTGGCACACCCAGGGCATTTATTCCAGTCAGGGGCCTGTCATTCCAGTCCCCGAGCCCTTCTGGCACAACCCAGGGCCTGTCATTCCAGTCAGGGGCCTGTCATTCCAGTCCCCGAGCTCTTCTGGCACACCCAGGGGCCGTCATTCCAGTCAGGGGCCTGTCATTCCAGTCCCCGAGCCCTTCTGGCACACCGGGGCCTGTCATTCCAGTCAGGGGCCTGTCATTCCAGTCCCCGAGCCCTTCTGGCACACCCAGGGGCCGTCATTCCAGTCAGGGCCTGTCATTCCAGTCCCCGAGCCCTTCTGGCACACCCGGGGCCTGTCATTCCAGTCAGGGGCCTGTCATTCCAGTCCCCGAGCCCTTCTGGCACACCCAGGGGCCTTTAATCCAGTCAGGGGCCTGTCATTCCAGTCCCAGAGCCCTTCTGGCACGCCCAGAGGCCGTCATTCCACCCCAGGGCCTGTCAATCCAGTCCCCGAGTCCTTCTGGCACACCCAGGGGCCGTCATTCCAGTCAGGGGCCTGTTATTCCAGTCCCAGGGCCCTTCTGGCACCCCCAGAGGCCGTCATTCCAGCATGGGGCCTGTCATTCCAGTCCCGAGCCCTTCTGTCACACCCAGGACCCGTCATTCCAGTCAGGGGCCTGTCATTCCAGTCCCCGAGGCCTTCTGGCACACCCAGGGCCCGTCATTCCAGGCAGGGGCCTGTCATTCCAGTCCCCGAGCCATTCTGGCACACCCAGCGGCCGTCATTCCAGCATTGGGGCCTGTCAATCCAGTCCCCAAGCCCTTCTGGCACACCAAGGCGCCGTCATTCCAGTCAGGGGGCCTGTCATTCCAGTCCCCGAGCCCTTCTGGCACACCGAGGGCCAATCATTCCAGTCAGGGGCCTGTCATTCCAGTCCCCAAGCCCTTCTGGCACACCCAGGGGCCGTCATTCCTGTCATGGGCCTGTCATTCCAGTCCCCGAGCCCTTTTCTCACACCCAGGGACCTTCATTCCAGTCAGGGGCCTGTCATTCCAGTCCCCGAGCCCTTCTGGCACACCGAGGGCCAATCATTCCAGTCAGGGGACTGTCATTCCAGTCCCCGAGCCCTTCTGGCACACCCAGGGGCCGTCATTCCTGTCATGGGCCTGTCATTCCAGTCCCCGAGCCCTTCTCTCACACCCAGGGCCCTTCATTCCAGTCAGGGGCCTGTCATTCCAGTCCCAGAGCCCTTCTGGCACACCCAGAGGCCGTCATTCCACCACGGGGCCTGTCAATCCCGTCCCCGAGTCCTTCTGGCACACCCAGGGGCCGTCATTCCAGTCAGAGGCCTGTTATTCCAGTCCCAGAGCCCGTCTGGCACCCCCAGAGGCCGTCATTCCAGCATGGGGCCTGTCATTCCAGTCTCCGAGCCCTTCTGTCACACCCAGGACCCGTCATTCCAGTCAGGGGCCTGTCATTCCAGTCCCCGAGGCCTTCTGGCACACCCAGGGCCCGTCATTCCAGGCAGGGGCCTGTCATTCCAGTCCCTGAGCCCTTCTGTCACACCCAGGGGCCGTCATTCCAGGCAGGGGCCTGTCATTCCAGTCCCCGAGCCCTTCTGGCACACCCAGGGGCCGTCATTCCAGCATGGGGCCTGTCAATCCAGTCCCCGAGCCCTTCTGGCACACCCAGGTGCCGTCATTCCAGTCAGGGGCCTGTCATTCCAGTCCCCAAGCCCTTCTGGCACACCCAGGGGCCGTCATTCCAGGCAGGGGCCTGTCATTCCAGTCCCCGAGCCCTTCTGGCTCACCCAGGGGCCGTCATTCCAGCATGGGGCCTGTCAATCCAGTCCCCGAGCCCTTCTGGCACACCCAGGCGCCGTCATTCCAGTCAGAGGCCTGTCATTCCAGTCCCCGAGCCCTTCTGGCACACCCAGGGGCCGTCATTCCTGTCATGGGCCTGTCATTCCAGTCCCCGAGCTCTTCTCTCACACCCAGGGCCCTTCATTCCAGTCACGGGCCTGTCATTACAGTCCCAGAACCCTTCTGGCACACCCAGGGCCCTTCATTCCAGTAAGGGGCCTGTCATTCCAGTCCCAGAGCCCTTCTGGCACACCCAGGGCCCGTCATTCCAGGAAGGGGCCTGTCATTCCAGTCTCAGCGCCCTTCCTGGCACACCCAGTGGCCTTTATTCCAGTCAGGGGCCTGTCATTCCAGTCCTCGAGCCCTTCTGGCACACCCAGGGGCCGTCATTCCTGTCATGGACCTGTCATTCCAGTCCCCGAGCCCTTCTCTCACACCCAGGGCCCTTCATTCCAGTCACGGGCCTGTCATTCCAGTCCCCGAGCCCTTCTGGCACACCGAGGGCCAATCATTCCAGTCAGGGGCCTGTCATTCCAGTCCCAAGCCCTTCTGGCACACCCAGGGGCCGTCATTCCTGTCATGGGCCTGTCATTCCAGTCCCCGAGCCCTTCTCTCACACCCAGGGCCCTTCATTCCAGTCAGGGGCCTGTCATTCCAGTCCCCGAGCCCTTCTGGCACACCGAGGGCCAATCATTCCAGTCAGGGGACTGTCATTCCAGTCCCCGAGCCCTTCTGGCACACCCAGGGGCCGTCATTCCTGTCATGGGCCTGTCATTCCAGTCCCCGAGCCCTTCTCTCACACCCAGGGCCCTTCATTCCAGTCAGGGGCCTGTCATTCCAGTCCCAGAGCCCTTCTCGCACACCCAGGGGCCTTTAATCCAGTCAGGGGCCTGTCATTCCAGTCCCAGAGCCCTTCTGGCACACCCAGAGGCCGTCATTCCACCACGGGGCCTGTCAATCCAGTCCCGAGTCCTTCTGGCACACCCAGGGAACGTCATTCCAGTCAGAGGCCTGTTATTCCAGTCCCAGAGCCCTTCTGGCACCCCCAGAGGCCGTCATTCCAGCATGGGGCCTGTCATTCCAGTCCCCGAGCCCTTCTGTCACACCCAGGACCCGTCATTCCAGTCAGGGGCCTGTCATTCCAGTCCCCGAGGCCTTCTGGCACACCCAGGGCCCGTCATTCCAGGCAGGGGCCTGTCATTCCAGTCCCTGAGCCCTTCTGTCACACCCAGGGGCCGTCATTCCAGGCAGGGGACTGTCATTCCAGTCCCCGAGCCCTTCTGGCACACCCAGGGGCCGTCATTCCAGCATGGGGCCTGTCAATCCAGTCCCCGAGCCCTTCTGGCACACCCAGGTGCCGTCATTCCAGTCAGGGGCCTGTCATTCCAGTCCCCAAGCCCTTCTGGCACACCCAGGGGCCGTCATTCCAGGCAGGGGCCTGTCATTCCAGTCCCCGAGCCCTTCTGGCTCACCCAGGGGCCGTCATTCCAGCATGGGGCCTGTCAATCCAGTCCCCGAGCCCTTCTGGCACACCCAGGCGCCGTCATTCCAGTCAGAGGCCTGTCATTCCAGTCCCCGAGCCCTTCTGGCACACCCAGGGGCCATCATTCCTGTCATGGGCCTGTCATTCCAGTCCCCGAGCTCTTCTCTCACACCCAGGGCCCTTCATTCCAGTCACGGGCCTGTCATTACAGTCCCAGAGCCCTTCTGGCACACCCAGGGCCCTTCATTCCAGTAAAGGGCCTGTCATTCCAGTCCCAGGGCCCTTCTGGCACACCCAGGGCCCGTCATTCCAGGCAGGGGCCTGTCATTCCAGTCTCAGCGCCCTTCCTGGCACACCCAGTGGCCTTTATTCCAGTCAGGGGCCTGTCATTCCAGTCCTCGAGGCCTTCTGGCACACCCAGGGGCCGTCATTCCTGTCATGGACCTGTCATTCCAGTCCCGAGCCCTTCTCTCACACCCAGGGCCCTTCATTCCAGTCAGGGGCCTGTCATTCCAGTCCCCGAGCCCTTCTGGCACACCCAGGGCCCGTCATTCCAGGCAGGGCCCTGTCATTCCAGTCCCCGAGCCCTTCTGGCACACCCAGGGGCCGTCATTCCTGTCATGGGCCTGTCATTCCAGTCCCCGAGCCCTTCTCTCACACCCAGGGCTCTTCATTCCTGTCAGGGGCCTGTCATTCCAGTCCCTTCTCTCACACGCAGGGCCCTTCATCGCAGTCAGGTGCCTGTCATTCCAGTCCCAGAGCCCTTCTGGCACACCCAGGGCCCTTCATTCCAGTCAGCGGCCTGTCATTCCAGTCCCAGAGCCCTTCTGGCACACCCAGGGGCCGTCATTCCAGCATGGGGCCTGTCAATCCAGTCCCCAAGCCCTTCTGGCACACCCAGGTGTCGTCATTCCAGTCTGGGGCCTGTCATTCCAGTCCCCGAGCCCTTCTGGAACAGCCAGGGCCCGTCATTACAGTCAGGGGCCTGTCATTCCAGTCCCAGAGCCCTTCTGGCACACCCAGGGCCCGTCATTCCAGTCAGGGGCCTGTCATTCCAGTCCCCGAGCCTTTCTGGCACACCCAGGGGCCGTCATTCCAGCATGGAGCCTGTCAATCCAGTCCCCGAGTCCTATTGGCACACCCAGGGCCGTCATTCCAGGCAGGGGCCTTTCATTCAAGTCCCCGAGCCTTTCTGTCACACCCAGGGGCCATCATTCCAGCCAGGGGCCTGTCATTCCAGTCTCAGCGCCCTTCTGGCACACCCAGTGGCCTTTATTCCAGTCAGGGGCCTGTCATTCCCTTCTGGCACACCCAGGGCCTGTCATTCCAGTCAGGGTCCTGTCATTCCACACCCCGAGCCCTTCTGGTGAACCCAGGTGCCGTCATTCCAGTCAGGGGCCTGTCATTCCAGTCCCCGAGCCCTTCTGGCACACCCAGGCCTGTCATTCCAGTCAGGGGCCTGTCATTCCAGTCCCCGAGCACTTCTGGCACACCAGGGGCCTTTATTCCAGTCAGGGGCCTGTCATTCCAGTCCCAGAGCCCTTCTGGCACACCCAGAGGCCGTCATTCCACCATGGGGCCTGTCAATCCAGTTCCAAAGCCCTTCTGTCACACCCAGGGACCATCATTCCAGTCAGGGGCCTGTCATTCCAGTCCCAGAGCCCTTCTGGCACGCCCAGAAGCCGTCATTCCAGCATGGGGCCTCTCATTCCAGTCCCCGAGCCCTTCTGTCACACCCAGGGGCCGTCATTCCTGTCATGGGCCTGTCATTCCAGTCCCGAGCCCTTCTCTCACACCCAGGGCCCTTCATTCCAGTCAGGGTCCTGTCATTCCAGTCCCAGAGCCCTTCTGGCACACCCAGGGCCCTTTATTCCAGTCAGGGGCCTGTCATTCCAGTCCCCGAGCCCTTCTGGCACACCCAGGGGCCGTCATTCCAGTCAGGGGCCTGTCATTCCAGTCCCCGAGCCCTTCTGGCACACCCAGGGGCCGTCATTCCAGTCAGGGGCCTGTCATTCCAGTCCCCGAGCCCTTCTGGCACACCCGGGGCCTGTCATTCCAGTCAGGGGCCTGTCATTCCAGTCCCCGAGCCCTTCTGGCACACCCAGGGGCCTTTAATCCAGTCAGGGGCCTGTCATTCCAGTCCCAGAGCCCTTCTGGCACGCCCAGAGGCCGTCATTCCACCACAGGGCCTGTCAATCCAGTCCCCGAGTCCTTCTGGCACACCCAGGGGCCGTCATTCCAGTCAGAGGCCTGTTATTCCAGTCCCAGAGCCCGTCTGGCACCCCCAGAGGCCGTCATTCCAGCATGGGGCCTGTCATTCCAGTCTCCGAGCCCTTCTGTCACACCCAGGACCCGTCATTCCAGTCAGGGGCCTGTCATTCCAGTCCCCGAGGCCTTCTGGCACACCCAGGGCCCGTCATTCCAGGCAGGGGCCTGTCATTCCAGTCCTGAGCCCTTCTGTCACACCCAGGGGCCGTCATTCCAGGCAGGGGCCTGTCATTCCAGTCCCCGAGCCCTTCTGGCACACCCAGGGGCCGTCATTCCAGCATGGGGCCTGTCAATCCAGTCCCCGAGCCCTTCTGGCACACCCAGGTGCCGTCATTCCAGTCAGGGGCCTGTCATTCCAGTCCCCAAGCCCTTCTGGCACACCCAGGGGCCGTCATTCCAGGCAGGGGCCTGTCATTCCAGTCCCCGAGCCCTTCTGCTCACCCAGGGGCCGTCATTCCAGCATGGGGCCTGTCAATCCAGTCCCCGAGCCCTTCTGGCACACCCAGGCGCCGTCATTCCAGTCAGAGGCCTGTCATTCCAGTCCCCGAGCCCTTCTGGCACACCCAGGGGCCGTCATTCCTGTCATGGGCCTGTCATTCCAGTCCCCGAGCTCTTCTCTCACACCCAGGGCCCTTCATTCCAGTCACGGGCCTGTCATTACAGTCCCAGAACCCTTCTGGCACACCCAGGGCCCTTCATTCCAGTAAGGGGCCTGTCATTCCAGTCCCAGAGCCCTTCTGGCACACCCAGGGCCCGTCATTCCAGGCAGGGGCCTGTCATTCCAGTCTCAGCGCCCTTCCTGGCACACCCAGTGGCCTTTATTCCAGTCAGGGGCCTGTCATTCCAGTCCTCGAGCCCTTCTGGCACACCCAGGGGCCGTCATTCCTGTCATGGACCTGTCATTCCAGTCCCCGAGCCCTTCTCTCACACCCAGGGCCCTTCATTCCAGTCACGGGCCTGTCATTCCAGTCCCCGAGCCCTTCTGGCACACCGAGGGCCAATCATTCCAGTCAGGGGCCTGTCATTCCAGTCCCCAAGCCCTTCTGGCACACCCAGGGGCCGTCATTCCTGTCATGGGCCTGTCATTCCAGTCCCCGAGCCCTTCTCTCACACCCAGGGCCCTTCATTCCAGTCAGGGGCCTGTCATTCCAGTCCCCGAGCCCTTCTGGCACACCGAGGGCCAATCATTCCAGTCAGGGGACTGTCATTCCAGTCCCCGAGCCCTTCTGGCACACCCAGGGGCCGTCATTCCTGTCATGGGCCTGTCATTCCAGTCCCCGAGCCCTTCTCTCACACCCAGGGCCCTTCATTCCAGTCAGGGGCCTGTCATTCCAGTCCCAGAGCCCTTCTCGCACACCCAGGGGCCTTTAATCCAGTCAGGGGCCTGTCATTCCAGTCCCAGAGCCCTTCTGGCACACCCAGAGGCCGTCATTCCACCACGGGGCCTGTCAATCCAGTCCCCGAGTCCTTCTGGCACACCCAGGGAACGTCATTCCAGTCAGAGGCCTGTTATTCCAGTCCCAGAGCCCTTCTGGCACCCCCAGAGGCCGTCATTCCAGCATGGGGCCTGTCATTCCAGTCCCCGAGCCCTTCTGTCACACCCAGGACCCGTCATTCCAGTCAGGGGCCTGTCATTCCAGTCCCCGAGGCCTTCTGGCACACCCAGGGCCCGTCATTCCAGGCAGGGGCCTGTCATTCCAGTCCCTGAGCCCTTCTGTCACACCCAGGGGCCGTCATTCCAGGCAGGGGACTGTCATTCCAGTCCCCGAGCCCTTCTGGCACACCCAGGGGCCGTCATTCCAGCATGGGGCCTGTCAATCCAGTCCCCGAGCCCTTCTGGCACACCCAGGTGCCGTCATTCCAGTCAGGGCCTGTCATTCCAGTCCCCAAGCCCTTCTGGCACACCCAGGGGCCGTCATTCCAGGCAGGGGCCTGTCATTCCAGTCCCCGAGCCCTTCTGGCTCACCCAGGGGCCGTCATTCCAGCATGGGGCCTGTCAATCCAGTCCCCGAGCCCTTCTGGCACACCCAGGCGCCGTCATTCCAGTCAGAGGCCTGTCATTCCAGTCCCGAGCCCTTCTGGCACACCCAGGGGCCATCATTCCTGTCATGGGCCTGTCATTCCAGTCCCCGAGCTCTTCTCTCACACCCAGGGCCCTTCATTCCAGTCACGGGCCTGTCATTACAGTCCCAGAGCCCTTCTGGCACACCCAGGGCCCTTCATTCCAGTAAAGGGCCTGTCATTCCAGTCCCAGGGCCCTTCTGGCACACCCAGGGCCCGTCATTCCAGGCAGGGGCCTGTCATTCCAGTCTCAGCGCCCTTCCTGGCACACCCAGTGGCCTTTATTCCAGTCAGGGGCCTGTCATTCCAGTCCTCGAGCCCTTCTGGCACACCCAGGGGCCGTCATTCCTGTCATGGACCTGTCATTCCAGTCCCCGAGCCCTTCTCTCACACCCAGGGCCCTTCATTCCAGTCAGGGGCCTCAGTCAGGGGCCTGTCATTCCAGTCCCCGAGCCCTTCTGGCACACCCAGGGCCCGTCATTCCAGGCAGGGCCCTGTCATTCCAGTCCCCGAGCCCTTCTGGCACACCCAGGGCCCTTCATTCCAGTAAAGGGCCTGTCATTCCAGTCCCAGGGCCCTTCTGGCACACCCAGGGCCCGTCATTCCAGGCAGGGGCCTGTCATTCCAGTCTCAGCGCCCTTCCTGGCACACCCAGTGGCCTTTATTCCAGTCAGGGGCCTGTCATTCCAGTCCTCGAGGCCTTCTGGCACACCCAGGGGCCGTCATTCCTGTCATGGACCTGTCATTCCAGTCCCCGAGCCCTTCTCTCACACCCAGGGCCCTTCATTCCAGTCAGGGGCCTGTCATTCCAGTCCCCGAGCCCTTCTGGCACACCCAGGGCCCGTCATTCCAGGCAGGGCCCTGTCATTCCAGTCCCCGAGCCCTTCTGGCACACCCAGGGGCCGTCATTCCTGTCATGGGCCTGTCATTCCAGTCCCCGAGCCCTTCTCTCACACCCAGGGCTCTTCATTCCTGTCAGGGGCCTGTCATTCCAGTCCCTTCTCTCACACGCAGGGCCCTTCATCGCAGTCAGGTGCCTGTCATTCCAGTCCCAGAGCCCTTCTGGCACACCCAGGGCCCTTCATTCCAGTCAGCGGCCTGTCATTCCAGTCCCAGAGCCCTTCTGGCACACCCAGGGGCCGTCATTCCAGCATGGGGCCTGTCAATCCAGTCCCCAAGCCCTTCTGGCACACCCAGGTGTCGTCATTCCAGTCTGGGGCCTGTCATTCCAGTCCCCGAGCCCTTCTGGAACAGCCAGGGCCCGTCATTACAGTCAGGGGCCTGTCATTCCAGTCCCAGAGCCCTTCTGGCACACCCAGGGCCCGTCATTCCAGTCAGGGGGCCTGTCATTCCAGTCCCCGAGCCTTTCTGGCACACCCAGGGGCCGTCATTCCAGCATGGAGCCTGTCAATCCAGTCCCCGAGTCCTATTGGCACACCCAGGGGCCGTCATTCCAGGCAGGGGCCTTTCATTCAAGTCCCCGAGCCTTTCTGTCACACCCAGGGGCCATCATTCCAGCCAGGGGCCTGTCATTCCAGTCTCAGCGCCCTTCTGGCACACCCAGTGGCCTTTATTCCAGTCAGGGGCCTGTCATTCCCTTCTGGCACACCCAGGGCCTGTCATTCCAGTCAGGGTCCTGTCATTCCACACCCCGAGCCCTTCTGGTGAACCCAGGTGCCGTCATTCCAGTCAGGGGCCTGTCATTCCAGTCCCCGAGCCCTTCTGGCACACCCAGGGCCTGTCATTCCAGTCAGGGGCCTGTCATTCCAGTCCCCGAGCACTTCTGGCACACCCAGGGGCCTTTATTCCAGTCAGGGGCCTGTCATTCCAGTCCCAGAGCCCTTCTGGCACACCCAGAGGCCGTCATTCCACCATGGGGCCTGTCAATCCAGTTCCAAAGCCCTTCTGTCACACCCAGGGACCATCATTCCAGTCAGGGGCCTGTCATTCCAGTCCCAGAGCCCTTCTGGCACGCCCAGAAGCCGTCATTCCAGCATGGGGCCTCTCATTCCAGTCCCCGAGCCCTTCTGTCACACCCAGGGGCCGTCATTCCTGTCATGGGCCTGTCATTCCAGTCCCCGAGCCCTTCTCTCACACCCAGGGCCCTTCATTCCAGTCAGGGTCCTGTCATTCCAGTCCCAGAGCCCTTCTGGCACACCCAGGGCCCTTTATTCCAGTCAGGGGCCTGTCATTCCAGTCCCCGAGCCCTTCTGGCACACCCAGGGGCCGTCATTCCAGTCAGGGGCCTGTCATTCCAGTCCCCGAGCCCTTCTGGCACACCCAGGGGCCGTCATTCCAGTCAGGGGCCTGTCATTCCAGTCCCCGAGCCCTTCTGGCACACCCGGGGCCTGTCATTCCAGTCAGGGGCCTGTCATTCCAGTCCCCGAGCCCTTCTGGCACACCCAGGGGCCTTTAATCCAGTCAGGGGCCTGTCATTCCAGTCCCAGAGCCCTTCTGGCACGCCCAGAGGCCGTCATTCCACCACAGGGCTGTCAATCCAGTCCCCGAGTCCTTCTGGCACACCCAGGGGCCGTCATTCCAGTCAGAGGCCTGTTATTCCAGTCCCAGAGCCCGTCTGGCACCCCCAGAGGCCGTCATTTCCAGCATGGGGCCTGTCATTCCAGTCTCCGAGCCCTTCTGTCACACCCAGGACCCGTCATTCCAGTCAGGGGCCTGTCATTCCAGTCCCCGAGGCCTTCTGGCACACCCAGGGCCCGTCATTCCAGGCAGGGGCCTGTCATTCCAGTCCCTGAGCCCTTCTGTCACACCAGGGGCCGTCATTCCAGGCAGGGGCCTGTCATTCCAGTCCCCGAGCCCTTCTGGCACACCCAGGGGCCGTCATTCCAGCATGGGGCCTGTCAATCCAGTCCCCGAGCCCTTCTGGCACACCCAGGTGCCGTCATTCCAGTCAGGGGCCTGTCATTCCAGTCCCCAAGCCCTTCTGGCACACCCAGGGGCCGTCATTCCAGGCAGGGGCCTGTCATTCCAGTCCCCGAGCCCTTCTGGCTCACCCAGGGGCCGTCATTCCAGCATGGGGCCTGTCAATCCAGTCCCCGAGCCCTTCTGGCACACCCAGGCGCCGTCATTCCAGTCAGAGGCCTGTCATTCCAGTCCCCGAGCCCTTCTGGCACACCCAGGGGCCGTCATTCCTGTCATGGGCCTGTCATTCCAGTCCCCGAGCTCTTCTCTCACACCCAGGGCCCTTCATTCCAGTCACGGGCCTGTCATTACAGTCCCAGAACCCTTCTGGCACACCCAGGGCCCTTCATTCCAGTAAGGGGCCTGTCATTCCAGTCCCAGAGCCCTTCTGGCACACCCAGGGCCCGTCATTCCAGGCAGGGGCCTGTCATTCCAGTCTCAGCGCCCTTCCTGGCACACCCAGTGGCCTTTATTCCAGTCAGGGGCCTGTCATTCCAGTCCTCGAGCCCTTCTGGCACACCCAGGGGCCGTCATTCCTGTCATGGACCTGTCATTCCAGTCCCCGAGCCCTTCTCTCACACCCAGGGCCCTTCATTCCAGTCACGGGCCTGTCATTCCAGTCCCCGAGCCCTTCTGGCACACCGAGGGCCAATCATTCCAGTCAGGGGCCTGTCATTCCAGTCCCCAAGCCCTTCTGGCACACCCAGGGGCCGTCATTCCTGTCATGGGCCTGTCATTCCAGTCCCCGAGCCCTTCTCTCACACCCAGGGCCCTTCATTCCAGTCAGGGGCCTGTCATTCCAGTCCCCGAGCCCTTCTGGCACACCGAGGGCCAATCATTCCAGTCAGGGGACTGTCATTCCAGTCCCCGAGCCCTTCTGGCACACCCCAGGGGCCGTCATTCCTGTCATGGGCCTGTCATTCCAGTCCCCGAGCCCTTCTCTCACACCCAGGGCCCTTCATTCCAGTCAGGGGCCTGTCATTCCAGTCCCAGAGCCCTTCTCGCACACCCAGGGGCCTTTAATCCAGTCAGGGGCCTGTCATTCCAGTCCCAGAGCCCTTCTGGCACACCCAGAGGCCGTCATTCCACCACGGGGCCTGTCAATCCAGTCCCCGAGTCCTTCTGGCACACCCAGGGAACGTCATTCCAGTCAGAGGCCTGTTATTCCAGTCCCAGAGCCCTTCTGGCACCCCCAGAGGCCGTCATTCCAGCATGGGGCCTGTCATTCCAGTCCCCGAGCCCTTCTGTCACACCCAGGACCCGTCATTCCAGTCAGGGGCCTGTCATTCCAGTCCCCGAGGCCTTCTGGCACACCCAGGGCCCGTCATTCCAGGCAGGGGCCTGTCATTCCAGTCCCTGAGCCCTTCTGTCACACCCAGGGGCCGTCATTCCAGGCAGGGGACTGTCATTCCAGTCCCCGAGCCCTTCTGGCACACCCAGGGGCCGTCATTCCAGCATGGGGCCTGTCAATCCAGTCCCCGAGCCCTTCTGGCACACCCAGGTGCCGTCATTCCAGTCAGGGGCCTGTCATTCCAGTCCCCAAGCCCTTCTGGCACACCCAGGGGCCCGTCATTCCAGGCAGGGGCCTGTCATTCCAGTCCCCGAGCCCTTCTGGCTCACCCAGGGGCCGTCATTCCAGCATGGGGCCTGTCAATCCAGTCCCCGAGCCCTTCTGGCACACCCAGGCGCCGTCATTCCAGTCAGAGGCCTGTCATTCCAGTCCCCGAGCCCTTCTGGCACACCCAGGGGCCATCATTCCTGTCATGGGCCTGTCATTCCAGTCCCCGAGCTCTTCTCTCACACCCAGGGCCCTTCATTCCAGTCACGGGCCTGTCATTACAGTCCCAGAGCCCTTCTGGCACACCCAGGGCCCTTCATTCCAGTAAAGGGCCTGTCATTCCAGTCCCAGGGCCCTTCTGGCACACCCAGGGCCCGTCATTCCAGGCAGGGGCCTGTCATTCCAGTCTCAGCGCCCTTCCTGGCACACCCAGTGGCCTTTATTCCAGTCAGGGGCCTGTCATTCCAGTCCTCGAGCCCTTCTGGCACACCCAGGGGCCGTCATTCCTGTCATGGACCTGTCATTCCAGTCCCCGAGCCCTTCTCTCACACCCAGGGCCCTTCATTCCAGTCAGGGGCCTGTCATTCCAGTCCCCGAGCCCTTCTGGCACACCCAGGGCCCGTCATTCCAGGCAGGGCCCTGTCATTCCAGTCCCCGAGCCCTTCTGGCACACCCAGGGGCCGTCATTCCTGTCATGGGCCTGTCATTCCAGTCCCCGAGCCCTTCTCTCACACCCAGGGCTCTTCATTCCTGGTCAGGGGCCTGTCATTCCAGTCCCTTCTCTCACACGCAGGGCCCTTCATCGCAGTCAGGTGCCTGTCATTCCAGTCCCAGAGCCCTTCTGGCACACCCAGGGCCCTTCATTCCAGTCAGCGGCCTGTCATTCCAGTCCCAGAGCCCTTCTGGCACACCCAGGGGCCGTCATTCCAGCATGGGGCCTGTCAATCCAGTCCCCAAGCCCTTCTGGCACACCCAGGTGTCGTCATTCCAGTCTGGGGCCTGTCATTCCAGTCCCCGAGCCCTTCTGGAACAGCCAGGGCCCGTCATTACAGTCAGGGGCCTGTCATTCCAGTCCCAGAGCCCTTCTGGCACACCCAGGGCCCGTCATTCCAGTCAGGGGCCTGTCATTCCAGTCCCCGAGCCTTTCTGGCACACCCAGGGGCCGTCATTCCAGCATGGAGCCTGTCAATCCAGTCCCCGAGTCCTATTGGCACACCCAGGGGCCGTCATTCCAGGCAGGGGCCTTTCATTCAAGTCCCCGAGCCTTTCTGTCACACCCAGGGGCCATCATTCCAGCCAGGGGCCTGTCATTCCAGTCTCAGCGCCCTTCTGGCACACCCCAGTGGCCTTTATTCCAGTCAGGGGCCTGTCATTCCCTTCTGGCACACCCAGGGCCTGTCATTCCAGTCAGGGTCCTGTCATTCCACACCCCGAGCCCTTCTGGTGAACCCAGGTGCCGTCATTCCAGTCAGGGGCCTGTCATTCCAGTCCCCGAGCCCTTCTGGCACACCCAGGGCCTGTCATTCCAGTCAGGGGCCTGTCATTCCAGTCCCCGAGCACTTCTGGCACACCCAGGGGCCTTTATTCCAGTCAGGGGCCTGTCATTCCAGTCCCAGAGCCCTTCTGGCACACCCAGAGGCCGTCATTCCACCATGGGGCCTGTCAATCCAGTCCCAAAGCCCTTCTGTCACACCCAGGGACCATCATTCCAGTCAGGGGCCTGTCATTCCAGTCCCAGAGCCCTTCTGGCACGCCCAGAAGCCGTCATTCCAGCATGGGGCCTCTCATTCCAGTCCCCGAGCCCTTCTGTCACACCCAGGGGCCGTCATTCCTGTCATGGGCCTGTCATTCCAGTCCCCGAGCCCTTCTCTCACACCCAGGGCCCTTCATTCCAGTCAGGGTCCTGTCATTCCAGTCCCAGAGCCCTTCTGGCACACCCAGGGCCCTTTATTCCAGTCAGGGGCCTGTCATTCCAGTCCCCGAGCCCTTCTGGCACACCAGGGGCCGTCATTCCAGTCAGGGGCCTGTCATTCCAGTCCCCGAGCCCTTCTGGCACACCCAGGGGCCGTCATTCCAGTCAGGGGCCTGTCATTCCAGTCCCCGAGCCCCTTCTGGCACACCCGGGGCCTGTCATTCCAGTCAGGGGCCTGTCATTCCAGTCCCCGAGCCCTTCTGGCACACCCAGGGGCCTTTAATCCAGTCAGGGGCCTGTCATTCCAGTCCCAGAGCCCTTCTGGCACGCCCAGAGGCCGTCATTCCACCACAGGGCCTGTCAATCCAGTCCCCGAGTCCTTCTGGCACACCCAGGGGCCGTCATTCCAGTCAGGGGCCTGTTATTCCAGTCCCAGGGCCCTTCTGGCACCCCCAGAGGCCGTCATTCCAGCATGGGGCCTGTCATTCCAGTCCCCGAGCCCTTCTGTCACACCCAGGACCCGTCATTCCAGTCAGGGGCCTGTCATTCCAGTCCCCGAGGCCTTCTGGCACACCCAGGGCCCGTCATTCCAGGCAGGGGCCTGTCATTCCAGTCCCTGAGCCCTTCTGGCACACCCAGGGGCCGTCATTCCAGGCAGGGGCCTGTCATTCCAGTCCCCGAGCCATTCTGGCACACCCAGCGGCCGTCATTCCAGCATGGGGCCTGTCAATCCAGTCCCCAAGCCCTTCTGGCAAACCAAGGCGCCGTCATTCCAGTCAGGGGCCTGTCATTCCAGTCCCCGAGCCCTTCTGGCACACCGAGGGCCAATCATTCCAGTCAGGGGCCTGTCATTCCAGTCCCCAAGCCCTTCTGGCACACCCAGGGGCCGTCATTCCTGTCATGGGCCTGTCATTCCAGTCCCCGAGCCCTTTTCTCACACCCAGGGCCCTTCATTCCAGTCAGGGGCCTGTCATTCCAGTCCCCGAGCCCTTCTGGCACACCGAGGGCCAATCATTCCAGTCAGGGGACTGTCATTCCAGTCCCCGAGCCCTTCTGGCACACCCAGGGGCAGTCATTCCTGTCATGGGCCTGTCATTCCAGTCCCCGAGCCCTTCTCTCACACCCAGGGCCCTTCATTCCAGTCAGGGGCCTGTCATTCCAGTCCCAGAGCCCTTCTGGCACACCCAGAGGCCGTCATTCCACCACGGGGCCTGTCAATCCCGTCCCCGAGTCCTTCTGGCACACCCAGGGGCCGTCATTCCAGTCAGAGGCCTGTTATTCCAGTCCCAGAGCCCGTCTGGCACCCCCAGAGGCCGTCATTCCAGCATGGGGCCTGTCATTCCAGTCTCCGAGCCCTTCTGTCACACCCAGGACCCGTCATTCCAGTCAGGGGCCTGTCATTCCAGTCCCCGAGGCCTTCTGGCACACCCAGGGCCCGTCATTCCAGGCAGGGGCCTGTCATTCCAGTCCCTGAGCCCTTCTGTCACACCCAGGGGCCGTCATTCCAGGCAGGGGCCTGTCATTCCAGTCCCCGAGCCCTTCTGGCACACCCAGGGGCCGTCATTCCAGCATGGGGCCTGTCAATCCAGTCCCCGAGCCCTTCTGGCACACCCAGGTGCCGTCATTCCAGTCAGGGGCCTGTCATTCCAGTCCCCAAGCCCTTCTGGCACACCCAGGGGCCGTCATTCCAGGCAGGGGCCTGTCATTCCAGTCCCCGAGCCCTTCTGGCTCACCCAGGGGCCGTCATTCCAGCATGGGGCCTGTCAATCCAGTCCCCGAGCCCTTCTGGCACACCCAGGCGCCGTCATTCCAGTCAGAGGCCTGTCATTCCAGTCCCCGAGCCCTTCTGGCACACCCAGGGGCCGTCATTCCTGTCATGGGCCTGTCATTCCAGTCCCCGAGCTCTTCTCTCACACCCAGGGCCCTTCATTCCAGTCACGGGCCTGTCATTACAGTCCCAGAGCCCTTCTGGCACACCCAGGGCCCTTCATTCCAGTAAGGGGCCTGTCATTCCAGTCCCAGAGCCCTTCTGGCACACCCAGGGCCCGTCATTCCAGGCAGGGGCCTGTCATTCCAGTCTCAGCGCCCTTCCTGGCACACCCAGTGGCCTTTATACCAGTCAGGGGCCTGTCATTCCAGTCCTCGAGCCCTTCTGGCACACCCAGGGGCCGTCATTCCTGTCATGGACCTGTCATTCCAGTCCCCGAGCCCTTCTCTCACACCCAGGACCCTTCATTCCAGTCACGGGCCTGTCATTCCAGTCCCCGAGCCCTTCTGGCACACCCAGGCGCCGTCATTCCAGTCAGAGGCCTGTCATTCCAGTCCCCGAGCCCTTCTGGCACACCCAGGGGCCGTCATTCCTGTCATGGGCCTGTCATTCCAGTCCCCGAGCTCTTCTCTCACACCCAGGGCCCTTCATTCCAGTCACGGGCCTGTCATTACAGTCCCAGAGCCCTTCTGGCACACCCAGGGCCCTTCATTCCAGTAAGGGGCCTGTCATTCCAGTCCCAGAGCCCTTCTGGCACACCCAGGGCCCGTCATTCCAGGCAGTGGCCTGTCATTCCAGTCTCAGCGCCCTTCCTGGCACACCCAGTGGCCTTTATTCCAGTCAGGGGCCTGTCATGCCAGTCCTCGAGCCCTTCTGGCACACCCAGGGGCCGTCATTCCTGTCATGGACCTGTCATTCCAGTCCCCGAGCCCTTCTCTCACACCCAGGGCCCTTCATTCCAGTCACGGGCCTGTCATTCCAGTCCCCGAGCCCTTCTGGCACACCGAGGGCCAATCATTCCAGTCAGGGGCCTGTCATTCCAGTCCCCAAGCCCTTCTGGCACACCCAGGGGCCGTCATTCCTGTCATGGGCCTGTCATTCCAGTCCCCGAGCCCTTCTCTCACACCCAGGGCCCTTCATTCCAGTCAGGGGCCTGTCATTCCAGTCCCCGAGCCCTTCTGGCACACCGAGGGCCAATCATTCCAGTCAGGGGACTGTCATTCCAGTCCCCGAGCCCTTCTGGCACACCCAGGGGCCGTCATTCCTGTCATGGGCCTGTCATTCCAGTCCCCGAGCCCTTCTCTCACACCCAGGGCCCTTCATTCCAGTCAGGGGCCTGTCATTCCAGTCCCAGAGCCCTTCTCGCACACCCAGGGGCCTTTAATCCAGTCAGGGGCCTGTCATTCCAGTCCCAGAGCCCTTCTGGCACACCCAGAGGCCGTCATTCCACCACGGGGCCTGTCAATCCAGTCCCCGAGTCCTTCTGGCACACCCAGGGGCCGTCATTCCAGTCAGAGGCCTGTTATTCCAGTCCCAGAGCCCTTCTGGCACCCCCAGAGGCCGTCATTCCAGCATGGGGCCTGTCATTCCAGTCCCCGAGCCCTTCTGTCACACCCAGGACCCGTCATTCCAGTCAGGGGCCTGTCATTCCAGTCCCCGAGGCCTTCTGGCACACCCAGGGCCCGTCATTCCAGGCAGGGGCCTGTCATTCCAGTCCCTGAGCCCTTCTGTCACACCCAGGGGCCGTCATTCCAGGCAGGGGCCTGTCATTCCAGTCCCCGAGCCCTTCTGGCACACCCAGGGGCCGTCATTCCAGCATGGGGCCTGTCAATCCAGTCCCCGAGCCCTTCTGGCACACCCAGGTGCCGTCATTCCAGTCAGGGGCCTGTCATTCCAGTCCCCAAGCCCTTCTGGCACACCCAGAGGCCGTCATTCCAGGCAGGGGCCTGTCATTCCAGTCCCCGAGCCCTTCTGGCTCACCCAGGGGCCGTCATTCCAGCATGGGGCCTGTCAATCCAGTCCCCGAGCCCTTTTGGCACACCCAGGCGCCGTCATTCCAGTCAGAGGCCTGTCATTCCAGTCCCCGAGCCCTTCTGGCACACCCAGGGGCCGTCATTCCTGTCATGGGCCTGTCATTCCAGTCCCCGAGCTCTTCTCTCACACCCAGGGCCCTTCATTCCAGTCACGGGCCTGTCATTACAGTCCCAGAGCCCTTCTGGCACAACCAGGGCCCTTCATTCCAGTAAAGGGCCTGTCATTCCAGTCCCAGGGCCCTTCTGGCACACCCAGGGCCCGTCATTCCAGGCAGGGGCCTGTCATTCCAGTCTCAGCGCCCTTCCTGGCACACCCAGTGGCCTTTATTCCAGTCAGGGGCCTGTCATTCCAGTCCTCGAGCCCTTCTGGCACACCCAGGGGCCGTCATTCCTGTCATGGACCTGTCATTCCAGTCCCCGAGCCCTTCTCTCACACCCAGGGCCCTTCATTCCAGTCAGGGGCCTGTCATTCCAGTCCCCGAGCCCTTCTGGCACACCCAGGGCCCGTCATTCCAGGCAGGGCCCTGTCATTCCAGTCCCCGAGCCCTTCTGGCACACCCAGGGGCCGTCATTCCTGTCATGGGCCTGTCATTCCAGTCCCCGAGCCCTTCTCTCACACCCAGGGCTCTTCATTCCTGTCAGGGGCCTGTCATTCCAGTCCCTTCTCTCACACGCAGGGCCCTTCATCGCAGTCAGGTGCCTGTCATTCCAGTCCCAGAGCCCTTCTGGCACACCCAGGGCCCTTCATTCCAGTCAGCGGCCTGTCATTCCAGTCCCAGAGCCCTTCTGGCACACCCAGGGGCCGTCATTCCAGCATGGGGCCTGTCAATCCAGTCCCCAAGCCCTTCTGGCACACCCAGGTGTCGTCATTCCAGTCTGGGGCCTGTCATTCCAGTCCCCGAGCCCTTCTGGCACACCCAGGGCCCGACATTACAGTCAGGGGCCTGTCATTCCAGTCCCAGAGCCCTTCTGGCACACCCAGGGCCCGTCATTCCAGTCAGGGGCCTGTCATTCCAGTCCCCGAGCCTTTCTGGCACACCCAGGGGCCGTCATTCCAGCATGGAGCCTGTCAATCCAGTCCCCGAGTCCTATTGGCACACCCAGGGGCCGTCATTCCAGGCAGGGGCCTTTCATTCAAGTCCCCGAGCCTTTCTGTCACACCCAGGGGCCATCATTCCAGCCAGGGGCCTGTCATTCCAGTCTCAGCGCCCTTCTGGCACACCCAGTGGCCTTTATTCCAGTCAGGGGCCTGTCATTCCAGTCCCCGAGCACTTCTGGCACACCCAGGGGCCTTTATTCCAGTCAGGGTCCTGTCATTCCACACCCCGAGCCCTTCTGGTGAACCCAGGTGCCGTCATTCCAGTCAGGGGCCTGTCATTCCAGTCCCCGAGCCCTTCTGGCACACCCAGGGCCTGTCATTCCAGTCAGGGGCCTGTCATTCCAGTCCCCGAGCACTTCTGGCACACCCAGGGGCCTTTATTCCAGTCAGGGGCCTGTCATTCCAGTCCCAGAGCCCTTCTGGCACACCCAGAGGCCGTCATTCCACCATGGGGCCTGTCAATCCAGTCCCAAAGCCCTTCTGTCACACCCAGGGACCATCATTCCAGTCAGGGGCCTGTCATTCCAGTCCCAGAGCCCTTCTGGCACGCCCAGAAGCCGTCATTCCAGCATGGGGCCTCTCATTCCAGTCCCCGAGCCCTTCTGTCACACCCAGGGGCCGTCATTCCTGTCATGGGCCTGTCATTCCAGTCCCCGAGCCCTTCTCTCACACCCAGGGCCCTTCATTCCAGTCAGGGTCCTGTCATTCCAGTCCCAGAGCCCTTCTGGCACACCCAGGGCCCTTTATTCCAGTCAGGGGCCTGTCATTCCAGTCCCCGAGCCCTTCTGGCACACCCAGGGCCTGTCATTCCAGTCAGGGGCCTGTCATTCCAGTCCCCGAGCCCTTCTGGCACACCCAGGGACCATCATTCCAGTCAGGGGCCTGTCATTCCAGTCCCAGAGCCCTTCTGGCACCCCCAGAGGCCGTCATTCCAGCATGGGGCCTGTCATTCCATTCCCCGAGCCCTACTGTCACACCCAGGGCCCGTCATTCCAGTCAGGGGCCTGTCATTCCAGTCCCCGAGCCCTTCTGGCACACCTAGGGGCCGTCATTCCAGCATGGGGCCTGTCATTCCGGTCACAGAGCCCTTCTGTCACACCCAGGTGCCGTCATTCCAGCATAGAGCCTGTCATTCCAGTCTCAGAGCCCATCTGTCACACCCAGGGCCCTTCATTCCAGTCAGGGGCCTGTCATTCCAGTCCCAAAGCCCTTCTGTTACACCCAGGGCCCGTCATTCCATTCAGGGGCCTGTCATTCCAGTCCCAGAGCCCTTCTGGCACCCCCAGAGGCCGTCATTCCAGCATGGGGCCTGTCATTCCATTCCCCGAGCCCTTCTGTCACACCCAGGGCCCGTCATTCCAGGCAGGGGCCTGTCATTCCAGTCCCCGAGCCCTTCTGTCACACCCAGGCCCCGTCATTCCAGTCAGGGGCCTGTCATTCCAGTCCCAGAGCCCTTCCGGCACCCCCAGAGGCCGTCATTCCAGCATGGGGCCTGTTATTCCCGTCCCCGAGCCCTTCTGTCACACCCAGGGCCCGTCATTCCAGCATAGAGCCTGTCATTCCAGTCCCAGAGCCCATCTGTCACACCCAGGAGTCGTCATTCCTGTCAGGGGCCTGTCATTCCAGTCCCAGAGCCCTTCCGGCACCCTCAGAGGCCGTCATTCCAGCATGGGGCCTGTCATTACAGTCCCAGAGCCCTTCTGTCACACCCAGGTGCCGTCATTCCAGCATAGAGCCTGTCATTCCAGTCTCAGAGCCCATCTGTCACACCCAGGGCCCTTCATTCCAGTCAGGGGCCTGTCATTCCAGTCCCAGAGCCCTTCTGTCACACCCAGGGCCCGTCATTCCAGTCAGGGGCCTGTCATTCCAGTCCCAGAGCCCTTCTGGCACCCCCAGAGGCCGTCATTCCAGCATGGGGCCTGTCATTCCATTCCCCGAGCCCTACTGTCACACCCAGGGCCCGTCATTCCAGTCAGGGGCCTGTCATTCCAGTCCCCGAGCCCTTCTGTCACACCCAGGGCCCGTCATTCCAGTCAGGGGCCTGTCATTCCAGTCCCCGAGCCCTTCTGGCACACCCAGGGGCCGTCATTCCTGTCATGGGCCTGTCATTCCAGTCCCCGAGCCCTTCACTCACACCCAGGGTCCTTCATTCCAGTCAGGGGCCTGTCATTCCAGTCCCAGAGCCCTTCTGTCACACCCAGGGCCCTTCATTCCAGTCAGGGGCATGTCATTCCAGTCCCAGAGCCCTTCTGGCACACCCAGGGCCCGTCATTACAGCATGGGGCCTGTCAATCCAGTCCCCGTGCCCTTCTGGCACACCCAGGCACCGTCATTCCAGTCAGGGGCCTGTCATTCCAGTCGCCGAGCCCTTCTGGCACACCGAGGGCCCATCATTCCAGTCAGGGGCCTGTCATTCCAGTGCCCGAGCCCTTATGGCACACCAAGGGGCCGTCAATCCTGTCATGGGCCTGTCATTCCAGTCCCCGAGCCCTTCTCTCACACGCAGGGCCCTTCATCGCAGTCAGGTGTCTGTCATTCCAGTCCCAGAGCCCTTCTGTCACACCCAGGGCCCGTCATTCCAGTCAGGGTCCTGTCATTCCAGTCCCCGAGCCCTTCTGTCACACCCAGGCCCCGTCATTCCAGTCAGGGGCCTGTCATTCCAGTCCCAGAGCCCTTCCGGCACCCCCAGAGGCCGTCATTCCAGCATGGGGCCTGTTATTCCCGTCCCCGAGCCCTTCTGTCACACCCAGGGCCCGTCATTCCAGCATAGAGCCTGTCATTCCAGTCCCAGAGCCCATCTGTCACACTCAGGGGTCGTCATTCCTGTCAGGGGCCTGTCATTCCAGTCCCAGAGCCCTTCCGACAGCCCCAGAGGCCGTCATTCCAGCATGGGGCCTGTCATTCCAGTCCCAGAGCCCTTCTGTCACACCCAGGTGCCGTCATTCCAGCATAGAGCCTGTCATTCCAGTCTCAGAGCCCATCTGTCACACCCAGGGCCCTTCATTCCAGTCAGGGGCCTGTCACTCCAGTCCCAGAGCCCTTCTGTCACACCCAGGGCCCGTCATTCCAGTCAGGGGCCTGTCATTCCAGTCCCAGAGCCCTTCTGGCACCCCCAGAGGCCGTCATTCCAGCATGGGGCCTGTCATTCCATTCCCCGAGCCCTACTGTCACACCCAGGGCCCGTCATTCCAGTCAGGGGCCTGTCATTCCATTCCCCGAGCCCTACTGTCACACCCAGGGCCCGTCATTCCAGTCAGGGGCCTGTCATTCCAGTCCCCGAGCCCTTCTGTCACACCCAGGGCACGTCATTCCAGTCAGGGGCCTGTCATTCCAGTCCCCGAGCCCTTCTGGCACACCCAGGGGCCGTCATTCCTGTCATGGGCCTGTCATTCCAGTCCCCGAGCCCTTCACTCACACCCAGGGCCCTTCATTCCAGTCAGGGGCCTGTCATTCCAGTCCCAGAGCCCTTCTGTCACACCCAGGGCCCTTCATTCCAGTCAGGGGCATGTCATTCCAGTCCCAGAGCCCTTCTGGCACACCCAGGGCCCGTCATTACAGCATGGGGCCTGTCAATCCAGTCCCCGTGCCCTTCTGGCACACCCAGGCACCGTCATTCCAGTCAGGGGCCTGTCATTCCAGTCGCCGAGCCCTTCTGGCACACCGAGGGCCCATCATTCCAGTCAGGGGCCTGTCATTCCAGTGCCCGAGCCCTTATGGCACACCAAGGGGCCGTCAATCCTGTCATGGGCCTGTCATTCCAGTCCCCGAGCCCTTCTCTCACACGCAGGGCCCTTCATCGCAGTCAGGTGTCTGTCATTCCAGTCCCAGAGCCCTTCTGTCACACCCAGGGCCCGTCATTCCAGTCAGGGTCCTGTCATTCCAGTCCCCGAGCCCTTCTGTCACACCCAGGCCCCGTCATTCCAGTCAGAGGCCTGTCATTCCAGTCCCAGAGCCCTTCCGGCACCCCCAGAGGCCGTCATTCCAGCATGGGGCCTGTTATTCCCGTCCCCGAGCCCTTCTGTCACACCCAGGGCCCGTCATTCCAGCATAGAGCCTGTCATTCCAGTCCCAGAGCCCATCTGTCACACTCAGGGGTCGTCATTCCTGTCAGGGGCCTGTCATTCCAGTCCCAGAGCCCTTCCGACAGCCCCAGAGGCCGTCATTCCAGCATGGGGCCTGTCATTCCAGTCCCAGAGCCCTTCTGTCACACCCAGGTGCCGTCATTCCAGCATAGAGCCTGTCATTCCAGTCTCAGAGCCCATCTGTCACACCCAGGGCCCTTCATTCCAGTCAGGGGCCTGTCATTCCAGTCCCAGAGCCCTTCTGTCACACCCAGGGCCCGTCATTCCAGTCAGGGGCCTGTCATTCCAGTCCCAGAGCCCTTCTGGCACCCCCAGAGGCCGTCATTCCAGCATGGGGCCTGTCATTCCATTCCCCGAGCCCTACTGTCACACCCAGGGCCCGTCATTCCAGTCAGGGGCCTGTCATTCCAGTCCCCGAGCCCTTCTGTCACACCCAGGGCCCGTCATTCCAGTCAGGGGCCTGTCATTCCAGTCCCCGAGCCCTTCTGGCACACCCAGGGGCCGTCATTCCTGTCATGGGCCTGTCATTCCAGTCCCCGAGCCCTTCACTCACACCCAGGGCCCTTCATTCCAGTCAGGGGCCTGTCATTCCCGTCCCAGAGCCCTTCTGTCACACCCAGGGCCCTTCATTCCAGTCAGGGGCATGTCATTCCAGTCCCAGAGCCCTTCTGGCACACCCAGGGCCCGTCATTACAGCATGGGGCCTGTCAATCCAGTCCCCGTGCCCTTCTGGCACACCCAGGCACCGTCATTCCAGTCAGGGGCCTGTCATTCCAGTCGCCGAGCCCTTCTGGCACACCGAGGGCCCATCATTCCAGTCAGGGGCCTGTCATTCCAGTGCCCGAGCCCTTATGGCACACCAAGGGGCCGTCAATCCTGTCATGGGCCTGTCATTCCAGTCCCCGAGCCCCTTCTCTCACACGCAGGGCCCTTCATCGCAGTCAGGTGCCTGTCATTCCAGTCCCAGAGCCCTTCTGGCACACCCAGGGCCCTTCATTCCAGTCAGCGGCCTGTCATTCCAGTCCCAGAGCCCTTCTGGCACACCCAGGGGCCGTCATTCCAGCATGGGGCATGTCAATCCAGTCCCCAAGCCCTTCTGGCACACCCAGGTGTCGTCATTCCAGTCTGGGGCCTGTCATTCCAGTCCCCGAGCCCTTCTGGCACACCCAGGGCCCGTCATTACAGTCAGGGGCCTGTCATTCCAGTCCCAGAGCCCTTCTGGCACACCCAGGGCCCGTCATTCCAGTCAGGGGCCTGTCATTCCAGTCCCCGAGCCTTTCTGGCACTCCCAGGGGCCGTCATTCCAGCATGGAGCCTGTCAATCCAGTCCCCGAGTCCTATTGGCACACCCAGGGGCCGTCATTCCAGGCAGTGGCCTTTCATTCAAGTCCCCGAGCCTTTCTGTCACACCCAGGGGCCATCATTCCAGCCAGGGGCCTGTCATTCCAGTCTCAGCGCCCTTCTGGCACACCCAGTGGCCTTTATTCCAGTCAGGGGCCTGTCATTCCCTTCTGGCACACCCAGGGCCTGTCATTCCAGTCAGGGTCCTGTCATTCCACACCCCGAGCCCTTCTGGTGAACCCAGGTGCCGTCATTCCAGTCAGGGGCCTGTCATTCCAGTCCCCGAGCCCTTCTGGCACACCCAGGGCCTGTTATTCCAGTCAGGGGCCTGTCATTCCAGTCCCCGAGCACTTCTGGCACACCCAGGGGCCTTTATTCCAGTCAGGGGCCTGTCATTCCAGTCCCAGAGCCCTTCTGGCACACCCAGAGGCCGTCATTCCACCATGGGGCCTGTCAATCCAGTCCCAAAGCCCTTCTGTCACACCCAGGGACCATCATTCCAGTCAGGGGCCTGTCATTCCAGTCCCAGAGCCCTTCTGGCACGCCCAGAAGCCGTCATTCCAGCATGGGGCCTCTCATTCCAGTCCCCGAGCCCTTCTGTCACACCCAGGGGCTGTCATTCCTGTCATGGGCCTGTCATTCCAGTCCCCGAGGCCTTCTCTCACACCCAGGGCCCTTCATTCCAGTCAGGGTCCTGTCATTCCAGTCCCAGAGCCCTTCTGGCACACCCAGGGCCCTTTATTCCAGTCAGGGGCCTGTCATTCCAGTCCCCGAGCCCTTCTGGCACACCCAGGGCCTGTCATTCCAGTCAGGGGCCTGTCATTCCAGTCCCCGAGCCCTTCTGGCACACCCAGGGACCATCATTCCAGTCAGGGGCCTGTCATTCCAGTCCCAGAGCCCTTCTGGCACCCCCAGAGGCCGTCATTCCAGCATGGGGCCTGTCATTCCATTCCCCGAGCCCTACTGTCACACCCAGGGCCCGTCATTCCAGTCAGGGGCCTGTCATTCCAGTCCCCGAGCCCTTCTGGCACACCTAGGGGCCGTCATTACAGCATGGGGCCTGTCAATCCAGTCCCCGTGCCCTTCTGGCACACCCAGGCACCGTCATTCCAGTCAGGGGCCTGTCATTCCAGTCGCCGAGCCCTTCTGGCACACACCGAGGGCCCATCATTCCAGTCAGGGGCCTGTCATTCCAGTGCCCGAGCCCTTATGGCACACCAAGGGGCCGTCAATCCTGTCATGGGCCTGTCATTCCAGTCCCCGAGCCCTTCTCTCACACGCAGGGCCCTTCATCGCAGTCAGGTGTCTGTCATTCCAGTCCCAGAGCCCTTCTGTCACACCCAGGCGCCGTCATTCCAGCATAGAGCCTGTCATTCCAGTCTCAGAGCCCATCTGTCACACCCAGGGGTCGTCATTCCAGTCAGGGGCCTGTCATTCCAGTCCCAGAGCCCTTCTGGCACACCCAGGGGCCGTCATTCCAGCACAGAGCCTGTCGTTCCAGTTCCAGAGCCCTTCTGGCACTGGCATTCCAGCATGGGGCCGGTTCGGATTCGGTTTCGTTTTCTCAGCCATGCCGGACGCTCCTCTCGGCTGGTCCGGGAGGAAACGACCAGGCACCCTGACCGGGCGGCTGATCCGCAAGGATTAGCCCCCAGGACTCCCAGGGAGGGAGCCAGGGTCCGGGACGCGGCGGGAAGAACTCCCCGAAATCAATGCGGGGGGGGAATTGCCCGTTTGTCCCTATGGAGGCCGGCAGATGTGCGCGGCGCCTCGAGTGCCGCCGGGCAACGAGAAACGGCAAGTAAAAGAAACAGGCGGAAGCCTGTAAACAAGCGAATCCCTTCTGTTTTACAAGCGTTTGTGAAGGAGAGGTTGATCTGAAGAAGACTCGCTCTTCCCCTTCGTTGAGTTCCAGAATTTTGTTGGCGCCCCCCCCCCCCCAAAATGGCAGCAAGAAAGCAAAGTCCCGCTCTCGGTAAGTCAATCTCGGCTACTTTGAAGGGGGAGTCGCTCGAAGAGTTGGTGCGCAGGGCGTTGGTGGAAGCCATAAAACCCTTTGTTGACAAGCTGAACGAAACTGATCAAAGGGTGGGCTTAATTGAAAGCGAGGTGAAAACCATTAAGGCAGCAGCGGGGGGGGCAGAAAAGTCTGCTCTGGAAAGTGCGTCACTTGTGAAGGCTACAAAAAAGGAGCTGAAGTTGGTGGAGAACCAGCTGATCGGGCTACAGGTGGAACGAACGCAGACAATTTTGCGTCTCCAAAACATGAAAGAGGAGGAAAATGAGGATCTGTGGGATTTGGTCTCGGAACTACTGGCGACACCCGCGAGGACGACTAAAGAAGAGGTTAAAAGCGCCAATTTGGAGGTCCGTCGGGCTTCTTCAAAATATGCAACAAAGCGACAGTTGCCTCGTGAGATCATTATTGACTTTTCATCTAAAAAGATTCGGGACACCATCCTATATAACTCATACAATGCGGATTTGGACTTTATGGGTTTGAAAGTCAAGATCTTGAAGGACGTTCCATTTCTAGTCCGGAAACGGCGTTTTAAATATAAAAAGTTTGCAGCTCTTCTGAGGGACCATGGAATAAAGTACAAATGGTTATTCCCGGAAGGAATATGGTTCAGATATAAAGATCAGGCCTATAAGATATTATCAGAAGATCAACTAAAGGATTTTGAGAATAAAAACCCAGAACTCTGCTGCACCGAGAACGTTATTCCCGTCCCCGAGCCCTTCTGTCACACCCAGGGCCCGTCATTCCAGCATAGAGCCTGTCATTCCAGTCCCAGAGCCCATCTGTCACACCCAGGGGTCGTCATTCCTGTCAGGGGCCTGTCATTCCAGTCCCAGAGCCCTTCCGGCACCCCCAGAGGCCGTCATTCCAGCATGGGGCCTGTCATTCCAGTCCCAGAGCCCTTCAGTCACACCCAGGTGCCGTTATTCCAGCATAGAGCCTGTCATTCCAGTCTCAGAGCCCATCTGTCACACCCAAGGGTCGTCATTCCAGTCAGGGGCCTGTCATTCCAGTCCCAGAGCCCTTCTGGCCCACCCAGGGGCCGTCATTCCAGTCAGGGGCCTGTCATTCCAGTCCCCGAGCCCTTCTGGCACACCCAGGGGCCGTCATTCCTGTCAGGGGCCTGTCATTCCAGTCCCTGAGCCCTTCTGTCACACCCAGGGGCCGTCATTCCAGCACAGAGCCTGTCATTCCAGTCCCAGAGCCCATCTGTCACACCCAGGGGTCGTCATTCCAGTCAGGGGCCTGTCATTCCAGTCCCAGAGCCCTTCCGGCACCCCCAGAGGCCGTCATTCCAGCATGGGACCTGTCATTCCAGTCCCAGAGCCCTTCCGTCACACCCAGGCGCCGTCATTCCAGCATAGAGCCTGTCATTCCAGTCTCAGAGCCCATCTGTCACACCCAGGGGTCGTCATTCCAGTCAGGGGCCTGTCATTCCAGTCCCAGAGCCCTTCTGGCACACCCAGGGGCCGTCATTCCAGCACAGAGCCTGTCGTTCCAGTCCCAGAGCCCTTCTGGCACACCCAGGGGTCGTCATTCCAGCATGGGGCCTGTCATTCCAGTCCCAGAGACCTTCTGGCACACCCAGGGGCCGTCATTCCAGTCAGGGGCCTGTCATTCCAGTCCCCGAGCCCTTCTGGCACACCCAGGGCCCGTCATTCCAGCACAGAGCCTGTCGTTCCAGTCCCAGAGCCCTTCTGGCACACCCAGGGGTCATCATTCCAGCATGGGGCCTGTCATTCCAGTCCCCGAGTCTTTCTGGCACACTCAGGGGTCGTCATTCCAGCATGGGGCCTGTCATTCCAGTCCCTGAGCCCTTCTGGCACACCCAGGGGTCGTCATTCCAGCATGGGGCCTGTCCTTCCAGTCCCAGAGACCTTCTGGCACACCCAGGGGCCGTCATTCCAGTCAGGGGCCTGTCATTCCAGTCCCCGAGCCCTTCTGGCACACCCAGGGCCCGTCATTCCAGCACAGAGCCTGTCGTTCCAGTCCCAGAGCCCTTCTGGCACACCCAGGGGTCATCATTCCAGCATGGGGCCTGTCATTCCAGTCCCAGAGCCCTTCCGGCACCCCCAGAGGCCGTCATTCCAGCATGGGGCCTGTCATTCCAGTCCCAGAGCCCTTCAGTCACACCCAGGTGCCGTTATTCCAGCATAGAGCCTGTCATTCCAGTCTCAGAGCCCATCTGTCACACCCAAGGGTCGTCATTCCAGTCAGGGGCCTGTCATTCCAGTCCCAGAGCCCTTCTGGCCCACCCAGGGGCCGTCATTCCAGTCAGGGGCCTGTCATTCCAGTCCCCGAGCCCTTCTGGCACACCCAGGGGCCGTCATTCCTGTCAGGGGCCTGTCATTCCAGTCCCTGAGCCCTTCTGTCACACCCAGGGGCCGTCATTCCAGCACAGAGCCTGTCATTCCAGTCCCAGAGCCCATCTGTCACACCCAGGGGTCGTCATTCCAGTCAGGGGCCTGTCATTCCAGTCCCAGAGCCCTTCCGGCACCCCCAGAGGCCGTCATTCCAGCATGGGACCTGTCATTCCAGTCCCAGAGCCCTTCTGTCACACCCAGGCGCCGTCATTCCAGCATAGAGCCTGTCATTCCAGTCTCAGAGCCCATCTGTCACACCCAGGGGTCATCATTCCAGTCAGGGGCCTGTCATTCCAGTCCCAGAGCCCTTCTGGCACACCCAGGGGCCGTCATTCCAGCACAGAGCCTGTCGTTCCAGTCCCAGAGCCCTTCTGGCACACCCAGGGGTCGTCATTCCAGCATGGGGCCTGTCATTCCAGTCCCAGAGACCTTCTGGCACACCCAGGGGCCGTCATTCCAGTCAGGGGCCTGTCATTCCAGTCCCCGAGCCCTTCTGGCACACCCCAGGGCCCGTCATTCCAGCACAGAGCCTGTCGTTCCAGTGCCAGAGCCCTTCTGGCACACCCAGGGGTCATCATTCCAGCATGGGGCCTGTCATTCCAGTCCCCGAGTCCTTCTGGCACACCCAGGGGTCGTCATTCCAGCATGGGGCCTGTCATTCCAGTCCCAGAGACCTTCTGGCACACCCAGGGGCCGTCATTCCAGTCAGGGGCCTGTCATTCCAGTCCCCGAGCCCTTCTGGCACACCCAGGCGCCGTCATTCCAGCATAGAGCCTGTCATTCCAGTCTCAGAGCCCATCTGTCACACCCAGGGGTCGTCATTCCAGTCAGGGGCCTGTCATTCCAGTCCCAGAGCCCTTCTGGCACACCCAGGGGCCGTCATTCCAGCACAGAGCCTGTCGTTCCAGTCCCAGAGCCCTTCTGGCACACCCAGGGGTCGTCATTCCAGCATGGGGCCTGTCATTCCAGTCCCAGAGACCTTCTGGCACACCCAGGGGCCCGTCATTCCAGTCAGGGGCCTGTCATTCCAGTCCCCGAGCCCTTCTGGCACACCCAGGGCCCGTCATTCCAGCACAGAGCCTGTCGTTCCAGTCCCAGAGCCCTTCTGGCACACCCAGGGGTCATCATTCCAGCATGGGGCCTGTCATTCCAGTCCCCGAGTCTTTCTGGCACACTCAGGGGTCGTCATTCCAGCATGGGGCCTGTCATTCCAGTCCCTGAGCCCTTCTGGCACACCCAGGGGTCGTCATTCCAGCATGGGGCCTGTCCTTCCAGTCCCAGAGACCTTCTGGCACACCCAGGGGCCGTCATTCCAGTCAGGGGGCCTGTCATTCCAGTCCCCGAGCCCTTCTGGCACACCCAGGGCCCGTCATTCCAGCACAGAGCCTGTCGTTCCAGTCCCAGAGCCCTTCTGGCACACCCAGGGGTCATCATTCCAGCATGGGGCCTGTCATTCCAGTCCCAGAGCCCTTCCGGCACCCCCAGAGGCCGTCATTCCAGCATGGGGCCTGTCATTCCAGTCCCAGAGCCCTTCAGTCACACCCAGGTGCCGTTATTCCAGCATAGAGCCTGTCATTCCAGTCTCAGAGCCCATCTGTCACACCCAAGGGTCGTCATTCGAGTCAGGGGCCTGTCATTCCAGTCCCAGAGCCCTTCTGGCCCACCCAGGGGCCGTCATTCCAGTCAGGGGCCTGTCATTCCAGTCCCCGAGCCCTTCTGGCACACCCAGGGGCCGTCATTCCTGTCAGGGGCCTGTCATTCCAGTCCCTGAGCCCTTCTGTCACACCCAGGGGCCGTCATTCCAGCACAGAGCCTGTCATTCCAGTCCCAGAGCCCATCTGTCACACCCAGGGGTCGTCATTCCAGTCAGGGGCCTGTCATTCCAGTCCCAGAGCCCTTCCGGCACCCCCAGAGGCCGTCATTCCAGCATGGGACCTGTCATTCCAGTCCCAGAGCCCTTCTGTCACACCCAGGCGCCGTCATTCCAGCATAGAGCCTGTCATTCCAGTCTCAGAGCCCATCTGTCACACCCAGGGGTCATCATTCCAGTCAGGGGCCTGTCATTCCAGTCCCAGAGCCCTTCTGGCACACCCAGGGGCCGTCATTCCAGCACAGAGCCTGTCGTTCCAGTCCCAGAGCCCTTCTGGCACACCCAGGGGTCGTCATTCCAGCATGGGGCCTGTCATTCCAGTCCCAGAGACCTTCTGGCACACCCAGGGGCCGTCATTCCAGTCAGGGGCCTGTCATTCCAGTCCCCGAGCCCTTCTGGCACACCCAGGGCCCGTCATTCCAGCACAGAGCCTGTCGTTCCAGTGCCAGAGCCCTTCTGGCACACCCAGGGGTCATCATTCCAGCATGGGGCCTGTCATTCAGTCCCCGAGTCCTTCTGGCACACCCAGGGGTCGTCATTCCAGCATGGGGCCTGTCATTCCCAGTCCCAGAGACCTTCTGGCACACCCAGGGGCCGTCATTCCAGTCAGGGGCCTGTCATTCCAGTCCCCGAGCCCTTCTGGCACACCCAGGGCCCGTCATTCCAGCACAGAGCCTGTCGTTCCAGTCCCAGAGCCCTTCTGGAACACCCAGGGGTCATCATTCCAGCATGGGGCCTGTCATTCCAGTCCCCGAGTCCTTCTGGCACACCCAGGGGTCGTCATTCCAGCATGGGGCCTGTCATTCCAGTCCCCGAGCCCTTCTGGCACACCCAGGGGCCGTCATTCCAGCATGGGGCCTGTCATTCCAGTCCCCGAGCCCTTCTGTCACACCCAGGGGCCGTCATTCCAGCATGGGGCCTGTCATTCCAGTCCCTGAGCCCTTCTGTCACACCCAGGGGCCGTCATTCCAGCACGGAGCCTGTCGTTCCAGTCCCAGATCCCTCCTGGCACACCCAGGGGTCGTCATTCCAGCATGGGGACTGTCATTCCAGTCCCCGAGCCCTTCTGGCACACCCAGGGGCCGTCATTCCAGGCAGGGGCCTGTCATTCCAGTCCCCGAGCCCTTCTGGCACACCCAGGGGCCGTCATTCCAGTCAGGGGCCTGTCATTCCACTCCCCGAGCCCTTCTGTCACACCCAGGGCCTGTCATTCCAGTCAGGGGCCTGTCATTCCAGTCCCCGAGCCCTTCTGTCACACCCAGGGGCCGTCACTCCAGTCAGGGGCCTGTGATTCCAGTCAGAGAGCCCTTCTGGCACACCCAGAGGCCGTCATTCCAGTCAGGGCCTGTCATTCCAGTCCCCGAGCCCTTCTGGCACACCCAGGGACCATCATTCCAGTCAGGGGCCTGTCATTCCAGTCCCAGAGCCCTTCTGGCACCCCCAGAGGCCGTCATTCCAGCATGGGGCCTGTCATTCCATTCCCCGAGCCCTTCTGTCACACCCAGGGCCCGTCATTCCAGTCAGGGTCCTGTCATTCCAGTCCCCGAGCCCTTCTGTCACACCCAGGCCCCGTCATTCCAGTCAGGGGCCTGTCATTCCAGTCCCAGAGCCCTTCCGGCACCCCCAGAGGCCGTCATTCCAGCATGGGGCCTGTTATTCCCGTCCCCCGAGCCCTTCTGTCACACCCAGGGCCCGTCATTCCAGCATAGAGCCTGTCATTCCAGTCCCAGAACCCATCTGTCACACCCAGGGGTCGTCATTCCTTTCAGGGGACTGTCATTCCAGTCCCAGAGCCCTTCCGGCACCCCCAGAGGCCGTCATTCCAGCATGGGGCCTGTCATTCCAGTCCCAGAGCCCTTCTGTCACACCCAGGTGCCGTCATTCCAGCATAGAGCCTGTCATTCCAGTCTCAGAGCCCATCTGTCACACCCAAGGGTCGTCATTCAGTCAGGGGCCTGTCATTCCAGTCCCAGAGCCCTTCTGGCCCACCCAGGGGCCGTCATTCCAGTCAGGGGCCTGTCATTCCAGTCCCCGAGCCCTTCTGGCACACCCCAGGGGCCGTCATTCCTGTCAGGGGCCTGTCATTCCAGTCCCTGAGCCCTTCTGTCACACCCAGGGGCCGTCATTCCAGCACAGAGCCTGTCGTTCCAGTCCCAGATCCCTTCTGGCACACCCAGGGGTCGTCATTCCAGCATGGGGCCTGTCATTCCAGTCCCCGAGCCCTTCTGGCACACCCAGGGGCCGTCATTCCAGGCAGGGGCCTGTCATTCCAGTCCCCGAGCCCTTCTGGCACACCCAGGGGCCGTCATTCCAGCATGGGGCCTGTCATTCCACTCTCCGAGCCCTTCTTTCACACCCAGGGGCCGTCATTCCAGTCAGGGGCCTGTCATTCCAGTCTCAGCGCCCTTCTGGCACACCCAGGGGCCTTTATTCCAGTCAGGGGCCTGTCATTCCAGTCCCCGAGCCCTTCTGGCACACCCAGGGCCTGTCATTCCAGTCAGGGGCCTGTCATTCCTGTCCCCAAGCCCTTTCTGGCACACCCAGGGGCCTTTATTCCAGTCAGGGGCCTGTCATTCCAGTCAGAGAGCCCTTCTGGCACACCCAGAGGCCGTCATTCCACCGTGGGGCCTGTCAATCCAGTCCCCAAGCCCTTCTGTCACACCCAGGGACCATCATTCCAGTCAGGGGCCTGTCATTCCAGTCCCAGACCCCTTCTGGCACCCTCAGAGTCCGTCATTCCAGCATGGGGCCTGTCATTCCAGTCCCCGAGCCCTTCTGGCACAACCCAGGGCCCGTCATTCCAGTCAGGGGCCTGTCATTCCAGTCCCTGAGCCCTTCTGTCACACCTAGGGCCCGTCATTCCACTCAGGGGTCTGTCATTCCAGTCCCAGAGGCCTTCCGGCACCCCCAGAGGCCGTCATTCCAGCATGGGGCCTGTTATTCCAGTCCCCGAGCCCTTCTGTCACACCCAGGGCCTGTCATTCCAGCACAGAGCCTGTCATTCCAGACCTAGAGCCCATCTGTCACACCCAGGGGTCGTCATTTCAGTCAGGGGCCTGTCATTCCAGCCCCAGAGCCCTTCCGGCACCCCCAGGGGCCGTAATTCCAGCATGGGGCCTGTCATTCCAGTCCCAGAGGCCTTCTGTCACACCCACGGGCCCGTCATTCCAGCATGGGCCTGTCATTCTAGTCCCAGAGCCCTTCTGTCACACCCAGGGTCCGTCATTCCAGCATAGAGCCTGTCATTCCAGTGTCAGAGCCCATCTGTCACACCCAGTGGTCGTCATTCCAGTCAGGGGCCTGTCATTCCTGTCCCAGAGCCCTTGTGGCCCACCCAGGGGGCGTCATTCCAGTCAGGGGCCTGTCATTCCAGTCCCCGAGCCCTTCTGTCACACCCAGGGGCCGTCATTCCAGGCAGGGGCCTGTCATTCCAGTCCCCGAGCCCTTCTGGCAAACCCAGGGGCCGTCATTCCAGCATGGGGCCTGTCATTCCAGTCCCCGAGCCCTTCTGTCACACCCAGGGGCCGTCACTCCAGTCAGGGGCCTGTCATTCCAGTCTCAGCGCCATTCTGGCACTCCCAGGGGCCTTTATTCCAGTCAGGGGCCTGTCATTCCAGTCCCGAGCCCTTCTAGCACACCCAGGGCCTGTCATTCCAGTCAGGGGCCTGTCATTCCAGTCCCCGAGCCCTTTTGGCACACCCAGGGGCCGTCATTCCAGCCAGGGGCCTGTCATTCCAGTCTCAGCGCCCTTCTGGCACACCCAGGGGCCTTTATTCCTGTCAGGGGGCCTGTCATTCCAGTCCCCGAGCCCTTCTGGCACACCCAGGGCCCGTCATTCCAGTCAGGGGCCTGTCATTCCAGTCCCCGAGCCCTTCTGGCACACCCAGGGGCCGTCATTCCTGTCATGGGCCTGTCATTCCAGTCCCCGAGCCCTTCACTCACACCCAGGGCCCTTCATTCCAGTCAGGGGCCTGTCATTCCCATCCCAGAGCCCTTCTGTCACACCCAGGGCCCTTCATTCCAGTCAGGGGCATGTCATTCCAGTCCGAGAGCCCTTCTGGCACACCCAGGGCCCGTCATTACAGCATGGGGCCTGTCAATCCAGTCCCCGTGCCCCTTCTGGCACACCCAGGCACACGTCATTCCAGTCAGGGGCCTGTCATTCCAGTCGCCGAGCCCTTCTGGCACACCGAGGGCCCATCATTCCAGTCAGGGGCCTGTCATTCCAGTGCCCGAGCCCTTATGGCACACCAAGGGGGCCGTCAAATCCTGTCATGGGCCTGTCATTCCAGTCCCCGAGCCCTTCTCTCACACGCAGGGCCCTTCATCGCAGTCAGGTGCCTGTCATTCCAGTCCCAGAGCCCTTCTGGCACACCCAGGGCCCTTCATTCCAGTCAGCGGCCTGTCATTCCAGTCCCAGAGCCCTTCTGGCACACCCAGGGGCCGTCATTCCAGATGGGGCAATGTCAATCCAGTCCCCAAGCCCTTCTGGCACACCCAGGTGTCGTCATTCCAGTCTGGGGCCTGTCATTCCAGTCCCCGAGCCCTTCTGGCACACCCAGGGCCCGTCATTACAGTCAGGGGCCTGTCATTCCAGTCCCAGAGCCCTTCTGGCACACCCAGGGCCCGTCATTCCAGTCAGGGGCCTGTCATTCCTGTCCCCGAGCCTTTCTGGCACACCCAGGGGCCGTCATTCCAGCATGGAGCCTGTCAATCCAGTCCCCGAGTCCTATTGGCACACCCAGGGGCCGTCATTCCAGGCAGTGGCCTTTCATTCAAGTCCCCGAGCCTTTCTGTCACACCCAGGGGCCATCATTCCAGCCAGGGGCATGTCATTCCAGTCTCAGCGCCCTTCTGGCACACCCAGTGGCCTTTATTCCAGTCAGGGGCCTGTCATTCCCTTCTGGCACACCCAGGGCCTGTCATTCCAGTCAGGGTCCTGTCATTCCACACCCCGAGCCCTTCTAGTGAACCCAGGTGCCGTCATTCCAGTCAGGGGCCTGTCATTCCAGTCCCGAGCCCTTCTGGCACACCCAGGGCCTGTTATTCCAGTCAGGGGCCTGTCATTCCAGTCCCCCGAGCACTTCTGGCACACCCAGGGGCCTTTATTCCAGTCAGGGGCCTGTCATTCCAGTCCCAGAGCCCTTCTGGCACACCCAGAGGCCGTCATTCCACCATGGGGCCTGTCAATCCAGTCCCAAAGCCCTTCTGTCACACCCAGGGACCATCATTCCAGTCAGGGGCCTGTCATTCCAGTCCCAGAGCCCTTCTGGCACGCCCAGAAGCCGTCATTCCAGCATGGGGCCTCTCATTCCAGTCCCCGAGCCCTTCTGTCACACCCAGGGGCTGTCATTCCTGTCATGGGCCTGTCATTCCAGTCCCCGAGGCCTTCTCTCACACCCAGGGCCCTTCATTCCAGTCAGGGTCCTGTCATTCCAGTCCCAGAGCCCTTCTGGCACACCCAGGGCCCTTTATTCCAGTCAGGGGCCTGTCATTCCAGTCCCCGAGCCCTTCTGGCACACCCAGGGCCTGTCATTCCAGTCAGGGGCCTGTCATTCCAGTCCCCGAGCCCTTCTGGCACACCCAGGGACCATCATTCCAGTCAGGGGCCTGTCATTCCAGTCCCAGAGCCCTTCTGGCACCCCCAGAGGCCGTCATTCCAGCATGGGGCCTGTCATTCCATTCCCCGAGCCCTACTGTCACACCCAGGGCCCGTCATTCCAGTCAGGGGCCTGTCATTCCAGTCCCCGAGCCCTTCTGGCACACCTAGGGGCCGTCATTACAGCATGGGCCCTGTCAATCCAGTCCCCGTGCCCTTCTGGCACACCCAGGCACCGTCATTCCAGTCAGGGGCCTGTCATTCCAGTCGCCGAGCCCTTCTGGCACACCGAGGGCCCATCATTCCAGTCAGGGGCCTGTCATTCCAGTCCCCGAGCCCTTATGCACACCCAGGGGCCATCAATCCTGTCATGGGCCTGTCATTCCAGTCCCCGAGCCCTTCTCTCACACCCAGGGCCCTTCATTCCAGTCAGGCGCCTGTCATTCCAGTCCCAGAGCCCTTCTGGCACACCCAGGGCCCTTCATTCCAGTCAGGGTCCTGTCATTCCAGTCCCCAGAACCCTTCTGGCACACCCCAGGGGCCGTCATTCCAGCATGGGGCCTGTCAATCCAGTCCCCAAGCCCTTCTGTCACACCCAGGGCCCGTCATTCCAGCATAGAGCCTGTCATTCCAGTCGCAGAGCCCATCTGTCACACCCAGGGGTCGTCATTCCAGTCAGGGGCCTGTCATTCCAGTCCCAGAGCCCTTCCGGCACCCCAGAGGCCGTCATTCCAGCATGGGACCTGTTATTCCAGTCCCAGAGCCCTTCTGTCACACCCAGGCGCCGTCATTCCAGCATAGAGCCTGTCATTCCAGTCTCAGAGCCCATCTGTCACACCCAGGGGTCGTCATTCCAGTCAGGGGCCTGTCATTCCAGTCCCAGAGCCCTTCTGGCACACCCAGGGGCCGTCATTCCAGCACAGAGCCTGTCGTTCCAGTTCCAGAGCCCTTCTGGCACTGGCATTCCAGCATGGGGCCGGTTCGGATTCGGTTTCGTTTTCTCAGCCATGCCGGACGCTCCTCTCGGCTGGTCCGGGAGGAAACGACCGGGCACCCTGACCGGGCGGCTGATCCGCAAGGATTAGCCCCCAGGACTCCCAGGGAGGGAGCCAGGGTCCGGGACGCGGCGGGAAGAACTCCCCGAAATCAATGCGGGGGGGAATTGCCCGTTTGTCCCTATGGAGGCCGGCAGATGTGCGCGGCGCCTCGAGTGCCGCCGGGCAACGAGAAACGGCAAGTAAAAGAAACAGGCGGAAGCCTGTAAACAAGCGAATCCCTTCTGTTTTACAAGCGTTTGTGAAGGAGAGGTTGATCTGAAGAAGACTCGCTCTTCCCCTTCGTTGAGTTCCAGAATTTTGTTGGCGCCCCCCCCCCCCCAAAATGGCAGCAAGAAAGCAAAGTCCCGCTCTCGGTAAGTCAATCTCGGCTACTTTGAAGGGGGAGTCGCTCGAAGAGTTGGTGCGCAGGGCGTTGGTGGAAGCCATAAAACCCTTTGTTGACAAGCTGAACGAAACTGATCAAAGGGTGGGCTTAATTGAAAGCGAGGTGAAAACCATTAAGGCAGCAGCGGGGGGGGGCAGAAAAGTCTGCTCTGGAAAGTGCGTCACTTGTGAAGGCTACAAAAAAGGAGCTGAAGTTGGTGGAGAACCAGCTGATCGGGCTACAGGTGGAACGAACGCAGACAATTTTGCGTCTCCAAAACATGAAAGAGGAGGAAAATGAGGATCTGTGGGATTTGGTCTCGGAACTACTGGCGACACCCCGCGAGGACGACTAAAGAAGAGGTTAAAAGCGCCATTTTGGAGGTCCGTCGGGCTTCTTCAAAATATGCAACAAAGCGACAGTTGCCTCGTGAGATCATTATTGACTTTTCATCTAAAAAGATTCGGGACACCATCCTATATAACTCATACAATGCGGATTTGGACTTTATGGGTTTGAAAGTCAAGATCTTGAAGGACGTTCCATTTCTAGTCCGGAAACGGCGTTTTAAATATAAAAAGTTTGCAGCTCTTCTGAGGGACCATGGAATAAAGTACAAATGGTTATTCCCGGAAGGAATATGGTTCAGATATAAAGATCAGGCCTATAAGATATTATCAGAAGATCAACTAAAGGATTTTGAGAATAAAAACCCAGAACTCTGCTGCACCGAGAACGTTATTCCCGTCCCCGAGCCCTTCTGTCACACCCAGGGCCCGTCATTCCAGCATAGAGCCTGTCATTCCCAGTCCCAGAGCCCATCTGTCACACCCAGGGGTCGTCATTCCTGTCAGGGGCCTGTCATTCCAGTCCCAGAGCCCTTCCGGCACCCCCAGAGGCCGTCATTCCAGCATGGGGCCTGTCATTCCAGTCCCAGAGCCCTTCAGTCACACCCAGGTGCCGTTATTCCAGCATAGAGCCTGTCATTCCAGTCTCAGAGCCCATCTGTCACACCCAAGGGTCGTCATTCCAGTCAGGGGCCTGTCATTCCAGTCCCCAGAGCCCTTCTGGCCC